>NC_141687.1:429098343-430350081 GCF_964263255.1 Lissotriton vulgaris
AATGACCTCAGGACACCTGGTGGCTTGATACACCAAGACCATGATAAACATGTTCCCTAAGGCATTCTTGGGGTCCAGAGGTCCAACAATATCAGTGTCTACCCTTTTTATAGGCGCTTCCCACTACAGGGAAAAGAAGCAGGGGGCTTTTTGCTTTACCCCAGACTTCACACTAGCCTGAAAGATTATGCAGGATCTGCAGAATGCATCTGACTGCACCCTCATGATAGTAGGTGACCAGTTGGTCAGATGTTTTGGCCTGCTCCAGAAGTCCTGCCAGGAGAATATAACTGAGACAACTCCAGCGTGAAGGCTCGGTAGCACTGGGGGACTACTAATAAGTGGGTTTACCTATGCGTGGGGACCATAGGCTCACTAAACAGGAGACCACTCTCCCAATAAATGAGGTGATGACCACAGTTGACGCCAGCTGCTGGGCCTTTAGCTTGCCACTGTAAGCCCTCAAGAGTGGGGCACGGATATTGCACCTTGCAGAACTCTGCCTGCCCTCCCTTCAGTTTGCCACCTGGCTAACAGAGGTAGGTCTCCCAGGCAGCAATGTCTTCTCTGTAGGTTCTAGGGCATCACCCTCCAGATCAGCCTCCTCACTGACTGTAGGAATTTGTGGAACTTGGTTTCCCGATCCACTTTCCTCTTGGGAGGCACCGGGAAAACGTTTCCAGGCTCCAGCACCTTCTTACTCTCTGATGAGCTGCCATCAACCGTTTGATCAGGCACACCCACTCTGGCAAACCCATCATCTCCAGGTGGGACCTGAGTTACACCTCTTTGCAGATGGTGTGCTCTTGGTCATTTCCTGTACAAAAGAGGGTGGTGATGGACGGAGCATCTGAATCAATCAAACACTCACACCCAGTCAAAAGATCTGGGTTTAATCCATCACCGTTCTTTAGCCCACTCTGCCACCCCAGTTCAGACATGGCTATATGCAAATCAGTCTGACCCTGTGCCTCATGGGAACAGTCCATACCCTGCAACACTTATGGCGGCCAAAAGCGGTACAAAAGGGGGTGGTGATGGACGGAGCATCTGAATCAATCAAACACTCACACCCAGTCAAAAGATCTTTTGACTGGGTGTGAGTGTTTGATTGATTCAGATGCTCCGTCCATTGCCACCCCCTTTTGTACCGCTTTTGGCCTCCTTAAGTGTGGCAGGTTATACTCAGACGTGAGTCCCTTGCTCACTTTGCCACTGGATTCAAGCAAGCCGGGCTGAAGACGGCTGGAATGCCAGAAACTGGTCCTTGGAAGCTTGTTTCCGGTCCAGGGAAGACATGGCTTGGCAGTTCGGGCTGGACTGTTCCCATGAGGCACAGGGTCAGACTAATTTGCATATAGCCATGTCTGAACTGGGGTGGCAGAGTGGGCTAAAGAACGGTGATGGATTAAACCCAGATCTTTTGACTGGGTGTGAGTGTTTGATTGATTCAGATGCTCCGTCCATTACCACCCCCTTTTGTACCGCTTTTGGCCGCCATAAGTGTGGCAGGGTATACTCCGACGTGAGCCCCTTGCTCACTTTGCCACTGGATTCAAGCAAGCCTGGCTGAAGACGGCTGGAATGCCAGAAACTGGTCCTCGGAAGCTTGTTTCCGGTCCAGGTAAGACATGGCTTGGCAGTTCGGGCTGGACTGTTCCCATGAGGCACAGGGTCAGACTGATTTGCATATAGCCATGTCTGAACCTGGGTGGCAGAGTGGGCTAAAGAACGGTGATGGATTAAACTCAGATCTTTTGACTGGGTGTGAGTGTTGATTGATTCAGATGCTCCGTCCATTACCACCCCCTTTTGTACCGCTTGGTCATTTCCTAACACACTCAACAGACATACCTGAACTCACAGCTACCTTTAAGAAACCTGAGCCACCTCCCTCAATAATGCAATGAAAACCAGAGCCACTGAATAGTGACTGTCCAGTGCTGCCGCAACACATTGGACTACATCAAGGACTATGTGCTGTGATGACACCTAACAAGAAACATACTGGCGTCTGTCTCCCTCAGCACCTATATCCTCTGCCCATTGATAGTGAGCCACTTCGTATATTTTTTAGGTCTCAGCCTGCGAAAGACTGCGCAGACATGCGCAGTCTCGCTGGTGAGACTTAATGAGATAGAGGAAGTTTCACTAGCGAGGTTAAGCCCCACCCCTCTTCTCCATTGGCTGGCGTCGTAAATGGTGGCCAGTCATTGGAGAAGAGGTCCTAGGGACGTTCTTTCTGTTTAAGCCCCGTCCTTTTCAGACTGGGCACCTTGACTTACTGCTGGCGTAAAAAGGTTTCTTATCTTCTTTATGGGTCCAGATGGCCTCATAAAGAAGATAAGGAACCTTTTACCCCAGCAAGAAGTAGGGGCACCAAGTCTGAAAGGGGCAGGGCTAAACGAGAAACTTCTTTCATATTAGTATAATCGCGGCACCCGCGCTTTACTTTTAAAATGTTATAAGTAAAGCTGGGGTGACTCGATTATACAAACATGATAGAAGTTTCTCTGTTGGCCGCTTATTTCAATTTCCAATACACGAGCGGGGCGGTCTGTCTTTAAGCGCAGTGTGTAAGCCCTTTTAGTATACCTTACAGTACAACAGCCGATGAGGATTCAATGTGTATATAATTCCATCTTAATGCCAGTATCATGCGTCATTCCTAACTGCCATCCATGTATGTATCTTGAGGGTCTCTTGCACTATCAGGAGCTATTTCCCTTTTAGTCTAGATGTCCCGTGATAGCCTTTCGATTCCGTCAGCCATACGTTTAGTATCAATGTTCGATGCTTGCGTACGCAGTCATTGGGCGATGTAAATGTCCGAACTAATTAGCCCACCCACTGGGCCGTTTCACTTGATGCAAGCGGGAAGCTTTGCTTTGTCGTCGCTGCATGGATTATACTCCGTTTAATACAGGTAAACTAGTTTGGGATTAATAGGGCTCCTCGACCTAAGAACAAGACATTTGATCTCTGGGATTTAAACTTCTTAACTGTTGTTATTATCTCTACTTTCTTCGGTACCTGGATATATTGAAACAGGAAATCTATCCTAACTACATCCCTAAATTTATTTCCCGGTGGAGTTGGATATCTCTGGCACGGAATCATTTAGCGTCCTTGTTTGACATTTGTACTAAGCACTCGCAAAATTTTGCACTAGTTATGTCTCATTTCGGTACTCTTTTGTCTTTTCAACCATCAGCCATCTTTACGCTGTCTAAATGAACACCACAAGCGTGGAAGGGTATACTCAGATGTGAGTCCCTTGCTCACTGCACCATCAGGATTCAAGCAAGCCGGGCCGAAGACGGCTGTAGTGCCAGAAACCGGTCCCCGGAAGCTTGTTTCCTTTCCAGTTAAAGAATTGGCTTGGTAGTTTGGTCTGCCCTGTTCCCATGATCACAGACTAATTTGCATGTAGCCAGGTTCTTGACTGGGATGGTGCAGTGAGCTAAAAAAACGGTGATGGATCAAGCCCTGATCCGTTGACTGGGTAGTAGTATTCTGTTTAATTCAGATACTCTGTCCATCACCACCCCCTTTTCTGAATTGTCTAAATGAACACGGCAAATATGTCCACTACCTACACGATAGAATAGAGGTGAGAATGTGATTTTTGTGTTTTGTCAACGCCTCATTGCACTCCTCTATATCTGACGGCTCCCATTATTAACACATTCCCTGTCCCTACATCTCTTCTGCTACCTGATAGATTTCAGCATTTAGAGCAACGTAATCCTTAAACAGTAAGAATTGAAGATATTGTACTTCAGCATTTTGTTTTTAGGGCCTATAACAAAATACACAAAAGATGTCTTTGTATAGCACGTTTCTTGTCTGTTTTACACGGTTTCCTGTGCGCAAAACACGACCGCACATCCCCTTTACACGTTTCAAAGGGGTGTTTAAGGTAAAGCCCTGGAGTTTTACTGTGAAGTGGTGAGTTTCTTAAGACTGAGTCACCCAAGACACACAGCCAGTCAGTTCCTGTGGGACAACTTGTCACACACAGCATGAAAGAGGTAAAGCGGGGGACTACCTGTGCTGGGGTGCTACCATCATTCACCCACCAGGGGAGCAGCAGAGCAAAATGAGAAGGCACAACCTTCAGGGGGCGGACAACCCCTCCCCACCCCTGGAGCCTCACTCTGGACAGACTTCTAGGTAGGTGCCACGCAAAGGCACCCATAGCCAATCATGTGGGCCTAATCCTGGTAACTACAATAGTAGGATGTCATGCCTGCCCCTTGACCTAAATTGCGGCCGGAATATTACATTCTGTGAAGCACATTCGTTTGCAGGGTAGGCTGCCTCCTTTTAAGGTCGAGCTGGCGTCGGCTGCGCACATGTTTTGTTTGGGCTGCGGCCCCCTCCCCCGTTGCTCGCACGAGGGCTGCCTGGCAGTGCTGCAGTGGAAGGAGGGGGCTGGCAGTTAAGGAAGGCTGACAAGGCTGGCACCAGGCAGCGAGAGATCCGGGTAGGGGCAGGGTAGGAACAGAAGGTATAGGGGGGTGGGGGACAAGAGTGGAGAGTTGTGTGTGAGACACTGTGTGGGTGTGTGGGTGTGTGTGTGTGTGACACTGTGTGTGAGACACTGTGTGTGTGTGTGTGTGTGAGACACTGTGTGTGAGACACTGTATGTGTGTGTGAGACACTGCGTGAGGCTGTGTGAGACACGCTGTGTGTGTGAGACACGTTGTGTGTGACACTGTGTGAGAGACTGTGTTTGAGACATAACAAGCACTACCGGCTCCTGGAGGGGTCGTTGAAACGCTGCTCCTACCTGCACTCGCTCACAGCACCGCTGGGTCCCTGACGTTGTGGTCGCCCCCGCCGCCGTGCAGCGCCATCGCACGGCCGCGGAGCGGACCACAACTCCCAGCTTGACCGGCACTAATCTCCGCCCACTTCCTGCACAAGCGCCAGGAGGCGTACTAAAGGAGACAGCTTCCTCCGCGTCGCGGACGCGCGCGGGCGGCGCCGGGCGGAGCCCGGGCAGAGGGCGGGCCGTCTGTGGCCGTCCGTGGACGACAGGGGACGGGACGGGCATCCCCCCTTCGATCTGCACCTCGGAAAATGGGTAAGCGCTAACTTCAAACATCCAACAATGGGGTTACAACTAAAGCTAAAATTGCGCGAAAAGCACCTGCATCATCTAATATATTGACATTCCTGACATCAGCTGTGGGCAAACTGAACCAGGAAATTGCTGACAAAGAACGTGAATTAGGCTTGGACCCAATATTGTTGGATAGTCAAACATTGCCTACACTGACTAGTCTACCAATCCCTTTGGATCCGGTAATAATGATTGGAAATGCACCTATTACTAGGCAACAAGACATAGACAATGCACTGGAACAAGAGGGACAAGAGGGTCAAGTGAACCATAGTCAAGTACTTCAGGATCCTATACATGATTGTACCCAGGAGCCTGAGCCTGAACCCCAGACTACCACGCGCTCCAATAAATCAAAGACTCACGGCGCACCGCGTCGAAAGCAGCAAAGAACCCCTTTGACTGCCCTAGAAATATCTATTAAGGACATGGTGGAGAAGGCCCTTGTAGATAAGCTTGAAGGGGTACTCATACAAATCTCCACTGACATTATAGACACACTTAAGGAATGTGTTTCCGAAATACTGAGGAAATGTGATAGGATTAATAATTATATTACATCCTTTGAGAAAGATCCTCGGGCCCATTACCCAAAACCACATCACAGTCTTTTCCTAACCAACAGAGACAACCCCAATCCCCTATGGAGCAGGGGAATACTGTATCAACATGCCCCCTGATCTCATCTGTCCCACCACTAACGTCAAATGGTTGTGGCACTAGGCAAATGGATAGTAAATCTACCGCCAAGGTACATCTGGCACCTAAGCCTTGTCCACCCCAGGCTGAATCTCTGGTACCCTTTCTAGATGAGCATAACTCAGCAGGGCCTAGGAGACCGTGCCCCAGACCTCCAGTTCACCTTCCTCCAGAAGCTACACCTTATGTTGCTGTTCTGGTGAATGTACCTGTATTAAAACTAGGGGAATTTGAGTCAAATGGTACACAGCTGGCTAATATAAAGACATGGTGTGATGCAAACTGTACTGGCCCGAATAATATCTCTGAGTCCATTCAGACAGGTAGACGAGTGGATTGGGTGGGATATTCAAAGAAAACATTTTCTGGTGACTGTTTGATTGTCAACTTTAATAGACCCCATGAGGCCTCCCGTTTAATTTGGGATGCTACAGAGGTCAAAGAAGACAGGATTAGAGCGGTCCCCTTAGGTTTCTTCTACCCTCCACCAGCGCCACCCAAGATGATCCCTTGAAGGGTTACCCACAATGTTATTCCAACTAAAATCCACTCCATTAGCCCTTGGGCGACCCAAATAACTGGCATGTTACCTAAAACCCTTGAAAATCAGGGATGTGAAGCAAGAAGTAGTCTGGAGTTAACAAATAGGTTTTCTGCTCTATCTAATTTAGAGGAAATTGATTGACTGACTCCTTGCGAAAATACTTGTGGTCAACTATTGCCCCCACCCACTACTAGAAAGGAAAAGGGTATTAGTGTGAAATTAATGAGTTGAAATATTGCAGGACTCCGTTCGAAAAGGGATGACACAAAATGGCTAAATTTATTAAAAGAATATGATGTGGTAGCTTTACAGGAAACGTGGGACATGGACTGCGATTTCTGGTTAGATGGGTACACATCTTATTTCCTAGCAGCGCAGACCTCGAACTCAGGCCGTAATAGAGGAGGGTTGCAGTTTTTAATATCAGTTAAAATGAATGGTACTGCGAAGGTATTACAGACATCATCCCAAAACTATCTAGTTCTGGAAGTCACATTGACTAACAAATCTAAATGTGTTTATATTAATTCTTATAATCCCACCCAAAGTACAGGTGATAATGGGAATGTCAATTCCTTGAATGAGTTCATGTATAATTTTAAAGAGAGTCAAACCACTCCGGTATACTTCATACTGATGGGAGATTTTAATGTACATTTATGTCAACAAAATTGCCAGTTAAGAGACACTGTAAATACAGATATGTTCCCACTCCCACACTTTGAACACTCTGTAAAAGGGGCTGCCCTAGAAGAACTTCTTTTAGAGAATGAATTATTTGAACCGGAGTTCTTTGACAGTAACGAAAGGGTCCCAACCTACAGTGCTAGGGATTGCAACACTATTATTGATTATATATTCATTTCCCCGGCTATGTTACATAATGTTATTTTTTATAATGCTATACACACTACATTTAGTGATCACAATCCGGTTGTGTTGAATATAGAGGATAACAACCTGTTTTTATTCAATAAAAATTCTGAAGTAGAATTTTCTGCAGATATAATTACAAAGGACCAGGGGAGACGGGTGAAATGGAGCAAAGTTATCCCTGAGGATTTCCTTTACTCCTTAAATGAGAAAGTGGGTAATGATATTAATGTCTGTAGGGAACCACTCAAATTTGAGGGGAATATTATTGGGTCTTTTGAATCCATCTGCCGTCAGGTAGCAGATGACCTAAAATGTAAAATGAAAAGGAGAGAGAAAAAGGCAGAGGGGTGGTTTAATAATGAATGCTCCAAATCACATCGAGAATTACACAAAGCTCTGAAAATGGTACCCCGAGATAGATTGGAGGTGGCTAGGCTTAGGAAACAGTATAACCTGGATATTCAAAAGAGAAAAAGGGAAATAAAGAAACAGGCTTGGGATGATCTTTATGAAAAGGCTACTCTGAGGGATAGCGCAAAATTCTGGACCATTGTCAACACCCCTCTGTTTAATGGGAAAGAAAATGCGCCACTAGAGGTAAATATCCCTGAGAAGGATTGGCTGGATCATTTCCAGAGGATTTATGGCAGCAATCTTGATTTAGGACAATCAGACCAAATATTGATTGACACACATGACAGCTTACCAAGTTTTACTATTAAAGAGGTACAGAAGGCAATTGAGGATATGGCAGTACAGAAGGCCCCCGGCCCAGATGGCGTACCCGCCGACATGTTTAAAGCAAACTCGGCCATGTGGTCAGTTGTACTTACAAACGTCTTTAATGTAGTTGGTATAGACAAGATAAGACCCCCAACTACATGGTCACAGTCTGTCATTATCCCCATATTTAAGAAGGGCCAAAGGGGGGACCCTAGATGCTACAGGCCCATATCACTGCTAGATTCCGCATTTAAAATCCTAGGTAAAGTAATACTAGAAAGAATCTCAGATTGGGCCACTAATAAAGACATTTTGAGTGAAGCTCAGTATGGCTTTCGATCTGCCAGAGGTACAGAAGATCAATGCCTTAATCTACTTCTCACACTGAGCAAATATACAGTAGCATCAAGGGGGATGATGTATCTGGCTTTCATGGACTTGTCCACAGCCTTTGACCTAGTCAATAGGTCAAAGCTGTGGACAATACTCCTTGAGAAGGGACTGGATCGAGCACTTGTGGATTTTTTGGCGCGACTTCACAGTGATTTAAGGGCGACTATCCGTATGTCTCAAGAGGGGAACTGTACCGCTTTCTTTAAATTGTATTGTATTGTATTGTGGCATACTTGTATAGCGCAACCTGTCACCACAAAGGGCATCCTGGCGCTTTGACCCGTACTCAGAGAGAAGCAATAGCTCAGCCTATCCTAGGAAAAAGATAAGTTTTTAGAGCCTTTCTGAAGGACAAGAGATCTCCAAGGCTTCTCAAGGATATAGGCAGAGAGTTCCAGAGTTTGGATGCCGCTACTCTAAAGGAGCGGCCCCCCATCCTCACTCTCTGAAATCGGGGAACTACTAGTAGCCTGGCTGACGAGGAGCGTAAAGCTCTAGCTGGACAATACCAGGCAAACATTCGCCGCAAAGGAATGGGGCCCAAATCATGAACAGCCCTAAACACAATACACGCTGCTTTGTAGCGCACTCGTAGATGAACTGGCAGCCAGTGAAGTTCTCGCAATGCTGCAGTCGAAGAGCTGTGGTAGGGGCGAGAAAGGGCGAGTTTAGCAGCAATATTTTGCACCCTTTGCAACTTGCCCAGAAGTGTTACCG
The DNA here is from genome assembly GCF_964263255.1 of Lissotriton vulgaris. Classification (NCBI taxonomy): domain Eukaryota; kingdom Metazoa; phylum Chordata; class Amphibia; order Caudata; family Salamandridae; genus Lissotriton; species Lissotriton vulgaris. The sequence goes on from NC_141687.1 coordinate 429,107,427, forward strand.
GGGCCTCCAGAAGTAGTGCGTTACAATAGTCAAGTCGACTTAGGATGGTACAACGCACTACTTCTGGTCTGGCTTGCACAGGGAGGAGAGGGAGGACCTTACGCAACATGCGGATCAACATCATACATGTTGAGGAGATCTTATTCACATGTAGATCCAGCTGCAGGTTGGGCCCAAAAGTGACGCCCAAATTGCGCGCTGATTGTGCCGCAGACACTGTCTCTGAGAAGGACGGAGGCCAAAAGTCCACTGGAAGATCGCGAGGAACCCGATCCGCGGAACAATGTAAGACCTCCGTCTTTGTTCCGTTGAACTGTAGCGAGTTCAACCGAAGCCAATCCGCTGTCGCCTGCATGCACCGGTGAAAGGTCTCCAATGAGACTGCATCCTGTCCCTCCAGAGAAAAGATCAGCTGGGTATCATCCGCATAATTAAATGCGGAGATACCGAAGGTTTTGATGAGCTGGACTAGGGGGCGGAGGTAGACATTAAAGAGTATAGGGCTGATGGCCGAGCCCTGAGGTACTCCTTGTCCCACTCTCCGCTCCTCTGAACTGAAGGGGGGTAACGAGACCCGTTGCTGACGGCAGTCCAAATAGGAGATTAACCAATCCCTGGCTTTGTCACTGACCCCGCACTCCTCCAGCCTAGAAATCAGGGTGGGATGGCTGACCGTGTCGAACGCGGGCGACATGTCGAGCAGCACCAAAAATGCTGCCTGACCACTGTCGACTCGCGCCCGCAGATTGTCTAGCACGGTCACCAGCGCGGATTCCGTCCCATGCGCTGGGCGAAAGCCGAATTGCGTCTCATCCAACCAGCTGTTCCCTTCTAGAAAACTGGACAGAGCGCGGGTGACCAACTTTTCCATAATTTTAACCGGAAAAGGAAGCAGGGAAATTGGCCGGTAGTTAGAAAGGCAGGCAGGGTCGAGCGTAGGTTTTTTAACAGCGGGGATACCACTGCCTTCTTCCAGCAGCTTGGGACAGTAGCTGTCTCAAATGACTGACAGCAGATAGCGTGCAAGGGTTGGAAGAGGTCCTCTTGAAACACCTTCCATAGTCTTGGAGGGAGAGGATCCAAAGGCGAACCGGAAGAAATCGTCAAGGCTAAGTCGCCAAACTCCTTCAGGGATGGAAGGGGGAAGCTACTCAGCAGGGGTCGACTGGCCTCGCTCGCCGGAGCTCCCAAACTGAGAGTCGGCTCCAAGGAAGAGGAAAAGGGACTCCTCTGCTGGGGTCGACTGGCTACGATCTCCGGAGCTCCCAAGCAGAGGACCTGATCCAGGGTGGAAACAGAGGGGCCACTCAGCTGGGGTCGACTGGCCTCGCTCGCCGGAGCTCCCAGACTAAGAGTCGGCTCCACAGGAGGAAGAAGAAGGCTACCCTGCTGAGGTCGACTGGCTACAATTGCCGGAGCTCCCAAGCAGGGAGCCGGATCGGGGGCAGCAAGGGGAGAACAGTTCAGCTGGGGTCGACTGGCCGCAGTCGCCGGAGCTCCCAAGCTGAGGGCCTGATCCAAAAGAAAAAGAGGAGGGCTACTCAGCAGGGGTCGACTGGCTTCCGCCGCCGGAGCTCCCAAGCTGGGGGGCTGCTCATCAGGTCGGGGTCGACTGGAGGGCATGGCCGGAGCTTCCTGACAGAGATTAATAACCCTCTGCAGGGGTCGACTGGCCAACTCCTCCGGAGCTCCCGCCTCAGTGGTGGAGTTCCGTGGGTCTTGCAGACCAGCTAGGATTTTACGGATTTTTTCCTCAAAGGCATCCGCCAGAGAGTCACAAAGAGCATGCGACGAGGGGACAGCACTGGCCACGCACGTAGGGTGAGCCAGGTCCTTAACGATTTTAAAAAGGGCCTGAGCCTTGTTTGGGGCCTGATTCAGAGTGAGTTCAAGAAAGGTCGCTTTCGCTATCTTAATTTGAGCTTTATATTTGTGCATCGCAAACCTGAATGCGGTTTTCTCAGAGTCTAGGTACTGTTTCCTCCAGACCCTTTCCGCGCGTTTGCAATCAAGTTTGAGCTGGAAGGGGGGTGCGCCAAGGGTGCATCTTGGCCCCTATGCTCTTCTCTCTTTATATTAACTCACTGGGAGAGTCCCTAGAAGCGGCCTCTATTGACGTACCTCGCATGGGTGGCTCCATGATGCCGGTACTTTTATATGCCGATGACACGGTACTGCTGTCAAGGACCCCTAAGGGTCTACAACATCTATTAAATACATTTGGGGCTTTTATGCAAGATGTAGACCTAGTAATTAACGTAGAAAAATCACATGTTATGGCAGTGGGTAATCGCAAGAATAACATCAAAACCCTGTCTTGTAATGGCTCCGTACTCTCTAAAGTTAAAGTTTTCACTTATTTAGGAGTAGTGTTCGATGAGAAAGGGACATGGGCACCACAAATCCAGAATAAAGCCTCAGCAGTAAAAAGATCATCTGCTGCTATACTGGGATTCGCAAAACGACTTGGCGGTAAACCAGCAGAGGCTATTCTATCTATCTACAGAGCTAAAACCCTGGCAATAGCCAGGTATGGAGCCTCTATATGGGGTTTCAAGAACACAACCCACATTCAAAGAGCGGAAAACGTGTTCTTGCGATCCCTTATGGGTCTGCCAAAATCTACACCTGCTTTCTCAATCCATATGGAACTGGGGTTAGGGTATATTGAAGACATGTTGTCCCTGGCTCCACTCCTGGCTTGGATTAAAACATGGCTTAACTCTAACTTAACACTAAACCATAAGATTATCAGAGATTGCATGGGGCGGGACCGAGCAGGGGAAATCAAGTGGCTTACATATATTAAAAAAACAGCAGGATACCTGGGCCACCCTGACCTATATACCAATCCTGAAGGTCTAAAGAAAGAGGATTTTAGCTGGGTAAAGTCTCAATTTATAAAGAAAAGAGAAGCAGAGAAAGAGTCATGTGAAATTATGAAGCCAACTGTAAGGTCCCATTATTTGACAATTACTTCTCTAGCTATCGAACCATATCTGACGATAGTAAATAAACCTTTCCATCGGTGGCTCCTTACGAAATTTTGTTTCAATCAGGCTCACTTTCTGTTGGGTGAATACAGTAAGTGGTGTAGGCCTCATGAGAATGTTCCCTGCAGGTGTGATGATTTCTCCGATCAGGATTCATTGCATTTTCTGTTCTTTTGCCCTTTTTTTTAAAAATGCTGGAGAGAAGTTTATCAAACCTATATTGAAAGAACTTGGGTTTATACAAGTCAAACCGGCTTTTCTGTTCCTGCAGCTAATGGAAACACCTTTAATAATGTACGGGGTAGCCAATTTCCTGACAATGTCTATTCGGTCCAGACAAAAAAGACTCCGACCACCCCCACCCTGATAGTATGGGATCTGACTATATGATTTAGTTCCCTGAAAAAGTCTGTATGCCCTGTCAGGGTAGTGCTGTAAATTGATTGTAATATAGATCTGTAAATATAATTGTAAATAGACCGTTAGCAAACTCATTTGTACAATCTGTGTAAAATCACTGAAAAACCTGAAGAAATCTATAGTGAATGTAAATATGATGCAGCTGTATATAATTATTGTACAGTTACCTTGATTACCATTGAAGATTTGTACATAATGATTTCTTGTTTTTAAAGTCTTTTATAAATCTTTTTTTATTCTTGTGATCAGAATTGGATGTATAGCATACTTTTATGATTTTAAAATAATCGAATAAAGTGTTTTTGACTCTGACTCTGACTCTGTGTTTGAGACACTGAGACTGTGTATGTGAGACACTGTGTGTGTGTGAAACACTGTGTGCGTGAGGCACTGTGTGTGAGACACTGAGAGACACTGTGTGGGACACTGTGTGTGTTTGAGATACTATGCTCACTCTCTACTACTCACTCTCTACTACTATTCTACTCATTCTCTACTACTCATTCTCTACTACTCACTCTCTACTACTCTCTACTATTCTCTACTATTCTCTACTCACTCTCTATTATTCTCTACTCACTCTCTACTACTCTGTACTCACTCTCTACTACTCTCTATTACTCTACTCATCTCTAATACTCACTCACTTCTCACTCTCTACTACTCACTTTCTACTACTCACTCTCTACTACTAACTCTCTACTACTCACTCTCTACTACTCACTCTCTACTACTCACTCTCTACTACTCATTCTCTACTACTCACTCTCTACTACTCACTCTCTACTACTCACTCTCCGCTACTCACTCTCTACTACTATCTACTACTCACTCTCTACTACTCTACTCATTCTCTAATACTCACTCTCTACTACACTCTCTACTACTCACTCTCTACTACTCTACTCTCTATTCATTATCTACTACTCATTCTCTAATCACTCTCTACGACTCACTCTCTACTACACAATCTGGAAAAATAGCCCTACCTTACTGTAACCCTTTACTCATTGCCTAAAGGCACTAGTGAACAAAATAAAGAGAAAAAATTGAGAAGCACTCCCTTCTTTTATGATTTGTTTATGAACTGAATTACTTTGAAACTTTCTTCAATTTCACCAAGCGTGCTACAGAGGTAGCACATTTGTCCTAAACCGTGCCTACTCAATAAACTTCCTACCTCAAGTCACATCGTTCTAGACCTCTGTGCACTGTTACTGTCTCAGAATGTGAGTCATCTGATACATATTTTAAACTCTCAAATTTTTCAATCTTATCTTTGTACTTATCAGATTTATAAATGACACAAATAATGCACATAAACAATACAGCTTTTGCTCGAAACTTTAACTTGGTTTCATAATCAATGTTCAGATCCAAAATTCAGGAATTCATTTTTGAACAATATACAAACAATCAATCAAAATCATAACAGCATATATCCAGATGAATTCCCAATGCATTTTGAGCCTGAATTGGCTCTTCTTCAGGGGCCTGAAAAGCTAAACATATAAATGAAAACTTTATTGGTATGTTACAATTCTCTCAGTTTTTATGCATCCTAAAAATGCAGGAATCCCAATGTACCATGCAAATCTTTGACCGTTTTAGCGTCACTGTTCTCTGATGAATGAATAGAAAAAACTGAAAAGAAATTAAATGTACCCTCACCCACCACTGTGACGATACGTGCAACTTCACCAAATGAATACTCGCTAAAAATCCTATTTCTGAATTTTTCAATGCTGTAAAACCAAATAAATGTCATTGGTTATATGACCTGGAAACTCAAATGCGTCAGCGACTCTACAATCTCTGAGTTGGCTTACCTTAATTATACACAAAAACGGTTCAGTTGACCAATAACTGCCAAACGTTTTCAGCACCTCTCAGCCTCAGCTTCTCCTGTGTGTTTAGCCATGAGGCGTTCGAAGAGTGTGTAGTTTCGGAAAAAGCGGGTAGCAGAAGAGAGTTGGATTAAGCGGTAAGAGCGGGGCAAGGGAAAGGTTCGGTAACGTTGAGGAGGAGGGGGCACAACTGTGCAGTTTTGAGCCGGTTGTCATTGAGTTTATTTTTGTTTAGGCTAAATCATATTCCAATTCATAAAAAATGCACCTATGCCAGAAAATGGGCTGTGGCCCAGGCTCCAGCATTATATAAAAATCATGTGGGATGGGATGAGTACTCTCCTCACCATAAAATTCAGTTAAAAAATCAACCTACTGCTCAGAGGCAGTATCCAGTAAAACAGGAAGCTAAAAAGCAAGTCAGGGAGATCTTAGATCAACTTGAATACCAAGGGGTGATTGAACCATGCAACTCGTCCATGAACAATCCTTTGTTTCCTGTCTCCAAACCAGACGAAACATATCATCTAGTTTTGGATTACAGACATTTAAACTCTTGTTGCAAAACTTTTGCAGTACAAAATTCACACAGTGCAGCACTAATGAATAACAACGTTGGCAAGAAATATAACACTACATTAGATATTTCAAACGGTTTCTTCTGTCAAAACATTGTACCTGAAAGCAGGTACTTGACCGCTTTCTCAATAATGGGGACACAACAACACTTTTGTCGTCTCCCCCAGGGATTCAAGAACAGTCCTGGATTATTTTCCAACAGAGTTACTACAAACGTACGATGATGAGGCATTATCTTATGTCGATGACATCTATCTTGCAGATGATGATTTGGACAGGCACCTGACCAGGTTGAACACCATAATACTTGGATTCGCCGCTGAAGGGTATAAATTCAACTTTAAAAAATCAAGAATTGCCCACCTCAACGTCATATTCTTAGGATACGAACTTTCAAGTGAAGGCAAAAGCCTGGCAGCAAACTTTTTAGAAAAATGTGCGCTGCTCCAACCTCCAAAATTGCTGAAAAACGTAGTCAATTTTAGGATTCCTAAACTTCGGAAGAACTTACATTCTGAATTACGCAGAAAGGGTTAAATCTCTCTACGAACTAATCAAACCTGATTTCAAACCTACTAATTGGACTAAAAATAAAAGAAATTTTGCATTCAGAACAAACTGACATGTTGGAAACAACACACTTATAAACACGCAACAATGTACGCAACCTTGTAATCCGAATCATCCCAGGGAGATGCGGATTCACATACCCAACCTTTAATGAAGGTGAAAAGGTACCAATAGCTTACAAATCACACTTGTACACACAAGCTGAAATGAAATTCACTTCAACAGAAAAATGACAGCGGTTCAGACTTCTGTAGCAAAGGAAAGAGCCCTCGCACAGGGTAAACGCATAAAATTGGATGTATGACGTTACAACGCATACTATTACAACACATGCTTTTACAACACATTTTTTACAACGCAAGTACCTTCACAACGCATGACTTTACAACGCATGCCATTACAACGCATACCATTACAATGCGAAATAGTAAAAGTAATGGAAAAGTACCATTACAACGAAAACACATATTACGCATACACTTACAACGCATAAAAGAAACAAATTTTTTTTTTTCTGTTAAATAAAACCTGGCATGGGATGCAGGAAAAATAGCGGTTTTGGGTGGGGAAGTGTATTAAAGTGTGGTAATAAACTGTACGTAAATTTTACGAAAAGCAAAGCATTTAAAAAAAATGAATACTAGACTATTAAAATTAATACTAGAGTATTAAAAAAAGTACTCTAATATTCTCAAATGTAATGTTTTTTTACAATATAAGCGCGACTTAAAAATAACAATTTAAAAAAAAGAACGAGAAGTAAAAACTATCCGAAATAACTAACAAATAACAAACGCATGTCAGCCATTTTAAATAGTGAAGATAAAAAAATAGTCCTACAACTCTTTTCATGAATATAACACCAAAACACTGAAAACAAAATGGATGCCAAAACTGAATTAGAAACTTAAAACACTTTTTTAAATCGATTTTTTAAATTGCATGTTTACACAGCAAATAAAAGGATTTTAAAGCTTTTAAAAACGCAGGTTTTCTCAAAAATGAAGAACACACTGACACAAACCTATAAATACGAGCAAGACACCATTTTGAAAACAGTTGATTATCAACTACCAGAGAGAGCAGACGCCAAAAACTGACCCTCTGCCCTTATCACACAGCAACGACCCGCAGTCATTGAAAAACAGATATTTTGACACATACAAGTAAGTTTATAACGAATTAGAAGTATAAAAAGAATTTATCATTAATAACTAAGTATTAATACAAAATCATATAATTAATTCAATTACTGATTTACCATAATTTGCTGATTTGGAAAAAAACAATTTTTTCAAGATAAAGCGAATTTTGACAGATATGTAAGTACCTATAAATATTAATCATAAGTTTGCAAAATAAGTAAAATAGCAGCATAACTCAATGTGTTAATGAAAACAAGTTTGCTAAATGTCAAGGGACACAGTGTTAGACATTTTTTCCAGTATTAGAAATGTATTTAAATAGTGTTTTTTTAAAAAAAAGAATAAAAGATAATCGATGTACTTATATTTAAAAATAAGCAAATGTCAAATGTAATTTTTCGACAGCAAAAGAACTAAATTTGAGAAAGCCATAAAATACATAAAAACAGCGTTTTCAAAAAGGAGCTGAACTCCCTATCAACAATATCTAAAAGGTACTTATTTTCAAATATTTAAAAATAGTTATTAATTTTTAAAACATAAAGAACCTTTTCTGATGGAAAGAAAAACATTACCATTTTCACACAGATAATTAAAGAAAGAAAATAACGAGAACTTTCTTGATCGAAAATACCAAGGACGATATTTATAAAGGTAAAATTTACAAATAAAGTGTAGGGGTAGCATTTACTATTCTAACTCCAGGAAGGTGTAGCAGTAGGGAAAGTGTGGGATAGTGTAGGGGTACCATTTACTATTCTAACTCCAGGAAGGTGTAGCAGTAGGGAAAGTGTAGGATAGTGTAGGGGTATGATTTAATATTCTAACTCCAGGAAGGTGCAGCAGTAGGGAACGTGTGGAATAGCGTAGGGGTACCATTTACTATTCTAACTCCAGGAAGGTACAGCAGTAGGGAAAGTGAGGGATAGTGTAATGGTGTAATTTACTATTCTAAATCCAAGAAGGTGTAGCAGTAGGGAAAGTGTGGGATAGTGTAGGGGTATAATTTAATATTCTAACTCCAGGAAGGTGCAGCAGTAGGGAAAGTGTGGGATAGTGTAGGGGTACCATTTACTATTCTAACTCCAAGAAGGTGTAGCAGTAGGGAAAGTGTAGGATAGTGTAGGGTATAATTTAATATCCTAACTCCAGGAAGGTGCAGCAGTAGGGAACGTGTGGAATAGCGTAGGGGTACCATTTACTATTCTAACTCCAGGAAGGTACAGCAGTAGGGAAAGTGAGGGATAGTGTAATGGTGTAATTTACTATTCTAAATCCAAGAAGGTTTAGCAGTAGGGAAAGTGTGGGATAGTGTAGGGGTATAATTTAATATTCTAACTCCAGGAAGGTGCGGAATAGTGTAGGGGTACCATTTACTATTCTAACTCCAGGAAGGTGCAGCAGCAGAGAGAGTGAGGGATAGTGTAATGGTGTAATTTACTATTCTAAATCCAGGAAGGTGCATCAGTAGGGAAAGTGAGGGATAGTGTAGGGGTGTAATTTAGTATTCTAACTTCAGAAAGGTGCAGCAGTAGGGAAAGTGAGAGATAGTGTAGGGTGTAATTTACTATTCTAACTCCAGGAAAGGTGAATATGTAGAGAAAAGTATAGATAGTGCACAGGAATACGGTCATCTAATCTTTTTTTAAGAATTAAAACATGCTTTAACATATTCTTTCTTTTCAATCATTGCAGAATAACAACTACCTTCCAAAGAAAAGCAAAGGAGAACCAATACAAAAAACACAGTTTCAAGAAAGAGGCAATACCCCAGACTGAAAAGGTAAAACAGAGCAACATGCAAAAAGATAACACTAAACATAGAGTAATATTTTAGTATTGTAACTCCAGAAAGGTGCAGCAGTAGGGAAAGTGAGGGATAGAGTAGAGGTGTAATGTACTATTCTTTCTCCAGGAAGGTGCAGCAGTAGGGAAAGTGAGGGATAGTGTAGGGGTGTATTTTACTATTGTAACTCCAGAAAGATGCAGCAGTAGGGAAAGTGAAGGATCGTAAGGGGTGTAATTTACTATTCTAACTCCAGGAAGGTGTAGCAGTAGGGAAAGTGAGGGATAGTGTAGGGGTGTAATTGACTATTCTAACTCCAGGAATTTGCAGCAGCAGGGAAAGTGAGGGATAGTGAAGGGGTGTAATGTAATATTCTATCTCCAGGAAGGTGCAGCAGTAGGGAACGTGAGGGATAGGGTAGGGGTGTAATATACTATTCTAACTCCTGTGAGTTGAATCTGTAGTGAAAGGGATAGATATCGCAGATGAATACAGTCATCTAAACTGTTTTAAAGAATAAAAACATTCTATAACATATTCTTTATTTTCAATCTTTACAGATTCACAACTACCGTCCAAATAAAGCAAAGCCAATACAAAGTAAACAGTTTCCAGAAAAAGGCAATACCCCAAACTAAAATGGTAAAATAGATCAAAATGCAACAATATGAAACTAAACATAGAGCAATATTTTAGTATTGTATCTCCAGGAAGGTGCAGCAGTAGGGAAAGTGAGGGATAGTGCAAAGGAATACCGTCATCTAAACTTTTCTAAACAATTAAAACATGCTGTAACATATTCTTTCTTTTCAATCTTTGCAAAATCTCAACTAACAAAGAAAAGAAAAGCAAAGCCAATACCAAAAATACAGTTTACAGAAAAAGGAAAAAAGACCAGACTAAAAAGGTAAAACAAATCAAAATGCAACAGTATAAAACTAAACATAGAGCAATACTTTAGTATTGTAACTCAAGGAAGGTGCAGCTGTAGGGTAAGTGAGGGATAGTGTAGGGGTGCGATGTACTATTCTAACTCCAGGAAGGTGTAGCAGTAGGGAAAGTGAGGGATACTGTAGGGGTGTAATTTACTATTCTAACTCCAAGAATTCGCAGCAGCAGGGAAAGTGAGGGATAGTGAAGGGGTGTAATTTAATATTCTAACTCCAGGAAGGTGCAGCAGTAGGGAAAGTGAAGGATAGTGAGGGGTGTAATTTACTATTCTAACTCCAGGAAGGTGCAACAGTAGGGAAATTGGGGGGATAGTGTAAGAGTGTAATTTACTATTCAAACTCCTGGTAGGTGCAACAGTAAGGAAAGTGAGGGATAGTGTAGGGGTGTAATGTACTATTCTAACGCCAGGAAGGTGTAGCAGTAGGGAAAGTGTGGGATAGGGAAGGGGTACCATTTACTATTCTAACTTCAGGAAGGTTTAGCAGTAGGCAAAATGTGGGATAGTGTAGGGTACCATTTACTATTCTAACTCAAACAAGGTGTAGCAGTAGGGAAAGTGTGGGATAGTGTAGGGGTACCATTTACTATTCTAAGTCCAGGAAGGTGCAGCAGTAGGGTAAGTGAGAGATATAGTGTAGGGGTGTAATTTACTATTCTAACTCCAGGAAGGTGTAGCAACAGAGAAAGTGAGGGAGAGTGTAGGGGTGTAATTTACTATTCTAACTCAAAGAAGGCGCTGCAACAGGGAAAGTGATGGAGAGTGTCGGGGTGTAATTTACTAGTCTAACTCCAGGAAGGTGCAGCAGTAGGGAAAGTGAAGGATAGTGAGGGGTGTTATTTACTATTCTAACTCCAGGAAGGTGCAGCAGCAAGGAAAGTGAGGGATAGTGTAGGGGTGTAAAATACTATTCTAACTTCAGGAAGATGCAGCAGTAGGGAAAGTGAGGGATAGTGTAGGGTCTTGTAATTTACTATTCTACCTCCATAAAGGTTCAGCAGTAGGAAAAGTGTGTGATAGTGTAGTTTAAGATTAACATGTAAATATTCACATAATAAATTCTTTTTTTTCTATTTTTTTAACAGATAATGTCACCTCAAGAAACTGCATCCAACATTAAATCTAAAAAGGGAAACCACTTGTTAAAACATGCTGGATATATATATATATATATTGTAAAGAAAGGATAAGTGAACCACGTAGACATTGGAGGTGTGTGCAATATTATTCATCCCATTGCAGTGGCAGAGCGGTTACCTTTGGTGAAACTATTATTAAAACAACAGATCATAACCACTCTGCCTCTGCAATGGAGATTGAAGTAAGGGAAACAATAAATGAAATAAAAGAAATTGCATGCACCTCCATCGACACTACTGGATCTATTTTAAGAGAGGTTGCACAGCATGTCACCAGTCATGTTGCTAGTAGTATGCCTATTATTACCAATTTGCAAAGCATTAATCAAAGACAAAAGCAGGCAAGTAATACACATACTAAAACTCCTCATACCTTTTCTGACATTCAAATTCCTGATCAACTCCCTATTTCTTTTTCTAATCAACCTTTCCTCCTGCATGACAACCAAAACCCTCATAAACTTATTCTTATCTTTAGTACTCCCCGCAACGTTGTTAAGTTAGAGAACAGTGAAATTTGGATGATGGATGGGACGTTTAAAAGTACAACCCATCCTTTCATCCAAGTTTACACTATTCACGCAAATATTAACCACAATGTAATTCCCTTAGTATATAGTTTGCTACCTGATAAGCAATCTGCAACCTACACTGAGCTTTTATCAGTGATTAAAAGCAAAACATCCAATAAAAGTCCTTGGAAAATAATTGTTGATTTTGAATTGACTATGATCAATGTGATCACTAAAACGTACACGGATACCCAAATTCAGGGATTTTTTTTCATTTTTCCCAGGCATTCTGGCGTAAACTACAAAAAATATCTCTGGTTGCAGATTACTCAACTGATAGCAAACTACAGTTCGAATTAAAAAAACGTACAGCTCTTTGCTTTGTTCCTCCTGAAAGTGTAAACAAGTACTACACTGCAATTACAGAATTTTTTCACGAAAATGAAGATAAATTGCCCCCCTTACTAAATTATTTTGAGGACACATGGATTGGGCATCTAAGCAGATCGGGTTGCATGAGGAAGCCACGTTTCCATGTGGAGTGGTGGAACTGCTACACGAGCTGTTTAGAAGGAGAAGCAAAACAAACAATGCCATGGAGGGATGGCATAACTCCTTCAACCATACATGTGGCAAACCACACCCTAACTTCTATTCATTTTTGGAAACTTTGAAGAAGGAACAAAGTTTTCAAGAAATGAGAATCTCTCAAACATTAACTGGTAGCCTAAACCCACGCATTTCCAAAAAATCAAAGGAAATGGCTGAGAGACTATTGTCTATTCTACAACAGTTTCCGTTGTGTGTGGCTTTAGACTACCTTGATAATGTTGCTAACATTCTACATTTCTAAATATAATTTACACCTTACTTTCCTGCTTTTACATAAATTATATAAACGTTTCAATTCAATTGGCATTAACATTTTTCTAAAATATTTTTTAAAAATTAACGTCAGGTCAGCTTACCTGTAGTTGTCTTCTTTCTTTTTCTTCATCTTGTTTCCCCAAAATAAATCCATTTTGTTGCAAAATCCAATTAGCCAAGCAATCCAAGGATGTTACAAAAAAAAATCCTTTTTTTCTTTTTTCCAATTAGATCACCTTTTTTTATTTTCCTTATTTTAAAATCCATTGTTTATAATTTAAAAAATGCATTTATTTTCTTTTAAAAAATATCTTCTTGAATCGAATACAACATATTCCAAAAAAAGGCTTCGTTTTGAGTCCTCTCATTAATCTTCTTGTTTCTAAGTCAAAATCGAAACCCATGTGTAAATCAATGTCTTCAAAGGGATTATTTTTTCACGAATATCCATCTTCCTTTATTCGAAATTGTATTCTTTAATCCAATGTCCCAGAAATTCTTTTACTTTCAAAGTGCATCCTAAAAGTAATCCAAAGTCCACGAAATCCAAGATCTTTCCAACTCCATCCTGAAAATAATTCAAACTGTCCATGAAATCCTTGTTCTTTCCAAGTCCATTTTGAAGGTTTCCAAAGTCCACATGCATCCTGAAAGTAATCCAAACTCCACCAAATCCATGTTTTTTCCAAATCCATCTGGAAAGGTTTCCAAAGTTCCTGTGCATCCTGATAGTAATCCAAAGTCCACGAAATCCATATTCTTTCAAAATCAATCTGGAAAGGTTTCCAAATTCCATGTGCATCCTGAAAGTAAAACAACCTGCACAAATCCAAAAACTTTCTAACTCCATCATGAAAATAATACTAAGTCCTAGAAATACATGTTCTTACTATATCTTGCAAGGTTTCAAAAGTTCCCGAAACACCATATTTTCAAAATTAAAAAAACGCCATAAAAACCACAATTCCAGAAAACAAACTTCATTCCAACTAGATCACCTAAATAATCCAAAATCCAAGAAAAAACAGCTGTCTTTCAATCTCGATCTCCAAATATTTTCCAAATACATGTATTCGATGTACTTTTAGATATTTTTTATCAATGCATTTTAAATTATAACTTTCCTTAAAGCAATAAATAGTCAGACATCCTAAAATAACATTACCATTCAGTTTTCTTTAACAAAATACATCCATAAATAACATTAAGCTATTAGTTAAAGCGACCTGACAAAGGCATACTCTACTAACATGATCGGCGACATGCTGAAATTACAACGTAAACATTACATTTATCATATGCAACCTCTCCTTATCCTTTCTTTACAATATATATATATATATATATATATACTAAATAACATTCAAATGTTTATAAATAAAGTTTAAAGAGTTTCCTACCTGAGCGCAGATCAGCTTCCTGCTGCTTCTTCCATTGACGCTGCTCAAAATAGCCGCTTGCATGGACGTTTACGCGTCAACATCATCAGGAACTACAAAGATGAGAAAAGGAATATTTCTTCTTTTTTTGTAATAAACGTATTAAAACATTTATTTATTAATGTTACTTTACATTTAAAATTTTACAAAAATAATACAAAATTAAATAAAATTATTTATATTCTATAATATTTTTTTAATAAAAAGTCTAAAATGAAAACTATTGTCTTTTTTTAATAATGTAATTATTTTAAATTACAAATATTTATAGCTTTTAAATCATAATTAATAATGATAAATAGTAGTTACCTCTATGCTTATTCCATTTCCATCCCAAACTTCTCTATTCCTCCTTTTAAGCAGCTTGCAAAGTAGTTCCGCGGGATTCGTACCTTCAACTAATGAAATAAATAAAGGATTAAACTCTCCATTGAATTCAATACAAAAGCGTGGGAAAATGTCATTTTTTATTGTAAAACAAACTTTTTTAAATTTTTTAAATTTCTTGACAATATTGTTCTTTTAAATTTATTTGTTCATGTTCTAGAATTTTTTTTTCCTGAAATTCTTTTTTCAAAATAATTAATATTATTTTCAATTATCTATTAATTAATCAATATTCTATTAACTTAAATGTTATTTGTATATTATTATGATAAATGTAATGATTCATTTAAAATTAGGTTTTTCACATACATTCAATTTCTTAATAAATTATACTTCAGTATCGATTAAATGTTTAATTATGTTATACTTACTACTTTCTATATATTCTATAACTTAGTGATTAATACTAATGGATTCATTTTTTCTTCATTTTAATTAATAATCCAAAACATTGAAAAAAGTAAATGTTATGTTATTACTACAGGATTATTTAAATTTATATTATACTTCAATAATTTTTTGGGATATATTTTAAATACATAAATATATTGAATATAATAAAATAACTTCACTCATATTTCATTTATTTAAAATGTTACTTGAGTATTAATTGTATTAATAATATGATTTTAAATTAATCAACATAAATAATATATACCTTCAGTTATTTTTTTTTACTTGAGTATTATATTTTAAATACATAAATAAATTAAATCTAATCAACTAAATGTACTCTTATTTCATTTATTGAAAATGTTACTTGAGTATTAATTGTATTATTAATTTTATTTTAAAAGAATCAAATTATTTAATATATACCTTCATTTATTAATTTATACTTAAGTATTAATTATCCATTATTATTGAAACAGATTTTCCATTTTTTTAAATTGTTACTTTTCATTTTTTTTTAAATGTTACATGAGTATTAATGGGATATAAATAATTTAATAATGTAAATTATATTCAATATTCCTTAATTACTTAAAAATGTAAAAATAAAAAGAAATATAAAAAAATACATAATACTTGCGTTGTAAAGACTTGCGTTGTAAAGACTTGCGTTATAATGACATCTGCGTTAAAATGGCATGCGTTGTAAAGTCATGCATTGTAAAAGCACTTGCGTTGTAAAAGTTACCTTGTAATGGTAGTGTGTTGTAAAAGTTGCGTTGTAAAGGATGTTCCCCCATAAAATTTGTTACACCTGTTCCTGCCTTAGAGGCAGAGTCAAAGGCTAGCATTCCAAATGCAAAAGCTCTACACCCAAGATGGATATAATGGGTTAATTCTCTTGCTAGAACAGATGTTGAATACTTTTTGACCCTCCAATACGAACAAGAATGTCCTCTGCCTACTGAAATTCTACCTCTAGAACATTACGGCTGTATAATATATACAGACGGATCAGCACAGCCCGCAATTGGGGGTACACAAGCTTATAGTGCTGTGTGCGTGATTGTTAAAGGTCGCTGGCGTGATGGTAAATTCCGACCTATGGTCACAAAAACACACTCTCTAGGAGACTGTACGGCTTAGCAAGCTAAACTACAGGCTTTCAAGATGGTGCTTGAAAATACAGATCGCGACATCACCACACTTATAGTTTGCGATTCGTATTACTGCGTCCAGTCCTAAAATGAATATCTACAGAAATGGGTTCAAAATGGTTTTAAAGACGCAAAAGGTGGCACAATCAAGCATAAAATGGTTTGGGAACAAGTAGTTGTTTTGCAGAAAGAACTACAAAAGATTCACGTGATGCATACACGGAGTCATCAGCGTGGTGGCGTTCACGTAAAAGGGAATTCATTGGCTGATGAAGCCGCGAAGGCAGCTGTGCAAACGGCTTCTGTAGCTGCAATTACTCGTTCAAAAACGAAAATAGACAGCAAAATAATGCAAGCAGTCACTGCTTCAATAAAAAACAGTGGTAAAACACTACCAAAAGGCTATCCACTCAAGTACTCATATCTAACTGATGCAAATAATGTTCTGTTTGCTGGAATCCCTGGAGTGGGGGATAGAGCAATCCCAAACATGGAACACAGGTTAGGACTAATCTTAACAGCACATAAAGGTCTTGCCTCAGCACACGCAGGTGTTTCCGCCACAGTTTCATTATTAAAACAGCGGTACTGGTGGCCACGCATGAGGAAACAAACCAGAAACTATGTTTTGGAATGTGAAATCTGCCAGAAAAGGAAAGTTTCAACAGACTTCTGATTTCAGAAAAACCACTAGCGTCTGTTTACCAGGACCACTGTGGCCCCTTACAAAGGGATGGCAACTCTAAATATATCATGGTCGCATTCGAGTCATGCTCAAGATTCATTTGGATGTGGCCTCAGCGCTCGGCTGACGCCCGAACTGTTATAAAAGATATGCAAGTCTTTATCGGCACATATGCAATCGGCACGCTACATTCTGTCCAGGGTCCGGCTTTTAGCTCTAGGGCTTACAAGGAGGCCATGGCCAGCTTGGGCATTGCATTGCGATTTTCGAGTCCATTCTATCCTGAGGGAAATTTGGTTGTGGAGAGAAAAAACCGTGACATAAAGCAATCTATAACAGCTAGTGTTTAGGTTCGGGTGATGGGTGGGTCAAACATCTAATAAATGTCCGACGTAGTCTTAATAACCTGCCAAGAAATTCTCTGGGTGGAATCACTCCATATGAAATCCTTTTTGGTACTAGAATGTTGGTTGAAGATCTCAATTGTCACACTTCAGTGGTGGAACAAAAACCTTTGATATCAAAGATCGTTTGGCTGTTTTACAGTACTTAAATGAAACAAGAAGTCTAAGCAACACCAGTGAAAAGCCAACGACCACTGAAGAAAAACCACTTGTCCCAGCAAGACCTATCTGGATTCCAAAGATTGGGGATCTGGTCAGGGAGAAAATAGCGGACAAGAAGGAATTTGGGCCTCCTTACAGAAAACCAGTACCTGTACTAGCAATCCACGGATCAAGAACAGTGCTACTGCCGCCCCTTGCTGGAAGAAAGGAGAACCGGTCTATACCAATTGACCTGGTAAAACCACACCATGTGGCTGATAATAAGTAGTAGGCCCAGTGGGCTCCCAAGACGTAGCAGACGACCAAATCTTGCTACTATCCAAGAGGTTCAAATTGAAAGACTCATCACGTTTGAAGATTCTAAAGTGAGAAAAGAAGGACTATACAACAAAACTATGGAACTTGTGCCTCTTGAAACTCTAGTAACTGTTCATCAAACTCCCAGCTACAATGATGTAGCATCTGACTACAAACATGTCAAGGGAACAAGCAACTCCAGCGATTTCAGAGAATCCGGATGCAGAACTGCCTCCGGCTATTTTATCAACTTTGATAACTTTTCTGAGGATCCCAGTGAACAAGAAACTACGCCAGCAAATAAAACTTTCAAGGAAAAATTAACGGAACTTGGTCAAGAGCTTGCAAAAACATATCTGGTTTCACCATGGGTTGAATTTTGGATTGGATTAGGTATACTATATCTGCTGCTATGGCTCATTCTTGTTTTAAGTTTGGGAAAGCTGATAGATGGAAAACACATGAAAATGGACACAGCAAGTAAGAACATCAACTTGCTCCTGAAGCCACACAAATCATCTCATCGTGAACAACAAGACCTGTCAACAGTGAACATCACAGCAGTTCCTCTACCTGGTGGAATAGCTTGGGATACAACTGATTATGACATTTATGGCCCTGTCGAGCTGCTGAAAATTCCATACCAATTTCAGGTTTCCTTGAGTGACTTGTTTCACCAAGCACATTTTCTGATGATTGGGACTTTGAAACTGTTAATAATATTATGGCAGACTTAGAAATGTCAGCTAAATTTACAAAACATGAATACTTAGCTTCATCAAATTATGAAGAAATGTATTGTTTTAATCGTTTTGGCCATCATTACTTGCACAAATCTGCAAACCCTAGAAATGTTTTAACTTATAATCAATGGGAACATTGCCCAACACCTCCAAAAGGTAGTTCTAAAACATTTTTAAGAAAATGTCCATATTTTACAGGTTTTAATGTTACAACCCCAGAAAGTTTTTACTTTAAAAATGTTAATAAGACAGGCATGAAAAGTATGTTGACAAATACTAAGCACATTTATTCTGTGGCCTTTTATGCTCAATTGTCCACCTTAGGCTTTGACTTTTGGAAAGACACCATTGAGACAAAAACTGTTTGGGGCACAAAGGACTGGCAGGTCCAACGTTTAGAATCATTTTTCAGAGCCTACATCATCCCAGAACAAATACTGTTCTTAAATGAAACTGTTCAACAGACATATTGTCTTGGCCTGGCTAAGATAAAAGATTTAAACAATCCGTCCATACCTAAACCCACAACTGATAGTAATTTAACTACAGATGATGAGGTAGACGTACATTACATTTTACTACAAAACAGAACACATCCTGTTTGGAAAAATGGTTAATCTGGCCCACAGACACGAATAACTGTCAAGATAGATTCCTGAACAAGACTCAAGAGTTCACAGTAACTTGGCCAGATCCAAGATCTATCCAAAGACAACATCTAGGGATGATAACAACCTATATTGTAGGAAAGCTATATCTTGAGTGGCTACAGAGTTCCACACTTCTAGAAATGAAACAACACTTATCTTTGCTTAAAGATGGCATTGATTTACGAGAATTCTTACTGGGACCTCGTAATCTACGTCATAAACATTTCACATACGCCGGTATATACGCTGCATACAATAAAGCATGGAAAGTCACGCAAATTGAAACAGCTGAAAGAATACGAGAAATTGATCGTTTAAACTTAGAGAAATCACTCTCTGTAGTTGAAAATGGGTGAACAACTCTGTCGTCCAGAAAATATTCTTTGGACAGCATTGTATCCTCTGCCATAGACATAATGGAACAGGACTTGCTAATGTTACAACATGGCCAGTCTCAATTACGTTCTATATTGCTGTTAGGCTGGGCATTACAAAACCTTCATTCTGGCTATGTGCCTTGGCGTTTAATCAACACTATGTCATTGTTTACTGTGTTTAACCTTATAGATAAACAAATCTCATTGGCACAGAGGGGAGCAGACTATACGGTGCCGAGCATAGAAAAACTGGAGAGATTACCATTTACCGTTTCTGAGAAACCATCAGTTGAATGGATAATACATGGCACCATCACGATGCCAGTGACGACTTTCCAGTTTCAGTATTGCTTAAAACACATACCAGCAGGTCTGTATGAAAGGTTGGGTAAAAAATACATTAGGTCGACCTGGGATTTCCCATATACACACAAATGTTGGAGTGGGGTAAAGAGGTATTTCTTAGCGGTAAAAATTGTGAAAACTCACTAAGCGGTACATTGTTATATTAAGGTGTTAATTTACACGGAGCCTGTGAGGGTTCTTCCAATAACCTTTCTTGCTTGCAAGGTTCGCCCGCAGCGGCGATAGATTAAATTTTTAGGCAGCTTTCCATTGGTAGCTACATTATGTTAAATGGTCACAGCTGTTGTGGAATGATGCCAGGAATAGTCTATCTCGTTAGTGTGTCAGCCAGGGTCACTTGTTGTATGCAAGTATTGTTTCCAAAAACCAAGACAGACTGGGAGTCTCCTCTATGGCCTTCACTGAACATCTCTTCTATACGAATTGAAACTTTAAGCAGAATGAAAGCCATTCTTTTGCAAAAAACTGTGCCACTGACCTCGTCCAGAGAGACGTATGAGCTGCAAGTTGCAAGGACTTCTGCAGAGATGCATGCATTATTATCAACAAACTGCCCAGTACATTTCGCAGAAATGTTAGGTCGTATCTTTAACATGTCTGATACCAACGGTATTGCACATGTATTTAAGATGATTTTTTCGGGACTGTTACACCCTTTGAAGCAGTCCTGGGCATTTTTCCTAACTTCATACACTCTGTGTTCACTGGCCTGCCTCTCATTTTGGGACTTGTAGCAGGGATCTTACTTCTATTCCTCCTGCTCCGATATGGCTAATCCGGCCACCACCGATGCCCAAGTCAGAATGGAGAATGCGCTCCAGGCCATGAGGAATCGTGACAGAATAACACAGATCCTTGGTTTGGCTCGTTTGAGAGATCTGAATACCACATGGTTCCTGTCATTCAGACCAATCTGGCAAGATTGCATCTTACCTGTTCTACGATGCCTGCTTTGTGGAGAAAAATGCATGTTACATATCTGTCTAACACTACCATTGACTATGCCAACGGATGTTGATGCAATACTGGGTCCGGTAACGGCTCATGTGTTGTGTTGCCCCCAATGGCTACCAATCCTGATGACGGCATTCATTGAGATCTCACCCGGCAAATCCAACTAGGGGTGAGATACGCGGACCAACAGGCACACAGGTACCATCTGCTATGAACATTGCTAATGTGGCTGACGGCGATGCTTCACATCTGTGTTCAATTGACCTTAATGAAGTAGTTGAACTTTCATCTACTGTGGTAGACGATTTATTTGCCTGCCTTGACGACTTAATTTTTTCTCCTGACACCGAGAACCACTTTTCAAATTAGCACACAGCGTTCTTTCGAACTCTGAAATTCGATCTTCACTTTTTTCAAAATAAAAGCTTCCAAGTTTGGAACTCTATTTCTCTACAATTTAATTTGACTTTTTTCCAAAACAGACTGAACTTTGGCTCAAAGTAATCTGCTTAAAGTAGAACTATTCTTAGAGAACAAGAATTCTTTGCCCGCTCCCTAGAAACAATATTGACCTAATGCACAAATCAAACTAGCTTGTATATTCTGCTATGGGATGGTCTCGACTTTCTCTTCTGTATCTAGAGCCATTTCATAAATGTAAATTTCGTGATTCATTTGGTCAGCATTTCGAATATCATATCATATGCTTACAATGAAATCATTGCTTTTAGATGCATACTGTACAAATGCTCAGTTTGTGTACGACCATTTTTTAAAAATACATTTCATGTATTTTTCGGGTGGGATTGTAAAAACACATACTCTGGCTTCTATGTTTTAGTATTTACTCTTAGATGAACATAATACCGTGGAGTGGGTGTTGTAAACCATTTTAGGACACTATTGTAAATTTCCCGATTCGTGCCCTTATGTAGGTATAAATCTATATGTCCTTATATAGGCATAAGAATCATAACCATATTTAGACATAGCTCATGCAGTCCAAAAACGGCAGGGCCACTTCTACTAGTTCCGAAAATCTACAACAATTTCTCTGAAAACTCTGCTTCAGCAGCTAGGGACTTTCCTTGCTCGAGAACTGACTTGTCCAAGAACTCATGGAGTTTTCAAAGAACCGAGAGTCTTTAATGACGTTATTATGTCCACCTTTACGTCAAACTCGGCAACTTCAAGGTATAAATATACCCACACTTTCCTTAGCAAACACACAGTGGTTTGGAGCAGTTCAACTATCTACTTGCCAATGCGCCCTGCTACTGCAAGTGCCGAAAGAAGCTGACCCTCCAGCAGATGCACTGAGAGAGACGGTCTTTTCTCCTGCCGAGAAATCCAGCTCCAGTGTTTCCAAGGTACCCTTGCGGGTTGTTGGGAAATCGAGTCTCGAGACTGACCTTCTTCATTCCAAACTAAAGTACGGAGCCGATTAGACCCTAAGAGAAATCTTGGACAGATTCTTGGCAAAAGAATACTATATTTATGCTACACCTCACTTACTTCTTCCCTCGTACTAAGTTTAGATTGGGTACATCCAGGTAGGCGTATTTTAGAAGCACCAGTTGAGTACTTTTAGCCTCTGTTATTTATGTATGTATTTATCTATGGTTTAGGAACCATACAATGCTCTTACAGTATTATTTCATTCTACTATTTATATTGTATGTATTATATTTTACAACCAGTTTTACGATTGTAGCAGTTCATTTCTTATACTTGAGAAAGAAGACTGTTCAATAAAACCTTTTTATTGAAAACGCCTGTCTATCTATTTCTCTGCACCTCTAGTGAAACGAAGCATGCACGATTGACTGAGTGAAATATCTATCTATTGTTTCCACGACTCTGAAGATACGTTTTATCTTGGGGAAACAAAGTTGTCATTTTTATGCGGTTGTCAGAAACTAATCCCTTCTTGTTTATTCGAGAAAGTTTCTAGTGACCTCTGAGCGAGCTGGCAATCACAATTAAGTCTAATATATTCAATAGAGACCTCGTCGACCTCAGTCCTACGTCTGACCTATAGGATATATTATTCCAATGCGCAGAGCCTATTGGGAATATAGGAACTACACTACAAACGTAGTAAGAAGTGTGATCTGGCAGATCTCTTCAAGCAGCTTAACTCTCCATTCTTCCTGTATGTGCGATGTATCCAGAAGCCAGCCTGGTGTAGAACAGGCTGCTGTGCTTGTAAGGATATTGATGGAATTTAGCAGGGCTGGCTATCATTCGTAGGTGAATGTCCAGGATAATCCATGGAAGGGCTCCTCTAACAGGCTATGTATCAGAAGCAGGATATATGATAAAACTGGCTCTGTGCACGTACTGTCTGAGACCCTGTACAAAGTCAAAGTATTTCTGATTCAGAGTGGTCTCCAAATAGACAACATACAAGGACAGTGTGCTCAGGGTACTTTATTGTTGAACATAATGTACAGTTTATAATAAAATGTTTACAAACAACTGTGCTTTGCAAGCTGAACACTTTCCAATATGTGCAAAGTATGTTAAAAGTCAGTCTAAAAAAGATGTCCAGTTTAGACTTGACTTTGTAAAATGGAAGCTTTCGTGCACGGACCCTGTTGAAACCCACAACAGTCATCCCCCTTAAAATGACAAAACTCCAGTAAGTAGAACTGGAGATATGAATGACTCCAAAAAGCACAAAGGGGATTTCTGCTAGTGATAGACTGATTCAAGGTAAAAAATTAAGGTCTGCAAAACCAAAGGGGAGAATGGACGGAGTGTTGAACATTGCAAACACTCGCCCCCAGTCAACTGATCTGGGTTTAATCCATCATTATTCTTTAGCTCACTCCGCCACCTCAGTTTACACATGGTCATATGCAAATCAGTCTTACCCTGTGCCTCATGGGAACAGTACAGCCCAAACTACCAAACCATGCCTTCCCTGGACCCAAAACAAGCATCCTGGGACCTTTCTGGCTAATCAGCCGTCATCAGACAGGCTAGCTTGAATCCAGTGGCAAAGTGAGCAAGGGACCCACGTCTGGGCATACCCTGCCAACTTAGACCAAACAAAGCAAACCACAGGAGATGATGGACGGAGTGTTGAACATTGCAAACACTCGCCCCCAGTCAACTGATCTGGGTTTAATCCATCATCATTCTTTAGCTCACTCCGCCACCCCAGTTTACACATGGTCATATGCAAATCAGTCTTACCCTGTGCCTCATTGGAACAGTCCAGCCCGAACTACCAAACCATGTCTTCCCTGGACCCGAAGCAAGCATCCTGGGACCGGTTTCTGGCTAATCAGCCGTCATCAGACAGGCTAGCTTGAATCCAGTGGCAAAGTGAGCAAGGGACCCACGTCTGGGCATACCCTGCCAACTTAGGGCAAACAAAGCAAACCACAGGGGATGATGGACGGAGTGTTGAACATTGCAAACACTCACCCCCAGTCAACTGATCTGGGTTTAATCCATCATTCTTTAGCTCACTCCACCACCCCAGTTTAGACATGGCCATATGCAAATCAGTCTGACCCTGTGCCTCATGGGAACAGTCCAGCCCGAACTGCCAATCAATGTGATCCCTGGACCGGAAACGAGCATCCTGGGACCAGTTTCTGTGTAATCAGCCGTCATCAGCCAGGCTAGCTTGAATCCAGTGGCAAAGTGAGCAAGGGACCCACGTCTGGGCAAACCCTGCCAACTGAGGACGAACAAAACAAAACCAAAGGGTATGATGGATGGAGTGTTGAACATTGCAAACACTCGCCCCCAGTCAACTGATCTGGGTATAATCCGTCATCATTCTTTAGCTCACTCCACCACCCGAGTTTAGACTTGGCCATATGCAAATCCGTCTGACCCTGTGCTTCATGGGAACAGTCCAGCCTGAACTGCCAAACCATGTCTTCCCTGGACCGGAAACAAGCATCCTGGGACCGATTTTGGCTTATCAGGCGTCATCAGCCAGGCTAGCTTGAATCCAGTCGCAAAGTGAGCAAAAGACCCACGTCTGGGCATACCCTACCAACTTCGGACGAACCAAGCAAAACCAAAGCGGATGATGGATGGAGTGTTGAACATTGCAAACACTCACCCCCCTTTTAAGTACCTTGGTATCTTTATCTCATTGGATCCGATGGCCCGTTATGAACAGAACCTTCTCCCACCCCTGGCTAGATTGAAACAGGACGTTGCAGGTTGGCGTAAACTACCCCTTTTGCCGCATGGTCGTGCGGCCCTATTTAAAATGATGTCTCTGCCTCGTTTTTTGTATGCTCTCCAGAACACTCTTGATATAGTTCCCGCTAGCTATTTTCGTACTGTCGAAGACTTTCAGAGGAAATTAATATGGGACAGTAGGCCTCGTATTGCTCTTGCAAAATTGACGCTCCCCTGGTATGATGGGGGAATCGCTCTCTCTGACATCAAGCGTTATTATTGGGCTTCTCAACTGGGAGCCATCAACCATGGTATGTATGGTCCTGAATTGAATCCTGCCTTTGCTATGGATAGATGGCTGTTGCCCGGGGGTAATTATTATAGGGCGCTCTACTCAAAATCGGTGGTCAAGACTCTGTCGGGGCCTACGTAGATGGCGGTGTGTACGTGGCAGGACGCTAATACTTCCCTGCGGTGGAAAAATCGCTTGACTTTAGCGACCCCGCTCTTTGGTTTGGACAGGCTTGGGAAGTTGTGGAAGACCAAGGGGTTCGATAGATGGGACCTTATTGGTATCAGTAAGGTGGGTGACCTCTGGGTTAAGGGCCAGGTGAAATCGTTTGAGATGTTAAAGACGGAGTTTGAATTGGGTGACACAGAGTACTTTTGCTACGTTCAGGTTCGCCATGCCTTAATGTCGGTCTTCCCTTCAGGTGGGGTGATTCCGGAATCGTCCCCGCTTGAAGATAGTGCTGTCGGGTACATGGCCATCCAACAGCCTATCTCCCTTGTTTACAAGAAATTAATTAATAATAGGCCTGATCTCCTGCTACATCTCCGGGACTTGTGGACCAGTGATGGCCTTGAATTGGATGACGAGGACTGGCAATCTGCGATCTCCTCTCCCAAGGATGTCGCGATTCCAGCGACTCCGACTGGTATAACTTCAGATCCTCCACAGGATTTACGTCACGGGCCCTCGTTTGGTCCGATTGGGCTTTTCTGAGGAGGGATTATGCAAGTGAGGGTGTGTGCAGGTTGCTACTTTTCTTCATATTATTTGGGAATGTCGTGAGATTGCTGCTTTTTGGAGTGGTGCCCATGAGGTCATGAAGTAAGTGACTGGTATAGCTCTCTTGCCGGAGGCCCGACGCTGCTTGTTGAACGTTTGGGAACCTACGGAATATAATGTAGCTCAGACTCAGTGGGCATCCCTGGGGGCCATGATCGCTAAGCGAGATATTGCTCAGTTGTGGGGGTCCCAGAGGCCTCCTCCAGTAGACTTATGGAAGGAAAACATGGATTGGTGTATGTTCAGGGATAAGACCGTGTACCTAGCCAGGGGCCGTCCCCGGAAGTGGTGTAGATTGTGGCCTTGGAATAGTTATCGTGGAAACATACGTATACCGCCTGCAGTTGATGACATTGATGTTCCACATTCCCCCTGACCCATGCATTTTGAAGACTCTATTGTATTTCTATTACATTTGGCCCCTGTCCCCCCCCCCTCCCCTTTCCTTATGTCGATTGCTGCTCATTATATTTTTTCCTCCCTTAACCCTTTACGTGCTGCGAACGTCCAGCGGTCGTCGCGTGCACTACCTCGCTAGTGCTGCGCACGACCGTTGGACGTCCGAATCCCGTTAGCGCGATCGAACGTCCGCACTGGGGCGGAATGTTCGACACGCTAAACGGGTTAATTGAACTGGCACTTTGTAAAACATGTTTTAAGCCTTGCTTGTTTATATATTTGAATAAAAAGAAACCAAAAAAACACACTCACCCCCCCAGTCAACTGATCTGGGTTTAATTTAAAAATGAAGGTCTACCATGATGGACTGCTAGTTGGATACCGGGACCTGGTTCGTCCTGGTGGAAAGTTTACCTTCAACAATGGGTAAAAAGATCATAGCAAGCATCAATCACACATGTCAAAACATTCTAGGTGTACAAATAGGCGTAACCACTAACTATGCTCTACACATAGACAAAGAAAGCAAATTTGTTATGAAAAAATGAATATATAATTTTATTTATTTTCATCGCTTAATATTTTTATATATATATTTTTCTTAGATTCATCCATTAAATTCATTTAATTTTTTTCTCTTAAAGCAATTTTTGGGAAAAATTATACAATGTTAATAAATAATAACAAGAAAAATAGACCACATGTATCCAAACTTAAAGAGAAAATATATCAAATTCATAAAACACTCTAGCAATTTGATTAAATAAAGTTGAACATACGGTTGATGTATAGTTAATGGGGGCAATGCGGTAGATGTGCATCTATTTTTGGTTATGTAGGGGCCCCCTTCTTTCAAAAGTGAAAAGTTTATCTTCAGACATCGAAACTTTTGTTGAGGAAAAATGGTCATTGATAAATCGTAGGGCAAGCTGTATTTGATTTTTTTTTTATTATTTTATTTATTATTTTTTTTCCCCCTTTTCATCCCGTGGTGGTGGGAAGAGGTAGAACAGCGAAACATAAATCATACATGAACATATAGCAAAGATATTATATAAGCAACATAAGGACATATCAATAAAATTAATTAATTAATTTGTAACCCATTTTTCAAAAGGTGCCCAGTTCTTAGAGGCAATTAGGCGTCTTCTTTTTCCTCTAAAAGGCTGCACTGAAGTCTCAAGTTTATACCAAGCCAGCATCCTGGCTTTCCAATGACAAAAAGTAGGAGGTTCAGGATTGATCCAAAGTGAAGTGACACACAGTCTGATCATTGCCATAGAAATAAAAAGAAAAGCTTGCAAATGTCTTGTTTTTTCCGGAGCCGTAGAATATTCATAGCCGGTGATTACCATTTCAGCAGTTATTTTAACAGAAGTTTGAGTAATCTGCGTGAGAAAAGATTCAATTTGATTGAAAAAAATAGCTAACTCTGGACAACTGAAAAACATGTGAACGGAATCTGCAGAAGGAAATTTACATCTGGCACAGAATGACCCTTTACTCCCAGAGACCACCCCCCATTTAACAAGTTTTAGCGGTGTATAATAAAGATTGAACATAGACATATAACTTTGAGCTCGGAGTGCCTGATACCAGGACCGATCTGGCTAATACAAGTGGATATTTTAAGTCGATAATGGAAACTCCAAATATTGTTGCCCATTTGTCATTCTGATGATTAAGGTCATCAGGAAGTTGGGATAGAACGTTTTGATATAAATTGCCAATTTTCAATTTCCTTCTGATGGATTCTACTATAACAGGTTTTTGGAACATTGTTGTGTGTTGAGGAAGCTTGTTATCTAGAAAACTTCTCATTTGAAGATATTTAAAAAAATGATTAACATGGAGATGAAATTTCTCCTTTAAGAACGAAAAAGAGGCTATTTGGCCTGAATCAGATAGATCACCTATCTCCCTTACACCAAGAGTTGTCCAGATATTTGCTACCCCCTCTTGAAATATCGATGGAAGTACTCTCGAGGCTGGTAAAGGGGTATAATACATTATTTTAGAGATATTGAAGTGACGTCGGACTTTTTGCCATATTGAGAATAATGTCCATAGTACCTTGAATTTGTTTTTTTTTTAAATAACTAGGTTCTAGTATACGTGTGAGTATCCCTTTTATAGAGTCTCCCAAGGATATTGAATATATCGAGGGAGAAAGATGAGCTGGTAGCTCAACAGCATCCCCTAAAAGAGGGACAGCAAAATGTTGGATCATGGCTGCCCAGTAATAGAATGTTAGGTTTGGGACTGTCCACCCCCCCCCGCGCTCCTGTGGGAGGCAAGTCCATTTAGCGGCCCGTCTTGGTTTACGGTATGACCATAAAAATCGTTGGCATATTCTTTCCGCTTTTTTCAAGGTTGGTGATGGTATTAACAATGGGATAGATCTAAAAAAAATATAAGAATTTAGGGAGAACAATCATTTTAAGGATATTAGATCGATCAAAGAGCGAGAGGTGTAGATGATCGAGACGTTCCAATTTATTATGAAGTGAGTCAGTTGCAGAAGAGTAGTTCAAGTCTAGGATCTGGTCTACATCAGGCGCTAATTGGACCCCAAGGTAAGTTGCAACAGTGGTGATAGGGGCTTGTGAAATGGGCATAGCCGTGGATTGTAAAATTTGAGTTTTTGCGATGTTTAATTTGTACCCAGAGATTGTACCAAATTGAGCTGCCAGAATCTCGAGTGCAGGAAAGGATTGAGAGACATTGTCAGTTAACACTACGATATCATCAGCATATGCCAGTGACTTATATTTAATTCCATGCACTGTAACAGGGGTAATAAGACGGGAATTTTCTATCAGGGATAAAAATGGGTCAATAAATAAAGCAAAAAGGAGTGGAGAGCAAGGGCAACCTTGCCTGGTACCCCTACTGATGGAAAAAGAATGTGATTCATTAGCTGAGATACGAATTTTGGCCATTGGGGATATGTATAGAGCTTGTAGAGCTTGGATGAATTCGGATGCATAGCCCTTCAATGACATAACGGACCACAGATACCCCCAGGAGACCCTGTCAAATGCCTTCTCGGCATCCAACAGGATCACCCCGAGGGCAGAGTTTGTGGTCTTTGCCCAATCCAGAAGTGCCACTACTCGCTTGATGTGATCTGTCGTATCCCGACCGGAAATAAAACCATGTTGGCGAATAGAAACCAAAGGGAGAATTGTTTGGTTTAAACGATGGGCAAGTATCCTTGAATAGATTTTGCTGTCCGTATTAATTAACGCGATCGGACGATATGAAGATGGATTTAATTCATCCTTGCCTTTTTTCTTAAAAAGTACAATAGTAGAATGTCGCCATGAGTCGGGAATTGAGCCAGATTGGGCAAGACGAAAGACTTCTAGCATTTGCTGCCTAAATAAATGTGAAAAGGTCTTATAAAATTCAAGATGAATAAGATCTGGTCCCGCGGCTTTGCCATTAGAAAGAGATTTCATGGCAATCAGAACTTCCTCCCAACTAATAGGTTCAATAAGGATTTGGTTCTGGTCGTCTGTGACTCTGAGAGTATCCAAGGATTGAAAAAATTGTTCTAACCCAGTTTGTTGCTGTAGAATTATATTAGTTTCTTCCGTATATAAGGTTGTGTAGAAGTCAACAAAAACATCTAAAACACCAACACTTGTATCCTGAATATTACCGGAACTATCTTTAACCTTAATTATCTGGTTAGCTATGGCCTTTTGTTGTAAGCGTTTTGCTAAAACCTTACCCGAATTTTCACCAAGTTCATACATGGTAGTGCGAAATTGGAAATATTTAGTAGCTACATCTTTATATAAGGGTTCTAATAAATTAGATTTGGCTATGGCGACTGATTTCATACTAGCTGCTATGTCTTCACCCCTACGAATATTGGAACTTAGATCGAGTTCAGCTTGTTGAAGAGCTGTGAGTCTAGTTTTTACGGCTCGCTGCTCAGTCTTCCAGCGATAAGAGGCAAATCTTTTGGTCTCACCGCGTAGCGCGGCCTTGAATGTATCCCAAACGGTACCGACCGAAGCAGTACCAGTATTAATTGAAAAAAACTCTATAATCCATGAATTAAGTTGTTCTTGATATAATTTATCAACTAAGAGTTTCCTGTCAAATGTCCATGATCTGATCTGATTGATTGGACGATCCCAGGGAAAGCTAAAAAAAATAGGGTTATGATCGGATATAGTCCTTGGATTAATTTCGATCTTACCAGACCCAACAATTGAAAGAGAGGTAAAGACATAGTCAATGCGGACCATTTTGCTATGAGGTATCGAGTAATAAGTAAAACCCGGTTGGTTCGAATGATGATAGTGCCATACATCCGACAGGCCATATTCAATCAGGAGAGTCCATAGTGCCTTATAGACTTGGGGCTTCCGTCCTATATATATTATGTTTTGTTATATCAAGATGACTGGGAATATTTATGTTAAAATCTCCACAAAAAAACAATGGATGAGGCCACATAGCTAGTTCTAAATTTAGATCCCTTATGACCTGAGGGTCGTCCAGATTAGATGCATAGATTGAGCAGATAGAGAAAAGACGACCCTTAATCGATAGTTCTGCTATTAACCATCTGCCACAATTATCTTGTTTTACTCTTTTAACAAGTACTAACCCAGTCTTTGAGATAATAGCGACTCCCCTGATTGTAGAGGTCTGTCGGGTACAAGTCAGCAACTCATAACCCGGAAATCTAAGACATGCACGATTACCCCATGGTATATGGGTTTCCTGCAGGCAAATAATATCGGCCTGCATTATCTTTAACAGCTCAAGGAAAACTCTACGTTTCTTAGGATCATTTAGACCACATATGTTCCAAGTTGCAAACTTCAAACTAGAAACAGCCATAATATTTGATACAAGACCAATAGCAGTAAATAAACATGAGACTTTTTATGACCAGAAAAGATACAGTCAAGCTGTTCTTTGCAGAAAAATATACTAATTGATATGACCTCAAATGCATTTAACAGATGACACAGAAAATGAAAAAACAGGATACTCAACTCTGAGCGCCACCACCACCACCACCACCACCACCATACCACCACCCCACAACCCACCCCGGTTGGACCGCCCTCCCTGCGAGATCCACCCCCCCCCCACCCAAGGAACCCTACCCCCCTCTCCCCCCATAGTGGGCATCAGGACGAAAGTCCTTGTGATGGTTGAGTTAGCGTTACACAAACACCGCCGAACCTATAGTGTTCCCCGATTTTCAAACTGCCGATGACCCTAAACAGCTTAAATAAACAGCAAATACCATGTGTATATTTGATGGGTCATCGAGTAAGGTGTATTTGAAGTGTGACTTGACTGCTTAGCAGTTGGGCCCCTGTCCAGTTGTTGTCAAAGGCAGGAAAGCTCCGAGCAGTGAAATCGGAGTCTGGGCCCAGGAATGCCTGGGCACTTATCGGCTTTGGCTTGGTGTTGATCTCAGTTAAGCCCGCTTCGTTTGGACTTAGAAACTTTTCTGGAAGTCAGCTCTCCTTCAGCTGGGCCAACTAGCTTGTGGAGGCTGACCTGTGATTTGGTGGCCTTGAAGCCAACCCAGGTCTGTCAGTTCTCCAGGCACTGCCATCGCCATGTTTCCTAAACCTTCCATGGGATTCCTCAACTTTTGCTTGAGCTGAAACCCTTCCACCCACTGATTGAAGGCCCAGCAAGTACCTCAGCACTTCTCAGGCACTCCGGAAGCATTTCAGAAGGGACATATAGTATGTCAAGTACTCTAACAAAAGTGCTTCACCATATATTGTCCACTGCTTCCTTCTTGTCCTCGTGTATGACCATGGCAGACATGGTGCTCTCTTTACAGTGGCGGATGATAACTTTTACGTTGGTGGGTGGAAAGTTAAATACTTACATATCTATAAGCTGACCCCCTGTCTGTTTAAATGATTTGAAGACTTTCAGACCTTTCTCCGCCCTTCCTCCTTCAAATTTTCCACGGTAATATTCTGCACCTGCATTGCCTGTCCCATAATTAAATGCTCCCCCAGAGAGGCCATCCAATTTCTTACCTATTCTGCTCCCCAGATCTGACTGCCCGTGGTTTCCTGCATGTGCACATTGTGTGCCTTCAGACTGTAGGAGTGTTGTTTTTTTCTGTATGACAGGTCTTGTTGTTGTGGTCGAGGGTGCCCTCTGCTTCTTCCGCGGTAGTGTTCTGTATGGCATACATTTCCTCTTGCCTGACTTTTCCTCCTGGCTGGAGCGGGAGGGATTTCCCAAGGGCACCCCACCGGGATCGCAGTTGAAACCGCATTCCTCTGTGTGTATTTTTCCTGGGCCCGCAGCCCCCATAGGGGGGCCTGCGGGCCCAGTGGCGGGAAGGGGTGCAGATTTCCATCCTGTAGCAGCCGCGCTTCTCTGGTGGCTCGCGCTGCCTCGCCCCTGTCCCGGGGTCTGCCACTCCAGCTGTGCTGTCGGGGTGTCTCGCGTAATCCTATCCGCCCACGTTTCCAGTGCTGCCTGGGCCATCCCCGGAGTGTCTCCTTCCCAGGGCTGGTTACACTGAACTCGCCACCACCACCCCACAGTTCTTGTAGGTCTTCCCTGGAACATGTGTCCAGGCTGTAGAAGACATGAGGCTGCGCTCTCCACCACCTCAAAACGGCGCATCCTCTGATATTCTAGGGCACTTCTAAGGCCCCAGGAGGGCAGGTGTTATTTCACCCGGTATAGAAGTGTAAAGTCCTATCTAGAGAGTACAGTGCCCATACCGTAATAAAACTGCCACTTAAAATCTTGTACCTTCGCCTCCTCTAGTGACGTAGATTTATTTCAATCGGATATTGGGGATGCAGTTCCGTTTTTTGATTGTTTTTTCATTCGAGAAATAGTAGAGAAAAATACTATGCAATAAGCAAAAATCCATCCATGCCTTCTTAAATAAGCTGAAAGGAAACATCAGAGCAGGAGGAATACAATAGAAATGCGAATTAACTATTTAACTGAATAGATTGATTCGTCACCAATATATATCGATACTGATGAAAGAGTTAAACCAATACAACCAGTCAAGAAAACTTTGAAGTACTGTGTAAAAGTTATACAAGAGTTTATTTATTTAAAGAGTTTCATATAGCGCTGGTTAGACTCAGAGGTATCAGAGCGCTTTACATGAGAATAAACAATGTAACAGAAAAAGTTCAACAATTACACAATAAATCTCAAAAAAAGAATAGGCAATACAATTAGGAGAGGGGAGAAAGGAGAGAGAGGGGTAGTGGAGGGGGCAGGGGAGATGAGAAAGGAGGATAAGGGAAGAGACAATATGGAGAGACGAAAAGAGATCTGTCTAAGGACCGACAGGGTAAGGTGCAGACCAAGGAGAGAATCCACGGCCCATCGCACCTATAGCTAAACCAGGTGGCTCCATCAGGCATCAGACAAAAAAGTTCAGTCTCAATACATTGAGAGAAGGGAGAAGGAAAGACATAAAAAGAGGGAGGATGCGGGAAGAGACAGCAGGAGGGACGAAAGGAAGTGCAACAATGTAGTTTAACAGTATAACAGAACAAGATCAACAATTATACCTTACAATGAACAGTCAGCAATACGTTAATAGAGGAGAGAAAGGAGAGAGAAAAGAAGTGGGGGGTAGGTGAGGTGAGAAAGTGAGGATAAGGGAAGAGACAACCGTAGAGACGAGAGGAAGTCTGTCTAAAGTCCGACTGGGTAGGTGACGACCAAGGAGGGAACCCACAGTCCGTCTCCGCTATAGCTAAACCAGGTGCTCCATCGGGCATCAGACAAAGTGGTTCGGTCTCCGGTGTCGAGGGAAGACTTTCGCAAAAAAACAGGATGGGAGGGGGATACGGCAGAAAGACGAAGGAAAGTCTGCCCAAAGACCGGCTGGGTAGGTGACGGTCGAGGAGGAGTCCCAAAACTCATCTCCTCTATAGCTATCAGGTAGCTCCATCGGACTTTAGACAAATAGCTAGGTCTCCATAAGAAACAATTTAAGGAACATGGGTGGCAAATTAAATGCAGTGTAGAGGGGAGGGGACAGGGAAGGTGAGAAAGGGAGGATAGGGGTAGAGACAACAAGGAGAGACAAAATGAAAACTGTCTAAAGGCCGACTGTGTAGGTGTCGATCAAGGAGGGAGTCCACGGCCCATCTCCCCTATAGCTAAACCAAGTAGCTCCATCGGGCATCAGACAGAAAAGTTCAGTCTCAAAACATTGAGAGAGGAGAGAAGTAGGAATAATAAATAGAGGGAGGAAGCGGGAAGAGACGACAAGAGAGATGCAAGGAAGTCTGGCTAAAGACCGACTGGATAGGTGACATCCAAGGAGGGAATCCCCGACCTGTCTCCCCTATAGCTAAACCAGGTAGCTCCATCGGGCATCAGACAGAATAGCTAGCTCTCAAATGACGTGGGAAAAATTCACAGGTAAACAGGGTGGGGACTAGGGCCAGGACAGGTAAGGGCAGAAATCAGTAGCAGGAAAGTGGAGAGGAGAAGAGCGGGGAGGGGTAGGGGGTAGGTAGTTCAGTAAGAGTTACATGATTATAAGCAGATACTGGATGTCTTGGCTGAGGTCCTTCCAAAGTTTTGCCTTAAAGTCCCTAAACATGCTCAGAAAAACGTCTTTCGTCAGGGCCATGTTGTCCTCCACCTCCGCAGGGTTCGGCGAGTGATTTGGGGATCAAGGTGCTATCGCTCGAAAGAAGCAGATCAAGAAGCAACAGCCTCCCTTAGTAGGAGAAGGCCTTGTGAATACTGAGCTACATGCAGATAATGTCATATTTGATTTAGCCTCTATTGCACGTTAGTGGGTCTAGATTTATTGAAATAATTCTCTAAACAACATTTTTAGAGTAAAATTCTATTTTAAAAGAATATGGAAAAACTTCAATAAAAAAAAAATGTATTAATGCTCTTGAAAGAGTATAATCCTATTCATGTATTGGTATAGAGCTCAATCAAAGGTTTTCTAGCAAATTACACACCGAGCAACAAGCATGCTGTTGTATTTATCATGTTTAAAAAAGAAAAAAACTTGGTATCCTTGTCACTTACACAGTGAAGAAGTAGTGGTAAGGGTGAGGTGCAATAAGTCATAGTTTGTTCATTTATGTTGTAGATGAGTCTAATGTGTGGAAAATAAGATGCCCTGATGAGAGCCCATAGAGAATACGTGAGGCTTGAAATGCGTCGGCAATTGCTATTAATTTAGCTGAATGGGAAAAAGGATTAAAAAAAAGGAATATAATTGATTCTTTAAAAAGGAAGACATTTTATTGCTATGAAACGCTTAATGACATCTAGATTGAGCTGATATTTGATTATTTGTTACACATTGGTTTGTTTTGATGTAGTCTTGGTGGTATAAAGTCTTGTAAAAGTATTGTATATGTTGTGATCAAATGTTGGTCTTGTATAGTGTAGTTTAAATTGTGATATATGTAAATATATGTAATATATGTATGATATTCAAGTGTTCTGTGTGAAGGTTAAAGTCCTTCCAAAAAAACCGAGAGTTTGTGAAAAATAGGGTGAATAAATAACCCAATCACCGAAATAAGATAGTGTGGTTGCTTCAAAAGTATTGTGTAAGTGACAAGGATACCAAGTTTTTTCTTTTTTAAACTCTATAAGAAGGCCCTCCTTGTTCCGGTCTATCGGGCCTATCCCCTCCTTTGTAACCCATGTATTTATCATGGCAGTGGAATTTTGCATTTATGTAAGGTAACAGGAAAATACAAACCTTAACACCTTTGGGTAATAACGTTTCTCAAACTCAGGTCGATATTCGATGCAAGTGAACATTTTATCTCGGCATTAACTGTAATGCAGTTAAATAACAAGCATTTGCAATGCAATAGGTCTCGCATTATTAAAGTTTGAGCCATTAGTATTGCTAAATAATGCAATACCAATAGCTCAAACTTTAATAATGCGAGACCTATTGCATGGCAAATGCTAGTTTTTAAATTATTGAAGTGTTGGGCCCGCCGCTTGTCCGGTGTGCAGCAGGCCCAGGTGGAGTTGGGCCTGCCGTACACGGGGCACGTGGCAGGCCCTGGGGCATTTTCCCAAAAAATATTGTACTGTTGGGCCCGCCGTGTGCCTGGTGTGCGGCGGGCACAAGTGGCATTGGGTACCCGGCACAAGTGGCACGCTGTGGGCCTTGGGGGCATTTACATTTTTTTTAATTTAAGTGTTGGGTGTGCTGTGTGCCCGCTGTGCGGCGGGCCAAGTGGGCATTGGGCCCGCCGCACACGGGGCACGCAGCGGCCCCAGGTGGCATTTAAAAAAAAATTATTTAAGTGTTGGACCCACCGTGTGCCCGGTGTCCGGCGGGCCCAGGTGGCATTGGGCATGCCGCACACGGGGCACGTGGCGGGCCCAGGGGACATTTTGGTTTTAATTATTGTAGTGTTGGGCCCACCATGTGCCCGCGGGGCCAATGCCACCTGGGCCCGCCTCACACAGGGCACGCGGCGGACCCTGGGGGCATTTTGTAAAAAATTATTTAAGTGTTGGGTCCGCCATGTGCCTCGTGTGCGGCGGGCCTAGGTGGCATTGGGACCGCTGCGCACTGGGCACGCGGCGGGCCCTGGGAGCATTTAAAAAAAATATTTAAGTGTTGAGCCTGTCGCGTGCCCAATGTGCGGCGGGCCCAGGTGGCATTGGCCCTGCGGTACACGGGGCACGCGGCGGGCCCTGGGGGCATTTTTTTGTAATTATTGTACTGTTGGGCCTGCCGCATGCCCAGGTGGCATTGGGCGCGCCCTGGGGGCATTTTTTTGTAACTATTGTACTGTTGGGCCTGCCGTATGCCCAGGTGGCATTAGGCACGCCGCACACAGGGCACGCGGCGGACCATGGGGGCATTTTGTAAAAAATCATTTTAGTGTTGGGCCCGCCACGTGCCCTATGTGCGGCGAGCTTAGGTGGCATTGGGGCCGCCGCACACGGGGCATGCAGCGGGCGTTGAGGACATTTTTTTTTATTGTTGAAGTGTTGGGCCCGCCGCTTGCCCGGTGTGCGGCGGTTCCATGTGGCATTGGGCCCGCCATACACGAGGCATGCAGCGGGCCCCGGGGGCATTTTCTTAAAATGATTGTACTTTTGGGCACACCGCATGCCTGGTGTGTGGCGGGCCCAGGTGGCATTGGACCCGCCGCACACAGGTCACACGGCGGGCCCTGGGGGCATTTAACCGATCGCTATTGAAAACAAAATATAAAACACCCACAAATGGTCCCCGCGCGCAACTGCGAGCATTATGTTTTCAATTTACGCCCCGTGTCTGGGCGCGATAATTGAAAACATATGGGCTTTGTTGTGCGTAACAGACACCAATAGGCCATGGGCGGAGCAACGTGACCGCCTACGGCCTATTGCATGTTCTGGTATAAAACAACACACACTCCAAGCCCAATCAGGGAGGACCATAGGAAATGAACACGCACGAGTGTGTTCATTTTCAGGGTCCGTTTCTGAAACCCCATCAAAAGGACTTCCGCTGCGCAGTGTAATGCTAGGCGCGAGACCTAAAAATTAACTGTAAGTTGGTTTGTCAAATGAAACGGGTGATTTCAAAAGCAGTTAGGATTCTTAGTTTTCTGACTTAAGTCTTACCGCAGCAAGAAATTTGATTAGAGTTATATAAGTAATCTGGTTTAACACAATTGTGTTTAACCCTATCTCTTAATGCTGGTCGAACATAATGTATTGGAAGCAGGAGCAATGCAATTTTAGTAATATTCTCATTAAGATCTTGATTGTGTTCTTTTTTTAGTGTCCTAATTTATTGACATTATGACAAAGTTTTATTAAACTCCGTATCACTGAATTATACACTGCATACAGCAGGTGAAGCAAATAATTTTATTTCAGCACCACTTTCTTCTAGTTGCTACATAATTTTTACATGTTTTAAAGTGTTTTTAAATATTTGTTAACCAAAAAGTTTCATTTTGTGCACCTGTCGTACTTTCAAGTGATATTTTGAAGGTCACTTACAGAATTGAATATTAATGAGACCGGAATGTCTCCTGAATATCTGAAAGCTTACTCCAATGCTCTAAGTTGCCCATGGAGTGAGCCACTTGTTTTTGGGACCCTGTCTTTTGCCTCTGCAGACACAACTATCTTGGATTACGCCCCCGAGCATGGCTCTGTAGCCAGAAGGGGAACCTCCTTAATCAAGAATCACTACTGCCTGCTTGCTTCCTTCGCTTGCCTGCCTGGCAGACTGTGGTGATAGTGATGTGTTAATATGGCAAGACATGCCTTCTCATATGTACTCACTACCATTCCTATGTACTCACTACCAATCCTATGTGATTCTTAGAGTTTATCCATTTGTATCTCTTCCTTGAGTGACTTTAAAACTTGTACATTTGCAATCTTCTCTGTTTTTATCTCTTCCTTGTGTGACTTTACAACTTGTACATTTGCATTTTTTTCTGTTTGTATCTTTTATGTAACTCATGTAATCCTACGTCCTTATGTATCGCAACAGGTTCTTTTGTAAAGCGCTCTGACACCTTCGGGTAATGTTCGTGCTATATAAAATCGCATTAAATAAATAAAATAAATACATAAATTGGGTTGCCAGTCCCCTGCAACCAGGTCCTTTGCTGCTTCAGTTGTGTGTGGATGTCATGAGTGTGTAGCCGAATGTAAAAGGAGAGTATATACCATAATTGACTGTTAACAGTGGCCTTTTTTTTATTTAGTATTTATTTTTTGGGACGAGGTTGATATACAAAATGGAGGTTTAAGAGAGGAGTACAGACAATCCATGTATATTGCTGTGCTCCTTCAGTGCATTTCTGAAGCCTTTGGGATGCCAGACTCTAAGGCAGTGGCCTTCAAACCTTTTAATGCCACGCCCCCCATAAAAAAACATCCACCACCTCCTCAAAAAATTTCACCATTATTCTATTAAACTTGCAATACTTAAATCTGTCTAGACTTGTTTAAACATTTTAGTTAAGTTCTGTTATTTTCAAAATTACAATCAAATACATGATTGCCATACATACTATTCTGGTCAGGCAGGACTTACTAATGTGTAAAATTATCCACAGTATGATGATTAAAAATGGGGTGGGGGTTTTGAAGAATATTTGCAGTCCCTTCCCTTTTGACACCTTCTTGATGTCTCGATATAAATGACAAAAGATGTTTGTGATGGCCCATTACTGAGTTTCTTACTACAGCTAATATTTTTCCTGCTGAAAACAAAGCACTGTTATCAGTATAATGCTTCTTTTGGTCAGAGCCTGCCCCCCCTCCTCCCTGTGATCACTTGGGGTCTCACTCCTAGTTTGAAGACCCCTGCTCTAGGGTGTGGGAGAACAGTAGAAAGTGGTACACTCTGAAAAGCAGAGATGGTATTTGCCCATGGCCTGCCCTTCTGTTCCTTCAGATAAATCCTCACGAAGTAAAGAGGAAGTGGATGGGTTAAAATTCTCTATATTTTATAGTCCAGGTCATAGATAGCTTTCAGGAAGAACAGCAGTCCCAGTGTGTACCTGGGGGGTTTCAAGAGAATCAGTAAGTGTCTCTAAGTAGATTATCATTTTTCTCTTCTAAGATGTAGACAAGATGGTTACAGAAATCCATCCAACTTAGTACCTCACTCTGACTGGTGATGTTTAAGTCGATCAGCTAAACCATTTTTAGGTCTCGTAGAGAGACCTATTACCGTTAAACCAGAAAGCAAAACCAGGCGGATTTTGCCGAGTGCATGTGTGTCCGTGCATGCGCTCTTCATTTGCTTCTCGAGCCGCCTGCCTGCTTCACACATCAAAGCCATCAGCCTCCCTCCCACCTCCCCCCTAATTGCTTTCCCTTATCACGGCCACGAGGCCATGAGATGCTTCAAAGGGATCCGCCTCCCGCCTCCCCCCCGCTGCTTGTCCTGTCTATTAAGCCTTTCTCACCTCTCTCCTTATCTCCTTTTCTCTCCCACTAGCTTCACTTCTGTCGTTTTCTGCTGTCAACCCTCATTTCTTCCTTACACTTTATTCCCTCCTGTCTATCGTTCTCTTTCTATGTATATCCAAGTCACCAGCCTCACCTGGAGAAGTGTGGCTCACTGGTTAGAGGAGGCAGACATGGAAGCAGAGGTCAGCCCGGGACCAGGGTTCAATTCCTTGAGTCCTAAAATGTCCACGGACTCGACAATTCTCGCTCTGGTGCCTACTCGATTCACGGGTTCACACTCTGCGACTCTGGGCAATAGCTTGCTTAATCTCCACAATGGCCCCTCGCGGTGGGATGCCTGGCTTTCACCTTGTGGATACCCTGCCGGGGTTATCTCACAGGGGAATACCAGGACGGGTTCCCTAAGCAAGCGCTTAGATACCGGGTCGGTGATTTGCGCTATATAAATACATTTACATTTACCTCTGCTGTTTTCTTTTCTCTTTCTCCTACACCTATGTTTCTCTACCCACTCTACCCCTAGAATGTTCTCACTTTATTTTATTTTCTAATCGCCCACAACGTTTTCACCTGCCTTTCTCCCTGTTTCAACCCTGCATTTGCTTCTCTGTCTGCCTTTAACAATTTATTTTCGCTTTTACTTTCTACATGTAATGGTCTCTATCTCTGTGCCTCTCTCCAAACTGGCAACCCCTTGTTCTTTCTGTGTCTCACTACCCGCAGTCACTAACAGCCCTGGCTTATCGTTGCCAAAACTGTTTGCTATTGAGTATCCATTTCCAACCTTGCATCCAGCAATAGGCTGTACTAGAGTGACGTTTTATAAATCACGCAGCAATTTGTTTAAAAAATCCATGCTGTGTTCATCCTGGTCACATTCAGTACTTTTAACTGGCCTGTCCAGCTTCACGGCGGTCCCCCCAAACAGCCCTTTCTTGCATTGGCTCAGAGGAGTTTGCATACACACGTTGCTTAATCAGCTATTGAGTGCATGTGATCTCTGGTGGGGCCTGCCTGCACTCTCTGCCTCCATCACAATGGTAGATGGCCTGTCTCTCTATTTGCGTGACATTTTTTGCCTTCTCATTGGAAACAGTGCAGCCCATTATTACGTTGCTCCCAGTGGTATTTCTAGCAGCGACCTCCAAAGTGTTCACTTTCCCATACACACAGCACTCTGGTGCCAAAAATTACTTAGAAGACTTTGGAGGAAGTTAGACTCCCACGGTTAATCAATCAAATCAATCAGGATTTATAAAGCGCAGATGCCCTTGCCTGGTGTTGCTGCAGTTTGAAACATCTTGTCATGGAGGTCTTTTTATTTATCTTAATTCAAGACTTTTCAGACATCCATGCCTCTTCAGTGGATAGTTTGTGATTTTAGATTCGAAGTTTGGCGGTCGCTTGGATGCAAGTTGCATAGAACAATTTACATTAAAGTATAGTTCTGTTTTTATTATGCCCTGGCAAGTTTAATGTGTTGGTTCATGTAACTATTATTGAAGTATTCTGCTTATGAAGCTGCTGGTTGTCAGACCTAAGTTGTGGGCTATACTGCATGATGTGTTACAGCAACTGTGTGATGTTTATTCCATGCCTGAGCCCCTTCAACCAAAACTTGAAATAAGTTCTAATTCATATGCTTGTAAAGAGTACATTTCTTTCTGGTTGTCTCTTAACCTCATTACTGGAACCACATACATTCACTCCATAATACACGGGTAAAATACATTGTCTGGCTCTGCTTCCTGCATGTTTATCTCCAAGTCTCTCTTTCCTTCTCTTTCTTTTCAGTGTGATTCCACTGACAACACTTGTGCACTAGTCCTACTAGAGCACAACTGCCGTTTTATTTTTTTCTTTGTTTTCAGTGTGATTCCACTGACAGCACATCTACCATTCTGCGCTCCCTGGCAATGTGTCAATGTGCTAGTTATAGAGTACTTATGTGTTCGTACCCACCCCCCACACATACAACCCCCCACACACACGCACACACAACCCCCCACACACAACCCCCCCACATACCCCACACACAACCCCCCACACACACCCAGACCCCCCACACACCCAGACCCCCCCACACACCCAGACCCCCCCCCACACACAGACCCCCCCCACACACAACCCCCCACACACAACCTCCCACACACAACCTCCCACACAACCCTACCCACACAACACCACACACAACCCCCCCACATACAACACCCCCACACACACAACCCCCCACACGCACACTACTCGACACACAACCCCACACCCACACAACCAACCCCACACACACAGCCCCCTACACACACAACCCCCCCACACACACCCCACACACAATACCCCACACACACACACAACCCCCCCACACAACTGCCCCAAACAACCCCCCACACACAACCCCCCACACACACAACCGGACACACACAACCCCACACACATATAACACCACACACATACAACCCCAAACACACGCAACCCCCCAAACACACAACCACACACACACAACCACAACCACACACACAACCACACTCAACCACACACAACCACACTCAACCACACACACAACCTGCACACACAACCTGCACACACAACCAACCCCCCACACACACACAACCCCACCCCCCACACACAACCCCACACCCCCCCACACACACAACCCCACACACAACCCCCCCACCCAACCCCACACACAACCCCCCACACACACGCAACCCCCCACACACCCCACACATACAACCCCCCACACACCCACCCACACACACATGCACACACAACCCCCCCACACACCCCACAAACAACCCCCCACACACACGCAGACCCCCCACACACACCCAGACCCCCCCACACACAACCCCCCACACACAACCCCCACACACAACCCCCCACACACAACCTCCCACACACAACCTCCCACACAACTCCACACACAACCCCCCACACACACAACACCCCCACAACACCCCCCACACACACAACCCCCCACACGCACACAACTCGACACACAATCCCACACACACAGCCCCCCTACACACACAACCCCCCCACATGCCCCCCCCACACACGCCCCAAACACAATACCCCACACACACACACAACCCCCCCACACAC
Organism: Lissotriton vulgaris; assembly: GCF_964263255.1. Lineage (NCBI taxonomy): Eukaryota > Metazoa > Chordata > Amphibia > Caudata > Salamandridae > Lissotriton > Lissotriton vulgaris. Next base: position 429,150,914 of record NC_141687.1, read on the forward strand.
ACAACCCCCCTACACAACTGCCCAAACATCCCCCCACACACAACCCCCCACACACACAACCGGACACACACAACCCCACACACATATAACCCCACACACATACAACCCCAAACACACGCAACCCCTCAAACACACAACCACACACACACAACCACAACCACACACACAACCACACTCAACCACACACAACCACACTCAACCACACACACAACCTGCACACACAACCTGCACACACAACCAACCCCCCCACACACACAACCCCACACCCCCCCCACACACAACCCCACACACCCCTACACACACAACCCCACACACCCCCCACACACACAACCCCACACACAACCCCCCCACCCAACCCCACACACAACCCCCCACACCCACGCAACCCCCCACACACACACAACCCCCCACACACACAACCCCACACACACACAACCCCCCACACACACAACACCCCCCACACACACAACCCCACACACACAACCCTTCCACACACAACCCTCCCAAATGCACACAGTCCCACACACAACCACAAACACCAACCCCCCCACACACACACCCACACAACCCCACACACAATCCCACACACACGCAACCCCCCACACACAACCCCCACACACACAACCCCCCCACACACACAACCCCCCCACACACACAACCCCACACACAACCCCCCACACACACCCACACACACAACCCCCCCACACACAACCCCCCCATACGCACCCACACACACAACCCCCCCACACCCACACACAACCCCCCCACACACACACAACCCCCCACACACACACAATCACACACAACCACACTCAAGCACACACACAACCCCACACACACACCCAACGCCCCCACAACCCACCACTGACACACAACCCCACACATACACAACCCCACACACAACACCCCCAAACACAACTACACACACACAAACCTACACACAACCCCCCCACACACAACCCCCTGGCACACACAACCCCCCACAGACACAGAACCCCCCCGCACAAACCCCCCCCACACACACCCCCACACACGCCCACACACACAACCGCCCACACCCACGCACCCCCCCCCCCACACACACACACACACACACACCACCACACACCCACACACACAACCCCCCACACACACAACCCCGCACACACACAACCCCCACACACACAAAACACCCCCCCACACACACATAACCATCTATCTATCTATGGCCCTCAACCCCCACACACACAAAACACCCACACACACAACCCCCCCACACACACACAACCATCTATCTATCTATCTATCTATCTATGGCCCTCACTCTATCTATCGATTGCCCTCACTATCTATCCATCGCCCTCACTCTATCTATCTATCACCCTCACTTTATCTATCGGCCTCACTCTATCTATCGGCCTCACTCTATCTATCTATCGACCTCACTCTATCTATCTATCGACCTCACTCTATCTATCTATCGACCTCACTCTATCTATCTATCGCCCTCACTTTATCTATCTATCATCCTCACTCTATCTTTCTATCACCTTCACTCTATCTATCGGCCTCACTCTATGTATCTATCGGCCTCACTCCCTCTATATATCGCCCTCACTCTATCTATCTATCACCCTCACTCTATCTATCGCCCTACTCTATCGCATCACCACAGAATCACTCAGGGGCACCACAACATCACTCAGAGGCACCACAACATCACTATGCGCTACTACAGCATCACTGAACGCTACAGCATCACTTGTCGCCACCACAACATCACTCAGCGCCACCACAGCATCAATCTGTGCAACCATTCAACAACAACTGGTTTAAATATGTTCTCTCAATGTTTCAAGCTTTATTACAAATGTCACAAAAGATGTTAATATTTCACTTCTGTTCTTGGATTTTCGTTACAATAAAATACACTGAACATAATCTTTACAAAAGTTATTTACAAAAGTTAAAGCTATTGCCATTATAAATTACAAAAACGTTTATGTAGTATTAATTATTTAAAAAAATTAAAAGCCATTGTTATTTGTAATATCAATACATCTAAGTCACGTAAATACAACACATATTGCATTATAAATACTATAGGTGTCACATTTGCGAAAGTTAAAACCATTGGCATTGTAAATGATAAAGCTATTAATTTCGCTATTTTCAAAACCCACACATAAATAAAAGATTTGGCATTTACAATACCAAGAGCTCAAACTTTCCTAATACGAGACCTATTGCATTGCAAATGCTTGTTAAACAGGTTATTGGAACTGGGTTTTCTTTACCAAAAATACTTTTAAAGATTTTGTGATCATTCCTTTACATGTTTTAGCAAATTCCCTACATTTACATTGGACCTCAGCATAATAAGGTTGGACCATTTATGCTGGTGCATTGTGGCGTCTACATTCTGAGATGATACAGTCTTCAATCAATGCAGTATGCCCTGTCTAGGTTTATTTGTCAACTTGAAAAGTGCAGTGTCAGTAATTCCACATGTTTCCTCCAGAGCACTCATCAAGAGGCACATTTCTACTGAAATGGAAGGCCTGACTCCTATCCACATTTCCACTGCTACTTCCCCCCCCTCGTGCCTTCAGGAAGATCAAGACAAACTGTCTTCAAGTCATTCTCATCACCCTGGACCGGGCCAAGAGAGTGTGGTACCCAGAGTCCTGGCCCTAACTATTTGTCATCTGATCAGGCTTCCACTTTGGTTGGGACTCCTGTCTCCGAGTCTCCATAATCTACACCGCCATGTATAGAAATTAAGTGATGGCAACTAAATATGTTTGACGGGCCAGCCACGGTGGTTTGTAGTCATCTGTGCAGCCAAACGGATCCCCATGTAGTCGATTCATCTTGGCCACTGGGACAAATGTATTGGTTTGTTTGGACCCCAATACACACCACTTACAAGCTGTGCTTTTGGATGTTCTTTTGTTTGTCTTTCGTTAGTGCATCAAAACATTTCGGTGTACAAAGTGAAAAGTCATTTGTCACTCATTTTAGCATTTAATTCCAGTGTTTTTTGCCCCGCTTCATCCATATAAAGGTCGAAAGACTCCATTGACTTGACGTTAAGATGACACAAACGTTTAGGTTAACAGCATACAGGACCATTGCGTGGATGTCCAGCTCTTGTGGTATAATCCTCTGCATAAAAGTAGTATATGCAGAAGCCACAAAGCAGGCCCATAAACGTCTGCACCGTCATTCCACCAGGTTCACGCAGTTGCCATGGATTTGTCAAGAAGGTGTCAGGGATAGATATCTGCCAGGCTGTGACATGGGAGCTGGTGCATGCATTCACGAAACACTACTGCCTTGGCAGGTCTGATAGGATGGTCACTTCGCTGGCTAGGTTCAGCAGGACCTTTTGATCTGAATCCACTCCCCAGACCCTCCACTTTGGCATGTGCAGCTATAGTTTCAATTCTAAAAGTGAAGAATCTGCATTTCGAAGTATCCATCAGAATGATGTTACCTTTCAGAACGCCCTTTGTGGTGAATAGTCTAACCACAGATTCCTCACTGACCTTCCAACTCCTATTTCATTGCAGTGGCCTCTTTACCCTGTGAAATGTCCCAAGATAGGAATCAGCTTGCCATGTCAGACAATTTGCTGAGAGCACAGAAGAGGAAAGACACAACATGATATCAGTGTGGGTAACGCTTATATGTGGCTTTGCTTCATCATTTGTGGGGTGGTATGGAGTCTCTGCAGAGTCATACGACATCACCTACAGGCACACTGAAGCATTGATTGAAGAATTCTGTGGATTCCATATGACGCCTGGGGATATTATAAAGAAATGAAAGGCGAGGAATATATAGTTCGAGTATTTATCAGAAAGGGCATCACCAACAGTAAGTAACTTGTTTATCTCTACTGGCTTAGGTGATTCCCAATCCTTTAAAGATTGCTTTCATGACACTTTGCTAATAAATGTGAATGTTGGGACTTCCAGAAGATCTATCAATTTCCAAATCCACACTATGGATACTCCTCTGAGTGCTATCACTGGTGATATTAGCCCTTGATCTTGGTCATCCACCTCGATTACATTTGAGAACGAAGGTTTAGAACTGTTTTAACAAGTATTGATCAAATATGCTATTGGAACGTGGCTCAGCTGCTTACTACAAAGGAGGAAAATTACCTCCTGGGTACAGAAACTTCTGTTATAATCTGCCTTCAAGAAAGTGGGTATGTGATGAAGTTGTATTCAATACGTGTTATACGATATCTTGACCCTCTACTTGTTCTGTTTGAGGCCATGACCAGCGTAATCGGGCTGTTCTTTTAAATACTTCTATTAAATCGAACTAGGAGAAATTAAGTATAGACAGTAATATTGTTGCAGGAGAAAAAAAACACTTTGACTTACTTGGTCGACCCTTTGTTATTTAATGTATGTATTCTTCCAGGATATTCAAATAAGTATGTAAATTGTAGTATTGCAATCGATATATTCACTAAGGGAATGCACTGATAATATGTTGATCTTTGGGGATTTTATTGCAAACTTTCAGCATCAACAATAACATTTTTTTAGAGGTGAAGCTTTGAAATTTACTTGGTAGAGTAGAGAGCAGAGAGCAGACAGGGGATCACACCAGCATCATCAGCATCATCCAGCGGCAGTACCAGCGTCCACAGGACACAAGGTGAGAGGCGCTGCGGCCTTACTTGGCACTATTTAGGCGATATCTGCGTTATTTGGCACCACAGGCACAAGTGGCAATAACGGCAACAAAAAAAAACAACTGCAAAAATACTAAAAGATAGCACTAAAAAAAAAAAAAAGCAACTGCCAATAAGGACTTTTTATAAGACTTTCTGTAAGAACTCACCCATGTTTTCATCTCCAGAGTGGGATTAGTCTCTTGGCCACATTCCGCAATAGTACTTACTGCGCCATCTCCCTGACACAGACAGGCTTGGGAAGTGGAACGGGAAGCGGAGCGGAGACGGCAGGGGACAAATAAAATAAAACAAACAAAAGAGAATGAGGTTGGGGAGAACACGTACAAATCCACCCAAGAATCCAAGGAGAAAAGCGAAGGCCAAGATTAAATCTCCCGCCGGCCTAGCGGATGGAAACTCATCTGTACTATTAAGTCCGCCTGTATATCCAATCTTCAGCAATATGAACCACACTCGCAGATTTGCCTTTTTGAAAGACCCAGCAACAGCACTTTATGAATTACCAAATACCCCAATAGGCTTGCAAAAAGTAATGTCTCCCAAAAAAACTGAAATAAGGCCAGCAGTACCAACATCACCAACAGCACCAAGGACTCCTCGGAATGCCCAAATCACGAACACCGATAAGGCCAACGAAACTGAGGAGACGCATAAGCGCACGAATGCCAGCCTTGTGAAAAACATTTTCCAATTTCAAGCCCAGGTGCACAAGGAGAATAAAAAGGATAATAAAATGAACAACATAACTCAAGGGCAAGCACAGGAGAAATTACTAACAAACCACACAGGATCATCTAATATTACGGGCGGCCAACATGAAGGAAATAAAACAAGCTCCCCGCCCAAAAAAAAGAAATGAGAATAAACACGACAAAATGTTATCAACACCATTAACACCATAACCATCAACCCATGCCATATTTCAAGAGCAATCAATAACGGGAAGCCACTCGGCCCAATCCAACAACGAAGCCTGACACAATTCAGACATAAGTATGTATGAATTGGCACATAAGGTGTCTCTATATAGCCACTCAATCCCTAGACCGGACCAACGTATGAGCCCAGTATTGAATAAATCCATAGAGAGGATAAAGATAAAGGACTTAAACCTCTGCTGAGCAACCCAAGTATCGATCCAAAACAAAGGAAGTACTAAGACACAAGAAATTTACAATTGAAAGTACTCAACAAGGGCTGAAAATCCGCAGTAAATCAATCGCCTACGAAATTGTGGCACAGGAAATAACTGGAAGCAAACCTGAGGGACAAAAAAACCCTAGCAAAGTAATCCATACTGGAAGGATGAACCAAGGAGCAACGGTAACCGGTTGGGGTACTAAAAACTCTCCATCACAGGAGTCGTCAAGTAAAAACATAGTAGATATATCCAGAGGAATGAACCAAGAGGTGGATATTATTCTACTAACAGACTCACCGCATGTGACTCACAGTGACGCCCAAGCAGAGCCCTCAATCATAGAGATCTCAAGTGTTTCAGCTACCCTCGACGTGGTAACAACAAAAATTCCTAAAATATGCAGTGAAATAAGGCAAAAAACCAAAGAGCAGGATAATGATTTAACATCTACAAAGCAAGCTCCACATGGACTTTCACCTGGCTGCAATGTTGGAGACCGACCCAGGCAAAAAAGAGGACATGACATCGGCGAAAACCTGGAATCTATAATCACATTGCATAGTGCACTAGGGTGCATATTGGAAACCTCAATCAAAACCCTCAATATGCAGTCTGATAAACTGGACATTCAAATACATCTTATGAGCACAATGGCGGAATACTTAGCTAACATAAATAAAAAGCTAGACGATATGGCCAGCGTTTTTGCCATTATCAAGGATCAGACCCGAAGTGGGCATCCTCTCAAACCTGCACCGGCCATCCAATATTGGAAAAATTTAAGAATTTGCCATCGATACTGACAGATATACTGCAGGAATGCAAGCACGCAAATCATAGTGACAACAACACACTAACTGGATGCAACCTTATTTCTTTTTTAAAATTCCAAAAGCCCACAAAACGAACATGCAGACCAATCAAATGGTCCAGCAAGGCAAATAACAGTGGGAAAAACCACACTGCATAAGCTGCAAATGAAACCCAACGATAAAATAGAGGAACCGGAAACAATCGGCGCAACATCCCTTATTGTACAAAACAATGACCACAAATTATTAGGACTACAATCATCAAACCGAGACGGAGCGAATCAAAATTACCAGAAACGCCTAAATAAGAGGCAAATAAAACGGGCAAGGAAAATCAGAAATCAGCCGTCAAACTGCCCACTCGCCAACAAACAGACGTTGGTCACATTCCCTATTTTTAATCAGGTAAAAACCAAACCAAAGCAAGAATCGAACGTCACAGAGGGGAAACATAATCCATCAATTAAGATAGAGACGGAACATAAAAACTATAAAGACCAAGAAGATAGCCAAATACTACCATGGATAAGCCCCAAGGCCACACCTCAAGTGATACCAACAAAAAAGTCGTCACAAAATGTGGGAGCTGCACCTGCTAAAAACTCAGAAGTGTGGAATGCTAGTAATGCGGAACTTTTGAGTTCAACAACCGATGCAAGCATTACTGACAACAGTATGGACCAAGGGCTCGGAGTTGTTACTCAGTTAAACAAAACTCCAGATAATCTCATGGATGAATCCCAAAAAACTGAGTCCGCTCCCAAACAAATAGGGCGCACCAGTTTTGATGATAAAAGGAACCACACAAACAAGTCCGAGCAAATGAATAGATATTAACTAAGCAACAAGAGACTGTTGACAAGAGACTAATAATGGGCTGTACTTAAAGACACGAACAAAAATCAAAAAAAGGTCCCCTCCATTCGTGTCACATTATCAAGCACCAATGCAACCACAGGGAAAAGTATCACCATACTGTCTGACCATCAAACCCCGGAAAAAAAGTGACCAAAAGAGTCATAGGCAAATAAGAATTAAGGCTGATAGTCATATGGAAGACCAACCGAAACTCACAATACACACTGGCACTAATGGCACTCAAGCATCAAAAAAGATTGTAAATGTGGAAAGAATAGGTCCATGCCCTGGACTAGTGATTGCATCTAGTGGGCACCGCCGAGAACAGGCGGGATCTAACAGATTACGCTGTGGGGCAAAAGCCACGACAAATATGCCACTAGTACTAACTCAGAATGAAACATACAATCAAATAGGGCAATATCTCCACTTCAATGCAAAGGGTTACGATGATCAGAAATCTACTAATAATGAAAGAGCCCAGATCAGCAGCAAAATACCCTCTGAATGCAACTAGCCACAGTGGGGAAGATACTGTTTATTCCCAGTTACAAGCCTCAAGGCATCCAAGACTTCTTAAACCGAGGGAACATTCTCCACCTCACACCCTCCATCCCCAGCCTAAGCCACCTAACATCGGTTGACCTATTATCAATCAAATTCGTCACGTTAGGAGAGAATGCCCTCAAGGAAGGCACACTTGCCACCTGGAGGAGCCTAGAAGTGGCAAAAAGCATCCTCGCAAAAGTAAGTAAATTTGAAGATTGGGGAATTTCTCTAAAAGAACAAACAAACAAGCATTTACAATGCAATGGTTTTGCCTTTGTTAAAGTTAGAGCTATTGGCATTGCTCTTGACACTCTGAAGCTCCACTCTGCACTCTGAAGCTCCACTCTGCACTCTGAAGCTCCACTCTGCACTCTGAAGCTCCACTCTGAAGCTCCACTCTGAAGCTCCACTCTGAAGCTGCACTCTGAAGCTGCACTCTGCACTCTGAAGCTCCACTCTGCACCCTGAAGCTCCACTCTGCACTCTGAATCTGCACTCTGAATCCCCACTCTGCACTCTGAATCTCCACTCTGCACTCTGAATCTCCACTCTGCACTCTGAAGCTCCACTCTGAATCTCCACTCTGCACTCTGAATCTCCACTCTGCACTCTGAAGCTCCACTCTGCACTCTGAAGCTCCACTCTGAATCTCCACTCTGCACTCTGAAGCTCCACTCTGAATCTCCACTCTGCACTCTGAAGCTCCACTCTGCACTCTGAAGCTCCACTCTGCACTCTGAAGCTCCACTCTGAATCTCCACTCTGAATCTGCACTCTGAAGCTCCACTCTGCACTCTGAAGCTCCACTCTGAATCTGCACTCTGAAGCTCCACTCTGAATCTGCACTCTGAAGCTCCACTCTGAAGCTCCACTCTGAATCTGCACTCTGAAGCTCCACTCTGCACTCTGAATCTCCACTCTGCACTCTGAATCTCCACTCTGCACTCTGAAGCTCCACTCTGAATCTCCACTCTGAAGCTCCACTCTGAAGCTCCACTCTGCACTCTGAAGCTCCACTCTGCACTCTGAAGCTCCACTCTGCACTCTGAAGCTCCACTCTGCACTCTGAAGCTCCACTCTGAATCTCCACTCTCCACTCTGAAGCTCCACTCTGAAAGCTCCACTCTGAAGCTCCACTCTCCACTCTGAATCTCCACTCTGAAGCTCCACTCTCCACTCTGAATCTCCACTCTGAAGCTCCACTCTCCACTCTGAATCTCCACTCTGAATCTCCACTCTCCACTCTGAAGCTCCACTCTGAAGCTCCACTCTGCACTCTGAAGCTCCACTCTGAATCTGCACTCTGAAGCTCCACTCTGAATCTGCACTCTGCACTCTGAATCTGCACTCTGAATCTCCACTCTGCACTCTGAATCTCCACTCTGCACTCTGAAGCTCCACTCTGCACTCTGAAGCTCCACTCTGAATCTCCACTCTGCACTCTGAAGCTCCACTCTGCACTCTGAAGCTCCACTCTGAATCTCCACTCTGCACTCTGAATCTCCACTCTGCACTCTGAAGCTCCACTCTGCACTCTGAAGCTCCACTCTGAATCTGCACTCTGAAGCTCCACTCTGCACTCTGAAGCTCCACTCTGCACTCTGAAGCTCCACTCTGAATCTCCACTCTGAATCTGCACTCTGAAGCTCCACTCTGCACTCTGAAGCTCCACTCTGAATCTGCACTCTGAAGCTCCACTCTGCACTCTGAAGCTCCACTCTGCACTCTGAAGCTCCACTCTGCACTCTGAATCTCACGCTGCACTCTGAATCTCCACTCTGCACTCTGAAGCTCCACTCTGCACTCTGAAGCTCCACTCTGAATCTCCACTCTGAAGCTCCACTCTGAAGCTCCACTCTGCACTCTGAAGCTCCACTCTGAAGCTCCACTCTCCACTCTGAATCTGCACTCTGAATGTGCACTCTGAAGCTCCACTCTGAAGCTCCACTCTGAAGCTCCACTCTGAAGCTCCACTCTGAAGCTCCACTCTGCACTCTGAATCTGCACTCTGAAGCTCCACTCTGAAGCTCCACTCTGAATCTGCACTCTGAATCTCCACTCTGCACTCTGAATCTCCACTCTGCACTCTGAAGCTCCACTCTGAATCTCCACTCTGCACTCTGAAGCTCCACTCTGAAGCTCCACTCTGCACTCTGAAGCTCCACTCTGCCCTCTGAAGCTCCACTCTGCCCTCTGAAGCTCCACTCTGAATCTCCACTCTGCACTCTGAAGCTCCACTCTGAATCTCCACTCTGCACTCTGAATCTCCACTCTGCACTCTGAATCTCCACTCTGCACTCTGAATCTCCACTCTGCACTCTGAATCTCGACTCTGAATCTGCACTCTGAAGCTCCACTCTGCACCCTGAAGCTCCACTCTGAATCTGCACTCTGAAGCTCCACTCTGCACTCTGAAGCTCCACTCTGAATCTGCACTCTGAAGCTCCACTCTGAAGCTCCACTCTGCACTCTGAAGCTCCACTCTGAAGCTTCACTCTGAAGCTCCACTCTGCACTCTGAAGCTCCACTCTGAAGCTCCACTCTGAAGCTCCACTCTGCACTCTGAAGCTCCACTCTGAAGCTCCACTCTGAAGCTCCACTCTGCACTCTGAAGCTCCACTCTGAAGCTCCACTCTGCACTCTGAAGCTCCACTCTGAAGCTCCACTCTGAAGCTCCACTCTGAAGCTCCACTCTGCACTCTGAAGCTCCACTCTGCACTCTGAAGCTCCACTCTGAAGCTCCACTCTGAAGCTCCACTCTGCACTCTGAAGCTCCATTCTGAAGCTCCACTCTGAAGCTCTGCTCTGAAGCTCCACTCTGAAGCTCCACTCTGAAGCTCCACTCTGAAGCTCCACTCTGAAGCTCCACTCTGCACTCTGAAGCTCCACTCTGAAGCTCCACTCTGCACTCTGAAGCTCCACTCTGAATCTGCACTCTGAAGCTCCACTCTGAAGCTGCACTCTGAAGCTCCACTCTGCACTCTGAAGCTCCACTCTGCACTCTGAAGCTCCACTCTGCACTCTGAAGCTCCACTCTGCACTCTGAAGCTCCACTCTGAAGCTCCACTCTGAAGCTCCACTCTGAAGCTGCACTCTGAAGCTGCACTCTGCACTCTGAAGCTCCACTCTGCACTCTGAAGCTCCACTCTGCACTCTGAAGCTCCACTCTGCACTCTGAATCTGCACTCTGAATCCCCACTCTGCACTCTGAATCTCCACTCTGCACTCTGAATCTCCACTCTGCACTCTGAAGCTCCACTCTGAATCTCCACTCTGCACTCTGAATCTCCACTCTGCACTCTGAAGCTCCACTCTGCACTCTGAAGCTCCACTCTGAATCTCCACTCTGCACTCTGAAGCTCCACTCTGAATCTCCACTCTGCACTCTGAAGCTCCACTCTGCACTCTGAAGCTCCACTCTGCACTCTGAAGCTCCACTCTGAATCTCCACTCTGAATCTGCACTCTGAAGCTCCACTCTGCACTCTGAAGCTCCACTCTGAATCTGCACTCTGAAGCTCCACTCTGAATCTGCACTCTGAAGCTCCACTCTGAAGCTCCACTCTGAATCTGCACTCTGAAGCTCCACTCTGCACTGTGAATCTCCACTCTGCACTCTGAATCTCCACTCTGCACTCTGAAGCTCCACTCTGAATCTCCACTCTGAAGCTCCACTCTGAAGCTCCACTCTGCACTCTGAAGCTCCACTCTGCACTCTGAAGCTCCACTCTGCACTCTGAAGCTCCACTCTGCACTCTGAAGCTCCACTCTGAATCTCCACTCTCCACTCTGAAGCTCCACTCTGAAGCTCCACTCTGAAGCTCCACTCTCCACTCTGAATCTCCACTCTGAAGCTCCACTCTCCACTCTGAATCTCCACTCTGAAGCTCCACTCTCCACTCTGAATCTCCACTCTGAATCTCCACTCTCCACTCTGAAGCTCCACTCTGAAGCTCCACTCTGCACTCTGAAGCTCCACTCTGAATCTGCACTCTGAAGCTCCACTCTGAATCTGCACTCTGCACTCTGAATCTGCACTCTGAATCTCCACTCTGCACTCTGAATCTCCACTCTGCACTCTGAAGCTCCACTCTGCACTCTGAAGCTCCACTCTGAAGCTCCACTCTGCACTCTGAAGCTCCACTCTGAATCTCCACTCTGCACTCTGAATCTCCACTCTGCACTCTGAAGCTCCACTCTGCACTCTGAAGCTCCACTCTGAATCTGCACTCTGAAGCTCCACTCTGCACTCTGAAGCTTCACTCTGCACTCTGAAGCTCCACTCTGAATCTCCACTCTGAATCTGCACTCTGAAGCTCCACTCTGCACTCTGAAGCTCCACTCTGAATCTGCACTCTGAAGCTCCACTCTGCACTCTGAAGCTCCACTCTGCACTCTGAAGCTCCACTCTGCACTCTGAATCTCACGCTGCACTCTGAATCTCCACTCTGCACTCTGAAGCTCCACTCTGCACTCTGAAGCTCCACTCTGAATCTCCACTCTGAAGCTCCACTCTGAAGCTCCACTCTGCACTCTGAAGCTCCACTCTGAAGCTCCACTCTCCACTCTGAATCTGCACTCTGAATGTGCACTCTGAAGATCCACTCTGAAGCTCCACTCTGAAGCTCCACTCTGAAGCTCCACTCTGAAGCTCCACTCTGAAGCTCCACTCTGCACTCTGAATCTGCACTCTGAAGCTCCACTCTGAATCTGCACTCTGAATCTCCACTCTGCACTCTGAATCTCCACTCTGCACTCTGAAGCTCCACTCTGAATCTCCACTCTGCACTCTGAAGCTCCACTCTGAAGCTCCACTCTGCACTCTGAAGCTCCACTCTGCCCTCTGAAGCTCCACTCTGCCCTCTGAAGCTCCAGTCTGAATCTCCACTCTGCACTCTGAAGCTCCACTCTGAATCTCCACTCTGCACTCTGAATCTCCACTCTGCACTCTGAATCTCCACTCTGCACTCTGAATCTCCACTCTGCACTCTGAATCTCCACTCTGAATCTGCACTCTGAAGCTCCACTCTGCACTCTGAAGCTCCACTCTGAATCTGCACTCTGAAGCTCCACTCTGCACTCTGAAGCTCCACTCTGAATCTGCACTCTGAAGCTCCACTCTGAAGCTCCACTCTGCACTCTGAAGCTCCACTCTGAAGCTTCACTCTGAAGCTCCACTCTGCACTCTGAAGCTCCACTCTGAAGCTCCACTCTGAAGCTCCACTCTGCACTCTGAAGCTCCACTCTGAAGCTCCACTCTGAAGCTCCACTCTGCACTCTGAAGCTCCACTCTGAAGCTCCACTCTGCACTCTGAAGCTCCACTCTGAAGCTCCACTCTGAAGCTCCACTCTGAAGCTCCACTCTGCACTCTGAAGCTCCACTCTGCACTCTGAAGCTCCACTCTGAAGCTCCACTCTGAAGCTCCACTCTGCACTCTGAAGCTCCACTCTGAAGCTCCACTCTGAAGCTCTGCTCTGAAGCTCCACTCTGAAGCTCCACTCTGAAGCTCCACTCTGAAGCTCCACTCTGAAGCTCCACTCTGCACTCTGAAGCTCCACTCTGAAGCTCCACTCTGCACTCTGAAGCTCCACTCTGAATCTGCACTCTGAAGCTCCACTCTGAAGCTGCACTCTGAAGCTCCACTCTGTACTCTGAAGCTCCACTCTGAATCTGCACTCTGAAGCTCCACTCTGAATCTGCACTCTGAAGCTCCACTCTGCACTCTGAAGCTCCACTCTGAAGCTCCACTCTGCACTCTGAAGCTCCACTCTGAATCTGCAATCTGAAGCTCCACTCTGAAGCTGCACTCTGAAGCTCCACTCTGCACTCTGAAGCTCCACTCTGAATCTGCACTCTGAAGCTCCACTCTGATTCTGCACTCTGAAGCTCCACTCTGAATCTGCACTCTGAAGCTCCACTCTGAATCTGCACTCTGAATCTGCACTCTGAATCTGCACTCTGAATCTGCACTCTGAAGCTCCACTCTGAAGCTCCACTCTGCACTCTGAAGCTCCACTCTGCACTCTGTAGCTCCACTCTGCACTCTGAAGCTCCACTCTGAAGCTCCACTCTGCACTCTGAAGCTCCACTCTGAAGCTCCACTCTGAAGCTCCACTCTGCACTCTGAAGCTCCACTCTGAAGCTCCACTCTGAAGCTCTACTCTGCACTCTGAAGCTCCACTCTGAAGCTCCACTCTGCACTCTGAAGCTCCACTCTGAAGCTCCACTCTGCACTCTGAAGCTCCACTCTGAAGCTCCACTCTGAATCTGCACTCTGGAGCTCCACTCTGCACTCTGAAGCTCCACTCTGAAGCTCCACTCTGCACTCTGAAGCTCCACTCTGCACTCTGAAGCTCCACTCTGAAGCTCCACTCTGCACTCTGAAGCTCCACTTCGAAGCTCCACTCTGAAGCTCCACTCTGCACTCTGAAGCTCCCCTCTGAAGCTCCACTCTGAAGCTCCAGTCTGCACTCTGAAGCTCCACTCTGCACTCTGAAGCTCCACTCTGAAGCTCCGCTCTGAAGCTCCGCTCTGAAGCTACACTCTGAAGCTCCACTCTGAAGCTCCACTCTGCACTCTGAAGCTCCACTCTGCACTCTGAAGCTCCACTCTGAAGCTCCACTCTGAAGCTCCACTCTGAATCTGCACTCTGAAGCTCCACTCTGAAGCTGCACTCTGAAGCTCCACTCTGCACTCTGAAGCTCCACTCTGAATCTGCACTCTGAAGCTCCACTCTGAATCTGCACTCTGAAGCTCCACTCTGAATCTGCACTCTGAAGCTCCACTCTGAAGCTCCACTCTGAAGCTCCACTCTGAAGCTCCACTCTGAAGCTCCACTCTGCACTCTGAAGCTCCACTCTGAAGCTCCACTCTGCACTCTGAAGCTCCACTCTGAAGCTCCACTCTGAAGCTCCACTCTGCACTCTGAAGCTCCACTCTGAAGCTCCACTCTGCACTCTAAAGCTCCACTCTGAAGCTCCACTCTGCACTCTGAAGCTCCACTCTGAAGCTCCACTCTGCACTCTGAAGCTCCACTCTGAAGCTCCACTCTGAAGCTCCACTCTGAAGCTCCACTCTGCACTCTGAAGCTCCACTCTGAAGCTCCACTCTGCACTCTGAAGCTCCACTCTGAAGCTCCACTCTGCACTCTGAAGCTCCACTCTGAAGCTCCACTCTGAATCTGCACTCTGAAGCTCCACTCTGCACTCTGAAGCTCCACTCTGAAGCTCCACTCTGCACTCTGAAGCTCCACACTGAAGCTCCACTCTGCACTCTGAAGCTCCACTCTGAAGCTCCACTCTGAAGCTCCACTCTGCACTCTGAAGCTCCACTCTGCACTCTGAAGCTCCACTCTGAAGCTCCACTCTGCACTCTGAAGCTCCACTCTGAAGCTCCGCTCTGAAGCTCCGCTCTGAAGCTACACTCTGAAGCTCCACTCTGAAGCTCCACTCTGAAGCTCCACTCTGCACTCTGAAGCTCCACTCTGAAGCTCCACTCTGAATCTGCACTCTGAAGCTCCACTCTGAATCTGCACTCTGAAGCTCCACTCTGCACTCTGAAGCTCCCCTCTGAATCTGCACTCTGAAGCTCCACTCTGAATCTCCACTCTGAAGCTCCACTCTGAAGCTCCACTCTGAAGCTCCACTCTGAAGCTCCACTCTGCACTCTGAAGCTCCACTCTGAAGCTCCACTCTGCACTCTGAAGCTCCACTCTGCACTCTGAAGCTCCACTCTGCACTCTGAAGCTCCACTCTGAAGCTCCACTCTGAAGCTCCACCCTGAAGCTCCACCCTGAAGCTCCACTCTGCACTCTGAAGCTCCACTCTGAAGCTCCACTCTGCACTCTGAAGCTCCACTCTGAAGCTCCACTCTGCACTCTGAAGCTCCACTCTGAAGCTCCACTCTGCACTCTGAAGCTCCACTCTGAATCTGCACTCTGAAGCTCCACTCTGCACTCTGAAGCTCCACTCTGAAGCTCCACTCTGAAGCTCCACTCTGAAGCTCCACTCTGCACTCTGAAGCTCCACTCTGAAGGTCCAATCTGAAGCTCCACTCTGCACTCTGAAGCTCCACTCTGAAGCTCCACTCTGCACTCTGAAGCTCCACTCTGAAGCTCCACTCTGCACTCTGAAGCTCCACTCTGAAGCTCCACTCTGCACTCTGAAGCTCCACTCTGAAACTCCACTCTGCACTCTGAAGCTCCACTCTGAAGCTCCACTCTGAATCTGCACTCTGAAGCTCCACTCTGCACTCTGAAGCTCCACTCTGAAGCTCCACTCTGAAGCTCCACTCTGCACTCTGAAGCTCCACTCTGAAACTCCACTCTGCACTCTGAAGCTCCACTCTGAAGCTCCACTCTGAATCTGCACTCTGAAGCTCCACTCTGCACTCTGAAGCTCCACTCTGAAGCTCCACTCTGCACTCTGAAGCTCCACTCTGAAGCTCCACTCCGAATCTGCACTCTGAAGCTCCACTCTGCACTCTGAAGCTCCACTCTGAAGCTCCACTCTGAAGCTCCACTCTGAAGCTCCACTCTGAAGCTCCACTCTGCACTCTGAAGCTCCACTCTGAAGCTCCACTCTGAATCTGCACTCTGAAGCTCCACTCTGCACTCGGAAGCTCCACTCTGCACTCTGAAGCTCCACTCTGAAGCTCCGCTCTGAAGCTCCGCTCTGAAGCTCCACTCTGAAGCTCCACTCTGAAGCTCCACTCTGCACTCTGAAGCTCCACTCTGAAGCTCCACTCTGAAGCTCCACTTTGAAGCTCCACTCTGCACTCTGAAGCTCCACTCTGAAGCTCCACTCTGAAGCTCCACTCTGCACTCTGAAGCTCCACTCTGAAGCTCCACTCTGCACTCTGAAGCTCCACTCTGAAGCTCCACTCTGAAGCTCCGCTCTGAAGCTCCGCTCTGAAGATCCACTCTGAAGCTCCACTCTGAAGCTCCACTCTGCACTCTGAAGCTCCACTCTGAAGCTCCACTCTGCACTCTGAAGCTCCACTCTGAATCTGCACTCTGAAGCTCCACTCTGAAGCTGCACTCTGAAGCTCCACTCTGAAGCTCCACTCTGCACTCTGAAGCTCCACTCTGCACTCTGAAGCTCCACTCCGAATCTGCACTCTGAAGCTCCACTCTGAATCTGCACTCTGAAGCTCCGCTCTGAAGCTCCACTCTGAAGCTCCGCTCTGAAGCTCGGCTCTGAAGCTCCACTCTGAAGCTCCACTCTGAAGCTCCACTCTGAAGCTCCACTCTGCACTCTGAAGCTCCACTCTGAAGCTCCACTCTGCACTCTGAAGCTCCACTCTGAAGCTCCACTCTGCACTCTGAAGCTCCACTCTGAAGCTCCACTCTGAAGCTCCACTTTGAAGCTCCACTCTGCACTCTGAAGCTACACTCTGAAGCTCCACTCTGAAGCTCCACTCTGCACTCTGAAGCTCCACTCTGAAGCTCCACTCTGAAGCTCCGCTCTGAAGCTCCGCTCTGAAGCTCCACTCTGAAGCTCCACTCTGAAGCTCCACTCTGCACTCTGATGCTCTACTCTGAAGCTCCACTCTGCACTCTGAAGCTCCACTCTGAATCTGCACTCTGAAGCTCCACTCTGAAGCTGCACTCTGAAGCTCCACTCTGAAGCTCCACTCTGCACTCTGAAGCTCCACTCTGCACTCTGAAGCTCCACTCTGAATCTGCACTCTGAAGCTCCACTCTGAATCTGCACTCTGAATCTGCACTCTGAATCTGCACTCTGAAGCTCCACTCTGAATCTGCACTCTGAAGCTCCACTCTGAAGCTCCACTCTGCACTCTAAAGCTCCACTCTGAATCTGCACTCTGAATCTGCACTCTGAATCTGCACTCTGAATCTGCACTCTGAAGCTCCACTCTGAATCTGCACTCTGAAGCTCCACTCTGAATCTGCACTCTGAAGCTCCACTCTGAAGCTCCACTCTGAAGCTCCACTCTGCACTCTGAAGCTCCACTCTGAAGCTCCACTCTGAAGCTCCACTCTGCACTCTGAAGCTCCACTCTGCACTCTGAAGCTCCACTCTGAAGCTCCACTCTGCACTCTGAAGCTCCACTCTGAAGCTCCACTCTGCACTCTGAAGCTCCACTCTGAAGCTCCACTCTGAAGCTCCACTCTGAAGCTCCACTCTGCACTCTGAAGCTCCACTCTGAAGCTCCACCCTGAAGCTCCACTCTGAAGCTCCACTCTGCACTCTGAAGCTCCACTCTGAAGCTACACTCTGCACTCTGAAGCTCCACTCTGAAGCTCCACTCTGCACTCTGAAGCGCCACAATGAAGCTCCACTCTGCACTCTGAAGCTCCACTCTGAAGCTCCACTCTGAAGCTCCACTCTGAAGCTCCACTCTGCACTCTGAAGCTCCACTCTGAAGCTCCACTCTGCACTCTGAAGCTCCACTCTGAAGCTCCACTCTGCACTCTGAAGCTCCACTCTGAAGCTCCACTCTGAAGCTCCACTCTGCACTCTGAAGCTCCACTCTGAAGCTCCACTCTACACTCTGAAGCTCCACTCTGAATCTGCACTCTGAAGCTCCACTCTGAAGCTGCACTCTGAAGCTCCACTCTGCACTCTGAAGCTCCACTCTGAATCTGCACTCTGAAGCTCCACTCTGAAGCTCCACTCTGCACTCTGAATCTGCACTCTGAATCTGCACTCTGAAGCTCCACTCTGAAGCTGCACTCTGAAGCTCCACTCTGCACTCTGAAGCTCCACTCTGAATCTGCACTCTGAAGCTCCACTCTGCACTCTGAAGCTCCACTCTGAAGCTCCACTCTGAATCTGCACTCTGAATCTGCACTCTGAATCTGCACTCTGAAGCTCCACTCTGAATCTGCACTCTGAAGCTCCACTCTGAAGCTCCACTCTGCACTCTGAAGCTCCACTCTGAAGCTCCACTCTGCACTCTGAAGCTCCACTCTGAAGCTCCACTCTGAAGCTCCACTCTGAAGCTCCACTCTGCACTCTGAAGCTCCACTCTGAAGCTCCACTCTGAAGCTCCACTCTGAATCTGCACTCTGAAGCTCCACTCTGCACTCTGAAGCTCCACTCTGCACTCTGAAGCTGCACTCTGAAGCTCCACTCTGAAGCTGCACTCTGAAGCTCCACTCTGAAGCTGCACTCTGAAGCTCCACTCTGAAGCTGCACTCTGAAGCTCCACTCTGCACTCTGAAGCTCCACTCTGCACTCTGAAGCTCCACTCTGAAGCTTCACTCTGAAGCTCCACTCTGAAGCTCCACTCTGCACTCTGGAATCTGAATCTCCACTCTGCACTCTGAATCTCCACTCTACACTCTGCACACGCAATTTTGGGTGGGAGACAGGTAAAACAAAGGCATTTTGGCTTAACAAATGAGAGTCTCCCACCCAAATCGGGTATGGTGGTATGTATGCTATTACCAAGGCTGTCTAACCTTGATTCCACCTCATATCTCTTTCATGAACCACCATACATGTCCTGCCCATTTATTTCACTCATGCATGGGTTTTTTTAATCCCTGCTTTCTCCCTTTGTCAGCGTTTTACCGTCATTTTCTTTATCAGTCTTCACCCCGTTTCTCTCTCTTATTTTGGATGGAGGCTGGTGTTAAAACAATAATAAGTGCGGGTTTTCAAATACGAGCGCTGGTGGACCCCTGCAACCAGCTCAGCTGCTCAAAGTAAGCACGGTATAATCTTCATGCCTCCTACTTTCCCTGCAGCCAACCATCTCCTCGGATGACGGGCTGCCGGCGATACCTCCCTGCAGCTTGGTTTGACCTTCATGCCCTTTCCCGGCGGGTGTCCTCAATCCCGGACCAGATTCGGGGGCGTTCCCGAGAAGAGGCTTTCGGCTGACGTAGCCAAAAGCCAAAAATTCTCGGGAACGCCCCCGAATCTGGTCCGAGATTGACGGACGGAGCCCTCTCCCAATGGCTAGCCTCCATTTATGGAGCTAGCCAATGGGAGGAGGGGAATGGACGGGGCGTATACCCGACCCCACACACACACATCAAAAGGTTTTTTGGCGCATGCGTACCGAAGTACGCATCGCCAGTCAAAACCTAAAAAGGGCTATCCGTCACCCCTGCTAAATAGGAAAAGAGAAGACTACAGAGCTCTGACCACTCGTTCAATATTACATGGTGCCAGGGGGGCTGAAACATCAATCAATAGTCACCAGAGACAAATACAGGGCGTAAATGGTAATTGAACCTATTATGAGGCTGGTAAAATTGAAGAAAACGTTATGAAACTGCTCTCCTGGAACATGGCAGGAGCAAAAAACATCCCAAACCATAGCAGGAAAACAGCTACCTGGGATCAATATGACATCATAGCGCTGCAGGAAACTTGGTCACCTGAGCCAATCGATGTGCCAGGAAGATTATGTTTCCACGAAAACGCGACACACTTTCAGCGCTATGGCCGCGCAAGGGGAGGTCCATCTATTTATGTCTCCACCTCATTAAAGATCAATATCTCCCAAATGCCTGCCTCAGCAACGGATATGCAAATCATTAAGCTGGAGAGCACAATTAAATGCTTCGCAAGGACAATCGTCCTAATCAACATATACGCCCACACGAAAAAACAACAAAAAAAAGAACTGTTCCAACGTGTAGTTAATGTTGTAACTTCCATCCGTCTCGACCACCCAAGTTGGGAGATTATTGCTACGGGTGACTTTAACTCCAATCTTTTGCATCAATCGGAGGAAGAAGACAATATCTCGGTGGCAAATGAAATGTGGAATGTCGAATCCCAGGAGATTATATCGGCCTTGAGGACAGACCAAGTGGGCAAGCAACTGGTTTGGGACCTGGAACGACTCGGTCTACGGGTATTAAATGGAAGATCGATGCACGATAAACCTCCTGCTGCTACATACATAGGTCACAACACAAATTCAACTCTGGATTACACATTAATAACATTGCACCTATTGAGCCAAGTCAAAAAATTCCAAATAATCAGCACTCTAGACAGTGATCATTCCATGCAACATATTGAAATGAAACTAAGTTCCACTAGGTATACAAAGGCTCCAAAAATACCAGGACAACTATCAACCATCAACCTGAAGCGGCTTAAGTGGACAAGCGAAACACTACCCCAAATAGCGTTGGACGCCAAGAACTTATTACAAATAGTTATGGCAGAGAATGATCTTTGTTCAGAAACCTGGGCTAACTTCCTGGAAAGATTGCCGAAATCAAGCAGCAAGGCCAGGAGGCAGAGCAGTCCCACGACCAAAACCAAATTTTCAATTTCTACACTAGCTATGAAGAAACATCTTCAAAAGCTCACAAGATGGGTACAAGGTTCAAGGACAAAGTAAAGCACCTGGCAAGAAGTTCGGTTGATTAGGAAAGAATACAAAAAGTTAGTATGGATGGAAAAAAGGAACAAATACAAATGACTTCTGGGCCAAATTGATGCTCAATACTAAAAAAGCAGACTCCAGGGCGTTCTGGATGCAAATCAACTCAATCAACAGAGCAGCACAACCCATTAACATGACATGTATCCCGGAAAACGTCTGGGTCCAACATATAGTCGACACATTCGCGGTAAAACCAGTGGAGCCCTAGGCGATGATGACTACAACGGTACCCGAAACCACAAGACATAAGGTCAAGGAAAGTAAACCTTTTCCCAGTCCCAGTGTCACGCCCAATTGCGTGGAGGGCTTGGACCAATCAATGTGGTCAGCTGACGATCACCGAATATATTCTATAATTAAAGAAAGGAAAGCAAGAGAGTGCTCCAGGGCCAAATGGCATCCCGCAGGCGATCTATAAAGAGGACCCCGAATTCTGGGCATGTAAATTTAACCTGCTATTCCGGACAATTAGCAACTCTGGTCGGGTCCCGGAAAGTTGGAGGGGTGCCATCATCAATCCCATCTATAAAGGCGGAGATCGCAAAAATCCAACAAATTACCGCTTAATTGCCCTGATTGATGCAGATATTTACAACAAGGGGTGGTGAGGGACAGAGTCTCTGAATTAAACAGAAAGCTCTCACCCAGTCAAGAGATCAGGGCTAGATCCAACACCGTTTTTTAGCTCACTGCACCATCCCAGTTTCAGAACCTGGCTGTATGCAAATTAGTCTGTTCCTGTCCCAGTGCATGATGGGAACAGGGCAAACCAAACTACAAAAGCCAATTCTTACACTGGGAAGGAAACAAGCTCCCGGGGACCGGTTTCTGGCATTACAGCCGTCTTCGGCCCGGTTTGCTTGAATCCTGATGGTGCAATGAGCAAGGGTCTCACATCTGAGAATACCCTTCCACGCTTAGGGTGGACAAAAATATTTACAACAAGGGGTGGTGAGGGACAGAGTCTCTGAATTAAACAGAAAGCTCTCACCCAGTCAAGAGATCAGGGCTAGATCCAACACCGTTTTTTAGCTCACTGCACCATCCCAGTTTCAGAACCTGGCTGTATGCAAATTAGTCTGTTCCTGTCCCAGTGCATGATGGGAACAGGGCAAACCAAACTACAAAAGCCAATTCTTACACTGGGAAGGAAACAAGCTCCCGGGGACCGGTTTCTGGCATTACAGCCGTCTTCGGCCCGGTTTGCTTGAATCCTGATGGTGCAATGAGCAAGGGTCTCACATCTGAGAATACCCTTCCACGCTTAGGGTGGACAAAAATATTTACAACAAGGGGTGGTGAGGGACAGAGTCTCTGAATTAAACAGAAAGCTCTCACCCAGTCAAGAGATCAGGGCTAGATCCAACACCGTTTTTTAGCTCACTGCACCATCCCAGTTTCAGAACCTGGCTGTATGCAAATTAGTCTGTTCCTGTCCCAGTGCATGATGGGAACAGGGCAAACCAAACTACAAAGGCCAATTCTTACACTGGGAAGGAAACAAGCTCCCGGGGACCGGTTTCTGGCATTACAGCCGTCTTCGGCCCGGTTTGCTTGAATCCTGATGGTGCAATGAGCAAGGGTCTCACATCTGAGAATACCCTTCCACGCTTAGGGTGGACAAAAATATTTACAACAAGGGGTGGTGAGGGACAGAGTCTCTGAATTAAACAGAAAGCTCTCACCCAGTCAAGAGATCAGGGCTAGATCCAACACCGTTTTTTAGCTCACTGCACCATCCCAGTTTCAGAACCTGGCTGTATGCAAATTAGTCTGTTCCTGTCCCAGTGCATGATGGGAACAGGGCAAACCAAACTACAAAGGCCAATTCTTACACTGGGAAGGAAACAAGCTCCCGGGGACCGGTTTCTGGCATTACAGCCGTCTTCGGCCCGGTTTGCTTGAATCCTGATGGTGCAATGAGCAAGGGTCTCACATCTGAGAATACCCTTCCACGCTTAGGGTGGACAAAAATATTTACAACAAGGGGTGGTGAGGGACAGAGTCTCTGAATTAAACAGAAAGCTCTCACCCAGTCAAGAGATCAGGGCTAGATCCAACACCGTTTTTTAGCTCACTGCACCATCCCAGTTTCAGAACCTGGCTGTATGCAAATTAGTCTGTTCCTGTCCCAGTGCATGATGGGAACAGGGCAAACCAAACTACAAAAGCCAATTCTTACACTGGGAAGGAAACAAGCTCCCGGGGACCGGTTTCTGGCATTACAGCCGTCTTCGGCCCGGTTTGCTTGAATCCTGATGGTGCAATGAGCAAGGGTCTCACATCTGAGAATACCCTTCCACGCTTAGGGTGGACAAAAATATTTACAACAAGGGGTGGTGAGGGACAGAGTCTCTGAATTAAACAGAAAGCTCTCACCCAGTCAAGAGATCAGGGCTAGATCCAACACCGTTTTTTAGCTCACTGCACCATCCCAGTTTCAGAACCTGGCTGTATGCAAATTAGTCTGTTCCTGTCCCAGTGCATGATGGGAACAGGGCAAACCAAACTACAAAAGCCAATTCTTACACTGGGAAGGAAACAAGCTCCCGGGGACCGGTTTCTGGCATTACAGCCGTCTTCGGCCCGGTTTGCTTGAATCCTGATGGTGCAATGAGCAAGGGTCTCACATCTGAGAATACCCTTCCACGCTTAGGGTGGACAAAAATATTTACAACAAGGGGTGGTGAGGGACAGAGTCTCTGAATTAAACAGAAAGCTCTCACCCAGTCAAGAGATCAGGGCTAGATCCAACACCGTTTTTTAGCTCACTGCACCATCCCAGTTTCAGAACCTGGCTGTATGCAAATTAGTCTGTTCCTGTCCCAGTGCATGATGGGAACAGGGCAAACCAAACTACAAAAGCCAATTCTTACACTGGGAAGGAAACAAGCTCCCGGGGACCGGTTTCTGGCATTACAGCCGTCTTCGGCCCGGTTTGCTTGAATCCTGATGGTGCAATGAGCAAGGGTCTCACATCTGAGAATACCCTTCCACGCTTAGGGTGGACAAAAATATTTACAACAAGGGGTGGTGAGGGACAGAGTCTCTGAATTAAACAGAAAGCTCTCACCCAGTCAAGAGATCAGGGCTAGATCCAACACCGTTTTTTAGCTCACTGCACCATCCCAGTTTCAGAACCTGGCTGTATGCAAATTAGTCTGTTCCTGTCCCAGTGCATGATGGGAACAGGGCAAACCAAACTACAAAAGCCAATTCTTACACTGGGAAGGAAACAAGCTCCCGGGGACCGGTTTCTGGCATTACAGCCGTCTTCGGCCCGGTTTGCTTGAATCCTGATGGTGCAATGAGCAAGGGTCTCACATCTGAGAATACCCTTCCACGCTTAGGGTGGACAAAAATATTTACAACAAGGGGTGGTGAGGGACAGAGTCTCTGAATTAAACAGAAAGCTCTCACCCAGTCAAGAGATCAGGGCTAGATCCAACACCGTTTTTTAGCTCACTGCACCATCCCAGTTTCAGAACCTGGCTGTATGCAAATTAGTCTGTTCCTGTCCCAGTGCATGATGGGAACAGGGCAAACCAAACTACAAAAGCCAATTCTTACACTGGGAAGGAAACAAGCTCCCGGGGACCGGTTTCTGGCATTACAGCCGTCTTCGGCCCGGTTTGCTTGAATCCTGATGGTGCAATGAGCAAGGGTCTCACATCTGAGAATACCCTTCCACGCTTAGGGTGGACAAAAATATTTACAACAAGGGGTGGTGAGGGACAGAGTCTCTGAATTAAACAGAAAGCTCTCACCCAGTCAAGAGATCAGGGCTAGATCCAACACCGTTTTTTAGCTCACTGCACCATCCCAGTTTCAGAACCTGGCTGTATGCAAATTAGTCTGTTCCTGTCCCAGTGCATGATGGGAACAGGGCAAACCAAACTACAAAGGCCAATTCTTACACTGGGAAGGAAACAAGCTCCCGGGGACCGGTTTCTGGCATTACAGCCGTCTTCGGCCCGGTTTGCTTGAATCCTGATGGTGCAATGAGCAAGGGTCTCACATCTGAGAATACCCTTCCACGCTTAGGGTGGACAAAAATATTTACAACAAGGGGTGGTGAGGGACAGAGTCTCTGAATTAAACAGAAAGCTCTCACCCAGTCAAGAGATCAGGGCTAGATCCAACACCGTTTTTTAGCTCACTGCACCATCCCAGTTTCAGAACCTGGCTGTATGCAAATTAGTCTGTTCCTGTCCCAGTGCATGATGGGAACAGGGCAAACCAAACTACAAAGGCCAATTCTTACACTGGGAAGGAAACAAGCTCCCGGGGACCGGTTTCTGGCATTACAGCCGTCTTCGGCCCGGTTTGCTTGAATCCTGATGGTGCAATGAGCAAGGGTCTCACATCTGAGAATACCCTTCCACGCTTAGGGTGGACAAAAATATTTACAACAAGGGGTGGTGAGGGACAGAGTCTCTGAATTAAACAGAAAGCTCTCACCCAGTCAAGAGATCAGGGCTAGATCCAACACCGTTTTTTAGCTCACTGCACCATCCCAGTTTCAGAACCTGGCTGTATGCAAATTAGTCTGTTCCTGTCCCAGTGCATGATGGGAACAGGGCAAACCAAACTACAAAAGCCAATTCTTACACTGGGAAGGAAACAAGCTCCCGGGGACCGGTTTCTGGCATTACAGCCGTCTTCGGCCCGGTTTGCTTGAATCCTGATGGTGCAATGAGCAAGGGTCTCACATCTGAGAATACCCTTCCACGCTTAGGGTGGACAAAAATATTTACAACAAGGGGTGGTGAGGGACAGAGTCTCTGAATTAAACAGAAAGCTCTCACCCAGTCAAGAGATCAGGGCTAGATCCAACACCGTTTTTTAGCTCACTGCACCATCCCAGTTTCAGAACCTGGCTGTATGCAAATTAGTCTGTTCCTGTCCCAGTGCATGATGGGAACAGGGCAAACCAAACTACAAAAGCCAATTCTTACACTGGGAAGGAAACAAGCTCCCGGGGACCGGTTTCTGGCATTACAGCCGTCTTCGGCCCGGTTTGCTTGAATCCTGATGGTGCAATGAGCAAGGGTCTCACATCTGAGAATACCCTTCCACGCTTAGGGTGGACAAAAATATTTACAACAAGGGGTGGTGAGGGACAGAGTCTCTGAATTAAACAGAAAGCTCTCACCCAGTCAAGAGATCAGGGCTAGATCCAACACCGTTTTTTAGCTCACTGCACCATCCCAGTTTCAGAACCTGGCTGTATGCAAATTAGTCTGTTCCTGTCCCAGTGCATGATGGGAACAGGGCAAACCAAACTACAAAAGCCAATTCTTACACTGGGAAGGAAACAAGCTCCCGGGGACCGGTTTCTGGCATTACAGCCGTCTTCGGCCCGGTTTGCTTGAATCCTGATGGTGCAATGAGCAAGGGTCTCACATCTGAGAATACCCTTCCACGCTTAGGGTGGACAAAAATATTTACAACAAGGGGTGGTGAGGGACAGAGTCTCTGAATTAAACAGAAAGCTCTCACCCAGTCAAGAGATCAGGGCTAGATCCAACACCGTTTTTTAGCTCACTGCACCATCCCAGTTTCAGAACCTGGCTGTATGCAAATTAGTCTGTTCCTGTCCCAGTGCATGATGGGAACAGGGCAAACCAAACTACAAAAGCCAATTCTTACACTGGGAAGGAAACAAGCTCCCGGGGACCGGTTTCTGGCATTACAGCCGTCTTCGGCCCGGTTTGCTTGAATCCTGATGGTGCAATGAGCAAGGGTCTCACATCTGAGAATACCCTTCCACGCTTAGGGTGGACAAAAATATTTACAACAAGGGGTGGTGAGGGACAGAGTCTCTGAATTAAACAGAAAGCTCTCACCCAGTCAAGAGATCAGGGCTAGATCCAACACCGTTTTTTAGCTCACTGCACCATCCCAGTTTCAGAACCTGGCTGTATGCAAAT
Source organism: Lissotriton vulgaris (assembly GCF_964263255.1). Classification (NCBI taxonomy): domain Eukaryota; kingdom Metazoa; phylum Chordata; class Amphibia; order Caudata; family Salamandridae; genus Lissotriton; species Lissotriton vulgaris. Next base: position 429,178,289 of record NC_141687.1, read on the forward strand.
TAGTCTGTTCCTGTCCCAGTGCATGATGGGAACAGGGCAAACCAAACTACAAAAGCCAATTCTTACACTGGGAAGGAAACAAGCTCCCGGGGACCGGTTTCTGGCATTACAGCCGTCTTCGGCCCGGTTTGCTTGAATCCTGATGGTGCAATGAGCAAGGGTCTCACATCTGAGAATACCCTTCCACGCTTAGGGTGGACAAAAATATTTACAACAAGGGGTGGTGAGGGACAGAGTCTCTGAATTAAACAGAAAGCTCTCACCCAGTCAAGAGATCAGGGCTAGATCCAACACCGTTTTTTAGCTCACTGCACCATCCCAGTTTCAGAACCTGGCTGTATGCAAATTAGTCTGTTCCTGTCCCAGTGCATGATGGGAACAGGGCAAACCAAACTACAAAAGCCAATTCTTACACTGGGAAGGAAACAAGCTCCCGGGGACCGGTTTCTGGCATTACAGCCGTCTTCGGCCCGGTTTGCTTGAATCCTGATGGTGCAATGAGCAAGGGTCTCACATCTGAGAATACCCTTCCACGCTTAGGGTGGACAAAAATATTTACAACAAGGGGTGGTGAGGGACAGAGTCTCTGAATTAAACAGAAAGCTCTCACCCAGTCAAGAGATCAGGGCTAGATCCAACACCGTTTTTTAGCTCACTGCACTGGGCCAGGGACAGACTGATTTGCATATAGCCAGGTTCTGAGCTGGGATGGGGCAGTGAGATAAATAACGGTGATGGATCAAGCCCTGATCTTTCGACTGGGTAAGAGTGGTCTGCTCAATTCAGACACTCTGTTCATCACCACCCCCTTTTGTAAATCGATTTTGGCCACTATAGGTGTGGCAGGGTATACTCAGACATGAGTCCCTTTCTCACTGCTCCATCAGGATTCAAACAAGCCGGGCCGAAGAGGCTGAAATGCCAGAAACCGGTCCCTGGTAGCTTGTCTCCTTTCTGGTAAAGAATTGGCTTGGTAGTTTAGTCTGCCCTGTTCCCATGATGCACTGGGCCAGGGACAGACTGATTTGCATATAGCCAGGTTCTGAGCTGGGATGGGGCAGTGAGATAAATAACGGTGATGGATCAAGCCCTGATCTTTCGACTGGGTAAGAGTGGTCTGCTCAATTCAGACACTCTGTTCATCACCACCCCCTTTTGTAAATCGATTTTGGCCACTATAGGTGTGGCAGGGTATACTCAGACATGAGTCCCTTTCTCAATGCTCCATCAGGATTCAAGCAAGCCGGGCCGAAGAGGCTGAAATGCCAGAAACCGGTCCCTGGTAGCTTGTCTCCTTTCTGGTAAAGAATTGGCTTGGTAGTTTAGTCTGCCCTGTTCCCATGATGCACTGGGCCAGGGACAGACTGATTTGCATATAGCCAGGTTCTGAGCTGGGATGGGGCAGTGAGATAAATAACGGTGATGGATCAAGCCCTGATCTTTCGACTGGGTAAGAGTGGTCTGCTCAATTCAGACACTCTGTTCATCACCACCCCCTTTTGTAAATCGATTTTGGCCACTATAGGTGTGGCAGGGTATACTCAGACATGAGTCCCTTTCTCACTGCTCCATCAGGATTCAAGCAAGCCGGGCCGAAGAGGCTGAAATGCCAGAAACCGGTCCCTGGTAGCTTGTCTCCTTTCTGGTAAAGAATTGGCTTGGTAGTTTAGTCTGCCCTGTTCCCATGATGCACTGGGCCAGGGACAGACTGATTTGCATATAGCCAGGTTCTGAGCTGGGATGGGGCAGTGAGATAAATAACGGTGATGGATCAAGCCCTGATCTTTCGACTGGGTAAGAGTGGTCTGCTCAATTCAGACACTCTGTTCATCACCACCCCCTTTTGTAAATCGATTTTGGCCACTATAGGTGTGGCAGGGTATACTCAGACATGAGTCCCTTTCTCACTGCTCCATCAGGATTCAAGCAAGCCGGGCCGAAGAGGCTGAAATGCCAGAAACCGGTCCCTGGTAGCTTGTCTCCTTTCTGGTAAAGAATTGGCTTGGTAGTTTAGTCTGCCCTGTTCCCATGATGCACTGGGCCAGGGACAGACTGATTTGCATATAGCCAGGTTCTGAGCTGGGATGGGGCAGTGAGATAAATAACGGTGATGGATCAAGCCCTGATCTTTCGACTGGGTAAGAGTGGTCTGCTCAATTCAGACACTCTGTTCATCACCACCCCCTTTTGTAAATCGATTTTGGCCACTATAGGTGTGGCAGGGTATACTCAGACATGAGTCCCTTTCTCACTGCTCCATCAGGATTCAAGCAAGCCGGGCCGAAGAGGCTGAAATGCCAGAAACCGGTCCCTGGTAGCTTGTCTCCTTTCTGGTAAAGAATTGGCTTGGTAGTTTAGTCTGCCCTGTTCCCATGATGCACTGGGCCAGGGACAGACTGATTTGCATATAGCCAGGTTCTGAGCTGGGATGGGGCAGTGAGATAAATAACGGTGATGGATCAAGCCCTGATCTTTCGACTGGGTAAGAGTGGTCTGCTCAATTCAGACACTCTGTTCATCACCACCCCCTTTTGTAAATCGATTTTGGCCACTATAGGTGTGGCAGGGTATACTCAGACATGAGTCCCTTTCTCACTGCTCCATCAGGATTCAAGCAAGCCGGGCCGAAGAGGCTGAAATGCCAGAAACCGGTCCCTGGTAGCTTGTCTCCTTTCTGGTAAAGAATTGGCTTGGTAGTTTAGTCTGCCCTGTTCCCATGATGCACTGGGCCAGGGACAGACTGATTTGCATATAGCCAGGTTCTGAGCTGGGATGGGGCAGTGAGATAAATAACGGTGATGGATCAAGCCCTGATCTTTCGACTGGGTAAGAGTGGTCTGCTCAATTCAGACACTCTGTTCATCACCACCCCCTTTTGTAAATCGATTTTGGCCGCTATAGGTGTGGCAGGGTATACTCAGACATGAGTCCCTTTCTCACTGCTCCATCAGGATTCAAGCAAGCCGGGCCGAAGAGGCTGAAATGCCAGAAACCGGTCCCTGGTAGCTTGTCTCCTTTCTGGTAAAGAATTGGCTTGGTAGTTTAGTCTGCCCTGTTCCCATGATGCACTGGGCCAGGGACAGACTGATTTGCATATAGCCAGGTTCTGAGCTGGGATGGGGCAGTGAGATAAATAACGGTGATGGATCAAGCCCTGATCTTTCGACTGGGTAAGAGTGGTCTGCTCAATTCAGACACTCTGTTCATCACCACCCCCTTTTGTAAATCGATTTTGGCCACTATAGGTGTGGCAGGGTATACTCAGACATGAGTCCCTTTCTCACTGCTCCATCAGGATTCAAGCAAGCCGGGCCGAAGAGGCTGAAATGCCAGAAACCGGTCCCTGGTAGCTTGTCTCCTTTCTGGTAAAGAATTGGCTTGGTAGTTTAGTCTGCCCTGTTCCCATGATGCACTGGGCCAGGGACAGACTGATTTGCATATAGCCAGGTTCTGAGCTGGGATGGGGCAGTGAGATAAATAACGGTGATGGATCAAGCCCTGATCTTTCGACTGGGTAAGAGTGGTCTGCTCAATTCAGACACTCTGTTCATCACCACCCCCTTTTGTAAATCGATTTTGGCCACTATAGGTGTGGCAGGGTATACTCAGACATGAGTCCCTTTCTCACTGCTCCATCAGGATTCAAGCAAGCCGGGCCGAAGAGGCTGAAATGCCAGAAACCGGTCCCTGGTAGCTTGTCTCCTTTCTGGTAAAGAATTGGCTTGGTAGTTTAGTCTGCCCTGTTCCCATGATGCACTGGGCCAGGGACAGACTGATTTGCATATAGCCAGGTTCTGAGCTGGGATGGGGCAGTGAGATAAATAACGGTGATGGATCAAGCCCTGATCTTTCGACTGGGTAAGAGTGGTCTGCTCAATTCAGACACTCTGTTCATCACCACCCCCTTTTGTAAATCGATTTTGGCCACTATAGGTGTGGCAGGGTATACTCAGACATGAGTCCCTTTCTCACTGCTCCATCAGGATTCAAGCAAGCCGGGCCGAAGAGGCTGAAATGCCAGAAACCGGTCCCTGGTAGCTTGTCTCCTTTCTGGTAAAGAATTGGCTTGGTAGTTTAGTCTGCCCTGTTCCCATGATGCACTGGGCCAGGGACAGACTGATTTGCATATAGCCAGGTTCTGAGCTGGGATGGGGCAGTGAGATAAATAACGGTGATGGATCAAGCCCTGATCTTTCGACTGGGTAAGAGTGGTCTGCTCAATTCAGACACTCTGTTCATCACCACCCCCTTTTGTAAATCGATTTTGGCCACTATAGGTGTGGCAGGGTATACTCAGACATGAGTCCCTTTCTCACTGCTCCATCAGGATTCAAGCAAGCCGGGCCGAAGAGGCTGAAATGCCAGAAACCGGTCCCTGGTAGCTTGTCTCCTTTCTGGTAAAGAATTGGCTTGGTAGTTTAGTCTGCCCTGTTCCCATGATGCACTGGGCCAGGGACAGACTGATTTGCATATAGCCAGGTTCTGAGCTGGGATGGGGCAGTGAGATAAATAACGGTGATGGATCAAGCCCTGATCTTTCGACTGGGTAAGAGTGGTCTGCTCAATTCAGACACTCTGTTCATCACCACCCCCTTTTGTAAATCGATTTTGGCCACTATAGGTGTGGCAGGGTATACTCAGACATGAGTCCCTTTCTCACTGCTCCATCAGGATTCAAGCAAGCCGGGCCGAAGAGGCTGAAATGCCAGAAACCGGTCCCTGGTAGCTTGTCTCCTTTCTGGTAAAGAATTGGCTTGGTAGTTTAGTCTGCCCTGTTCCCATGATGCACTGGGCCAGGGACAGACTGATTTGCATATAGCCAGGTTCTGAGCTGGGATGGGGCAGTGAGATAAATAACGGTGATGGATCAAGCCCTGATCTTTCGACTGGGTAAGAGTGGTCTGCTCAATTCAGACACTCTGTTCATCACCACCCCCTTTTGTAAATCGATTTTGGCCACTATAGGTGTGGCAGGGTATACTCAGACATGAGTCCCTTTCTCACTGCTCCATCAGGATTCAAGCAAGCCGGGCCGAAGAGGCTGAAATGCCAGAAACCGGTCCCTGGTAGCTTGTCTCCTTTCTGGTAAAGAATTGGCTTGGTAGTTTAGTCTGCCCTGTTCCCATGATGCACTGGGCCAGGGACAGACTGATTTGCATATAGCCAGGTTCTGAGCTGGGATGGGGCAGTGAGATAAATAACGGTGATGGATCAAGCCCTGATCTTTCGACTGGGTAAGAGTGGTCTGCTCAATTCAGACACTCTGTTCATCACCACCCCCTTTTGTAAATCGATTTTGGCCACTATAGGTGTGGCAGGGTATACTCAGACATGAGTCCCTTTCTCACTGCTCCATCAGGATTCAAGCAAGCCGGGCCGAAGAGGCTGAAATGCCAGAAACCGGTCCCTGGTAGCTTGTCTCCTTTCTGGTAAAGAATTGGCTTGGTAGTTTAGTCTGCCCTGTTCCCATGATGCACTGGGCCAGGGACAGACTGATTTGCATATAGCCAGGTTCTGAGCTGGGATGGGGCAGTGAGATAAATAACGGTGATGGATCAAGCCCTGATCTTTCGACTGGGTAAGAGTGGTCTGCTCAATTCAGACACTCTGTTCATCACCACCCCCTTTTGTAAATCGATTTTGGCCACTATAGGTGTGGCAGGGTATACTCAGACATGAGTCCCTTTCTCACTGCTCCATCAGGATTCAAGCAAGCCGGGCCGAAGAGGCTGAAATGCCAGAAACCGGTCCCTGGTAGCTTGTCTCCTTTCTGGTAAAGAATTGGCTTGGTAGTTTAGTCTGCCCTGTTCCCATGATGCACTGGGCCAGGGACAGACTGATTTGCATATAGCCAGGTTCTGAGCTGGGATGGGGCAGTGAGATAAATAACGGTGATGGATCAAGCCCTGATCTTTCGACTGGGTAAGAGTGGTCTGCTCAATTCAGACACTCTGTTCATCACCACCCCCTTTTGTAAACTGATTGATGCAGAGGCAAAATACTATGCATCCTTGGTGCTAGCTGATCTAATACAGTGGTCGGACATGAACAGCAAGATCCCGCTAAATCAGACAGGGTTTTGTCGTGGAACTGGTACAATGGCTAATGCAATGGCGCTGTGCCTGATTGGCGAAAGCAGTCTACTCAACCACCGGGAACTATATACCTGTTTTGTCGACTTTAAAGCGGCCTTCGACCGTGTTAATAGGAATTTGCTATGGGCCAAATTGAAAAAGCAGGGTCTGCCGGAGTCAATCCTAATGCCGATCATCGACCTGTATAGTAACACCTGGATGCAGGTAAAAATCAAAAATGGGCAAAGGCTAACCAGGAAGATACACACCTTTGATGGGTTGAAGCAAGGTTGTGTGTTGGCTCCCCACCTCTTCAATTTAGTCATGGCCGACTTAACAGCAAGCCTTGCTCTGATCAACGCCCATCCTCCTCGGCTGGGCACGCTTCGTGTAACACACCTATCCTATGCCGATGATGTGGTCCTGTTAAGTCAGACTCGAATAGGCCTGCGTCGGCTACTACAGAAGCTGACCCGCTACAAAAAACAGAACATGATAGAAATAAATAGCGCGAAAACAAAAACCATGGTCATAACCCGACGCCATAAACCACCGCCAACCTTTAAATAGACAATGTCAAATTGGAAGCGGTTGGAAGATACAAGTATCTTGGGATACTGCTGGATAAGTGTCTTAATTTCCAGGCACAATTCAACAGCATGGAAAAGAAGGGCACGGCCCTAACGCACGCCTTTATGAGCTTAGCAACCGAACTCAAAGGTCCTTTGGTCTCACCACTGTTAACAATAATGAAAGCTAAACTAATTCCAACAATAGTTTACGGGAGTGTATTGCACCATGGCAAGAGCGCACAACTTTTGGATAAAGTGCAAATGAAAATTTATAAGCGTGTCTTCGCGCTAGCAAGTAAAGCATCCCCGGCCCAGGTAAGACTGGAATTTGGCCTGAAATCTCAAGTGCTGCTGAGGAAGTATGAGACCAAATTCTGGTACAATGTCTGGATGCACCAAGAGATCATGATCTATCGTGCTATGTGGGAAACCATCATCAAATGTCCAAACTCAAACTATGCCAAGTACCTTAAAATGTCAATAGAATCAACAAATCTGGCTGGACTTTGGGAATCCAAGCTCCAAGTACCTTCATTCAAACAGGTGGTCAGGAAGGCAGCCATTAAACACTCATTGTTGGACGACAAAATAGCTTTCAGTCTGCGGTCACATGCCTGGATGACTATCCAATCATACAAAAAACTAGTGCCGGCGCACTTCCTGGACCTGGCCTTTTCGCCCCATATCAAACGCAAATACCTTAATATAAGGTTGGGGAGTCTGCCAACTAATGCCGAGCATCCTAAGTGGAAGTTCCAAGAAAGTGAAGGGTGCGGGCTATGCAGTGCAGCAAGACAAGACTTTATCCACCTGATTTGCATCTGCCCGGCTCTTATACAGGAACGTCGGAATTGGTTGAAAGCCAAGTTCAAGCAGTATGGAATACATACCTGCAGGTCCGCGATTATACAAACATTATGCACAACAGACCCGCAATTCATTTGTAGGTCAATCAAATTTATTGAATATTTTGAGAAAAAGCATAGAAAATTGGCAACATCTTGAACTTGGAACTGCTATTCTTTACCCCAGAAAGACATTTGCTTCTACCTCCATTTTTAAATTTTATTACTCTCACATTAGTGTACATTTTCTGTGTTTTAGCATATTATCATATTTGTATTTTTTTGTAATGGTTTTAATTAACTATACAATCAAGTTTTCAATACACTGTTAATAAAAGGGACTGGAGTGCACGTGCTCCAGGCCAGTGACCAGCACCCCACTTGGATTTATCCCACAACCAGTATTTGATCACAAAATCTAAGGCAGAGGAATTTTATTATTAAGCGAATTGTTACAAATTTGCTGTATGTATGTGGGTTTGTAGGGGTGTGTGTTTGTGCATGTGCGAATATGTAAATGGTCACTTTGGGGATATACCAGTTAATACTACTTGGATTGTGATAAATTCTCTGTAATTAATGGATCATGATAGATCTACTTTTTGTTTATTTTAATATTTACTTAATCTTTGCTTCTTTATCTCCTACCATGGTGATAATAAGTTAGTTTGTCATACTTCCCTCAATTTAATTCAAATGATCAACTATACTGTGCATCTAACACAGGCATCCATTGAAAAGATCTCATTCTACTCCGGCCCAATTTACTCCTCTAGAGAAAAACATGCAATATACAGCTATCTATGATTTTATTGTTTCAAGAATTGTTAATTCATTGTTTATGTGTATCCTCTCAATTTTAGTGAATTAAGTACTGGTATGGAGTGGCAACTATGTGCAGAGCTGAATTGAATAATAGGTAAGGGTTTTCTGTTTTTATTGTACAAATGATGTGCAATTGAAGACCAATCTTGGTGTTCTGCTAAGGAAGTTTCAAATTAATGACCCGCACAAACACTGGTGTTTGTTCACAAATTATTCATGGACAAAATCATCACGGTCAACAATTTCTATTACGGAGCAAGAATACTCGTGCTTCCCTATTTTATGCTTGAAACATGGCAGACACAATAGAGTGGGGAAAATTAAGTTTCTCTTATAAGTCACTTCATATAGCTTCATCTGGTCTCATCTTCCCTTCTAAAAATAAAAATTTGAATTGTGTGAAAAAGGCCAGAAAGCCATACTGATGGTATTTCAGTTACATTAATAAACAAGCATTTGCAATGCAATAGGTCTCGCATTAGGAAAGTTTGAGCTATTGGTATTGTAAATGACATTTTTTTTTAAATATGTGTTGGCTTTGAAAATATATATATTAATAGCATTGTTATTCACAAAGCCAAAAGCTTACACTTTCCTAATGCGAGTCCTATTGCAAATGACAATGCTTGTTGGTAGCAAGCAAGGACAGTGCTGTTGTGGTGCTGATTGATGATGTGGTTGGGCTGAGTGATGTGGTGGTGTCCCAGAGTGATGTGGTGGTGTCCCAGAGTGATGTGGTGGTGTCCCAGAGTGATGTGGTGGTGTCCCAGAGTGATGTGGTGGTGTCCCCGAGTGATGTGGTGGTGTCCTCGAGGGATGTGGTGGTGTCCCTGAGTGATGTGTTGGTGTCCCCGAGTGATGTGGTGGTGTCCCCGAGTGATGTGGTGGTGTCCCCGAGTGATGAGGTGGTGTCCCAGAGTGATGTGGTGGTGTCCCAGAGTGATGTGGTGTTGTCCCCGTGTGATGTGGTGGTGTTCCTGAGTTATGTGGTGGTGTCCCTGAGTGATGTGGTGGTGTCCCTGAGTGATGTGGTGATATCCCTTAGTGATGTGGTGGTGCTATCCCTGAGTGATGTGGTGGTGTCCCTGAGTGATGTGGTGTCCTCGAGGGATGTGGTGGTGTCCTCGAGTGATGTGGTGGTGTCCTCGAGTGATGTGGTGGTGTCCTCGAGTGATGTGGTGGTGTCCCTGAATGATGTGGTGGTGTACCTGAGTGATGTGGTGGTGCCCCTGAGTGATGTGCTGGTGTCCCTGAGTGATGTGCTGGTGTCCCTGAGTGATGTGGTGGTATCCCTGAGTGATGTGGTGGTGTCCCTGAGTGATGTGGTGGCGTTCCTGAGTGATGTGGTGTGCGAGGGTGAGTGTGTGTGGGGGTGTGAGGGGGTGAGAGGGTTGTGAGGGTGTGAGAATGTGAGGGTGAGTGAGAGTGAGAGTGGGTGAGGGTGTGAGGGTGGGTGAGGGTGTGAGGGTGTTATGACCAGATTCTCAGACCAGATAGAACAAGCTCACCAGAGCAACACCAACCTGGCCAAAACGTAACCACCTCCCTCCTCAGGACCCATCTATCCAGGCACCTGGGTACCTACCTGAGGATGGGGAACTCGCAATATACAAGCTCATATCATCAGAAACACCACTAAATCTATAGGGATTACTAGGAATACTCACTGATTACTAAGGACGTCCATGCCCTACACCGCACTCATACCTCATAGTCTCGCGACCACATGGGTCCAGACTAATCTACCCTGGGGCAGTTCTGATTATTTACCATTACACACTGATCACCATCAGTGCTCACTCGACACGTAATCCGGCGTGTCTACACAATAGGCTGCAGCCCTAGTGCTCTCTTCCTCACAATCCGGCGGACCTACACATCAGGCTTCCACCTGATGCTCTCTTTAACGCCGCTTTCCCTAGAGGCGATCTCATTACACACCGTATCCCCCCGGTGCTCTCTCAAGCCACAATCTTATGGGTATACACACTGACCACAATCAGTGCTCTCACTAACGCCGCTACACAACGACGATCACTTTCCTATGAATACCTTCAGCTCTATCTCTCTCTCTCTATGTTGGGAAGTCTCTCTCACTATTCACTAAAGGTTTGCTACTACAATAATATTATGGGATGGCCAAATCACTCAGTATACTAATGTTCCTCTAGCCCAAGGGCTCCTCTCTCTCCCTAATTATTCAGTGGCTACTTACCGGATATGGGGCAGCATCTGTTCTGGCTGTAACACCTGACTAGAAGGAAAGGTTACCTGTGCTTTAAGAACAAGAGACACAAACTGTCTGCAAGGGTTCTTACCTGATTTAAACGCTCTCTATCATAAGAACAACACATGCACACTGGTTCACTAAGAACTGGGGTATCTTTATTACAATAACAATAGAAAAGGATTCATACACAGATCTGCGGGGTCTCTATAACTAACAGGAACTTTAACACACCGCTGAAAGAAAAGGGATTAGACATATAACAGGGACAATGTTATCTGCGGGGTCTCTGTGACTAACAGGAACTGTAACACACCGCCGAAAGAAAAGGGATTAGACATACAATATAAGGACAAGGTTAATGTTTGGAAATACAGAAGGATATCACCTAGGGAGTGTGGGGTCTTGCTCTAGCTGTCATCTGGGCTCCTCTCTCGTCTGTGCCTTAGCTCGTCTTAGATCCTCTCCTGCACTCTTGGTCACACATCTGCGCTGATCACTCTGCACTGGACTCCTCTCCCCCACAAACTCTCTCCACCTTCCAACTTCAGTCTAATGGTTTCTGCCGCTCTGATAATCGTTCGCTCCACTAGCTTCTTCACTCTATCTGATTGTCTCCATGCCAATGTCCAATTCACTCCAGCTGCTCCCACAGATTAATCCACTAAATAACTTCAGTCTCTTCTAAAAGGCATTACTTCAGACTCCAGCTATTCACAACTCCTGCTGATAAGTAACTGCTTCTGACTGCTTCCTTCAGTTCCAGCTCACTGACTGTCTGTCTTCTCTCTGTTCCAAGCATCTTCTGTCTCTTCTCCTCCTGCAACTCCACTCCTCTCCTCTGCTCCAATTCAACATAAACTCTTTCTGATTCTCCACTCCTTCTGCAACTCCAGCTCAACTCTCTCCGCTCCTCCAACTCAACTCTCTCCGCTCCTCCAACTCAACTCTCTCCGCTCCTCCAACTCAACTAACTCCGCCTCTGCACTTCACTAATATGGAATGCTGTTTCCTCATGGAAAGTTCCAGCCATCAGCCTCCTCCCACCAGGTCCATGCACCAGGCTCATTACTCTAGACGCTGCCACAGTGATCAACTGCTTGTCTCGTCTAGAGACCTGAGCCCAGGGACACTTCTTGATTAGATTCAGCTCTGGCCGGTTCTCTCCGGTTCGCTTAGGACGAACAACAGCTCAAAACCAAAATATTACCTTTCCCCTTCAAGCATCGCAGCTCTGCAGGGACAGAAAGCAAAATGGAGTCTCTCTAGTTCTGGGCCTTGTAGGCCTGAGAAGGATGAAATAACCCTTAGCTCTGTCAGAGTACCTACACAAACCATACCAATGTGTAATATAAAGTCAGGACCACAGGATCCCCCCTCTACTATAGGCAGGATAATGAAAGGACACATAATTATGTCAAAGCCAGTAGGCAATAGATGGATTAGAGTCAAGAATAAGGGATCTATCATCATATAAAGCAGCTATCCTCTTCTAGGTCTGGAAAAAGGGCTTAAAAGGGCCAACACAAGGTAAGAATACAGATGATGGATGTGAGCAAGCTTAAAGTCTTCATCACTCCGAAATAGAGCCAAAAAACCTGTCAAGACATTCCACCCTAGACTTTATCTTGCGAACATCTATAAACAACAACAAACAAATAAACAAACATCAACACAATCTATCAACAAAACCAAAAACCAAAAGACTCTCTAAAATAAATGACAACTTAAGGAAATTCCACCTAAAACTTGATATAGGTAATACAAATCTAACAACCAACTGAAAACAAATCAAAGCACCCTTGACCTGAATGCTGAAACGTATCTAAGATTGATCTGATAACAACAGAAACCAACCAAAGCACCCTCGAACTAAATGTGCCTCAACTTCTAGTGATAACTGATGAAATCTATTGATGTAGGGACATGTTTGTGGAATGAAAACAGCAAGGGGCCTAAATGGGGCCTACCTACTTTGGTCAACTTAAGAACTAAATGTACCTCAACTTCTAATGATAGCTCATGAAATCTATTGGTGTAGGGCCATGTGTGTGGAATAAAAATAACAATGGGCCTAAATGAGGCCTACCTACTCCGGTCAACTTAAGAAAGAATTTGGTGAAATCTGACAAATAAACATGACAAAGGGTCCTCAAGGTCTGGGCAACTATTACTAATAGATGTAGGACATAACCTGACTAAAAGGCACACCTCCCAGGACAACTTAAAGTCTAGGGTAACCACCCTTGGAAATAATCCCACTGTTCTAATTAAGAGTTGATCAATCAAACTGAAAGTGTAATAACAGGAAAATAAGGATAACCCCATTCCTACAAAATAGCTGGTGTAGCACTATGCATATCAAGCAATAAAATCGAAGAAAGTTATCTAAATGTTGTGTATATATTGTCTAAAAGATAACCATGCCAAAGGCAATAGGTAAAGATCAAACAGTTTGCACCTAGCACGCTGTGGAACACATGTGTGCACCATCATTTAAAACACTGCCATTGGCAAGACTGTTTTGCAGAAAACAAGAAAACTATGAAATAGGTGAAAGATAAACAAGTGTATCAATAATGAAATAGCATAGCATACTAAAAGCAAAATATATATGAACTATTTCATTCATGTGGCACTGCATAAGCATCAAAACCATGAACAGGACTGTGAGACTTTTTTTTAAAGTGGGGCCTGTATATGGTAACTGCAAAAGTGGCATAGTCAAGTCAAGTTAAGTGATTTATATAGCGCGCTACATACCCAGAGGGTCTCAAGGCGCTTGAAGAAGGGTGGGGAATTACTTGTCAAATATCCAGGTTTTGAGTTGCTTTCTGAATGTTAGAGGGTTCTGAGTGAGGCGAAGGTGAGTGGGAAGTGAGTTCCAGGTTTTAGCTGCCAGGTAGGAGAAGGATCTGCCTCCCATGGTGGTTTTGTTGATGCGAGGTACAGTTGCAAGGGCTTGGTTGGAGGATCGTAGCTGGCGGGAGGGGGTGTAGAATGAAAGTCGTGAGTTGAGGCATTCGGGTCCAAGTTCGTAAAGTGTGTGTGCGTGGGTTAGGAGGCGGAAAGTAATCCTCTTGTTAACGGGGAGGCAGTGGAGGTTTTTCAGGTGGCCAGAGATGTGGTCTTTACGCGGGATGTCTAGTATGAGTCTGGCTGAAGCGTTCTGGATGCGTTGGAGTTTTTTCTGGAGTTTTGCGGTGGTACCGGCGTATAGGGTGTTTCCGTAGTCCAGGCGGCTCGTGACCAGTGCATGGGTGACCGTTTTTCTAGTTTCGGTGGGGATCCAGCGAAATGTTTTTTTGAGCATGCGAAGAATGTTGAAGCAAGATGATGAGACGGCGTTGACTTGTCTGTTCATAGAGAGTGAGGAGTCCAGGATGACACCTAAGTTCCGTGCGTGGTCCGTCGGGATGGGTGCTTTTCCAAGGGCCTCTGGCCACCAAGAGTCATCCCAGGTGGAGGGAGAGGTACCTAGGATAAGGACTTCTGTTTTGTCTGAGTTCAGTTTTAGACGGCTGTGCTTCATCCACTCGGCTACTTCTTTCATTCCTTCATGTAGGTTGATTTTGGCGGTGTTAGGGTCTTTGGTGAGTGATAGTATCAGTTGAGTGTCATCAGCGTAGGAGATGATGTTGAGGTTGTGTTGGCATGCGATGGCCGCGAGGGGGCTCATGTATACGTTGAAGAGGGTGGGGCTGAGTGAAGATCCTTGTGGCACGCCGCAGATGACTTCGGTGGCTTCTGATTTGAATGGTGGAAGGCGGACTCTCTGAGTTCTTCCGGCAAGGAACGAGGTGATCCATTCCAGTGCTTTTCCTTGGATTCCGATGTCTCTGAGGCGTTGTATTAAGGTGCTATGACAAACTGTGTCAAAGGCTGCGGAGAGGTCGAGGAGGATGAGGGCGACTGTGTCTCCATTGTCCAGTAGAGTTCGAATGTCGTCTGTTGCTGCGATGAGTGCAGTCTCAGTGCTGTGTTTGGCTCAGAAGCCGGACTGTGAGGGGTCGAGGGATTTGTTGGTTTCGAGGAAGGCGGCAAGCTGGTTGCTGACAGCTTTCTCGATGACTTTGGCCGGGAATGGAAGGAGCGAGATGGGGCGGTAGTTTTTGAGTTCGGTGGGGTCAGCTGTGGGTTTTTTCAGAAGGGCGCTGAGTTCGGCGTGTTTCCAGCTTTCCGGGAAGGTGGCGGAGTTGAGGGAGCAGTTGATGACGTCTCGGAGGTGCGGTGCTATGATGGAGTCTGCTTTGTTGAAGATGTGGTGAGGGCATGGGTCTTTGGGGGATCCTGAGTGGATAGAGTTCATCAGGCGGATGGTGTCCTCAGTGGAGATTGGGTTCCAGTCATTGAGGATGTTCGAGGGGGTTGGGGGTCCTGCAGAGGGTTGGGTGGGTTGGTCTTCGGGTCGGTTGTCGAAGCTGTTGTGGATGTCTGCGATCTTGTTGTGGAAGAATGAAGCTAGGGAGTTGCAGAGGGCTTGAGAGGGGGTGATGTCGTTGGAGTTGGCTGAGGGGTTGGTAAATTCCTTGATGATGTTGAATAATTCCTTGCTGTTGTGGGCGTTGTTATCTAGTCGGTCCTGGAAAGCGGCTTTCTTGGCAGTCCAGATCAGTTGGTGGTGTATACGGGTGGCGTTTTCGAAGGCGTCCTTGGTGCTGGTGTTTGGGTCTTTTTTCCAGGCCTTCTCAAGGGAGCGACAGAGTTTCATAGATTTCTTAAGATCATCGTTGAACCAGGAGGCCTTTTTGCTGCCTAGTTTGATTTGACGTTTTTTCAACGGTGCTAGGATGTCGGCGCTGTTGGATAGCCATTGGGTGAGGTTAATGGCTGCTTGGTCGGGGTTTGAGGAGTGGGCAGGGGGGTTTTGAAGAAGCGATGAGGAGATCTGGTCGATGGTGATTTTGTTCCAGTTTCTTCGCAGAGTGGGTTGAGGATGGTTGTGGGTTGTGGTCTTATTGTAGGTAAAGTGAACGCAGCTGTGGTCCGTCCAAAGGAGAGCTGTGGTGTGGCTGAAGGAGACATGTTTGCTGGAGGTGAAGATAGGATCGAGTGTGTGACCTGCAGTGTGGACGGGGGTAGTGACAAGTTGTTTGAGTCCGAGGTTGGCGAGATTGTCCAGAAGGGTGGTGGCGTTGCGGTCGTTGTTCTTTTCCAGGTGAAAGTTGAGGTCTCCCAAAAGAATGTAATCCTTGGAAGGGAGGGCGTGTGGGGTGATAAAGTCCGTGATGTCTTCACTGAATTGTGCACGGGGTCCTGGTGGCCTGTAGAGGAGGGTGCCTCTGAGTGTGGTCTTGGGGTCGATGTGGATCTGGAAGTAAAGGTGTTCTGCGTTAGCGAGATTGACGTCTGAGCTGGTTGAGATGCGGATGGATTTCTTATGGACGATAGCGATGCCTCCTCCTGTTTGGTCGGTGCGGTCCTTACGGATGATCTTGTAGCCTTCCGGGATATCAATGGTGATGTCTGGAGCTGATGTGGCGTTCATCCATGTTTCTGTTAGGAAGGCGACGTCTGGAGAGATGGTGTCAAGTAGATTCCAGAGGTCGATGGCGTGCCTGTGGACCGAGCGGGTGTTGAGCAGGATGCATTTTAGGTGGTTTGTGTCAGTGAGCTGTTTTGTGTCCGAGGATGAGGAGTTGTTCTTGGTGCCGTCGAACTTGCAGGAGTTGCAAGAGAAGGGTCCATGGATGTGTCCAGGAGCGGCTTGGACGCAGTTGGGGAGACGGCCGGGGTTTAGGGCTAAGAGGGTGGTGGCGTCGTATGTGATGCGGGTGGGGTGGGTGGTACGGGGGCCAGGGGGTCTGGCGCTGGGCGCGGTCCAGGCGCGGACGGGCATAGACGGGGTTACCTTTGGCGCACCTTCGGCGCGCATGGAGCGCGATCGCTGCGCGTGAACGCTGCGCATTGGGTCATCTGTCATAAATGGATAGTGGAGGGGGCGGAGCGTGGGGGGGGCAGCTGGGAGGCGGGAGCGAGGTGGAGGGAGGGCTCAGGTCAACCAGGAAAATGGCCGCAACAACAACAAACAAGGAGCAATGGGGCGCTATGAGGGCCAAATGAAGTAACAGATACTGTCGTGGTGGGAGCGGGTTCGAGCGCGGAGACAGAGCGCTATGCTAATAGTGACGCAGTCTCAGGTAATGCACAGCCAATACAATGACAGATAATGCGCAGCCAATATAATAACAAGTAATGCACAGCAAATACAATAATAATGCACAGTCAGCCAAGTACACACAGTCAAAGCGCTGTGAAAATGATTAAACAAAGGTGTGCGCTAGCGGAATGGCAGAAGCAGAGATCAGCGCTACGATACCACAGGTAATGGGTGAAGGAGGAAGCGAGGGGAGTGACCACTCGTGTTGGAGGCAAGATGGTCACAGCTCTCCGTGTGGGTGAGGACGGCCTGTAGCTCTCGTGGGTGGGAGGGGCAGCTGGGAGGCGGGAGCGAGGTGGAGGGAGGGCTCGGGTCAACCAGGAAAATGGCCGCAACAACAACAAACAAGGAGCAATGGGGCGCTATGAGGGCCAAATGAAGTAACAGATACTGTCGTGGTGGGAGCGGGTTCGAGCGCGGAGACAGAGCGCTATGCTAATAGTGACGCAGTCTCAGATAATGCACAGCCAATACAATGACAGATAATGCGCAGCCAATATAATAACAAGTAATGCACAGCAAATACAATAATAATGCACAAGTACACACAGTCAAAGCGCTGTGAAAATGATTAAACAAAGGTGCACGCTAGCGGAATGGCAGAAGCAGAGATCAGCGCTACGATACCACAGGTAATGGGTGAAGGAGGAAGCGAGGGGAGCGACCACTCGCAGATGTCCATCTGAAACATGGGAAAAAATGCAAGGCTCAAGAATGCAGGCCAAGGAATTACATTGAAAAATGGGTTCTTTTAGATCAGTATGTCATCATTAGGGATCATAGCACATGACTCATGCAATACTGTAATTTAGGGTTCAAAAATATATATTTTTTTCAAAAATTCAGTTAACTTTTTAAAAGATATAACTTTTGGCTTTGTCAAAAAAGTTCAGGAAATCCAGATCATCGAAATTCTGTCAAGGCAGTCAACTGTGGAAAGACAGTCTGTTGATTCATCAGTGTAGGTCACCACCCTCCATCTTAATCTGTATCCTGTGCCAAGGAAGCACTTCCTCCGATCTAGTCATTAGTCACCAGCTTCCGCCGTTCATCCGCCACCATCCGGTCTGGTTCTATCTTCCAAAAACAACAAACTAACATAAAAAATAAAAACAATAAGATAAAATAACAAAGGGAGTAGGAGGGGGGTGGGCCGACGCATACACCAAACACCACATCCCAACAACCTGAAACGAAAAAACAAGTATCATTAATCTAGCAAAAATACATTTTCCATTTAAAAAGCACCCCAAGTGCTTTTTATTGTCGAAAGAAACCTCCTAATTTATAAAAGGAATTCTTCTAAATCCAAGGAATGATGTAAACATTCTATATAAATCATATTCTGTAAATTTGTTTGGGCAAAATCCAATCTTGACATACACAGCCAGAAGGGCTGGGGCCTAGCTACTCCTAACTCATCTGAGAAACAGCCCCTCCCTTCAGAAAGATGTTCGCGCTCAGAGTTTTGAATCCGCTCCAATCAAAATAAGCAGGAGCCGGGCTACAGTGCGATGTAATTTTGAATCACTGTCAAATGCTGATCTCATTGCAGGAGCAAGGCTACTGCCAACCATTCTGTCCAAGCATCTCTAATCTCTAGTCAGGGAAGCTCACTAGGTCTACTGTATTTATCTAACTCCAAGGGCCAAGCGCCTGCCAATTATTCTGCATGTGCAAGGGTCCCTTATCTGAAGTCAATGAAGCTGTCTGCGCTGACAGCAAGGAAGAGCGACTTGACCCCCCCCTTACATAAACATTTCTCTGCGGAAAGAAATTGAAACATAGCCATGAATAACAAGCTAGCTCTCTCTGCTCTCAGAAGTTACTCGGCCTCCACCCTTTCAAAATTCAGAGCGCGAACAGATGCAGGGCTCATATCAGTCAAGGTCAAAGCAGATGCCTTGAAACCGAAAACATTACAGCCTTTCCCAGGGCAGAAGCACTGACCATTATTTTCTAACTAACTGAAGCAGATTTAAACGTGGTAAAAAGCAAATTAATAAAGACATATTTTTTGTAACTAAGTCACACGCTAGCATTTTAAAATAAATCTATCATAAAAACAGCTACTGGCTGAAAGGGAAAAATAATAGAACAACATTGCATGCAAACACATTACAATTTTCTTTTTGAAAATAACATGTGAAACACCATGAAATTAAAACAAGGGGCAACATGTAATTTGGCATTGCATAACCAAGAATTCATAATTTAGTGTGCAAGCTTTTCTATTCTACCTATTAAAAAGGGCCAGATTCATTTTTTTTCAAATAGCCATCATTTCTAACTGAGTGGGTTAACTTTCACACGCTATGCTAAAGAGCAGCTTGCATTGGAAAAATAATAATGTATATTTTCTAGAACACATTTTTTTTTTAAAAGCACACGGTTGCATTTCACTAATTAAAAGCACATTCTATGATGGGTCTGTTTAATATTTTCTTCTCCACAACCATTAACGCACTAATTCTAAAACACTGGTTCGTGTGCCATCCACAGCTGAAAACCCTTATCTCAATCCGACTGGTTGATTTATAACTTTCCGACCTCCGAGACAGACACATTAAATCATGTGTTCCAAGGCAAACCCACACAAATTCGTGGACGCATTTCAAATAGAATGTTAAATGAACACTGCTTTTTTCTCCATGCAAGATGTTACCATTCTGTCAGCAAGCTGACAAAGCACATAGGCAGAACCCAGCAACCAATGAAAAAGTCAAATCAAACCATCATTCATCTAAACACTCACTGACTTTTAGTGTCAGCTCACATAACCATGCATGTTAAACAGCATGTTAAAATAAATACTGCCGTCTCAATCCAAGATATTAACCCTTTGGCAGCTCAAACACAATCATTCCCCAATGTCTGCAGTACATGGGAAATTCAAGAACTTATCACTTCACGTTTTCAAATAACACGTGCGCACATCTACAAAACATTTTCCCCAAGCATTTGAAAGAGATCCAGCTCTCTCCTGCCTAACGCAACAATAACATGCTCTGTACAAGCCATATCCACATGGCGCTATTCACAAGCCATATTCACAAGAAAGTCAACAAGTCAAAAAAATGACATGCTCTTCACAAGGCATATAAACAAGGCGCAATTCACAAGGAACATAGCAAGTCAAAATGAGAACATGCTCCTCACAAGCCATATTTACAAGGCGCTATTCACAAGGAACTTCACAAGTCATATTACATTGAATACATTTCACATTGCACAGCATAAGCAAATGCAGCAAGCAATTTAAAGGGCAATTTAAAAGCATTTTTCACACACATATATACAATTGCATCATCACCAAGATGTAATTGGCTCCCTCATGTAATGTCACCCTTCAAGCCTGACAGTTCAAACACCAAGATGAAAAGCATTTCTTCCACCCTGCATAAGTTCAAATGGCATGATGTACTGCAATCTCCTTACACTGCAACTGTTCAAGCCCATAGGCCAATTTTCGTGCCAAGTGCCAACCAAAAACAATACAGCGCACACAGGCTACGTAAACAATTTGTGACGCCAGATGTTATGACCAGATTCTTAGACCAGATAGAACCAGCTCACCAGAGCAACACCAACCTGGCCAAAACGTAACCACCTCCCTCCTCAGGACCCATCTATCCAGGCACCTGGGTACCTACCTGAGGATGGGGAACTCGCAATATACAAGCTCATATCATCAGAAACACCACTAAATCTATAGGGATTACTAGGAATACTCACTGATTACTAAGGACGTCCATGCCCTACACCACACTCATACCTCATAGTCTCGCGACCACATGGGTCCAGACTAATCTACCCTGGGGCAGTTCTGATTATTTACCATTACACACTGATCACCATCAGTGCTCACTCGACACACAATCCGGCGTGTCTACACACTAGGCTGCAGCCCTAGTGCTCTCTTCCTCACAATCCGGTCCACAATCCGGCGGACCTACACATCGGCTTCCACCTGATGCTCTCTTTAACGCCGCTTTCCCTAGAGGCGATCTCATTACACACCGTATCCCCCCGGCGCTCTCTCAAGCCACAATCTTATGGGTATACACACTTACCACAATCAGTGCTCTCACTAACGCCGCTACACAACGACAATCACTTTCCTATGAATACCTTCAGCTCTATCTCTATCTCTCTAACTGAACTCAGACAAAACAGAAGTCCTCATCTTAGGTACATCCCCCTCTGCTTGGGACGACTCCTGGTGGCCGGAAGCCCTCGGAAATGCACCCATCCCGACAGACCACGCACGGAACCTAGGCGTCATCCTGGATTCTTCACTCTCAATGAACAGACAAGTCAGCGCCGTATCCTCTTCCTGCTTTAACATTCTTCGCATGCTCAGAAAAACATTTCGCTGGATCCCCTCCGAAACAAGGAAAACAGTCACCCATGCTCTGGTCACGAGCCGACTGGACTACGGAAACACCCTCTACGCAGGCACCACCGCTAAACTCCAGAAGAAACTCCAACGAATCCAAAACGCCTCAGCCAGGCTCATATTAGACATCCCACGCAACGAACACATCTCTGGTCACCTTAGAGACCTCCACTGGCTACCCGTCAATAAGAGGATCACTTTCCGACTGCTTACCCACGCACACAAATCACTCTACGACATCGGACCAGATTGCCTCAACTCTCGACTGTCCTTCTACACCCCCTCCCGCCACCTTCGCTCTTCCAGCCAAGCCTTCGCCACTGTACCTCGCATCAACAAGACCACCATGGGAGGCAGATCCTTTTCATACCTGGCTGCCAAAACATGGAACTCACTCCCCGCTTACCTTCGCCTCACCCAGAATCACCTAGCGTTCAGAAAGCAGCTTAAAACGTGGATATTTGACAAATAATCCTCCTCCCCTTTCCTAAGCGCCTTGAAACCCTCTGGGTATGTAGTGCGCTATACAAATTTTATGACTTGACTTGACTATGTTGGGAAGTCTCTCTCACTATTCACTAAAGGTTTGCTACTACAATAATATTATGGGATGGCCAAATCACTCAGTATACTATTGTTCCTCTAGCCCAAGGGCTCCTCTCTCTCCCTAATTATTCAGTGGCTACTTACCGGATCAGGGGCAGCATCTGTTCTGGCTGTAACACCTGACTAGAAGGAAAGGTTACCTGTGCTTTAAGAACAAGAGACACAAACTGTCTGCAAGGGTTCTTACCTGATTTAAACACTCTCTATCATAAGAACAACACATGCACACTGGTTCACTAAGAACTGGGGTATCTTTATTACAATAACAATAGAAAAGGATTCATACACAGATCTGCGGGGTCTCTATAACTAACAGGAACTTTAACACACCGCTGAAAGAAAAGGGATTAGACATATAACAGGGACAATGTTATCTGCGGGGTCTCTGTGACTAACAGGAACTGTAACACACCGCTGAAAGAAAAGGGATTAGACATACAATATAAGGACAAGGTTAATGTTTGGAAATACAGAAGGATATCACCTAGGGAGTGTGGGGTCTTGCTCTAGCTGTCATCTGGGCTCCTCTCTCGTCTGTGCCTTAGCTCGTCTTAGATCCTCTCCTGCACTCTTGGACACACATCTGCGCTGATCACTCTGCACTGGACTCCTCTCCCCCACGAACTCTCTCCACCTTCCAACTTCAGTCTAATGGTTTCTGCCGCCCTGATAATCGTTCGCTCCACTAGCTTCTTCACTCTATCTGATTGTCTCCATGCCAATGTCCAATTCACTCCAGCTGCTCCCACAGATTAATCCACAATATAACTTCAGTCTCTTCTAAAAGGCATTACTTCAGACTCCAGCTATTCACAACTCCTCCTGATAAGTAACTGCTTCTGACTGCTTCCTTCAGTTCCAGCTCACTGACTGTCTGTCTGTCTTCTCTCTGTTCCAAGCATCTTCTGTCTCTTCTCCTCCTACAACTCCACTCCTCTCCTCTGCTCCAATTCATCATAAACTCTTTCTGATTCTCCACTCCTTCTGCAACTCCAGCTCAACTCTCTCCGCTCCTCCAACTCAACTCTCTCCGCTCCTCCAACTCAACTCTCTCCGCTCCTCCAACTCAACTAACTAACTCCGCCTCTGCACTTCACTAATATGGAATGCTGTTTCCTCATGGAAAGTTCCAGCCATCAGCCTCCTCTCACCAGGTCCATGCACCAGGCTCCTTGCTCTAGACGCTCCCACAGTGATCAACTGCTTGTTTCGTCTAGAGACCTGAGGCCAGGGACACTTCTTGATTAGATTCAGCCCTGGCCGGTTCTCTCCGGTTCGCTTAGGACGAACAACAGCTCAAAACCAAAATATTCCCTTTCCTCTTCAAGAATCTCAGCTCTGCAGGGACAGAAAGCAAAATGGAGTCTCTCTAGTTCTGGGCCTTGTAGACCTGAGAAGGATGAAATAACCCTTAGCTCTGTCAGAGTACCTACACAAACCATACCAATGTGTAATATAAAGTCAGGACCACAGGATCCACCCTCTACTATAGGCAGGATAATGAAAGGACACATAATTATGTCAAAGCCAATAGGCAATAGATGGATTAGAGTCAAGAATAAGGGATCTATCATCATATAAAGCAGCTATCCTCTTCTAGGTCTGGAAAAAGGGCGTAAAAGGGCCAACACAAGGTAAGAATACAGATGATGGATGTGAGCAAGCTTAAAGTCTTCATCACTCCGAAATAGAGCCAAAAAACCTGTCAAGACAGAGGGTGAGGGAGGGTGTGTGAGGGTGAGGGGGTGTGATCGTGAGGGTGAGAAGGTGTGAGGGTGATGGTGTGTGAGGATGAGGGGGTGTGAGGGTGAGGAGGTGTGAGGGTGAGGGTCCGAAGTAAATGGTGGCAGGGCAGACATCATAAGACAGAGAGAAGAGACTGTGTGGTGACTGCGTTGGTCAGTTTCAGAATCAGCAGGGGCAGAGTCAGCACAGTCTGCGAGGGATCAACGTGTCTAGAGGCAAAGCATAGCGGATGTAGCATTGCAGCTAGCAGGTCGAGTGTTTTCAAGCTGAGTGTCCCTAGAGAGATGGCATCACAGCAACAGCATTTGAGGAGCAAGGCTACTGTAAACAAGCATGGTAGGATTTCACTTTCGTCCAGAAACAAGCTCTCGGCATTGCTGTGGCGGGGGAACGCATTCCTTTGAAGTCTGATGCTGAGGCACAGACAAATGGTGGTGCGCGAAGTGCACGCGGGGAGCGGCAGCCTTTGAAGTCTGATACCGAGGCACAGACAAATGGTGGTGTGTTATGTGGCTGGCTATGGTGTGCACCCGCATAGATCACATGAAGTGTATGCGATCCGCAGCCGTTTTGGTAGACTTTTTTTTTCCGCTTACTATAATCTCGCCGGAGCAATGCGCAAGCGCATAGGCTCAGGCGAGACCTAAAAATGATCCACTGAGTTAAGGGTACTTTTCTACATCCTAAATAAGGAATCTGATTTGTCAGGTTTAGTTCCAAATTCAAGGGTAGGGACTATTATCGTCTCTCTTCATAACAAGCATTTGCAGTGCAATAGGTCTCGCATTAGGAAAGTTTGAGCTATTGGTATTGTAAATGACAATTTTTTTATTTATGTTTTGTTTTTGAAAGTAGCGAAATTAATAGCTTTGTAATTTACAATGCCAATAGTTATAACTTTCGCAAATGTGACACCTATAGCATTTGTAATGCAATATGTGTTGTATTTACGTGACTTACATGTATTGATATTACAAATAACAATGGCTTTTACATTTTTTTCAATAATTAATACTTAAATAAAAGTTATTGTAATTTATAATGCCAATAGCTTAACGTTTCGTAAATAACTTTTGTGAAGAATATGTTCAGTGTATTTTATTGTGACGAAAATCCAAGAACAGAAGTGAAATAGTAACATCTTTTGTTACATTTGTAATAAAGCTTGAAACATTGAAAGAACATATTTGAACCAGGTGTTGTTGAATGGTTGCACAGATTGATGCTGTGGTGGCGCTGAGTGATGTTGTGATGGCGAACGAGTGATGATGTGGTGTTCAGTGATGCTGTCGTAGCACATAGTGATGTTGTGGTGCCCCTGAGTGATGCTGTAGTGGTGCGGAGTGATGCTGTATGCTATGATATGTTTTGTTTTGCTATCCTATGTTTTGATTTGTTATGCTATGCTATGTTTTGCTATCCTATGCTTGGATTTGTTATGCTATGCTATGCTGTGTTTTGTTATGCTATGTTTTGATGTGTTTTGTTATGATATCCTATGTTTTGTTGTTTTTAGCTATGCTATGCTTTGTTATGCTATGCTATGTTTTGTTATGCTATGCTATGTTTTGTTATGCTATGCTATGTTTTGTTATGCTATGCTATGTTTTACGTTATGTTATGCTATGTTTTGTTATGTTATGCTATGTTTTGTTATGTTATGCTATGTTTTGTACTGATATGTTTTGTTGTGTTTTCTTATGCTATGCTATGTTTTGTTAAACTATGCTATGTTTTGCTATGCTCTATGTTATGCTATGTTTTGTTATGCTATGTTTTGTTGTGTTTTGTTATGCTATGCTATGCTTTGTTGTGTTTTGTTGTGCTATGTTTTGTTTTGTTATGCTATGTTTTGTTTTGCTATCCTATGCTTTGTTTTGTTATGCTATGCTATGTTTTGCTATCCTATGATTTTTGTTGTTGTTATGCTATGCTGTGTTTTGTGATGCTATGCTATGTTTTGTTATGTTATGCTGGTGAGGGTATGTTAGTGTGTGTGAGGGTGTGTGAGGGTGAGGGTGGGTGAGGGGGTGTGAGGGTGAGGGGGAGTGAGGGGGAGGTTGTGTGAGGGTGAGGGGTGCGAGGGTGTGGGGGGTGAGGGTGAGGGGGTGTGAGGGTGAGGGTGTGAGGGTGTGGGTTTGTGAGGGTGTGGGGTTGTGAGGGTGAGGGTGTGAGGGTGAGGGATGGTGAGGGTGACGGGGGTGAGGGTATGTGAGGGTGAGTGTGTGTGAGGGTGAGAGGGTGGGTGACTGGGTGGGTGAGGGTGTGAGGGGGTGTTAGTGTGAGGGGGTGTGAGGGTGAGGGTGTGTGAGGGTGAGAGGGTCTGGGAGGTAAGACATGTACAGAGAGAGGGATGTAATTCATAGCACAATCTAACCGACCCGTGTCCCAGTATAATCCATCACCAAAGGCGAAGCTTCGGAAGGGGTCTTTCAGTCGATTATGGTGAAAGTCCCCCAAAAAGTTGTTTATTTTACAAAATCTTGTCTTTCTCTCACCCAGCACTCCTGCCAATCCTCATTCCTTCCCTTTCCGCTGTCTCTTAAGTCTCTCTTTGCGCCCTGCTGGTCGCATTATATATGTTAACATGATATGGCAGCCTGACTGTCGGGAACTCTGAAGCTGACTCCCATCATGAAACAATAGACTTGGCTATTGTTGTGTAATTGCATTTATATAGTGCCTACTGTCCTGGGGGGGACGTAGAAGCACTTTAAGGAGAGTAGCAGGCTACAGGAAACCAAGGTTAGTATTTTTTTGGGCTAGTGATTTTAGTGTGTTCTCAGAAGAAAGCCTTAGTTACGTTACCCAGTTTTGTGGTGGGATCACGTCGAGTTGGAAAGTATACCTAGCGGGAATGGAAGATGTTCTCTCATTTAAATTATTGGTGGGGTGTAGATGGTTCTTACCTTAGGGTCTCAGCCAATATAATTCCCCCTTAAACCGTACGCGTTCGAACACAACCAAAAACAATGACTCGAGGAAGCACCAAATCTGTGCTATAGGGGGGACACATTGCAGTAAGCGCTTTAATAGTTCACTTAACAAATGTAGAGATGGAGAGAACGCGTCTGGAGGTGTGAGGGGCACAGAGAGGGAGGGAGGAGGAATACACTGATGAGAGAGCGACAGGGAGAGAGGCCAGGGATTGAGAGGGCCTGGTGGGGAGGAAGAGCAACAGACTGGGGGTGAAAGGGACGGATGCAAAGGGAGCAAAAATAAAGAGTCGGGAGTATACAGATGGAGAAACCTAAGGGGAGAGGCGAGGGACCAGGAATATAGACATGAGAGAAAGTTTGAGAGCTCTTACAGAGGAGGAAAAGAGACAAGGGCCCTGTAAAAGCAAATCAAGAGGAAGAAGAGACAGTAAAAAAAGGAGAACAGACAAATTGATGGAAGGTAGAGAAAACAAGCTCTCGGCATTGCTGTGGTGGGGGAGCGTTAGCCTTTGAAGTCGGAAGCGTCAAAAACAGCGCTATGGGGGGGACACATTGCAGTAAGTGCGGAGAGAACGCCGATGGAGGTATGAGGGGCACAGAGGGGGAGGGAGGAGGAATACACTGATGAGAGAGCTGACAGGGAGAGAGGCCAGTGATTGAGAGGGCCCTCGGAAGCATCTGGTGAGTCAGGGGGTGGGGGAGCGGGAGGCATTCCTTTGAAGTCTGATGCCGAAGCTCAGACAAATGGTGGTGTGCGAGCGAGCGGCTTCCTTTCAAATAGTCTGATGGGGGGGGGAGCAAATGGCGAGTGTGCGCACGAAGCACAGGCACTGTCCATAATCCGCATTGAAAAGCCCCTTGGTAAGCTTTCCTGGAGCAGCTCTCTATATCTCTCGCATAGCGATTGCTAACGCAATACGCTGGGCGAGACCTAATAAGGCCTTAGAGCTTGTAGCAGAACTATAGCCAAATTGTGCTACTGGGTGCTAGCAGTAAGTTATTCAGTCTGGCTTTTGGCCCCAAAGCTCTGTTTTTAATTGCATAGTTGTGGTAAATACTATTTAAGAAAATTTAATTTGTTTGAAAACCAACCACTAGATGCTGATCTGATTGACTTTACAACAGCTTTTGTTGCTCTTGTGTTTGATATTTAGGTCACAACATTTCTGCCGGACACTGTCTGCTGATTACATAAAGGCTGTCCATTAGCTACCCTGATCTGTCATTTCCTTTCAGGTGTGCATTTTTAAGAATGGCTGGTTGTTTTCAAAAGGTTTTGGTCTATTTAGTCCAAGCCTTCGCCATGCACTACTTATGACCTGACATATTACGACACCCATGACATGTTCTGTGACATTATTGATAACATTATTGATAACAACTGAACTGACATCATTGATAACACTGTGGATGGCAGGGGCTCATTTAATAGTTACTTGAAATATCTATAACTGTTGAATTTCTGTGTTTTTTCTAGTTTTAAACGTTACATTTAAACTGACATTTTCACTTAACTATAACACCATGTTATCCTTTGTATTTATCCGTGAAATAAAGGAGCATGTATACACACACACACACACACACATATATGATATGCATATATATGTATACGTATTTTTTTCCTGTTGCAAGAAAGACATTACTCCTGCACTTGAGCAGAACTGTACATTATACCGGGTTGGCAGATTGATGCCGTGTCAATTATAATTGTGGAGCTCAGAGAGATACTGTTTTATATATATATATGTGTATATTCACTGAAAAAACCATAGGCATAGGTTTATGAGTGATGTCACTGACCATGTCATGAGTTATGTAATATGTGACGTCATCAGCAGTGCATTGCAGGCGCGCAAGTTATAGTGAGTCCAACTAACTATAACGTGGGAATTTCAATGGTTTTATGTCAGTAGAATTTCCAGCTAACTATAACTGGTGTGAAACCCATGTTTTTTTAAGTGAATTTAATAGGTTTTTTAAATGCTAATTCCTAACTATAACTGGTGTGAAACCTATGGTTTTTTCAGTGAATTTCAAAGGTTTTTTAAATTCTAATTCCTAACTATAACTGGTGTGAAACCTATGTTTTGTTCAGTGATTTTCAAAGGTTTTTTAAATGCTAGTTCCTAACTATAACTGGTGTGAAACCTATGGTTTTTTCAGTGAATTTCATAGGTTTTTTAAATGCTAATTCCTAACTATAACTGGTGTGAAACCTTTGTTTTTTTCAGTGAATTTCAAAGGTTTTTTAATAGCAAATTTCTATAGCTATGAAATGTAATATTTTTTATAATGAATCCTATAATGTATATTTATGTAGTACTATTTTTTTAATGTATATTGTTCATGGTTTTTTTTGCCCTGGATCACTCCGGGTGCGCGTCCTGGTGAGCGCACCCGAAAGCGCAGTCTTGCGGCGCGCCCTAGGGCGCGTACCGGTGAGCGTCCCGTTAGTGCTTTTGCCGCGAACGAAAACATCATCGTGACGTATTGCGTAGCCGCGTCCGTGTGATACGCACGGCGTAAATGCACCTGGAAGCACTCGGGCGCATACGATAGCGCAACGTAAGCATCCGTCGTGCTTAGGCGACGCGCCCCTGGGTGCGCCCCGGGGCGCGCCCGGGGGCGCGTCACGTAAGCGCGTCGGGTCATGTGACCTAAAAATAACACTTTTTATTGGTGCAGGACAGTTTTGGTTTCCAAATGATGAAAGCCCTGGTCATGTGACCTGAAATTAACACTTTTCATTGGTTCAGGACTTTTATTTTCCTAAGGATGAAAGCCCCCACCTTTTTTCCTCATTCTCACTTTGTACTTTGAGTGAAGAAGACTTGTTGAAAGACCTCTCTGTACTTTTTTGGACTGAAAAATGGCTTCAGTAGCAGCAGCAGGAGCATCTCAGCCACCACCACCAAGAGGACCACCACAACACCACAGTGGTGGAGATGAAGAAAAGGAGGAGGAGGAGAAGGAGGAGGAGTCTACAACAAACTATGGGGGGAACCTCTATACTGACCTATATTCCTTTACGTCTGAGCATTAAAGTCTCTTCTAAGTTACAATTAAGATGCTACATAAGACAAAAAATAATTCATTAGGACAAGAAATGTATATTTGATTTCTTTCATTTATTTTATATCTTTTGCATAACAGAATTTTTTTTTCATTTTCTAGTGATCATTTTATCAAAGTTAAAAAACAGTGACATGGTAACATGTGTATATATAATTAAAAAATGCATGGTTGGGTCATATATAAGCAAAACCCCCTAAACAGTACATATAAAAAGACTTTCACTCATACCATCATTCATACGAATTCAAACTTTCATACTAGTTATTCTAACATTACTGACAATAACACACAACAGTGAAAAAAAGTGAACATGTATCGTGTCTTCCGATAGACTCCTCAGAATATGGCTAGAACCCGTTATCTTATTTCTTCCTTTTTGTTTTGAGGGTTAGCAGTTTTTAGTACTCTTTTCCTTTACTTCTCCAAATTCTGATTTCTGATTTCTGATTTTAAACTGAGGATGTCTGATGCGTACGGCCTACATACGTTTCAGTGATGTAATAAATTTGCTTCACCTTCTTCAGGGCCAACATGTAAATGGACAACAGACGAGTGCATACATACAGTTAAAACCAAGGGGTTTTCAATATCTGTGTCTACGTTGACACTATTAGGACCCTTTTAGAAAAATAGATTTAATGGGCAGTCGTATTGTTGTATCTCTGTGCAAGCAAGTTCCGAGGGCTTATGGATCCACTTAGTGTATCTGCGGTTTGGATTAAAAGCTGTGATGTAAGATCTCTGGACTCGTTTTGTAGGTCATTATTTCTTTGGGACCTACATTCAGAGAAGTCTTTCGTATCCATGGGTGCCTACGGCCGATGTCACTGCCACTGACCAGAAGGAGGAGGAGGAGGACATACCTCACAGAAGACAATACCCCATATAGGCCAAAGCAGCACATTGTATGGGAGTTTTTTTCCATCCCAAGTGGCCTCAAAAAGGTGAATGCGCAAAAGGTGACTTGCCTAATCTGTGGCACTGAACTTTCAAGGGGGAACCCTAACAAAAAATACTCATTTGGCAATAACACCATGATTCGCCACATGCAGCGCAGGCATCCCAACAACTATGCTGCGGCAGAGGTCCGTGAACTGGCCACAATCCATCCCGAATCTTCACCCAGCACCTCCAAAAGAAAGCAACCCACTCCATCGGGACCAGAGACAAGGGAGATGGTCCCAAACATACAACCCCAGTTTGGGCAATACAAGATCACTTGTATATTTTATGGTAAGACCATCACCTATGGTGAGCAAAGCATAAAGCTCATCAACCGTGCTGGTGACAACCACAATTGCCCCAAAAAACAATAATTTTTTCCTGATTTTTTTTTTGCTCCAGTTGAGCCGTTTACAATTCCCTGTTTTTTGTTTCTCCCCACAAAAATAACAAAAAAAATATAAAATTGTTCATAAAAGCCAAAAAAAGTACAAAATGTTCAAAAAAACAATAAAAAAATATAAAACAACAAAAAGAAGAAAAAAACCAGTTATTTTTAGAACTACCTCCAATTTATAAAATAAGGCTACATTTTTTTAAAACTCTGTCATTCTTTTTTCCCCATGGTACGCTCCTCGGTGCGCGTACCGCCGCATAAATCGAAGAAAAAAAACAAAATGTTTTGCCCCGCGGGGCCCTTTTATGGCCCCCACATCAAACCTAGGGGGTCAGGGAGGGTCTACTCTGCCCCCTTTTGGTCATTTCCTCCTTTGTTTTTGCCACCTCTTGTGTCTCGATCCTACCAAGACACAAGATGGTGGCCGCTCCGGACTGTTTGGAATGTTGACAGACACTCGAGAGCCAATCAGGTTTCCGCGCGCGAACTCGCATAGCGCGCTGGAGCGCGTCCCGGGGCGCGCTTATAGATATATATTTTTTTTAACCTAAATTACTCAAAATCTACTGGAGCACATATCTTGAGACATAGCAAAGGCACATCGGGCTACCAGTCCCTACAATTTTGCCAAGTTTGGTGGAAATCCATTCAGCCATTTGGGCTAAAAGTGAGGTCGACCGCCCTATGGAAATTAAGATGGGGAAAACACGTTTTGGGACCCCCCTTTTACCTCGGCCCCCGCTTGATGAATCCCCCCCAAACTTTCAGGGAAGGACCGGTGCGCCGCCAGGCATTTTTGAGGACATTTTCAGGCAGATTCCTCAACCGGCGCCAAAGTTATTCACAATAGAATGTTGCGATTTCCCTATTCAAAATAATCCTAACTATAACTACCTACTGGCGACCGCCAGTAATAATATATATATATATGTGAACAAGGGCTCGTGGAGCCCGAAACGCGTATTGCCCTCCTGTTTTGCCAGGATCTGTGAATTTCAGTGGTCCGTCTCCTACCTTGCTTCGCCGGTCCTGGGTGGACTTGGAAGTGGCGTTTGTTTGGAGTACAAAAGCATATATATATATATATATATATATATATATACATATATATATATATATATATATATATATATATATATATATATATATATATATTACCTACTGGCGGTCGCCAGTAGGTAGTTATAGTTAGGATTTTTTTCAATGTTAAATCTCAAAATTCTATTTGGAATAACTTTGGCTTCAGTTGACGAATCTGCCTGAAAATTTCCTCAAAATGGCCTCGCGGCGCCCCGGTCCTTCCCTGAAAGTTTGGGGGGATTCGTCAAGCGGGGGCCGAGATAAAAGGGGTTCCCAAAACGCGTTTTCTCCATGTTAATTTCCATAGGGCGGTCGATTTCACTTTTAGCCCGAACGGCTGAATAGATTTTCACCAAATTTGGCAAAATTGTAGGGACTGGTACCCCGATGTGCCTTTGCTATGTCTCGAGATATGTGCTCCTGTAGATTTTGAGTAATTTAGGTTCAAAAAATATATATATATCTATAGGCGCGCCCCGGTACGCGCCCCGGGGAGCGCTGCGGGCGCGCCACGTGAGGTGCGCACGGAAAGCTGATTGGTTCTCGGGTGTCTGTAAACATTCGAAACAGTCCGGAGCGGCCGCCATCTTGTGTCTCGGTAAAATCGAGACACAAGAGGTGGCTAAAACAAAGGGGGAAATGACCATAAGGCGTCAGGGATAGACCCCCTCTGACCCCCTAGGTTTCATGTGGGGGCAATAAAAGGGACCAGCGGGGCATTTAAAATATATATATTTTTTTGTTTTGCGCGGGGGGAGCGCTCGTGCGCTCCCCGGTGCGCGTACCGGGGAGCCTACTATGAGGAAAAAAGAATGACAGAGTTTTTAAAAAAGAAAGCCTTTTTTTTAGAAATTGGAGGTAGTTCTAAAAAGAACTTTTTTTTTCTTCTTTTTGTTTTTTTTGGCTTTTCAAAACAGTTTTATATATTTTTTGTATTTTTTTAGGGGGAGAAACAAAAAAAAGGGAATTGAAACTGGCTCAACTGGAGCAAAAAAACAAAAAACCCAAAAAATTACTTATTTTTGGGGCACTTGTGATTGTCACCTGCAAGGACGATTAGCTTTATGCTCTGTTCACCATAGGCGATAAGCTTGCCACAGGCAGTACAAGTGATTTTAAAATCAGAAAATCTTGGCTGAATACAAGGCATCATCTCTGATGTTTCTGGTCCTGATGAAGAGGGTTCGTTTCTTTGGGAGGTGGTCCTTGAAGAATGGGGAAGGTTACTGGCAAGTTCCCTGAGCTCTGCACGAGAATAGTTGTTAGGGTGCTTTCTGGTCATATGACGAATCATGGTATAGTTACCAAATGAATATTTTTTGTTTGGGTTGCCCCTTGAAAGTTCTTCATTGCAGATTAGGCAAGTGACCATGTCATGAGTGATGTAATATGTGACGTCATCAGCAGTGCATTACACGCGCAAGTTATAGTGAGTCCAACTAACTATAACGTGGAATTTCAATGGTTTTATGACAGTAAAATTTCCAGCTAACTATAACTGATGTGAAACCTATGGTTTTTTTAGAGAATATATATATATATAAAATTTCTATGGCAAAATGAAACCCCTCATTTTGTTCCTTTTCAAATTAAATGTATTAAGTGTTACCACTTTATTCCAATCAAGATGACTTCAGGTGTGCCATACTTTTGTCATAAGTAAGACTGTTAGCATTCTAGTTGTTCTTTAGAACACTCTGGGACATTCTGTCATTGGGCTATAGTTGGGCTACATCTGGCTGATATTTGGGCTACATTTAGGCTCTTTTGTCTCTGGTGGCCATCTTGGGAGACTGCATATCAGAATTTTTTTAATGAAATATAAGAGGATTTGAGAAGTCACTCAAAATATGCCCTCATTTTTCTTTCTTCAGCACTAATCATAATTTCTATGGCAAAATGAACCCCCTCATTTTGTTCCTTTGCAAATTAAATGTTTTAAGTGTTAACACTTTATTTCAATCAAGATGACTTCAGGTGTGCCATACTTTTGTCATAAGTAAGACTGTTATGTCTCTAGTTGTTCTTTAGAACACTCTGGGACATTCTGTCATTGGGCTATAGTTGGGCTACATCTGGCTGATATTTGGGCTACATTTGTTTTTTTTTGTCTCTGGTGCCATCTTTGGGCTACATTGGGCTACATTGGGCTACATTTGGGCTCTAACATATATATAGCCCAATATATATTTTTTCAAAGTTAATTTTCTCAGCAACTACTGAACAGATTTACACCATTCAAAGAAAGCGTAATCTGCGAGCCGGACTCTACCTTTCTTCCAAATTTCTTATAAATCCATTCAGCCGTTCGAGCTGTAGCCGTGTCTAAACGTCCTCTGGAAAATAACATGGGGAAAACACGTTTTGGGACCCCCCTTTTATCTCAGCCCCCACTTGACGAATCCCCCCCAACTTTCAGGGAAGGAGCGGAGCGGAGCAGGCCATCTTCTTTGAGAAATTCGCAAAGATTCGTCCACCGGCGCCAAAGTTATTCTCAATAGAATGTTGCGGATTTCCTATGGAAACTAGGTCCTAACTACTGTCTTTGGGCTATAGTTGGGCTACATCTGGCTGATATTTGGGCTACATTTGGGCTCTTTTGTCTCTGGTGGCCATCTCGGGAGACTGCATATCAGAATTTTTTTAATGAAATATGAGAGGATTTGAGAAGTCACTCAAAATGTGCCCTAATTTTTCTTTCTTCAGCACTAATCATAATTTCTATGGCAAAATGAACCCCCTCATTTTGTTCCTTTGCAAATTAAATGTTTTAAGTGTTAACACTTTATTCCAATCAAGATGACTTCAGGTGTGCCATACTTTTGTCATAAGTAAGACTGTTGGCGCTTTAGTTGTTCTTTAGAACACTCTGGGACATTCTGTCATTGGGCTATAGTTGGGCTACATCTGGCTGATATTTGGGCTACATTTGTTTTTTTTGTCTCTGGTATCCATCTTTGGGCTACATTGGGCTACATTTGGGCTCTAACATATATATAGCCCAATGTAGCCCAATATATATTTTTTCAAAGTTAATTTTCTCAGCAACTACTGAACAGATTTACACAATTCAAAGAAAAGCGTAATCTGCGAGCCGGACTCTACCTTTCTACCAAAATTCTTGTAAATCCATTCAGCGGTTCGAGCTGTAGCCGCGTCTAAACGTCCTATGGAAAATAACATGGGGAAAACACATTTTGGGACCCCCTTTTATCTCAGCCCCCACTTGACGAATCCCCCCCAAACTTTCAGAGAAGGAGCGGAGCGGAGCAGGCCATCTTCTTTGAGAAATTCACAAAGATTCGTCCACCAACGCCAAAGTTATTCTCAATAGAATGTTGCGGATTCCCTTTGGAAACTAGGTCCTAACTACTGTCTTTGGGCTATAGTTGGGCTACATCTGGCTGATATTTGGGCTACATTTGGGCTCTTTTGTCTCTGGTGGCCATCTCGGGAGACTGCATATCAGAATTTTTTTAATGAAATATAAGAGGATTTGAGAAGTCACTCGAAATATGCCCTAATTTTTCTTTCTTCAGCACTAATCATAATTTCTATGGCAAAATGAACCCCCTCATTTTGTTCCTTTGCAAATTAAATGTTTTAAGTGTTAACACTTTATTCCAATCAAGATTACTTCAGGTGTGCCATACTTTTGTCATAAGTAAGACTGTTAGCGCTCTAGTTGTTCTTTAGAACACTCTGGGACATTCTGTCATTGGGCTATAGTTGGGCTACATCTGGCTGATATTTGTGCTACATTTGTTTTTTTTGTCTCTGGTGGCCATCTTTGGGCTACATTGGGCTACATTGGGCTGCATTGGGCTACATTGGGCTACATTTGGGCTCTAACATATATATATATAGCCCAATGTAGTCCAATATATATTTTTTCAAAGTTAATTTTCTCAGCAACTACTGAACAGATTTACACCATTCAAAGAAAAGCGTAATCTGCGAGCCGGACTCTACCTTTCTACCAAATTTCTTATAAATCCATTCAGCCATTCGAGCTGTAGCCGTGTCTAAACGTCCTATGGAAAATAACATAGGGAAAACACGTTTTGGGACCCCCCTTTTATCTCAGCCCCCACTTGACAAATCCCCCCCAAACTGTCAGGGAAGGAGCGGAGCGGAGCAGGCCATCTTCTTTGAGAAATTCGCAAAGATTCGTCCACCGGCGCCAAAGTTATTCTCAATAGAATGTTGCGGATTTCCTATGGAAACTAGGTCCTAACTACTGTCATTGGGCTATAGTTGGGCTACATCTGACTGATATTTGGGCTACATTTGGGCTCTTTTGTCTCTGGTGGCCATCTTGGGAGACTGCATATCAGAACTTTTTTTAATGAAATATAAGAGGATTTGAGAAGTCACTCAAAATGTGCCCTAATTTTTCTTTCTTCAGCACTAATCATAATTTCTATGGCAAAATGAACCCCCTCACTTTGTTCCTTTGCAAATTAAATGTTTTAATTGTTAACACTTTATTCCAATCAAGATGACTTCAGGTGTGCCATTCTTTTGTCGTGTGGGTACTATTGCGTGTTTACAAGTGGTGTCTTCGTGTGAATCGACTTCTGTCCGCAGCCTTTAATTCCATTGTCTGCACAGATCTGCCATCACGGCTATACTAAGATGTTCTTTTAGCAACTGTGCTTGGTAGCTGCTTTACCGTGAATGAGTCATTTCGATCCTGTGGTGCACCGGCAGCTAGACACACGTTTATTGGCAAGGGGAACTTTCTATTTTAGAGAGGGGATCGTGAGTCAGTTCAAAATCACTGAGTTTTATTTCTTACTGAAGATATATCTAACACAGGCGATTTTGGATTTAACCGAATAACAGACATGGAGGAAGAAGCTGAGAGAAGGGCGGCTGCCCTGACTCTATTTAGTAGAAAATCAAACAATCCCATGAATATGAACAGAGCAAACAAACAAGAACCGCTGACACAAAGCC
The DNA here is from genome assembly GCF_964263255.1 of Lissotriton vulgaris. NCBI lineage: Eukaryota > Metazoa > Chordata > Amphibia > Caudata > Salamandridae > Lissotriton > Lissotriton vulgaris. The sequence continues at coordinate 429,215,141 of NC_141687.1, forward strand.
TTGACGAAAAGATTAAAAAATTGGAGAAACTAAAACGTGCGGAAATATCGAAATGGTGGGAGGCGATCTCTTTACAAAATTATGTGGATCAAGCTATGGCCCCTCGAGGTCTCAGAATATTTATAACACCTACATACGAGGCACCTAACCCAGCCATGTTAAAAGAATGGTCAGAGCATTCGGCGGTCAGTTCACGCAAAATGATGGAAATTCTTATCAAATATGCCTGGTCAGATAGAGAAGATCTGTTGAAGGAGATTCAGGAAATCATGGATGAATTAACAGGAGTAATGGAAAAAGACGCACTGAAAAAGATGTTGGACAGCATGAAAGAACGTCTCAACAAATATGAGGAAGAAATAAAAATCAGGAAACAGAGAAAAATGAACAGAGATTATGCGGATTATGAATGTGGGAGGATACTCACTTTCAGTAGGAAATATGACCATCTGTATAAAAACCAATCACCCCAGTCTAATCCTAATACCGCCAACAGTAATTCTAATAAGACCACCGTCCTGAGTGAGACTGAGTCCGACATCACAGAAGGCAGTGTATCAGGCGACGAAACCATCCCAAGAAAACAAGTGAATTTTTTAGACGAGTTCAGGGTGATGGCGCAGGATCGACAAAACACGAGGGAATACTCATCACCAACTCCGAGAGGGAGAGGACGCAGACAAGGCAAGACAAGGGGAAACGCCGCAACCGAAAAAAACGTCTCAAACAACGTTGGGAATACCGACAAAACAAAGGGCGCCATGGGAAAACGAACAACGTGCTTAAACAAGACATACTGATGGATATTACAACGGTAAACAAAACAATAGTTACTTCAGCTAACTATAACTCACGCGCCCGCAATGCACTGCTGATGACTTCACATATTACATCACTCAAGCTTTGAACATTTTAGCTTCTATTTTTAAATGTGTGCATCAAAGGTTATATTACGCTGAGAGGAGGTCTACCACTCTTTTACAAGGATGATGTCATCAGTGATTTCATCAGTGATGCTATTTCAGATATCATCAGTGATGTCATGAGTGATGTCACTGACCATGTCATGAGTGATATAATATGTGACGTCATCAGCAGTGCTTTGCGGGCGCGCGAGTTATAGTTAGCTGAAGTAACTATAACGGGGGAATTTCATTGGTTTTATATGAGTAAAATGTCCAGTTAACTTTAACATGTGTCAAACCTATGGTTTTTTCAGTGAATATATATATATATATATATTACCTACTGGCGGTCGCCAGTAGGTAGTTATAGTTAGGATAATTTTCAATGTTAAATCTCAACATTCTATTTTGAATAACTTTGGCGCCGGTTGACGAATCTGCCTGAAATTTTCAGGAAAATGGTCTCATGGCGGTCCGGTCCTTCCCTGAAAGTTTGGGGGGGATTCATCAAGCGGGGGCCGAGATAAAAGGGGGGTCCCAAAACGCGTTTTCCCCATGTTAATTTCCATAGGGCGGTCGATTTCACTTTTAGCCCGAACGGCTGAATGGATTTCCACCAAACTTGGCAAAATTGTAGGGACTGGTAGCCCGATGTGCCTTTGCTATGTCTCAAGATATGTGCTCCAGTGGATTTTGAGTAATTAAGGTTCAAAAAAATATATATATCTATAGCCGCGCTCCGGTACGCGCACCGGTACGCGCACCGGGCGCTTACCGCGACTTGCGCGGAGAAAGCTGATTGGCTCTGGGGGGTCTGTAAACATTCTAAACAGTCCGGAGCGGCCGCCATCTTGTGTCTCGGTAGGATCGAGACACAAGAGGTGGCCAAAACAAAGGGGGAAATGACCATAAGGGGGCAGAGTAGACCCCCCTTGACCCCCTAGGTTTGATGTGGGGGCCATAAAAGGGCCCCACGGGGCAAAAAAAAAATAAAAAATTTTTTTGATTTTCGCGGGGTGAGCGCCCGGTACGCGCACCGGTAAGCGTACCGGGGAGTGTACCATGGGGAAAAAGAATGACAGTTTTAAAAGTAGCTGATTAGAAAAAAAAATGTTTAGTTGTTTTTTTTATATATACACATACATATATATAAATGCATATGCACATATATATATGCATATATGTCTATATGTGTGCGTGTAGAGAGAGGTAGAGAGGTAGAGGTGTAGAGGTAGAGAGGTAGAGAGGTAGAGAGTAGAGAGTGAGTAATAGAGAGTAGAGAGTGAGTAGTAGAGAGTAGTAGAGAGCAGTAGAGAGAGTAGCAGAGTGAGTAGTAGAGAGTAGTAGAGTGAATAGTAGAGTGAGTAGTAGAGAGTAGTAGAGAGTGAGTAGTAGAGACTGAGTAGTAGAGAGTAGTAGAGAGTAAGTAGTAGAGTGAGTAGTAGAGAGCAGTAGAGAGTGAGTAGTAGAGAGTGGGAGAGAGTAAGTAGTAGAGAGTAGTGGAGAATATTCCAAAGTTTGGCACAGCACCACTTTCACAATGAGTCCAATCAAATCATATCACTTAGAGTACTTATTGAAGCGCTGAATCTTGGTGTATATTCAAATGCTTTTATTTTCCTTAAGTTTATGTACCACAGCCAGCCGAAACGTTTCGTTCTGTACAACAGAACTTCTTCAGGGCGTTCTTATTTCCTTCAAGTTATGTCGGTATCCCGTTGTCATATAACTAGATATTTCTTCCAAATGTTAGACGAGACATAAGTATATTCCTATTCAAAGTGACTAGGTATCAATTTTACCCACACAATTCGGGCAGACTTGAGTAATTTATAGCATCCTCAAAGTCAGTCTTTCAAAAATTCCAAAGTATAGGACATGATAATCCAAATCCAAATGTTTCTCAAGAAAAGTCATTTACAATCGTTCGGAATATCGGTGTTTGGGCAGATATGATCCAGGGACCCCCAGTATGCAAGGGGAATTAGTCCCCCCTCTGCAAAGGCGCCAGTGGCCTGCATTGCAGAGAGGTGTAACAAGGGTGTGGCCTCATTACACTTCTCTGCAATGCAGCTCCCTCGTGCATACTGGAGGCTCCTGGTGGACTAGTTGACCCCAGGGACCCCCAGTATGCAAGGGGAATTAGTTCCCCCTCTGCAAACGCGGCAGTGGGCTGCGTTGCAGAGAGGTGTAACAAGGGGCATAGTCTCATTACACCTCTGCAATGCAGCCCCAGGCGCATACTGGAGGTTCCAGGTGGGCTAATAGGCCCCCAGGGGCCCCCAGTATGCAAGGGGAATTAGTTTCCCCTCTTCAAACATGCACGGGGGCTGCGTTGCAGAGAGGTGTAAAAAGGGTTGTGGCTTCATTACACCTCTCTGCAATGCAGTCCCCTGGCGCATACTGGAGATTCCTGGTGGGCTTTCAGGTCTTATATAGTTAGGAATTAGCATTAAAAAAACCTTTGAAATTCACTGAAAAAACCACAGGTTTCACACCAGTTATAGTTAGGAATTAGCATTTAAAAAACCTTTGAAATTCACTGAAAAAACCATAGGTTTCACACCAGTTATAGTTAGGAATTAGCATTTAAAAAACCTATTAAATTCACTGACAAAACCAGTTATAGTTAGCTGGAAATTTTACTGATATAAAACCAATGAAATTCCACGTTATAGTTAGTTGGACTCACTATAACTTGCGCGTGCAATGCACTGCTGATGACGTCACATATTACATCACTCATGACATGGTCAGTGACATCACTCATGACATCACTGATGACACCATCCTTGTGACATAGTGACAGACCTCCTTTCACTGTAATGTAACCCTTGAAACACATATTCAAAAATAGAAACTGAAATTTTAAAAAAAATGGAGATACCCATATCAGTTACAACAAGCAATTCAGTAATTCCACCATCTATATGCACATCCAGTCATTCACCAACAGTTCTATATAGTCACTCATACATATACTCACTTATCATATGAAGTGATACACCTATACATCCTGTTACACACCGACAGTCATCCAAAAGTTACTCACACACATACTCACACGTGCAAATAAACTATTGAACATCCATTTATTTGAATATAGAGTTATACACACACTTCCACCTTACTTGTATTGAAAATTACACATATTTATTCTCTTAAACAATCACTTATAGAAACACATACTTATTTAAACAGGAACTCTTACAATCTCTTACTCTCACATATACTCACTTATATACATCAATATTCACATATACTAGATTAAAACATATGTAGTTACTGATAAAGACACTAGTGAGACAGTCATTCACTCACTAACAAACACATATACACACTCATCCATCCATACAGTCCTGCACATATGCTGTCTTCAAAACACATACAAACAGCGAGTCAGTCACTCATGCATCTATGTGCTAAGTAATACCCCCACCAAACCATATAGACACTCATACTGATACTAAGAGAAACATCTAATAACCCATATACATACGCATGTAGCTACTTACCAACACATGTAGCCACTTATACACAAAGTGAAACAATAATATATATATTTAAATATTTAAACATTACTCACTAATATTTATTTTTCAGAAAGACACATATTCACTGGATGGTGTCATCAGTGATGTCATGAGTGATGTCACTGACCATGTCATGAGTGATGTAATATGTGACGTCATCAGCAGTGCATTGCACGCGCAAGTTATAGTGAGTCCAACTAACTATAACGTGGAATTTCATTGGTTTTATATCAGTAAAATTTCCAGCTAACTATAACTGGTTTTGTCAGTGAATTTAATAGGTTTTTTAAATGCTAATTCCTAACTATAACTGGTGTGAAACCTATGGTTTTTTCAGTGAATATATATATATATATATATATACCTACCTCGGAGAGCGTCTCCTTTCGAGGGCAACATTTCTTGTGTATTTTTAGCGGCCCGTCCAAACATGGAGATGCACTGTCGCACAAGTAACGTACCTGTGGTAACACCAACTGGCAGTCATTATTCTGGGCGGCAGGTCTTAATGGATGATATATTATGTGCAGCGATCTCTGGGGCGGGACATTTTAATCAACCTACTGGGGTATTAATGACTTTTTATTGTTTGGAGCAACGACAAACTCACTTGAGCTAAATGACGACAGCACTGCCTATACCATAATGCTTTGCACTTGCAGAACGCCCAATGGAGAAGGAACTTTTATTTAAATGCGTATCAGGTGTCTGCAAGTTGCTGTGAGCACTCCGACTTAGCCTGTGACAAGGGCAAGTAGCCCAAAACGCATCAGGCTGTTTTTGAATTGATTCAATACCTCCTGCTGATTTAAAAGAAATGAAATACCTACCTGGGAGTGCGTCTCCATTCGAGGGCAAACTCTCTTGTGTATATATATATATATATATATATATATATATATATATATATATATATATATATATATATATATATACACACATACATACATATATATATTGCATATATATATATATATATATATATATACACACATACATACATATATATATTGCATATATATATATATATATTCACTGAAAAAAACATAGGTTTTAGGGATGTTATAGTTAGCTGGATATTTCACTCATACAAAACCATTGAAATTCCTCCGTTATAGTTGTACTTACTATAACTCGCACTCCCGCAATCCACTGCTGATGAGGTCTTATATTACCCCAGTCATGACATGGTCAGTGACATCACTGATATTATCACTGATGACATCTCAAATGACATCACTGATGACATCATCCAGTGAATGTGGTTTGGTTTGATATTTAAATAAGTATTTTATATATATATATAGCAATCTGCATTGAAGACTGAGTGGATGTATACATGTCTGGATGGAGGATTTAGTAGCACTGTGATTGACTGTCTAAGTGACTAATTTAAAGTGTCTCACTAAATATATAGGATAGTGATTAAACTGTGTGAATATCTGTATCACTCTATCTCTTGTTGTGTAAACTACTACATAAGTTGGTTACTAGCTATGTGAAAGTCTATATTAGTTAACTGAGTATGTGTATGGGATAGTGAATGTGTGTGTGGTTGGGGGGGAGGTGTGTGACTGTCCAAAGATGTGTAAATAGTTGATTTAGTAGCAGTGGCGGCTGGTGACATTTGAAAGTGGTGTGGCGTAAAATGCAAATCATACTGCACATTAGCGAGCGAGCGTAGCGAGCAAGCCCGAACCCCCTAAGGAGGGTTCGGGGGGAATTCCCCCCGAGAAAATTTTGAAAAAAGAGTGCAAAAATGGTGCATTTTCAAGCAAATTTGAGAAAGCAGGAAGGTTAATAAAGCAATTGTGAAAGTGCAGTTATTACATTAATAAAGAGTGGTCACATAACATAGGTAGCTGCTTATTCAGCATAACCACAGAGCTTCATAATAGACTTTGAAACACAAAACACAATGCATTGCCGAGTACCTCACAGATGTATTTTAATAACAAACAAATAAACAGGACGCAAACTAGCAGCATTCAAACAGAGAATTCTAAATCCTTCTAGGCTGGGAGCCCGGCTGGCATCTCTGTTTCTTTCTCTGTATCTCTCTCCCTTTCCTATCTCTCTCTTCAACTGCTGTCTTTCTACCTTTTCCCTCTCTCTTTCTCTCTCTTCCTCTCTCTCCCTCTCCCTCTTTTTCTCTGTTTCTCTCTCTCTGTTCCTCTCTCTCGCTCTCTCACTCATGCAGAACACGGGGAGGGTGAGCACAGGTCAGAGAGCTCCCAGCTGCCCTGTTTGGCCTCAGCCCCTCTCCCTTCATGATGGCTATGGGGACCTCTTCCTCCTCGGGTAGGGTGTATGTCCCACGGAGTGTAACACACAACAACACCCCTCCCCAGAGGCTATACCAACGGTGGAACCGCTTCAGGGTGGTGCTGGAACTATAGATAGGCCTGTGTGTGCGGTGTGTGCCCTTACTGCACCAGGTGTGATTTCCATGCAGGGGGCCCTGTGCCATGAAAGTGGGAGGGAACTAGAATGGAAAGAGCCCTGGAATCATTCTATGTGTATCGTTTCTGACTCAAACCCTCCTTGGCACACATCCTTCAAAGATGTACTGTCTGGCCTCCACTTCTCTCTTTCGGACGATGACTTCCTGCTCTCAGCAGACCGCAGACCCCCCAGCCCTGCGGTGAAGCTCCACAAGGGGATGTGAAGTTTCTCCTTCACACATGTGCTCCTCCCCCGTCCCTGCGTGTGCCCTTCCTCTCCAAGAGCACCCTAGCGCTGCGGTCAGAGATGCCCACCTGTGCAGCATGTGATAGCATCTTTTCAAAAACACATTTTACGATAGCATCTTAGAACAAATTATTCATTGCATACCCTTGCAAAAAAAAAATGAAATTCAGCTTAAAAATATATGTATTTGTAATTTGGCAACACATTTTCAAAACGGAAAATATATTTACTTTCACTTTGGATAACGGTTCAATCAACTCGAGTAACCCAGTTTGCACAAATCCTGATTTCAATCAGAGCCAAATCACAGACACAACTACCTAAATGATGCCCATATGCACTTGTCATTTCTAAACAGATACGAATCTATAATGAAAACCAGCATTTTGAGTTAAAAAAATAATTAAGTTGAATTTTCTGCCAGAAGAGATGGTAGTTCATCTTTGTTATGTGATTTCAGTGCATCATCGGTTTCAAAAGACTGGCTGTTTTCTACGTCCCTCACATAGACAATGGGGAGACTTACAAGGAAAGCTGTAAAATATGAAGGAAGTTGTGTAGACACAACACATTATGTAAATATTGGATATGTTCCTGCATTCTTCCCATTGACAGATGCAATCAATCTTTCATTAGGCTTATGCTGCGTAGCGTGAGGCAGTTACAGATGCAGGTTGTGCCAGTTTTAGAAAATCCTTTTACTCGGGCACTACTCAGAAAATAACATTAATTGTATACTAGTAGGGGTATTTTAGTGCACACACCTAGCTGGAGACCAAAGGGGTGTTTGCCATGGGCCTGTGGCCAGAGAAGCAGTTTATGGTTGTTAGCGAAGAGGGAGTCAGCAAGGATTTTAGGCAAAGTACGTGAATTGCAATTTATTAATGTTAGCGAAATGGGTGTGGGTAACGTTTCAAGAAATGCATGCTCATGAACGAGTGTGTGTGCATACTTACAAGGGTGCTCGAAGAGTGCACACCTCACTATAAAGCAACAAACTGCTGGCCAGAAGCCCTGAGATGCTGTTTTATAATTGCAGCAAATGTACATGATCGTGCACTATTTGTGTGGACATAAGTAAGGTAATTCATGGAGCACACTCAATCAATCAATCAGTGACACTTATAAAGCGCGCTACATACCCGTAGGGTCTCAAGGCGCTGGGGGAGGGGGGGAGCCGCTACTGCTCGAACAGCCAGGTCTTCAGCTTCTTCCTGAAGGAGAGGTGGTCTTGGGTCAGGCGCAGGTCGGTCGGGAGGGAGTTCCAGGTCTTGGCGGCCAGGTAGGAGAAGGACCTTCCTCCTGTAGTCGCTCCTAATTACGACTCAACAATATGGCGATGCCAAATTTGGACGGGTTCTCCGAGGTGCAATGTAATGCCGTTTGCACGGGGCATGAGTAATGATTTCACTCGTGTAGCTTGATTTACCTCTCTCACTTTACATCTGTGCTTAGCAGGGGTGAGATTCTTGGAACACTTGGGATGGGCCGGTAAATTGAAAGCAGTTTATTTATTTGGACAAACACAGGATCCCCACGTAGCATTTATTTTCAAAGATGATAAAAGGTCAGCAGAGTTTTGAGCATGAACATATTCAAAACATATTAAAACCAGATTAATATGTACAATTTCTTTATTAATCAAAAACACACTACAAGACATGAAAAGATGCCACTGGGAGCTTGCTTGTCACGGTTTGTTTATGGTTGACAAGTGACTCTGGCTTTGTCATTACTGCAGCGAGTTGGTTGTGGAGTGTGCATAAGGTTGGAAAGGAGCCGGTGGGGTGGTAGACAATATGTACTTACTGCTCAAAACACAGAAAGTATTAGCAGCTACTCAGTGGTGGTTCTACAAATAGATATGCTATCTGACCTCTTGCACACTATTCATCTCAATTATTATAACCTCGGAAAAGCTGCATGTGTAATGTATGAATGTTGTTAGCGCTTGCGCTTCATAGCTCAATCTGTATAGATTTATAGAAACAAGGCTAAGGACTTCGAGACTAGGCCACTGCAGCTTGAACCAGCCATTGCCACCAGCACCGTCCGTCAATTAGTGCACAAAACACAACGGCTCGACCAGAAAGTAACTCTCACACACTTAGCTCCTGCCCAGAACAGCTCGCACTGAAAACAAAGCCCACCACGAAGAATACACCACACCTTAAACATCTATCTTAATGACTACAGTTCATCAAACCAAGCACATCTAGTCATCTAATATCTAATGAGTTCCTCTTTGGTTTTGGGACATGCTGTCAATCATGTCATTAGGGAGCCTGTGCCCTGGAAGAGGCAGGCCTCCACAAAGCAATAACTGCATTCATCTAATCTGGATATGCATCCAGACAGCCACGGCAGGGTCACCATGAAAAAAAATAATAATAATCTGCACTGCAGCTCGACAAATTACTTTGCAAAAACAGGTGTTTCTTTCCTTTTTGGGTCTGCGTGTTCTCCAGAATGCGAGGTGACTGTTTATGGCTCGGGCGTTACTACACAGTGATATTCATTAGAATAACCTTCACTTACATTGAAGGTTATTCTAATGAATAGCAGTGCTCGGCAGCAGTACACAAGACAGGCGATGCTCACAGCTGCCACTTTGCCCACCGCTGCAGCTTTCACAAATTCCTTGCGAGTCAAAGTCAAATGTATAATGTTCAACAACTGGGAAAATTCAACCTAAGCATTTTGCAGCGACGGTAACAATCCTCGCTTGGTCTAGAGAATGATCAAATGTTCCAGAAACATTGTCACTCCATCATACGGCGGGCACGAACATACCTGACCTATAAATAAGCATTGTATTCTATCAGCTGAATTAATTGTTAAATAAGGCGTCTGAATACTGTGCGGTATATACGAACTGGTTTAAAGTAATTGCTCGGATACTACAGTATGGCCCGTACTACTAGCCTAATTTTCAAATGTAAATGAGACTAGTACGGTACTAGTCTCATTTACATTTGAAAATTATGAAGAGCAAAGGACTGAGACCACGTGTTGCATTGACCCAACAATGAATGGCAGATACAGCGCAATTCATTTCCTTCCCTTGTACAGCACTGTACAACTGGCACATATCATCTACCCCACACTTTTTTTTTAACTAATCAATGCTTAGATTGTAAACAAAAAAAGTGGTGGGCCTAAACTTATTGCTGGGGTTCTGATAAGCTCAGCGAACGTATGTCAACGGGGGGATTGATTGAACATTATTATATATATAATATGCACACACCTTGCGTTGCTCGCCACTGTAGTGTAGTCAGTCAGTGTCACACACAGTCACTCACAGTCTCGATGATCTCGAACGATCTCACTCGAGTGACAGTCCACTGCATGTGCTCTTCTGCAGAGAGGAAGAGGAAGGGTGACAGGCCGTGGGCCAGCCCGATCTGCCCTGCAACTGCAGAATGTCCAATCACTGAATGGCTTAACACTAAGCCATTACAGTGATTGGGCATTCCCCCACGTGGACGCTCCCACCCCCGCGGTGCAAGTCTAGACTGGCAACCGCACACCAGTACATGCTGCTGCAGCAGCCAATCCTGACGCTGCTCTCTTTAGAGGAGAGCTGCTCTCTGAAGAGAGCAGCGTCAGGATTGGAGTGAGCAGAAAAAAAATGCCGCCCATTTTCGAACCACTGGGGTCTGTAGCAGCGGACAAACCCCGTACTCAGCCATGCTTGCTTTTGAAAGGCCACAGGGTACTGTCTGCAGAAAAGGCAGCCAGTCAAACCCCACATGCGCAGTGCGCACTCACTGTGCCAGGCCAGCCCCGCAGCCCATAGTAACATACGTGAGTCAGTGTGCAGGCCAGGCTCAGGCTGGTTGTCACGTCATGAGATGACGTGGCGCCGCAGCGCGATCGAGCACAGCTTATATTAATAATACAGGTCAGGAAGGGAGACTGAGAACTACTTGTATTTTAATAAATTAATTGCCCAATAATTATTAGTGGGACAACGCCCCACTCCCCAAATGGTAAAACCGCCACTGGTCCTGATGAGGGTTAACGATTACCATTAAATTTGGCAATGAAGCATGCAGTTATTTTTAAATAGAGACCATTTAGGCATTCTTTCATTCCCTCTGTTGTAAAAAGCATATCTTTGATTTCAAACTTTACAGTTGACCTCTTTTACAAATACTGCAATACTGAATTAGGATGTTGTGTCACGGTAGCGTGCCATTCACTTAGAAACATTTCAACAAAGGTGTTCTGAAAAACATTCAAGACGTGCACTAAACTAACCAAACAGAAAAAGACTTCTATGTCAAAGGAAATCAAATGTATGCACTGCCAAACCTTCCCATGGCGCTTACCTTCCGGAGCGCTTGTTTTAAAATGCCAGTGCGAGTGACGCCTGCCAGGTTCCAGGGGTGTTGTCCCGTCAGCAGGGCTTCTGTCTCCTCTCTGACTACAGGCCCGAAATACAATTCAGACCCGTCTCCAATGTTGAAGCGCTGGAGATCAAATGGCGGCCTCCACACAGTTCTGCAGTTAGCAACGCAGGAAGCAGACTGCGCCCCAGGCTTATTATGATGCATACTGGTTGCAACCCCTCCATTCTTGCTGCATTTGATTATCAAGAAGGATGTTGCAGCACTATGACCTTTCACCAAGCCTTTATCAGACCCAGTGCCCACCCCCTGGGCATGTACCAACTGGGTTTGGTACTGCCTCACTTTGTTCACTGCCACCTTGAAGCTATTATCTTTCATGCTACCACTATTGGAAAATGAGGAACTGCTAAAGTCCTAAGAGCCTCAAACAAGCACCCAAATCGCTAGACTTGGGCTGTTTAATATGAGTGATATTTTCCAGAAAGGTTGCTTCACAACACTCTGACCCGTCTTAGCATCAGGAATGATGTAACATCACTCATTACATCAATTTCTCTACTTGTGAGGTACATTACAGGCTATTTACTTCACTTTACCAGCATGACCTAAAACCAGTGCAGCACTTCCACAGGTCTTCATTACCTGAGACTTACAACCCTTTATTTCCTGAGCCTACAGTGTATTACTTAATGCTAAAAAGATTGGGGTGCTGGAGCCCAGAATTGACTGAGATCCCGAGTTGGAATCTCCACTGTGTTTCCACTTGCAGATGAGTAATGTGTATTCTGTTTCACTCGAGTACATAACATGTCCCTGAACAGACACAGACTACTTAATTATAAACACCTCTGGATGTGCAGTCAGTCAGCCCAAGTGTCAATACTGGTAGCACGAGATGGCGCCTTCCTGTGCTGACTAATACATTTGGCCTTGACCTGTCCTATGCAGCGATCAAAGTGTATAAAAAAGTAGGGAAAGTATGATCCTCTGCGCAATGATAGTGGAGTTAATGCGTGAGGGACAGGGTCAGACACATAACTAAAAATAACGAAATAATATGTATCTAGGCTGTTGGACTTTCATTTAGAGAGAACTGCATTATGACGCACACACCTGAAATTAAAAACAAGTGCAAACAAAGGAAAGTTAAACTAATATTTTCAGTGCAGCAAACCCCCTCATTTCAACCTGAGGAAACAAACGAAAGGTCGCAATTAACCGTAGTGGAATGGCTATTCTCCTGAAAAATCTATGGGAACTATATTGGCCAAAAAAAAAAAAGCGTAGGTGCATCGAGGTGCCCCTCCTACCTTTGGTTCTATGTTGCTATGTTCGTGGTAGGAGTCGGACTTCTTGGTAGAACAGCCTGTAATTAGACACAGACTCGGGCTCTGTTCTAAAGAACATTCCTGTCATTGCTGCTTCCTCAGAGAACAGCAATCTCCTCGAGTCTGCAAACTGTGTCTTCGGAAGTTCGAAGCTTCCCGCCTGCCTGCAGCCTCTACCCCACCCATTCTCAACTCGTCATAGGGCAGGTACCACCCCCTGTGACGAATTGGGAAAGGGTGGGGTTACCATCATCTCCACTCCTTGACTGACGTGGATCCCCGGTGCTACAGGGCTTCAACCTGAAGCGCCCGGGGCAAACTCTATCCACACGTCATCAGGGGGTGGAGACTGGAGCTCGAATCTATGTATTTGCCGAGCTGATGACCTCACAGGCCTCAGGGCTGTGAGCTCTTCCGCCGGCAAATACATTAGACTGAGGCGCCCGTCCAGAATCAGAAAGTGAAGGAATGTATCAGATTCGCTGGCAGTGTCAGCACATTGAAAACCCTACGTCCAACAAACGTGTGTACATTTTTTTTTTTATAATAATAGATTTATAGAGTTTTTTTTTTACTTTAGCAATGCCGACGCTCGGGGATGAAAATAAAGGGGGCGGAGCCCCAACGCCCTTTATCAGAAACCGCCCCTGTTTAGTAGGTACATGAGGTTAAGACTGCACTTGGAAACAGTTGTTTGGGTGAGTAAATCTCTGTTTGGGTGTGGTGATGAGGAAATATATTTCTCAATGATACATGTCCAACAAAGTAGAAATATAAAAGGCAGTGTATGTGACAGTTGTTGTATATAAATAAGTATACATAAGACTCCGTGATTGTATGAGTGACTGTATCGAAAACTGTATATTTGTAATAGTGATTTTATAACACACTAAGTATGAGTTACTATCTATATGAATAAATAAAGTGGTGTTTTTATAAGTGTGTAGCTTACTAAATGTAAGAATGATCAATTGTTTGCATAAGTGAATAGGATGACTGCATAAGTGAATAGGATGTGTGCTGGTGTGTAATGTTGATGTAGGTGTATAAGTATATTTAATAGTGTTCTATTGATCTTTGTTAGCATGTATGAGTGAATCTATAGGTAGGTGTGTAGATATAGGAATCTCTGAGTGGGTTTTTACAAACTTGTATCGGTGTGTCAGTGGTTTCAAATATGGTACTCCATATTTTATAATGTGTTAAAAGGTTATACTAGTATATGATGAGATGTATCAGATTGTCACGTGGATGATGTCATCAGTGATGTCATCAGTGATGTCACTGACCATGTCATGTATGATGTAATATGTGACCTCATCAGTAGTGGATTGCGATTGGGCGAGTTATAGTTAGTACAACTAACTATAACAGAGGAATTTCAATGGTTTTGTATGAGTGAAATGTCCAGCTAACTATAACACCCCTAAAACCTATGGTTTTTTCAGTGAATTTCTAAGGTTTTTTAAATGCTAATTCCTAACTATAACATGTCTGAAACCTATGGTTTTGTCAGTGAATTTCAAAGGTATTTTAAATGCTAATTCCAACCTATAACATGTCTGAAATCTATGTTTTTTTCAGGGAATTTCAAAGGTTTTGTAAATGAAAATGTTTAATTGTATTAATTGTTATATTTATGTTTTTGATACTGATTTATTAATTTTTTAAAACTTTATTTTTAGATTTTTTTTTTTTAAATTACATTATGTATTTTTAATATAAATTGAAAAAAAAGTTTTCAAACATATTGTCATTCTAATATTGTTTATTTTATTTTAATTTTTTTTAAATATACATTATATATATTTTATATAGCAGGCAATGATATCCTATAGAGGGATATTCAAGTTACTAGTAAGTATGGTTAGAATTACTTTTCAGGATCAGTACTGGGCTCAAAGATGCAGCACTGAGGTCTCTCCTGATAATAGGTGAGTAAATCGGAATTCGTAGTTCGGCTGAATTTAGAGGAATATTTGTAAGTTCCAAAACTCCACACTTAGAAGAATTTCCAAGTGAAGCAAGTCAATGTTAGCCTATTGAAGGAATTTGAAGTTACTGGTAAGTATGGTTAGAATTAATTTTCAGGATCAGTACTGGGCTCAGAAATGCAGCTCCGAGATCTCTCCTGATAGCAAGTGAGTAAATCGGAATTCGTAGTTCGGCTGAATTTAGAGGAATATTTGTAAGTTCCAAAACTCCACACTTAAAAGAATTTCCAAGTGAAACCAGTCAATGTTAGCCTATGGAAGGAAATTCAAGTTACTGGTAAGTACAGTTAGAACTACTTTTCAGGATCAGTACTGGGCGTAAAGATGCAGCACTGAGGTCTCTCCTGATAACAGGTGAGTAAATCGGAATTTGTTGTTTGGCTGATTTTACTTCGGTCCAGTATATATAGAGCCACTTTCCTACACCATCCCCTCCCTTCACCACTGTGCAAACACGCCCTGTGGCGCTTTTTAATTGGGGAAATAATTCCCCTTCATTCCTGAGGGTTCCTAAGGTCCAACTAGCCCACTAGGTACCTCCAGTAAGCGCCACAGAGCTGCGTATCAAAGAGATGTAAAAAGGGGCACGACCTGCTCCACCTCTCTGCAACGCAGCGAAGTGGCGCTTCCTGGAAGGACCTGGTGGGATACTTGTCCCTCAGGATTGAAGGGAATTTTTTCCCCAACTTAAAACGCGCCACAGGGGGTGTTTGCACACATCACCTCAGGCCCTGTCCCCTCCCTTCACCACTGTGTAAACGCGCCCTGTGGCCGTTTAGAGATGAAGTCCCCTTGAATCCTAAGAGTCCCTAGGGTCAAGCTAGCCCACTAGGTACCTCCAATAAGCGCCACACAGAGCTGCATTGCAGAGAGGTGTAAAAACGGGCGTGGCCTCTGAACATCTGTCTGCAACGTAGCTCCCTGGCGCATACTGGTGATACCTGTTGGGCTATTTGGCCCTCAGGGACCCTCAGTATTGAAAGAGAATTAATTCCCCAACTTAAAACGCACCACGGGGTGTGTTTGCACATTGGTGAAGGAAGGGGGCGTGGCCTGAGGTGACATGTCTGCAAACACACCCTGTGGTGCTTTTTAAGTTAGAGAATGAATTCCTCCTCAATCCTGTGGGTCCCTGGAGGCCAGCTAGCCCACCAGGTACCTCCAGTATGCGCCAGGGGGCTGCGTTGCAGAGAAGTATTTCTACATTTAAAAAAAGCCC
This sequence comes from Lissotriton vulgaris, assembly GCF_964263255.1. Classification (NCBI taxonomy): domain Eukaryota; kingdom Metazoa; phylum Chordata; class Amphibia; order Caudata; family Salamandridae; genus Lissotriton; species Lissotriton vulgaris. The sequence continues at coordinate 429,231,169 of NC_141687.1, forward strand.
CACGGGGTGGCGGTCCCCGGGGCAGCAGAGGGGGCTGTGTGCCCTCCGCTATGTAAATAAAGTTGAGCCCCTTGGGGTGGCGGTCCCCAGGGCTTGGGGGGCCTTAGAGGCCCCCCACATTAAACTATTAAGCTCCGGGGGTGGCGGTCCCTGGGGCAGTGTGGGGGATAGGGCCCCCCACACTTTATTTTCCACATGCCCCCGGACTTGGCATTGAAGCGTGGGAGACCGAGCTTCGTTTTTTTTTTTTTATCGGCAGGATCCGCGCACCCTGCGTGGATTTTGCCGACTTAAAAAAAAACAAAACATTTTGGGCCTTGGGGGTCCTTTTGGAACCCACTGAGCAGGCCTAGGGGGTCAGGGTGTTTCTACCCTGCCCCCTTTTCGTGTTTTTTGCATTTTTTTCTTAGGTTTCTTGGGCCTCGGTTCTACCGAGGCACAAGATGGCTGCCAACACTTCCAGATTTGGAGTGTTGACAGCCAATTATCATACAGCTCATGCTCCGGAGGGTGCGCAGATCCTGCGCCGCCATAGATATATATGTGATTTTAATTTTGATTTTCTCAGGAACTACTGAACGGATTTACACCATTTAAGCAAAAGGCATGACTCTGAACCAAGGTCTACCTGTCTGCCAAATTTGGTGTAATTCCGTTGGGGCTGTAACTGTGATAAATGGTCCCTATGGAAAATTGCATGGGGAAAACACATTTTGGGACCCCCTTTTTTTCTCGGCCCCTGCTTGACGAATCATCCTGAGACTTTCAGGATAGGAGCGGACGGGAGCTGGCCATAAATGTTGAAAATTTTGCTAAGATTCGTCTGCCAGCGCCAAAGTTATTCCAAATAGAGTGTTGCAGATTTCCTATTGAAAATAGGTCCTAACTATAACTACCTACTGGTGACCGCCAGCAGGTAATAAAGATGCATATATATATAACGGGTGGTCTGGGTTGGGGCCACCGGTAGCCCGGAATATTTTCAACAATGTCTTCGTTATCCAACAAACGTACCTGGACACAACAGGATTGCTTGTGCAAAAAAAGTGGTTTAATGGCAGGAAACAACACGTTTCACCTATCGGCTTGCTCACGTTTCAGCGCAGTGATGCTTCGTGCATATTTTTATCCCTGTCTACCATAGACAAAGGACTAACCCCCCCCCAAGTGCGGCAAACAAACCAACGAACATGGCAGCCATTTTGTAATGTCTAAAATTCTAATACAAGCAATAATATAGCATGTTATTAGCACATTTTAAGAGCTCTTAGACTATTGATTTTCATAGTTGTAAAAATAGAATGTACATACAAGAGCAAATACACAAATATAGCATTATGAACTCAATTATTCAAAAAATATATTGTTTCTTATTATTTAAATCATATCTGTGTTATTTACATTCTTAAAACACCCAAGCTCATAGTATTGGCATAAATACGGCCCCATTGTGCTTAAATATGCTATCATTTCACAGTTCATGCGCGATGTATTTGTAACCTGTTCAATAAAGTTTTCAATATCACCTACAACAGTTAGACTGCTAAGATTATCATCCCCCAGTGGGCTTTTCGTCAAATATCAAAACAGTACCAACTTTGTGACACACAATGTTTCAATCACATCCCAATAGATTTCTCTTTACAACTCTGAATTGTACCACCAATTATGCCCAAGTGGGCGAATTTTACAGGCAATATTCCTACAATTATATTTCAAAATAGGCAAATGTCCAAAAGGTCCATAAGTTGTTAATTGTGTCATCTCATCCTCCGCAAAGCTGTGTATTTTCATACCCCATTAGTGCCATGGTCGGAGAGTTGCCCTTACATACGTAGAAATGTTTAATTTAAAATTAAAAAATTTGATCCTAGGCTGCAGATTCTCAGTTAATACAGACTTCATTCTATGAGGTGCACTGCTAATTCTTCACTTGAGTTAAGCCCATTCGGGGTCATGCAATCAAAGTCTATGATGTACCTAGACTCTAATTTGCGCAGGAATAGCTCTCTGTTCCCTCCCCTTGAACCCAACTCTACCATGTCAGTGACCACAATCCTCAACAAGCTTTCATTCTGGAAATGGCGGTCAACAAAATGGCGTCCACCTGATACTGTTGGTTATTATTTTTGATAGCACGTACTTGTCCCATCACTCTTTTTTTGGCTCGATGTATTGTGCTACCCACATACCATTTGTTGCATGGGCATATTAATACATAGACACAATACATAAAGTTACAGCTTAACATTTTACGTATTTCAAACTCTCTAGCAGTATCGGGAATTTTCAAAAAGTCACAATCCACACTCTTACAACAGGGCTTACAGTTTCTACAACATTTAAAACCTGCTTTCTCTTTGTTTGTTGTCCTGTTAGTAACATCGTTCTGACTTAAGTCATCTCTCAAATATTTACACTTCCTAAAAGTGATTTGAGGATTGATGCTGATATGTTTTTTTAGATGTTCATCAGTAGTCAGAACAGGCCAGTGTTTTTTAAAGATCTTCTTAATCTCATGTGCTTGTCCTGAAAAAGTTGTTACAAATCTGATTGTGTTATCTTTCTCATCTACTCTGTTGGGATGAAGTAATTCGTTTCTGACAGTTAAATCAACTCGGTTACATACATACTTAATGGTAGAACTTCTGTATCCACACTCCTTAAAGCGTTCACACATTGTTTGTTTTTCCATATGGTATGCTGCTTCAGTGCTACAATTTCTTTTCGCCCGGAGCAGTTCCCCTTAGGGGATGCTGTCAACCAGGTTCCGGGGATGTGCACTGTTAGCCATCAGAATGCTGTTTCCGGATTTTTTTTACGAAACAAACTGGTTGTTATTGTGTTCTCTTGGATTACAACATTACCATCAAGGAACTGTATTTCTGTCTTGCTGATTTGTTCAGAAAACACCAAATTGCAATTATTGTCATTGAGTTTACCCACAAAAGTTTTAGCTGCCTCTACGCTACCCCTCCACACCATAAAAATATCATCGATGTACCGCAGCCACAGGACTACACTGTTGTCAAACTCCTCCAATTGTGTGGACACCTGCTCCTTCCACCAGCCCATGAATAGATTGGCGTAACTGGGGGCATGTATATCGTACTGAATTGGTGACAGTCATGGAGTCCCACTCTGCAACTCGGGGCAATAGCTTGCTTAATCTCCACAATGGCCCCCACAATGCTAAGGATGCCTGGCCTCCACCTTGGGGGTACCCAGGAGTGGACGCCTCACAGGGAAAGCCAGGATGGGTTCCACAGCGGTATTCATACAAGCGCCTTGAGACCTTTGCGGGTGAGTAGTGCGCTATACAAGTATCAATTTACATTTTTTACATTTTTAAAGAGCTAAGGTCCTGAAGAAAGCTAGGGAGCTTACACCCCACAAGCTGAAACATGTCGACCATAAGAGCAGTGTCATATTTCAACTGCTCTTGATTTATCTCTTTCACTGTTTTTAGACAGGAAGACATTCTTGAGGCAACCTATTCTGATTTAGCGATATTGGTGTCTCCGATGTGTATCCCTTTTTAAATCACCTATTTTCTTCTTTTTTACACTGCACTAATCTCTCAAGCAAGTCTTTTTCTCTCATGGTACTCTTTTGTAAAAACTCTACAAAGAGGGTATAACTATATTTTGTGTCCATCCTCCTCTTGGTTGGAGGTATGGTGAAGTATAGTTACTTGGCAGCCCAGATGATGACACTGGACATGCAAACTGTAATGATGGGACACCAATGATCCCAGCAGAGTTTTTCCTGTTTTTTCTGGTTTCTTCTTTTTTCTTTCCCTCTTTGAGGCCATCTAATTGTTGGCCGCTTTTTCTGCATCTCTAATCAGTCAAAAGACCTTCTTGTTGATCTTCTGTACTATAGTTCTGAGTACTTCAGATTTGGATTGTTCATACATCGATGAGCATTCCTAGACTTTAGGACTTTTTGGTGTATTGATTAATTGAAACAGGGGACTGAGTCCGCAAGTCTTTAAATGTATCCCTTTAGGCCCTCCATTTGTGCTTTGATCGATAGAGCCTTCCCTGTGTGGAGTTCGGAGAAAGCGATAAAATGTTGTTGTGTGTTTCTAAATGACTTCCATCTATGAAAGTAGTACATGAGTAACTATGTGTACTTAACCCTTCCTAACCAATGGTAAAGTGCTTGTGCTCCCCTGTTCAAACATGGTAAAATTGGTCTACCCCTATCTGACACATTTATAAGTTCCTTTTATAGGGTACCACCTGTGCGCATGGCCCATAAATGAAATCATACCAGTGCACTGCTGCACTTATTGTGCACCCACTACAGTAGCACTGCAAAACATCTCTTCAGACCTGCCACTGGAACTTCGATGTGCAGTTTCAAACTGTTATTTCGACCTGGCAAGATAAACCTTTTATCAGGCCTAAACTGCCCTTTTCAATACTCATAGATCACCCCAAAGGTAGGCCTTACAAGCCATAGGGCAGGGATTATGGTATTTAAAAAAGTTGGACATCTATATATTTATGGCTTTACTCATCCTGGCAGTAGTATACCTCCAAAGTCATTTTGCACTGTGGCATGGCTAGCTCTCCCATAAGTTAACACTATTACCTTTAATAAGTGCTAAATTCAGTTTGGGAATTGCTAGTCAAATCAAATGGTTCACGGACTCATTTTAATAGTGATTTAAATGCAACTAAATGGTCAAGTCGAATTATATATTACTATTTTGAAACTTACACTTTTAGAGAGTTGTCAGTTTCCTGCCTAAAACTAAAAGACGTTCCTGCCAGTGTCTCGCTGTCACCTGACCCTTGATGGCTCACCGTGATGAGATGTGTATTGCTCCCAACCAGTGGAAAAGGGGATCTGGTTTTGGAGAGGGGGAATCACCCTTTGATAGGATGGCCTGGCATCTGTGCCTAGCCCTTTACTGTGCTTCAAGGGTAGCCTACCTTGCCACTGGCAGATGAAGCTAACACCTAGGCCTGACTCCCCTTTGTCTCTGTAGTCAAACTGGGACCAGACCCAGTGGGAGTAGATGAACTAGCCAGAAATAGTTTAAGGGGTGGATAAAGACTTGTCCTCCACCCATAGGCTGGCACTGGGCATAAAGGTGGACCCCACAGTCCTTTCCTCAGAGCACTCCTGGACCAGAGATCTGGAAAAATGTAGGTATAACTGAAAACCATACCAGGAGAAACAACTTAAGACATATTAAAATACCAGTGTAATCTGAAGGTAAAGAGTTATGCGATTCTTCTCCTACAAGATGTAAATGTATTAAGGATGATGAAATGGAGGACATCTTTAACAGTGTACACCGAGACTCCTTTAATCCCTTGGGTGCTTTGGATGGCCCCCGGCCATCCGCCATCACGGTGGGTATGTGCTGATGAAGGCTGGAGGCCGTCTGAATCCCGCCCACTCAATAAAACCCCCGCGCAGCGCAAAAATTCACAAAGCGCGGAAGGGGTAAAACTGTACCTAAAAAAAGCAAAAATGTGTAAAATTCTAATAAATGTTCAGACTCGTGCTGTATATGAGTATATCCCAGGAAGCGTATTAAAGTCTAATTCAATGGCGGCAAAAAGTTCTACATTCTTAATAAAATCATACTCACATCTTGTCAAGAAGGGGAAAAAATTGAGACTTGGGAAGAAAATGTAGGAGTTCTAGCAGCTAGGTGTCTTTGGACAAATGCACTTCCCAGCAATACTAAAAATGATGTAGCATAATAAAATGGACAATGTATAAGGGAAAGGTAGATGCCCTCATCGTGGATATTAAAAGTTGCAAATAAAAGGCATAGATACTGAGTTGATATAACGTCAAGCACCTAGACAATGTACATATGATGGGTGGGTCAATTAGGCAAAACTAGTCTGTGTCAGACATGAAAGAGGAACGTTCTTCATGAAGGTTAAGCCCTGGGTTATATAAAGAGATGAGCACGGCTTGGGGAGCATTGTGGGAAAAAGTAAAATAAAGACAATGATACTCATTTCACCCAAAAAAGGTGAAGTAAAAAACATAATTGAAAAACTTGGCTGATTAGTTCTCGGCATACAAAGCTGTTGCTCATTACATGGAGTTTAGTTGGCCTGAGAACCACAAGAAAGTAAAGATTAGTGGTAGATCTTTTGCAAAGATGTAAGGCAAATATAATGGTTTTACAGGAAACACATTTAATAGGCTTGAGAATTATTTTAATGGCCAACATGGGGTATATGTCATGATAAGTGTAGACCAGAACTGTTACACTAAAGGCGTGGCAGTCCACCTCAGGAAAAACCCTAGAACGTATACAATCTTAAACTGATTCATCTGGACCCTGGGCTATAGAAAAAGATAAAAATTATTCAAAGAACAATGGTCTTTGCAGGGTACTATGGGCATGCATAGATGATGATAATTTTGGAATTGTAGAATAATGAACTTGCTTGAATTCCATGAACCACTAATGATTGAAGGAGATTTCTACACGTTATCGGACTAAGACCTAGCTAGATCAACATCTCGCACCTCAAATGTATGAAGATACCTATTAAGAATAATGTGAAATTTAGGATTAAGTAATATTGAGAGAGAAAACATGGGGTCCATTAGAAGATACAGCTTTTATTTAAATAGCTCGTCATGAGGCACAGTGGAGCTGTGCTCGTGACGAGCTTGGCTCGTCACGACTCCGCCCACTGATTTATTTTCCCACACAGGCGGGATATCAATTGCGCGTGGGAGTGCCACAGCCGTTATGACAAGCCCAGCTCGTCATGATCACAGCTCCACTGTGCCTCATGACGAGTTGGGCTCGTCGTTAGCATGGAAGGGGTTAAAATTAAATCTTCTGAATGTTCACCTGTGCCCTAGATGGACTATGAAACAAAACTAATATTAGAAAAAAAGATAGTAAAACAGATTAAAATCCGATCTACGGATGCATATAAAGCATACCTATGGGGAATAATAAATAAACTTTTGAGACGTAAATCTAAAGTCAAAAGTAATTTATTTTTAGAATCTTATATTTCATACTGTGAACCCTCTTTCCTTTATTCTTTCGATCTTCTTTCTTCCCCTTTTCTTTCCTTATTTTGTCCTTCTTTAATTTGTGTCTTCTTTCCTTTTATCTTTCTTTGTTGCCACTTTTCTTTACTTCTTTCTTTTTTACCTTCTTTCCCCTCTTCTGAGATTCTTACTTTCTTTCTTTTTACCTTTTATCCTTTTTCATTTTTATCTCCTTTCCTTTTGTTTCCTTCACTTTCTTTTTTGCCTTTTTCCCTTCTTTCCAATTTTTTTAGCTTTTTCTTTCCAACCGGCTTTCTTTCCTTTTTCCCTACTTGCGTTCTAGCTTTCTTTTTTCTTTTTCTTGTTTGTTCCTTCTTCCTTTCCTTTTATTTTTGCTTTCTTACTACCGTTCTTTCTCTGTGTTATATCTTTCTTTCTTTCTCCTTCCTGCTGTCTTATTTCCTTCCTTCTTTCTTTCTTCTTTCTTTTCTTTCATTCACTCATTCCTTCTTTCTTTTTTCCTTCTTTCTTTCCTGCTGTCCTTCTTTCTTTTGTTTGCCTTTCCTCTTTTATTCTGTCTTTCTTTGTGCCTTTTTACCTTCTTTCTTCCTTTTTGCCTTCTTTCCATTTTTTCCTTTGCCTTCTTTCATTCTTCGTTTCTTTTTTCTTGCTTTCTTTCATGTGTTCTTTCCTTTCTTCCTTCTTTTTTGGCTTCTTTTTTTTTACCTGCCTTCCTCAGCATTAGCTAAACCGTATGCTATGTAATTTTAGCCTAAATCGTAAATACGAGTCAATTAATATAGAACTGTCTTCTGTATTAATTTTTAGCTGCACAGAGGGACAACTTTCCCTTCACTCGCTGCCCCTATTACTTCATCATCATTATTACAGCCGTTAAGCCAGAAACCATCCGCACCAGGTAATCGATCAACTTATAGCAGTGAGCATTCGTAAAATGGCCATTTGTGAGTGTAGTACAATACTATAAACAATATACATCTTTATTTATGTTATAGTGAGGCAAATCGTGACTTTGTCTTTAATTACGTGGACTAATATCTAAAATCCGCCTGTGGATATCTTTGGGGCAGATGTAAGGAATCGTTATCAGGTATTCTGATATAACGTTGCATAGGGTTATATTATTAACAGCACATGTATTGATGCTGCTAATTTAACAAAATACCAGATCAGAATGTAATATTTTCACATATAAATTTATTATAGTGATCCACATCTTGACTTTCCTTGTTCTATTTTAAACAGGATGAGTAGTGCGATCCGACTTGGCAGTTTGGTCAAATAAATAAAGAGAGTGGCATATTGACCACGTTCTACTAAGTAAGCATACCCCACCAGCTATCATCTTTTTGTTTAGCACAGGGTATCTATTCTTTAAGTATTAAACTGACGGTAATTATGAATCACATAGGCTTTAATGTTGATACCATAGTCGAAGATGTGTTTCATCAAATATATATGGAATCATTCAGGTATAACATCCCCTTTAAAAAAAACAGTAGCTATAAAAGAAATATTAATGAAAAATCGAACTTACAATATTAATTTAAATCACTGTCTCTCTAGGTGCCTCTTTGCATTTTCATTGACCTTGATCCATCTCAATAAGATTCAATATTTCTATTAAGTACATCACTTAAGTAAGTATTACCTACATGTCTACCCGAATAGATAAAAGATGGCTTTTTTATGCTAGTATAGCATCAACTAAAATGTGAAAGGACTAATATATGTTTGAATTAGTAACATGCCAATGGATAGGCCATGGGTTCAAGATCTAGTAGTATTTTCCAAGCAACAAATTAGACAATTAAATTAGACATTAGGTGTCTCAGAGATTTAGGTAAATGTAATAAGATGGTTACCAATACTGTCATACAGCAGCAACAAAAACAGTAATGTTTCCAAAATTAGAAGGGCTATAACTGTGAAGTCTTTTTTCTATGTATATATTCATAATCTTTTCTCTTCTTCTTTTAAATTGTGATGATACATATACATGTTTCATTATATATTTTGATATTCTCATATTGAGTTGTGTACCACTCCCTATGCAGGAATCCACTCAAATAAGTATAAAATATGTTTTTTCAATGTAGGCAAACTAGTATGTAATTCAACAATGAAATTATAATTTTGAAAGGTCATTTGCTGGTTCAAACTATGTATTATACTAATGATGCTATATAGGATGTGAATGCTAAAACCATGGATTGAGTAGTCCAGTAACAAACTGAGAACGATTGTTTCTATGTCTTTGCTGCTTTTATAGCAAATTGTGAATAAATATATCTCAAGGTATATGTATAGTACTGTCACTCTAGGTGTGTTAAATTTAGGTTGCATTTGTAAATAATGTTTATATATCTTCTTCTATTTAGTGTATGTACATAGACGGTGTTCCTGATGAAGGCAGCAGTGCAGAAAAGCGCGTCGTTTTCAACCATGCCGCTTGCCATCATCATATCATCAATTTTCAGATATATCAATATGTTATGTTATGTTATTATAATTTATTGTGCGCACAGCTACTCCAGCCAAGGAGCGTCCCGGCGCCTAGACAAGGAGAAACATAACACAACAGGAAAAGATAAGACATGATAGGGGCAGTTAAAACAGAAAAGTTTTTATTGCTCTCCGGAAGGTCATAAGGTCCTCTAATAAACGAATTTCAACCGGGAGAGAATTCCAGGTTAGTGCAGCTTTTACGCTGAAGGAGCGACCCCCCATGCGGCTGAGTCTAAATCTAGGGACTACAGCAAAGGCCTGGCCTTGAGAACGGAGGGTGCGAGTGGGGACATAGAAATAAAGACAGCTGGACAAGATTTCAGGGCCTATACCTCTCAAAATCTTAAAGGTCAAACAGAGGACCTTAAAGAGAATGCGCTTCCTCACTGGAAGCCAGTGTAGGGAGCGAAGGACACTCGCCACCTGGCAAAATCTGGGCAGGCCGACAATCGCTCTAGCCGCAGCATTTTGAACCCGTTGCAGGCGAGTTAACTCAGCCTGGTTAGCCCCGACCAGAAGAGAACTAGCGTAATCCAGGCGAGAGATGATAGTTGCCTGGATTACCAGCTGTCTGGTTGGGGCATCAAAGAATTTGAGTACTGGTCTTAAACCTCTCAGCAGACCAAAACAACAGGCTGCTGTTTTTTTGGTATGTCCTACAAAGGTAAGGCCCGCATCCAGCCAGACCCCCAGATTTTTCACCTCCAATACCGGGGTTGGGGTAGGTCCCAGCTCTGGAGGCCACCATTGATCACCCCACAGCTCCACTCCCCTTCCGACAATCATTACCTCCATTTTAGTGGCATTGAGCTGGAGACAGTTTCCTGTCAACCAGCTTGCCACCGCCTTCAGTCCAGCCTGAAACCTGGGGGCTTCTTGGTCCGCGTCCCCGCTGAGAGTGACCGCCAGCTGTGTGTCGTCGGCATATGAGACCAGAGTTAGGCCCCACTGCCTAGCGACATCAGCCAGCGGTCTCACGTAAAGGTTAAACAACGTGGGACTCAGCGAGGACCCCTGCGGGACCCCCATGGCCAGAGGCTGGAAGTTGGACTTGAAGGGAGGGATGGCAACACAGAAGGAACGATTGTCGAGGAAGGAGCGGAACCATTGCAACACCTGGCCACCAATACCAATCTCCTCGAGCCGATGCAGGAGGATGCTGTGGGATACCGTGTCGAAGGCGGCGCTGAGATCTAACAATATCAGCGCCGCCGTTTGACCAGCATCCAACCTTGCACGGAGATGTTCCACCATCACAAGAAGAGCGGTCTCCGTGCTGTGTCCAGCACGGAAGCCATTTTGTGTGGGGTCGAGGGTGTTGGTCCGGGCTAGATGTTCTGACAGGGCCAGATTGACATGGGCCTCTGTAATCTTTGCCGGCCAGGGTAGCAGCGAGATGGGACGGTAACTTTCAGGCTTAGACGGGTCCAAGGAGGGTTTTTTGATAATTGGGGACACCACCGCCTGCTTCCACTTAGTTGGAACTACACCTGACTCCAGGGAGAGGTTGACAAGGGCACGCACAGCAGAGCGTCCCATAAAGGTCTGATCTCGGAAGAGAGCAGGTCTTACTGGATCAGATGGAGATCCAGATTTAACTTGCAGTGCAAGTTTGTCAAACCCATCCGAAGTGAGAAGGGGGAATGAGAGCAGGGTGATCTGATGAGGTGTCCCGTTGGAACTTCCCAGACCGATCTCTATGCTAGGGAATGTACGATAGATTGCTTGGACTTTTCCCAAGAAATAAGAGGCGAGGGATTCGCAGTGAGAGATGGAGCTCACGGCCATAGAGGTAGTCCGCTTCGCCATGAGATCTTTCACGGCCTTGAAGATGGCCTTCGACGGGTTAGTGCTGTTTTGAAATTCTGCGGCATAAAATGCCGCTCGAGCTCGACAAATAGCCCGATGATAGAGCTTGACGGACTTGGCGTATGCAGCTTTTAAATCAGCCCCATACGTCTTCCGCCATGCCCTCTCCGCCCGTCTACAGGCTCCCTTCAGGGCACGTAAGGGTCCATCGTACCAGGGACTCGACTCTCTAGTATTGATTTTAGTCGATATGATAGGTATCAGAGTGTCTAGAGCCCTAGTAAGCCAAGAGCAGAAGAGGTCATATCCCTCTTATACGCCATTCAATGGACCCAGCGGCTCCTCTGACAGAAGACGATGAAAGTCTTTTAGCCTTAGTTTGTTCCAAAACCTCCTAGGTACCCGTCTAGCTGACGAGGTAGAGGGAGTAACCGATATAGGACAAAGAATGGACACCAGGAAATGGTCAGTCCACTCTACCGGAGAAATAGATGTAATTTTAGTCTCCGGCAAGTTGGTGATGAAGGGGTCAAGAATATGTCCCCCAATATGAGTAGACTGGGAAACCAGCTGGGAGAGTTGAAAGGCCTCTAAGTCTGAGGAAATGCTGCGTACCGTCAGATTGGAAGGGGTGTCGAAATGAAGGTTCAGATCACCCATGATGGAAAAGTTGGCACAATCGGTGACCAAAGTGCCAACAGTGTCGGGGAAAGCATTTCTGAACCCCACATCGCTACCCGGCGGACGATACACAACCATCCCAGAGAGAGTAAACTCAGGGCTGACAGAGACCTTAAAAGAGACACTTTCACACCCGGCGATATTAAGGCCACTCCACACACAAGGAAAACTGGACCTAACTATAAGAGCTATACCCCCACCTCTAGAAGATCTATTCATGGTGAACATAGAATAGCCAGGGGGGCATGCTAGATTGAAAATAGCAGCGTCCGCTTCCTGGAGCCAGGTTTCAGTGATGGCAAAGATATCGGGGGCTTCATCCTCAATAAGATCGTAGATGTTCTGGTGATGTTTCAATGCCGATCTAACATTCAGGTTTAAGATCCGCAAAGAGGAAGGAGAGCCCCTAATGCGGTGAACATCTGAAAAGTTTTTCCGGAGGATGGACCCCGGAAGGTCAAGTACCCAACCATTGCATGGGCAGCGGTACGGACCGCAGAGCGGATGGACAGGCGGAAGATTACAGCAATGGCTCACCTGACTGATGGAATATAAGCTCTCTCTGGAGTATGTCAGCATTGCGACACGAAAAGATAAAATACTTGTCGCAGCCCAGCACCGCAGCGTCCCGCACGGCCTTAGTGCGGAAGGGCGCAGACGGGCAAGACTCTGGCACGACTCCGGCCACGCAAAGGCGCGCCCGCTCCGCGATCCCGCTACGCTAGGGGAGGAGCTTTAAGTAGGCGTTCCTCGCTGGCTACTGCGCACTAAAGCGCAGGCAGCTGATAGTAACTGCAGCAACACTCACCCCACTCAAAGATGGCGCCCAAAACCGGCAGCCCACCCCAGGAACCGGACCCGCTCAAGCGGCGGTGAGGAACCGATTATGGTGTAAGTAAGGGGATAAAAACAGGGAATAATAAAGTAAGATAAAGCAAATAGAGAACAGGCTTTGTTTTAAAAAATCGCTATAAAGCGCATAAATGCGCGCGCAGCGCTCCAGCAGCGGTACGCTCCTTGTCAGGGCGAGCCACAGAAAGGACTCGCCTTAAGTAGGCGTTCCTCGCTGGCTACTGCGCACTAAAGCGCAGGCAGCTGATAGTAACTGCAGCAACACTCACCCCACTCAAAGATGGCGCCCAAAACCGGCAGCCCACCCCAGGAACCGGACCCGCTCAAGCGGCGGTGAGGAACCGATTATGGTGTAAGTAAGGGGATAAAAACAGGGAATAATAAAGTAAGATAAAGCAAATAGAGAACAGGCTTCGTTTTAAAAAATCGCTATAAAGCGCATAAATGCGCGTGCAGCGCTCCAGCAGCGGTACGCTCCTTGTCAATATTGACATCATTGTACAAATGTATTTGTTATGAGCTGTAAATCTGTATATATATATATATATATATATATATATATATATATATATATATATATATATATATATATACACATATGAACCTAAAACTTATGAAGAAGGATATAACCAACACCAAAAAGAGTTTCATATGGATGATCAATGAATTTATGAATTTCTTCTTTTTATAAAAATATAAGATCAATAAAATGAAAATATTTTTCTATATCTGTAGTGATTAATTTGCACGAGTTCTAAGTATTTAATCTATATTCACACCTAAAAAAATAGATTATCCCCTGCTTCAATAATTAGAAACTTGCTATAGTTAGTTCTTTTTACATAAAAATCTTCCACCCACTCCAACATGCAGCAGTGCGCAATGTGTGAGCCCACCTTAGGCACTGACTGACATCACTATGAGTTACGGCATGGTGCCCTTTCAACAAGAGCACATCCACACACAAAGTATTTCCCTTCAGTCCCAGAGAGTACTATGGTAATGCATACTTTTTTAAGGCCTAAAAACATTTTTTGCATTTAGCCAATTCTTCTTCTTTTTTTTAGATTTGAAGAGTGCCCAGTGGATTCCTCAGCAATAAAGTTTTGAAAAAAACATGAAAAAAATTAAAGAAGAATTGCTAAAAGGATGGAAGCCAACGACTGGCCTACTGGCTTAGCCAATGCTTGTCTGTAATTGGGTGTATTCTTAATAATGGCAACACAAGTTAATGAAATTGTTGCAATATCGAAGTACTAGTTTAAATTAATGAGAATGATTTTGTCTTTGTTGCTCGCCTCTCAAAGCTCGGATAGCTAGCGGTGTGCTCCACCCCAGATGATAACAACTGATCCTGGCTCTCTGTCTACTCCACTGGCATTATGCTGGCATTGGCTATTGTTCATACGGGCATTATTGGCTTGGCTCACATCAGAAGCCTCCAAGCAATGTCCCGTCTTCTATAGAGACTGGATTATGGAAGTGCTCTGGGATTCCATCAGGCACTCGGACCCATTTTTTGTGTAACAGGAAAAGCAGCAGTTTTGAGGGCCCTTATAGCATTCCCATAGTGCGTGCACATTTAGTGACTAGACAGTGCGAAGCAGGTGATTCTTCATTTGTATGTGGGCAAAGCCTTGTGCAAATGTGGGGACTCCTTTTCCCATGCTACTGTGCCATATTGCAGACCTTGACTCATGGATAAAGATCCACTTGGATTCTACTGCACACAGTATAATCTTTGACAGCGGCCACTGTAAGATGGAAAGCATGGCCCCTGTGACTCCTGCATGTTTTCAGTAACATACTGCACATTCCTTGCCGGTGGTTCCATATCCCCCCCTACAAAGGCAGGCTTAGTCGGCCTGCAGTGAAAAATAGTGGTGGTTTATCTTTCTTTGTTTTCTTCTGTTTGTTTGTTTGTTTCTTCATTTTTTGCCTTATTTCCTTCTTTGCTTTCTTCTTTCTTTGTTCTTGTCTTCTTTCCAGCTTTCTTTTCTTCCTTCCTTTTATGCCTTCTTTCCTGTTTTACCTTCCTTCTTTCCTTTTTTGCTTGCCTTCCTTCCTTCCTTGTTCTACTTACTTAATTTTTGCCTGTCTTCCTTCCTTTTTTCCTGCTTGCATCCCTTCCTTTAATTTGTTCTGGTCTTTTCTCTTTATTACCTCCTTTCTCAAAAGAATGAGGCTATCAGCTAATACTAGACCGATTGGCTTTTTTGGATCTGTGTTAGCCAAGGCCTTTTGATTTTACTAAAAGTAATGCATAACTTAGTTACTTATAGGGGTTTCGGACAGACGAGATTGTCTCATTCATATTTCCCTTTCACCCACTCTAACATGCATCAGTGGGCAATGTGCCAGCCCACCTCAGCCATTGACTGACTTCACTTTGAGTGACGGCATGCTGCCCTTTCACAAGGAGCACACCCACACACAAAGTATTTCCGTTCAGTGCTAGAGAGTACTATGACAATGCATACATTTTTTAGACCCAAAAAACATTTTTCCATATAGCCAATTTATTTTTTCCTTTAAGATTTGAAGAGGGCCGGGCAGCTTCCTCAACAAAAAAGTTTTGACAAAACATTGAAAAAAACAAAACAATAATTGTTAAAAGGCTGACAGCAAACAAGAGACCTACTGGCTATTGCACTGTTTGTTTAAAATTGTGTATTGTTCCAGGCTTTATCGGCACGCCCAGTGGTGGTGTGCACTTATACAAAGTGATGCAGTTTGACCAACCTTTACACGGATGCTTTTAGTAAACGAGATCAGAGCCGACCGTAAGTAGTACAATTCCCCTATTGATGAAGCGTATTAGGATGCTTAAGCAATACACTACACTCTATGGGTTGGATTTCCAGCTCTCAAATGCCAGTTCTTGGCATATTATGATACGACATTGACTTTTGGGTTCATGGGGTACGTTCTCACTAAGTTGCTGACTGGTGTTCTCATGCACGTTCCACTATGTGGATCTTCCTGTGAGCGCGGGTGTACTGATACATTAAAGGAAATGTCCTCACTAACGGCCATGGAACTGGAACGTACCTTGCAGATCAGGCACTTCAGAATTTGAAAGGACACCTTGACGTATGCACACTTTTAGGCAATGACAGCTTACATGCCAGCTCATTCCAATACTCACATCCTAGCTCTACCCCAGGTAACCAGACATCATTTTGCACAGTGTGCCCAGACCGTCATGCTTGCTTTAGCTTCTGCCTTGGTGAATGAACTTTGACTTCTGCTCTCTTTTGGTGTAGGCCTCTGACGGCTGACGAAGTGCTACTAATGGTGCAAATTTCTTTAGCGAATATGTGTTAATGTCTGGGGAGGAATGTGCTGAGCATTGCCTTTTCTGGAGTAAGTAGTACAGAAGCAGGGTTAGAAGAATCTTGTTTTGCACACCCTTGTCAACAGTCATGATGGGGCCAAAAGCCAATCATTGCTGGCTACACTCTTCCCAGGATAAACTGTGAGACCACAACTAATCTTTTCTGTGGTGTCTAGAATGGCCTATCTGCACTGGCCCTGTTGAGAAGTGCTTTCTGGGACGATATATCCACCAGATGTCGTTGATTCACCAAAATGACGGGGGTAGCGGAAGTGACATCACATACCCTTTGTCTGCATGGCACCACAGGAAGTGACAACATATGACATATCTTGAAGCCTCTTCATGGCCTCTACTGCCTGTCTCCCACCTCTGTCCTAATCCCTCATCTGTCTCTTTCTCCACTGCCTCTATATGATCTCTCTACTTCTACCCTGTCTCCCCCACCTCACAACAGTTGCAGTTTCTTTCCCACGTGTCTATTATCACTGCTTTCTCGTCTATCTCACCTTTTTTCTTATTTGTTTCATTACATTCCCTCTTTCACCTCTCTCCCTAAGTTATATCTCACACCAGTCTGCATCTTCATCACCTCTCATATCTACCCTTTTCTAGCTCTTTTAATTGTCTCTTTACGATCTGTCTGTCATATTTTTCTTTGCTGTCTCTCATCCATATCTAAGACTTTTTTCTTGCGTCTGTCTTGCCCTCTCTTTCTGTGACTTCAACTGTCTCTAAATCATCTGTTGTTATAGCCTGTGTCTTTCCCAATCTCCCTTTCAGGTGCTGATGTCTATTGCTATCACAATTGGTCTTTGTCAACTGTCTCCTTACTGTCTCTTGCACATACAAAAACACAGAGATACCTGTCTTTGTCTTTCTGTTACTGATCTGCCACTCTGCAGTCCTCCTCCTGTCTTCTTTCTGCTTCCCTTAGTCATATCCCCCTATTTAACACTCTCTCATTCTGTCTCTCACTTTCTTCTTTCTATCATCTTTTTCATACACTGATTTATCTCGCCACAAGTGCTTCAGACAGCCAAAGACATGGAGACTCCCTTTTTACCTTGAACCTCTCCACTAGGAAAATTAATGAACTATGTTGCAAAATTGTTGCTTTCTGTCATGAGACTGTTTTTCATGCCTTCCTGAACTGCATAGTTAGATAACATAACATGTGTATTTGTAAAGCGCACGTTCACCCCTGCAACGGGGCATCTTGGTGCCTTTAGGATATCTGATGCCAGGGGTCACAAAGGCAGTCACAGGGGTTGCAGGGGGCAAGTCAGGGGTCGCAGAGGACGATCACAGCCTCTGGGACCGGAAGAACCGTTCCTGGACTTGGGCAGGCGATATATAGTGGTCAATGAAAAAAGACTAGACCGCTCTCAAATAAAGGCGGAAGTGAATGTGTTTACTGCGAGGTAGACACAAAGGACTCACCGCGAGCCCAGAAGAAAAAGGAATATAAAAGACACATAATTCTCCTGCGCTCCTACACTTTTCTGTTGTCTCCCTCTCCGTCCGTTCTCACATGACTCCTTGTATTTCACTATTCCTGTCCTTTTGAATACAGTTTCCTCAAACTGTCAGCATTACCTATCTGTGTCTCCACCTATGGTTGTAATACTGATTTACTTTTGTGTAATTCCCACCTCTGTGTTTCACCAGTTAGTTGGGCCAGTCACTGTGACGCATCACCTCACATCTTCGTGTTGTTTACACACAATGATGTCACATTTATACCCACCTTGGGTGCTCACCGATTCACAGTTGTCACCATTTTAAAGTATCTTGAGATCACTGCCATATTCATGTGACTTAGACTTTGTTGTTTTTACTGCTTATCCTTATAGCCCTGATGAATTAAAAATTTGCTAACATTCGTGCCAAGAATTTTCAATTCTATTAAGGACAGGAGGCGAGGATTATGCTTTCTCTATTTCTTTACTGAAAAAGACAGCAGCCAATCAGCACACAGTAAAGAAAAAAGCAACTACAATACCCATGATACCTGGGCAACCATAGAGTACATAACACTATATAAGGGATCATAGAGGTCATAACTTCCTCTTTCTTTGTCCATAACAGTGAATTAGGTAAAAGTCAAAAATGGTAGAAAAAAAGCAAAGGATCCATGAAGAACGTCACGCTGAAAGGTCACCAACAGGCCGAAGTGAAGAGGCAATATCCAAAGTCCTCTGGAACGAACCATAGACCAGCAACTGGAGAAGACGGAGCCAAACTTCATTTAAGGTCTGAGCCTGAAAGGAGTAAAACAGAGCCGTAATACCCATACCCACAATGGAGTAAAAGCATAGAAACCATAATAGGGCGGGAACATTGCATAGAACATTCAGAAACATGGCATACCAAAACTGCATAGAATCAAATGCAATCAACAGTTAGAAAACAAGGGTGGGATAATCCTCGCCTCCTGTCCTTAATAGAATTGAAAATTCTTGGCACGAATGTTAGCAAATTTTTAATTCTATGGAAGGACGGAGGCTCCGATTATGCTTGTTCAAAGCTTAGCCACCACCACTGAAGCAACATCCACAATAGGTTAAAATAGAAAGTCTTAAACACAGATTCAGAAGACCAATCAGCGGCCTTCATGATATCATGAAGACTAACACCCATGGAAAAAGCCTTGGAAGCCATAGTTACCCGGGCCGAATGGGCACCAAAGAGGGAAACATCAATGCCAGCTTCCAGCATGAGCCAACGCAACCATCGAGCTAGCGTAGCAGGAGTGACAGGCTTGAAAGGTTTCTGCAAAGCAATCAACTATTGACCTTGTAAATCGTGTCGAAAAGGTGCAGTGCTTACCTCGTAATACTTGATGCATTGAACCACACACAGTTGAGGGTTGTAGGGAAAAGAAGGATAAGTGATGGAAGACGTGTTACATTTAGTCCGTCGAGAAACAACAAAAGTGACGCCTTCTGGGGAGAAAGTACGACCTGCAAGGTCCAAGGCCCGAACATCCGAAACTTGTTTGCAGGAAATCAAACACAATAACAGTCAGCTTAGCTGAAAGTTGTTTGGGGGACAATAGAGAGTTTGAAGGCCAGGAATCTAAGAAGCGCAAAACAACCAACACACCCCACAAGGCAACATATTTAGGACAAGGAGGTTTTTACCATCCGGATGCCTCTCAGCAATTTGGAAATCAAGGGATGTTCCCCAGCGGGTTTGCCATCAATAGATACATGACCCGCGGAAATTGCAGAACGAAAATTGTTAACAGTTCTATAAGCTGGCCCCGAAGAGGCCATGGAAGCCAGAAAATTGAGAATCAAAGCGAGATCTGCTGTAGCGGGATCCACCGACCGCTGTGAGCACCAATCACACCATTGTTTCCAAGCTGACGCATAACGCTTGCGTGTGTTGGGGGCCCAAGACTCACTGATAAATCGGATAGCGTCGCCAGATAGACCGGGGACTTTCCAACGTCCCCCGAAATCCTCCATGCCACCAGACGGAGCTGACTCGACAGAACTAGGGGGTGTGGTTCTCGAAGAGGGTCCAGCAACAGGTTCCATTTGTGGGGAGGAAGGAGCGGCGTCGAGCAGCTCGTCTCCAGAAGAACTGGAAACCAAGCCTGAGCCCTTCAAAGAGGAGTGATCAGAATGAGCTGCGAGAGAAACTGTCTCGCGCGGGCCAGAACCCGGGGAATCATCACGAATGGTGGAAATGCATAACACAGGAGAGGAGGCCAAGACTGGAGAAACGCATCTGTGGCCAGGGCCTCCGGATCCGGACACCAACTGTAAAACTGGGGAACCTGCGCGTTGAGGCAAGAGTCAAACAAGTCGAGGTGACAATGCCCCCAAATCCGGGACAACATCCGAAAAACCCGAGGAAGAAGCCTCCAATCACTGTAATCTCTCAGATGGCGAGAGTTCCAATCTGCAATCCGATTGTCATGACCCAGCAGGTATTCTGCAATAACAATGATCTGACTTTGCAGACAAAGATGCCAGAAATCTTTCGCAATTTCCGCCAGAAGGTTGGACCTGGTACCCCCCAGTTTGTTGACATATCGCACCGCTGAGATATTGTCCATGCGGAGGAGAATGCAACAATTCGTCTGTTGAGGGGAAAGACAACGAATCGCGTAGGAGCCCGCCAGAAGCTCCAAGCAATTGATTTGAAGAGACAACTCTTCCTGGGACCAACGGCCCCCCTTTGCCACGGACCGCACCGGGCTCCCCAACCCCAAAGGCTGGCATCGGATTCGATCACCACATCCTGTGTCTTCCCGAACAGCGCACGGCCGTTCCAAGATTCCATGTGGTCCAACCACCACAACATTTCCGCACGGGCATCCTCCGTCAGAGGAACGTGATCCGAATACCGAAGACCCCTCTGCAGGTGCTTGATTTTGAGACGCTGAAGCGCATGGTAATGCAATGGACCCGGAAAGATCACTTGAATCGAAGAGGACAGAAGACCTACTATTCGAGCCACCGATCTCAATGAGACGGTCAGTTGAGTCAAGACCAACCTCAAGTCCCTCTTGATGGACCTGATTTTCTGTCCGGGCAAGAGGAGTTAACAGGAGACCGAGTCTATCCGAAACCCAAGGAAGTCCATCGACTGAGACGGAACGAAGTCGGACTTCTGAGGGTTCACAAGAAAACCCAGAGATCGTAATAGATCTATGGACCAAAGTAAATGAGTCCTTAAAAGAAGTGGGCATTGCGCCAGGAGGACCGCAAAGATTCCATCACCGGACGAAGGAGCTTCGTGAAGCACCACGGAGCTGATGAGAGGCCGAAAGGAAAGACCTTGTACTCATACCAGGTCCCAAAACACCAAAACTGGAGGAAGCGCCGATGAGGGCCATAAATCTGTACCGATAGATAGGCATCCTTCAGATCCAGGCGGACCATCCAGTCTCCTTCCTGAAGAAGGTCTCTCAGAAGATGGATGCGTTCCATCTTAAAATGACGGTACACCACTCCGCCGTTGAACTCTTCTAGGTTGAGGACCAAACGTGCACCGCCTCCCTTTTTCTCCACCAGAAAAACATTGCTGACTAATCCCTGTGGATGAAGGGTTGTGGAAACGATGGCCCCTTTGGCCAGAAGAGAAGCGAGCTCCGCGGATATGAAGTCCTGATCTTGTTGGGAAAAAACAAGTGGAAGAGGCAGATGATGTTGGTGAGGGTGACTGTAAAATTCTATTTTGTAACCCTGCACCGTCTCCAACATGCAGGCATCGTTTGAGATCAATCGCCATTGGGGAGAAAAAACTGCAACCTGCCCCCCAAAACCACATCTGAAGCGAGAATAAAGCTCGGCTGAGGAATCCTGTCGTCCTCCCTGGTTTCCGTTGTAACCGCCTTTTTGGTACTGGCCTCTTCCTTTTCGAGAGGGATAGAAATTGGATTTGTTGGTGTTGTAATCTTGGCCACCCTTTTGGGACTTGAAACCACGCTGAGATTGTTGGTCTGAACCACGGCCGAACGAGCGTCCCCGTCGTCCGGCCCTGCCAAAAACTGGGCGAAAAGCCCGACGCAGGTTAGACTGGGCCTTGTTCAGCCCACTAAACGTGACTACAAACTTGGTGAGCTCTTTAAGGAAGGGGGAGCCAAACAACAAACCCTGGGCCAGGGGCCCAGACTCAGAAGAAGCCAAGTTCGTGAGCTTGGGGTCCAATTTTGGCAAAATTGAGCGATGACGCTCAGAAGAAACAGCACAGTTGGCATTCCCTAAGATGCAAATGGCCCTCTGCGACCAACCTACTAATTCATCCGGGTCAATGAGTGCGCCGGACTTTTTGGCTCGAAAGCCCAAGTCAAGAATATTAGCCAGGGGACCCAGGAGATCCAACATCTTGTCCTGGCAGGACCGCCAGGACCTGTCTAAACCCTTCTTGTGGTCCTTAGCGTATTTCTTCATGTAAGTGACCATGGTGGGGTCCACTTCTGGAGTCTCAGCAAACTTGTCAGAGAGAACCGGACGCGGACACTCTGATCGCAAATGGGCTCGCACATCTTTTTCAAAGGGCTGGCGTATATGACATTGAATATATTCTGCCACCTCAGGAGAGGGCAACCAGGATGAATTATTCGGTGAACAATATCAGTCGGGTCAAAAGTTAACAACTGGGGAGTGGAAGGAGCATCAACAAAATGTTCTTTACGAGCCTTCTTGAAAGGAGGAGGATGTGCGGGTCCATACGAGGACGAAGAAGATGAAGAGTCATCATCAGAAGGAGAAATGGGGGATTGAACTCCCAGACTTAGAGGCTTTCCTGGAAGGAGGCGCAGAAGAGTGTTTTAGTCAGATTCGCAAAATCAGAATGATGTGGATTCTTGGGAGACTTCTTAGCGCGCCCAGAAGACTGAGGCAACCAGCCCTGCTGTGCAGCGTAGTCAGACAAATGACGTTTTAAAGGGGCAATGGCCTGAAACAAAGCTTGACCCATCAAGTCATCCACAGAGCCAGAGGGCTCTTCATCCTCATAGTAGTAACCTTCCTCATCGTAATTGTCTCCCATGGCGACAAAAGTCTGCCTATAAAAATACCCACTTGAGGAAGAAAGGTAATTTTAATAGCCACGGCCAATTCAGGGGGAGTGGAACCCCAAAGCAAGCTAAAGAAAAATGCAGGAGAAATCCTGACAGCAGAAACACAAATCAAGAGTGGAGGGAGGGCTTGCTTTCAAAATAAAGCCACTCTAGGCAATGCCTATGCACGATTTTACAACCCCTAACTATTCTGTTAGAGGGCGTAGGAGGAGGCAAGTCGACAGCCTTGTGGGCTCACGCTGTGAAGGAATGTCTGACAAAATATCGAAATCAAAAATATCGACATACAAAAATATCGGAACAAAAATATCGAAGTCAAAAATATCGGAATCCTATCCCTAACAAGGTAAGTACAAAAATATCGAAAAAATAATATCGTAGTACAAAAATATCGAAATTAAAAATATCGTTTTTTAAATGTATTAATAATAATGTAAAAATAATTATAAAATACATATAATGTTACAAATATTAAATAAAAATATTAAAACATAATTAAAAAATTAAAACTAATACATATACATTTAAAATAAATTAACAACTTAATAATTTAATGTAAATTTATATATTTTAATTTCATTTAATTGATTTAATTTAAATTTATTTAATTTTTACCCTGTACGACTGTACCCCAAAAACCCAAAACTGACCCAGAACCCTAAAAATACCCCTTTACCCATGAACTGACCCTGTACCCTAAAAATACCCCTTTACCCATGAACTGAAAACTGACCCTGAACCCTAAAAATACCCCTTTACCCATGAACTGAAAACTGACCCTGAACCCTAAAAATACCCCTTTACCCATGAACTGAAAACTGACCCAGAACCCTAAAAATACCCCTTTACCCATGAACTGAAAACTGACCCTGAACCCTAAAAATACCCCTTTACCCATGAACTGAAAACTGACCCTGAACCCTAAAAATACCCCTGTACCCATGAACTGAAAACTGACCCTGAACCCTAAAAATACCCCTGTACCCAAAATTAATTAATATTATTTAATTACCAATTAATTATTAATTAACAATAACAATAAAGTAAATATATTAGCACATTTGCTGTAATTAATTTAATTTAATAATTAATATTATTTTGCACAATTAATTAATTAAGAATAACAATAAATTATATATATAAAAATTACTATAATTAATGTAATTAAATAATTAATAATAATTAATTACCAACTAATTAATAATTATAAATATGTAAAAAATTATAATTAATTAACTAATTAATAGAAATTAATTACCAATTAATTATTAATTAAAATATGTACAAACATATATCAATTAATTAATTATTATTAAATTACTTCCCACCCTATTCCCCTATAAACCCATAACCCGCTACAGAACAAATTTATCAATTAATAAATTAATTAAAAATAATGTAAAATTAATTCTCAATTAATTAATAAATAATTCCTACTAATTAATAATTAATTTAACATAATTAAATTACTTCCCACCCTATTCCCCTATAAACCCACAACCCGCTACAGTAGTAAAAGACAATATTTAATAAAATAACATTAAAAATAAATAATAAAACATAATAAATACAATATAATATACACTAAATTTATTTAAAAATTGATATTAGTAACATCAAAGTTATTAATTTCGATATTATTAACATCGATATTTACAACTTCGATATTACTGATATCATACCAATCTCGATATTTAGACTGTCGATATTACTTACCTTCGATATTTTTGTATATCGATATTTAAACTTCGATATTTTTGCATATCGATATTTAAAAATCGATATTTTGTCTGTGTACCGCTGTGAAGACAGCCGTCAATACCGCTCTGTGAGGAAAGGCGCCGACAATGGAATGTACCTGGACGTCAAAAGAGCGAGAATGTAAACAAAAGCCTTCGCGCATGCGCGAACAGCTGCTTGCCGAAAGGAGAGACGCGTGAGCTTCGTGCGCGTATCCCAGCCTCTCAACTCCCGCTCCACAAAGATGAACAGGCACGGACACCGCGTGCCTGCAACGGGGAGGTGCCACACGCTCCCACAAGAAACGCCGGCACGAGAGAACCGGCAGGCAGCAACAGCCGAAATAGAACACGGAAAGTACTAAAACAGCTGACCCGCTACAATGCGGAAAGGGGCAATAAATGAGCCGACAAAGCGGCGAAGCAACAAGTAAGAGCAGCGCAAAGGCAATACAGGCATGCACAGCATAAACAAGTAATAAAGAGAAAAGTGCACTTAACTGGCTGCGAAGCAGCAAAGAAAGAGGAAGTTATGCCCTCTATGATCCCTTATATAGTGTTATGTACGCTATGGTTGCCCAGGTATCATGGGTATTGTAGTTGCTTTTTTCTTTACTGTGTGCTGATTGGCTGCTGTCTTTTTCAGTAAAGAAATAGAGAAAGCATAATTGGAGCCTCCGTCCTGCCATAGAATTCTAGGGTTATTCACCCAGACGAAACACGTGTTGGCTGGGCAATTGTCCAAGAATAAAAGAACACATTTAAATTCTGAACCTGTGATTGTTTTTTTTAAGTGTATACATGTACTGTATTGTCTGATTCTAATAGACAGAGTACTTACTTTGCTTTACTTTTAAGACGTGTGCACAAGCTCATTTTCACATGTGTAAGAATTCTGGTCTTTAAGGCAGGGGGTTCTGGGTTAACCCCTTCCTGGACGCACCATCCAACTATTTGAGACAAAGTGACTCGCGCTTCACCCTGGCAGGCACCATTATCCTACCTACTCACTAAAACCCTGTTCCTTCCCATAGTGAATAGTGAGCAGGCCTGGCACTCATTAAATGTGCTCTCGGGGAAGGTTTTGCCCCTCCAAATTATTCTTAATTATACAAGGAGAAGTAAACACGTACGTATCGGTAATTATTCATCAAAGAGTAATGTGGAATTACCAGAATTACTTCAATTACTTTGACGCAATTCAAATTCTTCCCAGAATAGTGAACAAACACGTTAATAAAAGCATCCAGTCTTAAAGACCAACTAATAATCTTTCTCACGCTTCCCTAATTAATTCCCTCTTTGACAATAAAGAAACAATAAGAGCCTTTCTCTTTGAACTGTTCAGTTTCTGGTGGAAAGAACATTCGATTTCTCAATGGCTCATCACGTGAGGATATGCCAATAAATATTCTACATTCACTGGTTTCTCGTATATGAGTGATCAAACAATGCTGTGGCTTGCTGGTAACTGAAAGAAAGAAAGGAAATAAATCCTAAGCCAAAGTCTCCATACTAATGAAGCAATGACCCATAAATCTGAATCGTGAAAGAAAACACAATCTGCACGTTGACCAATGATATCTTCTTTTGTGGGTGCCCATGTGTAAACCCTCGGCCAGGCGTGTGTAAGGTGCTCCATTCAAATCCTGAGTATCTTTAGCACTTCCGGGTTGCCTTGGTTGCTGTGAAATAACTAATCTTGGTTGTTTCTTCTGCCTTCTAGGACCCAGGTTCAGCTCTGTGGAGTCGAAGAGAGAAGGTCCTTGATGCTGCTGATATTATAACTAAGATTGCCACCCCTGGACAAAAAATCAGTGAGTAACCATTAAGAAGAGTTCAGGAAAGGACCGTCTTCTAGAATTATCTTGATATCAAGTATGGGCGCATCCAAAAATACCCAGCCGTGCTGAAAATGGCTTACTCTCTCACAGGATAAATAGGGCTCACAAGAGACCTTTTGTCCTGGTCGCAGCTACCGATGCTATACGTCTGAACGCAATTACTGTAACTGTAACTTGCTGTACCCTTGTATCATGCTACTGTTGTAAAGCGCTCTGATGCCTTCGGGCCATATCCGCCCTATATAAAATTGCAAAACTAAATAAAATAAAAATAGATAAATACAGCACATTCAATAAGCTCAAGGGGCAAAAGGGACCAGATCTAAAGGGTATGATTGCAGATCCAGTTGCAACACAGAGAGACAAGTCCAGTCCTAAGCCACTGAACATGGTTATGCCCTAATGTGGAGATGAGGGCACAGATATAGTAATATCTCATTTCTGGTGGGCATCATTGTCTGTAACTTTAGCCTTTGGGCATCAGGCGATGATGGCACAGGTAAGAGTGGTGAGGCGGGGTGGTGGGTGGGGTAAGTCGAAAGATAACTGGATAGGTAAAATTAAGTAAATAAATAAAACCACATAGCATGCGCTCGCCGCATCGCTGAGTTACTGCCTCACCACTCTTACATGTGCCGGCCGGGCCTGTTGCCCAGAGGCTAAAGTCACAGACGATGTCCAGCAGACAAGAGAAATTGATGTATCTGGGCACGCTACTTTGTTAAATGTCTTGAAAGAACATCAATACTGTTCCAGCAGTGACACTATCTACAAACTTCACTTCAGAAAATTTGGAAAGAGAATCAACTAGTTCAAAGACAAGAGGTTTATCCGATGGCAATGAATTAAGTGTCAGCAAAATCAAAGGCCAGTTTCTACCATAGATGCCGTGACCATTGGATGGGATACATCAGTATGATCTTGATCCTGAGATTTCTGTCCATGGATACTCATAGTTCACAAATAATAAAACACTTTTTAGGAA
The DNA here is from genome assembly GCF_964263255.1 of Lissotriton vulgaris. Classification (NCBI taxonomy): domain Eukaryota; kingdom Metazoa; phylum Chordata; class Amphibia; order Caudata; family Salamandridae; genus Lissotriton; species Lissotriton vulgaris. The sequence goes on from NC_141687.1 coordinate 429,258,488, forward strand.
TATCTGTCGACACCTGGCCACTAGGAAAGGTTCTTAATGGGGTTTTAAGGTCCTTGCATGCTCTGATGCTCCAAGCTGTTGTTCTTTGAGAATATAATGACGGATCCCCTAAGGATATTCATTTGTCATTTCTCAGAAGGAAATCAGCCTTTCTACTCAACTAACAATAGGATCACAAAATGTCCATGTAAATCCCTCCTAAAAGCATACATCTCTTACAAATTTTTCACTAATTGCTATCAACAATCTCCCACTGTACAATGTCATGTATAAAGGCACCAACACCACTTTCTTTGCAATCTTCAGCTGTTTAACTATCTGAAATGTAAAGCAGCCAAACCATTTGTAGTACATGTGAGTAATCGCTGGGCTGTCATTACCTAGAGCTCTTCTGGTAAATAGTTCATTGTAATTATCTCGACGGTTTTTAGCTTCCTGTGGTGTGATTTACACGGACAATTCGGAAGTTTATCTGCAGAAGAGTTTTCAAACCACGTATTCGTTACTAAATATGTGAAGCACACCAAAGCAAACCCAAAACTGCCCTGCATTGACTTAAGGCGTTGTATTCTGCCGAAGTTAAGTTCGATCCAGTTAACTGGATCTGTAATCTTGAGACACAATCTACAAGTATCACGATTTCAAGTCATATTTTCATTGCCGTTCTCATTCCTTCAGGTTCAACTTTCTTGTTTGCATTACATTTGGTTTCAAGTATGTATTATTATTTATGCAATTATTTTGAAACATTATGTTCGTTTATGTCCTGTTTTCATTGTTTGTTTTTTTCAGATATTTATTCTCTATTCACCTTCAATGTCATCTTGCTTTTTATGGTGTAGACCTCAGTGTACCCCTTCCCTGTTGCCTCCCCTATCTGCCTCTGTTGCCAACACCTTTCTCAGATATGGGGCCACGAGCACTGATATCATCTTCTACACCTTACGCACAGTGGCGTAACGAAAGTTGAGGGGGCCCCCCTGCAAAGTACATGGAGGGGGCCCCCTCCCCGGGCCACCACCTACCACTTTTGCAGAGGAGGCCCCCTGGAGCTTGAGGGCCCACCCTGCAAGGAAGGGTCTGCGGGGGCTTATCTTACGCCACTGTGAAGATACCAGAAATGCCTCTTATTTCAGTTACCGGTTTGGAGACCCCTGATTTAAAGGGTCTAAATGGAGTGGGAGTCGGTGGCGCCCTCTACGTACAGGGCCGGCTTTAGCACTGGTGTGACAATGTTGGCGCCACCCCACCCCCCACGGATTCCTTCACTACCACCATTTAAAAGTGCCCCTTAAGTCTCCATAACCACTCTGTCTCAGTCTCAGATGCATTTAATTATTCTTATAGCGCCATTCATGCCAGTGTAGGGAGTCAGAGCACTTTACATCCGCACATTGTACAAAGACAATCATAGGTGTGTAAATTAGTGTATAGGAAATGTTACCTAAGACAGAGGACTACAAGGTGTAGGAGTCACATGTCATCCATGCTGGTAGGCAGAATAGTTTGAGTGCTGGGTCTGGAGAAGCAGAAACTCTGAATTTAAAATGTAATACCATGATTCAGGGTTCTCTTTAATAATGAGGTTTGATTTCTACCCAAATGGATTCTTTTTGCAACATTAGGATAATGAAAGACCGGAAAGAAAATCATAGCCTTCTAATGTATACTTTGCAATTTGCATGCAAGTCTTTCACAGTTAATAGTTCAAATAGCTCACAGTTCTATATCAGGATTTTAACTTCTAAACTGCAATTGCCAAATGTATCTCTTTCAAAAGCAGTAACCCACTGACCTATTTAATTACGTGCACTTTGTGATCTGCATTGTGCACGTTCTTTGCAGCAGGCACATTAATCCTCTGCTGTTCTTTGCACCAGGGCTATTAACCCCCTGCGCTATCTTTCTCCGATGTCTCTCAAGGAAGAATATTAATCGAGGTGTCTTGACATTTTTATTGTTGCCTAAAAATTGCTGGAGGCAAAGAGCGCAGCAGGTGGTTTTAAAACCATAATATACTTGCAAGCACGGCGCCCCCACCCAAAGTCAGTGCCCGGTGTGGTGGAACCGCTCGCACCACCCTAGACGTAAGTGATGAACTCCAGAGTCCTTCTTTAGGGTCATACACCACGTCATCAGTGACGTCACATGTAGCCTTGGCACTTTCCTGTGGGTGGTCCAGGCACCCTAACGTGGCTCATAATCGCAGTTGGCATCACTTTATCCGCAGGGCCGCCACCCTCTGTAATTTAAGTTTGACCAAAATGGCGCAACTGCTTGTATTAGAAAGGTAATATTTTCATACATTTGGAGTCGTTGGTTCTTAGCGCCTCGGAATTTTACACCTACGTCATCAACCTGCTACAAAGGCTAGCGTGCATTAGAAACAGTTGGCCACAGTATGCAGAGCCGCAGAGCATGCATTTCCAAGCACAATTTCAGCGATATATAATCACCTAAAACAAAAAATGGTCAGCAAACCGGGGTTGTCACTCAGACTCCTGTGTCTTTCCTGATTTCCGATGATAAATTCTATAATCTCAAAGTCTGGCCTGTGGCGTTCATTGAGGGGGTGGCCTGTTGGTAATTTGTACTCCTCCATGCATGAACTTCATTCTGTAGCTTGCATTGCTGATTTCACAATGTCCTAAACAGGACTATAGCTCCCATAATGCACAGAGAAAATACACCGTAAACTGGGTGAACTACAGCATGCCGGGAGGATGGTTCAGTGAGTTGAAGCTTGCAGCTGGAACTGGGGGTGTGAGGTCATGCTTGGAATCCCGTAACGCAGACAGACAGACAGACTTCCACCTGCAGATGGGACCCATCTGCAGGTGGAAGTCTGTCTGTCTGCGTTACGGGTGCAGGGAGGGCTGTAAACTGGGTGATAGTGACGTATAATGATACCAGCCCTCAGAATCTGCAGATGTGGGGTGCAAATACCATATAGAACAAAGTGTTATAATAAAGACCCCGAATCTGAACATGGAAGCTGTGGAGTACCCGGATGTCCCTTCCCTCACGGCGTCTGCTGGTGGCAGCTCTCCCCACCTCACTCTGTCCCTGGACTTCTAGGAACTGTGCCCGCCCGGGGCTCAGATGTGCCCGAGGGCGCACCAGCATCACTCCTGTGTGTGTGTGAGCTTCTTGAGGCCTGGTGACCACCTCACCCTGGGTGGGGGTCCGGTCTGTTTGATGAATCTGAAGGCTACAGCTTTGAGACCGAGGATGCCAGGGGCACTGAATGCCCTGGCTCCATCCCCTGCAAATGCGTCCTTCAAGGCGGCAAATCCGGCAAGTAAACAAGTACGCGCAGTGCCACGCCTGCCCTTACCCACCCTGTCCTGTCCCGCCATTTAACATAAAGAGTGCCTCAGGGGCCCCGGCCGGGGCCCGCACACCATTTATAAGAGCCTCAGGGGCCCCAGCCGGGGCCCGCACACCATTTATAAGAGCCTCAGGGGCCCCGGCCGGGGCCAGTGCAACAATTTATTAAGAGGATCAGTGCTTAGCTAAGGGGCCCAGGCATGCATGCCTTGCTTGTGCGCCACCATTCAGTTAATTTCAGAGGCCGGGCTTGCGGCGTGCCGTGCAGCGTGCCACCAACCATTAAAATCATAATCGATGTGTAAAGTGAAGGGGCCGGCCCTGGGCCTCCTGGAGCGCAGGGGCCCCCCCGCAATGCGGGGGCTGCGTGGGCCTGTGTTACGCCCCTGCTTACGCAGAGCACAGTGGAGGAAAGTGCTCCTCGCCTCCCTCACCATCTCCACCTCTAGAAAAACCGCTCATGGCCTAACACTCTCTATTACACCATCCCAACTTTTCCCGGGCAGAGCGACCATCTCCATCTACAACAATGGGATTATCCTATTCCAATCCACTGATAGAAACCTTGATCTACTCGACAATCTGTTCCCCACCTTCCTAAATCATATCTCCAACAGGCGGTCCGCCACGCCTAACACCACGGGTTACACAACACCCCCTAACTCCAATCGTCATTACTCACAGCAGAGGAACATCTCACACCTCTCCCCTCTGTCCAGCGCGGTAACCAGTTACCCACCCGATCATACTTCCCAAAATCCCCCATGCACTGGCGAAGATCACTCCCCCTCGCACACTCCCCATACCCCCACCCTCCTCACCCCCCACCTTACGACTCCTGCGAACATCTCAGATCCCAGTGTAATCAATCACCCATCCGATCTCACTTCCCCACACCCCTCTTGCACTGGCGAATATCACCCCCTTCACACATCCCATATACCCCCACCCTCCTTACCCCCCATCCCACACCTCACACAAGTCTCACAGAACCCACCCCCACCGCACTGAGCTTATCTCTCATGCCCCGCGACACGACGGGGCATGAGAGATAAGCTCAGTGCGGTGGGGGTGGGTTCTGTGAGACTTGTGTGAGGTGTGGGATGGGGGGTAAGGAGGGTGGGGGTATATGGGATGTGTGAAGGGGGTGATATTCGCCAGTGCAAGAGGAATGGGAGAGAAGAAGGAGATTGCCTGTGTGGGCAGGCAAGGAGTTTGGGTTAAGATTCTTCAAGTCCCTCTTCCAGATCTTGGTTTTGGCAGGTTGAGCCGGGTTAAGTTTGACCTTTTCGTTGATGAAGAAGGTGATGATGTGGTGGTCTGACCAATCACAGGGTACGATTGCCTCCGGCTGGGTGGAGTCTTCTTTGGCGATGATAAGGTCAAGGATAGAGCCTTTTTCATGTGTTGGACGGTTGCATATTTGGGTGAGGTCAAGCGCGTTGAGAAAAGTCTTAAGGCTATTCACCACAGCGTCTTTCTGGTCGTTCCAGTGGAGGTTGAAGTCTCCCAAGTATATTTGATTGATCTGTCGACCGGCGTTGGTGGATATCGTGTCCATGATTTGTTGGGAGAAGGTGAGGTTGTCCCTGGGTGGGTGGTAGATAACATGAAGGGAGCATACAGGTTTGCCCTCGCTAGTAATATCGAGGCAGATGAGTTCGCAGGAGGAGAGGGAGGGGGAGGGACCTTCAGTGATGACGAGGTTGCTCCTGTAGATGCATGCGATTCCCCCGCCCGTCTTGCCATTTCTGTCGAGTCTAATAATGTGATAGTTGGGGGGGACAAGTATGTCCATTATAGGTGTGGAGGCTTCAGTTAGCCACGTTTCAGTCAGAATGGCTAGATCGAGGTCCCTTGATGAGATGAGATCCGCGATGCCGGAGGAGTGTCTCTGGGCCGATCTGCAGTTGAGCAGGATACACTTTAGTCTGGGGGAGAAGAGAGTGGGTGAGTGTTCTAGGGCGAGGGGGACTTTTCTGAGATTACAGGTGACGGAGCTTCTATTGCTCCGTGTGGGGGGCCTGAGGGGATTTGTGATAATCGTGGGTATGGGTAGGTGTGTAGTGGGTGGGGGTTTTGTGGGACCTGGGCCATATGAGCGAAGTAGAGTATGCAGGTCTCGGTCAGAGAGGGGGTGTAGAGTGCGACAGGGGCGGCCGGTGGCCTTGCGGTCGGGGATCGAGGGCCAGCGTGGGGAGTGATGAGTGAAGAGGTTTGAGGGGCGAGTGGTGTACTTGTTGGGCGCCGAAGTGGAGGGTAGGGGGTGTCTGGGGTAGGTGAAAAGAAGTTCTTTGATGGAGTGAAGATCTTCTTTGACTTGTAGGAGGGTGGATATGATCATGTCCAGAGTTGGATTGGGGATGGTATTGGGCGTGAGAGCAGTGGGTGCGTCATTGACTGGGGCAAAGGGGTGGGCAGTGGATCGCGTGGGGCGGGATGTGCACGCGAGTGAACATGGCTCTGCGGCCGTAGTAGGTGGGGTACAGGGCTCTGCGGCTGTAGTAGGTGGGGCCATATGAGCGAAGTAGAGTATGCTCTACCATTCTCTCCCATTCTCCCCCCCTACTCTCTCCCATTCTCCCCCCCTACTCTCACTCCTCACTACCCCACCCTACCGGCCAGACTCATGGAACACTCCACCTCCCCCAACTCAACACCCTACCCTCTATCCCCCCCACTCTTAGCCCTCACCATCCTACTGTCACTCCTTCCTTCACCAGCCTACACTCATCCCTCAACTCACCTGCGCCTCCTTCCTCCAGCGCCATCACCTATGCTACCAACCTCCCCAGTCCTCATCCACGCCATCCACGCCCCTTGCTCATAAACCCTCTCATCCATCGAATGCCACCCCACCTACTACAGCCGCAGAGCCCTGTACCCCACCTACTACGGCCGCAGAGCCATGTTCACTCGCGTGCACATCCCGCCCCACGCGATCCACTGCCCACCCCTTTGCCCCAGTCAATGACGCACCCACTGCTCTCACGCCCAATACCATCCCCAATCCAACTCTGGACATGATCATATCCACCCTCCTACAAGTCAAAGAAGATCTTCACTCCATCAAAGAACTTCTTTTCACCTACCCCAGACACCCCCTACCCTCCACTTCGGCGCCCAACAAGTACACCACTCGCCCCTCAAACCTCTTCACTCATCACTCCCCACGCTGGCCCTCGATCCCCGACCGCAAGGCCACCGGCCGCCCCTGTCGCACCCTACACCCCCTCTCTGACCGAGACCTGCATACTCTACTTCGCTCATATGGCCCAGGTCCCACAAAACCCCCACCCACTACACACCTACCCATACCCACGATTATTACAAATCCCCTCAGGCCCCCCACACGGAGCAATAGAAGCTCCGTCACCTGTAATCTCAGAAAAGTCCCCCTCGCCCTAGAACACTCACCCACTCTCTTCTCCCCCAGACTAAAGTGTATCCTGCTCAACTGCAGATCGGCCCAGAGACACTCCTCCGGCATCGCGGATCTCATCTCATCAAGGGACCTCGATCTAGCCATTCTGACTGAAACGTGGCTAACTGAAGCCTCCACACCTATAATGGACATACTTGTCCCCCCCAACTATCACATTATTAGACTCGACAGAAATGGCAAGACGGGCGGGGGAATCGCATGCATCTACAGGAGCAACCTCGTCATCACTGAAGGTCCCTCCCCCTCCCTCTCCTCCTGCGAACTCATCTGCCTCGATATTACTAGCGAGGGCAAACCTGTATGCTCCCTTCATGTTATCTACCACCCACCCAGGGACAACCTCACCTTCTCCCAACAAATCATGGACACGATATCCACCAACGCCGGTCGACAGATCAATCAAATATACTTGGGAGACTTCAACCTCCACTGGAACGACCAGAAAGACGCTGTGGTGAATAGCCTTAAGACTTTTTTCAACGCGCTTGACCTCACCCAAATATGCAACCGTCCAACACATGAAAAAGGCTCTATCCTTGACCTTATCATCGCCAAAGAAGACTCCACCCAGCTGGAGGCAATCGTACCCTGTGATTGGTCAGACCACCACATCATCACCTTCTTCATCAACGAAAAGGTCAAACTTAACCCGGCTCAACCTGCCAAAACCAAGATCTGGAAGAGGGACTTGAAGAATCTTAACCCAAACTCCTTGCCTGCCCACACGGGCAATCTCCTTCTTCCCCCGACGGGCGTCTCTGATGTGCATTCACTGACCGACCTCTATCTAGACACTATGGCTACAATAATCAATGAAGCCGCACCCCTGCAAAAGAAGAGAGTCGCCACCAAGAACTCGAACCCATTGTATGATGGTAGACTCAATGAGGACAGACGTGCTATGCGAATGGCAGAGCGCACGTGGAGATCCGACCCCTCAGCAGTGCACCTTAGAGCGCTTAAGAGTAAGAGAAACGCTTACTTCAGAAAAATCAAACGCTCGAAATCAGTCTTCTTTAGCCAACAGCTGGATCAAGCAAAAAACCGACCAAGAAAACTGTTCGAGCTAGTCAAAACCCAAACCAAGACGCAGCCTCCACAACCTAACTGCTCAGCAAAGGATATTCCAAGTTGCGAAGACTTCTCTGCTTTCTTCAAGCAAAAGACCGACAATATAAGAAGTGATCTCCTCAAAGATGTAAGTCGATTCTCCTGCTCCATAGGCATAACTAACACTCAACCTAAAAACAACGCTTCATGGACGTCCTTCGACACCTACACTGAAGAATCAATTCACAAGCTGCTCGGCACCTTGAAACCCGCCAATCACCTCACAGACCCCCTACCTGCCAACGCTGTTAAAACCTTCACCCCATGCTCCTCCCACTCTGGACTAGAATCATCAACTGTTCCTTGCAACAAGGATCCATCCCAGACTCCCTCAAAATAGGGCAGGTCACGCCTATACTCAAGAAACCCACAGCTGACCCGGCCGACCTGAACAATTACCAACCTATCACCAATATCCCCACTCTGGCCAAATTGCTAGAAAAATGCGTACAACTCCAACTGACAAAACGCATTGAGCAGTTGGACCTCCTCAACCCTCACCAATCAGGATTCAGAGCAAAACATAGCACGGAAACGGCTATGACACACATAATCGATGACGCCCTCCAAATCCTTGATCACAACGAGTCCTGCCTCCTCATCCTCCTCGACCTCTCCTCAGCATTTGATACGGTCAAACACGAGAATCTACTTGAGCTGTTAAACACCAGAATGGGAATATCCGCGACTGTCCTCAAATGGTTCACTTCCTTTCTGCACAACCGGTCTCAGAAGTTCAAGATCAACAACGCACTGTCCTTGCCTGTGCCCGTAACACTAGGCGTCCCACAAGGCTCCTCCCTTTCCCCCACATTGTTCAACCTCGTCATGGAACCACTCACCACCTTGCTTCAAGCATCAAATGTACACTTCCATATGTACGCAGATGACACTCAGCTCTACCTCAAACTTCAATCCCCTGAAGACATCAAACTTTTGAATGCCACACTAAGAAACACTCAAGCATGGCTGGCCGATAATCACCTTAAACTAAATGCTCTGAAAACTGAGTTCCTTCTGATCTCACCTCCTGCGAAAAAGGCCATCACCCAAACCTGGCTCAATCATCTAACCGCACTAAATGTCCAGCCCACCATCGTGGACTCTGTGAAATCCCTTGGCATCACACTTGACTCCAATCTCGACATGCAGCAGCATATTAGCAAAGCAACCAAGGGTGCCAACTTCCAAATCAACACGCTGAGAAAACTCAAACCCTTCCTACCACCCAAGGACTTCCGAACTGTTGTACAAGCCCTAGTCATTCCTCGCATAGACTACGGAATTGTGGCTCTCAGCGGGCTCCCCCTAACAACAACGGCACCCCTACGAGCCTCCTTGAACGCGGCCGCGAGGCTCATCACTGGCTCAAGAAAACACTCGCATGTATCCCCTGACTTAAAAGCCCTGAACTGGCTGCCTTTTGAAGCCAGAGTTCAGTTGAAAATTGCCTGTATGACACATTCGGCCGTACACCACAAATCACCCAACTACCTCACCCACAAATATCAGGAGGCTCGAGATCCAACAGAAGCACAAAGAATCTTCTCCTGAAACCTCGTAGATTCCGGAAGGAAAAAACTTACAAACGCTCCTTCTCAGGAATGGCACCCAGGATCTGGAATGCACTCCCGCCAGAAACTAGGCTTATCCCCTCTTCTGTACTCTTCAAGAAAGAGGTAAAAGCCATCCTTATGGCTAAGTTCACCTGAATCCTATTGCCACTGGAACAATGATAGTACATGGCTCCTAGTTTATCGGCTACCTGATTGCTATCTATATTAGACTCTTCTATGACTGCTACTGGACCAAAATCACTGAACGGATGCTTTTTTATCTTGTTTCCAGATTGTTTATTAGGGCTGTACACTATGACCTGAATGCCTTACTCACTTGCAATCCACTCACTGCTGCCTACTATTCTGTTTTCAACAGTGTGTATACTCACCCTCTAGGGTGCTATAATCTTATTTGAATCGTCATTGCACGGTTTCAATATTATTGCTTCCTGATTGTTTTAGTGTGCATACTCTTGTGCGTTTACTACCCTATACTGTTTTCAACAGTTTGTTTATCCTACCTACTGTTTCTGTAAAGCGCTCTGATATCTGCAAAGATCTTGTTCGCGCTATATAAAACTTTAAAAATAAATAAATAAATAGTGGGGATGAGGCTCCTTGCAGATTCCTGGGGCCTCATTTATGAAAAGTGACGCATCGCTGCGAGAAAACAGCGATGCGTCACTTTTCATTGCGACCTCCTTGCGACCCCAATGATGCGTCATATTTACAATATGACGTATCATCGCGCAAGGAATTACAGATACGTCAATATTTCTGACGTATCTGTAAGCGCAAAAGTGACCCATTGCTGGAATCTGTCACAAAAGTGACGCAACTCCAGCAATGTGTCCTTTCACATGGGGAAAGCCCCATGTGAAAGGACTTGCGTCAGTCTTACGCCTGCTGTGAGGCAGGCGCAAGATTTTGACGCAACAGCGTCCTAAAAGTGACGCAGTGAAATCTCATAGATTTCACTGCGTCACTATTACAAGGCTTTTTGTGGGGGAATGCCCCTTGTGCATACATTATACCTGACACAGGTATAATGTAGCGCAGGGGTTTACAAAGTGACGCATCTGCTTAGATGCGTCACTTTGTAAATAGTGCGCAACAGGAGGCATGTTTTACGCCGCCGATGCGTCACAAAAAATGACGCACCGGCGGCGTAAAAGTGACGCACGGCCTCATAAATGAGGCCCCTGATCTCCCCCTTTACACTATCCCCAAGACATTCCTTCCTTCTTTTTCCTCATTCCTTTCTGACTCAGCCATCTTTGCCTCCACTCATTGTTGATTGTGCGCTTTTCTTCCTGGTTATCAGTAGAGAAACTGGACCATTTTGATGACCTGCAAGAATGCTCAGTCCTACTCGGTCTTAGGCACTTCAAGCGCTAGACAACAGTGAAGAAGTAGGAGTACTCCTAGTGATTAGCAGTAGAACACTAGATACTGGTGCAGGAATATGGAATACCTACTCTTCCTCTGCTGCTTACCTTATTGATAATTTTGTAGGCGCTACATGCCACTTTCAAGCTCTCTGGGAGCGGAAGGTGATTGCGGGCCTGGCCACAAAACCAGAAAGTTGAGTTTACCACTTCCAGTCGATGAGCTCACCTGTTTGCTCACTTCGCACCTTTGTTACATGAATTGCTAAACACTGTAGATGGATCCGTGCTTATGAGGATTAGGATCTTTTTTACCTGACGGAGGAGGGATGTTTACACAACTTTCTAAATGTGGTATTCATGTTCAATTGTTATTGAAATCCGAGATTCTTTGTAAGTTGATTATGTTCTCCAATAGAACATGTTCTAATTATTACCTTGACTACAGGATGTGGAAAAGGCAACCTCTCTCCTTGAATGTTGTGGTAGTAGGACTCCAGAACCTTGACCCACCCATCAAGAGGCTTCCATCTTCTAGAAACTAAACAATGCTCAGTGAAGGCTTCAGTTTCTTTTGATTTTATCGATTCTGAGTTCTTCTTTGGGACTTGCCAAAAAAACTGGAGTTTGAGTATGTCAGTTCCAATTTGCGTGCTTTCATCCATGCTCTACTACTACGTTTCTCGATGTATTGGCTAGAAAGCCTGTGTGGATTCCCGATTTTACCATAACCTTCAATCAATCAATCAGGTGTTGTAAGGCGCGCTACTCACCCGTGAGGGTCTCAAGGCGCTGTAGGGGGCTGAGGGGGGTGGCATTCGCAGGGTGCGAGTCTGATGTCTACCGGGAGCTCGTTCCAGGTTTTGGCCGCAGTGTGAGAGAAGGATCTTTCTCCTGCTCTGCGGATGCGTGGGGTTTCAGCCAGTTTGAGGTTGGAAGATCGGAAGGTTTTTTTTTGGTACATGGGTACATGGAAGTTGATTCTGTCGTTGAGGTATTCGGGTCCGGTGTTGTGTAGGCCTTTGTAGGCTTCTTCGGAAGACTCTTACCATTGGGAAACATGTTTAACGTGGTGAAAAAGTCCATCACAAAGTGGCATTGATTCCAGGCCGACCAGGGACCCTGACCTTCACTGCGATTTTCTTTGAATCATGCCCTTGACTGTCAAAGATGACAGAGGCATACTTTCTCTTGATGGGTTTTGTGTCTGGTATTAAACTGGGCCAGAATTCACTCCCATTCCTGCCACCTTGACGTGATGCTTCCAGGGGTCCAAGAAAAGCAGTTGTGATCAAAGTCCATGTCAAGAATATAGAGCCTTGCTCTAGTTTTGATCTGATCGCTATTGTAAACACTGCTCATGGTGGTACCACCCTAGGGCCTTCGTCTGTAGCTTTTCATCATGAAACACTGAACCAAGAGTCAGATGGGGAGAGTGAATAGTCTCAATGAGATGTTCAGAATCCTCCAGACTCTAGGATGACTTCATGAATAAAGTGACTGCCGAATGTAGTCTGTGACTGGTAAAATTTAACTGAGTAACCCTATATTGTCCCTTCCCAACACAAGTAATGATAGCCAAGGAAAATGTCTTTAAAGTACGCAAGAGTCATCTGTTTACAACCAGCATATATTGATATAGCTTATGTTCTAGAAAAGAGAAATTTTTAAAATGTTATGCTTTATGCACTCTTAAGGTTGTATAGTTTAAGAATTTTAAAAAATATGTTATTTATGTATTTATTTATAGAGCGCAACATTCATCCATAAAGGATATCACAGCGCTAAGGAGAGCATATCATAAGTGAGGAGTTCGGGGGTGGGTGGGTTCCTAGGTAACAAGTCAAGCCTTAGGGAACAGGTGCCATTTTAGTTTTTTCCTAAATGCCATGTAGTTGTCGGTGAGCCGAAGTTCAAGTGGAAGTTCGTTCCACAGTGTTGCTGCAAGATGAGAGAAGGAACTGTTGTAACGTATTTCGGGCTCTAGTGTAAATTTCCTGATTCATGCCCTTATATAGATATAACTTATCATATCCTTATATAGGCATACGAATCATAACCATATTTAGACACAGCCGATGCAGGCCAAATACGGCATGGCTACTTCCACTAAGCTCTCAGAGCACAACGAGTTCTTAAAGACAACCAGCCTTCAGCAGCCCAGGAAATCCCCCTGCTTCAGTATTGATTTGTCCCAGAACTCCTGGAGTGTGTAAATAACTCCAAGTTCTTAGTGACGTTATTATGTCCACCCTTACGTCAAACTCTGCTCCTTCCAGGTATAAATATTCCCACATCTGCCCTAGCAAACACACAATGGTTTTGGAGCAGATCGACTAACTACTTGCCCGACGCCCTGCTGTATGCGAGTACCGAAGGAAGCCGACCCTCCCTGCTGACGCACTGAGAGAGACGCCCTCTTTTCTCCTGCTGAGAAATCCAGCTCCAGTGTTTCCCTGCTACCATTGCGGGTTACTGGGAGATCGAGTCCTGAGAGAGATACAAGACCTCCTTCATTCTATAACCAAGGTACGGAGCTGATTAGATCCTTTGAGAATTCTTGGATAGATTCTTGGCACAAACTATTTAACTCAAGCTACACCTCACTTACTTCTTCCCTTGTACTAGGCTTAGGTTAGGTACACCGGGGTAGGCGTATTTTAGAGGCACCAGTTGAGTACTTTTAGTCATTATTTATCATTGTATGTATTTTATCTATTTTAAGTATCATATGGCTTAGAAACCATATAAATGCTTTTACAGTATTATTTCATAATACTCCTTTTACTGTACGCACTTTACTTCATAGCAAGTATTACGATTGTAGCAATTCACTTCTCTTGCATGAGAAAGCAGACTACTCAATAAATAATCTTTTTATTGAAAACACCCGTCTCTCTATTTCTCTGCATTTCTGGTGAAACGAAGCATGCATGATTGACTGAGTGAAATAGCCATCTATTGTTTCCGCGACTCTGGAGATATATTCCTTATTTCAGGGGGAACAAAGTTGTCATGTTATATGGTTGTCAGAAGCTAATCCCTTCTTGTGTATTCGAGACAGTTTCTAGTGGCCTCTGAGCTAGCTGGCACACACAATTAAGTCTAACATATTCAATAGAGACCTAGTCGACCTCAGTCCTACGTCCAAACTATAGTTTATATTATTGCAATGCGCAGAGCCTTTTAGGAATTGCCTAGATGCATCAACCTATTAAGGAAATGCAAACGGTGCAAATCGCAAAATTCGGCCGTTTGCGATTCCTAAATAGGTGTCTGGGATGCATCAAGCATTTTTGGAAAATCGCTATTTTTAGCGAATTCCAAAAATGCGATTGCTTTTAAGGAATCGCAAATTTGCGATTACTTAAAAGCAATGCATGATTATTTTTAAAATTGCGATTTCGCAATTAGGGGGTGCAAATTACCACGAGGTTGAACCTCGTGGTAATTTGCAAAAATGTGTCAAAATGCCCAAACATGCATTTTAAAACACTGTCATGTTACAGACTCACATGTCCTTAAGACATGTGTGTGTGTAACATGCAATTTAAAATACATTTCAGGGGTGCAGGGGGGGTTCCTTTGGACCCCCCCCCTGCACCCATGGAATGCATTAACATTTTGCGAGTTCCAAATTGCGAATTCGCAATTCCCATTGATTCCTATGGGCCTTTTGGCCCATAGGAATCAATGGGAATTGCGAAATCGCAATTTGGAACTCGCAATTTTGTTGCGATTCGGTAAAAATTGCGATTTTTACCGATTCACAATAAAATTGCAAAATTAATGATGCATTGCCATTTGCGATTCCTTATTTTTCGCAAATAAGGAATCGCAAATGAAAACGTTGATGCATCTACCCAATAGGAACTACACTACAGAACGACCCCCCATTCTGAACTTTCTGATATGTTTGGTTATTGCTCTGCCTGAAGGCGCAACCTCAGGGTCCGAGTGGGTACATAGAATTCGACTCTGTCTTGAAGAATTTTGGGTCCCAGATGATGTAAGACCTTATGTGCATGACTCAGTAACTTGAATATGGCCCTTTGTCTTACTGGGAACCAGAGGAGTGTCCTAATGCACTCAGATGCTGAGCTGTACTTGCTCTTGTTACATACCAATTTGGCAGCCGCATTCTGGACCAGCTGTAGTCGAGAGAGGAGATAGTCCTCCATGCCTACAAAAAGAGCATTCCCATAATCCAGCCTGTTAATAAGCAGGGCTTGGAGAAGGGTTCTTCTACACTCCATAAGGACCCATTAAAAGAGTCGTTTTAATTACTTTAGGGTCGCAAAGCTTTTCCCACAGAGTGCTTAATGAAACAACATTTTACCATTGACATGGCCGAAAGTTCCCATTTACTACAAGGTAAAGGCAAACAATGGCATAAAATTGTACACAAATACCAGCGCCCCCAGTTATTTTATCCATCCAGAGTTTCATATGGTTTTGAAAGCTCTTTGAAATAATCTGAAGGTGACATGTAAAGCTTTATAACATTGCAAATTGACTACCAATATATGTATACCATTGCGAGAATGCACAGGGAGTGCTGCTGAAATTAGCCTTCCAGGGACTTGGTGTCACAGATATCTTAGCAGCCCAAGAAGGGCTTCAAAGCGCCCGACCATCTCCAGCCTCGCACGACGCGCCCAGTCGAGGCTGGGCTGCCCACCCTATTAACATCGATCTCTCAGTGTTAAGAAACATTTCCTCCTGCTTTCTACAGCTACAGGTTAGTTACATGCTGTACGCTCCAAGGATGGGTAATAGATTGGGCCAGCAAGGGATTTCGTTTACTATGGTTAGGGACCAGTAAGTGCAGAACTCAATTTGATTGTGTGTTTACACTGATCTTTTGGTTGTAACTGGAAAGCTAAATTATCACTATAAATCAACAATGTTACCACACTAACATTATATGAAATAAAACAGTAATAATACGAAAACCAGGATATTGTTATCAAAAATATTTCTTTATATTTTATTATCAGAGAGAGACTTTATCTCTTGTGCATAATCAAGGGTACATAAAAATGCGAGTTGGATATACTAAAGCAGTGTTGTTCATTCACATGGTATATCTGGAAAAAAGTCTAAACTGCTGATAAATTATAACTTTGACTTCAGACAAGAATAACATGAAAGTCAATGGTTCTGATTGAAACAACATCAGAATTGAGACAATGTTGTCAACAATTAATCAATCAATCAGGCGTGGTAAAGCGTAACTACTCACCTGTGACGGTCAAATATTATGCTGCTGTGACACTTTTCTCTTACAACCTAGTCGTATACATTCACTTGCACCCTGTAAAGAATCTTTCTAATTGGCTCTTCCACCCGCACCTATCAGCGCCTGGATAGCCTCGCGGAGATTAGTTCGTGCTTTACAAATCCTTTTTTTGCATTTACATGCTTTTTACTTTCACCCGGTAGCAGGTCATGTTGACCTGTTGTCCCGGGGTGTTTTAGAACTAGTTAAATATAAAAAACACCTTCCTGACAAAGTCCTGTGTTTTTTGTGCGGGATGTCCGGCCTTGCCCCGCAGTCAACCCCCACACCCTACAGGTCAGACCAGCTTCAACTGAAGTACACCAACCCCCGAGCCAGGCATTCACACCTGCGCCCTCCTTCCTACAGTGTGGCCGGGAGTCGGGTAGCTCATAGACGCACAGCCTTTCTCGCTATCACCAAAGTAAAGCCCTTTCCTTTCCGTTCTGTAGGAGGCGGCTCGGTTTTGTTTCCAAGGCGATGGGCTTCATGGAAACACTCAAGACAGGCCGGTGAGAGCAGAGAGCGCTGTGAGAAAATACGTGTCAGGGGCACCTGCGTATACGTGAGGTGATTGCGAGAACGGGGCCAGACGCGACAGAGTGCTAGAAACAAAGGAGGGGTCGATATTAAGGCACTTATTATGTAAATGTCAAATAACTACTACGTGCGAAAAGACCGGCAAGCAGTTGGCCTAGATAAGTAGATGGAGGGACCAATGTAGGCTCAATCCGAATTGGTTCAAATCCAGACTAGTGATCCCAGTTCATTTTCGGAGCTCCTCAGAGTACTTTTCATTGGATGGTACTCGCATGTGCTGAGTACTGGCACGTCTTATTTGTTATTCAAACAAAAGGTCTGGCAACACCGGGCTGCACCCATTTATTCTAAGTAGGACTTGTATGGGGAGGTTCTACCTCAACCCAATCACTGATACATCAGATATACATTCTAATCCAGTCCCTTGCAAGTTCATTGCTTTAAGCAACACTGTGCTGTTTTCGAAGGGTTAAAGTGTAAGAGGAACACACCCTTCTGACTTTGTGGGAGCTGGTACGCGGGCCCGTGACTTCCACTTGTCACTCGTTATTCAATGTCAGATGTCCAGGGAGGTGATTGCTGACCTCGAATCCCTGACGAATTTGCCTCAAAGACATACAGGCAATGAAACATGTTGGCCTTCCTTGAAACGGTTTACAACATGGTGTGTTTTTAATGCCGAGCAAGCTCACGTTTCGGATTAAAAAGGGTGAAACCATTTACGTGAGTTCTAGCTCAATGTTATTGCTATATGAGACATTCTGTCTCGAGTTTTTCACGGGGTCTTCATTCTCTTTTTGCTTTCTTTTTTTTAATATATTTATCACCTCTTACACCTCTTGACACTTTTCTTACTGGATACAAATTTCTTTTCTCTATGAGAAAGTCACTGATGATGATAAAAATGTGGGCAAGCTGGTGAGGACCTGCCAGTAGCTCCTCCTGTGGTGCACACGTGAGGTGCTTTCTCATATCTCCACACATTTTTCTTTGTGGTACACATACACTGAATTGCTGAGGGTATGTCGTTTTGAGAGTGATCTGACCTACATTCCCTTTTTTAATAAAACTATTAGAAATATGGGCACAGGGTACTGGATTAGACTGTATAACTGACTATCAGTGGTTGGGTTGAGGTAGAAACCCCCTATACCAGTCCTACTTAGAATAAATGGTTGCTGCCCGATGTTGACAGATCTTTTTGTTTGCATATTTGATGATTGGAGTGTGATCTGGCTTGTATTTTCCCTCTGTAGCTCCTTGTTGTTAAGATATCTTATTTGTTGCCATCGAGTACTTGCCATCGAGTACCTGCCATCTCCCTTGGAGTAGGAGAGATGTGGTATTGATGGGGGGCAACTTGACCCGCTCTGCTTCGTTTGCAGATGCTGCCAGAGTGGAGCCCGTCGGAGCGCCCCAGTGACAGCCTGGCTCCATTGTATGCCGAGGTTGCGGCAAAAGTATTCAGCTCTGGCTAAAAATGCATTGAAGCTTTGGCTGGACAGGTTTTCGGAGCCTCTATGTGACACTGTGACCGACAGTGTTGTGTCCAATCAGGCAAGTGATTTTCCAGCGTGAAACAGGTTTTACGTTGGAAAGTAAATAGATAAAAAAGATTTTGCATTGTTTTATTTAACTTTTGTGATGCAAACACAGCGTAAAATCTTAGTACTAGTATGTTGTGCTCATCTGGGAAATCCAGATGGTTGGTTCAGTGGTTCAAAGTGAGAATCACGTCAGCAGGGGAAATATGTTTTTTTTTTTAAATATCTTGAAATTAGTTTTTGCATTCATGAGTGCATTTGCTTCTCATATGTGTGCATGCATAAATGTTGTGCTCAGTGCCCAAATGCTGGCACTGGCATACTAGTGGGAAGTGACAACCTGTGCACTCGTACCCAACTCTTATTTTATTTGTGTCTTAACAAGTAAAATGTTCTTAACACCACCACCACCACCACATGCACTCTCTCAGTTGGGATTACAGGCAGCAATTGATTCAGCAATTCAATCTGAATTTTCCCTTGGTGGCGACCTGTCATAGAATTGATCATAATAAAGTAAGTGTTTTTTGTCCTTCTAGGGTTTGGGTCCCGGGCCCTGATGTAGGTAGGCTCAACTCCTTCTTGTGTTTTTTTGTGTAACCGACAAGCAGACAGGACTGGGCTGGATTTGCCGTGTCTTGTGCTGGAAGTCCTCCCCGCAGCTTGTACTGTTAGTTTGCCCTTCCGTTAGGCAATCCAAGGTGATCAGCTTCTGTCTACCTCCCTGCCTGTGGCCATGGATGGGTGGCCCGTTCACCCAGATCCTGAGTGTGGAGCATACCGGACTCCAGGCCTAGGGCTACCATCCCTGGGCTGGATTTGCCGTGTCATGTGCTAGAAGTCCTCCCTGCAGCTTGTACTGCTAGTTTGCCCTTCCGTTAGGCAATCCAAGGTGATCAGCTTCTGTCTACCTCCCTGCCTGTGGCCATGGATGGGTGGCCCGTTCACCCAGATCCTGAGTGTGGAGCATACCGGACTCCAGGCCTAGGGCTACCATCCCTGGGCTGGATTTGCCGTGTCATGTGCTGGAAGTCCTCCCCACAGCTTGTACTGCTAGTTTGCCCTTCCGTTAGGCAATCCAAGGTGATCAGCTTCTGTCTACCACCCTGCCTGTGGCCATGGATGGGTGGCCCGTTCACCCAGATCCTGAGTGTGGAGCCAGGCCTAGGGCTACCATCCCTGGGCGGTTTGCCCAATAATTTATATTTTCTTTTTTTTTATTGAAACACTGCCAGTCCGAAAACCCCCTAAATATGTTTCCCATTAACATGTCCTGACCTTTGCCGGTTAAGTTTACCCTGTCCCCTGCATAGTATTCTGGTATTCAAACTGTGCTTCACATACTCAAAACACAAGATCTACAGAATCTGCTTTCTCCTATGTTTAGTTTGCACCTTGATCTCTCAACAGGGCTGTTGGAGTCCACCCCCTCCATGTTATCCTTGGCACTATCTTGGACCAGACAATCGTCCTGCCTAGCTGTCTTGACAGTTATACCAGGTATTGTTTAATCATGCACAGCATCTCTCTCCTGCCAAGTAATTGCTTCCTAGATGAATGACCAGCATGTCCAGGGGCAAAGTTTCTGTTACCACCCCCTTGATCGTTTGCATAAACTGCCCTCACTTCATGCCTGGGACAGCAGGAATTTTGCAAACCGGTAATCCCGCTGCGGAAGCTCTGGGTCACCTACCTTTGTGCCCTGGGTATGTGCGAGGGCTGGTCAGCCAGACCCTCTATGGTCTGACCCGTCTGTCTCCTGCTAAGATAAACACAAAATATTAGAACACTGCCCTGCTATAGGCTGGTTGGAGGGAGCTGGGGGGGAGGCAAACCGGCTTCATTTATCCTAACTGAGATCTTATGTAGCCCTTGTAGGCCCTGGACTGCCATCTGCTCAATCTTATAATTCCGTCTTGCTGCATGCCCTTCTGCTCTGCCGTGGTTGCAACCCAATGCAAAATGAATGTGACCTGAACTGGCTTTCCAGCAGAGCTGCCTGTCAGCACTTTACACATCACTGCCATGAATTACAATCTTCTGAGATTTGCCCCATCTGCATTCACAAACAGTGGTTCCACTCCCTCAGAGCAAATTCCCATGCACCTCCTTAAGAAGCAGACTGGGCCCGCTGAGCTTCAGATAGGCAGGAGGTGACAACCATTCCATTGGCGCCTCTTGGTGCGTCACCTGCAAAATGATTAGTACGAAAAGCATATGCACGAGGCGATCGCACACTATCTCACCATCAATGATGGGTCTGTCTCCAGTGCCGGGATATTATGGGAGGCTCTGAAGCCTACTCTGCGGGGGGTGGACAAAGCCTGGTGCATGGCGGCCCCGGAGGAAGGGCAGGGAAGAATTGGTATGGGCAGAGGCAAAGGTAGAGGTGCTTGAACGCCTGAGCTGGGAAGCCAGAGACGGGCAGGCGGTGAGACAACTGCTCCTAGGGCAACAGTCTCATGCTGCTCTCCTGCTGGACAAGGCTTGACAAGTTTGGCTGGCAATGCGTAGCAGGATATGCCAATGGGGGGAGAAGTCCAGCAAGATGCTACATCGGCTCTGCCAAGGCACTTTTCACCCCCAGGCCCTCCTGGGTGTACTGGACGAGGCCAGGGTGCCGATAACGGACCCTATGGCCATAGCGGAGAGTTTTGCATCTTGTTATGCGGATCTCTATGCCCCCAGGAGTGCTTGCCGGAATCTACTGTTGACAAACTTATAGCGGACCTGCACCCAAAACGGTGTTGGACGAGGTACGTGATCGGCTGGAGCTCCCTCTGAGAGATGAGGAACTGGGCGCAGCCCTGGGTGAGCTCAACTCTGGGAAGGCTCCTGGACCCAATGGGTTCCCTAGCGAATTCTTTAAACGGTACAATTTACAGCTGGCCCCTTACTATAGGTCGGCCTTGGAAGAGGCTAGGGAGGAGGGCTGGCTCGCCCCTGAATAGAGGCATGTGGAGGTGGTGGTGTTTGATAAGCCCGGATGGCCCCCAGAGCAGCACGCCCCCTACCGCCCCATTTCTCTCATGAATGTGGAGGCCAAGGTCCTGGCCAAAGAATTGGCTAACTGCCTCCTGCCTCACATTTCGGTGCTTGTGCATTCAGACCAGGCTGGGTTTATGCCCAGAGGGCGACCAGGCATAAGGTGGGTGCAAGTGGCGATGGCGGTTATCTGACAAACCGTAGAGCCGGCAGCACTCCTCTTAGCGGACATGGTCAGGGCGTTTGACTCCCTAAGTTGGGTATATTTGTTCGCACTGCTGCACAGCCTTAATTTTGGCCCACGTTTTATGTCATACCTGATGCTCCTATATACAGATCTGACGGCGTCGGTATGTGTGGCAGGAGCGGTCTTCTCCAGCTTCTCTATCGGGCGCGGCACCAGGCAAGGGTGCCCCTGTTGCCTTATTTATTCGCCCTGGCCATGGAGACGTTGACGGCGTGGGTGCGCTTTGAGTGGGCTCCAGATCTGTCTGATAGGATCGCTTTGTATGCGGATGATATCCTCTTCTTCCTTACAGCTTTGGACAGAACAGTGCCACAGCTCCTGCGGATCATGCAGATCTTTGGGGAAACGTCGGGGCTATATATGAAACCCCGCAAATATATGCTGTGGGTTTTGGGAGATGGGGTGAGGGTAGGCGCATGGGCATCCATGATTCAGGTGGCAGCAGGGGGCCTTAAATATCTGGGGGTGTTCCTATCGGAGGTGATGGCCATCTCCTAGGAGCGGAACCTGGCACCAATATGGGAGCAAGTCCAAGCAGATATAAAAATCTGGTTGTGCATGCCTTTGACACTGTACGGTAGATCAGCAATTTTTAAGATGGTTCGCTTCCTTGGTTACTACAGAATCATCCGTACCCGATCCCACCCAGATGGTTCCAGCTGGTGAATTCTGTGCTTGGGCAGTTCATGTTTTCTATCCACCTACTGCGGAGGACTCGCGACCTCGGAAATTCTTTCATACTACCAGGCCTCGCATTTATTGGTCCTTAATGAGTGGTGGTACGGCGACAGGGGGGACCCGGCATATGCGTTGGAACATCGACTTATGGGACCTCACACGCTCCACACTATTGTTTACTCGGCGTCGTTGCGGGTCGCGCTGCCACTGGCCACGCAGGTAGTGTTCCAAATTTGGAGGCAGGCGTTAAAGCGCATGGGATGGTGGAATACCCTGATTTGAGAAACCCCCTATGGCATAATGGGCGCCTGAGAGACCTGGCGGCCCTACAGGGCTTCAGGGGCTGGGATGCGATAGGTATCTCGACCCTGGGTGATGTTATGAGGGACACTACACTTAAGTCCTTTCGTGAGCTGCAGGAGGAATTCTGCATGCCCCGGTCCCAGTTTTATCGCTACCTTCAACTCCGCAATGCACTGTCCCCCAGCCTGGAGGGCCTGAAAACTCTCCCTAAATTTAGTCCATTCGATGCGAATGTCTTCATGGGGGATCTGTACACAAAGAAGATCTCCTGGATTTTTCAGTCCCTGGTTGCTCACTGCTCCCCCACACTTCAGAGGCTTTGGGGGGTCTAGGAGGAGGACGTGGGTACATTGGAGGAGGAGGATTGGAAAGAGGCTCTGGCCACCTGATGCGTCTCCGCCTCATTCAATTTAAATACCTGCATAGGTCTTACTTCACCCAAGCTCGACTGTGGCGGGTGGGATTGATTGTCTCTGCGGAATGTCTTCGGTGTGGCTGGGCGGAGGACACATTTATGCACACTGTCTTGCAGTGTCTATCCCTTGACCGATTTTGGAGGGGGGTGTTTTCCTGCCTTTCGGAGGTTTTGGGGTGGGACCTCCCGCGTATGCCACAGTTTGCCCTGCTTTACATCATGGAGGGAATGGGGGGCAATGGTTATAAAAGACATCTTATGCAATTGGGCCTCACATTGGCAAAACGGGACATAGCCAAGGTGTGGAGGGATCCATGGGCCCCCTCGGTGGCAGCATGGAAGAATGGCCTAGACTTTTGTACGGGGCTGGAACAGCCAATTTTCGTAGCCAGGGGTTGCCCACGTAAGCACTACAAAATATGGAAACGATGGACGGAATATCGGTGACTGTGGCTGGAGCCTCCCATTGTTTTGGAAGATCTTCCAGTGGAGGATTGCTGGTTCACATAGGCTTGTTCTGGTGCAGTGTGGGGGTTCTGGGGGTTGTGTGTACCTATGTTAACATTCTTCTACTCCATATATAATGAGCGCGGACTGGACTCTGTGGACATTGTGCGACTCTGGGGGGTGAGGGAGGGAGGGAGATGGGGCGGTCCTTAGGATTCCTGATGGTATACTTAGACATGTATCTTAGTAATTACTATAAAAAGTCGATTGCTTCCTTGCCAATGTAAAGTTTGATAGTGCAGTTGTCTCTGGGATGCAGAGCCCTGCAACGTATGTGCAATTTGACAATAAAATACGTTTAAAAAAAAAATCAGACTGGGCATTGTTTGTGGTCAGTGAGGCACATTAGAGTCACATCTTTCCCCATCTGTTTCATTTTAGACCACTTTAAAGTTTGGTCTGTTGTTCCCTCTCTGAATTCTGTGTCATCACTTTCCATTTTTTGTCTGTGCTACCAGTTCACCTACTCTAAAGCCACCAAAGAATGCGATGGTAAAGGTTGCTTTGACCAGTACAGCCTCAAACCCCAAGGCTGTTTGCCTCTCAATTTCTGTCAATAAGAATCCCAGTTTGTCAGAATATATTGGGGGATGCTTATCTCTCTTTACTCCTTCCAGGCACCTCCAACCTCTCATAGCTGCATTTGTGTAATGTGAACTGGTGGGATGGTGACCCGCTTCAAGTTTTGAAAAGTGAGCTTCTACAGTTAGGTGGGTTTGTGCTCAAAATGTGGATATTTCTACAAGCGCCCAGCCTATAAAGAGCTCAACTGATGCAATACTGCTTTGGGCGTCCTCAAACTCACTTATGCCTGTCACCCTCTTGAAACTGACCACAGAATTGCAGTATTTCTTTGCTAGTTTTGGTTCCAGTGCATGCTCATTAACGGAGAGAGGTTTGGTCTGCGAATTCCAAAGCTTTTCCAGGAATGGGGTCATCAAGAGCAATGCCTGAGGGGCCAGACTTCTGAACTTGTCCATCTGGAAGCAAAAAGGCGCATTAGCTCACGAGTTGCCCATCATAGTATGGTGGTCAACTGAAAGGAGATGATAACAGCGGTGTACTCATATAAAAGGTAAGTTTAATTAGTCTTAAGAAGCTACCACAGACACGTATGGTCATCGCCGTCAGCTCCGAGCAACTGACAACGAACACAATGGTTTTCAAATAGCAACCAAACTGAAAAACTAACCATTACATTACTTTTTCCTTTACCCGATAACAATACATCGCTTTAATACATTAAAATTACACTACCCTTTCCCTTACAAAAAAAAAACCATAAAAAGAAAACAAATAAAATGAACAAATAAACAACATTCTTCTCTGGACTGACCAAGGCAGTCTAAAGTTAAAACTGTGAAAATAGTACAGGACGAGTGACCCACTGTCCCTGGCATACAGGATAGTGCATGATGATAAAATATAAATTACTTCCTGAACTTAAGAGGAAGACACCTAGAGCGGCTGCTATTATGAACAGTGGGACTGGTACTTGTTTCAGAATTGGACCCGCTCGTGGAATATGGAGCTTCATCTGATACTACTGATTTGGCACACACCTTCTCAGGAACCAAACATCCCTATTGGTCAACCCTACTACCACACTTGACAACCCTTTCAAAGTTCCACCAGTTGGAACCGTTCACTGATTGTGTTTCCACACACTTTATCCACATCAACCGGATTACTAAACTTCGTAACACTCTTTTTGACATGGACTCCTTTTTTTATATAAACTGTGGGGGATATTCTCAAGAAAGTGTGATAATTACAGAAAAATTAGCTTAACGCAACCCTTCACATCGCAGTCTATTGTGGGAAAATAACGCCGTGTTAAAGTTGTATTCTCAACATGGCGGTACCATGCGATAGGCTCACAATAACGCATCAAATGTCTGCGATAAAGTCAACGCGACGCTGCAAAAATGTGAAACAGGAATGCAAAAAAAAGTCGCGATGAGGTCAATTGCGATACAAAAATCAGCAAAAACCCAGAGACAGGCCTGCAATTCCCACACATCATGCAGGAAAATGCACAATAAAAGCACACACCAAAACCAAATCAAACTGCGTAGCACCATGGATGCACCCAGACCGAGTGCAGAGGCCAACACGAACCGCACAAGCCCCACAGACAACCAGCAAGGAACCTCAGGGTTGGGGAAGGGTAAGGAGAAGAGGAAGAGGAAGAAAGGGTGCAGTCCGCGTCACAGAGGTGACAGAACACTACCTTAAACTGAATGCCAATTTACCAAACGTGAATGCAGTCGGGGTGTCGAGGAGGTCAATGGAGGAGGCCAGGAGGCGCTGGTATGATGTGAAAAGCCAAACCAAGCACAAACCCGCTGCCAGCAGGAAGGCAGCAACGGCGACAGGAGGTGGGAGTTCTGCACCACATGAAGAGCTGGAGGAAATGTAGGCCACAGTCATCAGTGTGGAGACGGTGCAAGGAGTTGGGAGTACGGACACAGTTCAATAGGACCTGACACAACATCAACAGGATGAGTAACCACCTACACCCCACAAAGGAGACCCACACTGCG
This sequence comes from Lissotriton vulgaris, assembly GCF_964263255.1. Lineage (NCBI taxonomy): Eukaryota > Metazoa > Chordata > Amphibia > Caudata > Salamandridae > Lissotriton > Lissotriton vulgaris. The sequence continues at coordinate 429,284,366 of NC_141687.1, forward strand.
ACAGAGACACATGCATTTGTACATTTCCTGTAATGAACCACATCCAGAGCCCAGAACTTTCATTCACACACCCACGCCGGACCTCCGCACATCGGCCCAGTCCACTCCTCTTACATATTGAGTGGGTGACAACAAAGCTACATGTCCAAGGTCTTACCTGCTGCCAGCGGTGACATTGTTGCATCCGCTGTAATGTCCAATGTAATGTTGTAGAGCCCGGGGCCCTCATGCATACATTATGACCACACAGACACATGCAGATAGTTAGTGTAACTGGCTACGGGCACGTGCGGCCGGCCCCATTATTGGAAGGGTCACATGTACAGTGACACCTGTGCTGGATGTGTGTGGGGTGAGTGTAAGCCAGCCCCAAAGGAGTGGTTGGTGCTGGCAACAACTTGAACAGTGAACACTATTAAAACAGAAACAGAAAACACCAGCAGCACAGAGACAGCTGTGTAGCATCATGGTGGTAGCCAGAGCAAGTACAGAGGTCACCCACTATGCAAACAGAAGTGTCAGTGAGTTGCAGTGCACTGAGGTTGGGGCACTAGAGCTGAGCGTGCTCATGTGAAGAAAATGTCTAGGATTGTGTCCTTTCTGGATTTTCCTGATGCAGCTGCAGTGGGGTGTGTTACACCTGCAATATCTTCCTCATCGTCCCAGGTTTCCAACACTGCCTGAGGTGACAATGCTGTGTGAGCTCTCCACAGCACAAAACTCAATCAGAAATGGTCCATGAGCTGTGGTGCACTGGCAGGTCCTCCTGGCAAAACAGCAGTCCTCGGATAAAACAGAGTCAGGGAGCAGCTGGCAGCAAGTCAACAAGAAGAAAAACAATCCAGTGAGTTCTTTCAGATGAGACCTTTGCGTAGTGCAGCATTCCTTCTGACAGAAGTTCAGTCCCAGTTCCACAGGTGCTCTGCCAACATGGGGTCAGAGCTCCTATCAACCCCAGCCCTGGCTCCAGACATCAGTCGGGGGTAAATCAGGCCTTTGTGTGATGGCAGTACACAGCCTATACAAATCTTAGTGTGCCCCGCCTCCCTCTCTCTTAGCCCGGGAAGACTATCAGTATGCAGATGTAACCCTGTCACACCCAGCCCTTCCTTGATGATATATAGCAGTACAGTGTGTATGCAAGCCCTGCAATAGCAGGCCTGAGACAGGTTTGATGGGCTATGTCAGTGGGTGGCAAAAGCAGCACTGCAAGCCCACTAGTAGCATTTAATTTACGGGCCCTCGGCATATAGAATACCACTGTACAAGGGACTTACAAGTAAATTACATATGTCAAACAGGTACAAACCAATCATAACATCTTTAGAGGGGAGGGCACATTAACTTTAGCACTGATCAGAAGTGGTAAAGTGCCCAGAATCCTAAAATCAAAAGAAGATAATCAGAAAAAAAGGAGGAGGAAGTCAAAATATTTGGGGATAACCTTGTAAAAGGGCCAGGTCCAACACCTGTGTTGGTTCCTCCAAGGTCTATTCAAAATAGTGGCAAGGCCTGGTAGTAAAAAGCAGGTGTCTGTCGTTAGGGAAAGTCTAGTTTCAAACATTAGTACCAGATTCCCTAAAGTATTTTCAGATAAACTGGACACCATAAAGAAGGTTCAACACAAAATCAAGGTTAAAGATGGGTCTAATCTGATAAAGCACAAATTGTAGATTGTCCCATTTTCTATAAGAGAAGACCTCGAGAAAGAGCTTTTGAAGTTATGTGAATCATCATTGTAGTTATCACCTCTTGTGGTTGCCAGGAAAAGAAAATGGTGATTTGAGGATTTGCATGGATTTACGAAGGCTCAACATGTCCAAATTGGTTTGATTTTCACCCTCGCCAAAAAATTACCGATCTTTCGGGTTCATGGACGGGTGCAAAATCATTTTCCATGCTTCACTTATCGTTACTATCATCAGGTGGTTTTAGAACCAGAGTCTAGACACTTAACACATTTCGTGCCACCTAGAGGTGAAGGAAGTGACCCAACTAGGGCCTCCCCGGTCACTCTCATCCTCCTCTAGCCTTCCAAGAAATGAAGAGTCAATGACACAGTAGAGAATGCAAGCAAACTAGTTTATTCACAAAGTACACTGCAATCGAGTCCAATCTTACCAGCCTCCTAAGGCACCTATAGTCAGGTCTGGCGAGCTACCTTTTTCATAAACAAGGTGGAAAACATCTACAAAACCGTCCATTTGACGGGTCTGGGTAGCGATTCTGAGGATCCAATTTCCTCTGCCCATATATTAGCCACCTTCCCACCCATTACTGAAGAAGCACTTACTACACTCTGCAGGAAGGTTAAATTAGGTTCCCCTACTGACCCTATGAAGCCGGAACATCTGAGGAGATTACTATCGGTTTTACATACACCGCTGGGCAAGGTCATTAACCTGTCCCTGGCCAGGGCCGTTGTCCCAAGGTCATGGAAGCAGGCCTTTGTCATGCCGCTTCTAAAGAAGCCCACGTTAGACCCAACTAAATTGGAGAACTTCCGCCCAATCTCCTTGTTGCCTTGGATTTCTAAAATCACCGAACCACAAGTCAATTTGATTCTTTTTACCTGGAGGAAAATCACATCCTGGACTCCTCTCAGTGTGGCTTCCGTCACGGTCTTAGTACTGAATCAACCCTCCTAGCCGTATCTGAACATCTGAGAGCAGCATTGGATGAGGGGCGGTCCTCGGCACTGATCCTATTGGATCTCAGTGCCACTTTTGACAAGGTCTCGCACCAGATCCTGATTCAAAGACTGAAGGAGGCTGGCCTTGTGAACGCTGCCCTGACCTGGCTTACCTCTTTCCTCTCAGATAAGTTTTTTCAAGTTTCGGCTCCCCCTTTTTCATCTAGGATGTATTCCATCAAACAGGGGGTACCACATGGCTCTGTGCTGAGCCCTACACTCTTTAACTTGTATGTTCAGCCGCTGGCCTTATTATCCAAAAGGAGAGGGTTGACGATTGTGTCATATGGTGATGACACCCAACTTGTAGTCGCCCTCTCCAATGATTGCCAAGATGATGCGGCCAAGTTTCAAAGGGGCTTGGCAGATGTAGCAGAGTGGCTGACTGCCAATTGCCTACCGCTCAACGCAAGCAAGACTGAGGTCCTGCTGGTATAGAAGGATCATGAGCTGTGGAGCGGGCATTGGTGGCTCTCCTCCCTGGGACCCCCCCTATTCCAAAAAAGGTGGTGAAAAATCTGGGTGTATGGGTTGACTCAGCGCTGAGCTTTCAAACTCAAACTAAGAGGGTGGCGGCGACCTGTCTTGGCATTCTTCGCAGTCTTAGACCTATGCTGGGTTTCTTTGACCCTTCAGTCCGGCAGACCATTGCGCAAGCATCTGTTCTATCTAGACTGGAATATGCTAGTGCGCTTTATCTTGGGGTCAACAAGACCAAGATCTCAAGACTTCAGAGGGTCCAGAATGTCGCAGCCAGAACTCTTCTTGCCATGCGCAGCCGCTGCCCCACCTCTAGTACCATTTGGCAGACGGTGGAGTTTAAATCTCTCTGCTTTGCGTTAAAGCTCTTGAAATCCCCCACTTCTGGTATAATATCTGTCCTGCTCTTGTTTTACACTCCCCTGCGTCATTTGCGCTCTGCAGGCAAACATTTGGTCTCTATACCACGTGTGAAGAGGGCCCGTGCTGGTGGTCGCTCGTTACGCTTTCTAACTGCCAAGCTCTGGAATGATCTTCCATCTCACATCCAGAGCATGGATATCTATTTGACCTTTTGAAAAGCATTAAAGACTCACCTGTTCCCGCACTAAGTCCCCCTCTTCTGACCCACCATCTTCTCTGGCCCTTCCTGTTTTTCTTCAGGAGGGATACTCGCTGTTTAAGTTCTATTTTGCTCAGCGCCGGGACGCCCTGTTGCTGGGGCAGCTGTGCACTTTACAAGCTATCTTAACACCAGAAACCCCAGTTCTAATACTGGCTGTTACCTAGTGCTGCTCTCCTGTCTTCTCTTTTGTTTAGATGCCAGCGTCAGGTTACGTTACCATCACAGAACTACCCACTTATAGACTTCTGAGGCCTGCTATGCTACACCAATGTTTTTACTTTGATGCTCCATGCCTCTTGGGATCCTGTTCCTCTGCCAACACCAACGCCTTGCCACGTTCTTCCGGATGCCTAATAAGGAGCCCCCAAATTCACCTAAATCCACCTTCCATAGGTACAATTATTTGGCACCACTGTTTGTCATTGGTTATTGCTTTGTGCACCTCAATCATAATTCACTCTAGAGGTGGCAATGTTGTATATGGTTGAATATGACCATAAATTCTTATTTCATTACAACTCATACAGTAACAAGATTACAAAATGTTATCACTACATAGACGATGTACAGTGCATCTCAACAGGTACAAATGAAGATCTCAGACAATTCACTAGTTGGTTCAATGCGATATCACAACATATCAAATTTAATATGAGTAGTGAACAGAAGATCAACATCCTGCTTACAGTTACATGGGATGAAGGATCTTTAATAGCCAACCTGTATAATAAAGCTACAGATAAAAATAGCCTGCTACAGTATAATAGCTTTCACCCAAGAAGCTTGAGCACTATACTTCCATTTGGACAATTTCTGAGGATGCACCAAAATTGATCCCCAAAAGGGGAATACTTTAGAAATGCAGAGGGAAATAATAGTATGAGGCTACCCAAAGGAACTGGTGAAACATGCACGCAAACAAGCCTGGTTCATACCATGGGAGGTATTACTGGAAAAAAGGAACAAGAAAAAATAGGAAACTATTGTCTGCATCAACCAATCAAAAAAAAAGATTGATCAATCAGGACTGCCATTTGCTTTCGGGCCTCAATAACCACTACATAACCCAATATTTGCACTTAAGAAAAGGAAGTGCATCAGAGATCATCTTTTAAGAGCCTACACAGACCCCAAACAGAGAAAGAGAAACGCACATCTGACAGTATGGAATTTTGATCCTACATCAGGACACCACAAATATGGCAAACGCTCCACATGTGCCAACACGTTAGAGGGTTTGATACTTTGCTTTAAAAACAAAACAGCCATCCACAAAGCCTTCTTGAACTGCAAAACCCAGGTACCTAATCTATGGGATCTTTTGCTCATGATAAAATCTTTATACTGGAAAAACAAATAAGGAAATATGTAAAAGGATTGTACAGCACAAGAACCTGTATGATGCAAGGTAGCACAGCACCCATAGTAAAATGTTTTATGGAATATAAGCATGGAGAGAACGAACTGAAATGGACTGTAATAGAACTGGTCAGAACAGGACAACAAAAGGCCATTTTAACTATAAAGGAATTTCCAGCAGGAATTAGTACTGAGGCAGTAATACTATGATATCAACTAAGAATTCCACAGGCATGTGGCAACATAACGTGATTTTAAAAAAAAGTATGCAGTAACTGAATTGGAACATAAATTCACAAAACATTTGTAGTTACACAATCAAGAGAATTAATATGTCCCAATAGAAAACAATATGCATTAATTAAATCTGCCAACATCCTTCATAAACAAATTAGGCACAGAACTAAAAAAAAAAAACATTTCCCAGCAGGATGTAACTGCAGAAACTGTTGAGAGACAATGCAACATGTACTGCTGAGATAGTACAAAGACATGACGAGAAGGCAGATGCAGAGAATGCAAAGGGAAGACACCATCTGTCAAAGGAAGGAGCGGGGTGGTTAGAGGAACCAGCAGCACTTCAACAGATGAACGCTGTGTGTCACTTAACATGACTTGTCAGACAAAGCCTGTGCTGCTTGTACCCTATTGTTTTCTGGTTGGACAGATGCCTTGTACTCTGCTAGTCACTTTATTTTTGCATGCTATGTCTTTTAGTTTGAGTGCGCTTTTTCAAGTTCTGTTTAATTATGTGTAAATGCTTGGAATTTATATTCGAGCAAACATGTGGTACTGATTAGCTAAAAACCTCTGCTTCCTGTTAAACACAAAGTTGCCTGTTATGCTTGCTTGTTTTTATTTTGTTTAACTGCACCATCAAATAGCTGCCCATTATTTCCTACACCCAGTTTCCTGCCAGAGACAGTCTTCTAATTGAGAGGAAACACTCATTAATCTTCTAGAAAGTTCCAGATTAACACTTGCATGACAGTCTATCAAGACTTCTTTCAAACACAGCCCACTGCTTGGCCTCATTGCTCTCTCTGAATAGAGAGCTCTGTATCCTGTCAGTGCTCTCTTTAGGTTCTGAGACCCGCTGCCTGCAACAAGAGTATGCTGGACATCTTCACTTGGAAACTGGTGGCCAGCAACCCTTATTGGGACTTTGCCCCTTTGTGATAGCGTCCAACAATCTTGAATCCTAGAACCTGGTTAATCAGGTGATGCCGTTATCCTCCTGTTGCCTTGACTATAACCAACATTTCGCTGCATAACGCTCCAACTATTATGGCGCATTACACAGACAGTCTCTTCTAGTTATAGTATCCCCTTTTTCTTCAAGGATACCCTAGCAATTTTAGTTTGAGTAAGAAAGCCGTGGCTAAAAGAAAAGGACTAGTTAAGTGAAGTAACACAACATGAAAAAGAGAAAGATGTTGAATCATCTGAGCTGAGGCTAAAGGATACACACTCAGAATTCAGATCAGGGGTCATAACACAATTTATTAATCATTACTAAAGTGCTTTTAGATTTGAATTTCAACCAAGAGACCATTGTAACCCTGTTTCAATAGAGCTGTAGAACATTGTCATAATCTAGACCAAAAAAGAACCTTCATTTTCAAACTGGACCTTACCACAGAGAGTTCAGACCCTTACCCCAAGGCTCTTGATCATCAGTGTTGGAAATATTACAGGAAAAGAATCTGCCATTGTTACCACCATGTATTCACTTCTTCCACCTTGTCATTAGGTCCAAGGAAATGTCAGTTATGCTTACTTTTCCAAAGATGGAAAAAATCCTTGAATTTTTTGAGAAAGGGCTCCCTCTCAGCTTAACTCACCATGTATTCAGTAACATTGCATTTCTGGAGTCCAATTCTAGAGTAAATCTTTAGTTTGTGAGAACTTCCCCCATTTAACCCCAATCACCAGAGCCCAGTCCGTTATAATTCGTAATTTATTCCCCAATTTGACAAGTAAAGATCGGAAAGATACTTCTTAGCCCGTTAAGCTCCTGCTCCTACTGCTCGCTTGGGCACGCCCTTTTCAGCTCGAACATGGGTCACAGGACCATCTGACTTCAACTCTCAGGCATCGTGCTATATAAAACTTTATAAAGAAATAAATTACCAATGGGACAGGTACACTCATGAATTCACTCCTTGCAACAATGTTAACAGCAATTTTATACAATGAGCAGTATTAAAAAATAAATGGAAGCCAGAACATCCACCAAACATTGTGGTATATTCACTTGATCTAGGTAGATGTAAGCATAGAAGCAGCAAGACTGTGTATTCATGTGAAGGAATATGTCAAGATGTCTATTTGTGTGGTATGCTCACAACACATATTATCACTGCCATTCCTTCTTTCAGATTGTGCCCCGATGCTGGATGTTGCATCTTTCTTCCCCTACTTTCTTCAATGACTTGTTATTATCATGGCCGGATTTGTTTTCTTTTATTGTGTCTCTTCCTTTAATCCTTCTTTGCTCTTAGGTTTTTTCCCAGACCACTCAATAAAGTGGAGTGCCTTCTTATCATTGACCTTAAGAAACCTATGCTCATGTATTGATAATTGCGCAACACGTAGCAGCAACGCCATGGGGCTGGCTTTCTCCAGTCTTTGCTCGCCCAGTCAGGGCTGTTCTCCATTACACATCCTGCCTTGTCTCTGCTCGGACCACATCTTCCCAGTGCTACCGACGCTTTCAGGGACAAAGCGAGGTCTCCGGGGGGCCGATACCTTCCATTTGAAAACCACAAAATGTAAAACTTCTCTTGAACCCAGACAATCTTTTGCGGGTGCTGCAACAAACATTTGGAGCATCTTTGTCCTTTGATACGAATCCGGCTGGTACCCCTGCGCCTCATGCATCTCTCCCACCTCCCTCTGAAGTCATCCATTGCATGAGACCCCCTGCTCTATTCCTATGCCCCGTCTCTCACTGTTCCAGGTATTGCATTTGAAATACTCCACCATGTTCAGTTTTTCATATTTTACTCTGTGGTCTGGACTGTTGCATGAAAATGACACTGTTGTTTCCTCTGTGCAGCTGTGCTGCAGTTAAAGCCTGGTTTTATGATACTTATGGTTAGTCTATTGTAATCAGTCATTGTAAGATCCTCAGTTGAGTGAAAGGATCACGCAATAAGGCAGGTTTACAGGAGAAATTCAGGTTTATTTCTCTAAAAGAAGAACCCATCCAACGCTCCACATCCAGTGAAGGCAACATTCTTGATCATTTAAACTAATACATTCCATCACCTGGAAGACATGGAGCAAGAACAGAACCCCTAGTTGCCATGATATATTACATCATTACGAGAACCTGCTTTTTGCCGTGGAATGCAGGATGCCACACACCTTCCCCCATTGACATTAAAAAACACAAAAAAAGAAAATGAGTCAATAGAAAAGGGAAAAGTAACAGTGAACAAAATATTCAGCATGCAACAATTTAAACGTATTAACTTATACATTTTCCAGAAAAGATGCATCAAGGACCAGGAACTGATCCAGTAAGGTTAAAGAGAACACTCAAGATACCATTAGGATGTCGGGCGGATTGCCCCCGCCAGGCTGGCGGTAGCCACAGCCGGCCTGGCGGGGGCAATCCGCCCGACATCCTCTCCTGCATTCCCCCCCGCCATATTAGAATAGGGAGGGGGACCGCGGCGGACGGAAAGACCGCCCACCGCTTTTCAGCCCCGTTTTAACATGGTGGTAGTGTCTAATAGACACCGCCAGCCATATTATGATGGGCCAAATCAGATGCCTTTCCGTGGCGGCACCTGTGGGCCCCCAGAGTGAAGGACGGGTGGGGGGGTGCACACAGGGGTACCCGTGGTACCCCCCTGCATTTGCATAAACAAAGCGGCAGGCACCGCGCGGTGCCTGCCGCTTTGTTTATGCAAATGCACGCATACATTTTTAACATTGTGGCTGGCGGTGCAGTGAGCACCGCCCGCCATAATGTTAAAAATGGGGGATACGCCCGCCACTGTGGCGAGCGCATCCTAATGCACACATCGGGAACCCCGACCTTGAGGCGGGCGGTCCCGTTTTCCGCAAGGGTTACGGGCGGGCAAAGCCCACCCGCCATTCTAATGGGGGCTATAGTCTTTTAAATAGTATGGCCTTTAACATTCCTTGAAGAAAAGCGTGGAGGACCAGAAACAGTAACAGCATTTTTACTGATCACAGATTTATCAGAAGAATCCTGTCCATTATGCACACAGACTCTATTCAAATTCCCAATCCTGTGGTCTTGTGTTCTGACAGCATTTTTGAATATTTGTATAACCTGTATGGGTTTGAAAAACTTGCCATTGGTCCCAGGTTGCTTGATGGCTACCAAGTCACCTACCGATACCTTGGTTTCCTTAGTGGAATTCTTAGAATCAAAATATGATTTTCTGGATAAACACTTAGCTTCTTCTCTTTTACGCCACTCTGGAGTAACTTTCTCAGCTGAAGAGAGAGAAGCAGAATCTTAAAAGTATCTTACCCAAGGAGGCTCAACCAACGTACAGGCAGACCCACCTCTAAACAGAGCAAAAGGTGTCTTTCCAGTCATGCTATGTGGTGTCACCCTATAACTTTCGACCTTTTTTTTTTAGAACTTTTTCATTCCAATTGAGACCAGCACCCTTCGCCCAAGAGATAGTTTCCTTCAAAACCCTATTGAACCTCTCCACCATTCCATTTGTCTCTGGTTGATAAAGAGAACATTTCTTGTGTTTGATGCCATGACTATTAAGAAAAATTTCCATTTCTCGTGAAAGTAATTGACCTCCATTATTAGTAAGGATAGTTTCAGGATAACCCTCTTTGGCCATAAGAGGCTCTAAGAATTTGATAACTTTAAAAATCTCAATATTGGCAGTAAAGTGAATTTCAGGCCACCTGGAGAAAAGATCTCTGAGCACCAAAATAAAAATGTGTTGACCATTAGAGTGAGCTGGCCCAAGTATATCCGAAGCGACATCTTTCCAGGGCCCAGAAGAAAGTTCTCTTACCACCATGGGCTGAACCTTGTAGATTTTGACTTATTGCTCATAGAACCCACAAAATAATCCCTAACAACTCTCTCCACGTGCAGATCCATTCCTGGCCACCAGTAAGAAGAGCAGTCTTTCCTTAGTTCATGACACCCCAGAATGTGACTTGTGTGCTAACTCAATTAATGTTTGACGGAGTTCAAGAGGAGGAACTTACAGACAATTCATCTCTCAGACCCCAAAACTTGCTAGCCTCTTCCGATGCTTGCTTCTTAGAGTGCCAACCATTTTGAATGAGGGACACAAGTTCAGAAAGTACACAATCAGCAAATAACTCTAAACGCCACTGATGTTCATTAATGATCCCATCCCCTACAACACAAACTTGAAAATCATTATCATCAAAATCTTCATCTTGTACCTTATTTTCAACCTTTTACACAAGTCTAGAAAGTGTATTAGCTATACCATTCTCTATGCCAGGAATGTCTCTTATGTCAAAGTCATACCCTTGAAGGGCTATGTCCCATCTGGTTATTCTGCTAGACACCATATCAATTACTTTCTTCTTGAAAATTTCACAGAGGGGCTTGTGATTAGTTCTTATCATAAATTTGGTACCCCACAAAAACGTTTAAAGTTTTTTTTATAGCCCAAAATACTACCAAGGCCTCCCGCTAAGTAACAGAATAGTGAGATTCAGCATCTTTAAGACAACGAGAGAGAAACATAATGGTTTGCATTCCCCCTTCACCTTCCTGTTGAAGAACTCCTCCCAAACCTTTGAGACTTGCATCAGTAGTGATAAAGGAGGTCTTTAAGGGATCAAAACTTTTGCGTTTAGGAGCACTACTGAGTTTTTCTTTTAAAGTCTCAAACTCAAAACTACACTCTTTAGACCACTTGAAATCTACCCCTTTCCCCAAGAGAGATCTCATGCAACTACATTTCTCAGCAAAGATCTCAATGAATTAATTATTATACTCATTCATTCCAAAGAACTTCATGAGTTCGTCCCTACAGGTAGGAGTAAACATGCGAGAGATGGTGTCCACAAGATTGGCCTTAGGAGCAATACCCTCACCTGAGACGATATGTCCTAAATAGTGAATAGAGGAACTTCCAAACTGACACTTTTCAGCTTTAATTGTGAGATTTACTTCGCTCAATCTACCCAAAACGCTTAACAGAGGATCCTTGTGTTCTCTATGATCATTCCCAAACACTAGGATGTCGTCTTGGTAGATACACTTACACAGAAATCCCTGACATGCTGACACGCTTTTAATACTTGAGCACGCTATTGTTGTTCCAACTCGCATTACCGCATTTTAAAATTACCGTTTGTATCACTTGTACTGTTTGCTTAACGATTTCGCACAGTATATTGTTTTAATTGTGGGCACATTAGTAAAACTGCATTTACTGTCCTAGGGCACCGCTTATCTCCCCGTTCCACCGCAGTCAGTGCTGTTTGTCGTGGAGGGAGTTGACTAGCGCGGTACAGAGGGAGCCTATCACCCTCACTTCCGGGGGCCATATTTGAGAGGTGACGGTCTAGTGGTTGCACTAGGACCATCAGTAGCCTCCTATTTAAAGCTCATATGGGGTTGACGCGCAGCGGACGCGCGCAGCGGGTGCACCGATGGCTCGCCGAAGGTGTGCCAAAGGTAAGCCCATCTGTGCCCGTCCGTGCCGCGGCCGGGCCTAGGGCCAACCATCATGGCCAACCCACGCCAAATATCTTCCCCGCTAGAGTCGAGATACTTCCTCTGAACATTCACAACAGCCACTGCCATGATACTATAAAAGTAGGTGACTGGTGGGGACCGACTTACTGCAGGCATTGCAGGGCGGAGTTGACCCCAGAGGAACACATCTTAGCGCCTAGTAGGCCTATTACCTTTCGCGGAGGACTTATCAATGAGGACTTATCAATGCCAGATCAATGTGCAAGAACGTGGCACATATTTATGACCTAATCTCTGAGAATGATTTAGACTGGCTGTTCGTCACAGAGACGTGGCTCAAAGCCGGGTGCAATCCAGATATCGTATTTGCCTTGCCACAAGGGTACCTTATCCAAAGATTAGACAGGCAGAAACAACGTGGGGGGGGACTCGCCATTATCCATCGAGACTCGGTGAAATGTACTTCTTTCGAACTTCCAGGTATTAGGGGGCTGAAAGCCTGGGTTTCTGCTTGCAAATACATGATTCTACCACTTTTTCAGGGGCCTTAATCTATCGCCCACCAGGGCAACAAAAAGACTTTCTTGATAGCCTTGCAGAAGTGATTAGCAATCTTACTCTGAAATTCGCCAACTTCACACTGCTAGGCGACCTAAATCTTCACCTCGATTCGGCCACTGACTTAAATGCGGCTTGTTTTAGAGACTTAATGAACGTGTTAGGGTTGACTTTGTTGACATTGGACCCCACCCACAAGGCGGGCCATACCTTAGACTGCATCTGCACAAACTTAAATTCTCTGAAGGTGAAACCACCTTGTATCCAGACCTGGTCCGATCACGTGCTTATTCCTTTCGATCTTTTGGTAGAAGAGAAAGTGGTAAGGAAGGGGCCAACTAAAGCCGGTGTTCGCATAAAACATGACTGGAAAAAAATAAGTGACAACCCAGACCTCCAGCGGATTGCGATGGAAGGCAAACCCATAATGACTGGTGTCACGGAGATAGATAATAAAAACTTCAATAACTGGATTGCCGAAATTTGCGTACCAGTCAATATGACCAAGTCAAGCAAAACGCACAATAAAAAAAATGTCCGCGCCCTGGTTTTCACTCTCCCTAAAGGAGAAACATACTGAGGTTAGAATATTAGAGAGGAAATGGCGCCGCTTGTATGTAGCCGAAGTACTCAGTCATAATAAAAAAGCTAGGAGGCAGTACCATGAATTAATTAAAAATGCCAAAAAAGAATACTACTTAGAAGCAATTAATTCCTCAAACAATAAACAGAAGGAGATATTCAAAATAGTTAACAACTTCATGAATCCCAGGTTTCTCCTACAAGAGATTCCTCCATCTCTCACCCTGTGTAATTCGATTGCCAACTATTTTGAGCAGAAAATATTAGGCCTTACTAGAGATTTCCCTGAACAACCGGACTCCATCTGGGAAGAGGCAAGTGAAATGGGAACTGGGATAGCGCATTTCAGAAACTTCTTGCCCATCAGTCTGGAAGAGTCCCATCAAGCGATACTATCCAGTAAATCTGGCTCTCCCTTTGACCCCTGCCCCCTATGTTGTTGCACGCCTTAGTAGACACGGTAAACCCGATTATTAATAACATCATCAACTTCTCCCTGTCCTCTGCTGTGATCCCGCTGGAATGAAAACTGGCGGCGGTGAAACCTCTGCAGAAAAAGCCTCTAGCAGACCCTTCAACACTCTCCAACCTTCGTCCTATCTCGCTGCTTCCGCTACTTTTTAAACTCACGGAAGCAGCCTTGAATAAACAACTGACAAAGTTTTTAGAGGATGAGGATATTCTGCACCCTAATCAATCTGGGTTTAGGGCGTCGCACTCTACGGAATCTGCCCTTCTGTATATTGTAGAGACTTTGAGGACTGCCATGGATCAAGGGAAGAAGGCTGTCCTTATTCTACTTGTTCTATCGGCGGCCTTCGATACGGTGTCACACTCCGTACTGATCGGCCGCCTAGCAACATCAGGGGTAGCAGGGACTGTGCTTGGTTGGCTAAAGAATTTCCTCAGCCATAGGAGGCAAGTCACGGTGCTGGGAGAGTATTGCTCTGAAGAAAAAGCAATGCCAACAGGGGAGCCCCAGGGCTCAAGTTTGAGCCCTGTACTGTTCAATTTGTAAATGACCCCTTGATCGAGCTGATTACATCTTTCCACATCAGCACCATATCTTATGCTGATGATACTCAGCTCATCCTTGTACTAGATGGCGAAACGGTGAAGGCAGAGAAAAATCTTAGAGATTGCCTCACCGCCACCTTCGTTTGGATGAGGAAAAATCATCTCAAATGTAACACGGGAAAAAACTACATTCTACCGTTCGGGCCCCAAAACCCTTTTTCCCCCAGATTATGGTGGCCGCTAGATGCAGAGATCCCCCCAAACACTATTGATACGGCCTGCAACCTGGGGATTAGGTTTGATGAAGCATTATCACTTAAGCAACAAGCAGGGGCTATGGCAGGGTCCTGTTTCAGTATCATCAGAGGACTCAGAAAATTCTTTGATTTTCTTCCACTGGCAGCCAGGAAGGCTGTGGCTGTAGCACTTATAACATCTCATCTGGACTACTGCAACAGCCTATATGCAGGATTAAATAGATCAGCCCTGCATAGGCTACAGATGGTCCAGAACGCTGCCGCCCGTCTGGTCCTGAACTGGCCAAGGAGGTCATCTGCCTCAGCTGCGCTTAGGACCTTGCACTGGCTGCCTATCCACAAACGTGTACTGTTCAAAATCTTGGTCATCACTTTCAGAGCATACCACCAGCAAGAACCCAAGTATTTCCTAACTCAGTTCAGACGTTATGTACCGTCTCGTACCCTCAGGTCCTCTAACATGAACCTGCTGCTGATCCCAAAGTTCAGGTTATCCACGAAGGGAGGAAAATCTCTTGGAGTACTGGGTGCCAGGGCTTGGAATAAGCTTCCACCCAAATTGCGACAAATCCCCTTTGAGAACCAATTTAGAAAGTCCATGAAAACTTGGATCTTCAACCTCCCGGGTACAGCATGTATGACTCTGGTATAAACATAAGGACACAGGCGAAGATGGGACTGATGTGTGAGTAGTTTTTCCGGCCTATTTCCTTCCTAGGTTGCGGGCTATAGCGCCAAGATGCTCCTTGGAGTGATAGCTGCGCTCTATAAAAGCTTACTTACATTACATTACATTACACACCCTTGCAATCTTTAAGGAGCTTTTCCATTTCAAGCTTAAAGACGGATGCCGCCGGCACAAGGCCAAACAGCATCCATACAAGCCTAAATGTTCCAAAGGGTGTTATAAATTCTGTATAGTCCCATAAGGCTTCAGGGAGTTCAATTTAGTGGTTAGCTGAAACTAATGGTGCTGAAAACCGTAGCTCTTTTTAACAATACTAACAGCTCTGACATATTAGGCAAAGGAAAATTAACTAAAACCCACACATTTATTGAGTGGCCTCAAGTCTACACATAGATGGAGAGATCCATTGGCCTTGCGGGCTGCAACTACCGGAGCCAACCAATCCGCCCCTTCAACTTCCTCCATTATTCCACCCTGCTTAAGTTTGTCCAATTCATCTCTCATTTCATCCCTCACTGACAAGGGAACATTTCTCACCTTGCAACTAGAGGATTGAGGGTTAGGAAGGAGATGTATATTAAGCTTAAATCTCTTTAGGCACCCACGTTCATCTCTAAAAACAGTAGGAAAACTTTGTTTAATCTTTCTTACAACATCAAGATCAGGTTGTTCACAAATTGTGTTAACACATTCCTTCAGTTTGATGGGACAACTACTACCTGGATCCAATATAACACCTAAATCTCCTTGATGGAACCAGCTTAGTATGCTGTCCCCTTTTTCTGACACATATATTTTGTCAGAGATGTACATGTCTTTGTACTCAATGAGTTCATTAAAGTAACCACGAAGTGGAATAGGTTCCCCACCTTATGCCAAGGGGCGTATATCAGGCTTCAGAAGAGAGATCTTGTGAGCCAATTTTTCTTGCTAGAAAACTCTTGAATCAATGGTGATATTGGCACCAGAGTTGAACAAAACTCTGGTGGATTCACCTTCTACCATGATGTCATCCACTGGGCAAGACGTGCGTTACATCAGAATCTACCTGAACAACTATCTGACCACAGACCAAGTCATCTTCCAAGATTTCAGCCTCCACACATTTAACGTTAGAAAAAAAAATATTGGTTTTACATACTACACAAAGATGTCCCTTTTTTTACATTTGGAACAAATAACATTGAAAGCAGGTCATTTTTTGTCATTAGCTAAATGTCCTAACTTGTCACACCGAAAACATTTGTATACAACAGGTTTTCTTTTAGTCTTTGAGACAACATCAGGTTTAGACATGGTTTTTACTTCATCTTTAACCACATGAACAGTAGTTTGCTTTTCCAGTTTATCCTTCTTAATGGTGTCAACACACTTGATGGAATGTTCCACCCTTTTTGCCACTTGGATTACTTCCTCTAATGAGGGTTCATCTCTCAACCATAGCTCTTCACGAATCTTCTCAATATTGCACCCAAACATGAATTGGTCTCTGATTCTCTCATCAAGCAATCCTGCAAACTTACAAGAAGATGAGAGCTTTCTGAGTTGAGTGATGTATGCCTCAACACGTTCACCTTTGTTTTGTGATCTTTTGGCAAATTGATACCTCTCCAATACAGAGCTAACTTTAGGCAAGTAGTGTTTGTCCAGTTTTTTTATGCATATCTCAAACTCATTCAAATCTTTCCTCTCTGCGTCACTAAGTTCAGGGAGATGATCAAAAACATCTTGCCCTTCCGATCCCAAACAGTGAAGAAGGAGAGAAGATCTGCGATCAGCGCTGTGACTAACACCACAAACCTTCGCATAGCGCACAAATACCTTTTTCCATTTCTGCCACTTAATTGGTGGTTCCCCCGGTGACATGAGAAAAAAGGAGGGACTGTAACATTTTGCAAAGTCACTGTAAAAGCTAAAAGGTGAAGTACTTGAAAAAAAATGGAAAAGACTCATTGAAGAGGCTTTGTAATTAACAACACTTTAAGTCTGTGTGAATAAAGACACCATTAAGGATGTGTGACTGTGGGACAAAAAAAATAGTTTCAACTGTGTTATACACACTAACAATGCACAGATGTCAGAAGAACGGGTGTTTAAATTGTTAATCCAGAGCTGTGTGCATGTCAGAAGTGGCACGCTGGAAAAAATGATAAGCCGTAATTAAATCATTTCCAATGTGTGAATATCAAGAATGTTGCCACATAGTATTAAGACTCATGCTGGTATCGAACACCTGAAATAATAAGCATTAGATTACACAAAAATGTTATGGGATGAAAATCTTCCAATTCTGTTTGCGTGTCACAGGGATGGCACGCAAAAACCAAATTAAATATAGCAAAATAAATGTCAAGTGTGTGCGTGTCACAGAAGTTTACACGCTGTGGTATTCCCAAGAAGACTAGAGCGATTGAATGCTTTCAAACGGAGGTGTGTGCTTGTCACAGAAGAGCCAAGCAGCGTTTCAATAGAAGAAAATAAAATATGACAAAATAAATGTCAAGTGTGTGCATGTCACAGAAGTTGACATGCTGTGGTACTCGCAAGAAAACTTGAGCAATTGAATACTTTCAAACTGAGGTGTGTGCTTGTCACAGTAGAGCCAAGCAGCATTTCAATAGAAGAGAGGACGAGGAAAAGACGAATCCAAGATGGACTCCACGTAGGTCACGCAAGGTCAAGTACGTGACAGAACGTTTCCCTGACGCTCAGAAGCGTTTCTTCATAACACAGACAATGAACGTGGAGAAATACGAAGAAGAAGATTCCAGCGTACTGAGAAGATTCAAAGTTCCCGGCTGGGTAGAAGCGCTCGAGAAGACTGCATGAGGTAAGGTTGATTTGTTTGAAAACAAACAGGAGCAGCGAAGCTCGCAACGGCGACTCCGCTCATTGACACGACACCAAGAGTCTCAAAAGTGACTCCCTTTTAAAAGCAAGCACTAGATTAAGCATTGCGGTAACATTTTTCAAGCAAGCAGGCACAAGCTTAACAGTGGCGGTGAGAGACTCAGAGGAGAAACCAAATCTTCATCTTTCACTAAAAATAAAGTCAGCCAAACAAACATCACACCTGGCTCGCCAGCCTAAAACAGGTGCATTTAAGAGTGAAGCAAAGCAGTAAGCACAGTATCATCCTCCAAGTAGGAAAGGCAATAGAAAGGAAAGCAATGAAGACGATAAAATGCAACGAGCCAGTGCCTCAATGCGACAACCCTTCCAAAATGTCAAATGTTTCACAGGTTGCTTTTTTAAAATGCAGAGCAAAAATGTAGGAAATAAGAGAACATTACCTGAAGTAAGGATACTACCCTTGAAATCAATTGTAATTCACACTGCGTTTGAGGGGTTTGTTGAGTGCTTCTTTCTTTTTTTCTTCCTTTCTTTGGAGTAGCTTGAAGGAGCCAACTAAGCCATTGTAAGATCCTGCGTTGAGCGAAAGGATCACGCAGTAAGTTGGTTTAGAGGAGAAATTCAGGTTTATTTCTTGTTATGTTCTTAGTTTCCATACTGTAGAATGTATTAAGGAATTAGAATGTAGATGGGGTTCGAGGTTCTGGGGACAGGTTCGGGAGATTGGCAGTTGTGCTTGAGCTCCGGACTTAGAAGCTGTAATCTTTATGTGCTGTGTGCTTTTACCATTAAATTAGACTACCAGTCTACTTTCAAGATACCTTCGTGTGGATATTCTTTATTGAAGACACCCAAAAATTTGGCGACGATTGGGATGGTTATCAGCACCTTTGGCAGCCTCGACTTTTATTGGATGACTCGAATTGACGGAGACGGAGTGCCGTATTAAGAGGAGAAACTTCGTTTTTACAGAAATGCTTGCGGGCAGGTTGTATGGATTATTTTTACATTTCGGAGACTTTCCCAAAATATTCTAAGAATTTTGTCTCCCTGCTATTTAAATCTTCAACTGCCTTGCTGTAAGCGTCAGCGCGAGCTTAGAGGTAGAACTTTGACTCACCTCGCTCGCTGTTTGAATCTCTTCTCTCCGGCATTCTTCATATCGGCATACTGGAAGCTACGTCAATACGCGACTTATCTGACGTTCAGGGTCACGCGTACGTGACCTGACGTGCGGCCATTTTGAAGAAGGCAATAAATTACTTCAGCTTCAGCGCGGTGACGCGCACACCACTAAATTAACTGATCTAAAAAAAATTATTTACTTTCCTAATAAGCGCGGTGACGCGCACACCATTTCTTTCCATAATTCTTTATTTTGGGTGTTTTTTGATCATTTTCGCGCACTTCTCGGTGATGTACACACCACACAAAGGTATTTAAAGTCTTTGTTTAGGACTTCATATGCAATTGTTTTAAAGATCATATTTATACCCACTTATATTTTAACATGCAAAATTTTACTTGTCCACCTCATTTTTTACCTGAGCCTGGTATTGCCAAAACAAAATGGAAACAATGGTTTAAAGGTTTTGCAAGCTATATTATAGCTTTAGATGGAGATAAATTTGATCCAGTAAGGAAGTTTGCTTTATTATATAACAATTTAGAAGCAGAAGGTCAACGTATTTTTGACCATTTACCTGTATTATCTGCTCCAAGTGATTCTGAATGGGATGTTTATAAAGAAGCAGTTTCAAGACTCTCAAACTATTTTAAAGATGATCCCAGTGTTGTTGTGGAAAGGCACACATTTTACACTAGGAGACAATTTGAATTTGAGCCAATTGATAAATTTTTAACAGAATTGAGAGTATTGATTGCTACCTGTGAATTTGATGGTAACATTGATTCTTATTTAAGGGATCAATTAATTGTAAATTGCTACAACAAAAAGGTTCAGGAAAGGCTTCTTTGTTGTAGAAACCCGTCTTTGGAAGAAACTTTAGAGTTAGCCAGAGGAATTGAAAGGTCTGCTGTTGCACAGAAAGAGTTGAATAAGAATAGAGTTGAAACATCTGTTGAACATGTTAATGCTATGAGTACTAAACCAACATTTCAAAGTCATAAAGCTCAAGAAGTTAAGAAGCAATATGTTTGTTTTAGATGTGGTTCTTCAACACATTTGGCAAATGCTAAAAATTGTCCAGCTCTGGGGAAATTATGCAGTAACTGCAAAAGAGTTGGACATTTTTCCCGAATGTGTAAGGTTCCTCGTAAAGTGTCTACTATTCAAAATGTTGAAAATGTTTCTGAAGTAAATGTGGGTGGTATTAAAGCTGAAAAAAAATTTGTCCTTGCCTTTGATTCGGATTTTGATGATGGTGGTCCATTATGTGATGTTACCATTGGTGAGATTAAGTTACAGGTGACTGTAGACTCAGGATCACCTGTGACTTTCATCACTGATGAATTATATTACAAGAATTGCCACCATGTTCCTCTTGAGCAACCTGACATAAGAACAATTGCGTTTGGGGGACACACTATTGACATGATTGGTTTTTTCACTAGTGATATCAAATTTGAAGATAGACAAATTTTTACTAAAATCTATGTGGCTAAGAAAGGTTACAATATTTTGGGATGGCGGGACCAAGGGAAATTTGGCATGGTCTTACGACCAGGTACTGCTTGTCCAATTTCTTTAGTTGACATTCCCAGCATTAATCCTGAATTACAACAGCGTTTATTGGATCATCACAAGCTTTTCGAAGAAAGACTTGGTTTGGTACATAATTTCGAACATAAAATCATTTTGAAGAAGGATGCTACACCGCTAATTCATAAAGGAAGGAATGTTCCTTTATCTGTAAGAGATCATTTGAAACAACATTTGGAGAATTTGTGCAAAGAGAAAGTGATTGAACCTATAATTTCTTCTGAATGGATTTCGCTAATTGTTGTTAATAAAAAAAAAGATACAGGTGACATTAGGCTGTGCATTGATCTGAGATTGCTCAACAAGAACATTTTGATTCACTGCTTTCCCCTTCCTAAAATTCAAGAGATGCTAGCTCGTTTAGGTGGTGCTAAAAAATGTTCATGCATAGACTTGAGATCAGCTTAACATCAAGTGAAATGAAATGAAATGAAATGAAAGAGACATTTATAAAGCGCATGGCTACCCGTAGGAATCCCAGCGCTAAGAAGAGAGCATACAGATACGAACTGATTATCTGGCTGGGAATAGATGAGTCTTCAACATTTTTCGGAAAGAAAGATGATCTTTTGTCATCCGAATATGTTCCGGAAGGTCATTCCATTTTTTGGAGGCAACATAAGAGAAACGTCGTCCTCCACTTCTGGCCCTTTTAATTTTTGGTACTATGGCCACTCGTTTACTTTCAGACCGGAGAGCTCTTTTAGGACAGTATGGGGAGACCATCTGATGAAGTATTGGAGGACCCTTAGAAGTTAAAATCTTGTGCGTAAATTGAATTCTCTCAGCAACTGGGAGCCAGTGAAGATGATTCAACGCTTTCCTCACTGATTTTCTCCGAGGGATATGCAGAAGCATTCTTGCTGCACAATTCTGAACCTTCTGAAGAAGGTTTATCGTGTACTGCGGAGCTCCAAGGTAGAGTGTATTTGCGTAATCCAGGCGTGACATTATCAACGCCTGGAGAAGCAGTTTCTTCGCATAGAAGGGTAAGAGAGGAAGAATTTTTCTCACCATTCTCATCATTCCAAAGCAGCACCCTGCCACTTTCTTGCCTGGAACCTCATGTTAAGTTTGTCATCATGCCAAACACCCAGACTCTTTATATGGTCTTTAGGTGTTGACAGATTCCCCAGACAGTTGGGCCAGTTGAATGACAGACCAGGTTGCCAAGTTTTGTCCACTATCATAAGGTCCGTTTTTTCTCCATTCAATTGTAGGAAGGAGCCTTTCATCCAGGCTGAGATTTCCTCAAGGCACCTAGGGAGATGGTCCACACTGTCTCCCAATTGATTAAGGGATACAATTAATTATGTATCATCGGCATACGTCACTATTTGTATGCCAAATGGTTCCACAATTTTTGCCAAGGGGTGCATATAAACGTTAAAAAGAGTAGGGCTCAAAGAAGAACCCGGTGGCACTCCACATTTCAATTGCATGATCTTAGAAATTGTATCACCTTCAAAAACCTGAAAAGAGCGATCTTCCAGGAAAGATGTTAGCCACCTCAGTGCGGTTCCTGTCACCCCTAATTCTTGGCATCTGGAAATAAGAAGTTGGTGGTTGACAGTATCAAAGGCCGCACTGAGGTCTAGGAGGATTATTGCTGCTGATCCACCTGCATCCATAATTTTTCTCGCCTCCTCAACTACAACCCACCAGAGCAGTTTCCGTGCCCTGATGGGGTCTAAAACCTGTCTGTGTTGAGTGAAGGCGATCATTGTCCTCAAGATATGACGACAAGATGGAATTTACATGTTTCTCAGCTAGTTTTGCTATTCCAGGTAATAGTGAGATAGGGCGAAAATTTGCCAATATCTCTGAATCCGAACCTTCCTTTTTGAGTAAAGCTCTTACCATGGCTTTTTTCCACTGAGCTGGTACCTTCCCAACTTCCAATGATGTGTTGATAAGTGCAGCAATAGTGTGGGCTACTTCTATAGATACCTTATTCAAAATGGTAGGAGGAGCCATATCTATTGGGGAGCCTGATTTTAATTTAGTGGAACTCAACAAAGACTCTCGCCCACTTACAGCATTCACCACACCATTTGGTGCTTTTCAATTTTTAAGGATGCCTTTCGGCCTGGCTTCGGCCATTTCAGTTTTCCAAAAATTAATGTATGAACGGTTTTGTAACTTCAAGAATGTGTTTGCATACCAAGATGATATCTTGGTATTTTCCAACAGTACTAAAGAACTTTTGAAAATTTTAAGTGATGTTTTAAATGTTCTTGAAGTTCAAGGTTTCACTGTAAAAAAAGAAAAATGTAAGTTTTTTTCTCAACAGCATTGATTATTTAGGGCATCAAATCTCAGACTCTGGTATCAAACCTAAATCTGACCCAGTCAAAGCCATTATTGATAGTCCTGCACCTGTTAATAAAGACCAACTCAGGTCTTTTCTAGGTCTGTGCGAATATTATTCGCGGTTTATTGATAGCTTCTCACTCCAAACTGAACCATTGAGAAAATTACTTAGAAAAGGTGACCTTTTCACATGGAAGGAAGTTCAATCACTTGCTTTTTCAAATTTAAAAGATCTCATTTTAAAAGCTCCAGCTTTACGTTCCTTCAGGGAGGATGTTCAATCTATAGTCACTGTTGATGCCAGTGGAGTTGGGTTGGGGACTGTCCTTACACAATTGGTGGAAGGCATTGAACATACTATAGCCTTCGCTTCTAGATCACTTTATCAGCCTGAAAGAAACTATAGTACAATAGAAAGAGAGGCTTTAACCTGTGTCTGGGCTACCAAACATTTTGAGACCTTTCTGTGGGGAAGAAAGTTTCTTTTGGTCACTGATCATAAACCTCTTGTATTTCTATTATCCAAAAGTGGTCATGATAAAGTAAGCCCCAGACTTGTAAGGCTGTTATCTAAGATGTTTTAGTTCAATTTCACTATCAGACACATTCCTGGAGGCAAGAATGCACGAGCTGATTATCTGTCCAGGTGTCCTTTAACTAGTGAAAATAGTGAGCCTATAATTGATGACAATGAGTGTATGGTAGGTTTAGTGAATGGTTTAGTAGTCTTAGAAGAAGTCATTACTTGTTCTGAATGGGTTACATTTTCTCATGAAGATAATCTACAATGTACCATTAAAGAATACATAACTAAAGGTTGGCCTGAGTAAAGGAATTTGAATGAGGTTTTAAGAGTTTATTCTAAAATTAAAGATGAGCTCACCATAGAAGGCGACATTGTTCTTAGGGGCAGATTGTTGGTTCCTCCTAGTAAGCTTAGATTGAAGCTCATTAATTTTGCTCCCCAGGGTCATCTTGGTATGACTGGCACAAAAAAAGTCTTAGATTATTTTACTGGTGGCCTGGAATGAATGTGGAGGTTGAGAATTTTGTTGGTCGTTGTGTAAGCTGTTCCATGTTTGACAAATATTTGAAGGTGCGTAATACACCTTTTCATCCTGTTGGATTTCCAAATGGTCCTTGGGAGAAACTAGGCATGGATTTAATTGGTCCTATGTATAATCTTCATTCTAATTTCAGGTATGCTTTGGTGGCAGTTGACTACTTCTCCAAGTGGGTTGAGTGCAAATTTATTTCGGAGCCTTCTACAGCTATTGTGGTACAAATGCTTCATGATCTTTTCAGGTGTGAAGGTATACCCAAAACATTGGTCTCAACAACGGGGTTCAATTTAAATCTCATTGTATTCAAACATTCTTACAAAACATGGGTGTCAAACATTTAACTGTTGCCCTTTACAGTCCTGAGGGAAATGGTATGGTAGAAAGGGTTAACAAAATGATTAAGGAGACTATTCAACAAGCTGCTTTACAGGGTGAAATAATTCAGGAAGCAGTTCAAGAAAAATTATGGAGTTATCACAATTCTCCCCATTCCGTTACAGGTGTTCCACCTTTTATGTTACTCAAAGGATGTTATGGTTCCTCTAAACTTAGTCCCATTTGGGTTCTTGAACATACTGATACGGTCAATGACATTCCTGATTTCAAGCAAGTACGATCTTCCGTTGAGAACGTACAAAGGAAAATTAAATTATATTATGACTCTAAAAAAAGTAAAGGAAATTTCCTTTTCTGTGGGGGACTTAGTCAAAATTAAGAGACCAGTTGGTAAAAAAGGGGTTAAATCTAAATTTTTTCCACCAACGCACATTGTCAAGGTTTCAAAATATTCTGTATTAGTTGAGAATGGGAAGTGGAGGAGCAAAAGAAATGTGGTTTTAATAAAATATAAGGATCTTACTAATTCAATTCATAAAGATCCAGCAAATGAAGGATTTTCAACTAATTTAAACATGTCTGTGCCTAATCAATCTCTGTCAGCTTCTCACAGTAATGGTTGTGATGTTTCTATCACACATGATGTTATTAACAATGAATCTTTTGACATTTCAATCCCTTTGGAATGAGGAAGGGGTTCTGATGCTTGTGATAATTCTGTTGGGCCTAGAACTAGTGTTATTGTTCTATTGTGCCCAGAACAAGCACTAGAATCTCTCATACTCCTCATTATCTCAAAGACTATGTTTTACAGTAAATGATGCTGTTTCTTTTATTTTGTTTCACATATCGTAGTTTTTCTTTTTTTTGTTTTATTTTATTTTGTTTGTTTAAAGAGGGAAGATGTGTTATGTTCTTAGTTTCCATACTGTAGAATGTATTAAGGAATTAAAAATTTGCTAACATTCGTGCCAAGAATTTTCAATTCTATTAAGGACAGGAGGCGAGGATTATGCTGTATCATTTCTTTACTGAAAAATTACAGCAGCCAATCAGAACACAGTAAAGAAACAAAAAGAAACTACATTTCCCATGAGCACGTCAGAGGAGCATAGAGGCTAGATTGTATAAAGGGAACCATAGAGGACAATACTTCCTCTTTCTTTGTCCAGAACAGTGCAACAAATATAAAGTCACCAGAGGCCAAAGGAACCATGAAGAAGGCAACGAAGAACAATCCACCAGAAGTCAGAACGAGGAGACTGAAGTCGAAGAACCACCGTGCAAAGCACCAGCTCCAGGAAACGTGGAACACTGTACAGCACCTTATTTAGGTTCTGAACCTGAAAAGTAAAACAGAGCCATAATACAGAACACCCATAAAAGCTCAATACGAATAAAAAGCAAACAGGGAGGGAAAAAAAATAAGGCATAGAACAGCATGAAGCATAGCATAATACAATTGCACAAAAAGCAACAACAATGAATAATTCAATGCAAATATAAATAAGGGTGGGATAATCCTCGCCTCCTGTCATTAATAGAATTGAAATTCTTGGCACGAATGTTAGCAAATTTTTTATTCTATGGCAGGTCAGAGGCTCCGATTATGCTTGTTCAAAGCTTAGCCACCACAACAGAAGCAACATCTACAATAGGTTTGAAATAAAACGTTTTAAATACAGACTCCGAAGACCAATCAGCGGCCTTCATGATATCATGGAGACTGACACCCAAGGAAAAAGCCTTAGAGGCCATAGCCCCCCGTGCAGAGTGAGCACCAAAGAGGGAGACATCAATGCCAGCCTCCAACATGAGCCAACGCACCCATCTCGCCAAAGTAGCTGGAGTCACAGGTTTGAAAAGTTTTTGCAAAGCAATTAAAAGCTGACCTTGTAAATCATTGCGAAAAGGAGCAGTACTCACCTCATAATCCTTGATGCATTGAACCACACAAAGATTAGGATTGTGTGGAAAAGAAGTGTAAGTCACAAAAGAAGTATTACATTTGGTACGACGAGAAAGAACAAAGGAAACACCTTCCGGGGAGAACGTGCGACCAGCAAGGTCCAACGCTCGAACATCTGAAACACGCTTGCAAGACAACAGGCACAACAACATAGTCAGTTTGGCAGACAGTTGCTTGCGAGTCAGCAAGGAATTGGAAGGCCACGATTCCAAGAAACGCAGAACAACGGAAACATCCCACAAAGCGACATACTTAGGACAAGGAAGTTTAACCATCCGAATGCCTCTGAGTAATTTTGAAACCAAAGGATGTTCCCCAACGGGCTTACCATCAACAGAAACATGCCCAGCCGAAATGGCAGAACGAAAGTTATTAACAGTTCTGTATTCCAACCCAGATGAAGCAATGGACGCAAGAAAGTTCAGAACCAAAGCTACATCCGCAGAAGCGGGATCCCCTGACCATTGTGAACACCAATCACACCATCGTTTCCAAGCCAACGCAGAACGTTTATGGGTGTTGGGAGCCCAAGCTTCACCGATAAATCTGGCAGCGTCTGACGATAGGCCTGGGATCTGCCAGCGACCCCCGAAATCCGCCACGCCACCAGACGGAGATGACCCGAAAGCACAAGAGTCTGAGGCTCTAGAAGAGGGTCCAGCAACAGGTTCCACTTGAGTGGAAGAAGACTCGGCAATGAGCAGCTCATCTCCAGAAGAACCGAAAACCAAGCCTGGGCTCTCCAAAGAGGAGTGATGAGAATGATCTCCGACAGAAAAAGTTTTGTGCGGGCCAGGACCCTGGGAATCATCACAAAGGGTGGAAAAGCATAACACAGGAGAGGAGACCAAAACTGGAGAAAGGCGTCCGTGGCCAGGGCCTCAGGATCCGGGGCTCCAACTGTGAAATAGGGGAAGTTGTTTGTTGAGGCGAGAGGCAAACAGGTCGAGGTGACAACGTCCCAAATCCGGGTCAAGGCCCGAAATACTCGAGGGTGAAGCCTCCAATCGCTGTAATCCCGCAGATAGCGAGAGTTCCAGTCGGCTATCCGATTGTCGCGACCAGGAAGGTACTCTGCAATAACTGTGATCTGTCGTTGCAGACAAAGATGTCAAAAGTCCTTCGCAATCTTCGCTAGGAGTTTGGACCTGGTACCCCCCAGGTTTGTTGACGTAGTGCACCGCCGAGATATTGTCCATGCGGAGGAGAATACAACAATTCGACGCCTGAGGGGTAAGACAACGAATTGCGAAGGAGCCCGCTAAAAGCTCCAAGTAATTGATGTGAAGAGTCAACTCCTCCTGGGACCATCGGCCCCCCGTTGCAACAGGACCACACCGGGCTCCCCAACCCCAAAGACACGCGTCCGATTCTATCACCACATCCGGAGTCTTCCCGAACAGCGCACGACCGTTCCAAGACTCCATGTGTTCCAGCCACCATAACATCTCCCAGCGAGCATACTCCGAAAGAGGAATGAGATCGGAAGAGAGAAGACCCTTCTGAAGATGTTTGATCTTGAGGCGCTGAAGAGCCCGGTAATGTAACGGACCTGGAAAGATCGCTTGGATCGAAGATGACAAAAGACCCACAATTCGAGCCACCGATCTCAAAGAGACCATCTGTTTGGACAGAACCGTCTGCAATTCTCTCTTGATGGCCCTGATTTTCTGACCAGGAAGGAGGAGCTGGCAAGAAACCAAGTTGGTCCGAAACACTAGGAAGTCCATTGTCTGAGAGGGTTGGACTTCTGAGAATTCACTAGAAAACCGAGTGATTGTAAGAGTTCTACGGACCAAAGTAACTGAGTCTGCAAAAGGAGAGGACATTGAGCCATGATGAGAATGTCGTCGAGGTACACTATCAAGCGAACCCCGCAGGCACGCAAAGACTCCACCACTGGACGCAGAAGCTTTGTGAAACACCACGGAGCTGAAGAGAGACCGAATGGGAGGACAGCGTACTCGAACCACTTCCCGAGCCACTGAAATTGAAGGAAGCGGCAATGAGGATCGTAAATTGGAACCGATAGATAAGTGTCCTTCAGGTCGAGGCGAACCATCCAGTCCCCTTCTTGAAGAAGGTCTCTTAAGAGATGGATGCCCTCCATCTTGAAATGGGGGTAGACCACTCCGTCGTTGAAGTCCTTCAGATTGAGGACCAAGCGTGAACCGCCAACCTTTTTCTCCACCCGAAAAACATTGCTGACAAAGGCGTTTAGATGGAGAAAAGTGGGAACGATGGCTCCTTTGACTAGAAGAGTGTCGATTTCCTCGGAGATGAACGCCTGATCTTGTTGGTAAAAAACAAGGGGTAAAGGAGGGCGGTGTTGGTGAGGGTGTTCGTAGAACTCGATTCTGTAACCTTGCACCGTCTCTAACACCCAAGCATCGTTTGAGATTAGTTGCCAATTGTGGAGGAAAAACTTCAACCTGCCCCCAGAACAACCTCTGAAGCTAGAATCAAGCTCACCTGAGTTTGAGAAATCGGGACGTCCACCTTGGGCTCCACCGTATCCACCTTTTTTAAAATGTCCTCTCCCTTTGTGAGAGGGGTAGAAGTTAGCTTTATTGGAGTTGTAGGAATCCTGTCCTCCACCTCTCTGGGACTGGCCACCACAATGATATTGCTGGGTGTTTCCCCGGCCAGACGAACGTCCCCTACGTCCGGCCCGTCCAAAAACCAGGTGGAAAGCCAGACGCAAATTGGACTGCGCCTTGTCCAGGGTACTGAAGGTGGCCACAAATGTAGTAAGTTCCTTGAGAAAAGGATGACCAAAAAGCAAACCCTTGGCCAGGGAACCGGATTCAGAGGGAGCCAAATCAGTCAGTTTCGGATCCAGTTTTAAGAGGATGGAACGGCGGCGCAATTCGCATTGCCCAACATGCAGATAGCCCTCTGGGACCAGCCCACCAGCTCATTCGGATCAATGAGAGCATTAGACTGTTTAGCTGTGAACGCCAAGTCAAGAATCTTAGTCAGCGGACCGAGAAGGTCCAACATCTTGTCCTGACAGGACCTCCAATACCTATCCAGACCCTTCTTTGGATCCTTAGAATACTTCTTCATGTAGGTCACCATGGTTGGATCAACGTCAGGCGTATCTGACAACTTGTCCGAAAGATCTGGACGGGGACACTCAGACCGTAATCGGGCTCGAACATCTTTATCAAAGGGACAGCGAATATGCGCTTGCACATAGTCCGCCACTTCAGGGGAAGGAAGCCAGGCCGTGGAGTTAGGGTAAGAACTTTGGGCTGGGAAGGGGCATCTACAAAGTGCTCCTTGCGAGCCTTCTTTTTTGGCGGAGGAACCACGGGATCAGAGGACGAGGAATCTGTGGTGGTGGAATCAGCATCAGAAGGAGACTCTTGTGTTGTAGGCACAGACTTCACAGATTTCTTAGAAGGACGGGAAGAGGACAGAGTCCTAGCCAATTTCGCAAAATCCGCATGATGGGGATTCTTAGGAGACTTTTTTAAGAGCCCAGAGGAAGGTGGCAGCCAACCCTGTTGAGTGGCATATTCAGATAAATGCCGCTTTAAAGGGGCAATGGCGTGGAATAGGGCTTCACCCATATAGTCGCCATCTACCGATCCTGAGGGCTCATCTTCATCGTAGTAGTACTCCTCACCTTCATAATAGTCTCCCATATTGCCAATAGAAATTGGAGAATGCCCACAAGAGGAGTAAAATAATATAAACAACCCAAAGGGCAATGCAGGGGGAGTGTCACCCCAAAGCAAGCCAAAAACAATGCAGGAAGCACCAGAAAATGAAGAGTGGAGGGAGGGCTTGCTTCAAACCAAAGAACACTCTAGGCAAAGCCTATGCAGTATTTTACAACCCCTAAACTGTTGAGAGTAGGGGCGTAGACCGAGGCAATTAGACCAGGCAGGTGGGCTCAGGCCGAGAAAGCCGCTATATAAACTCTCCTGAGGAGAAAAGCTGTCACTGCGCACTCGTGTGTCCCGCCGGAGCAGAAGTGTCAACAAAGATACTGCGCATGCGCGTGACAAGCACTGCCGGTCAACAGAGAAACAGAGAGATGCGCGAGCTACACGCGCGTCTCTCAGCCCCCTCACTCCCTCTCCACCAAATTGAAAAATACAGGCACGGACGAAGCGTGCCAGCAAACCAGGAGGTGACACACGCTCTCGTATAGAAAGCCGCAACTGAAAAGGGCAAAGAGAGCGCGAAGCGAAAAATTACAGGGGATAACAACCTGAATGAAGCGGCGAAATACAAAGGCAAGCAGCGCACATATATCAAGAAAGTTTTCAGCAAAAAAGCATAAGCATAAGGAAAAGTGCACTTAACTGGCTGCAGAGCAGCAAAGAAAGAGGGAGTATTGTCCTCTATGGTTCCCTTTATACTATCTAGCCTCTATGGTCCTCTGAGGTGCTCATGGGAAATGTATTTTTTTTTTGTTTCTTTACTGTGTTCTGATTGGCTGCTGTAATTTTTCAGTAAAGAAATGAGACAGCATAATCGGAGCCTCGGTCCTGCCATAGAATTAGAATGTAGATGGGGTTCGAGGTTCTGGGGACAGGTACGGGAGATTGGCAGTTGTGCTTGAGCTCCGGACTTAGAAGCTGTAATCTGTATGTGCTGAGTGCTTTTACCATTAAATTAGACTACCAGTCTACTTTCAAGATACCTTTGTGTGGATATTCTTTATTGAAGACACGACATTTCTCTAAAAGAAGAACCCATCCAAAGCTCCACATCCAGTCAAGGCAAAAGTCCTGATCATTTAAACTAATACATTTCATCACCTGCGAGACCAGGAGCAAGTACAGAACCCTAGTTGCCATGATATATCACATCATCAGAAGAACCTGCTATTTACTGTGGAATGCAGGATGCCACAGTCATACTCCTGTTTTATCTTGTTGAG
The DNA here is from genome assembly GCF_964263255.1 of Lissotriton vulgaris. Taxonomy (NCBI): domain Eukaryota; kingdom Metazoa; phylum Chordata; class Amphibia; order Caudata; family Salamandridae; genus Lissotriton; species Lissotriton vulgaris. The sequence continues at coordinate 429,315,481 of NC_141687.1, forward strand.
AAAAATCTATATAATTTATAACAAACATGTTTGTAGGTCATTCTGTGCCGCTGCTGGCGTTTTACTGTATCCGTATTGTATGTGTAACTCAAATGCATTTTGGTCAGCAAAAGTTAAATAAGTTATATGAAGCCTAAAGTAAAGTTTAGGAGCAGTTCTAGTTTCTACCACCACAAGGCGCTAGTCACCCATGCTCTAATATAGAAAGCATATGTGCAACGACTCCGACTCACTGACATTCTTCTGCTCACATGGTGTCTCCGAGGCTCTCCTTTTTTCCAAGTTAACTTGCTTTCCAGGAACCAAAAATCTTTTATTACCTATGTTTTAACCGTTAGGTATGTCACGTCAGGCTAGCAAACACGCTTACTTAGCTAATAGCTCCTATTTAAGGTTAGTGTTTCAGAATCACATCAGCACAAAGTATATACTAATGTAAACACAATGACTTGCAAGCTCTTCAACAGGGCTTACATTTTACAATCGTTATGTGACATTGAAAAGAAGGCGCTCAGAGTCCCTGTGCTACATACCCCGGAACTTGCAGGCAGAAGCGGTTGTTGCGTGACCTGGATAGACATCTGTGGGTATAAGAAGCGACTTCGCGCGGGGGCGTCGACGCCAGTCATGTTTCCCTGGCAGTTGTTGAACTCACGAGGCATTTCGGTTGCATGTCGGCTCCCTGATGCTTTGCACATCCTCTGTCGTTAACATGTTCAGTCAGACGTTCTTTAGTTTGTTTCAAAAATAAATCAAAGGCGATGTTTGCTGTTGGGAGGCCCAAGATTTGGGAGCAGGTGCCTTGTCACAAAAAGAATGATCGACACTCGACATGTACACTCATGATTGAATCTGAACGGTCCAATAATAATGTGTTTTTTATATAGCGCGTCAGACTGCATTATTGCTATTTCGAAGCGCTGCAAATAACAGGTGCTACTTTACCCACCTTTAGTGGTATTCAAATTAACGATGAGTGACTGTCGTCATCAATTCGAACTGCTGACCTGCAGATTACTGCATGTTTCAGCAGGAAACATCGAACCCGCTGAGATATCCTGCCAATCATGTATGTACCAAAATGTACTTCAACAGGACCACAGCGGATGTCAGGATCTCAGGCTCATCACGCCCCTGCTCCCACATGGGTCCTTGTACAACCACACAAGGGATTTGCAAAGTCCTTTTTCAGGTGAACTATGGGATAACATAAATGTGCAACTTTATAATTTGAAAAACACCTGTATGAATCGAACATAAATTTAGAACATAGGATTCAAGCATACCTGTTTAGCTCTAATGGTATAATGCATTTAATTAAACAAGCAACTTAACCTGTCAAAGCGGCACCAAAAATTGAAAATCGGATGGCGGCCTCAAGTCTTCAAAAATCAATCTATTCGTTAGAAACATGATAGCCTGAATATCCGATGTAACACACAACAGTTTAATCAAAATATATTCTGGACTATTGTTGAAACATGGCGATATTTTTTTAAAATTTAAATTACAGTGGGTTGCACCCGACATGGAAGCGGTCAGAGGCCTGGGCAGCTTCGTTGTCCTTCTTTCCTTTCTTTCCCCACCCGGCACTCCCTTTATTGCTTTAGCTTGGTCACCAACAGAGCAGCCTATTAACACAGACATTCATGTGCTTAACTGTTGATCTCAGCCAGGCGTGGGGCGTGTTTAAGTGGGGAAAAACACTAACCTTGGGGTGAGGATTAAGGCAGCAGACTGCGGTTTCCGGTTTCCGCTGCCCGGCAGTGAATTGCTGGGTAACCTTGAGCCGGTCACCTGCGCTCCTCTGCTCTTCGTTTACACAGCAGCCATTGACGAATAATGACACCTGGCTGTAAAGTCTTCAGGGCAGCGATACTATTGTGCTGGGATTCTTTGCAGTGAGTAAGCCCAAATGGGCTGTGTAGACAAAAGGATTAGCAAGAACTTCCCAAGCTGGGGAGCCCCAAATGAGAACCCCCCTCCTTACCCCACACACAAGAATGCACTGACCGCCCGAGGCTGGCCCGATGGTTTAGTGGCTGGTCAAGTCCTGACTCGCTTTAGGCCCTAGCTCCTTTCACACTGGATGACCCTGCTGGGTGAGGTGAGGTGAGGGGCTGGAAAGATTGCAGGTAGATTCACGTGGTGCAGCAGGTGCAGTAACTCCGGAACCCCGAGGCCCGAGGGACCAACTGGACCTTAATTATTGCTGTAATTCTCAGTTCAAACATTTGCCAGGGACCTCATTACCCTCCTTGCAGTAGGGCCCATGGCACACTGGCTATGCCACTGAAAGGTTGTTTTCTTAAATGTAGGGAGCAGGGATGTGCAGTAGTGCTTCTTATGAAAGCAGCAACATTTTTATTCATTTGTAATGCTCTTGAGCACCTTTGTGTGACTCCGCACGTTACAAAGCAAGGTCAGTTTGAAAGAAAACAATATTTGCGCTGCAGTGATGTTCCGAATTATGCTCAGTAAACGAACAAGATAGGTAAAGATAGGTAAATACTTATACAGCTGTCAGGCCTTACTTCAGCAGGGCACTCAGAAAGTAGACTACATTGGAAATTAGTAGTAATTAAGCAATATAATTATCGTGGTGATAAGTTTAGCACAGAAGTGTTGTGTTAAAGATTCCAGCCGGCCACCTACCCTGCATTAGGAGTTACCAGGCCTAGATTTGGGAAATTATGCAGATCTTGGCATTACCAGATCCACTTCTGTAGGCGCCCCCTCTTCTGGACCCCTGCGCATGCAACCCATTTGGTTTTTCCCCTGTACCCTCCTACACCTGGTAAAAACTGTAATAGGGTGGCAGCCTCTCTCCCCAAGATTACCTCTGTCTGACTCGTAGTAGCCCCATAGTGTAAATAAAAGAGCTGTGCATTAAAGTTTACGAGGACTACAAAAGACAGCAAGTAAACTCAACAGAGTAAGAATATCTCCCTGACAAAAAGTGGACTATTTGGCCAAATGTAGTAGGTCACATCTAAGCTTATGGGTGGGATGAGACAGAGACAGGAGGCAACGCCTTGCAGGCCCAAGTACTGTTGCCAGGCCCGGCTCCAGGAATTTTTGTTTGGGTGGGCCAAGGGCGCATTTGGGTGGGCCACTGCGGGCTCAATGTGTCGCTTTTGGAGGTAGCCTACAAATAAAAAAAACTGTACTCCTGCGTGTGATAGAAGGGGATAACAGGAGATTCAGGGCCCTCCATTATTTTCCAAATCTCTTTCTAATCGTTAACACTCTCAAAAAGTGTTTTGATCCCATGTAAGGTCCTTTTGATGGGCAGAGGAGGTTTCTGAGGTGGGAGTATCAGGCAAGTAATACTACTCAGCCTGCCTCGTTGCCAGCCTTCAGAGAGAATCTCTCTTCATTATTACCTCCATCTGACCCCAGACTCTGCAGTACACTCCCTTCCAGGCCTGATCATCAATTTTCTACAATCTCTCTACCGTGCACCTTAACTCACAGCTAACCTTGGTCCCCAGCCCCATATCAGGCACCAAATGGTTTCATTCTCCATAATCCCACTAAAAAGATTTGTAAAATTACCTTCAAACTGAAAACCCTGAATATAACCACATCGATGCTAGGCATTTTCCCCTGCTGTGCTGGGGATGATCCAAAGTAATGGTTTCATGACGAGCTCAGCTCGTCATCAGTGTACGAGCAGTACACTGCATGACGAGCTCAGCTCGTCATGAGTGTCGAAGGTGTTAAGAGTAAATATAATTAGCACACACTTTAAACTATGTTACACAGTGGCCCTAATGACCCAACTGCTAATTAAATAAGCAAAAACATTACAGGGTCTATTATAGCGCCGGTGCAAAAGTATTTATTGGTGTCCCACCACTGACCTCTTACTCGATAGACAACTTTACTACCACCCTCCAACAGTGCACTTCATCTCTCCTTAGCCCCTTTCAGTCATGACCTCCTCATCAGACTCCCTCCCTACCTGCCCCCCACCAGTGTCCCTCATCACTCCAAAGCCCCTCCCCATGACCACCTCCTCAGACTCCCACACAAATACCCTCCACCAGTGCCCCTCATCGCTCCATAACCCCTCCCCCCATTGACCTCCTCCTGAGTCCCTCACTGCCACCCTCCACCAGTGTCCCTCATCGCTCCAAAGCACCTCCCCCATGACCTCATCGGATTCCCTCATTGCCACCCTCCTCCCCGACTCCCCCACTACCACCCTCCACCAGTGCCCCTCATCACTCCAAAGCTCCTCTGCCTCATGACCTCCTCCTAAGACTCCCTCCCTACCACCCTCCACCAGTGCCCATCACTCCAAAGCAACCCCCCTCATGACTGCCTCCTCAGACTCCCTCCCTACCACCCTCCACCAGTGCCCCTCATGACCTCCTCCCAGACTCCCCCACTACCACCCTCCACCAGTGCCCCTCATCTCTCCGTAGCTCCTCCCCATGACCTCCCCCTCCTCGGATTCCCTCATTGCCATCCTCCAACACTGGCCTTCATCTCTCCGTAGCCTCTTCCCCTCAAGACCTCCTCCTCAGACTCCATCCCTACTACCCTCCACCAGTGCCCCTCAACGCTCCATAGCCCCTCTCCATTACCTCCTCCTCAGACTCCCTCCCTACCACCCTTCACCAGTGCCCCTCATCACTCCAAAGCCCCTCTGCCTCATGACCTCCTCCTCAGACTCCCTACCTACCACCCTCCACCAGTGCCCATCACTCCAAAGCAATCCCCTCATGACCGCCTTCTCAGACTCCCTCCCTACCACCCTCCACCAGTGCCCATCCATCAAAAGCAACCCCCCCTCATGACCGCCTCCTCAGAGTCCCTCCCTACCACCCTCCACCAGTGCCCATCATCACTCCAAGCAACACCCCCTCATGATCTCCTCCTCAGACTCCCTTCCTACCCCTCCACCAGTGCTCCTCATCACTCCAAAGCAACTCCCCCATGACCTCCTCTTCAGACTCCCTCACAAACAACCTCCACTAGTGCCTTCCATCTCTCCGTATCTCCACCCCTCATGATGCCCCCCTCGGATTCCCTCATTGCCACCCTCCAACAGAGCCCATCATCACTCCATAGCCCCTCTCTCATATGCATTTTATTTCTTGTATAGCGCTACTCGTAGTGTAGGGTATCACAGTACTGTACATCACACACACATTATGCAGACACAATGATTCATAAAAGTATCCAAATCAGCCTATAGGGAATGTCACATAAGCTAATGAAGATTACCAGGTGTAGGAATCACATCTCATCCATGCTGCTGGTGGCAATATGTATTAAGAGGGTTGGGTCTGGAGAACCACAAACACAGGATTTAAAGCATACCCCAGTGGTTGGCTGTACTGATTAGAAATTATATCTGCCCAAACTCTGTATTGCAACATTAGAATAATGAAATACTGGGAAAATTCGAACTAACTAGCAATACAAAAAACAAATCTAATTATACCATCCTGGTTTGTATACACGTCTTTGATCACACTGTCCTATGTATCAAAGGATCTCTGTGACAAAGGCAGTAACCCACTGAGCTATCCACGTTAACTACAGTTCTATTGCATTTAAATACTACAAACCAAAAAAAAGAACGCTCTCCAGCAAGATCAACAATCCCCAAGGTTATTTGGACATTTAGTTGTCGTGCATCCCTTGCAGAAACACTCATGAATGATACCAACGATTTAAACACACGATGTAAATGAAAATGAAATAAACACGGCGTTCTAAGTATGTCTTTCTCACAGATTTAAAAAACACAATAGCCACACATTCTCTTACCTGCTCCTTATGAACTCTGTCACAGCCGGATCGGGTAAACAAACAGCTCAAGGGGTCAGGAAGGTCAGGAAAACGAAACGGCAAAACAAACTCCTCTTTACCAGCAAAAAAGAATTAATTATCCACAAATCCAGTTCCAACGAAAGGCTTTGTCCCCTTCGCAGTGCCCCTAATGTACCTGCACGAGTCGGCGGGCCACCCCCCTAATAGGAGATGCGTGATTGGAGGTGCGAGCCCAGGCCCAATCACGCAACTCCTAAAGAAAGATAACGTTCGAAGAACGTTTTAACTTGCAGTGGCCATATTCTGCTGGCCTTGCTGACGTCACTGCCAGGGCCAAGGGTTATGTTTGGGTGGGCCAGGCCAAAGTTTGGGTGGGCCCGGCCCACCCGGCCCACCCTCTAGAACCGGGCCTGACTGTTGCACAGAGGTAGAGAGCACATGAACAGCACACTGACAGGTTAGGTACACAGTAGAGATCGGTTATGCAGATGGAATTGTAGGGTCAGACCTCTTGAATTCAGGGCCCGTTGGTTGATATCCCAGCTCTGCAATGCTAAACTTTGATCTCTGTGTGAACATTATAAACAGAGTCAGATGTCCATTTAGCTCCTAAGCTCAAGATAAAAAAAATTGCCTATTTTGTTCTTACTTTCTGAAAGTATCAAAACATACCTTATTGCTTCTGCTGCCTGTTCCCAACTACTTTTGAGAGGTACAGGTCAGAATCATGGAAACCATTCTAATGCCATGTTGATAGACGACCACGGTGTTTCACAGTGGACATATCTGCATATAAGTCAGCCCTGATTGTAATGGGCGGAAAAATTCTGACCCGTGTCCAGGTTTCAGAATAATGATTTGGCTGACGCCACACAAGATGTATGCGTTCAGAATATGGAATCGACTAGCTTCCTTTGACAAAGGGACTTCCTGTCATCCCTAAGCCCACACATTCAAGGCACTCCACAAGGTAACAGACAGTAAAGTATTAATCCTTTATGAATGGGGCAAGAGGACAACGTTTGGCAGAACATGGACATCTCGGAGCTGTATGCCATAAAGAATTTGGGGTAAGACTAGAGTTGCCTCCCCTCAGTTTTAAAGTAATAGTGCACGAGCTGCAGTAAATGCAGGCCCTCCTCGCCGTATGAAGAATTACCTCATAGCGAAAAGAAAATTCCTGCAAAAAGGCTCTTGTGCAAGAACTGCCCCTTGTGTACTCGCGAAACACCAGTCCTTGCTGATAGAGTACTAATGGTCTCAAGCATTGCTGGGAGAACCTTTAGTCCACCAATCGTCGTTGGGAGACATTTCAGCATGCGATATTGCTGAGAGAACTTCGCTAAATAAATTGTTGCTGGGTTGCCCCCACCCTCCCACCAATAGCTGTTTACTTTAAATTGTAATGCTATAACTTGCTATTTTTACCTTGGCAGTTACCACTGCCACATCTAGCAGTGCATTGCATTCCATTAACATGTCTATGGGTGTAACGTTAGGTCTAATGATAAGGCTAAGAAGAAAGGCTGAAGTATGGGTTTGGGCCTAGGTTATAGTGGCTGACTAACGAGAAAGGCTTAGAATGGTGATTTGGTAAGGATAGTTTAAATGTACATAATAGGCTGACAGTGTAATGATATTTGAGGAGAACATGATAGGGAAATGGTATATGAGGAAGTAGTAAAACTGGCAATGGCAGATTTGGTGGGATAATCGAAACAAGGCAAGCAATTAACAGAACAACATACAGGAGACCATCCATTACTGTAGCAACTTTTGTGAACATCAGTCATTGTTGTAAGAACATTGTTACAACCTGCTGTTAGCTGTAATGTATTCTCTCTATAGATTCTCTGTTCCCTGCTGCTCAGCCAGTATGTGATGTCATGTAATGTTGATGTGTTCCTGTAAGAATGTCAGAGAGAGTGGACTGAGCAGTAGGATGCTACTTCTTGTGGGGTATTTACCATGTAACTTGTAACCTCTACCCTAAGCTCTCATTTCTTCAAGAAACATACAATTTATTAATCTACATGAACTGGCTACCTGACACCTGTCTACCAAGAGGATATCTTTTAAATACAATAAACATTCAGGACACCATCTCTATAGGAACCTTCAGGACACCAATCAGTATTTCGAGTAATTTTAGGGTCTCTATTACAGAGAGAATCTTCAGGATACTATTGTTTTGCATGTGCTCTTGCATGATGTGAGTTAGAAAGCAATGGGGGGGGGGGGGGGGGACCCAGACACGTCACTAGGACCTGGGTAAGATATTGTACAGAAAGGGATTGGTCCCAGTGCAAACAAACTATGACAGTAATTACAATTAATGTTTATTCACATTTGAACGAATGTAATCATGTTGAACATGCAATTGTATGTTAAAAAAAACCAGAACATTTGTCACTAGAATCGTGCATAGGTGCCCCACAAGGAGGAGGGAAGGAGCTCTTGCAGCAAAATGCGAAAGTGAGGGTAAGTGAGAGAGGGAGGGTAGTGACCAATATATACATCCAAAACATAACTGACTTATCCAGCCTTAATCAAGGCTAAACTATTTACACAACCAAAATGTTAAGAAATGCGCGGTGAATCTATCAATGTCGTCTACATTTGGTAAAAAACGTAGATCTGTCGACGTTTCGACCCAGGGGTAGTGTAGGAAAATCTACTCCTTACAGTAGGGTCTTCAACAGGACCGTGCGGGGCACCCTATGTCCACCAAGGTAAGCGGTGGAGAAACTGGCAGTGAGAGGCCCGCAGGCTCCAGGGTCAGAGAGGGATGGATGCTTGTACAATGTTAACAGATTAGTTAATTTCTTTAGTATTGTCAAAAGGGCATGATTAAATCAAGTTGCTCCATGTATCTCTATGCAGTCGGTGATCGGACGGGATTTCAGCCTTAAGATACATGGAGCATCTTGATTTAATCATGCCCTTTCGACAATAGTAAATAAATCAACTAATCGGTTAACTTTGTACAAGCATCCATCCCTCTCTGACCCTGGAGCCTGCGGGCCTCTCACTGGCAGTTTCTCCAGCACTTGCCTTGGTGGACATAGGGTGCCCGCCACGGTCCTGATGAAGACCCTCCTGTAAGGAGTAGATTTCCCCTACACTATCCCTGGGTCAAAACGTTGACAGCTCTACTTTTTTTTTACCAAATGTAGACGACATTGATAGATTCACTTCGCTGTTCTTAACATTTTGTTTGTCTAAATAGTTTAGCCTTGGTTAAGGCTGTATAATGCATTTATGTTTTGGATTTATATATTGGCCACTGCCCTCCGTCTCCCACTTACCCTCACTTTCGCATATTGCTGCACTTCTCCTTCCCTCCTCCTTGTGGGGCACCCATGCACAATTCTAGTGAGAAATGTGCTGTTTCTTAACATGCAAACGCATGTTCAACATGATTACATTTGTTCAAATGTGAATAAATATTCATTGTAATTGTTTTAACAGGTGATGTTGATGTTAATGTCATGGTTTGTTTCCACTGGGACCACTCCCTTTCTGTACCTTGCATAATGTGTAGATTTACTTACCAATAAAAGTTCCTCTGTGTGCAGCGCAAATATGTACTTCTTGAGAGCCTGCACACCCCTTAGTAAATCTAGGCCTCAGTATTTTTTGGGGAGGTAATGTGAGAACCTGGGGTAACACTTTCTGGTTTAGAAGCAGTAGCCCTTGAGCCTAAGCAGTAATGCACAAACCTTAGTTTACAATCCAAATCCAATAATATCCAAAATCTGCTAAACAAGTTATTGTATGTGCTTTTAGAAACATTGTCAACTCGTGTTTCCTTTTTCTACATGCCTCTGTGGAAGTTTTTTTGTGACCCTCCTTTGTTCGATTTTACCAGGAGACAGATGCAAATGCCACCCTCCTTGGCAGGCTAACTATCGAGGCCTTTGTGGTTAATCCAAATCAGTAAGCATTCATGCAGATGCCCGAGCCCCTTCAACACTCGTGCTATCCAGGGTACCAAAGCTATGCTCTCGCACCTGTTTTTACGTTCCACCGGAAGAAGGCTTGGCTCCCCAGTTTATAGCTCCAAAGGGTATTGCACCACACTAGGTGTTGCAAACTGCAAGTTTTCTCCTGGGCACCTGCTCCTTTGTTTCGAAATCAGACTTTAGCACCGGGTAATTGCAAGTACATTATTTTACAGCTTTACTTAACTTGTTCTTATATTGACTTAAAGAAAAAATACTAACTGTCTTGGTTTAAATTTGTGATTGAGAATTGCACCATTCATCGAGGAATACAACTCCGAGGAGCACGGGCGTAGCTAGAGCTTGTGGTGCCCGGGGCTATCCCTCAGATTGCCGCCCCTTGGGGGGGTGAGGGGGGACCTGGGGAAATAGGACAGTGAGCACTTGAAAGATGTCCGAGAGACACGTAGTATTGCTGCTAATAGTTTCCTCGATCTTGCAAGTTACATGCACATACATGACACGGTCAAAGGCTACACAGTTGAATACACCGGTGACTGGCAGTACAAAAGAGAACACACATATTGCATGATCTATCTGGGGACTCAGAAAAACCACGTGACAACCATCAGAGAGCTGTGTGAACAATTACCCCACAGCACAATGCAAACATGCACATACATGACAGTGTTCAGGGACCTATCATCTACAGCTGACATTAAATGACCAGACATCATAGTCCCCCCAATTAAAGCAGTGGGGACCTGCACAAACATGATGTGCTCTGGGGACCCAGAACCACTTAACAGTGTTGAAGCCTTCATCTCTCACTAAGGCCTTGGTCATGGGTTGGGCTTGGATGAGATATCAGTAAACTCACAGTCAACTTGCAGAAATATCGACGGGCAGCCGGGGCAGGTGGGGGAGCAGGTGCAAGACGCCAAGTGCGGGCTAGTTACACAGTATGGGGGAGCCAGCCCACCCTCTTTTCTGCCCCCCCCAAAAAATAGGTAGGGTGTGAGGTTAATTGCTTGGGGCAATATTTTTAAAGCAGTAGTTTTCAAATTGAAAAAGTAGAATGAATTAATGACCGCTGGCAGACTGTACTAGCAGTTTTGAAAACTAGGCCCAGTCCACAGGAGCAATATTTATCTCACAGGTAGCTAGTCGCGTGTGTGTGACCAGTACATATTCACTGCAGTCCAAACATCTCTGCAACAGCGTCTCTGATTCAGCGTACCCAAAACCAAAAGGGGCACAAATGCGCAATTGGCAAATGCCCATATTTCTCTCTCACCTCTTTCAATTTTGAAAGCTGCCAGTCTGACTGTCAGTGCCTGCAACTTGCAAGTATAAGTGCCCGCCGGCGCCCCAGGCCAGAATTGATTCCTCAACACAGCACGACGAGAGCGTAGCGGTGAGCGTGTAAACGTGTCATCACTACTACGTTCTGATCGCGAGGTGCGGCGAGGGCTGCCCAAAAATGTCCATTACAGGGCCGTCATTGGTTGCGCTCGTGCGCACCACAACTGATTGACGGCCCTGCTGGATTGGGCGGCGGCCGCGGCACTGGAGGACTGTGGCGGCTGCGGCCGCCTTAATAACTTATTTGGGACACTCTGACTGTGTTTGTTCACATCGTTCATCCCAAATAAATTATTAAGGCGGCCGCAACGGTCCTCCAGTGTCACAGCCTGCGGCCGCCTCAAATATGGTTCCGCCTAGGGCGGACCGCCCCCCGCCCCCTGCCTAGCTACGCGGCTGCTGAAGAGCCATCAAAATCTATTATTATACTTGCCTTTGCATTATGATTTTGCAAACCACATTTGAATTTACATGTGGAGTTCAACATTTTAGAAAGGTCTTAGTTTGCCTTGTGGCCTAGCATAGATTGGTGTCATGGGACATAGGGGTAAGTGGGAGGATGGCATTGATGCACCATTTTTACATCGCCTGCAAGAAATAGAAAAGGCAACATTATGAATCATTTGAACATCTGCCTGTAAAATGTGACGCACACATCCTCCTCTTTCACCTCCCGTGTATACTACCCCTGTAAAAGGCCACGCTGAAACCTTCCAGTGTCCGAACTCGCACAGTTCAAAATGTCAGCGACTAAATTCCTGTAAATCCCGAGTCGTGTTAGCACGTGGGCAGAGGATCTGTAAAACGTCCGTGCGCAAGAAGCGATGGAGGACATGAGCAATTTAAGATGTTCCCAATTTGTTGACATTCAGACCCATGGTGCAGGCGTGCCATCCGTTTTCTCAAACGTCCATCACGGATTACCAACTCAGTGCCAGGGCTGACCGCAGCCTCAGTCAGTTCACCTCGCCTAAATACATCCATGTAAAGGTCATGCCCAAAGGTCAGGATGCCACAGTTTACTGGGTGGAAATTTCAATAAAATCTATCCTAATGACATCTGACAAACCTTTTCAAATATTATCTCAATGACCTCACGAGACTGATCAGACATTTTGTTTCACAAGGACCGTTCTGCAAACCTTTCCGAATATGATATCACTCATCTCTTAAAACATTTTGGGGTGGCCAAGATGGCGACGGAGTGAGACGTCTTTCAGAGTCCCTCCGGCGCCAAAACCAGCTAAGCATTGTATAGCCCCCGGAGCAGCGAGCTATCGGCGCCCCCACTGCCTGATGTGACCCCTGTGGCAGGGGAGCTGGTTCCGGTAAAGCGATTTTGCCCCATAGAGGCTTGGAGGCGGCCTAGAGCGCGGCGGCGCTCTGAGGCCCTGCGATCCCCGGCCTCGAGTAGCGAAGGGGGCTGGACATCCTGAGCTGCGAGGAGAGGGGCGGACTCTGGCGGAGGCCCGCACACTACAGTGACTTCGGCGCACTGGGCTATCGACTCACCTCCTGCCGGGGTGTGCTGCGCAAGGACCCCGGAGAAGGGAGGCCTCGCCGAGGGACTACATTGCGGCCGGTAGGGGGGTGCTGGTGGTGGAGGCCGGCAGGGAACGTTAAGTGACGCGATTGCTCTCCCCCTCCCCCCATTCCCTGATCTGGACTGGCGGTTGGGGCTGCCTTGCAGCGGTGAGCCCCTGGGACCCTGAAACCTGGCTGGGGAGCTGAGTTGCTGCGGCGGTGAGCCGCCATTGTGAAGCTTGGCCTATGGGTGCCTGTAGAGTAGGAGGCGCGGAAGGAGACTCTGCCTGGCGTTGCGAAGCGGCGGCAGCCCCCGCATGTCTTGCGGGGGGGACTCGATTGGGGCATGACTGCTGGAGCGAGAGTCCTGGCTGCGGAGATTGCAGTAGAGGTGAGCCCTGATTTCTGGGATCTGGCTGACAGGGAGGCCTACTTTGTACACTTGCACCTTGGGCGGACATCCAGGTCCTTGGAGAGTGGTGCTGTCTCCTCGCGTTGCGGTGGGGTGCCCCTGATCGTGCTGTGCCCGTTGTCCTGAGGGGGCCCGACGGGGGGCTCGGACCCACGCTGTGGAACTGAATTCTTTGCGGCGCCCATTGGTGACAGTGCTTGGTCCGACTACGGAGCAGTGGTCTGGTGGCGCACTTGATGAGGTGGACTTGCGCGTGCACCTGAGCAGAGTGAGTGGTGGCAGGCGGACTACGCCACGTGGTGACCGGCGGACCGCGAGGCGATTGCGTCGTGTATCAACGCCGAGGAGCACAGGCATAGCTAGAGCTTGTGGGCTATCCCTCAGGTTGCCGCCCCTTGGGGGGGTGGAACTGGGGAAATAGCACGGTGAGCACTTGAAAGATGTCCGAGAGACACGTAGTATTGCTGCTAATAGTTTCCTCGATCTTGCAAGTTACATGCACATACATGACACGGTCAAAGGCTACACAGTTGAATACACCGGAGACTGGCAGTACAAAAGAGAACACACTTATTGCATGATCTATCTGGGGACTCAGAAAAACCACGTGACAGCCATCAGAGAGCTGTGTGAACAATTACCCCACAGCACAATGCAAACATGCACATACATGACAGTGTTCAGGGATCTATCATCTACAGCTGACATTAAATGACCAGACATCATAGTCCCCCCAATTAAAGCAGTGGGGACCTGCACAAACATGATGTGCTCTGGGGACCCAGAACCAACTTAACAGTGTCGAAGCCTTCATCTCTCACTAAGGCCTTGATCATGGGTTGGGCTTGGATGAGATATTTACAGCACCCGGAAAATAGTGATACAGCACCCGGTGAATACCCCTGGATTTTTCATGTGGGCCTGCGTTTTCCCCATGTTTTTGCCCAGTACATTTCGAAAGGTTAGACCTGCTGAAATGTATAGTTAGAATATTGTTAAGAGGCTCTGTAATTAGCACATTACCCAACTAACAATAAATATACAAGTATAATGAAATGTTATCACAGCACAAACATTTTGTTCTCCTTAAATTTTAATAAAGCTAGGTGTTCATTCATTAAACCAACTACTATGAATGCACCACTTTACGGCATCGCAATGCTTACATTTAATCAGTTGGTTTCCCTAGTTTGCCGAAAATTAGTATTGCAGATGCCGATGGCTGAATACATCATATGGGACAGAATCCTCCTTGCTATGAGACAGGCCCTGTATCAAATTTCATAGGATTCTCAGTGCTGGTGGACAATTAACACTGGGGACCACGACCAGGCATTCCTTCCGCCTCGTCAGCCTGACGTGGGCACTCCTTGGAGCCAGACCAGAACTGTGAACACCGGCCAGCCACGAAGCCACTTCCACTATCACTGTGATCCGGCCTGGGGTGCGGAGGAAAGGGTGGGGGCTCCTTCAGAGAAGGGCTGGGATTCGGTCGGAGCCAGCTCTCAGAGAGAGTGAGTGCACTGCTGCAGCCTCATGGAGTCTGCAATCAATGCATTAACAGTGCAGAACCGCCCATACCAAACTGGAAATATACTCTGTCAGTGGTGGGGTTTCCAGCAATACCGTACGTGATAAAGTCTCTCCTTCAGCCGCCGTGTGGCTCACACCTCTTGAACTTTGGTGGCAGCTTTGCGAGCTAGACTCAATTTTAGCAGAAGACTCCCGTTTTTTTGGGGTTTAAAACAAAAGTATACTATTATTTTACGAGGCAGGCTGAGGCAGCGCTCTGTTTGAATCACATTTAGAACGCACAGGATAAACACAGATTAAAGTGCATCATGGCCTATTAAAGTGTTGATTTTACTCATGGGCTCTGGTGTGCGTCCGTCGCCGTCACGCTTCTCTCCCAAATGTAAACTCACAGTCACAGTCGACTTGCAGAAATATCGACGGGCAGCCGGGGCAGGTGGGGGAGCAGGTGCAAGACGCCAAGTGCAGGTTAGTTTCGCAGTATGGGGGAGCCAGCCCACCCTCTTTTCCGCCCCCCCCAAAAAACTAGGTAGGGTGTGAGGTTAATTGCTTGGAGCATTATTTTTAAAGCAGTAGTTTTCAAATTGAAAAAGTAGAATGAATTAATGACCGCCTGCAGACTGTACTAGCAGTTTTGAAAACTAGGCCTAGTCCACAGGAGCAATATTTATCTCACAGGTAGCTAGTCGCGTGTGTGTGACCAGTACATATTCACTGCAGTCCAAACATCTCTGCAACAGCGTCTCTGATTCAGCGTGCCCAAAACCAAAAGGGGCACAAATGCGCAATTGGCAAATGCCCATAATTCTCTCTCACCTCTTTCAATTTAGAAAGCTGCCAGTCTGACTGTCAGTGCCTGCAACTTGCAAGTAAAAGTGCCCGCCGACGCCCCAGGCCAGAATTGATTCCTCAACACAGCACGACGAGAGCGTAGCGGTGAGCGTGTAAACACGTCATCACTACTACGTTCTGATCGCGAGGTGCGGCGAGGGCTGCCCAAAAATGTCCATTACAGGGCCGTCATTAGTTGCGCCCGTGCGCACCACAACTGATTGACGGCCCTGCTGGATTGGGCAGCGGCCGCGGCACTGGAGGACTGTGGCGGACACTCTGACTGTGTTTGTTCTTTTTTTTTTTTCTTTTTTTTTATCCTCATACTGCGGTTTATGCAGATAGGAAGGTGTTTGGGAGTTTGACGGTCTTTTTGCGACTGTTCCACCACACTGCCCCAAATCGTCTATCGATGGATACAAGGGGAGTTTCTCACTATCTTAGTTCTTACCAGTCAATTTTCTCCAGTACACCTTTATCTTGCTCAATAATTCCATTGTTTCTGGTGGTATCTAGCCCGTAGGCTGTTTGGCAGATTTCAAGTCATGCCTGGAATTATTGTTCCGCTTAATCATTGGAATCACAAAGAAAAAGAAAAAAGAAACAAAGAACATCAGAAAAGGCGGAGTTCTGGTTTATCATCTAGAGGTAATATAATTTTCCCAAATCTCCCAGTACATCATTCTTTTGGGTTGTTTCCCCTTTCTATCTAATCTGCTGGTTTTTATTACAGAGTTTAGCCAGTTTTCATGGGCTGGTGGTGCCGTTTTTATTCCAGTTAATACAAATTTCTCTTCGTGCCAACAGGATCAGAACGAACAATAAGCTTTCTTGATGTTTACTTAGCCTAATCAGATTTGGTTGAGTGGTACAATGGATCCCAAAAATAATTAAAAGTGTACTTACAGTTATAGGTGTTGCCATTACTGCAGTTAGTGTCTTACCAATCTCGTGCCAATAGTGTGTAAGTGCTGGGCAGCCACAAAACATATGAATATCATCCACCTTTTCTTCACCGCATTTGCGGCATGATTTTACTGCCGTGCCTTTAAATTTTGATAATCTTTTGGGTGTCCAATAAGCTCTATGTATAGAGAAAGGATGGTTTCTTTTTAGGGCTGCGGGCTTTACACACAGCCAACATTTCTCAACTGATTTTTTCCAAATTTGATTTAGATCCATAACTTCGTTTGGTAGGTCTTTTCTCCATATCTTTTCCGGTATAGTAAAATTTTCTTCGCCAGATTCAATTAGAGCCCAATACCATTTTGAGACTTCTTTTTTTATTACCGTTTCTTTCATCATTTCTGTTTCTAAATTGTTCGGATCTATTGCTCCTTTCGGGATGGTATTGGCCCAACTGCACAGCTGATAATATTTAAATTTTGAGACTTTTTGTTCTGTTATTATTTGCAGATGTTCCCAGGATATTAAAACATTTTCAACCAGGAGTTGTCCCCATTTTTCAATTCCGGATTGTCTGAGTGGGATAGATAGTGAGTCCTTTAAGCATTCTGGGGTGCCTGGCGAGTCCCATATTGGGGCCATACTACTGTAGTAAGGTATCTTTGTGGCAATTCTTATCTGACTCCAAAGCTTAACGGCATTGTTCAAGATCTTCAGTTTTACTTTTTTGAAGAATTTTGGGTGACCAAATTTGAAGAGGAAATGATCTTCTCCATTTGTTAGATGTTGTAAGAAAATTGGGTAGGCATAATGTTCCTTTAACAAGGCTCTGAAGTTTTTAAATTGAAAAGATCTATAGTATTCATATATATCAGAGCTTGCTATTCCCCCTTGTTCCTTCTTTCTCATGAGTTTGTTCCATGAGATTCTTGTACTTTTTGCTGACCAAATAAAACTAGATATTTCACCTTGTATTTTTTTTAGGGCTTCTTTTTTAAACTCTAAAGGAATGTTATTAAAGAGATAAGTAAATTTAGGAATAATTGACATTTTTATTGCATTGGATTTGCCTAAAAAACTTAGCGGCAGACCTGACCAGATTTTAAGGAGTCTTCTCATTTCTTTCACCACTATATTTAGGTTTAGTTGTGGTAGTTTTTCAAGCTCTTTTGTTATAGTGATGCCTAAATATTTTATTTTGTCCTTTAGAAGAGTTGAATTTGAGTTAGTATTCCAGCTCATTGCCTCTGTTTTATCGTTATTTATCAGATATCCTGAAAGCTTGCCAAAATTATTCATTGCATCCTCGATCGCTAATTTGGAGAAGTTATAGTTGTCAGTGAACACCATTAGATCATCTGCATAAAGTGCAACTTTCTTTGTCCAGTTTTCATATTTAAAGGGTGTTATGAGCGGTTGATTTCTAATAGAGCAGGCCAAGGGTTCGATATACAGATTAAAAAGTAGCGGAGACAAGGGGCAACCTTGTCTTGTGCCTCTCTGAATCTTGATGTTATCTGTAAGGTTCCCATTAACTGCTATCTTCGCTCTTGGGTTTGTATAGATTTCTTTCACCATATCACTAAAGTTACTCCCTTGTTTGTTTTTTTCTATGATTTTATTTAGAAAGGCCCAATTGACACGATCGAAGGCTTTGGCAGCATCGTATGTAACAATCGTTAGAGGTAGTTTTTCGCAGACAGCAACGTCGATTGCTGCCACTAGTTCATGCGTAATTTCCTGGATTTGTCTGCCCTTTATGAAACCCTTTTGATCCGGGTTAATTAATTTAGCCATAACTTTTGATAGTCTTTTAGCTATCACATTCATGAACAGCTTGTAGTCACAATTGAGAAGTGATATTGGCCTATAAGATGCGCAATTCTTTGGGTTTTTTCCTGGTTTTAATAAAATACTAATCGTCGCATCGTTCCATGAGTCAGGTATCGTTTAGTGTCCCAGGTAAGTCTTATTCATTATTTCTGTTAGGTGTTCAATTAATGTTTCTTTTAATGCTATGTAGAATTCATTCGGCAGCGCATCCGGACCCGCAGCTTTTCCTCTCTTTAGGTTACTTATGGCAGTTCTTATTTCTTCTGGCGTAATTCCAGCGTTCAAGAAATCCACTTCTTCCTCTGTCAAGCTTGGAAGGGGGACGTTCTCAAGATAGTTCTTGATGTCTTTATCTGATGGATTTATGTCTTCTTTATATATTGTGGTAAAAAAAATTGAGAATGCTTGCCTTATTGAGACATCATCTGAGCAAGATGATAATTGGTCTTGGGTATAAATGCTTAATATAGTATTTCTAGACTGATCCGTTTTCATTTTCCAGGCTAGCATTTTTCCGCAACCTTCTCCATATTCATGATTTGCTAATGTACTGTTCTCCCATTTTTCTTTGACTATATTCTCCAAGTAATCCACCAGATTATCCTTTAAGTTATGTCGCTTCTCTTCTAAATTTTTCCTTGATTCTTGAGTTATGCCACACTCTAGCTGTAATTCGACTTCTTTGATTTCCAGTTCCATCTTATTAATATCCAATTTTTTTGTTTTATGCTTGTGTGCTCCCAAGCTAAGTAGTTTACCTCTTATTACCGCTTTATAAGCATCCAACGTTACTCTTTTTGATGTTCCGACAGCATTATCTACAAAGTAATGGAGGGAAGTTGTAATGAGCTGGTCCACACTTTGTTCATCTCTAAGGATTGATCGATCAACAGTCCATCTATTGGACAGATGGAATTGTGGAAGTGATAAGGTTAACTGTACCGCCGAGTGGTCTGATAAATGCGCAGGTAGGTGTTCAATACTTTTTACATTAGCTCGCAGAGATTTGTTCATTAAGAAAAAGTCTATTCTGGATTTGTGACCTAATTTCTTATTATGGAAGGTGTATGGATAGCTTTTCTCTCCTTTTAGCTTCCACATGTCTTCCAGGTTTAGATCTTTTTTGTAGATCCCTAGCCATTCCCTCCTTTTTGGTAGATTCCATTGTTTTGTTGGGGGCATTCTGTCTGTTTTAGAATCCTCTATAATATTGAAATCTCCTCCTATAATAATCGGAGCTGAAAATGTTAAAAGTTCAGAGTATAGTTTTTGGAGAGGCGCTGGGTCATCCCTATTTGGGCCGTAATATCCCACAATTGTGAGTATACAGTCCTCAATCCTGACTTTAGCAACTGCCCATCTACCTTTGCTGTCGACTTCTTTGGATTCTATTTTGGCATTTAGGGATATTTTTTTTTATAATTGCTACCCCCTTTATGTTGCATTCCTGTAATGTGTGTATGCTTGATCCAATCCAATGAAGATTTTTTACCAATTGAGTCCACTCTGCATTTGTTAGATGTGTTTCTTGGAGAATAATAATTTCACTTTCTATTTCTTTCAAGTATTCCACAATCCTTCTTCTTCTTGAAGGGGTTCTGAGCCCGTTAACATTCCATGTTAGAATTTTTATAGTTTTCTCTTTTGTCATCTTAAATTGTTATTTCTTGCTGTGGATTTGAGATTGAGGCAGCCATTAACTCCCGTACTATTCCTTTTATATTCCAATTTTGAGGATTTTTTTTTCTTTTTTTCCCTACCTTGCTCCCCACCCGTGTGTATTTAAGTATTGCATTTTTGTGGTACAGTGTTGCTTGAGATTCCCTACCTGTGGAAGCCTCCCTTTTTCTTCTTTCAGGTGTTATTACACCAGATTTCGTGCTCCGATTCTCCAGGTATTTTATTCTTTATTCTTTATTACGTGGGTGCTTCCCAATATATGTCCTGCTGCAGTTGTTCTTTCCCATTTTATGTTTATACATATATATATATGTATTTTCCGTTTTTTTTTTTTAAAGTTTGTTCCTTCTATTACTTCATTACTGCATTATTCCTTATTTAGTTTATCAATTTCGATTTGGTCTTTTATCAGCTGAATGAGGTTTTCTACCTCTTTTGGTTCCCTTAGATTGTGCATTTTATTTCGCCACATTATTCTTAAGGAAGCTGGAAATTTCAATTGTACGTTCGCTCCCAAAGCTTTCAGTTCCTGCATGTGTTGCCCCAGCTCCCATTGCCTGTCTTGTGTGGCTTTACAGATGTCTGATCGTATACGAAATGACCAATTATCTTTATTGAAATTCCCAGTTTTTAGTCCCTCACTCAATATTTTTTCTTTCAGAGAATAGGTTCTGAAATTTACCAAGATTTTTCTAGCGGCCTTTCTCTTCTTGCTTTTTCTGAATGGGTCTCTATGGACTCGTTGGATATCTGCAGCTAAGTCACAATCTTTCGTCCAAGGAAAAAATTCTTCTAGGAGAGATACAACATACGCCTTAATGTCAGATCCCTCTGAGTTTTCAGGGACATTCAGCACTCTAAGGTTGTTTCTTCTTCCTTGGTTTTCCAAAGATTCTAGTTTCTCCTTGATGGCTTTCTCGCTGTCTTTTAGATGTCTTATTTCTTTTTGATTTATGTCTATCTTTTTGCTTAAGGAACCAAGTTCATTTTCGACCGCTGTAACTCTGACCCCTAAATCATTTAGTTTCTGATCTAGGTTTTAAACGACTTTTTGTATTTTATTCTGGTTTCCTTCCGAGATTGAAAATTTTTCTCTCATTTCCCCCAATATTTTGTCCATCATTTTATCCATGTACACCTCCAAGATTTTTTCTGTCTTATTTTTAACCATACAATCCATGTGTTCCTGCTCTAAAGCATCCTCTTGAGTTTCTTGGTCAATTTCTTGATCATTAACTATTTCGGTTCGCGGGGAACTCAGGGAGCTTGTTTGTGATGGTTGTACTGGTGGATTTGACTGGCTTATCTGTGTTGGTGATATTAATTGTGTCAATGGAAGGGTCGCAATAACGTTCGGAGTCGAGGACGACTGCATACCTGCTCTCTCTACTGTCTCCTCCCCTGCGAACTCCTCCACTTCTTCTTCAGAAGTTGGACTAACACACTGCTTGTCCGATACTGACAGAGATGCTGCGCCCGCTGTATTTGCTGTGTTTGCTAAATTGATCGTATTAGTTGCTAGACAATGACCCCCTCCTCTTACTTGCACCACTTGTTGTACCTTAAAATATGATCTCAGAGATGGTGTAATCTTGATTTTCTGATCTTTACTTTTCCTAGACCCTCTGCTTTTTATATTTTCTGTTAATTCCTCTGAGCGTGGAGGGTGTTTCACGTTTTTCTTTGTGCTTCTCGGGGTCATGCACCTTTTTGTAGTCTGTCGAAGGTTCTGTTTAGATAGGTTTTGATTCCTAAGACAGTATGCGGACCTTACTCCTCCCTCTTCCGATCTCTCTAACACAGAGGACAAGGCTGCTCCTACTGCTTGTGCCTTCTTCGATCTTGATCTTGTGGTGTAAGCAAATTGTGGGGGACCTTTTTCCCTTTTGTTTATGCTCATGTTGTGTTTTCCCAGAGGTAAGGCAGTGAGGTTGTTACCAGCTTCCTCCGAATTCTGTGGTAATGGGTCCTTATTGTATTGGGTTTTAATTTCGTCTTCCTCTGCCTCAGTTCCTTTCTGTCGCTTATTGTGTGTCTGCTCCCCTTCTGCCAATACTTCCTCTGGGGCGAGACTTTCACCTCTCCTTTCACTCATCCAGCAAGGAATTATCGGGATTTGTATCGTCATAAAGTTTTCACTGTGACGCTCTTTGTACTTTGTTCCTTGTAGAATCACTCGGTTTGCAGGAGAATTAGGGCTCACCTCTCCTTTCAAATGCCCTGTACTGAAGACCTCACTACTACTACCTAGTGGGCTTTTCACCGTGTTTTCAGTGCTTGCACCCGCCCCACCAACGCAAACACACACGAAAGCATCGCAAGCTCTGCTGCTCTTACCTCGGAAGAAGAAGTTGATCTCGCCGATCGTCTACCTGTAATTCCGGGCAGCGTCTCGTGCTCTCTCCCACAGCCCGTTATTGTTTGAAGGGGTGATCCAGGCTCCGCTGCACCACAACTGCGGTCCACCCCGTCATGCATGTTTCAACTTTGACACAATGTTCTTCGAATTTGACCTCGGAGCCAGAGCAGGTTATCGGAGCAGGTTATCGGCCAGTCAGTTGCAGACAGGGAGTGAAGAACGAAACAATCCGAGAAAAATGCTGCCGCTGCTGATCTCGCCGGTCAGGTAATCGGACTCCGACTGCTTGTCTGCCGGGGGAGGGTTTTTCAAAACTGTGGATTCCTGGGGTGTATTAGGGTCCTCGGGTCGGTCCGCTTATAACACTTTAACTCATATCGTTAAATTAGCTGATTCCGCTTCGGTAAGTGCTTCGGGAAGCGCTTTATCTGCACATTTTCCTGGAGTCTTGTCGGAGCTCACGACCGAGCGTCTCAGCCGGTCGCCATCTTCCTCAACCTCTCAGCCCCTGCTGTGTCCACTCATGCTAGAATTACCACCGACTGTGTTTGTTCGCATCGTTCGTCCCAAATAAATTATTAAGGCGGCCGCAACGGTCCTCCAGTGTCACGGCCCGCTGCCGCCTCAAATATGGTGCTGCCTGGGGCCGACCGACCCCCCTCCCCTAGCTACGCGGCTGCTGAGGAGCCATCAAAATCCATTATTATACTTGCCTTTGCATTATGATTTTGCAAACCACATTTGAATTTACATGTGGAGTTCAACATTTTAAAAAGGTCTTAGTTTGCCTTGTGGCCTAGCATAGATTGGTGTCATGGGACTTAGGGGTAAGTGGGAGGATGGCATTGATGCATCATTTTTACATCGCCTGCAAGAAATAGAAAAGGCCACATTATGAATCATTTGAACATCTGCCTGTAAAATGTGACGCACGCATCCTCCTCTTTCACCTCCCGTGTATACTACCCCTGTAAAAGTCCACACTGAAACCTTCCAGTGTCCGAACTCGCACAGTTCAAAATGTCCGCGCCTAAATTCCCGTAAATCCCGAGTCCTGTTAGCACGTGGGCAGAGGATCTGTAAAACGTCCATGCGCAAGGAGCGGTGGAGGACATGAGCAATTTAAGATGTTCCCAATTTGTTGACATTCAGACCCATGGTCCAGGCGTGCCATCCGTTTTCTCAAACGTCCATCACGGATTACCAACTCAGTGCCAGGGCTGACCGCAGCCTCAGTCAGTTCACCTCGCCTAAATACATCCATGTAAAGGTCATGCCTAAAGGTCAGGATGCCACAGTTTCCTGGGTGGAAATTTCAATAAAATCTATCCTAATGACATCTGACAAACCTTTTCAAATATTATCTCAATGACCTCACGAGACTGATCAGACATTTTGTTTCACAAGGACCGTTCTGCAAACCTTTCCGAATATGATATCACTCATCTCTTAAAACATTTTGGGCCATATTATCAAGATGGGGCGATAAAATTATCGCCTCTTGATCGGCAGGAAACTGCCACTAAAGTGGCGATAAAGGGCTTGATAATATGCTGTACAGAATTCCCATAGACGCCCAGGTTAGATGTCTAACCTGTGTTTCTATGGGAATTCTATAGAGCATATTATCAAGCCCTACTCTTGGTCCCAAATACACAGAAGATATCAGCCTTCTGTGCTGTTGAAATAGCAAGGAGTGAATTACAGTGGGCGAACAAGGTAAAGAATAGATTGGAACCCATCACAGGAAGCCTAAAATTAGAACAAAAAATAGGTGAGGCCTCACTTTCTAAAGGAGAATTAAAAATAGCCTGTAAAAAAAAAAACAAGGTTGGCGGACTTGAAGTATGTAAGGAATAGACCCTCTACAAAACATATGGTAGATTCATGGGAAAACATGAATGTATACCCATATTTATCTGCACTTCCAGATGCCTGGTTACGATTAGTACTATTAAAACTATGTGTAGCATTAAATGTGCATTATGTAAGACTGAAAAATGTGAAGTCTTTTTAGACTGAGGAAATAAGTGCACATGTGGACTGCCTTTTCAAAACTTTAATGTTCATGTTTTAATTGATTGTCGTCACTTTCATAGGCTCCATTGCTTGATTTTAAAACCTATTATAAAAAGTAGAATATAAATTTCCGTAATGACGCACTTGCACTATGGGTAAATTTGGAATTCTTTAATGTGACTTGGGCATTGGCTACATTTCTTAAAATATGTTTGAATTAGTGCCCTGATGCGTTTAGGTGGTAGGGGTCCAGCGAGTTTAGTTTGAAGTATGATGAATTGGTATTTATATAGTGTATTTATATATAATATGTTATTGTTTTTAAAAATGTATGTTTTAAAGACTTTGCCTAAACATTAATAAAGTATGAACTGAACATAAAGGGTTACATTTGAACGGCTTTTCAAATTTCAAAATATCTACTGGGGAAATGGGCTTGCACACTTAGAAAGCCTGGCACCCACTGCTCTCGACATTGTTACCTTTTGTCTTACAAAGTTAATATGATCACCACCATCTCCAATAAGATGAAGAAGCACAGTGGAAAAAAAACATACATTTCCCATGTAAGCTCTACCTAGCCTGCTGGCTTTCATGAAAGGCTTAAAAGCAACCCTGCTGAAGTACGATTTTTCCAAAACTCTGGCTCACTTTGAGACTACACCACACCCCGCCTACACAAAGCCAGTAACTGAAATCATCAAAGGATCGTTCCCACCACACTTGATACTCCTCAACCGCATTATTGATTGGATACATTCAACAGTCTTCCATCTTTGCATTACAAAGTAGCCTATTTGACATGTAACATGCAAAATTCATAAATAAACCATTTATATTCAGTCTCACGTTGCTGAAGGTGAAAACCTTATAAAGGAACTCTTATTCTTTCAAGGAATGATCTCAACTCCCTAAGAAGCACCCCACGTTAAATCATATCAATGATGGTGTGCTGGCTTGAAGGCTTTCTATAAAACCACTGTCACCCACGCCATTACCCCTCAAGATGCATTTTTCTGCATCCATACCCTTGCAAGGCTTTCACGGACAAGTTCCTCCCAGTCTCAGAGGATATCATTTTCAAGATCATCAATAGACTCAAATCCTCCACATTATCTTCAGATCTCTGCAATACTAAATCATCAAATTATTCTAGGTGATCATCAATTCAGTCAACACTTAAATTGCTACTGCCTCTCTCATCTTACGTGTAATGTCTGTAAAGTGAAGCATGCGATAATAACTCTATTATTAAAAATGACCAGCAATACCGAGCTGTTGACTATTTTACACAATCGTTTCTCGTACACCCAACATTGCAAGCATTCTTGAAACTGTAGTCTCTTTCGAAAGTTTTCCATGTGAAATTCAGATTTAATGGGTGAAAGCTAACCAGCCTAATGAACCCTGGGGATACTGTTCATTTCTAGAGACAAGGGTCATTACTGCACAGTGATGCTTCTTGATCTCCCTGTACCTTTTCACACCCAGACCATAATATCGCCCTGTCCTAGTTTGGGATCGCCTGCAAAATCGAGAGTTCAGCACCGTAATGGTTCCAGTCATTCCTTTCAAATTCAGGATCCACAAAAGGGACATATGTCCCCCCACCCCTCCCCCCCCCATGATCTTTCCTGTTATCAGTCCTATTCAGCATCTTTGTGGAACCAATTGCAGTCCTCCTGAGTGATCCTAACATTGGTTATCACTTACACAAGCTGTGATTCTCTGTCTAGCATATCCCCAGAGGATGTGTATTGATTAGGGCTCCCGGTTTTATGTTTTTTTTTTTACTTTTCCGTCTGTATTTATCCATTTTTATTTTGTGCAAATTTTATCTGTATTTTTTAATTTTATTTTGGGTTTTGTTAAAAAATGGAGCTGAAACTAGTATATTTCCACATGTATTTTACCGATAAATGTTCACTCATGTTTAAATGCCTAAGAGATTTCAATGATGTGAAAGTCCAGAGACGATAAATCAATGCACTTAAATGAAAACATATGCATATCAGTATCAACCGTGTGCATATCTACTGCTATTTGAGCAACTTTTCTAAAATTCCTCTCTTTTTTTAACACCTTGTCTGTCAATCCGCACAGCTATATGATTGACAGTCATGACTGGCAGCATTTAGAATCACTCAAAAAACAACCCAATTTCCGTTTTTATCCACATTTAAAAATAAATACAGACAGGAAAATAAATGCGGTTCTGCCTCTAGTTATCTTTAAAAAGCAGTAAAAACAGAAAACAGGGAGCCTTAGTTTTGATATGCCACTGTCATTTGAAGTTTTCTAGGGTGGGTATAAAGTGTTGACTGTATCTGCTTTTTAGGTTTCGCCTAAGTGAAAGCTGCGCACTGCGCAGCTTTTTGCGCAGGCGAAAACCTAATGAGAGTAACTATGTAACTTGGGAATCCGCCCTCTGTTCCATTGGCTAGCTCCATAAATGGAAGCTAGCCATTGGAACAGAGATCTGTCCGTCATGGCCAGACCAGATTCGTGGGCGTTCCCATGATTTCTTCCCTCTCCACGCTTTTCTGATCGTCATCGCAGTGGTGGGTGGTTCCTATTTTTTTGGGGGGGAAGGTTTGTTTTGGTCATTGCAGGCCAACCGCCGGCGGAAGAAGTCCAGGTGAGTGCTTTTTCTTGCCGTTTGCCGTTCCCGCCCCCCCTCCCGCGGTCCGTGCCTTTCCCGCCCCCCCTCCCGCTGTCCGTGCCTTTCCCGCTCCCCCTCCCGCTGTCCATGCCTTTCCAGCCGCCCCCTCCCGCTGTCCGTGCCTTTCCCGCCCCCCCTCCCGCTGTCCGTGCCTTTCCTGCACCCCTCCCGCTGTCCGTGCCTTTCCTCCCCCCCTCCCGCTGTCCGTCAGACATCACATTCACAGCAAGTTTATCTCACCTATGTGCAGGGGACTTAAAACTGCCCTTTGCAAGGTGTTGGCCAATGGCTTGTTCTTGCATGAAACCGCTGGGCGATGGGGCACCACAGCTGCACAACACCAGCTGATCCAGGCACTTGATGCATGAGGCGCTGAGGTGCAGCGCTACCTTCATGCGCTGCATCATCTGCTGCTGTGGTGATTTCTGTAGGGCCATAATAATAATTGCAGAGACTTCTGCAAAAAAACCCTAGTTATGTGCGAGGTATTGAATGGCACTGACTGCTGATGGCTTTCCAATATAAGGTTATAGCCATACTTGCATACCAGCTGTTGCTGTCGTGCGTACTGTACAGTATGGATTGATGGTGGGTGGTTACCTGCAGTACTGGCTGCTGGTGTGAGATTCTGGCTGCTGCTGTGGTGGTTACTGAGCAATGTTGGTTTCTGCTGGGTGAATAGTGGCTTCGGGAACCTGGAAATGTGTAAGTGGGTCAGACTGTGTTCCACAAAGTCAGAGTTACAAACAGTGAGTGAGGCTGTGCTGCAAGACGCAATAGTCACTCCAGAGGCAGGACATTACGAAGACAATTCGGAGGCGTATGGTTTGTGCTATTTTGCTAAGTGTGAGACTAGTGTGGTTAATGCTGTTGTAGGTGAGTCTCAATCAAGAGAGACTGCCCCAAATCAGTAAGGTGGCACCTTATGGAGGACTGTCTCAAAACTAGACTCTTGTAGTGAGACTCCCCCAATGCGTGAGCCTCACGTTAAAGGATGAGACCTGGACCCAACAGCGGTAATTCATAGCCTCTGCTGTCTCCCTATTCTTATATTCTGTTTGCTTCCCTCTGGCGTGTGGGGTTTCCCTCTCTATCCACTTGCTGATCAGCCCTGCTCCTCGCATGCCTGCTGCATCGTCCTGTTGATCTGCCAATCCTGTGTGCGGCTCACCTGTGGGTGAGCAAATGAACCCTCTGCCTGTGGCAGACTCCGCTTCCTGAGGCTAAGGTAGGACCCCGCAGCACCGGAAAAGGAACCCTGCATTGAAGAACCCAGCAAAAGAGATGTCACATATAGGTGGAAAAGTGCTTCAAAAAAACTCCAGTTAAGCCAAGGACGTGGAGATACTTCCGGCCTCCCTGTCTGACCACTCGCTGGTGATAGCGACCTTCCGGGTGGCACCCACGCCGGCACCTCAGCGTCACTGGCGGCTCCGAGATGGGCTCCTGCTGAACCCAGCCACACAAGAAAGGCTCAAGACCGCATTTGCGCAATTCATGGCTCACAATGCCAATGGTGACACGACTAAAGCCACTCAATGGGCGGAGCTCAAAGCGGTCCTGCGGGGCGAGATCATATCTATCGCCGCCGCTGACAATAAGGACAGAGCACTGAAAAAGGCTGAACTCACTCAGCGAGTGGCTGAACTGGAGCAGATGCACCAACGCACCGGGGCCGTGCGGGCGTGGCGCCAGTTATGCAACGAACGAAAGATGCTAGCTGCCCTGGATCAGGATGTGGCCGAATACGCCGCCATGCGCCTCAAGCACGCATACTACACCGGAGGTGACCGCTGTGGGAAGCTCTTAGCGAGCAGACTACGGACACAGGATCAGAGGCGGCACGTACGCTCCCTCAACTCCACGCTCGGAACACAGGTCACGGAGGACGCGGCTATAGCGGCGGCCTTCGGCAAATTCTACGCCGCCCTCTACGATGCGGATAGCCTTGACCCGAAGGCGGGACTGGATTACCAGAACGGCGCGACGCTTCCCTCCCTTACACAAGCGCAAGCGGACTTCCTAGACCGGCCCATCGGCCTGGAGGAGGTCATCTCGGCAATATCCCGCCTTAAAGGGGGGAAATCCCCAGGGCCGGATGGCTACACGGCGGCCTTCTATAAGACCTTTTGCCCACAGGTTGCCCCTATCCTGCGCGACCTGTTTAACACGTTTGATCAACCCGGTGCCATTCCCCCTGACTTGCTTGAGGCGGCCATATCGGTGATCCCTAAGACCGGCCGTGACCCGACCGACTGTGGTGCCTACCGGCCCATCTCCTTGCTGAACATAGATCTGAAGCTTTACACCGGCATCCTTGCGAGTCGCCTGGCGCCATACATGCAGCAACTGGTAGACCCTGACCAGTCGGGCTTCATCCCCCAAAGGCAGACTAGCGACAATACCCGGCGAGTCCTCCACCTCATCGAGGCCGGCTCACGTACGAGACCAGGTTGCATGCTCCTTACTATCGACGCAGAAAAGGCATTCGACTGGGTGCACTGGCCTTATCTTGAACAGGTATTGCAGCACTTCGGATTTGGGGAAACCCTCCGCCACCGCATATTCAACTGCTACCGCCGTCCCAATGCAGCGGTGCGAGTTAATGGCCATACCTCTCCGAGATTTGACATTGGCAGAGGCACCCGGCAGGGTTGCCCACTCTCCCCCCTCCTGTTCGCCCTCTATATGGAGCCGATGGCACAGAGAGTGCGACAACATGACCGCATCTCAGGCATCCCCTTTGGCGGTGACACGCACAAAATAAGTTTGTACGCGGATGATATACTGTTGTCCCTCACTAATCCGATGCAATCAATGCAAGCGCTCTTTGTGGAGCTCCACTCCTTCGCGCAAGCATCGGGCTTCAAGATCAATGAGGCGAAATCGGAGGCCTTGAATGTCTCGCTGCCCCCCGACACTCTGGAAGAGGTCAAAGCGGAGTTCAAGGTACAGTGGTCGACCACCTCCATTTCTTATTTGGGCGTCCTCTTGACCCCGACTGTGCGTGGCACCGCGGAGACCAACTACGTGACCCTGACGAAGAAGGTCCGGGATCAGTTGCGGCGTTGGAAACTGCTCACGCTATCCTGGCTCGGCCGGATCGCGGCTGTTAAAATGACATTGCTCCCACAGATTCTATACCTGTTCCAGACGCTTCCCTTGCGACCGCCACTCGGGTGGCTACAGAAAACCCAAACGGAATTAACACGGTTTATTTGGAATGGTCGACGCCCGCGGTTCAAGCACGCTATTGCCACCCTGCCCCCGGATCACGGGGGAGTGGGGATACCCGACCTCGCATTATACTTTCAGGCGACACAACTGCGCACGCTGGTGGGGTGGCATCAACTAGAGTCGGGCAAACACTGGATCTTTCAGGACCAGGCAGTGGCCGGCCGCCCACTACAGGGTGTCCCATTCCTCCCAAGGTGCCACAGACCCCCCAACTTGTATGCCTCCGAAATCACGAGCACTGTCCTTGGGGTGTGGGACAGGGTGGCCGTGACTAAAGGGCTGACCTCCTTTCCGTCACCGATGACACCAATTTTCGATAACCCAGATTTCACGCCGGGCCTGGACATCAGGGCATTCCCGGCATGGAGGGCGACCCCCTGCAGAGACGTGGGACACATGTTTGACCTCAAGGGTATCCTCCCGTTCCACAAAGTAAAAGAGGACTACGGCATTGCCGAGACAGACCGATTGCAATATCTGCAGGTACGACACTGGGCCCTTCACCCCTCGATCCTGCCAGGCGCCCAACGACATCTCACACACTATGAGAAGTGGCTGCTGACCCGCACATCAGACAAGAAATTGATTTCAGATCTCTACCAACAGTTACTCCTCACCAACATACACACATTCAACGCGGGCAGGACCAGATGGGAAAGGGACTTGGGGTGCCAACTCACATTGAAGGAATGGGAGGGGGTTTACTACAGGGCCAGACATTCGGCACACCACGCGGGTCTAACTGAGACGATGACCAAAATTGCCACATATTGGTATCATACACCCGAAAGGCTACACCGGTGGGATCCCCAGGTGAGCGACCGCTGCTGGAGGGGATGCGGGGGACTGGGGACATTGGAGCATTTACTCTGGAGCTGTGACAAACTCCGTCCATAATGGACTCCCATTCTGGACCTAATTGACTCTCACCTAGATACGCAACTGCCCCGTTTCCCAGCATACATTATACGGGGCCTTCCCAACGCTCTTATGTACCCCCTGAAATCCTGGAGGGGGAAACTAATCGCACTGGCTCTGGGGGCAGCAGTACAGAACATAGTGGCTCACTGGAGGGCGGCCCAGGCTCCACTGCAGCTGGGCTGGTTGCACCGGCTGTGGGCGATCCTGGGAATGGAGAAGCTATCATTGACCGCAGCAGGGAGGGGAACGGACTTTGCAGCTTTATGGCAACCCTTCCTCTCCCTGTTGACCGGGGAATTCCGGGAAGTGAGCTGCCCCCGATACCTGCGGCTGCTGCGACTCGTGGATACCCCACTACCGGAGCCCAAGTCGCGCACATATAAACGCAAGGGCCCATCGCGTGCGGCACCGACTGGCTCGTAGACGAGGCAGTGATGACTTGTTACCCCATGCTTGACTATTGGACAAGGAGAGGGGAGGGTGTGGGAGGGGGGGCTCTAGGGGTTGTTTTGTCTTGTGTTGAGGACTCCTGTTAATTCTCGCATCATTATTGGCTCCGCTTGCACCTCTATGGCACCTCTTTTGACGCGGCCAGCCCGGATGGGTTGTAGGCGGCTTGCTGTGTTAACTAAGTAGGCCTTGTATCAACATGTTGGGCGTAAGCAGTGCCACTGGCTTAGACTGCCTCCTCTCGAGGCCGGCGCTGATGCTTTTTGTGAGGTGCAGTGCGATTATTTTCTGCTCAATAAAAAAGATTTAATACTAAAAAAACTCCAGTTGGTTGTTTGTGGAAACTAATTGGGGAGAAGCAACTCAACTCTGAGGGAGATCAGAAAGTAGCAACGCAGCAGAGTGGAATCGCCTGAGAATGCAGATGAGTCGCTACAGTGACAGACAAATGCCAGATCTCACCCAGAGCGGGAGAAGGCCAGGGCTTTAAGTGGGATGAGGGGGGTCTCTCAAAGGGGCGTGGCCAGTGTAATTAGGGGCGTGGCTTAACACATAAGCTTAAAATTCTGTGGTTAGCATAGTGTGCCGCCCGACTTGTATTTTGCTGTTTCTGTCATTACATCTAGATATAAGATACAAGTAACAAAATACCTACAACAAGTCAGGACTATTGTCTTTGTCAATGGTTGTTAGTTGCATAAGACAAATAAGCAGCAACTAGGCTTGCATAGAAAGTGAAAAAGCTTCCACTTAGAGCCCTGGTGACACCACAACAATGTTGCTATTCCTGACCTTATAAAAGATAAGTGGCAATTTGCAGTATGCCCTGTTCAATAGGGCTCCCTCACTCGTACCAGCGCTCTGAGTCGTGTGTTTTAAAAAGCAGACACGAGAGATGTAAAAATCAAGGATTTCCCTTCCCTTTAGGTCGTGCCATAACTTCTCCACTAGTGAGAAGTGAGCAGTGTGAGTAGCGCACATCGTGCCTGCTGTCACTGAAGTCTGAAAAACAACAGACCGCCTGTGCCAGGGCACAAAACAGAGCCCGATAGAGACCCGTTTCGAGGCCCCTTTTATAAAACTGCTGGTGCTCAGACCCCTTGAGACCTGGCCCACTTAAAGCCCTGGAGAAAGGTAGAACCATCAAAAGCACTTAGACCCGCTGAGCTAAACACACACTTGCAGAATGCACAGTGCACTCATGATGGCCGCACCCATGTAACATGATCAAAACACTGGCGAATTGCCTGCCTGCCACGTAAGGTAGAAGTTTGGGGGGAAGCGGAAGGCAGAAAATGATGGAAGCTCCAACCAAACTGGGCAGATCAGAGGAGAACTAAGAACCGGAAAACAGATGGCTAAAGCACACATTCAAAGGAGGGTTTTGAACAAGTGCCAAAGTAGGGGACTGGTTTAGCCTCAAAAGCCCTGCTGATGGCACCTCTCTTGCCACCCCAAGGAATCAGCGCATGCGTGCTTGGCTTTGAAAGAATTGGTGCCACAGTTTTAATAGTAGGGTTATCTTACTTGGTGTCCTTAGACATACACAATACACCTTCAGGGCCCTCTGATCTGTTTTGAAGACTTAGCGTCCAAATCGAAGTTCACTGGAGCTATTGCCACTTCCTTCTGCCCCCGGCAGTGCATTTCAGCATTTGCTGCACGTTCTTTACATCTGACTTGAGTTGGGGTTTCGTAAGATCTCCTGCTACGTTCCACACACTCTGCCCTCACTTTCACCACTGTTCGCAGGTGGGC
The DNA here is from genome assembly GCF_964263255.1 of Lissotriton vulgaris. Taxonomy (NCBI): domain Eukaryota; kingdom Metazoa; phylum Chordata; class Amphibia; order Caudata; family Salamandridae; genus Lissotriton; species Lissotriton vulgaris. The sequence goes on from NC_141687.1 coordinate 429,348,705, forward strand.
TGATGCGTCTCTAAGTGGCAGGAGACCATCCATGAAAGAAACTTGCGGGCTACGCAAACCCCTCTTTAAGTCTTGCCCTTGCTACCGTTGTTCACATTTTGGCTGTGCGACAGGCAAGGGCAGCACACGCAGTGCCACCAGGGATGGGGGAGGCCACTGTACCGCAGTCATCCATCCTTTACTTTCCAGCCTGTGGACAGTGGTCTGCGGGGGGCAGGGAGGGGGTTGTCCTTTAATTGCATTACAACTCATATGATTGTTGCTACGCCCCAACCAGAAGGATAAAAAAGTGTGGAAGTATTAGGACCTCAACACATAGTCAACTAAGGGTAATACTCTCCTGATAGTTGCATCACACATATATCTTTTAACCATATCCTGAGCCACCAATATTAAAGTCTATATATAGGCAAGGATTCTCAGAGATATTGTTAATATGATTAATTCACGTCACATCATATATCTGCACCACACCACCTCCGCTGTAATAAGGCGTCTTAGCACAGCTGGGGGGGCAGTCGCCCACCCAGTTGGGACCCCAATGATGAAGCATGACACCAACTAGGTTGGTGTGTGAGGGGTCTTTTATGTACACGTAATGGGTCCATGTACTTACCACACATAGTGATTGTAACACACACGCATAGTGGTTTCGTCCACAATTTTAAGCCGAAAATTATTCTGCGGATCTGGACGTACCCCATTTTTAGGTTTCGCCTGGCGAACAGCTGCGCAGCAGCGTTTCGCGCAGGCAAAATCTTATGTTAACAGTATGTGTGTGTTGTCCCGCCTGCTCTTCCATTGGCTAGATCCATAAATGGAGGCTAGTAAGCATGGGCGAATTTAGCAAATTTGCGATCCGCGAATTTGCGGATTTGCGAATTCGCGATCCGCAAAATTCGCGAATTTGTGCGAATTTGCGGATTTTTGTTTTTTTGCGTGTTTGTGGGGTTTTTTGCGTGTTCGCGGGGTTCTTTGCGTGTTTGCGGGGCTTTTTGCGTCTTCGCGAGCCGCTTGCATGGCGAAGTTACCCATGCAGTCGTTTATGGGCACAGCAAGTGAAAGTGAAAGGGAGAGAAAGGGAAAGAGAGGGAGAGAAAGAGAGAGTAAGAGAGAGAGAGGGGGGAGAAAGAAAGAAAGAAAGAAACAAACAAACAAACAAACAGGGAGAGAGAGAATGAGAGAGAAAGAAACAGAGAGACAGCGTAAGAGCAAGAAAGTGAAAGAGAGAAAGAGAGGGAGAAAGGGACAGAGAGAGAGAGGGAGAGAGAAGAGGAGAGAGGGATCAAGAGAGAGAAAGAGAGGGAGAGAGAAAGAGAGAACGAGAGAGAAAGAAAGATACAGAGAAAGAGAGCAAGAAAGTAAAAGAGAGAGAGAAAGAGAGAGAGACATGGAAAGAGAGAGAGAGAAAGACACACAGAGAGGGAGAGAGAGAGAGAGGATGAGAGAGAGAAAGAGAAAGAGAGAGAGAAAGAGGGAGAGTGAGAGAGAAAGAAAGAGAGAGAAAGAGAGAGCGAGAAAGAGAGGATGTGAGAGAGAGAAAGAAAGAGAGGGAGATAGAGAGAAAGAGAGAGAGAACAACGGAGAAAGAAAGAGATAAGCAGAGAAAGAGGAAGAACTTGAAAGAGAGAAAGAGATAAATAGAGCAAGAAAGGAGAGGGAGAGAGAGATAGATAGATAGAAAGAGAGAGAAAGAGAGGGAGAGAGAGAGGGAGAGAGAGAACGAGAGAAAGAAAGAGAGGCCGGATCTCTGAAGGGCCAGATTCCTGAGTTGCCCCTACAGAACATACAGCTTTTTATTTTTAGCAATATGCATATGAAAATTGTGCTGTAAAGGTCTCTTTTAGTTTAACCCCTCCTGACAACTCAAAATGGGTGTATTTGCCATCCTCTCCCTTCTTCCTGTTTTTAGGTCTCGCGCCTGCGATGCATATAGCAAAGCCATATGCCATCGCGCAGGCGCAATACTATAGTTGCCGGGTCTGCTTCCCAGGAGACAGGAGACTGTCACGCGCATGCTCAGGAAAGCGATCGGAGCTGGCCGCGCGCGCGCGTTCCCAATCTCCTGTCTCTCTGGGAAGTACACAAGTAAGCCCAGCAAGCCCCGCCAAGGCACCACGAGCACGTCTCACGTGGGCGCCTACCACGAGGACAACCGTAGCAGCAGGGCAGCCCCGCCGGAGAGTGCGCGGCCCCTCGCAGCCCGCAAATTGCAAGCGGTTTCGCGATGGGGCTCTGGTACACTGTCCGCCCTTCCTTCTCTCGTATAATGCTTGTTTTTTGGCGTGTGGTGTACTCCGCGGAGGTGCTCTGCAGTTAACAGCTAATGACAAAGAAAACCATATCACTGCAATCACCCCCGTGCGCGGTCGGCGAGTTGACACTGGTTTGGTATATTCACGGGTAAAAGTATACCGCCCCTTCATGCTGGCAAAGCTACAAAGACCGCGGCTTCAAAATGCAACATTTGTAATGGAGATCCTCTTTTAAAATAAGGTTTGTTGATTATCCACTCCTTTGTTGCACTACTAGTGAAGTATTCTAGGCTGGAAATAAAGTACAATCTATAATCACAATCTAGTTATACCTTGTGTGGAGGGCGTTTGTGTGGAGGTTATTTTTTTATTTTTGTATGTTACGGAATAGACTTACTAAAAAGAAGTACAGCAACCGAATGGCAGGATACAATATCACATTTTACTAATACAATTTCAATTTTTGGACCAAGCGCAGTAATTTCACACAACTGACATATTTACTGTGCAGTTATATTGTCTGTGCGGGCCGTGTGTGCTGTCAGAGGGCTGCAGCGGGAGATCCGACTGTTAGTGAGAGGTGAGGAGAGCGACCCTGCAGTGCTGCAATGGAGACCGGGAAGGGGGCTCTGAGACCCTCTGTGTGGTGATCACGCTGTCTGTGCTGCACCTGCGAGACACGGGGGCAGTCAAATTTGAGTTGAGTGCTGTGAAGTGTTACCCCGGAGTCAGTCATGTACCCAGATATAGGTGTTTAGATCAACCCTCTGGCCTCCTGGAGAAACACTGATTTTCTTAGCACCAGACGTATCTTGTATAAAGTACTCACGGTTAATAAACACTCTGTAAGGCAGTGATGTTACTTCAACAGAGACCTCCTTGTGTTTCAACCTTCGTCTCTCCCTTTGGCTCCTCCACCTCTCTAACCGCAACGCTGGGCTCCCCCCTGCACCTTCTGTATCGTAAAATGACTAAAGGCAGGCCAAATTTCTGATAATCTGCACAAATACATTTATTTAGAGAAAACACACTACAATGTCACTGAAAAAAATATCATTTTTGTTTCTTATAGAAAAACACCTCAAACTACACCCACTGGGGGAGGGTGGCGAAACGGTCAGGGCTGCCCAATTTGGAACTGAGAACAAGGTGTGACTCTCGGCGCCGCTAAACCTTCTGTGATTCTGGACAAATCCCTTAATCTCCCCATGCCTAAAAACACAAGGATGTGACCTAGTGCTCACGTAAAGGGTTCCATTACCTTCGAGTCGTGTTGGCGCTATATATTAAATTGCATAAAAACCTGTATTTATTTTTAAGATTCATTCCTAAGTATAAAGAAACCAAGTTGATTGACATATACAAAGTCTATGCCCACCAGTTCCTTTCGCACATCTCACTTCAGCTCCTTATTGTGATTCTTAACTTTAGAGGTTGAAGTGCAAAAAATTATGGGAGCTACGATGAGTGCAGTGGGATGAGATTTGCGAAGGTGGGGGCGGGGCACCAAGAAAGAACAATTAGAACCGTTAGTGTAAACAAGCATTTGCAATGCAATAAGTCTCTCATTTGCGAGAGTTTGAGCTCTTGGCATTGAAAATGACAATGCCTTTTATGTATGCGTTGGTTTTTAAAACATAAATAAAAGACATTGTCATTACAATGCCAATAGCTTAAACTCTCGCAAATGCGAGACCTATTGCATTGCAAATGCTTGTTTATATCTGTAAGTGCTTCCTCATGAGGTTTAATTCCTTGGACAGGTGCCTCGTTGCCTACTTGTAACTATTCTCTGACCCTGCTTCAAGGGTCAGAGCAGGGTCAGAGAATAGTTGCAAGTAGGCAACGAGGCGCCAGGAAGCAATTAGCAGCAGGTGCCCACGTTGAAGTTAATTTCTTTGTAACCCTTTTGTAAAAGGTTACAAAGAAATTAGGTTCAACTTTTGCACCTGCTGCTGTAACCCTTGCTTGGCTGAAAATTCGTCCCCGCTGATTCGCGGATTTTACCGCGATTTCGCGAGATTCGCGGATCGCGAAATCGCGGAAAATCCGCAAATTCGCCTGCGAAACAGATTTTACGCCCACCCTTAGAGGCTAGCCATTGGAAGAGCGATCTGTCCGTCATTGCGGGAGCAGATTCGTGGGCGTTCCGGCGATTTTTACTCATCCCGCCCCCTTGCGATCGTCATTGCGGCGGTGGGCGGATGTTATTTTTTTTTTCGCCAAGGTTTGTTTTGGGCATTTCTTTGAAGATGGCGCCAGGTGGAGAGTGATTTCAGCCCCTGCTCTGTATCCCGCAGGAGAGTGAGCTCTGCCCGTAATGCTTGTTTTTTTTCGCCGTCCCCGCATACTTGCAGGGCACACGTTTTATTGCATGCAACCTCGTTTACATTTTCTTGCTTCTTTGCGTGTGTAGAACATCTGTTTATGCCATACATGCTTCACTAAAACATACACTGCCCATTCACACCGACGCACTGTGCCTTGCACACGCTGGCTCGTTCTGGTGACCTTCCTGCGCACTCAGCGGAGGCTGGTCTAGCTCACATTAGTAAACAACCTCCTCCATGCTCGCTCGACCCCACCGCGCCTCCGCCGAGCCCCCACACAGGCGGAGGACATGCCACTGACTAACACCCGGGGCTTCGCCACCCTGGGCCAGGCGCTGGACTCCGACAAGAGCTGGTGAGTTCTGTGCACCCCCAGCTATCACAGGGTCTGGAGCAAATATCACGAGTGCTACATGTTAGACTTTTGTCTGTTTTGTGTGTCTAGATGCATGCATTTGTGGAATATATGTAGATGCACTGCGTGTAAAATACTGTGTATTCACATTAATTAACTTTGTTGTGTGGGAGTGCGAAAGCCTGGAGTGGCTGACATTGCATCCCACTCGTCAACAATAGTAATACATCGCATATTATGTGACATGGTATGAAGTGTTGTCTCATGCAGTTGTGCTGTTCTGTGTTCATGATTTGACATCTTCACTGTAGTAATATGTCGATGCAGTTCTATTTAGTATATGTGGATTAAATATTGTGTTATCGGGCCACATTTATTTCATCTTGCTTGGCATAAAACAGGCGGTGGGCGGATGTTATTTTTTTATTTTCGCCAAGGTTTGTTTTGGGCATTTCTTTGAAGATGGCGCCCGGTGGAGAGTGATTTCAGCCCCTGCTCTGTATCCCGCAGGAGAGTGAGCTCTGCCCGTAATGCTTTTTTTTTCGCCGTCCCGCATACTTGCAGTGCCGTCATTTTGTAGTTTCCCCCCCTTTTTTCATGCATTTCTCGATAGCGTTCTAACAAGGGATATGTGTCGGATCTGGGTGATATACAATCGGCTTTAACAACACTGGCCATTTAATTACTTTTACTACATTTTGTGACTGGTTTTATATTCAGGGCATGCAGAATGAACTACAGGAGAAATAATGATGACGTCATCCTGTAGTTCTTTACGATATCGCGAGATTTCGATCGCGGTATTTTGAACGCTCCGGGAACTTTACTGAGGACAGAATTATGCATCACGAGCAGAGAACCCAATGAAACATCATACCGTGAGTTGTTACATTAACATATTCCATTAGTACAAAGCCATATACAAGCCGGTTAAACTGTAACTAGGGACGTTTTTGTGTGTGTGGCTCTGGGTGTGTGTGTGTGTGTGTGGCTCTGGGTGTGTGTGGCTGTGGGTGTGTGTGTGTGTATGGCTCTGGGTGTGTGGGTGTGTGTGTATGGCTCTTGGTTCTGGGTGTGTGGGTATGTGTGTGTATGGCTCCGGGTGTGTGGGTGGGTGTGTGGCTCTGGGTGTGTTGGTGTGTGTGTGGCTCTGGGTGTGTGGTTGTGTGTGTGGCTCTGGGAGTGTGGGTGTGTGTGTGGCTCTGAGTGTGTGTGGCTCTGGATGTGTGAGTGTGTGGCTCTGAGTGTGTGTGTGGCCCTGGGTGTGTGGGTATGTGTGTGGCTCTGGGTGTGTGGGTGTGTGTGTAGCTCTGGGTGTGTGGGCGTGTGTGTGGCTCTGGGTGTGGGTGTGGGTGGCTCTGGGTGTGGGTGTGTGTGTGTGGATCTGGGTGTGTGGGTGTGCGTGTGGCTCTGGGTGTGTGGGTGTGTGTGTGGCTCTGGGTGTGTGTGTGGCTCTGGGTGTGTGTGTGTGGCTCTGGGTGTGTGTGGCCCTGGGTGTGTGTGTGGCTCTGGGTGTGTGTGTGTGGTAGTAATTGCTGTCTGCTGAGCTCGTCCGTAGGGTACAATAGGTCTCACATTTGCGAGAGATTAAGCTAATGGCAATGTAAATGACAATGCCATTTATTTATCTGTTTTCAAAACCAACACATAAATACAAAATTTGTCATTTACAATGCCAATAGCTCTAACTTTTCCAAAGGCGAAACCATTGCATCGTAAATGCTTGTTGTTTTTATCCTTTTGGCTGGAACCCTCATCCTCGATTCCACTGCACTTAAATCTATTTCTCCATCACCAGGAGGAAGCAATTATCACTTGAGGTTCTATCTAGCCAGTAACTTAAAATTAGAACTTCCTCTCACACTGCTGACCCCAGTTTCCATATTTTTGTAGATGATTTTAAATCCTTTCATATATTGAAAAGCAGTTACTGATTACAGCTTATAAAGGTTAGTGGGCCGTAATATCGCTAGCTGAGGTCTCAGCGTTGGGTTCCTGTCTGCTACTGAATATGGTGGACCTGAATGTAAGATTCCCTCCACTCAAAATTCAAAATGGTAATGGCCCCGCCGTCTTGATGCATGTCCCCGTCATGGCCTTCTTGCCTTGGACTTGGCTGGTCCTGCCTTGGACTAGGCTGGTCGGAACCTTTGGTTTCCAGGCATGCAGCATCCCTGATACCAGAGCAAATGTTTGCTGGTCTGGTCAGCATCAAAGTGGCTGGCGACTAATTTGATGTGGCTTCTCACACGTGGCACTCCACTGAGCCTCTCACCTTCAGACCGCCCACTGGCAGATGGCTGAGCAACTGCTAATGTCACCTCCTGGACGACTCAGCACGTCAGCTTCATCCAGACTACTATGAGCCTTCTCTACCTCACGTTATTCAGCCAGATCCCACTTCAGATTAAGGCTGCAAATTCCTTCCTATGGTCTTGTTGACAAGTACACACAATAACTATATCCACTATACATTAAAAAAAACATTGTGAGGAGAGATTATATCTATAAACAAAAACAGCCTTACTGCCAACTGCCTGAATATTGCAAGGCTTGAGCCTTGCTGTTGTCATTTTCAAATAAAGCTTCTTGAGAAAGTTGCCGTAGACGTCCCAATTCTACATGGCTCACAAAACATTTTCATTTAATCTCATTCATGTAAAATCTCAAGATCAGTGATCTTTAGTCAGGAAGACGGAATCAGTCTAGACATACCATGATAATTTTTTATCATTTGATCAGTGTAGCATCCTGCTACAATAAACACAGACACTTCTTACTGTATAACTTGGAGCTTTATTTTGTACTTCTTACTCCTACCCTGTCCCTACTCTAACTGCCCTCTTCCTGTGTCCGCTCCTCCTCTTCCTCTGGCCCCCTAGCTCCACCCACTCCCAACTACTAGTATGCTAACATCATAACATCTCCCCCCTTTGTGACAAAACAAACAAAACATACTGACTTCTCAGTCCATCTCTACGATCAGTCTCTTGAGTGGATGTATGTCACGATGAGGTCGTGGCGACCTGGCTCTCGGACTATTATTACTTAGTGTCTCAATGATCGAAGCAGTGCTCTCGCGATCATCTGAATGCAGATCATCCGAACTGGGCGTGTCCATTTCACTCATCAGGATTCTGGAGGTATCCTGTGACAGCTTCTTAAAGTGCGAGATGTTTCTCGTGACTCGCCACTGCTCGGACTCCGCCGTCAACATAGTTTCTTTCCTCTTCGTGATTGCCAATGGTTCGTCTTTGAATAGACAAACTCCGTTGCTGATGTCTGGAGAGATGGAGCCTTCTGTGTCTGAGGTGCCTATGGCAAGCTCAGTTTGATATCGGCAGTCTGTCCTCCTTTGTGGCTCTTGCTCACGTGACGCTCGGTCTCTTTTCCAAAGGGATGTTATCCTAGTTCCCTGGCGAGTGTCTCCATGTATTTTTACTTCCTTTTGCTTTGTCAGGTCAAGAACAACACTGTCTTCCTGTTTCGAGACTGGGATGCCAGCCGGTGGGGTATGAACGGTGGAGGTCATCTTGGTATGACTTGGAGATTGATTTGCTGTCTCGGGTTGTCTCTCCCACGCCTGCTCGCGCCTAGAACAGGCAGACCCTGGAACCGGCTGAATATTTGCGTGTCTTGTTCTCATCCGATGATGACTTGGCTCTCCTGACATGTCTGGCTTCCTTTGCAGATCGACTGGTTGGTCCATTTTTATTTGGGTGCTAATGGCCACGATGTCTGATTCCATTTTATAGGACCAGGACCAGGACCTTCAAGTCAACCTTGCTGCCCCTACCCGGGGTGACGGTGTAGTATTCGTGTCGCGATGCACCTGTGCTCGATGTGACAGGTTGTCTGGTGGAGTGATCGAGTGTGCATTGACATTGGTGTGAGACATGTCGCTCTTGACGGGAAGAGTGTCCCTTGGTTCGCTGATGTGTTCAGGTGCTTTGCGCCATGGCCGTTGTCGGGACCACGACTCTGTCGACTCAAAGGATCGGACCGAAATGCTATCTGAATCAGAGGGGTTCTCCCTCACTTCCCTCTGAGAATGTTTCTTTAAGAATGTTGCGCGTGGTCGTTGTCGGGACCATGACTCTGCCGACTCAAAGGATCGGATCGACGTGCTTTCTGAATCAGAGGGGTGCTCCGTCAGTTCCCTCTGTGAGTGTTCCTTTGGGAATGTCTTACCAGGTGGTCTTCGGAACCGGGTAGTCCGTGACGAGCTGCTTTCCACCTCGGAATTGTCTTTGAAAAGCTTCTCCGTATGTCTTTGTTGGAACATCTTCAATGTTGTCTTATTTGGGAGATTGTTTGAAGATTCCGTGCTTGTTCCTTGTGCTTGATCCCAAGCTTTTGCCTCTTCATCCTTCTCGCCTGATGTTACCCATCTATGCTCTGTTTCTTCGTTGTCGCGAGGCCCATGGATGCTTTGGGGCCCATGAATGCATGGATCTTTTCTTGCTTGTTGTTGTTGTGAGGGACCAGTCCGTCTTGTGTGATCTGGTTCTCCTTCCCAATTGTTTGGTGGTCTAGTATCTCTGATCTGTTGGTGGTGTGTTCTCCTGCCAGCTGTTTCCTCGGACTCATCTTCACTCCTTGGCGATTGATGTTCCGGCGTCGATTTCCTGTGTTGACCACTGCAGTCCCTTCCTCTATGGTTTGTCTTTATCCCCCACTGGTTGTGCAGAATGCCATTTTGTCCAGGAGTGCAATCTGTCCCACTGGACGCTCCCTCTTTATCAGAGTAGCGTGTGTTACGCTTTGACTGACTTCTTGAGGGACTCCTGGGGGATTAATAATTCCGGGGAGTTGTTTTTTGGATGGTTGACTCTGAGTAATCTTTGGTTGTTTCTGAGTGGTCGGACGCTGAGTAATTTGACTCTGAGTATTCCTTGTCACTTTCCTTGTCACCATGTCTCCCCCGCTGTCTTTTCTGTCTTTTCGCTGGTCTGCCTTCTCTCTCTCTCCTTTTGTGTTTGTTGGATTTCTGGGTTCTCTCTTCCCAGGTATCTCGACGTTTTGTACTCAGATGCACATCCCTCACTTTGTCTCTTGTTTGGACTTGCATTCCAATTTCGGCTTACTTGATAATTTCCTTTAGCGACCAATGCCCTCTCAGTATTTTGTGCCTTGTTTCGGAGTTTTCACAACCTTCAATTATTCGGAGACGAACAGCATCCTCATTTGTAAACGTGTTGAAATGGCAGCCTTGTACCAGACTTTGCAACCGAGTGATGAAATGCGGCAATGGTTCGCCTGGTTCCTGCCGTGCTGTGTTGAATACCATGCGATTATGATCCACCTCTGCCTGTGCGTTAAGATGGTCACAGAGCTCCTCTTGGAGTCTATCATAGATGTCCGCTTCTTCTTTGGAAAATGTTCTAATTGGGCATCGGCCCCCGGGACCCATCAGATGGAGGAGTAGCACCAGACATTTTCTTTCTCTTTGCTCACCGTTGGCTTTCAAGAAATTGTCCAAAGCTTCCAGCCACCAGTGCCGTTTTAGGCCCTGGATCCAATCGTCAATCCGCGCTGCTGGGGGCGATGCTTCAAGGTGTGGATTGAAACATTGAGCTACGTCTCCTCCCGCCATGAGAGAAGAAGGTTCTGATCTGTCGTTGACGCGGGGCATTGTGCTGTACACTTTTCTTCGGGTTTCAGTTGCTTCTGCTTGTGTTTTAGCTTGAGCCTGATTGTCAGTTCTTTCCTTCAGTTCACTCGTGTTTGGTCAACATTGCACCCTTGACGTCATCCGTGGTTAGTGACAATGTTGGGTTTCACTTGCTCGTTGTGTGTTCATTAGCTACTTCACACTTGCGTTGGCTCATGCTCGTTGCTGAGTCCGTTGTGATTCTTTGTGCGTTGTCTTTATTTATGTTTGCTTGTTGTTTTCTTTATTTTATAGACACCCGTCACTTCATTACATTCGCCACTGCGCATTCGCTTGCGTTTCTTACTGCTTGCGTTTCCACCCGTGCTGACCTTTGTTTTGTCAATGCTTGTTGGTTCTTCACCAATGCTTGTTTGGCCTTCGCTAACGTTTGTTTGGTCTTCGCCAACACTTGTTTGGTCTTCGCCAACGCTTGTTTGGTCTTCGCCAATGCTTGTTTGGTCTTCGCCAATGCTTGTTTGGCCTTCACCAATGCTTGTTTGGTCTTTGTCATTGCTTGTTTGGTCTTTGCCAATGCTTGTTTGGCCTTCGCCAATGCTTGTTTGGTCTTCGCCAATGCTTGTTTGGCCTTCGCCACTGCTCGTTCGGTCTTCGCCAGTGCTTGTTTGTTCTTTGCCAATGCTTGTTTGGCCTTCGTCAGTGCTTGTTTTCTTCCTTCGCCACGATTTATCCAATGCTTGTTAATGTGCATGTGCCAATGCTTGTTGATTTGCATGTATCACTGCTTGTTCATTTGCAGGTATCAATGTTCGTTTATTTGCATTTACCTTACGGTTATCAGTGCTTGTTGACTTTCTTTAGCCAATGTTTGTTTTCTTTGACGTTGCCTGACTCCAAGATGGCCGCCTTCCCATCTCACAAAGGGATGTCTCTACCAGCCTGACTCCAAGATGGCCCCCATTGTGGAAATCTCGCCCTCCACGAGATTTGATGCCATTCACTTTCCAGGCTCTCTCCAGGCTCATACGTTTCCTCGGCACTCACCGGTAAGCCGATATCTGCAAGCAGCTCACCCTCCGCACCTCTCCAGACGCTCCTCGGGCACCGGAGCAGTCAGACACGATCCAGGTGAGCTCCCGATTCCACTTCGTGGCTCGCATGCGATATCTCACTCATCAGGGGTGAGCTTTTCTTCCGTTTTGGCGCGAACAACGCTCTCACTTCTGGGCACACCCACAGGGCTTCCACAGTGCCCCAGGCGAACTCTTGTAACCAGGACATTAGGCAGGATCGGGGTGGGCTCCCGATTCCTCCTTACTTTTAAAGTTCCCGCTTTCCTTCGCCGGCACCGTGCCAAACCTCACGCATCGGGCGTGAGGTTTTCCGACCTCGGATCTCCCTCGGGCTCCGCTTTCAGCGCTCTCAGCAGCGCTTGGCAGGCGATCTTCGTGGGGCAACGTCCTCCACGCTGAGGCACTCTTCTCCTCTCTTTGGGGCTTGGCAGAGTCGGGGTGGGCTCCCGACTTCTGCTCGTGCAGCACTCACTAGTTGTGCACGCTTCCTGCGTGAGTCGCGTTTTAGCGCGAAGGGGTCTCTTCTTCTTCAAGCGTTTCAACGCTCGGTGTCTCGGCTCCCTCTTGGATCCCTCTCAACTGCTGGGGGAACAGGGTCACCTGCTGCTGGCTTCTTGTCTCGGGCAGCAACTTCGTTTCCCTTGGGCAGCGTTTTCTTCTCCTCGAGGCTGCCTGGGACAGGGCTCTCTTGTGGGGTTCTGTGGGCTAGGTTCAGGCCCATCCCACCTTCGTCGCCAGTTGTAGCATCCTGCTACAATAAACACAGACACTTCTTACTGTATAACTTGGAGCTTTATTTTGTACTTCTTACTCCTACCCTGTCCCTACTCTAACTGCCCTCTTCCTGTGTCCGCTCCTCCTCTTCCTCTGGCCCCCTAGCTCCACCCACTCCCAACTACTAGTATGCTAACATCATAACAATCAGGATTGCACGTGATTTGAGCACCAACTCCTTCCAAGACCTGTGCATGGTTTGAATGTGTTGGATCTTAATACAATAAATCTTAAACACATTTTTACATGCCATATGACAACTATATATTCCTTCGTAACTTCACTGTGGAGCCCAGCCAAACTCTTAATTCGCAAATGCACTCAAATCCCCAGTGAAGGCCCAGATATGGCACTATAACAATCACCTTTAGTTTACCACTTCTAGAACTGGTGAGGTGCCCTAATTTGAAGGATTGGATTCCCTACTCCAGCTTTATGCCAAGCACATGGGTTTTCACATCATTTTTTTTATTCTTTCCCCGGAGAGAGGATCTCTGTCTGCCCAGTCTGGCCATCTGACCAGCTTGTTGTTACACTCCTCAGAGGCCCTCACAGAGGATCAATGCACACACACATCCCAGTTTGGCAATTTATATAATTGTGGAGTGACGATTCCTTCGCCTATGGTCTGCTTTTCTTTGGAACTAGTATTCCCAGAAAGCTTACTAGGCAATCACAGTGTCTGCTGTTTTGCTGATGCGCTGGAGGATTTGGGGGCATCTTTGCTTCTATTTAGCTCTCACAGGAATTTGTGTCCACTGGCAAGCTTCAACTAGGCGCCTCATAACCTATTCCATCAATGGAGCTGTCACTTTCCCTACATTTCTGCTTTCTGAATAGAATGTAAAGCCTTGACTGAGGCAAATGGATGTATGCACACAAATATCTTTAATTATAGTCCCTGTGATAAGGTCACAGAGGAGAGGAGAGTGTTTAGAGGGTTAACTAGCTTTAGCTAAGCCTCAATACGTTTCTAAACACAGCTGTTCACAAACGAAGGTGGGCCAAAGTCTGCTTGAATTATCTTTGACTAGAGGGATGCAAGTTCAAGATGTATGTGTGAGGTATGTAAGTTTACCCTTCGGAATGATTAGCGGAGACACTGTGTGCTGCAAAACAATATTTATTCTAAAGATGCTTTCTTCATACGGAGAGAGCCGTCCTCCATCTTGGTGTGCCGCGGTCCGAACGAGCTGTGGCAAACAGCAATTAAGAAGAGCAATTGGATGCAGTTAAGAAATTGAAAACCTTGGGTTCCTAGAAAGGCGGATTTAACTAAATCCAAGTAAAATGTTGAGAAAAAGTATGACAAATACAGGTAGGAATTAATTTAAATGATCAAAAAAGTTTAGATATCGAACACATCAAAAATATTCAAAATCCCTTAAAGCGTCTGTTAAACAGTTTAAAAGGATTGAAAGCTAATTAAACTTTTGTGCCAAATAAAGCCTCTAAAACTTAAGCGGAGTTCCAGAGGAGAAGTCAACTAACAATGGAGTTTCAGTCTGATAAAGAAAGTCACTTTAAGGATGCATTTGGGATCTGTATGAAGAAGTCCTTCTCCTTCAGGGAGCCCAGCACAATCAGGTCTTCAGATAGGATGACAGTGCCTGATGAACATAAACTTTGGGCTATAAAATGATGAAAACCAAATAAACCTCACTTTTTTTGTATCACTTACACTCCTTGATGCCAAAGTACAAGTGGGGGGAGGCAGTGCTTCAGCAGACCTTCAAGCATTTCCTTTTGGTTACAGACTACAGGAGGATGTGCACATGTGCTGTTGCAAGTTCTCCATTCTCATTCTCTTAGCTGGCAGGGCTTTTCACTCCCCTGCCTTTAAAAAAAGGATGAATTTCAGGTTTGGAAACTCACTATTGATGGTGGGAAAGAGAAAGATAGTGTTTCCGCAGAGCAACCTTGGCGCAAATGTAATATCTGCTATGTACACTGGGATAAACCTTAATCTATAACTAAGGCTAAAATCCTAAATTCAGCAATAAATCAATGACAGTGAAGCAGAATCATCCCCGTAGCATTGACCGAGAAGGGTAATTTTGCAAACCATGAAAATGTATTAACAAATTAGTAAAGTTACAATCTCAAACCAAATCAGTTCAGCAATAAATCAGTAGTCAACTGTATTCAGCATGCATTATTATAAATCAGGAAATTCATTTCGGCAAATGAAAGTAAACGTTATTAAAGATAGCATATGCAAAGAGAGATACAATCCTGTTCCAATAAGGGAAACTCCATAATGCTAAGCCGATATTGTGGATAAGTTGGACAATTTTGTAGCAGCTGTTGTAAGCAAATATACCATTGAAAGTTGAACCAAATGATGGCTCCAAACATGAAAAGGAGAAATATACTTGCTCTAGAAAGTATCTCTATGAGCAAACATGGATCACTGGCATAATATAGAATGACTAAATATAGACTTACCAAAATATAGTCACCAAAATATAGAATGCCAAAATATCGAATTCCTATCTACAAACAGGTAAGTACAAAAATATTGAATCCAAAATATAGGGGGTCATTAGGATGGAGGATTTTCCGCATCCTCTGGGCCAGCGGAAGCCACCGCCGGCCCGGAGGATGCGGAAAATCCTCTGCGGACCCACCAGGACCCACCGCCACATTAGGATGGCTGGTGGGTCATGGTTTAGGTCCGCAGCTTTTCCGCCGCGGCTGGCTTACAACCGCGGTGGAAATACACTAAAATGGTGAAGGTGTCTCTTAGACACCGTCAGCCAGATTAGGATGTGCTTAGGAACATGCTTTTCCGCGGCTGCTTTTCCGCCGTGGAAAAGCATGTGTAACTGCACTGCAGGGGCCCATTGCGGGCACCATAGGTGTAGTGGGGGGTGGGGGTGCACATGGGGGGTACCTATGGTACCCCCCTGCATTTGCGTGCACAATGCAGCAGGCACCGCGCGGTGCCTGCCGCTTTGTGCACGCAAATGCTGTGCATGCATTTTTAACATTGCTGCGGGTGCAGCTTGAAGCTCCACCCGCAGCAATGTTAAAAATAGAGGATGTGACCGCCACCCTGGCGGTCACATCCTAATCTGCACAGAGGGAACGCCGCAGCCCATGCGGACGTTCCCTCATGCTCTGGGGTCGCGGACGGACTCATGTCCGTCCGCGATCCTAATGACCCCCTTAGTCTGTAAAAAATATAGTCAGTCAAAATATCGATTTTTTTTAAATGTCTTAAAAGTAATTTAAAATTAATGTAATAATAAATATAATTAACTAAAACATACTTAAAAATACTCAAATAACCTTAAAATTAAGATATAAATAATTTAAGTTATTAATAAAAAATTTACAATATTTTACCGTAGGATAGCAGGAGGGTAACATTTAATATTACCACTCCACAGAGTGCAACAGTAGGGAAAGCGTTGGATAGCGTAGGAGTAAAAAATATTATTCCCACTCCAGTGAGTGCAACAGTAGGGAAAGCGTTGGCTAGCGTAGGGGTAAAAAATACTATTCCCACTCCAGAGTGCAACAGTAGGGAAAGCGTTGGATAGCGTAGGGGTAAAAATTACTATTCCCACTCCAGAGAGTGCAACAGTAGGGAAAGCGTTGGATAGCATAGGGGTAAAAAATACTATTCCCACTCCAGTGAGTGCAACAGTAGGGAAAGCGTTGGATAGCGTAAGGGTAAAAATTACTATTCCCACTCCAGAGAGTGCAACAGTAGGGAAAGCGTTGGATAGCGGGAGGGTAAAAAATACTATTCCCACTCCTGTGAGTGCAACAGTAGGGAAAGCGTTGGATAGCGTAGGGGTAAAAAATACTATTCCGACTCCAGAGAGTGCAACAGTAGGGAAAGCGTTGGATAGCATAAGGGTAAAAATTACTATTCCCACTCCAGAGAGTGCAACAGTAGGGAAAGCGTTGGATAGCGGGAAGGTAAAAATTACTATTCCAACTCCAGAGCGTGCAACAGTAGGGAAAGCGTTGGATAGCGTAGGGGTAAGAATTACTATTCCCACTCCAGAGAGTGCAACAGTAGGGAAAGCGTTGGATAGCGGGAGTGTGAAAATTACTATTCCCACTCCAGATAGTGCAACAGTAGGGAAAGCTTTGGATAGCGTTGGGGTAAAAATTTCTATTCCCACTCCAGAGAGTGCAATAGTAGGGAAAGCGTTGGATAGCGTAGGGGTAAAAAATACTATTCCCACTCCAGAGAGTGCAACAGTAGGGAAAGTGTTGGATAGCGGGAGGGTGAAAATTACTATTCCCACTCCAGTGAGTTTAACAGTAGGGAAAGTAATGATTTAATATATTATTAAAAATAAATTAAATATCAATACCAATAAAACATTAATTGAAATTAATAACCAATTTAATATTATGTAATAATGAATTAGAAATACAACTACACATTAGTTATTAAAAATTAATAACCTATTCATAATTATTTCACAACTAATTAATTTTCTATAACAAAAACTAATTAATAATAAAAATTAATACCAATTAAAAATTAACAGTAAAGTAATTATCAATACACAAAAAGTATTTTTAATATGTAATTAATTACAATTACTTTACTTCCCACCCTATTCCCCTATAAACCCACATCCCACTACAGAAAATACATTAATACAATTATCATAATTATCAAATATTTAATTAATACAAAATAATTACCAATTAATAAAAATTAATTGCCAATTAATAGAAATTAATTACCAATTTAAAATTAATTAACAATAAAATTAAAATCAATACCAATAAATGAAAAAACTTATTTACTTAATTACAATTAAATTACTTCCCACCCTATTCCCCTATAAACCCACAACTCGCTTCAGAAAATAAATTTAGAAAATTAACATAATTAACAATTAATCAATTAATACAAATTAATTGGCAATTAATAAAAATTAATTACCATTAAAAAAATAACAATAAATTCAAAATGAATACCAATAAATAAATAAAAATATTTAATTAATTACAATTAAATTACTTCCCACCCTATTCCCCTATAAACCCACAACCCGCTACAGAATTAAATTACGCAAATATTAAATAACATAAAATTCATTACTTAAAATACATTAAACATACATTACAAAAATTAATATACACTTTTCACACATATACTAACATACAAAACACTTTAAAAAAATTGATATTATTAAAAAATCGATATATTTAATGCCTATATTGTATACTTCGATATTTTGACTTCTATATTTTGAAAATCGATATTACTTACCTTAAATTCGATATTTTTAACCACTATATTGTATCCATTCGATATTTTGTCCATTCTATATTTTTACTTCGATATTATGTCCATTCTATATTTTGGAATCGATATTTTGACTGTTTACCAGCAAACATATAAGAATCATTGATCTCAGGAGAAAGAGGGGACATCCACCTGCAAAAGTGGACAGGGGTAAGTCTCTCTAACTAAAGCTAAAGCATACAACTAAATCATGAAATTCAGATACATTTTCAACAGTTCCCACCATAATAAGAATCATAAACAAATCAGTGCTCCCAATGTACTTGGTATCAGCCTTCCTCTCACGGATAATAAAATGGCAGATTCTTCCATCACCGCAGCGATCACAATGTCTCATGTCCACCTGCTCTGCCTCCCATCCCGTGCAGGGGCTGAAAACCATTGTCCAACCAATTAATTGCAACAAACATGACCTTCACAGAGCAAGCTAACAAAATTTTTTTTAAAAATGAGAACAATGTTGACTTTGGTGCATGAAACAAAAAGAAAGTTATGAACGCACCAAGCAAAAATATAATGTTTAAATGTAGTCGGGAACCTAGGCCTACTCATGTCAATGCTAAAATGCATATATGCCAATTATAGCTAATTTAAAAACATTAACGTAACTTGTTTCACTTAATCTGAATATAAAATATGTACACACATATAAGTAATGGTTAAGCATGTTTTGAGGTAACATATTGCTATGTGCTAATAAATGATGATAACTTTGCTCACCACTCCGAAAGTACGCTTTCGCAAATAAAGCAGATATGGTTCTAGGCACTTTTCACATTCCACAAGCGGAAATACCCATACCTGCCTGTGGGCAGTATTCTCTTTTATCAGGCTTGAGAATATTTTTTAACACAGGTCTGCAGCTAAGACTCAAGGTGCTCAACAGACAGATTTAAAAGGAGATCAATTTATATCAAACTTGGCATAGTGTCAATGACCTTGGTGACTATTTCCAGCTTGTGCTTTTTTTCTGGGCACAGTGCTGAGAGTTACCAGTTTTAGGCTTCAAAATTACCTACTAGTCTACTGGAGAGATCGTCCATGCTGGACTGGCAATCTTTTGACTTTCTGAACTTGTTGTAGCACTAAGACCCAAATATGAATGAGACCCTTTCTCCTCTACCAAATAATACATTATATAAAACATTTAAATTGGAAACAAGTTAGATGGGATTTACAATTAAACAGGCTTTTATATACTCATGTATATGTGTTTCAAATGCAAGGTATCTCTGTGAATATTACTTATATACTATTATTTAATTTTGTTGCATGGTAAATTATTCTTTGCACATATTCTTCGGCTTGTGAAAAAAAGAAAAATCAAGCAATATACAAGACAAAAATTAACTATAAATCAAAAGAAAGTGTTCAGAATATTTGTTGGAATAGTCATAGTAAATATAAATTATAGCATCAAATGATAAACTTTGAAGCTTGTCTAGATGCACAAAATACGAATTGAATATCTTTCTTTTTCCTCGAAGAATTGTACAATATTTGTTTTTTATCCTCTTTATTCTACTAAGTGATCTCTCCCCTGAGCAATTTATATCATTAAGCACAGAAACAATCGCAATATAGGTTTGACATTATGAATACAGACTGTACTTTAAACAACTATTATACCTTGGTAAGTAAATCATTTTTTCTTGATTATTTATCTATGTATACAGAAAAAAGCTTTATTATTTTGAAAATTATCATCTATATTTTCAGGGTAATAATTTATTAGAAGTTTTACATTTTTGTCAAGATCTTCACCTGTTTGCTAGAAACTAAAAAAAAAATCTCTATTAAAATTTCTCATTTATTTTATTTATTTGTTTAGTTTGTATAGCGCAAACAGCTACCCAACAAAGGGTTTCCCGGCGCTTGTGATTCAGTGTAGGGAGTTGGACAGCTGACTTAGATGTTGAACAGCCAGGTTTTTATGGCTTTTCTGAATCTGATATAATTAACCTCTGAGCGCAAAGCTTGTGGCATGGAGTTCCACAGGGAGGGACCAAGGTAAGCAAAGGATCTGCCTCCCATGCGTAATAGTCTTATTTTGGGCACAGCAAATTTGTTCGCTGTTGCAGATCTCAGCGTCCTGGATGGACTGTAACGTTGTACCAGACTTCGCAGATATTTAGGAGCTTTGTTTGCTGAGATTTTATGCATAAAGCATAGTGATTTGAATTTGATTCTGTTCTCAATTTTTAACCAGTGCAATTCACGTATGAGTTTGGTAGTGGGTGCATGGATAGGAATTTTACCTAACAGTCTTGCAGCAGCATTCTGCACAGTTTGTAGTTTGCGGACTGTGGCTTTGTTGGACCCTAAGTATAGTACATTGGCGTAATCCAATCTGGATGTTATTAGGGCGTTAATGACAGTTCTTTTAGTATGATCTGGTAGCATCCAGCAGATTTTCTTTAGCCACTTCAAGATGACGAAGCAGGTGGCTGATGTTTTAATGGCCTGCTGGTGCATACTGAGTGTGTCATCAACCACAAAGCCAAGGTTTCGGGCCTGGTTAGTTGGAATAGGAGGAGAGCCCATTTCCGGGGGCCAGTGTTGGGGTCCCCAGAGTTCTTTATTTTTTCCTAGGATTATAAGTTAGGTTTTTTCACCGTTTAGTTTTAAGAAATTCTTTTTCATCCATCCAGCGATTTTTGTAAGCCCTGTTCTCAAGGTAGAAGGATCATTATTGCCTGTTGGTGGAAGGGAAAAGAGAAGCTGAGAGTCATCAGCATAGGAGAACATTATCAGCCCAGTATCCTTAGCTATTTTAGCTAGAGGGCTCATATATAAATTAAAAAGTAGTGGGCTTAAAATTGAGCCTTGAGGGACTCCATGTTTAAAGGTATGGGTATCAGAGTACGCAGAATTTGAGAAGATTTGAAAAGTTCTATTTTCGAGTAAGGATGTGATCCAATTTAAAGCAGGGCCACAGATGCCCATTGAACGAAGAGTTTTTATTAGTACCGCATGTGAAACAGTGTCAAATGCGGCACTGAGGTCTAAAAGCACCAGTGCCACTGTTTCACCCTTGTCTATCATTAAACAAATATTTTCTGTTACACCTAGGAGAGTGGTTTCTGTTACAGGTCATGTGTCGTTATATAATTTGAAAGACAGCGGTGGACATGCTTTTCTAGAATTTTTGCAAAAATAGGTAGGAGAGATATTGGTCGGAAGTTTGCGGGTACCTTCGGGTCAGCATTAGCTTTTTTTAGAAGGGGATGGATCATGGCATGCTTCCACTTCTGTGGAACACATTCTTCTTGCAAGGATTTATTTAGAAGGTCTGTGATGGTAGATAAGGCTTTCTTACTAAGTAATTTTAAGATGGAGCAGGGTAGTGGGTCTTTTGGCGAACCTGATTTTATCGTACTTAGAAGTTCGGTGACAGTGTCAACGTTGAGTGTTGGCCAAGCACTCAGGGAAGGGGTAGAGGTTTTATCAGAAGGGGTGGCAAAATTGGTCTCTTCACTGTCTGATCTGTTAGCATCACTACCGCCACAATGATCTTCCTCATGATTGTCCTGATTAGGTTGGAAGGCCTGATAAATTTTATCAACTTTGTCGACAAAAATGCGGCGAGTTGATTGCATTGAGTTTTATTTAGATCAGGTGGAGTTGGTGAGGTATTTCAGCCGGCTAGCTCTTTGACTGTTTTGAAAAGTGTTTTAGCTTGATTTAAAGCTGCAGTAATTTTTGAGCAGACAAAGTTGGCTTTTGCTCTACTGCACAGCTTTTGGTATTGATTGACATTTTTCTCTGCTTTATAAAGTTGTATCTATTAAATTCATGATATGAAGGAAGTAAATTATTCTAAAATTACCTTTGGAGTGAAGTTGCACTTCAAACATTATTTGTTTTTTTCTAAGCCTTCCCTTTTTTACACATTTATAATTGACAATTGGCATAATTTCTTCAGCCTTTATTTTAATGTATTTTAATTCTTTTTGGTTTCCTCTTAAGAAATGTGATAATGTATATAGTTTTGCACATTAACTTAATGAAGTTTCAGTATCCTGTAAGTTTTGCTCCAATGTTCAATTTAATAGTATAAGCATACCATGAACTCAGATTCCCCTATTTTATTGTGAATAATGCCAACGTGTCTCTTGGTATCACCATGTTTATTTTCTTCATCTTAAATTTTATTTAAAACATCATTAATTTAATTAGAATTGGTCTCTATTGCTACAGTAGCTTTGGCAGGTGCTTCCCATCTAATATCAGGAGCATGTTGTCGTACAGTATATCAGAACCCAACTATGACTTTAGAATAACCAATCTTTTGGTAAATATTTGCTGTATAACACCAAATGAACATCAGCACAGCAATCAACTGCAACTCGACTTACAAGGTTTAGTGAATGACCAGCACAGTGAATATACTTAGCATATTTATTTGTTTCGAAACTGTTTTCCTGTATATCATTCCATTTGCCAAACATATTGTCTGTACTATCCTAGGAATGACCTCTACAGGTCTTAACAACCATTTTATATTCGTTAATAGATAATAAGGCTCCATGCTGGCTACGCTTTCTAATAGAATGAATGTTGTACAAAAGTTCATTAATATGATTGTCATTAAGAGATACATACCCTACAATGACATATAATTGTTCAACAAGTGAGAGCTCTGGTGTACAATCAACTGACAAGTTGAAGTAAACAGCTTGCCTTACATCATCCAACCTAGATTTATTTACTTTTATACCATGAGGCCGATTAGTTTGTCACATATTGTTGTGGACGGATTCAATGGCTTCCAGTTCCAGAACTTCTATAACATTCAATATAATTAGCAAGAAATGTATCAAGTTTGGACATTAGTTCTAAGGGTCTGAGATAATTCTCTTTTTGAGGCTAATTACATTTCTTATATCTCCCTGGAATGGTAATCCATGTCCTGAAAACATGCATGAAGCTCTAACAACAGGTTAAAGAAACTGTAGCCAATCTTTTTTTTTGTTTGTCCTCCTAACTTTGATTCCGAAGTGCATTCACGTTTTTATGAAATATGTACTCAAATCTGGTGTATGTTCACCAGAGGAGATGATGGACGGAGTGTTGAACATTGCAAGCACTCACCCCCAATCAACTGATCTAGGTTTAATCCATCATCATTCTTTAACTCACTCCGTCACCCCAGTTCATTAGGCCATATGCAAATGAAGTCTGACCCTGTGCCTCATGGGAACAATCCAGCCCGAATTGCCAACCCATGTCTTCCCTGGACCGGAAACAAGCATCCTGGGACCGGTTACTGGCTAATTGTCAGGCGACGTCTTCCTCAGGGTCTGTCGTGAAGTTATAAGGGCCCACCTCTCGATACCTCCAATTCCGAATGTAATTACTACACAGAATCTTGGAGTGATCAAGCGAGGGGAAAAGGGAATTGGGAAGGGAACTGCGGGGAAGGAGATCTGAAAAGGAAAAGTTAGTAACAAAATATTCTGCAAATTCTAAGTTAGCTATAACCTTTGTGGAGATTCTAAAGCACAAGCCTTTAAACAAGCTCTCTAATAATCCGAAAAGCTTCCTACACAGTTGTATTCAACATATAACACTTTATTAATTATGCTGTTTGATTTTCAATCACTTGTGAATAGCGAATTCAATCTCTTGTGAATTGCGACAGATTCTTCATCAAAGAAATAACAACACACTTCAGCAAATAAACTCCTTTACCAAAGTTTTGGAGGACAAACTAAATGATTACCTCATAAACATCATCAGCAAGAAATAACCCATTTGACCTATTAGCCAGAAATCACAAAAGGGAATGCGCCTAGACAAACTTGCAATAGAAACAGATTTTACGCGCATTCAAATAAGCTTTGCGTTCCCCAGAAACACTATCAACAACCCTTGCCAGCAATGGATTGCGATTCTCTACTTGAGGAATAAAACATTAAAGGATTCGAACTTTCTGAGTTTTAGAAATCACTTATAATGCATTTGGCAGCTTTAATTATCACCTTTAAGAAGAAAGCAATTTTCAACATAATTAGCCAAGAACTAGGAACCAGGAATTCCTATTCCCTACCTGTAGAGTACGACCTACTCTACTACTCAGATGGATGAGACATCCCCTTGAAAAGCTCCAACTCGGTTCTTGAAGGCTGGAAAGCTGAAAACGGAGCAAGCTGGAAACTGCCACGCCCCCTGCAATGAACACCGAAAGCCTCCGGTGAAATCCCACTCCAAAACGCTGAGCTGTGGGAAACAGGAAAGGGAGCAGGAAGAAACCACAGCCACTCCCTAGGAATAATCCAGAATAGTGAGCACAGGAGGCAGGGCGCGGTCACGTAAGTTAGCGTGCCTTCGGTGCTTACGCACGCGACCCGACAACCAAAGCTCACGCATTAGGCGTGAGCATGCCAAACCTCACGCATTAGGCGTGAGCATGCGAAACCTCACGCATTAGGCGGAAAAGGCAGCAGACAGCAGCTAAAGGACAGGGAAACCTGCGTAGACCTACAAACATGGATGCAACTTAAAAGCACAAGCAGGTTTAAAGCACATCAGCCACCAACGCCCTCCCAAAGAGGACTGATGCATTTTGCCACAAGGGCAACTCCGAATGCAGAGTGGGGCGGGCCCCAGACCACAAGCCACCCTAGCCCTGACAGTACACCCCCCTCCCAAGAGTGGTCTAGGGCCCGGCTTTAGAGGGTGGAGGAGGTGGAAACGGCGTACCAAGCGTGGGGCATGAACATTGTCAGCTGGTTCCCAGGAATCATTTTCAGCACCGTATCCCTTCCAGGAGACAAGATACCACAACTTGGAACCCCGACGTCTAGAATCCAAAATGTCTCGCACTTCATATTCCCAACTACCATGAACTAAAATCGGAGCTGGACGGGGAGCCAGATTCTGATTAGCAGGTTTAAGAAGGGAAGTATGAAACACTGGATGAATTCGTAGAGACTTAGGCAACAACAACTTGAATGTCACAGGGTTCACTTGTTGAAGAACTGGGTAAGGACCAATGTACTTAGGTTGAAACATACTTTTGTGTTTGAAGTTTAAGTTCTTCGTGGACAAACAAACTTTGTCTCCAGGGGCATACGTAGGACCTGAACGATGTTTTTTGTCATATTGCTCTTTGTATTTCTTCTTGCTTTGTAACAAGCGATCCTGAATTTGACGGTGAATAGTTTGCATAAGTTGTACAGAGTCCCTAACTGCTGGTACACCACTATCATCTTTAGCCATAGTCAACGGTATGGTGTTAGGCTCATAGCCATAGAGTGCCTGGAACGGAGAGGAACCGGTTGATGAATGCGGCGAAGTGTTATACGCAAATTCAGCAATCCAAAGCAAATCCAACCAAGATTTCTTAGAGTCCGTAACATAACACCTCAAGTATTGTTTCAAAGTTTGGTTCAGTCTTTCAGTCTGCCCATCAGTTTGGGGGTGATAACTAGTGGACATATTGGAAGTGATGTGTAGATCTTTACACCATTGTTGCCAGAACTTGGAAGAGAATTGAGATCCTCGATCCGAAAGCAATACTGAAGGCAGTCCATGTAAGCGCACCACATGTCGCAGAAATATTTGTGCTAACTGTCCCGCAGTGGGTAGCTGCTTACAAGGGATGAAATGAGCATATTTGGTTAAACTGTCCACAACCACTAGAATCACAGTATGGTGTTGAATTGGTGGTAAATCAGTAATGAAATCCAAAGAAATATGTTTCCATGGTTCAGTTGGTGTAGGTAGAACCTGTAGAAAACCTTTAGGCTTAGTGTGATCGGATTTAAATCTTGCACAGACCTCACAATCATTAGCCATTTTCAGCACATCCTTTTGCAGCGTGGGCCACCAAAACATCTTTTGTATTTTCTCCACAGTCTTTCGAGGGCCTGGGTGCCCGGCCATAGGATGTGAATGTAACCAGTTAAACACAGTTTCTTGTAATTGCAAAGAGGGCAGATAAACTTGCTTTCCATGAAAAGGTATCCCTTCTTTGATGGTTTGGTTAACATTGGAGTTCAGCCATGATTTCCACTGAGAAGAAGGAAAATTTTCATGAATATTCTCCAAAAATTGGTCTGCCGAAAGTACATTAATTACTTTGCCTGGATCGATTATTGGTTGAGGAGTTCCTTCAAAGCGATGCAAAGAAGAGTCTTTTCTGGACAGGGCATCAGCTTTCTTGTTGTCTTGGCCTGGACGGAAGGTAATTATGAAGTCATATTCGGCAAAGAACATCATCCACCTGAGTTGTCTCGGGGTCAACATTCTGGCTGAGCTCATAAACTGTAAATTTCTATGATCAGTGTACACAGTTACAGTAAATTTCGCTCCCATTATGTAATGTCTCCATTCTTTGAAGGCTTCTAAAATCGCTAGTAGTTCCTTTTCAGCTATTACATAGTTTTGTTCTGCGGGATTTAGTTTTCGAGACATGTAGGCAACCGGATGCATTTGACCAGTAGTGTGATGTCTTTGAGAGAGAATAGCTGCTATAGCTACATCAGAGGCGTCAGCTTCAATGATAAAGGGTTCCTCTACATTGGGATGCATGAGAACAGGAGCTTCAGTAAAGGCTCTTTTTAACTTCTGGAATGCATGTTCAGCTTCTGTGGACCATTCAAAGTTCAGCTTCTTCCTTAACAACCGTGTGATGGGAGCTACCACAGCAGAAAAGTGATCAATGAAGCGGCGATAAAAATTTGCAAATCCCAAAAAGCACTGTATGTCTCAAACAGATGTCGGAGTGGGCCAATCAGCAACAGCTTTGATCTTTCTGTCGGTCATTTTCATCCCAGTTGGAGTGAGGAGAACTCCCAAAAATTCAACTTCCCGAACATGGAAATCACATTTAGATAATTTGCAGTACAAATTATGAGATTGCAGAGTGTTCAAAACCTTTCTGACGTGCCCTTCATGTTCAGCTTCGGAATCAGAATAGATCAAAATATCGTCTATATAGACAATAACAAAAAGATCCAAAAATTCTTTCAAGGCATCATTCAAAAAGAACTGAAAAGCTGCTGGTGCATTGCACAGCCCGAATGGCATCACCAAGTACTCAAACAATCCATATCGGGTTTTGAAAGCAGTCTTCCATTCATCACCTTGCCTGATACGAACCAAATGGTAGGCTCCTCTGAGGTCCAATTTAGTGTAGATTTCTGCCCTTTTAACTTGGTCCAAAAGAACAGGGATGAGAGGCAATGGATACTTATTTTTGACTGTGATTTTGTTCAACGCCCTATAATCGATGCAAGTCCTCAATTCCCCATTAGCTTTCGGAATGAAAAATAAAGGAGACGCTGCCGGAGACTTGGAAGGGCGGATGAATCCATTCTCTAGATATTGGTCGAGAT
The DNA here is from genome assembly GCF_964263255.1 of Lissotriton vulgaris. Classification (NCBI taxonomy): domain Eukaryota; kingdom Metazoa; phylum Chordata; class Amphibia; order Caudata; family Salamandridae; genus Lissotriton; species Lissotriton vulgaris. The sequence continues at coordinate 429,375,737 of NC_141687.1, forward strand.
ATTCTCTCAAATGCTGGTTCTCTTTTTCAGACAAAGCATAAATGCGACAATTTGGGACACTAGATCCAGGTACTAGATCGATCTGACAGTCATAGCTTCGATGAGGAGGAAGGAGAGCTGCCTTAACTTCACTGAAGACTTCTGCGAAGTCCTTGTAGACTTTAGGTAACAATGTTTCTTTTTCCTCGGCTGTGGCCAATTGACTCAGAGTTGGTTTTGGGGCATTAAGACAAGAAGAATGACAAAAATCAGACAGAAAAACCAGTTCTCTCTTTCGCCAATCTATGGTTGGATTGTGTAAGCAAAGCCAAGGCATTCCTAGAATAAAACCATACTGAGGTGCTTGGATAACATCAAATTGAAGCTCCTCCTTATGTATTTGTTGCTTAGCATCTTCACAGAACATAACAACCTTAGATGTTTGCATGGTTACTGGCCCTCCAGCTAGAATTTTTCCATCCACCGCTTGCACTATTTCTGGAGTCTCTTTTTGTTCACAGATGATTCCTAAGCGTTGGGCAGTTTCTAAATCTACAAAATTCCCTGTAGCTCCAGAATCAACTAAAACTTCCATTTGACATGTTTCATGAATTAACCTGATTTGTACGGCCAATCTGAAATGAGCTTTGTAGTTAGAGACACATGAGTTCACAGAAGGGAAGGCAATGGTACCCAAGAGATCTCCCTTCAAACATCTTGGGCCAATTAGTTTTCCGATTTTAGATCTGTTTTTTCCAGAGCTGCTGACTTACTAGAGTTAGGAAATTTTCCCTTTGGCTTAGTTAAGCAGTCCTTCACGAAGTGACCCTTTCGACCACAATAAAGGCATTGTCCATTCTTTCGACGATTGTCTTTCTCATCTTTTGACAATGGTTGTCTTAAAGTTCCTATTTCCATAGGCTCCGAACCAGTTTCAGAACTTGTAGATTGAGGCCTAGATTTAGCTTCTGATCTCCAGTTTGGTTTGTCTGTTCTTTTTTTATCTGATCTCCGTTCAGAGAGTCTGTGGTCTAAACGCAGCGTTAGATTAATCAATTCAGAGCAAATTACTGGTTGAGGATCAATTTGTGCCAAAACATCTTTTAGATCGTCTTTTAAACCTTGATAAAAGAGGGCAGCTCTTTTTTCTTCTGGCCAAGAAGTTTCAGCGATTAACCTGTTGAAGTGAGACAAATAAGAAACAAGGTCCCTATTGCCTTGTTTCAACTGTAGTAGTTCTCGATCTGCGGATAAAGTAACAGTTCTGCGATCAAAAACTTTTTCAAATTCTTCCACAAACCTTTTCCAGTTGTAAAGCAGAGTGTCATCTTGTCTGACCAAAGGAACTGCCCAGTTTGCGGCATCTCCGGTCAAATAGGAAATTAAAAACGCAATTTTAGACTGTGGGGTTGGAAACGCAGCTGGTCTACAAGCAAAATGCAACTCTATCTGGGTCAAAAAGATTTGCACCTTAGAGGGGTCCCCAGAAAAACGTTCAGGAGCTGCCAAAGGAATCTGGGGGGGTACTGTAACAGCTATGTTTGTATTTCCTCTGCTAGCACCAGTTTCTTGAAACTCTTCCGGAAGAGGAGTACTCTGTAATTGAATATTTTCCACCTTAGCTGCCAACAAAGCAGTTACATCCATGGTTTCCTTTAAGTCTGCTTGTATACGCATGATTGCAGACATTAAATCATTGATGGTGGCCATTATGACTTCACGTACAGACCAGGGGGAAAATAATTCGTGGGCTCACTATTCTGTCAGGCGACGTCTTCCTCAGGGTCTGTCGTGAAGTTATAAGGGCCCACCTCTCGATACCTCCAATTCCGAATGTAATTACTACACAGAATCTTGGAGTGATCAAGCGAGGGGAAAAGGGAATTGGGAAGGGAACTGCGGGGAAGGAGATCTGAAAAGGAAAAGTTAGTAACAAAATATTCTGCAAATTCTAAGTTAGCTATAACCTTTGTGGAGATTCTAAAGCACAAGCCTTTAAACAAGCTCTCTAATAATCCGAAAAGCTTCCTACACAGTTGTATTCAACATATAACACTTTATTAATTATGCTGTTTGATTTTCAATCACTTGTGAATAGCGAATTCAATCTCTTGTGAATTGCGACAGATTCTTCATCAAAGAAATAACAACACACTTCAGCAAATAAACTCCTTTACCAAAGTTTTGGAGGACAAACTAAATGATTACCTCATAAACATCATCAGCAAGAAATAACCCATTTGACCTATTAGCCAGAAATCACAAAAGGGAATGCGCCTAGACAAACTTGCAATAGAAACAGATTTTACGCGCATTCAAATAAGCTTTGCGTTCCCCAGAAACACTATCAACAACCCTTGCCAGCAATGGATTGCGATTCTCTACTTGAGGAATAAAACATTAAAGGATTCGAACTTTCTGAGTTTTAGAAATCACTTATAATGCATTTGGCAGCTTTAATTATCACCTTTAAGAAGAAAGCAATTTTCAACATAATTAGCCAAGAACTAGGAACCAGGAATTCCTATTCCCTACCTGTAGAGTACGACCTACTCTACTACTCAGATGGATGAGACATCCCCTTGAAAAGCTCCAACTCGGTTCTTGAAGGCTGGAAAGCTGAAAACGGAGCAAGCTGGAAACTGCCACGCCCCCTGCAATGAACACCGAAAGCCTCCGGTGAAATCCCACTCCAAAACGCTGAGCTGTGGGAAACAGGAAAGGGAGCAGGAAGAAACCACAGCCACTCCCTAGGAATAATCCAGAATAGTGAGCACAGGAGGCAGGGCGCGGTCACGTAAGTTAGCGTGCCTTCGGTGCTTACGCACGCGACCCGACAACCAAAGCTCACGCATTAGGCGTGAGCATGCCAAACCTCACGCATTAGGCGTGAGCATGCGAAACCTCACGCATTAGGCGGAAAAGGCAGCAGACAGCAGCTAAAGGACAGGGAAACCTGCGTAGACCTACAAACATGGATGCAACTTAAAAGCACAAGCAGGTTTAAAGCACATCAGCCACCAACGCCCTCCCAAAGAGGACTGATGCATTTTGCCACAAGGGCAACTCCGAATGCAGAGTGGGGCGGGCCCCAGACCACAAGCCACCCTAGCCCTGACACTAATCAGCTGTCATCAGCCAGGCTACTTTGAATCCAGTGGCAAAGTGAGCAAGGGACCCACGTCTGGGCATACCCTGCCAACTTAGGACGAACAAACCAAAACCAAAGGGGATGATGGACGGAGTGTTGAACATTGTAAGCACTCACCCCCAGTCAACTGATCTGGGTTTAATCCATCATCATTCTTTAGCTCACTCCGCCACCCTAGTTCAGACATGGCCATATGCAGATCAGTCTGACCCTGTGCCTCATGGGAACAGTCCAGCCCGAACTGCCAAGCCATGTCTTCTCTGGACCGGAAACAATCATCCTGGGACTGATTTCTGGCTAATCAGCTGTTATCAGCAAGACTAGCTTGAATCAAGTGGCAAAGTGAGCATGGGCCCCACGTCTGAGCATACCCTGCCAACTTAGGCGAACAAAGCAAAATGAAAGGGAATGATGATCTGAGTGTTGAACATTGCAAGCACTCACTCCCAGTCAACTGATCTGGGTTTAATCCATCATCATTCTTTAGCTCACTCCGCCACCCCAGTTCAAACATGGCCATATGAAAACCAGTCTGACCCTGTGCCTCATGGGAACAGTTCAGCCAGAACTGCCAAGCCATGTCTTCCCTGGACCAGAAACAAGCAACAGAACTTTCATGACATTAAACTGATTGAGGATTTCTCCAGTCATAATAAATTCATTATTAGCTGTTGTTAATGATGAAACTGAGAAAAGCTTGTAAATAAACAATAAGAATCAGACTGTCATGTCCTTTAGGATAGTTCCATCATGTACATACAGATTACACACATTTTGTCCCATCCACATGACATAATGGTCCTACACAGATGACTTTTCACCTAGTAGCTTACTTCTGTTTCTTCAACACCAGGCTCGCAGTATCCCCTGTACCTGACGTACATAGACATGTTCCCAGGCACAGCAGATTTATTCTGTATAAGGGTCACCACTTTTTTCATCCATAGCCAACAGCCAGCTGTGCATGAGTGTTTTGTTTAGAAAAGGATTAGCGAACGATTAGTGAATGTTTTAAAAACAAATAGATTCTAGAAGAAACCCTGGAGTGATCACTTTTGTATAAAAGACCCTCACTCTCCCATACAAAGGCAGAGGAGAATTCCTTCCAGGATGGACTGAGACTCTGCAGGCTGATCCTTCAACATGCAGATACCTAACATCCCTTGCGGGGTGCCATCCTCAATGCAGAGACTGGGTCCTTCATTCTAAACCATCAGGTGAGGGGTTAGCACTTCCCCGGGATATTATTTACTCTATTAGGATATCTCCTAGCACTTACATACACATGCTTCACCTACATATCTAGGCTAGGTACATTTAGGTAGGCCATGCATCGCAGGAGTACGCCAATGCTATTGTTTTATATAATCTGCTTTTATTCATCTTATTAGCACTATGGTAGAAATGTATCTACTATTTACGATATTGGTACTAGCGATCACATTTGTCTGCTCCTGTGTTTTGATTGTCGCAGTGAGTATGTTTCATACTAGACTGATGCTTGATCAATAAATAATTATTGAAACCGTTCCAATTGTCATTCTATGTGAATTCTGAGAAAAGTAAGCACAAGTGACTGAGCGAAAGATACTGTATTGTTTTCTACGATACCTAAGGAATCAGGGTTGTCATGTTCAGTGGTTGCCAGAAACTACATACACCACTATAGAACACAGGGGGTGGAGGGTAGTGGTGCCGTAGAGCTATCTGGTTTAATGGCTGACTCATCCTGTGGGGATGTTCAGAGTCTGTCTGCACACCAAGCCCTCAGTTTAGGTTACCCAAAACGCTCAGGTCCTGGGGTGTCCTAGGATCTACATGACAAGACAGTTATTGGGGAATATACAGCTACTCTCAACTCCATTTTTCGCTATTAATTTATATAGAGTGAAAATGATCTCACTTGATGTTTACATGTACACTTGAATTTCTCAACCAAAAATATTCAGTGTTGACAATCAAAGGGCCTTTTTGAATCCAAAATGATATGTCTTCATTAATTCAAGCTCAAACATTTTTTAATTGCATTTGTTTGATTGTTGCCTGCCTCCCCTTCCCTCTTTCCCTCTCAAAGAGACCTATAGACCCTGAAGGTACACTAGCTTTTATTTAAATATTGTACTCAATATTTGTCTGCCTCCCCTGTATCCCATGAGGTCCCCATGGGCCATGGAGGGACAACACCAATTATTTATTGAATGTATTCAATTTTGCATGCCTCCCCTTGCCTCTCAAAGGGGTCAATGGGCCCTAGAGTGAAAACAGCTAATATATAATCAATTTGTTCAGTTTCACCTGCATACCATAGGCCCTGGAGAGACACAAGTTATTATTCAATTAATGTATTAAATATTTGCCTGCCTCCACTGTCTCCCTTTAGGTCCATTGGGCCCTGGAGGTACAACAACAATTATTTAATTTATTTATTCGATTTTGCTTGCCTCCTTTTACCTCCCAAAGCCTCCCCATGGACCATGGAGGGGCACTTGCTATCATTTAATTTGTCAGGATCTAGTCCATACCGCGCCTACCTGAACTACAACTCCCATGACTTAAGGGCCACGAACTACAAGTCCCATGCTCCTTTGCTGTAAACAGGATATAGCGGGCGGGACTAAGGAACAGTGCTAGTGATTTTGTTCGTTCCGGAGGGATCGTTCTGTTTCCCGATATTCCTGATAACCCTGTTTGCGTTGGAACAGAGAACTCTGAGTTTCCAGTGAAGCAGAGAAGAGAGAACGAGTCGGGTAAAGTGTTCGCGCTACTAGCGCATTGTTTGTGTTGTCTGGTACCGGCTCGGGGGACGTTTTGCCCGAGTCATCCTGAGCCTCGCGGCTGCGAGGAACATTAACAGTTCTTATTGTTGGAACTATTGTGCTGATTTGCTAAACGGATGCCAACAACACCCGGATGGGGGTTGGATGTTTATAGTCTTGTGACGGATTGCTGGGGGGAGTCCTCCGCAATGCCGGCACGAAAAAGGAATACAGGATGTTGATATAAACCTTGTGGATTACAAATACTAAAGCGGATGATAGTAGTGCTGTAACTACATCATGCCGTGTTTAGTTTATCTTGGATACTAGAGGTGCTATTTGGGACAAACATTAACTATTACCTAGCAGAGGAGGTATCTGCTTGCTTGATTTGAGTTGCTTTTCGGCAACACTCCATTACTGCGGATTTGATTACTGAAGTCTTCGTTTATTTTGGGAATGTTCATTTAAAGGTTTAGCCTACTTTACATTGCAGGGTATGTATCCAGATTGATAGCTTAATATAGGAAGCTTATTGTTTCATTGCCTTTGATAACCGTGCTTCTTGTGTTATGCAGGGCAGGAGGGACAAAGAAGACACTGCTGTATGAAGGGGCAAACACGTGTATTATTACAGGTGAATCAGGTTGCGTTACATGTAGTGAGAATGTAATGAGAGTAGCATTCAGAACAATATTAATGCGTGTGTATTTCTCTTGCAGCTTCTGTTCCCCTGCTGTCCCTTCCTTCTATCTTTTCTTCTGGGGTTTTTCCCCTTTTGGGGTTTTATCCCTCGCCGTATCACTTGAACACCCTGTGATATACAGTCGAGGTGTTTGGGAGATCCGGAGGTGGAGCATTATTTCTGCATGCGGATCCTGCGGAGTGCGATCCTGACAGAATCACGAGCCCAAGAATTTCACTCCGCCTGATCCGTGTGTGGGGATAATGGCATCCATGGAGGATGTGTTACATGCTCTGGTATTGGTGCAACAGGAGTTGGCCGCCTCTAAGGCGGAGACAGCTGCCTTACGGGAGAAGGTGGATCGGTTGGGGGTAACCCTTTTAATGCTTCCGCCCCAGTCTCCTCTGTACAGGTTACAGTACCACCACCCATCCCTTTGGCTAATCCTGAAAGGTTCTCTGGTGACCCACGCAAGGTGCAGGTGTTCCTGACTCAAGTTCTTATGCACTTTTCATGTAAGCCATCTTCTTTTCCTATGAACCATTCTAGGGTGGCTTTCACTATTTCATATTTAGTGGGGGATGAGGCTAATTGGGCAGTGCCCTTAGTAAAACGCGATGACGCTATTCTGTCAGATTGGTCAGCCTTTAGAACGGAATTTGAGAGGGGTTATGACCGAAGGGCTACGTCTTTTAGTGCATACCGAGAACTCCTAGAATTACGACAGGGTAAGGGGGAACTGGTTCCTTATTTGACTGCGTTCAACAGGTTGGTGGCCGAAGCGGAATGGCTAGAGGAGAAAAGGATGTCCCTTTTTTACCAAGGGTTAAAAGAGGAGTTAAAGGACGTGGTGGCTCAGGTGGATCCACAGCCCACTACATACGTGGACATGGTGAATCTGGCGTTAAGACTGGATAGGCGTTTAACTGAGAGAGGGGGTAGCAGAAGAAGTTGGGACAAAGGAACTTATAGTTATGAAAGAATCCCTCGCAAAAATCCGGGCGGATCAGAGTCCGCTCCTGAGCCTATGGAGATCGGAGCTCTTAGGGCTCCTTTGTCAAGAGAAGAGAGGGAAGTGAGGCGAGTACAGGGCTTATGCATGTACTGTGGGAAGAAGGGGCACTACGTTAGGGAGTGCCCCTCCAAACCCAAGACTTCGGGTCGCTTTAACAGGTTCAAGAAGGTGACGATATCTTCGAATGTGTCAGACATAGCAGCGAGGGAAGACAACAAACCCAAGGCTGAAGGGGGACAGGAATGGAAACTCACCTCGCTGCCCTCTGCAGGACCAGAGGAAACTGAAGCGCATCTGGTGGTGGTAATGACTATTGAAAGTGATCATGTGCAACATCAGGTTATGGTGATGTTGGATTCTGGAGCCACAGGCAACTTTATAGACGATGGCTTAGTAACACGTTTAGCGTTGCCTCGTGTTCCAAGAGAGAACCCTGAAGATGTTTTGCCGGTTGATGGGCAACCGTTGACATCAGGTCAAATAACTGAAAGAACCAGTGAAGTAGGTTTGTCTTGGGTGTTGCAGGGATATGTGCATTCAGAGAATCTGACATTAAATATCATCGCTGCTCCTCAATATGAGGTCATTCTAGGCATGCCTTGGTTGCATAGACACAATCCGGTGGTGGACTGGAAAACAAAAACCTTCCGTTTTGTACCCGAATTTTGCCAGGATCATTTAGTACCATGTTTTCCGGCTCATGTTGCGGTGTTAACAACCCCGTTTTTGGCAGCTACCGCTGCAGAAAAAAATGTCCAACTACCCAGGGAATATAGGTCTTACAGCGATGTATTCAGTGAGAGTAAAGCAGAAACCTTACCTCCTCACAGGGAGTATGACTGCCGCATAGATCTGGTGGAAAGGGCTACAATACCAGCATGCAGAGTATACGCCTTGTCTGTGCCTGAAACCACCCACCTGAAAGAATATATAGACCACTACATGAGTTTGGGGTTCATCAGTCCTTCCCGCTCTCCAGCGGCATCTCCCCTGGTTTTCATCGCAAAGGCTAATGGAGACTTGAGAGCGTGTGTAGATTACAAAAAAACACCATACGCAATCGTTACTCTCTCACCCTCATTTCAGTCTTGCTCGACCAGGTGAGAGAGGCCAATATATACACCCGTTTGGACTTACGTGGGGCTTATCACCTGGTCCGTGTAAGAGAGGGGGACGAGTGGAAAACAGCGTTCAAGACAAGATTCGGTCTTTATGAATATTTGGTGATTATCTTTGGGCTTTGTAATGCTCCGGCAGCATTTAAATTTTTCATAAATGATGTCTTGAAGGAGTATGTGGATCAGTTCGTGGTAATGTACATAGACGACATTTTGATATACTCTCAGGATGTCTCATGTCATACCGCCCAAGTGTGTAAGGTTCTGGACAAACTGAAAGAGCACAGTTTGTATGTAAAGCTGAGCAAATGCAAATTTGGGGTACAAGAAGTGGAGTTCTTGGGTGTGAATCTTAGTCCTCATGGCCCACAGATGTCTGAAAGAAAAGTACAGGCAGTTCAGGATTGGCCAGCCCCGAGAAATGTGAGAGAAGTGCAGAGTTTTTTAGGATTCGCGAATTACTATCGCCGGTTCATTCTGCACTTCTCTCAAACAGCGGTTCCCATTACAAAGCTGTTAAGAAAGGGATCACTTTTTGTATGGACTTCTGAGGCTGACGAGGCATTCCAGTCCTTGAAAAGAGCCTTTACCACCGCACCAGTGTTGGCACATCCGGTATTGGAAAGACCCTTCATAGTTGAAGCTGATTCTTCGGATGAAGCCATAGGGGCGATACTATCCCAGAGAGATTCAGACAATGGCCAGCTCCACCCTGTTGCTTATTTGTCAAAGAAATTGAGCCCTGCGGAGGTCAATTATACTATAGCAGAGAAAGAAATTTTGGCTATAAAAAGAGCATTTCAAGAATGGAGGCCTTACCTCTGGGGGGCTAGTCAAGCTGTGACCGTATATATCGATCATCGGAATCTACAATATATGACCTCAGCGAGACATCTAACGCAAACACAAATGCGGTGGATGCTGTTCTTTTCTGAATATAATTTTGTGGTAACCTTTCGTCCTGGTGTAGAGAACAGGAAAGCTGATGCACTGTCCAGGCAGGAAATATGTACAGAGCAGCAAGAGGAAGAACAGCAATCCATCATCCCTCCTACCAAGGTAGTGTGTGCGGTTCGCGCTGAGAGATTTTTGGGAGATATCAAGAGTTCCAGGTCTTTGGGATCTTGGGAGCGTTGGGCTGCTAAGAAACCTGGCAGAAAGGTGAGAGAGGGATTGCCCTTTCAGGGGGAGAGATTGTTTTTGCCTACTGAGTAATTGTGGATGAAAGCCTTTAGATGGTGCCATGATGTTCCAGCAGCAGGACATCCAGGGGTTACCAAGACTGTGAGACTGCTTAGAAGACATTTCTGGTGGGAGTCTTTGGTCTTGAATGTTTCCCAATGGGTAGGGAAGTGTGAGACCTGTGCCAGAGCAAAAGGAGAGTACACCAAACGGAAAGGTCTCTTGATGCCTATGCCCACCCCTGTTCGCCCTTGGCAGAACATAAGTCTAGACTTTATAACAGGCTTACCTTTGGATCAGGGAAAGTCAGCGGTTTTGGTGGTTGTGGATAATCTAACGAAAATGGGACACTTTATACCTTGTGTGAACCTCCCCACGGCAGGTCAAACCGCTCAATTGCTGGCTTCTCAGGTCATAAGATTACATGGCGTTCCACAAGTAATTGTATCAGACAGGGGACCTCAGTTCATCGCTCGCTTTTGGCAAATGTGGTGCAAAGCATTGGGCGTTGAATCAGCACTCTCCACCAGCTTCCATCCCCAAACAGATGGACAAACTGAACGTCTAAACCAGACCTTAAAGAAATACTTGCGCTGTTACTCTGAGGCAGCCCATGACTCCTGGGTGGATTTACTATGGATGGCGGAGTTGGCATATAACAATTCATGGCACTGTTCGACGGGTATGTCGCCTTTTAAGGCTAACTTTGGTTATGATGCCAACACTTTGCCGATACGATTCAGAAAAGGGGGTGGTGATGGACAGAGTATCTGAGTTAAGCAGAACACTCCTACCCAGTCCAAAGATCAGGGCTTGATCCATCACCGTTTTTTAGCTAACTGCACCATCCCAGCTCAGAACCCGGCTACATGCAAATTAGTCTGTCCCTGGCCCAGTGCATCATGGGAACAGGGCAGACCAAACTACCAAGCCAATTCTTATACTGGGAAGGAAACAAGCTTCCGGGGACCGGTTTCTGGCATTTCAGGGAGGAGGATCATCTAGATCAACAGCACCAACACCACCAAACAGCATGTCTTTAAGCGCTACAGTTACTACAGTCATGGAGATCCGTGAGTCTGAAATTGTATCATTCAGGCAGTAAAATGAGGGGCATATTTACAATCCCCTATCGCCACCACAACATCACTTTTCAGGACGTTGTAGTGATAGGGGCTTCACCTTATTCATAAGACACTTAATGTGCCTTAACACTGCCTTGTGAATAAGGACCCCTGTCACGCTATACTTAGTGTAAAAGGGATGGGCAATGGATATTTTGTCACTGCCCCATATTTACAAATGCAGTGTAAATATGGGGCAGCCCAAAAATTAAGACACGGAAAAACCTCGTCTTAAACAGGCTCAACAAGGAGATATGTTCAATTTCTCCTCATTTTTGCTGTTTCTATGTGTGCTGCATTGTGCAGCACACATAGAAACATCAAAAGGCCATTGATTGTTTATGTGCTGGAAGGTATCCCTTCCTGCACATAAAAGAAATTACGATTAGAAACTTCTATGTGTGCTGCATTAAGCAGCACACATATAAGTTCCAGAACAACATTTCAAGATTATTTATGTGCAGGAAGGGAGACTTTCTTTTACTCAGGCCATAGGAGGGGCACATCATAGAATGCTCAACTTTTTTTTTTAATCCTCATTTGCCTTTTTGCCACCCAATACTTAGCAAAACCATCCTGGGCTTTTCCACCTCATTTACTGGTTTAAAGAGAGGGCATACACAGCGCTATTTAGAGCTGAGACTCCCCTCCGGGCATAGCCCACTGTATGAAAGGGACAGGGAGTCTTCCTCCAGCGCATGTTGAGCCTTACCCCGCATCTCAACGGTGCCTGAGAAGATTTTAACCAGCCGAGGTAGGCGAAGGCTTAATCATTGGAATTATACTAAATCAAAAGCAAAAGACCCCTTTACCCTCACCCAAAACACACCTAAAAAAAGGAGTCCAAAATGTATATCTCTTCTTCGTCTGATCCGAAATATCCAATTTCGCAATAAATCTCATAGCTCTTAACCAATCCAATTCCGTTGGGGGGACCGGTGAAACCCACAATTTACAAATCTCTCTTCGTGCCAAAAGTATAGCATAAAAAATAAGCTTTGCATTATCGTTTGTGCCCTTACCTTGCAGGTCAAGTCTCCCAGATATAACTAGCTCCAGGCTTACCTTGATCTGCAGGGCTAGGGCCCTCGACAAACAGCTACTCTCGGCCTCTCAAAACTCTTTGATCTTCGGACATAGCAGAAACATGTGCAGGCCATCTTCATTGGGGCTTTTGCACTTGGGACACACCACCACACAGCCTGAGCCAAATTTGGAGAGTCTTCGAGGAGACCAGTACGCCCTATGGATCGTAAAGAAATGGTTCTGCCTTAAATTTTCAGGCTTTACTATTTTATAGAGCATAGATATTGTTACTTGCTATTGGTCTTCTGTAGCAATCTCCAGCAAGGAATCTCCCCACAGGATCTCACGTAACTTGAAAGGGCCGTCTTCCATCTCTAACACCGGCCAATACCACAATGAAACTTCTTTTTTAAATGCACAGTTTGAAAAAAGCTTCTTCTCCAGCTCGTTATATGTTCCAATTTGATCCCCCACTACCAACGACCAGCTTTGGATCTGCAGATATTTGAATCTGGAAAAGCTAGGGCCCCACTCTTGTTCACAATAACTCCAAGAAACCAACTTCCCATCAGGAATAGCTCCTTCCATCTTTGAGGACCCATCTCCTTTAAAGGTTGAGCCAACGCGTCCTTCGACCATAGGGGAGAGCCTGGCGCATCCCAAATCAATCTCTAATAAAAGAGAGAGGGACCCCTAAACCAAAGGGATAGGGTACCACAATAGACACAAGTCAAAAAAGTAAATTCCCTTTGGGCAAGTGAACATTAATACAAAGGGACTTACAAACAATAAACTCACTAATACATAAGCATAACAAAGAAGCAATGAAAAAATGGAAAATTCAAAAACGTGAAAACACTATAATAAGATCAAAACATTAGTACAATTTATTGACATACATTATGTTCATTAAAAATTGGGAAACAAACACAGGACGTAACAATAATAAATGAAAACATTCCAATAAAAAAGGAGTTACAGGAAAAAGGACTAAATTCAAACAACAAAATTATTTCGAATTTTCCTTAATTTTGTAATCCACATTCACTCCTTGAGCATCGACGCGTTTCGGCGGTATGAACAAAGTATGACCGCCTTCATCAGGGTATATGTATATCTGTTTCCTAACAATTCTGTAAATTTAAATAAGATTGGTCTAAATTATAACAGACAAGACAAATCAAATTTAATTTTAAAGGTACACTTTTCTAAAAAAAACACAATGAAATGTCCTACTCTATATTTGAACACCCATTATAGCATTGCTTCCAACATTATACAACACATAAATACAGAAAACATTACATTACACAATTTCACAAACATTAGCAACATGTTGACAAGATAAAAAAGTAGGTCATCAGATTTAAGCAGTACCTTACATTTCATTTCATTGCATGTACACTTTAAACAACAAGTATCTTAAACCGGCCTAAGACATTTGGCCCAGGTTATAGAGTGATCGAAAAGGATTTACACAAGTATCTAATCCGACACAGAGAAGGTGGCAATAGTATGGAGCATGATACATCACCTACCTCAGGAATATAATATTAAAGTCAGTGCATCATAAGGGGTATATGTCCTCCTTATCCTTTTCTTGGGATATTCGGCCTGCGAATTATCCTATAGTTCGCCTAAACATAAGGATGAATAGATATCTTATTTATTTATAACAAGGTTCAAATGCGAAGATCAATGCTAAGACCAACAAAGCTACTTAAGTTGATGTAATTTAAAACCACGGCGGGACAACGTGCATGTTTATTCTTCCCAGTATCTATGGCTGAGCCTCTCATTATCTTTATTAGCCCGATTCATCGTAAGTTTCGTCCATACTAACGACAAATCGAGTCTTATAAGGACTTTGTTATTATTATTATTAGCCAATCATACTTCATGCCGTCTTTAAATGCACACATAAGCACTCCTATAGACTGTTGTGATCGGCCACATGATTGATAGGTGGCCAGATTGCATATATTGCTATATGCCTGATTAAATGGCCAGAGAATAATTTCTATGGCTTATTTACACTGAGAATATTGAGCCCAAGCTCCTCTTTAAATAGACTCCCACTCAATGCAACTTACTGATTTAAGAATATAGTTGCTGATATAGGTTAAACTTTCAAAATACGTCCAGCGCTATAACTGAAGGCTGTAAATGAACAGACAAAACGATAATACCAATAGTTACTATGGCTAAGTCGAGAATATTGAACACAGAATACTCCTTAAATTAGATTCCCACTGCGTGCAACTTACTGATAAAAATATAGTTGCTGCGGTAAAGTCCAGCTTTCAAAATACGCACAGCACTATGGCTGAAGGCTGTAAATCAACAGAAAGAACGGGATTACCATCAACACATATTACAAGTGTGATTCTAGGTCGCTATCTCGAATTTTTAAAATGCAATGATATACTTACACGAAATATTAAAAAGTGTAAGCCTGGAACGCGGTATAGTCTTAATTAGTTAGTTTTCAACTTGCTAGGGACACAGCGTGACTCCTGATATCCTTCAATTTGGTCAGCTCAATATGGGTCTCTGTCCTGAAAATTAAGCAGATACAGAGCGCCACCAGATCAGAAAACGTCCTGGAACCGAGATGAGTAAAAGAGTTGGCGCGTTGCACACCTGACCCGCCCTTCTTACCTCCAAAGCTTGCTAAGCCGGCGTCCCGCGTCCTCACGTACGTTTAGGCGAAATCAACCAGAAGCCGCTTTTCCAGCTAACCTTTATATACTGATTATACTGATAGGCGTACACCACATAGCCAAATGGCGAACGCGGAAGTCCAATGACGAACACAGAAGTAATGGACATAAACGATGGACTATACCACGTACCTACAATGTTTAGTGCAGTTAGGAACGCAATGAGTATAGAAAGCAGACTAAATAAAGCCTACCAAGTATATTGTATATGAAGTAGTAGTGAAGGCTATATTGTTGTGTCTAGACACGCATGTTTACACATTGGGTACGCAATGAATATACAAAGCGGACTAAGCGATGCTTATCAGATATTCTTGCCTATCGAACGATAAAGGACTGAGTCATTATAAACCCAGATTAAATAAAGCCTACCAAGTATATTGTATATGAATTAATAGTGAAGGCTATATTGTTGTATATAGACACGCATGTTTACACGTTGGGTACGCAGTGAATATACAAAGCGGACTAAACGATGCTTATCAGATGTTCTTGCCTATCAAACGATAAAGGACTGAGTCATTATAAACCCGCGCATTGGCACGTAAAAAAGTAATTTTAAATACGAGTATTTTTCTAAGTGGCTAATTGTTATGAATGAGTCCTGTATGCATCAATAAATGCACCGATATCAAAGAAGTGCATTTATATCCTAATACATCCCCCAAATTTTTTTTTAAAAAACCAACATATATTTCTTTTAAAGTAAGAATAGGAGAGTATTAATTCACACATGCCTGTATGTTGATAACATTCATACAAGATGTACTAAGGGCCTTTCTTTTTGGCAGGATAAAATAACACAGCTCACTATTCCTGCTATATTGAATGATGGTACTAATAGATCAGACAACAGCTATACATGTTTATTATTAAAAGAAATGCTGGTCCGGATCGTAACCTCAGCATGGACTACAAAATTTAACATTAGAAAAGATGTCCCCTATTCTTTAGCAACGAGAGATATCCCTAGTAGAATGGTTAAACTGGTGGCTACATAAATGATAACTAACACGAGAATCTCTACTAATCAAAAGCAATCCGAATGTAACAAAGAGAGCGTAGACATATTATACTGCTCCAATGATACGCTCCCATTCTTCCCTAGAATTTAGTCCCCGTTTAACTGTATCGAGGTAGGAGATGTACCATTGCTCCCTTTCCTTTCTTCTGGAAACAATATTGCCACCTCTTTTGCCTATCCTAATCTTCTCTAAAATGAACCAACCAAAATCTCATTCTTTGTGTCCCTTTTCAAGGAAATGAGCGACAATAGGTGCGGTAATTTTCTTGGTCCTCACTGCTGACCTATGTTCCTGGAGTCGTATGCGTAACTCTCTGCCCGTTTCTCCAACATAGCAGAGATCACATGGACACCTAAGCAAGTATACAACATTTTTGCTTTTACAGTTGTTGTGAGTTTTGCTGGTTACAGTCTTAGTATTGCAGGTAATTTCCGATCCTACAATACATTGGGAACACATGTTACACATACTACATTTTGTTGTTCCAGTAACCCTAGTGCCCTCAATTGTCCTTTGACTTTCTGCACAGTCCTCTCTGTAAGTGTGTACAAGTAAATCACGTAAATTTTTATTCTTTTTAAATGCAAAGAGAGGTTTCTCTAAGGCTAGTTCTTCCTCGTGATTTAGGATATGCCAGTACCTGTTCACAACATTCTTTATCTGATTGCTAATGTGTGAAAATGTGCTGACAAAGACCACCTTATTAAGGGGTTCCTTTTCCTTAGGTTTGCTGTGGACCAAAGCATCACGGTCGTAAAACCGCGCTCTTTTCAATGAGTGTGACAGAAGCTTTTTCGGATATCCCCTATCCTTAAATTTCATACTTAAATTCTCAGCATGTTTGTAGTAATCTTCCAGTTCCGAACAATTTCTCCGAAGACGGAGAAATTGACTAAATGGGATACTCTCCCTCTGAGATTTGGGGTGGAAACTGGAGAAGTGAAGCAAGGTGTTTTTGGCCATGGGTTTTGTAAACAGTTCGACTGCCAGAACACCATTACAGTTTTTAATGCAAATATATGCATTAAAAACTGTAATGATGTTCTGGCAGTCGAACTGTTTACAAAACCCATGGCCAAAAACACCTTGCTTCACTTCTCCAGTTTCCACCCCAAATCTCAGAGGGAGATTTG
This sequence comes from Lissotriton vulgaris, assembly GCF_964263255.1. Taxonomy (NCBI): domain Eukaryota; kingdom Metazoa; phylum Chordata; class Amphibia; order Caudata; family Salamandridae; genus Lissotriton; species Lissotriton vulgaris. The sequence continues at coordinate 429,392,654 of NC_141687.1, forward strand.
GGGTGGGAGAGGGAGGGAGAGTATCCCATTTAGTCAATTTCTCCGTCTTCGGAGAAATTGTTCGGAACTGGAAGATTACTACAAACATGCTGAGAATTTAAGTATGAAATTTAAGGATAGGGGATATCCGAAAAAGCTTCTGTCACACTCATTGAAAAGAGCACGGTTTTACGACCGTGATGCTTTGGTCCACAGCAAACCTAAGGAAAAGGAACCCCTTAATAAGGTGGTCTTTGTCAGCAAATTTTCACACATTAGCAATCAGATAAAGAATGTTGTGAACAGGTACTGGCATATCCTAAATCACGAGGAAGAACTAGCCTTAGAGAAACCTCTCTTTGCATTTAAAAAGAATAAAAATTTACGTGATTTACTTGTACACACTTACAGAGAGGACTGTGCAGAAAGTCAAAGGACAATTGAGGGCACTAGGGTTACTGGAACAACAAAATGTAGTATGTGTAACATGTGTTCCCAATGTATTGTAGGATCAGAAATTACCTGCAATACTAAGACTGTAACATGCAAAACTCACAACAACTGTAAAAGCAAAAATGTTGTATACTTGCTTAGGTGTCCATGTGATCTCTGCTATGTTGGAGAAACGGGCAGAGAGTTACGCATACGACTCCAGGAACATAGGTCAGCAGTGAGGACCAAGAAAATTACTGCACCTATTGTCGCTCATTTCCTTGAAAAGGGACACAAAGAATCAGATTTTGGTTGGTTCATTTTAGAGAAGATTAGGATAGGCAAAAGAGGTGGCAATATTGTTTCCAGAAGAAAGGAAAGGGAGCAATGGTACATCTCCTACGTCGATACAGTTAAACGGGGACTCAATTCTAGGGAAGAATGGGAGCGTATCATTGGAGCAGTATAATATGTCTACGCTCTCTTTGTTACATTCGGATTGCTTTTGATTAGTAGAGATTCTCGTGTTAGTTATCATTTATGTAGCCACCAGTTTAACCATTCTACTAGGGATATCTCTCGTTGCTAAAGAATAGGGGACATCTTTTCTAATGTTAAATTTTGTAGTCCATGCTGAGGTTACGATCCGGACCAGCATTTCTTTAAATAATAAACATGTATAGCTGTTGTCTGATCTATTAGTACCATCATTCAATATAGCAGGAATAGTGAGCTGTGTTATTTTATCCTGCCAAAAAGAAAGGCCCTTAGTACATCTTGTATGAATGTTATCAACATACAGGCATGTGTGAATTAATACTCTCCTATTCTTACTTTAAAAGAAATATATGTTGGTTTTTTAAAAAAAATTTTGGGGGATGTATTAGGATATAAATGCACTTGTTTGATATCGGTGCATTTATTGATGCATACAGGACTCATTCATAACAATTAGCCACTTAGAAAAATACTCGTATTTAAAATTACTTTTTCACGTGCCAATGCGCGGGTTTATAATGACTCAGTCCTTTATCGTTCGATAGGCAAGAACATCTGATAAGCATTGTTTAGTCCGCTTTGTATATTCACTGCGTACCCAACGTGTAAACATGCGTGTCTATATACAACAATATAGCCTTCACTATTAATTCATATACAATATACTTGGTAGGCTTTATTTAATCTGGGTTTATAATGACTCAGTCCTTTATCGTTCGATAGGCAAGAATATCTGATAAGCATCGTTTAGTCCGCTTTGTATATTCATTGCGTACCCAATGTGTAAACATGCGTGTCTAGACACAACAATATAGCCTTCACTACTACTTCATATACAATATACTTGGTAGGCTTTATTTAGTCTGCTTTCTATACTCATTGCGTTCCTAACTGCACTAAACATTGTAGGTACGTGGTATAGTCCATCGTTTATGTCCATTACTTCTGTGTTCGTCATTGGACTTCCGCGTTCGCCATTTGGCTATGTGGTGTACGCCTATCAGTATAATCAGTATATAAAGGTTAGCTGGAAAAGCGGCTTCTGGTTGATTTCGCCTAAACGTACGTGAGGACGCGGGACGCCGGCTTAGCAAGCTTTGGAGGTAAGAAGGGTGGGTCAGGTGTGCAACGCGCCAACTCTTTTACTCATCTCGGTTCCAGGACGTTTTCTGATCTGGTGGCGCTCTGTATCTGCTTAATTTTCAGGACAGAGACCCATATTGAGCTGCCCAAATTGAAGGATATCGGGAGTCACGCTGTGTCCCTAGCAAGTTGAAATGTAAATGTAAATGTGTTTCGATTTATATAGCGCACTTTAACCCAGGGGTCCCAAGGCGCTTGCTTAGGGAACCCGTCCTGGTATTCCCCTGTGAGATATCCCGGCCGGGTACCCACAAGGTGAAAGCCAGGCATCCCGCTGCGAGGGGCCGTAGTGGAGATTAAGCAAGCTATTGCCCAGAGTCGCAGAGTGTGACCCCGTGAGTCGAGTAGGCACCGGAGCGAGAATTGTCGACTCTGTGGAATTTTTGAGCCCGAGACCCGCCGAGGCGGGGAATCGAACCCTGGTCCACGGCCGATCTCAGCTTCCGGGTCTGCCGCCTCTAACCACTGAGCCACACTTCTCCACTAATTAAGACTATACCGCGTTCCAGGCTTACACTTTTTAATATTTCGTGTAAGTATATCATTGCATTTTAAAAATTCGAGATAGCGACCTAGAATCACACTTGTAATATGTGTTGATGGTAATCCCGTTCTTTCTGTTGATTTACAGCCTTCAGCCATAGTGCTGTACGTATTTTGAAAGCTGGACTTTACCGCAGCAACTATATTTTTATCAGTAAGTTGCACGCAGTGGGAATCTAATTTAAGGAGTATTCTGTGTTCAATATTCTTGACTTAGCCATAGTAACTAATGGTATTACCGTTTTGTCTGTTCATTTACAGCCTTCAGTTATAGCGCTGGACGTATTTTGAAAGTTGAACCTATATCAGCAACTATATTCTTAAATCAGTAAGTTGCATTGAGTGGGAGTCTATTTAAAGAGGAGCTTGGGCTCAATATTCTCAGTGTAAATAAGCCATAGAAATTATTCTCTGGCCATTTAATCAGACATATAGCAATATATGCAATCTGGCCACCTATCAATCATGTGGCCGATCACAACAGTCTATAGGAGTGCTTATGTGTGCATTTAAAGACGGCATGAAGTATGATTGGCTAATAATAATAATAACAAAGTCCTTATAAGACTCGATTTGTCGTTAGTATGGACGAAACTTACGATGAAACGGGCTAATAAAGATAATGAGAGGCTCAGCCATAGATACTGGGCAGAATAAACATGCACATTGTCCCGCCGTGGTTTTAAATTACATCAACTTAAGTAGCTTTGTTGGTCTTAGCATTGATCTTCGCATTTGAACCTTGTTATAAATAAATAAGATATCTATTCATCCTTATGTTTAGGCGAACTATAGGATAATTCGCAGGCCGAATATCCCAAGAAAAGGATAAGGAGGACATATACCCCTTATGATGCACTGACTTTAATATTATATTCCTGAGGTAGGTGATGTATCATGCTCCATACTATTGCCACCTTCTCTGTGTCGGATTAGATACTTGTGTAAATCCTTTTCGATCACTCTATAACCTGGGCCAAATGTCTTAGGCCGGTTTAAGATACTTGTTGTTTAAAGTGTACATGCAATGAAATGAAATGTAAGGTACTGCTTAAATCTGGTGACCTACTTTTTTATCAGCGGACAGCAGTGGAGGTGCCGGGGTTAAGCTGTGACTCACAAGTCAGTGACTTATCATGGTCATCAATCGGAATTAAGAATTTTTGAACTCACCTCCACGAAGCATGGCTTTAATCTAATTAAGTCTATCCGTTCTTATTCTGAACTGTTGACTTGGACATCAACTCATACTTTCCAAGATTCCACACCAATAATCTGTACCTCCAAGATTGGGTTCTCAAAATATATCTCCTTAAGGATCGATACTACAGTTATATCCTTATAACTTGGCTTCATCTACTGTTGACAATAAGATCCGTGATATTTTGACACCAGTGCTGTACTTCCGTCTTCTTGGCCTTGAAAAAGTCTCCAAAGAGACGAAACACGTGTCGGCAGGACAAGCTGGAAATTACTTTTAAATGATTATGAAATAAAAAGATTTGAAGTCTAACACCTGGCTCTGGATCCGTGTTTTGGAAGTTTTTCTGCTATTAGTGAACTTTTTTCGATCAACTAATGATTATTACTTGAATTGTTACATATTCTGTGAGGGTGCTTGACTATTGCCTGTTCTCTTCTTGATACTTTTTTATCTTGTCAACATGTTGCTAATGTTTGTGAAATTGTGTAATGTAATGTTTTCTGTATTTATGTGTTGTATAATGTTGGAAGCAATGCTATAATGGGTGTTCAAATATAGAGTAGGACATTTCATTGTGTTTTTTTAGAAAAGTGTACCTTTAAAATTAAATTTGATTTGTTTTGTCTGTTTTAATTTAGACCAATCTTATTTAAATTTACAGAATTGTTGGGAAACAGATATACATATACCCTGATGAAGGCGGTCATACTTTGTTCATACCGCCGAAACGCGTTGATGCTCAAGGAGTGAATGTGGATTACAAAATTAAGGAAAATTCGAAATAATTTTGTTGTTTGAATTTAGTCCTTTTTCCTGTAACTCCTTTTTTATTGGAATGTTTTTATTTATTATTGTTACGTCCTGTGTTTGTTTCCCAATTTTTAATGAACATAATGTATGTCAATAAATTGTACTAATGTTTTGATCTTCTTATAGTGTTTTCACGTTTTTGAATTTTCCATTTTTTCATTGCTTCTTTGTTATGCTTATGTATTAGTGAGTTTATTGTTTGTAAGTACCTTTGTATTAATGTTCACTTGCCCAAAGGGAATTTACTTTTTTGACTTGCATCCCAAATCAATGCCATCTTGCTATAATATGGAATCTTTAATGCCCTCCTAATTCTAAACCAATTCTGCTAAGTCCCTTAAAACCTTTAACCTAACCTTTTTTTAAAATTTCGGATCAGCGAATTTAAATGAAAAACTGTTTTCATTAAAGTTTTGTTTTCTAAGCATTGCACAAAACATTTTCCCAATCACGGTGTTGGTCGGGATGTCCAACAGCATTCTGCTGTTTTTCAACAAAAAGGCCCATGAATAAAATTGCAAGTCTGGGACCGCTAAACCTTCCTTAGCCAGTCTTCTTCTAAGCTTCTTACAAGACAGGCGCGGACCTTTTGATGCCCACAGGAAGGTACTGATCTCACTCTGTAATTTTGCAAACAATTTCTTCTTAAATGTCAGGGGACCTGCTTCGAACAGAAACGTTAACTTCGGCAGAATCATCATTTTTACCAAGTTCGTCCGACCAAACAAAGTAAGTGGTAAATGTGTCCAACCTCGCAAACTAGCACTTATCTCCTTTTTAAGCTTAATGAAGTTGACTTTAGTAAGTTCCCCAATATTCTGAGTAATCATAACTCCAAGATATCTCATCTCGTTTTTGCATACAGTTCCCTCCGTGTTTATGTTCCATACCGTAACTTCTGTTTTTTACTTATTTATATCATATCCTGAAACAGCCCAAACCCTTTGGTCAAATCTATAAGACATCCCATTGACTGGTGTAGATTAGGGGTATAAATGATAATGTCGTCTGCATATAGTCCAATCTTTTTTGACCAACCTTCAAATTCAAAGGGGACGATATTTTAAACAGATCTTATCTTACATGCTAGGGGCTCTATGTATAAGTCAAACAAAAGTGGTGACAAAGGGCACCCTTGTCTGGTACCTCGCATGATTGGCACTGGCTGAGTGAGTATACCATTCACTAACACCTTTGACGAGGGATCCTGATATGATGGCTGAAAGAGATTTACTGAAATTCTGCCCCAAATTAAGATGTTTCACTAAGGCGTGCAAATACACCCAATTCACACGATCAAATGCCTTGGCGGCATCTAAAGCGATAACCGCCAAGGGAAGATCATGGGCCGAAGCCATATCTATAGTACCGATAAGTGAAAAAGTCAACTCTTTCAAATATCTACCCTTTATAAAACCTTTTTGGTCCTCGCGGACTAACTGTGGGATAACCCCATTCAATCTATCGGCCATAATTTTAGCAAAGAGCGTATAATCGGAGTTAAGTAATGAAATGGGCCGATATGAATCCATACACTTTGGTGACTTCCCTGGCTTCGGTATTAATGTAATATTCGCCTCATTCCAAGAACGGGGCAGAGACGCATTACTCATGAATATCTGATTAAACACCTGACATATAATCAGTGTTAATATCCCTACCAAAGATTTATAAACTTCAGCGGGAAGACCATCTTGCCCAGGTGATTTTCCTCTTTTCCCCCCCTTGATAACCTCTTCAACCTCCAACTCAGTTATCTCCTGATTTAAAACATCCTTAAACTCATCTGATAAAGGCTCCAAGAGTTCCACCCAACCCTGCACCGCCTGCTCTTCAACCATCATGTCCTCATTACAAACCTTCACAAAATATTCATGAAAGGCAGCAGCTATTCCTTTATTATCTGTAATCATCATCCCCGTCTCCACGCTCTTTACTTCTGTATTAAAATTCCGAACTTGGTCCTTCTTTGTCTTCCAGGCTAAGAATTTACTGCAGCCCTCAGTATATTCAAAATGCGCCAGTTGACTAGAGTCCCACTTTTCCTTAACCCTCTCTCTCAGGATTCTTAGCAAATCTGTCTTTAACTCCATTAGCTCTTGAAGGACCCTTTCATTTGGAGCATTTCTACCAGTATTCACCATATCTGCCTTCAACTGACGGATCTTCTTCTCCAAGTCTGTAACCCTTCCATAATAGAGTCTCCTTTTTTCCGCCCCCAAGGATCCCAATCTCCCTCGTAAGAATGCCTTATTCGCATCCCAAACAATCTCTATCCTGGCTGATCACAAATTCTTCTCGAAAAATATTTCTGTCTCTTCCTTCAAAAGCTCTAGGACTTCCTGATCAAAGAGTACCGTGCGATCTAACCTCCAAATTGAACAGGATATGATGTCCCCTATAGCCAGCCAAAGTGTAATCTCAATAACTCCCTAGCCAAGTCATCTAAAGGACCTATATCGTCCTGGTTTGGACCATAATAGCCCACCACAACAAACATTTGCCCACAAATCTTTAACTTAACAATCAACCACCTTCCTCGTACATCAGCTGCTTTCTCTAATTAAGACTGAAACCCCTTTTGTAACGGCTGTCTGAGGAGTATAAACTGCATGAGCCAACCACCGCTGGGACGAAAAAAAGTTTCTTACTTTCATCCACTGACATGTGAGTCTCCTGTAGTATTATTATTTGAGCCGAAGAGTCCCTCAAATATTTCAAAATCAAATCCCTTCTTCTTTTCACACGCATTCCATTTATGTTCCAAGATAGGATTCTTAGCTGTTTTAAATGACCCCCACTCATCCCAACCTAAGCCAATAGTCTTGCACACCCTGACTTCCTTTAAAAGCAAAAAAGCTTCTGAGGATTTTTTTCCCATTTCCCTAACCTCCCCTCTCCAACCCCAAAAACAATCTAGAACCCCCCCCCTTTCCCTGGAAAACCCATCCTGATTACCCACGGCCATATGGCCCTATTAGTGCCCTACAACGGATGGTGTGTGTAGAAAACATTATACCTTAATTGAAAATTATGATGTACCTATCAATGAACACAATAAAGAACCATAACCCCACCTACGTTACATACCCCCGGATTGGCACTGTTCCAAAAAACTATCAACCTCATCAACGGAGCAGAAAGAGTACATCTTATTGTTCCACGTGATCTTTAAAAACGCAGGGAATTTCAGCTGAACCGAAGCTCCCAGTTTTCTCAGTGGCTCAATCCTCTTACCAAGCTCCCATTGTTTATTAGCAGTTACTGATGACAAATCTGATCGCACCTCCCTCCTAGCGCCATCTACTTCAATGGTCTTTTTCTTAAGGGGGCTTGCCAAAATCTTTTCTTTCAAGGCGTATGTCAAAAAGTTAATCCAGATTCCCCTAGGCTTAGCACGGTTCGGGTTTAACCTGAAAGGATTACGGTGCACTCTTTGAATGTCCCTAGAGACCTCTTCCTCTGTCTCCTCCAACTTTAGTTCACTCTTCGCCATCATCTACAGGAACACCATCCTCATCACGTCCAACTCCGATGACACCCTCGCAGCCGCCGAACACCTGCACTTCCAGATCCACACCGACCCCAAGACCACCCTCAGAGGCACCCTCATCTACAGACCCCCGGGACCACGCACACAATTCAGCGAAGATATCGCCGACTTCATCAGCCCGCAAGCCCTCGCCTCCGCTGACTACATCCTCTTCGGGGACCTCAACTTGCACCTGGAGAACAACAACGACCGCAACACCGCCACCCTGCTGGACAACCTCGCCACCCTCGGCCTCAAGCAGCTGGTGACCAACCCCACCCACTACGCCGGACACACACTCGACCCCGTCTTCTCCTCCAGCAAGGACATCACCTTCAGCCACGCCACCGGACTCCACTGGACGGACCACAGCTGTGTCCACTTCAGTTACAGAAAGAACACGATCCACCACCACCAGCAACAGGTTGCATGCAGAAGCTGGAACAAGATCACAACTGACCAGCTCGCCGCATCCTTAAGCCAGGACCCCCCCGCCAGCTCAGTGAACCCCAGCCAGGCCGCCAACAACCTCACGAAGTGGATCAGCAACTGCGCAGACGACCGCGCCCCACTGAGGACATCGTCCAGCAGACCCGGCAGTAAGAAAGCACCATGGTTCACCGACGAACTCAAGAGTTCCAAGAAGAACTGCCGAGCCCTCGAGAGAGCCTGGCGTAGAGACCCTACACCCGACATGACCACCCTCAAGCTCGCCACTCGAGAAACCAAGAAAACCGCATTCAAGGAACGACTGGACAACAACGCCCACAACAGTAAGGAACTCTTCAACATCGTCAAAGAGCTCTCCAACCCCAGCGCCGGAAACAACGACATCACCCCATCACAAGACCTCTGCAACTCCCTTGTCGCCTACTTCCACAACAAGATCGCCGACATACACAACAGCTTCAGCACACAGCCAACGCACCCCACGACAGCACCGGCACCCCCCACCACCACCCTCCGTGCCTGGACACCGATCAACATCGAGGAAACCCTACGCACGATGAACTCCATCCACTCCAGATCTCCAACCGACCCCTGCCCTCACCACGTCTTCAACAAGGCCGACTCCGTCATCGCGCCCCACCTGCGGGACATCATCAACACCTCCTTCAACACCGCTACCTTCCCGGAGAGCTGGAAGCATGCCGAACTCAGCACTCTACTGAATAAACCATCAGCGGACCCCACCAAACTCAAAAACTACCGCCCCATCTCGCTCCTCCCGTTCCCGGCCAAAGTAATTGAGAAGACCGTCAACAAGCAGCTGGCCACCTTCCTAGAGGCGAATGGATCCCTCGACCACTCGCAGTCTGGCTTCCGGGCCAACCACAGCACCGAGACTGCCCTCATCGCAGCCACCGATGACATCCGAGCCCTGCTCGACAACGGGGAAACAGCGGCCCTCATCCTCCTAGAACTCTCCGCGGCATTCAACACTGTCTGCCACCGCACCCTAGTGCAGCGCCTCAGCAACGTCGGAATCCAAGAGAAGGCACTAGAATGGATCATCTCCTTCCTCGCCGGAAGGACACAGAGAGTCTGCCTCCCCCCGTTCAGATCAGAAGCCACCGAAGTCATCTGCGGCGTTCCCCAAGGCTCCTCGCTCAGCCCCACCCTCTTCAATGTCTACATGAGCCCCCTCGCGGCCATCACACGCCAACACAACCTCAACATCATCTCTTACGCCAACGACACCCAGCTGATCCTTTCCCTCACCAACGACCCCGCCACCGCCAGAGCCAACCTACATGAAGGAACGAAAGACGTAGCCGAGTGGATGATGAACAGCCACCTGAAACTGAACTCAGATAAGACGGAAGTCCTCATCCTGGGATCTTCACCCTCCGCCTGGGACGACTCCTGGTGGCCCCCTGCCCTGGGCAGCGCACCCAAACCAACAGACCACGCACGCAACCTGGGCTTCATCCTCGACTCCTCCCTCTCCATGACCAGACAAGTCAACGCCGTCTCCTCGTCGTGCTTCAACATCCTGCGCATGCTACGTACAATCTTCCGGTGGATCCCCACCGAGACCAGGAACGGTTACCCCGGCCCTCGTCACCAGCCAACTGGACTACGGCAACTCCCTCTACGCCGGAACCACCGCCAAACTCCAGAAAAGACTGCAGCGAATCCAGAACGCCTCAGCAAGACTCGTCCTGGACCTCCCCCGACACAGCCACATCTCCGGACACCTGAGAGACCTGCACTGGCTCCCGGTCAACAAGAGAATCATGTTCTGACTCCTCACCCACGCACACAAAGCCCTACACAACCAAGGCCCAAGATACCTCAACAACCGCCTCAACTTCTACACTCCCACACGCCAGCTTCGATCAACCAACCACGCCCTCGCCGCCGTCCCCCGCATCCGAAGAGCCACCACAGGAGGAAGGTCCTTCTCCTACCTGGCCGCCAAGACGTGGAACTCCCTCCCGACCCACCTCCGCCTGACCCAAGACCACCTCGCCTTCAGGAAGCAGCTCAAGACCTGGCTGTTCGAGCAGTAGCGTACCTCCCCTCCCCAAGCGCCTTGAGACCCTCCGGGTGAGCAGCGCGCTATACAAATGCTTTGATTGATTGATTCAATAACTGCACTACATATTTCCTAACATCTGTACCTTCTTTGCCTTCCGGAAGTTTAAAAATCTTCAAATTATTTCTCCTCTGCATATTCTCCAACCTTTCTACCATTTCCTCATGTTCCCTATCCTTATTCTTAATTGCCTCTAACTCCTTACGGTGCACCATAACTTCCTCTCTGAGTTCTTTAACTTCCACCTATAAAGCAGTTGTGCGGCAGCTCAAATCATCCATCTTTTTCTCTAACACGGTACAAGCCGCTCTATTACTGTCCTGATTCGACTCCGAGACTTCAAATCTTTTATGCATCTCCATATTAATTTGTTTAAGCAAGGTAATAACTGAGGGGTCGCTGCACTCTGATTCCAGTCCTGCCTCCAGCCATGGATCCCTCTGATCAGACTTCTCCCCCTCTGCACCTGATATACTCGGGCTACTCTGGCTGCCAGATGAAACCATAGCCCCATGAATACTTGAATCGCCAACAATAGGAGGCAAAACCTACTGTTCTGAGTTTACAGTCAGCTCAAGCTGTAGCTGCGAGGCCTGATCCACATCACCCATATCTAATGACAGGACCTGGAAACGATTGGGGCTCAAGTGCTTAGACCAGTCAACCGACTCTATAATTGAAACCTCCTCCTCAACGTCCATAACACCCCCCGAACTGCTCTCCGTGCTACAATAATTCTGTTTAGTACTGGGGGGTATTACTGCTGGCTTTAAAGGTGATTTGCCTTTTAATATGAAGGTCTTTGGCACAACTTTAACGAATGTGGCAAGTGAGGCAGTTGTCTTAATTTTACGCTCTAATGAGCCCTCCTCCCCAGCTTCTTGCAGCTTTTACTCGTCTTAATATCTTTTACCATAGATCTGACCTTAGTATTTACCACCCTTTTATTGCTGGTATCAGGCGAGCCTATTTGATTTAATGAAAACTTCTCCGACCCTCTTCCCGCACTTCTCAGGACGTATCTAGAGACCCCACTCAGACTTCTTGCCGCCTGGAATTTACCCCTGAGCCCACTATTTGTATTACTAACGGTGAGATATTATCTTTATAGTGACTGTAACAATAGTATGGTTGGGTGGCACTCTTGATTCTGGAAATCTTGACATGGGTGGTAGCATCTATTCTCATCCCCCACGTCTCTTTTTAGTTAATACTCTTGTTTCCCTTACTAGATCTTAGGATTGTCTCTATCTGGTTTGATCGCAGGGCACATTGCCTCACATATACAGACTGATCAGACATTACATTAGTTAAGGTGAGACCCATAGGTGGGTGTGTGTTCCCTTTCTCTCTCTCTTCCTTAATTCTTGTGGCCTTTCTGCAGGTTATCATTATTATTACTCTAGGAGTTTATTTCTCGTTCCTTCGTGTGTGTCATATACATTATGTCTCCAGGCTAGATTCATATTGCATTTTACTGATGCATTTTCTCTATTATATGGTGATTTTTCACCAAGTGTATACAGATTTGAAATCAATTTGTTACCTTGCAATGTTTTAATGTGTATAGTATTGTTTTGTATTTTAGGATGTCCAGATATGTATTGTGTAAAGTGTCTATTGCTTAAAGTTGTTTCTGATAATTTATGCTGTATTTTATATATACGCATATATCTTTCAGAGATATATAAATATATTTGTATGTTGGAATTTGTTATGCAATCTTAATGTTATTGAGCCGTTCTGTGAATGTTATTTAACTTCCTTGTTTAGTTCATATATATATATATATGTTGTACTTCATTTTTATGTGTTTGGTCTAAATGTCAAATGTGTTTTAGTGTTGTTTTGTTTACATGTTCTTTCAGCCCTGACGAAGTTTTAGCTGTGGAACGAAACGCGTTGGCTGATGGCCAATGTTTTAACTTCAACTACAATAAAAGATATTTTGCATATACTTGGAGCTCACTGACTTTATTCTGGTGCACCTTCCCTCATATACAAAATTGATAATAATATAGTAGGCAACATTAAGAAGATTCAGGCAGCATACATAAGTGTAGTGTTGTAGTGCATTTGAATAGCATTTGTTAATAAAAAGTGTTAGAAGAAATTTTCTCACCATGAGTTCATAGAATTGTGAACTTACCATGATAGGGCCATTTCTTTCATGACCAGATGATCCAATATTAAAGTGGCCTGACTGGAGAGAATATTTTTTTAAGTACATCTCGGTACTAGGAAGATCCTGTCACATAGCCTGGGACCTGGAGGATTGTGTGTGGACAGTCAAATGAAGAAAAAAGTAAGGGCACTGAAGGACATTTTCAAAAATGCATTGGAAGACTTAGTTATTCATTATCAACCAACTGTATGCACAGCAATTGACAGGTATACATTTTTCCAGAGGAGGCAGATAAAGACTGAGTCTGTGGAAGATTATGTCACAGCATTAAAGAAACCAGCAGTCACTTGTAAATTTGATCCATTAGACAATGATCTTATTAGGGACCAATTAGTGATACATTCAAATAATGCAGGAATTCGGGAGAAATTGTGAGTATGTGAGGATTCCCCTTTAAATTATATAGTAACAATTATAAAAAATGTGGAAATGTCTAAGAGGTGCCCAAAAGCAGCTTTCCAAATCAATAATGAAGGGGAGGTGGTTCGTAAAGTTTCCAGTCCTAAGGAGGATGAAAACAACTGAGAGACGCCACAGCAAAGGTCATGGGTGGAAGGGGCTTACTGAGAATATAACAGAATTAGAAGACAAAGTCTCAAATGTTTTAGGTGCAGGAATAAAGGCCATATGGCCAGGGACAGAAATTGCCCTACAGTCAGATCAAAATTTGCATTCTGTGGAATCATGGGCCATTTTGCAAAGGTTTGCAGGATAAAGTTGAACAAGGGAGATAAGAAGACGATTAAGTCTGTAATGGACAAAGAAGATGAGGGTGATGGCGAGAATAAATCCTTGAGCGATGAAAGAGTTCTAAGCATCTAGGATGTGATTTGTTTAGGGGAGGCAGTTCTGGATGTGAGTACCAACTTGAAGAAAAAACCTTTGTGTGCCATAATCATAGGCTGAGTACAGTTACAAATTGTTCCTAACTCTGGTTCACCCTATACTATAATACAACACACAGTGTGGGAAGATATGTTTGTGAGAGTGTTTGGGAACTGCTTGAAAATGACGGCTGTGCGTCCTGTCACGTTTACTGGGGAGAGGATTCCTATGATTGGGTTTGTGGAATTGCATTTTGAATTTAAGAACAGGTCAGTGCAGGGGAAAATGTATTTGGCGGATTAGATACCATTTGTACTTGGGTGGGTAGATCAAGGAGCAATAGGTATCACCCTTGATCCCAACAGGAGATACCAAGTAATGCTACTTAGTGAATATACAAAGTCCATGGATAATTAAGTCATAGAGTTGTTCCCCCTACATTTTTACAGGGAAAGTAGAAAAAATGTGAGTATTTGCCCAGAAGACAGTACTAAAAGATGGGGCGGTACCAACACCATCCTTCTTCTCATAGTATGTTTTGTACAGTTTTTGCATTTTCCTCAAATTGGATTTCACTATTGTCGGCGACTACTTGCTGCATATTTTTATTTTTTTCTAAGTTACATTTTCTTTCATGAATGGTTTCCTCCATGTTAGAATTCTAAACAAACTGTATCCAGCCCCTGTTGGTGTTATCCTGTATGCCCAAATTGTGCTTTATGCTGATAAAAATTTCACTCAATCCTTACCAGCATTAATGGATCCTTGTATGCTCCCAATGACCACCTTGTTGAAGCGTTCCACAGTGCCATTCCCAGCAGGATGGAAGACCATGGTTTTCTTCCCTATGATACATTCCTGCTTAAGAAGCTCTCATACTTTTCAGAGATAAACTGTGGCCTGTTATCGCTCAGTATAGAACTCACAATACCTTCCCTTAGAAACATCCTTTCCAGAAAGGCAATTTTGGTATTGGTGTCAACTGCTTCAGCAACTTTGCTTACAGGCCATTTAGAGTAACGATTGATAGCAAGAGTAACATGTTTAGACTCACCCCAATCATCAAGGATAGGTTCCAGAATGTCTATACTGTCGGCTAATGATGGTCTTAACATAGATTAGGCTTTGTCAGAATTGGAACTTCATTGGCAATTTTTTACTAACTTTCATTGTCCCCAAAGAGTCAAGGTGGAATAGGATGCTTAAGAGAGCAAAGGTATAATTGAACCTGAGGAAAGTGCAGAGAGGTTAGCTCCCTTGGTCATTGCCTGGAAGTCAGATGGCCATTTGCATTTGTGCATTGACCTCAGGGATTCGAACAAAAATGTAATAATTGATAACTTTCCTTGCCTAGAATAGACAAACTGTTATCTCAGTCCAAGGGGATAAAGTGGTTTTTGACCATAGATTTGACATCGGCCTATCACCAGGTTCAGCTGAATCCTTCTAGCAGGTACCTCATATTGTTCATCATCCCTTTGTATGCTCTAGAATTATACACATGCCATTTGGACTTGCGTCAGCAGCTGCAGTATTTCAGCGCTTAATGCACAATAACTTCCAAGATGTTAAAGGGGTGACTTACTTTGAGAACGACATCCTGGTAATGGGCAGAGATAGGGTAGAATAAGATTTGAGGTTAAAGTTGGTTCTAGAGAAGTTAGCAGAAAAAGGTGTGACTGCTGAATTTAAGAAATGCAGGTTTTCAATGAATTCAGAACATATTTAGTCCTTGCAGTGGGTGGTGATGGCATATCACCTAAAAGAGAGATAATTGAAGCAGTTAGTAATGCACCTGCCCCGACCTCCAAAGATGAAGTTAGGTTCTTTCTTGGGCTCACCAAATTCTACTTAAAATGTGTACAGAATTTTGCTATGAAGACACACGGTCTCAGGCAGTGTTTGAAGTTGAAGCAGGAGTTTGTGTGGAATGATGAACTATACAGAGAGTTTGAAAAAATAAAACTGGAGTTAAGTATGGCTACCCCTTTGCAAGGTTTTGACACAGGAGCATTTATTTATTTATTTATTAGTTAGTTTTTTAAAGCACGACAGCTACCCAACAAGGGTTTCCCGGCGCTGAGAGACACAATATTAGAAAGCAGATTGTACAACTCTGAGAGGGAGCATGCAGCATAGTTACAATGTATGCTAGCGGTAAGAGGCTGGGGGCAGTTTTAACACAAGTGGCAGGCACTGGGGAAGAATTCACAGTGCATTTGCCTCTTGTTCACTGTTAGAATTGTGGGTCTCTAGTTGGCACAGGTAGGTACTTGTGACAAATAGGGACCCTCTCCTCTAGTCAGAGTAACGGGGATTACACTCCTAAAATAACCCCTGCTCACCCCCTTGGTAGCTTGGCACGAGCAGTAGGGCTTTATTTCAGAGGCGTTGTAAGCTAAGTATTTGTGACCACATACATTTACCCAGTGACAACACTACACATGGACATCACACAAGGTTTTATATCCAAAATATGTATATTTTATATAGATTTACCACAAGAACAATAAACGACAAAAAGAATCCACAGTACTATTAGCTTTCAAGAGTTCTTGTTAAAAAGGCTTAAATCAAGGTTCTGTGCGAGTCTGTAGCCCGGACGGGCTACAGTGTTGTTGAAAATAACAGAGTATAGCAAACCCAGCGGACCGTGTTGGTACGGGCCCACTCAAATGTCGACAGACTCAGTCACAGTACCTTTTACTTGGGGAGGCTGGCACTGATGTGCGAACCAGTTCCGGTGATCGTCGCGGTGCAGAAAGGAAGCATTGCAGGACGCGTTGTCCCTCGATGCGGTACAGGCAGCGGCCCGTTGACCGATTCGGTGGATCCAAGGCTGCGTTGCAGGGCGATGCGGTGTTTGCAGCTTGCGGTGCGGTGAACGAGCCAGAGTTCGGGAGCTGGTGTCGATCAGTCCGGACAGCGGTGCGAGTCTGGCGGTGCGTCGCGAAGCGTGCGAGGCGGTGCCCAACTCCGGTGCGGTCACAGGACTCGAGGTGAGCAGCAGTGACTGCGTCGGTCAGACCAGTTCGATTCGGTGTAGCGAGGCGTTGCACGTCGCAGTGTCTACCAGTTGCGGTGCAGGCTACTGCTCGGTGACGGCATCAGGACGGAGTCGGTGAGCGCAGAGCTTGCGTTGTTCGAGGTGGACATTGCTTGATGCGGTGCCTACAGGACACCGGGTCGGTCGTGAGAGTCGGTCACAGCTCCCTGCCTCTGTAGCCACTTGTTTCCAGCAGCAATTCACAAAGGCTGAAGTCCACGGTCCTGGGACTTCGGTCAGGGGGCAAGCTCTCTTCCAAGCCCTTGGAGATCTTTGCCCAAGTTGAAAGAAAAGTCCACAAAGTTCTTTCTCCTCTCTTTGGCAGTCAGGCAACCACTGCAGGCCTATCCCCCAATCAGCACTTCAGCTTGGGAATAGTCTCTCCTCAGTTTCCTAAGGGTCCTTCTCCTCAGCAGAGGTTTCTTCTTGTAAGTCCAGAAGTGATTTAATTTCATGGGATCAGGGTCCCAATACTTATACCCAAAATCCTTTGTTTTCTGAGGGGAGAGGGGCCTGTGCCCAGTTCAAGCCAGTTCTGAAGCACTCTGTTTACCAGACTTCTCCTTTCCTTTCACAGCACAGGGCAGACACACAGGAGGTGGAGCCAGCATTGTGGAAGGCAAGTACAGTCCGGGAGCACACTTCTTTCAGTGTGCAGGGCAGAGACATCAGACGCACCACAGGGGTCGAGCCGGCTTTGTAGAGGGAAGGCCCAGCCCTATTCAGGTCCCAGGTGCAACTCCTCCCTCCCATCTAGATGAAGATCTCCCTATCCACCACCGGGCTGCCCCAGCCTGTCTCTTGGAATCCGCCAGCCCTGTCACTCACAAAACCAGACGAAGGAATACACAACCTCGCAGAGGCGGGCTCAAATGGTTAGGCAAGCAAATACCTACTATCTAAAACTGGTATTTGCAAACACAGAATATTAAAATAAACTTCCCTAAAAGATGTCTTTTATTATTCTGAGTCCAGGCATACTAAACTCGAATTTCTACCATGTTCTTTGAGTCTGCTAGGATTATAAACATATAATGATCCAGCAGCTTATTCTGGCCTACGGAGAACAGGTAGCCTTGCAATAGTGAAAAACGAAAATGGATGTTATTCACTATTAGGACATGCCACACGCATCAGGGCTTGTCCTACCTTATACTTACAATGCACCCTGCCCTTGGGCCTACCATAGGGGTGACTAATATTAAGTCAAGAGAATGTTTAAGGACTGGCAAATGGGAGCACTTGCCCAGTCAGCATGACAGTACCAGACTGCACGAAGGCTCTGCAATGGCAGACCTTAGACACGTTTTACAAGGCCGCTACTTTGGGTGGCACAACCAGTGCTGCAAGCCCACTAGCAGCATTTGGATTTACACAACCTGGGCACACTCAGTGCACTGTAATAGGGACTGACAAGTAAACCAAATATCCAATCATGGAACCACTAATTAATACATCAATTTACAGTAGGGAGCACTCGCACTGTGACACTGGACAGCAGTGGCACAGTGCCCAAAGCATCTAACACCATAAAAACACATAAGGCAACAGCAAAAATGGAAGGGAGACCCACACCAATGGTGCCAGGTCTAACATTCACTGTCACCAGCTGAAGAAACGTTCTCAGTCATCAGTCATCAAGAGAAGTGATGTTAGCCGCAGGAAAAATTTGGACAGTGTATTTGGGGATCCCAATTCACCTTACACACAGACCATAAACCTTTAGTGAAGGTTCTGAACTCTGGTGGCACTGTGAGAGCTACTCCATAGATTGCAAGGATGATTTTGAGAATGTTGGATCTTATTTATGATGTGGAGTATCTGCCAGGGAAAAGGAACAAGGGGGATGATTACTTGAGCCGCTCTCCCTTACCTTTTAAGGAGGAGGCTGAGGATGAATGGGAGGTTTTCAGTGTTGTCATGATCTGAGTAAGCAATTATACTATTAGTAAGGAGGAATGGGGTGCAAAATATGGAAAGGATGAATTATTAAGCAAGGTGAAATATTTTATTACTAATGGCTAGCCAAATACGAAAGTACTACAAGTTGAGTGCAGAAGCATGTGGGAGATTAAAGATGAGCTTTACCTTAGTGATG
The DNA here is from genome assembly GCF_964263255.1 of Lissotriton vulgaris. Classification (NCBI taxonomy): domain Eukaryota; kingdom Metazoa; phylum Chordata; class Amphibia; order Caudata; family Salamandridae; genus Lissotriton; species Lissotriton vulgaris. Next base: position 429,411,491 of record NC_141687.1, read on the forward strand.
TTGCTACATTTTTAGGGGGGACAGAGTGGTACCGGTACCCCCATAAGTATTGGGATCTGGAATTTTAGAGATAAATCATGAAGGGCAACTGGGAATTGTTAAGCATAAGAAAAGAGTGGAATCCATGTATTGGTGGCCAAGCATAGAAGGGAACACTGAAAGATGTGTACAAAATTGGCAATGGCGTGCTAATTCTGACCAGTCCAATCTCTGTTACGACCATCATTAGGCAACAGAAGAGTCCAGAACATACCTGGGAGGATTTGAGTATAGACATGCTGGGACCTATCCTTGATGATTAGGGTGAGTATAAACATGTTATTACTCTAAATGGCCTGAAATCAAATTTGCGGAAGCAGTTGACACCAATACCATAAGTGCCTTTCTGTTTTTAAGGGAAGATATTCCGAGGTCTACACTGAGTGATACCAGGCCACAGTTTATCTCTGGCATGAGAGCTTATTAAGAGGGAATGGTATTCTAGGGATGAAAACCCCAGCCAACCATCCTCCTGGGAATTGCATTGTGGAATGGTTCAACAGGGTGGTGATGGGGAGTGTACAAGTATCCATTAATGCTGGTAAGGATTGGGTGAAAGAATTTTGTGGTGAAATCCAATTTGTAGAGCAAGCAAAAACTGTACAAAGCATACTATGATAGGAAGCATGGTGTAAGGGGTGTATATTTGGTCCCTGGAGATTGGATACAAGTAAAATTGGGCTACAGGACAAGGAAAAGCAATAGCAAGTTTTCAGAAACTCTGTAGGTTGAGGAAGTCTATATAAAATAAGGCCAGTTGAGTGACAAAAAAGTATGGCATTTTAACAAGATGGCCAGGTGCAATAAAATTCTTGATTGGCAAATGTCTGGACAGCTCAAACTCCATCATCGATGGGTTGGCTGTGGGATGAGCTAACAAATACAAATGAGGAAATACCAGCTTCCCCCTTGAAAGAGGGAGGTGGAAGTGGTCAAAGATTAACCCATAATTTAATTGCTGAGTCTTTGGTCCACGCAATAGCAACACAGAGACACATGTAGGTATACCAGTAGTAATACCTAAGACATTTTATAACTTCATAATATAATTGTATATAATAAGAAAAAAAGAGACCGTGGGGTTAATCTCTGTTGATGCATAGTGCATGATCGGGGGTACTGTTCTCTGATACTGCATGCAGCATATTCTGATTTTGTATGTTAACATGTATACGGCATTGATATGTCTAGTTTGATTATTTATGATGTTTGACCTCTGCTATCACTGTTATTTTGGTCAATATTTATTTTTATTCTTACCTTAGATATTGAGGAATGTTGGGTATTCCTTTTCTCTCGACCAGCTAAGCAAAAATAGCTTACCACAATGTTAGTCTTTTAGTGCTACTGTATATCGTATTACAATGCAAGTTTTGTTAGTTGTGTAAAGAAGGGATATGTGGTAGCCTGGTTACGTGTGCCTAGGTAACGGGATGCCACAGGTTCTGGAATGAAGGAAAGGAGTGGGTGGTGACAATGATAGGAGTCACCGGTGCAGAGAGTCTGCCACCAGCTTGCTTGCCCAAAAATATTGATCTTTCTACCTTCATTGTGTGTGCAGTTTTTACAAGCCGGCTGGCAAGGAAATATCTAGTATCTACAGTAGCCAGTGTCTTTGGACTCCGTACTCAGTGCTGCTGGTGCAGTTGTCACAGTCAGAAGGACCAGTCTCTCTTCTTGAATTGTGGAGAAATTGATACTGATTAAATTGAACAAACACTACATGCCCATAGAATATAATGTTCCTGAAGACAGAACTAGGCATTTGGGAAATTGGTCTGACTGTGTGGCGAATGAACATCCTCCAGATGACTCCCCTAAGTTTGAGGACAAACTCTAATTTCCTGATTAAATAGTAACAATAACACAACAACAGATGTGGCTGCTTTAAAAACAAGTATATATATATTGGTATGAGCTAGTGCAGCGTACTCCAGCTATCGTAGTTAAAATTAAATGGACCATTGTTCACGGCACAGATAGTCAATCAAGGAGATCACCGCATTTTTTGCCTGGATTTACTGAGCAATGGGAAGTAAGAAAGACTGATTCAATCTTCAGTTCAACAGTATACTTTGAAAAGAGCAATGACATAGTTTGCAATTGAAGCCTTAATTTCATAAAAACAATTAAAAGATCTCACTCCATCTCTATTCTTTGTTCCATTCCGATGTTGGGCTGCCAGTGAAGACTCAAAAGACTGCACTGCTTATATGTATTGTATATTGCATCCATGGGAAACAAGAGAAATGGATACCACGTTTGGAACAGTTTACTTGTGTCAAGAAATACCAAATCATGATGGTTCATGTGATCGCTAGGATGGGTTGTACGAGTAAACTTAACTTGCTGTGTGTTGTTTGAGTGACCATTCTGGATCAACGATTGCCTTTCATACGTCACTGGGATTGTTACTTCACTTAATTTTCCTTTTGGTAACTTAACGTTTCTAGGTTGTGGTAGATGGGTGAGAGATACCTCGGGATGTAGAAGGAAAAAAAGGGCGAATTTAAGGATTTTTGTCAAATGATAGTGTAATGGTTCTTAAAAATGTTTTCAGAAGAAGAGCAGGCATCCACACACCAGATGTCTATGGAACTACGCAAGTTATTCCATATTCCATATAAATGGCTTTATTCATTAGTATCTATCTTGGGCAACATATGTAATAGTTGGAATATAAACAGGATTAACTGCCCATGTTAATGATTACTATTAGCTTGTGAACTGCATAAGTATAATGCAGACATTATTGACCTGCAGGAGACTCTTCTAACTTATAAGAGTTGAGTGTGGTGGAAATAAGTGGGTTTTCAACTAGTAATCTGCTTCTATCTTAGGTGTCACAATTATAATGAACCCAAACAATGAGGTATAAATGTGGTTGCTGAGCAGCAGTTGCGATTTAGACAAAAAACATGTTGTAATGTTTTCTGCATATTGACCCAACCAGAAAAATCCAACAATATATGATGAACTAGCTTTCGCCCCATTATACTATGTGGAGTCTGTAATGATGCCTAAGAAGGAGACCACTTCCTAGTCAGCGAATTGTATGCAAAAAGTCCACATAGCTATAAACAGACAGATGGAAGTGTTTGACTTAGTTGATGCTTGTTAGGACTTCCATACAAACAGAACATGCTTTATTCTGACTCATAAAGGTTATGCTTGTATTGATTTCTTTTTAGTGTCCGCCAACATGATCTCTAATAATCACAATTTACATTTATCCTACAATTATCTCTGATCACAATTATTTATGTACTTAAGTACAGTTTAATCTAATGAACAATGGAAGTCAGAACAGGATATTTGCTAGAGGGCTATTAAAAGAGAAAGAAATTCACCAACACGTTACCAAATTCTTAGAATTTGATCTCTGCACTGCAGCTCCATATGTTATTTGGGATTCATTACACGCATATATATAGGGACCACTATCAGGTATACAGTAGACAAAAAAGCTGACAAAAAAAGGAGCACCAAACCGGCAGAAATATTTTGCAACTAGAATCAGAGCATGCGGCTGCTTTAAGCCTGGGGTTAGAGGCAAACAATCATTATTTTGGCAGTTTTTAGTCATTACATTTTGATTACTTTAAACACTGTGAGAGAAAACAACTACTCAATATTTTAGACATTAAAAAAATATACAAATATAGCCAGTCTTTCATGGGGGTAATAACATAATGTACAAAGTACGAGAGGCGCAACAAAAAATGTGTTGTTTTTTCATTAGGTTATGGCTTAGTCAAATTGTGGTGTTACCTGGGAGGGTCCCTCCTGTGGATCTAATTTTTCTGGGTTTGTCAGGTTGGTATTGGCTGTATTCCCATCTTTGCCCTCCGACTAATAGCACACTCCATATCATGGATATACTCCTTTAAGGTCTTAGCTCAACATCATGGTGATCACTGATGTAAATAATTGTCATGGAGGAGGCTCCACCAACTCAGAAATTATAGATTGGTGTTTTTGGTCCACAGAAACTGGACTGTCCTGTGCCTTAGTGGTTTCAAGTCACATTGCTTTCAAAGTGGGAGCCTGCTCTCAGCTACTACTGCAATACCCTGCCCAGTATGGGAGCCATTTGTTAAGTCTTGAGGATGTGGCAGGAGCCAGTGAAATAAAGGAGGAAAGCTTCTCTTTTTAGATATTAGTCTCTTATGTATAGCATCAGGTACATAGTTTTAGGAAGGACTGCATCCTCCAACCAACGTATCTATCTATAGGATTTGACCCACCCATACACACATCACCATTCTATTACATCATCATTTATTCTCAGTATTCCAGACCTCAGCGAAGACATACAGGGGCCTCAACGATGTTGCACCATGCCAAAGCACCACACACTTATGTCTGAAAGTTCAGCTAGCTACATCCCCTGCATGCATCTTAGAGTCAAATAGAAGTACACAGTTTCTGGTGGAGGTGGAAGGGCAAGAGAAGTGAATGCATTTAGTGAAATGGATTCATTGGTGTTCAGGAGAGTTCAACATGGGATAGCGGAGGATGGAGGGATATACTTTCTGTCTTTTTTCTGTCTGTTTTCTGTGAGGCATTTGGAGCTGCACGATTGGATCTGAATTTTGGATAGAGATAGAGGGAAAGCCAAGGGGTGAAATAATATTGATCAGTGCCAAAGTCTTTGTTGAGAAAAGTAGGGAGTACTTAGGAGTGAGTCATGTTCAAAGCCCACTGGCTGGTAAGTAGCCAAAGTAGAATACCTGGAGACAGAGAAGAAACAATTGGAAAGGCAGTAAGTGAAGCAGCTGAGTGTAGTGAGGGCACAGCCGAGAGATGAAAACATATGGAGTAGGTAGAGTGATTGTTTAAAATACAACTGACCGGTCAAGAAAAATAAGTATAGCTGACAAATGGTTGATACATTGGGCTTATGTATTTTGAGGCTTGAAAAATATATGTTTCAATGGAATGAAGAAAATGAAAGACAGGTTAAAAAGAATTAAATGGACTGTGAGTGGTTTCTCAGAGTTAAAAACTTATTTCAGACTTGAAAGGAAATGGCATTTGAAAGACTGGCTAATACTTGGAGGGGTGGCTGTGGTATATTTTTAATAGTTGTAACTCTGACAGACAATGCAAATTTGGTAGATGCTGGTGATTAGAGATATATTGAATAAGTTAGAGAAAGAGAAGTGAGGGCATTTAAAAAGCAACAGGTGAGTGGATTTGAGACAGGAAACTCAATGATGTCCTGTAGCAGAGTATGTCCATTTGTCGTAAATATTTAATTTACCATCTTAATTTCTATGCAGGTAAGTACTTAATCAATAATAACTCAATCGGAAAGAAAAAAACAGAGTCCGTGGTGTTAGAGTTCTTAGGGGTTTTATTCCTTAAAAAGGAATGGTCATGACTGGATATCGGATTCTTACCACCACAGGGGTGTAAGAAGGGATAGAGCAATATTTTATTGACATTACATTACTTTTATACTTAATATACACAATAGAAGTCAATGCAGAAGGCGTAACAGCTGAGAGAAACAAGATAAAACACACACGTGGTCATGATACGTAATTAGAAGGCGTGAACATAGAGGTGTGTTTTAGAAACGTCACAGGTAGGTGTCATAAGTGGGTGGCAACAAGAGCAGAATCTTGCAATGTCAGCAGAAATCTGAAGCCTGGATGCGCGCGCAGCTGCATGACGTGTGATTGACGTGAAGCTGGAGGGTGCTGGGGACTTGACATTTCAACTAACGGAAAGAGACAGAAGTCTGGCATGTCAGATCAACTTGTGCTTCTATCATATCTGATATCTGATGTTTAGGAACTGAACTATCTGGGCGGAAAGGTCTCTGGAGCAGAAGCTATTCTATACTGACTGTGAGTGCGTGTATAAGCGCCTAAGTGTCTGCATGAGAAGCGTGGGGGCATGGGCCTTCCATAGTAGCGTGGTAACAGAGGCTATGAATTACTTGCACAGAAACAGTAAGGCCAGGCCCTTTTGCTCTGCAGCTGGGGGAATGTTTACTTAAACTAGTAGGCAGGAATGCATCTTCGGAGAGGGAAACAGATAACTCGAAGGTTGAATTCATTCTTGGCAGGCAGCAGTCTGAGCTGAGCTCGGGGGGCCGCGCTGGAAGTAAGGCAGAGTTCACAGGTACGGGGGCAGCCTGGGCAGCCTGGGCTGAGGCTTTCAGAGTCAGAAGGCAGACAAAAGGCTCGATGGCAGAATTCCGGGCCTACTTTGCCAGAGCTGAAAAACGTGTAAAGTACACTACAAAAAGACGTTGGCATGGCATACTTAGAAACGGACTATTCAACCCATTCAGGGTGGGTCTGAAAGAGGACATGTTAACGTTGGACGCAAATGTATTTGCGTCTTCATAGCTGGCACAGGAGGGAAGTTACATGCACTTTAAACTCGTACATGGAGTAGGTGGGGTACACGATAGGGAACATAACTTGACCAAAAATTTATATTTCCTCATTCCCTCCTTGTTCCCTACAGACCCTTCATGATATCTCGATCATCATGAATCGATCAGTCTGTTCTTGTAACATAATTTGCTCGTCTCTCTTCCGTTGTCGGTTTGAGAGAAAACTGGAATGTTCAATGCACGATGTGGCGCACAGTCCACATATTGCCGGCCCACACTGTAGGCACAGGCAGCAACTGAATACTATGACAAGGCCAATGCCTAGGAAGGATAGGATCTTCCATCCCCAAGCGGTCAACGTTGTCCAGAACCAACCGGACCAAGTCCAGGTGCCTGGATTCTGATGTATTAAACTTGCAATTTTGTGAAGACGTGTAATAGCTTTGTATACAGATGGCGCGTTTTCTGGAATGAAAACACAGCAACTTGACCCGATGACCTTACAAGCTCCACCTCTATCTGCCAAGATGACGTCAATAACAAGACGATTTTGAAGGACAACAATCCGCATAGCAGACTGCTCCTCTGTTAAGTTACCTAGGGCAGAGGCAGTTTCATGTACTACTGTTTCAAGTGTTCTAGTTAATCTACGTATTAATTTGCTGTTTTGGACGGGACCTGTGAAGAAAAAGAATCCTTTATTAAAATCTGTGTATTGCTCCCATGCCGTTTCAGTATAGTCGACAATCGGGAGATCTCTTCGGAATCTATCTTTTACTAGATTTGTATTTCTATGATAATCAGGAGGAGCTAGGAAAACAGGGGGCAGAAGGAAAGCAATGTAACAGGTACCATCCCAATCTGGAGGTAAACGTATGTATGCGGTATGGCCACAAACAAAGTAGGAATGACGTGTAGCTCGAAATGAGGACCTACCCTCATCAGTGAATTCGACCACAGTAGTACATTTACTATGACCTAAGTGTACTGAACCTTTCTTTCTAACACAAAGATGACCTGTGACTGGTAATACTGACATAGCGGGAAGAATGGGTGCAGCTTCGGACTCAATAGTAAGGATCATAAGGTTAACTGTGTAATTACCTAATCCATATACTTCGTTTTCTAGATCAGTTCCTATTCTAACGGTTCGTCCACTTTTATCAGGGTAACAGACGTCGAACAGAACTGAATTCAGGTTTCCTCAAACCCAGCCCCCTTCGCGGGTAACAGCAAGATCAGAATCTAAAGAATTAATCAATCTACTCCATGCACCACAGGAGCCATTGTGAGTGAAGGGATACGGAAAGAGGGGCAGAACTCCCTTGTATTTCTGGTGGGGAGGGAGTCGGCCACATATCCAACAGTTTGTAGCATTGCTCGTCTGATGGGAGTGATGTAACATGCTAATGAATGTGTTGTTGCGCAGCGCAAGTCTGTAAGATAATTCGTGAGGGGGTAATGTACTAAAAGAATGTTCAGCAGAAACATTGTAAGCAGATTGTTCACGCTTGAAAATAGGGTAATAGATGGGAAGCAGTATACTTGCAACAATAATCAGAAGACTTAGAAAATACATAATTAATAATGTCACTATACAGTGACTACGCAGTGATTTGCAATAGGTACGTTTCTTGAATTGTCTCTCTCTCTCTCTATCTCGATCTAGGGGATACATGTCAGAAACTATTTAACCGATTCACCTAGGGGAGGACTTAAACAATTAAACTGTCTGACTTGCTAGATCGGAGTTTTTGTTTATACTCCTCTTGAGGAGTTTTCTCTCGTTCGGGTACTTTAAAGTCACTAGGTTTAATACAGTCTTTGGTGGGGGTGGACGAGTCTGGGTCTGGTTTCAGTTCGTTGCATTGTTTAATATGACTCGTGTGGACCCACCCCTTTCTGCCCTCCACCTTCACTGCGGTCCTCGTAGTAAGAAGGACGGTCTTCGGCGCTTTCCAGCGGGGCTCCAGCGGACTTTTCCTGTCGAAGTTCCTAATTAAGACCAGGTCGCCAGGACGGACATCATGCGGCTTTACATCAGTGTTATCAGGAAAGGCTGCGGCAACCTGTGAACGACATGATTGGAGTGCAGACATCAAGGAGGCAAGGTAATCTGTCAACATGTTACAATCAACATCAGTCATTTTCTTAGGAATGGGCGTCCCCCACATATTCGGTGGTCTGCCAAAGACCACTTCGTACGGGGATAGTCCTGATCTCGAGTGGGCAACCATTCTCATATAGAACAGTGCAACTGGCAGGGCGACTATCTAGTCGACCCCTTTCTCCTGGCATATTTTGGCAAGGCGGGTCTTAAGTGTCTGGTTATGCCTCTCTACAAGGCCTGCGGCTTCGGGATGTCGGACACAATGGAATCTCCACTGATATCCTAGCAAAAGGGAGACATGCTTCATGAGTTCGGATGAGAACGGCTGTCCGTTATCTGAGTACACGACACGAGGCAGGCCGTATCGTGGGAAGAATTCTCGAACCAGCTGTCTGGCAGTGGTCGGAGCAGTATAGTCTGGGACTGGATATGCTTCGGTCCAACGAGAAAGTGCACAAACAACTACAAGGACATATTTGAATCCTCGACAACGGTCCATCTGGATATAATCCATCTGGAGGACTTCAAAAGGGTGATCGGGAGGATGAAATCCACCTTGCTCTACAGGGACGCTTTTACCTGGATTGAACTGACAACAGATCATGCAAGTACGCACTTTCTGTTTTGCTGCTGCTCGTAAGTGTTTGTTGTACCAGAGATTCTGTAAACTGTCTAACATAGCTTTTTCTCCTAGATGTGCAGGACTATGTGCTGTATTTATCATGCTTTGGACCATTGAGTCGGGGAGGAACCATGTAGATTTTCCCTTTGTGACCCATCCTTGATCTGTCTGGATCCCTCCTAGTTCAGTCCATTTCTTTATTTCATCTGCAGTAGCATGTGTCTGAATATCGATTACATCTAGGGTGGGATCCCTGACTGACATACACTGAGTTGGTACTATTGTCTTTGTCACATCAGTAGTCTGGGTGTGAGTCAATGCTGTATGTTTTGCTGTCTGGTCTGCCAGGTCGTTACCCTGGGAAACAGAATCTGTAACTTTAGTATGTGCTTTACACTTCATAACAGATATGCCTGAAGGCAGATGTATTGCTTCTAACAGTGCTTGAATGAGGGGACCGTGTTGGATCTTGGCACCATGAGAGGTCAAGAAACCTCTTTCTTGCCATAACATGCCGAAGTCGTGTACGACTCCGAACGCATAGCGGGAATCAGTGTATATGTTAACATTTCTGTTCTTGGCTAGAATACAAGCTCGGGTCAGAGCGATGAGCTCCGCCGCTTGAGCAGACAGTGTGTCAATACGATGTGTTTCTTTAACTTCAGTTTCAGTGGTCACGGCATAGGCGGCCACTAATTCTCCTGTACTTGTTCTCATGCATGAACCGTCCACATAAAGTGTCAGGTCTGGATTTTCCAGTGGAACATCTGTTAGATCTCGTCGAGGTTTTGTTACTGTATTGATGATCTCTATGCAATCATGCGGGGTTGGATCTGTCATAATTGTAGGTAACAATGTTGCGGGGTTCAGAATGCTACAGCGTCTGATTTCTATGTGTGGCTGGAATAGTGTTAATTCATAACCTGTCAGTCGTGCTATAGTCAAGTGCTGAGTCTGGGTTCTGTTTAAAAGAACCTCTACAGAATGTGGAACTTGAACTGGTAATGGATGTCCTAAAACAATTGAGTCACTCTGTCTGATTGCTAAAGCTGTTGCTGCTACTGACTTCAAGCACGCAGGGAGTGCCTGAGCTACTGAATCCAATGTACTTGAAAAATAAGCGCAAGGCTTATGTGAACCTGCTTGATCTTGAGTGAGGACAGACAATGCTGTACCCTCACGTTCTGTAACAAAAAGTGTAAAAGGTTTGCTGTAACATGGTGTCGCTAGAACTGGTGCTTGGCATAAAGCTTTCTTTAATTCTTCAAAAGCCTGTGTATGTTCCTGAGTCCAAGGGAGGACAGTCGAAGTCGCTGCCTCCTGTGTTGTTAACTGAATGAGTGGTTTGGCTAGAAATGCATACTGGGGAATCCACTGTCTGCAGTACGAGGTGAGGCCTATAAAGGCCCGCACTTCCTTTTGTGTCTGAGGTTGTGGCACATTTACGATTAACTGAATGCGATCGGGAGTGAGCTGTCTCCCCACTTTGGACAGCAAGTGACCCAAGTACACAACTTGCTGAACACAGAATTGTAGCTTCGAAGGAGACACCTTGTGTCCCTTGTCAGCCAGAAAATGTAAAACTGTCAGTGATGCTTGTTCACATTCGGGCTCACTTCGTGCGGTGATCAGCAGATCATCGACGTATTGCAGTAAAGCGGTGTTAACTGGCATTGTGATACAATCAAGTTGTCTTTTCAGTGCTTGGCTATAGATGCTGGGGCTTTCTGTGAATCCTTGAGGTGCGCGTGAAAATTTGAAACTTCGTCCATTTAAACTGAATCCGAAGAGATATTGGCTCTCTGGATCAATAGGTACACTGAAGAAGGCGTTCTTGAGGTCAATTACAGTAAAGAACGCTGCTTCTGAATCAATAGCAGTCAATAGGGATGATATGTCGGGAACCACAGGGTACTGTGGAATAATGCATTTATTCAGTTCTCTTAAATCAATCACTAGCCGATATACTGGCGGTGCATTGGGATCAGTACGTTTAAGGATCGGAATGATGGGTGAATTACAGATATTGGAGTCGGTTTCTACAACCACTCCTTGGGCAATGAGCTCTTCAATGATTTCCAGTAAAGCCACTACAGCATCGGGTGGTAACTTGTATTGTCTGATTCTGGGTAAAACTACACCTTGTTTGAGTGTAACACGGTATGGTGTAATGTGCATACAACCTACATCAGTTGGGCCTTTTGCCCACAGGTGATCTGGTACATTTTTCAATCTGACATCAAACTCACGTAACACATAATGACCCTTGAAATCCCGCAGAAAGATTCTAACTCCCTCCGGGGAGCAACAGATCACGGCTCCTAGAGCCTTCAATGTTTTTATTCCTAACAGATTTTCTGGACATGATTTCGTGAGTAACAGGTCTGTAACACGTGATAATGGACCCACAGCCAGGGGAACTGGTTTCGATACTTCATTTACAATAGGCTGTCCTGAAAAACCAAGGGAAACATTCTGTGAGCCTGAGAGGGGTGCCCCTGGAACTTCATCATGACTGATTGTGGTACGACTTGCCCCTGTGTCAATTAAAAACTTTCTGTCTTTTCCCAATACTTGACTATGTACATAAGGACCCTCTTGATCTACAGGAATCTCAATAAGAGGCAAGCCACCTTCCCTCTCTAGGCTGTTTCATGTATATCGTGGAGAATCGGGATAAGCGGACTGGGCATACTGGTACATCTGTTGTGAAACTTGCTGAGTTGCGGCAATGGGCTGTGGCGGTGATACCGCTACTGTCTGTGCTGTATGTGATGGAGCATGCGTAGGCTGTGTATTCTGTGAAGACTGATGCTGGTTATGGTCTTGTCTAGGCGGATGCGGTCTTTCTTTAGTTTTACCTGTCGCTATATTATGTTTCAGAACTGGGCATTCGTGTACGTAGTGACCTGGCTGCTTGCAATAATTGCATGTCCCTTTAACGGGAGCTGCGGAATGACCTGTCTGGGTCGCACCCTTTCTCTGACCGTCGGCTGGAACCGACTGGGCTACTAACATTTTCATTTTCGTGTCTTTCATGCGTTTCTGTTCCTGATCTTGTTCTTCTCTAATTCTATTCTGATGGTATTGTAACATCTGTAACATCTGGGATGGCGTATTTGCCTGCCAAGTACTTTCAACTTTGTACACGCAGTTCTTAACTAATGGCAGGGAATTCTCGACTAATTTTGATACAAAAAGATGCGGGTATGACTCACTACTTGGTTTAAGGCCACTATTAATAATGAAACATTTCTCAAATCTTGAATAGAAGTCACTAGTATCTTCATCGTGTTTCTGTTTACAGGACGAGATGGCGTCCCAATCTTCCTTTCTAGTTGTCAATAATCTTGGCAGAACCTGTACTATCAAACCTGGTAATGCTTTAGTTTTCTCCCCAAGGCCTACCCCTGGGACACGTTTGTTCTCTTCGTCTTCTATTTCTGCCCATACAATCTTTTTCTCTCCCACCTCCCATTCTTTTTCCTTGAGTTTCTCGTAGATGCCCGTGGGCAGCAGTACCTTTAACATTTTCATGATATCTTCATATGTGTAATCCCCCATCAGTAACATGTCTTTAAGTTCTCTGTGAAAACCTGCAGGGTCTTTATCATGACACGGTACTAGTTTCTTCATTTCTAACAGTTCTAACTTAGTCAGAGGCGTGTGTACATACACACGTTTCAAGTTATGATCCTCACCCATAACTGGATGCACTTCTCGTAAGGGGTTCTGACTTTCAATGCCATGCAGACGTTCCATATGGTACATTTTCCTTACTGGGGGCGGAGCGGGAACATATTCGGAGCTTATGAAAGTGTTATATCTGTGGCGTTGTTCTAGAATTATTTGAATTAATTTGGTGCTTAAACCTCTCCATCTATCCATGAGTAGTTCTTCTAATGTATCGTGTAAGGGACCTGGATCAGAATGTTGGTTTCTGTATAACGTGAGGAGGTGCTGAATCATGTAAACACCTGCTAATTTCTGTTCGTCTGGGGAAAGGTTCAGGAATGTCTGCGCTACTGTGTCATCATTATATATATCCGGGTTATTAGCCCATAATACTGCTGACCGAGCTAGTTCTTGTTCATCCATAGAATTGAGTACATGGTACCCCATTCGGTCTCGAAGCCTTTTATCGGTCTCCTGGAACTGATGTTCAGTAGAATTCGGATTGGTTAAGCCAGAGAGAAAAACTCTCTTGCTTTCTGGACGAATGCCTTTCCTAAGGTAAGCTCCCTTACCTACATATGCTATCGTATCTGTAGTCTTTTCTGGTTCTTCAGGTTCTTCCTCCTCCCCGGAGGAGGCATTCTCTTTTTCTTTTTCCTTTTTGTGTATCTCTATTACTTCTTTTCTTATTTTCTTGTACATACTGGCTATGCAACCCCCTTTATCATGTTTTCCTTCAGATATATTTTGACCCCACTTGTTGAGTCCATCTAATTCATCCTGGTCTGTCTCAGGCCTGTCTCGTTCTCTTATTAAGCAATTTATGAAAAAACGTAGTAGAGACGCTTGAGTGTCGACTTTCTGATATGCCATGGCTTCCTTAATACTGTCAGGGTCTTCCCCAGTCCGGACAAAATTGTATATTCTATCTAGGTACTCTTTCATTCCTGGGAAGTACAGTAGGTAATCGGTAGCTTGTCGTAAGCGTAGTGATGCTAAAAACATCCTATTATCTTTACCAGGTACTGGGTCGTATCTGCAAACTTGAAGCGGTTCTTTGAGTATGTCGAGACGGGGCGATTGGAGCATAAAAGGATTCTTTATATCCTTAAGGTGTAATCTACGTGTTGGCGGCGGGGGCCCCGGACGCGCCTCCTGAGGCTGAAGCTTGAGCGTTATCTCTTTGTGGAGTCTGTATCGGTACTTGAATTTGTCTTTTAGTAGGATCAGGTAGAAGCTGTTTCGGTAGATTAATTTTAGGTGCGGGAAGTGGCGGAGGTGGTGGAACAGGGGGAATCTGTCGGGCGGGGGAACCTTGTTGTGGTACTGGCGGAATATGATCTTGGGGCGGGTTACCACCCCCGTCCCCGTCGTTAGGCAGGGCGCGGACAGGCAGATTGGTGTAAGCGGGAGCTACATCCTCTAGATAGGAATTCAGGAATATGTCTTTAGTGGTCCTGTGAGTTACTTTAGTTGGAACTAATGGTGGCGGCAGATTTTTCGGTATTTCTGAAGTGGCTTCAGGCGAACCTTCGGCCACAAGATACATACCATTTATGAGATTGTTTCGTGCGCGGTCTATTTGCTCTGATTTTACTCGGATCCCCTCAGTAACTAATTCGTTTTCTTGAGCTTTGTCTGATTCTTTAAGTCTGTCTTCTCTACGGAGTGCTTTTTCTGTATGCTTATGTGATTCCTTACGCCAAAATTCTATGGCGTCTTTCTGAGATTGTCTGGCTTTCTTTTTCCATAATGCTTCTTCTACCTTCAAGATGCACTCGGCATCCCATGTTCCGGTAACGGGCCATCTGTGTCTTTCGTCTAGATGCTTAGTATAATCGGCCCATAAATCTAGATACAATATGGCATCTATGCCATGCTTCTGATACATGAAATTTCCAGGCGTGTCCCTAGGGGGGATAGGAATTTCTTCCTCTAGCATCCCTTTCCTAGTTCCTATTTGCTTTAGCTTGTTAAAAAACGGCATCCTGTTCACTTAATACTGAATGCTCAATCCTTGCTATTTAATACTGAATACAGCTAGTTACACAAGAACACAATAATGTACATAAAAACAGTCACTCATACAACGACATTGATCACATGGAAAAAGACATTAAAAAAACACTTATTACCACCCCTTATACCGGATGTACTGCTAAACAGCACAGATACACTGCTGAGAACAGTGCAAGATCTTGAATCATCGGATATACTGCTAAACAGTACAGATACACTGTCTAAAACAGTGCAGACCGGACTTGTGTACCCAAACCCGTCTAGATACGTCCCAGCAATGGTACTCACCGGGAAGCACGGAAACAGAAGAACTCGAAAAACTCGACTGGACAGGACCGGACTCGGCTCGACTCGGCACGTGGATACTTCGGAAAACTGGTGGGCCTCTTGACACCTTGGACCTTGCTTCTTTCGGCTAGGCTCTGGTCGGGATCCTCCGCGCTCCTCACCGCCTCGTCTGGGTGCTAATTGCAGTCTTCGTCACCTCCGTGGGCCAGAGGGAGATACAGGAAATCCTGCCGGTACGCGTAGGTTCCGTCTAACTGATGGCAGGGGACAGAGTTTGCAACGCACCAACCGGCGCGTGAGGTGGGGGAGGGGTCCCTGTTCGGGCGCCAAAATGTCGTAAATATTTAATTTACCATCTTAATTTCTATGCAGGTAAGTACTTAATCAATAATAACTCAATCGGAAAGAAAAAAACAGAGTCCGTGGTGTTAGAGTTCTTAGGGGTTTTATTCCTTAAAAAGGAATGGTCATGACTGGATATCGGATTCTTACCACCACAGGGGTGTAAGAAGGGATAGAGCAATATTTTATTGACATTACATTACTTTTATACTTAATATACACAATAGAAGTCAATGCAGAAGGCGTAACAGCTGAGAGAAACAAGATAAAACACACACGTGGTCATGATACGTAATTAGAAGGCGTGAACATAGAGGTGTGTTTTAGAAACGTCACAGGTAGGTGTCATAAGTGGGTGGCAACAAGAGCAGAATCTTGCAATGTCAGCAGAAATCTGAAGCCTGGATGCGCGCGCAGCTGCATGACGTGTGATTGACGTGAAGCTGGAGGGTGCTGGGGACTTGACATTTCAACTAACGGAAAGAGACAGAAGTCTGGCATGTCAGATCAACTTGTGCTTCTATCATATCTGATATCTGATGTTTAGGAACTGAACTATCTGGGCGGAAAGGTCTCTGGAGCAGAAGCTATTCTATACTGACTGTGAGTGCGTGTATAAGCGCCTAAGTGTCTGCATGAGAAGCGTGGGGGCATGGGCCTTCCATAGTAGCGTGGTAACAGAGGCTATGAATTACTTGCACAGAAACAGTAAGGCCAGGCCCTTTTGCTCTGCAGCTGGGGGAATGTTTACTTAAACTAGTAGGCAGGAATGCATCTTCGGAGAGGGAAACAGATAACTCGAAGGTTGAATTCATTCTTGGCAGGCAGCAGGCTGAGCTGAGCTCGGGGGGCCGCGCTGGAAGTAAGGCAGAGTTCACAGGTACAGGGACAGCCTGGGCAGCCTGGGCTGAGGCTTTCAGAGTCAGAAGGCAGACAAAAGGCTCGATGGCAGAATTCCGGGCCTACTTTGCCAGAGCTGAAAAACGTGTAAAGTACACTACAAAAAGACGTTGGCATGGCATACTTAGAAACGGACTATTCAACCCATTCAGGGTGGGTCTGAAAGAGGACATGTTAACGTTGGACGCAAATGTATTTGCGTCTTCATAGCTGGCACAGGAGGGAAGTTACATGCACTTTAAACTCGTACATGGAGTAGGTGGGGTACACGATAGGGAACATAACTTGACCAAAAATTTATATTTCCTCACATTGCACAGCCTGAGGGCCACTTGTAGCCCTCTTCTCCCTTACAAGTGGCCCCCATAGCCTACAGCAGCATTCAGGGTTCTTGGGGTACTGTTTACCAGACTGAGCACTAACATTCAGAAACATACTAAACGGGAAAGCATTTATCTAAATGTTAACTAAAGTAAGGGAAAATAAGCACAGAAGGTGTCTGGCAAACCATATCTTTAGTTACACCTTCCTGTAAAAGGCACTGTGCAACAAATATTTTAAAAGATGATAAGGTCTATTCAAAACCCCAAAATAGTGTATTTCCCGAACATGTGGAAGCATTTCACCTTAGTACATGAGACTATATCAGTAGATTGAATAGAATTTAATAGAATGGACAGTTTTCAAACATGAACTTACAAACATGTATGCACCCCCGACCCAATGCTGAGTACAATGTCATTAGTCAACTAAGTCATGTGTGCCCTTTATGCGGCCTAAGTTGTTTCTATATATTGAACAGAATTAGAGTCTATCAAATCAAACCCAAGAGCAATTTTTGTGCAGTGCACACACTGAACTGTATTTCAAGGTGCATTAATATATGATAAAAAAGAAAGGTGAGGCAAGGTGACATTTGTCTAGGATCAAACACACAATATGTTCAAGTGGGGAAGTAGGGATTGGTCCCAGGTTTTCTTTCTTCTACTTTGTGAAATCAAACCACTGGATTGGTATTACTTTCTCCCTCTCATTTTACATCAAACGTTAATACTTTGGAGTTAATTTGTTGTGCATGAGGTCAGAGCATGGGTTGCAGTCGGACAAAAGCCGCATGAAAGTTAGACCCATTTTGGACTCCAGGATCCAAGAGGACCTTCAACTCAGTCAAGCCAGGCATCTTGCTTGAGCTTGACTCAAATCTTCAGTGGCTCCCCCCTACCTCTATCACATAATCGCAATTAGGGGTACAATGGTATAAAATGAATGATTTGACCATGATCAAACAATGTGGTGAAGCAGGAGTCCCAACAACATAGAACAGGACTCTTTGTTTCATGTTCCTGAATCTTCTCTCTACATCACATTTCAGTGAGGGAACTGAGGGGCATATTATCAAGGGGTTTTATCTCCACTTTTTTGGCTTTAAAAGCCAAGAAAGTGGAGATAAAATTATCTCCCTATTACCTAGCTGTCGCTAACACCAGTTAGCGACAGCTAGTAGGAGATAGCGACCATATTGGGCCCCACTTTGCATGTCAGTGATATTTATCACTAATGACATGCAAAGTGGGCGTGCCAAGATGTTAGCGACAGGAAATAGTCGCTAACATCGCTATCTCCTATTACCAACTTTTGGAGATATTTGCGCTAAGCGCGAATATCTCCAAAAGCTAACACCTGCCCTGAGCAGTTTTTAGCCATGTTATCCAATGGGAGATGGATAACATGGCTAAGAGCATTAGCTCGGTAATGCATGAATATCGCGGACTTTTCAGCGATATTCATTAATTGCGGCCGATTTTTATCGCATTTGCAATAAACCTTGGTAATACCAAGGTTTATCTGCGATAAAAATCGCCGCAGCTCGGCGGTAAATTTTTGTCTCTAACCAAGCAATAGCAATAATTATCGCTATTGCTTGGTAATATGCCCCTATGAGACTCGGTGTTTTCTCCGCCATGGGTAAAATCAAATGATTATTAGGTTACAGTCCTGTTTTCTTATCACATACTTGCTAACAATGTTTACTTCGATTTAATTTCTTCTATCTCTGTAAACAAAAAGGAGCAGAGAAATGTATTTAAAAATTGACTGCTCAAGAGCACTCAATTTGTCACAAAGGCAGGGTGAGATTAATGAAACCCTGTCTTCTGGACCCATAGTTTTCATCTTACTCATCATGCACCAACTGGATGTGAGTGGTTCTGGTTAAGAGACTCAGGGGCATATTATCGAGGCGGGAGATAGGAGATTATTGCCGCTTTTGCAGTCGCTAACATCACTATCTCCTATTATCAACGCAGGCGTAGCGACAAGAAAATGTTCGCTAAGCGCGAATATCGCTGAAAACGAACTCCTAGTCAGACCAGTTCTTAGCCTGTCTATCCAATGGGAGGTGGATATTCAGGCTAAGTCCCTATTAGCGATAATGCCTGAATATCGCTGGATTTCCAGCGATATTCACGCATTTCGCTGCTATTGCCGAATATTTTATCGCTTTGGAGATAAACGTTGCTAATAGCACGTTATTTCTGCGATAAAATCTGGCGATGGGCGGCTATAAAAAAAAAATTCGCTAAGCTTATTTAGCGAAAAATATCGCTAGTAGTTGATAATATGCCCCTCAGAGACTACTCTCACCAAAGAAATATGATTGGCTATAGGGTACACATGCTGTCCAAGGGCATATGGATTGACAGCAGCAGGTTTGCTCCTCCAGCCAGCATACTTTAAAGGATTCGACACCTGATCACAGCGTGGCAAGAATCCTTCTAACTTCACCCGGTACCTTATCCCATATACAACACTATTTTGGAATTAGTAGTGACCATTGTCTTAGTGATGGCCTGAAAATAATCAGGTTGAAATGCCGCTGCCTACCCAGCACAGAACTTTGGCGCTGTTGTGGTCAATCTATTTATCCCAAATCAAGAATACTGATATTGTATATATTTGCATTGTATTATTGACCACATTATTATTTGTTCTTACTCTTTCGCCGTTCACGCTGTAATGTTTCACTCCTGTGTCACTGCGCCGTTCACTGTCACTAGCATGTTCAGTGCACACTTGTGTGGTTTGGCCACTGTATATTGAATAGTACTGTAGTGCTGTTACAACTACCTACAAATAATATTTGTTTTGCTTTACCTTTTCCATTGTGGTCTCCCTTCTTTTGTTCATACTAAAGGGAGCATTAGAGCCACAGGGCACAGCCTTTCAACAAATCCAGCTGGTCTCAACTGGGGTACCCCCTGCCCACCAGGCTGAAGCTTAACTCGCCTTCATAGTACCTAATGTGCAATTTAGATTAATCCTGACAAGATGTGTCGCTAGTATACAAAAACAACCCAATGGTATTTGGCCAATTGACTATGGTCCATAATAAAATGTGCGAGTTTTTTGGCGCCAATGTTAAAGTGTTGTTTAAACTGCAAAATCTGTAAGAACACATTCACAAAGAATCGCCGATACAAGCAGCTCTTTAAACAAAATCAAGGTGATAACAGCATTGAATGAGTCATAAAATGATTACGCCCAGGTGCTAAAGTCTGATTTTGAAACAGAGCAGGTGTTTCAGTCAAGGCTCGTTGTTTGTAAAAAAATAAATGTAAAAAACGCAGTGCGTCTCAGATGGTGATGATGGGCGGGCCATGGTGCTGTCACAGAGCTGTAGTGGAATGTGCAAGAGTGCGAGTGGCCATAAAGATTGAGTCCGGCCGTTTGCTTGTCCAGGCTCCTGTCTCCAGGGGTAATAACCACAGTAAGGGAAGATTACCCCCTAAAGCTACACTACAATCAATATGGTCTGCTTGGTCCTAGTTGGGGGGGGGGGGCAGTCCATAAATTCCTTGCCTCAAAGGCTCTGAAAAGGAACATAGAGTGGTTTAATACATACATTGACTTCATTTAGGGGTGTGTGAAGCTGTAAATGTAAACGTGTTGCAACCTTGAGCTGTATCATGATCTCTATCTCTAGCACAGTGCTCATCCTGGGGCCTGTTTTATGGGCCTCCAGGTCACAAAGTGACTACATTTTACCCAATATTTCTCAATATTGCTGCATTATTTTCAGAGGGCCCTGCTCCAAAACAGAAAGAGGCAAACCTTGGCCACTTTAAGCAACCTGTACTATCTGAAAATAAAGCGTGACTCAAAGAAATATTACCTTAATTGAATTCACTTTACGCCTTGCAGGCGCATAAATCAGGCGCTTCTTTCTGAGCTGCGCCTGAAAGGCATAACACTCTAAGCTTAGAAAACAGTGATAACATTAAGATGAGAGGCACAACAAAAGGCAACCATGATACCGACCCTGGTGTCATTTTAAGAAAAAACTTTGAGATTTGCCAAGTGCAAAGCTGGCGAAGCATAAAAATTATGCTTCGCCAGCTACAAAGGACATTTTACTGCTGCTGGCGAGGGCTGCTTGGACTCCTCTCCCCAGCCACTCTCAAACCACCCACTCACCGCTTGTTGTAAGTACTCCTGGTTATGACGGGGCATCAGGCAGAAAAGGAATGGACGGTGTAGGGCTGCTTTTGCAGATATTTCAAGATCGCCCTCTGCGACTCAGGACTCAGGTTAGCCTCAGTCCTTAATTTGAGCAGGTGGTTGCCAGTGGTTGCCAAGCGCCTCGAGACCCTACGGGTCGGTAGTGCGCTCTATAAATGTCTTTGATTGATTGATTGGGAGGCACTGGTACTCATTTTTCCACATCAGCTATTTTCCGAGACCAAGAGATGGAAAACACACACAAAAACGGTTAGACGGATGACGACAAGGATGGAAAAAAACATCACAAAGGGAGAAGCAGGAACCTACAAGAGTGAGATTAATGGGCAGGGAGCATTTGGTAGTAAATTATAAGAGGCATGAGGTGGTTTTAGGACTCCACAGTCTTGGGCAACATTTATTTGTACAGGCTGTGAGGTTCTGAGCAGAGCACAGGGTACTCGTACAATTTCTTTTACAAATTAAGCACTGGTTAGCCCCAAGTTGTAGGGAGCAAATCTCAACCTACAGCGCGGCCACTGGCCTCCAAACCAGTAGTCTTCAAACTTTTTTACACTGGGCTCGCTTGAGCAAAATGTTTTGGAGCCAGGACCCCCTCAAACCTTTAAAGTAGTAGTTCGAGATAAGGGTAAGGACGCTACTGAATAGAGGTTAATTTATAGTTTGTGAAACCTTTTAAACACAGGTAGAAGGGTAGGGGGCAAGCAGGTAACATGGCAGGAAATTTGTTTGCTACTGGGATGTTGGTTTTCTATTGTTAGAACACTTAGCGCATGTGTACTATGATGTAAAAGTCTATGTGAAAATAGTAAAGGCAAGAAGTAATTGCAGACAGTAGTATGGCTTAAAATGGAAATAGCAATTTTCAAAGACTTTCCAAGTCTAAAACGAACTTCATTTACTTAAATAAATGGGGCTTTGGATTGCTCATCCCTTGTTTTGCACAGGTAGATAAAGCAAAAAGTTGTTTGAGGGTTGGAGTTGATGATCCATTCAGCGGCAGCCGGCATGACTCCTGGGTGGGTGGGGGGGGAGGGGGCGGTAGTGATTTCGGAAGGAAGGGAAAAACATAAAACATTTTAACAATCACGTACAGTGTCATCGCCCAGTTCTGCGTCGCTTCTCCTGCTCTCCTGCTTCTGATTTCAGGAGCAGGAAGCCAGGCACCCTCCCCTGAGCCAATCACAATGCTGCAATTGCAATAACAGCATTGTGATTGGTCTGACTGCCATTACAAGGTGCTCAGCCAGGGGCCTGCATGGAGAAGTGAGAAAGTGTGCATGACTGGTTGAGCCAGCCCAAGAGGGCCAACCAAACAGCCACTGCACACTTTTAGGAGTGGGCAAACCACTCCTCCACTGCCCTGCTCGCAGAGCAGCCCTGCCCACCCGCCCGCCCACAAAGCAGCCAAACCTAAAATGATAATAACTGAAAGTCATTAATATTTGATGTTTTTGCTTCTGCACTGCTTGAAAGCACTGGGGCGACACTTCTCTGCCATAGTGGAGGAGACGCCCATGGACTCTATTCATTTATGAATTCTCAGGCTTGGAAGAGGATGTCGGAGGATAGAGGAGTTCATTGAAAATGTATTTGGTGTATAATGCATAGCGCTTCAAATGACCAATGCTTGGCAATAGGAAGCAAAGAAGGGATCACAGCAGGGCCGGACCCGCCGTTGCAGGCACTGGGTGTTTCCCTGGTGGGCTCCCAGGGTGGGGGCCGGTTTGGGCCCCTTGGGGGGTGTTACTGTTTCAGGGGGTCAGCAACATCACTGCCGTCGGTATTACGAGTTGGCTTTTTCATGAGCTGACGGACGGCAGTGGTACCGCCAGCTTCAAGTCAGCGGTATCGAAGGATTTGAGGTGCATACTCGCCACTTTCTTGTTCTTTTGGTCAGAGTTTGACGTGGATCCCTTTCTTCAGGTCCCCGTTCACAGAAACATCTTCACCCCGAGGATTACGTTGCTGTTTGTGGCGATGTACGGGTGTGTCGTTTTTGTACCATATACTCAATGCCTGGACTGCCCTCATATAGGCCAGACTCCGGCAATGGGTAGGTGGTATATTTCCACATGTATCATGCGTATGTGTGCATCCGACACATATGCAGTCGAAATACTCACACAGGCACCAATACATAGTGAAAACCAATCACCACCACAGCAAAATCTCTGCAGCCACACTGCGGGCTCCACAGTAAACTGGTAATACAACAGTCAGAAGAGTGCTGGCGCTGCTAGCTCCTGGCAGCAGCGGTGTACGGGTGGCCAGACTGCCAAACTTATAATCAAAGTGGTACAAAAGGGGGTGGTGATGGACGGAGCATCTTAGCCAACTCTGCCACCCCAGTTCAGACATGGCCATATGCAAATCAGTCTGACCCGGTGCCTCATGGGAACAGACCAGCCCGAACTGCCAAGCCATGCTTTCCCTGGACCGGATTCAAGCTTCCTAGGACCGGTTTCTGGCATTACAGCCATCTTCAGCCAGGCTTGCTTGAATCCAGTGGCAAAGTGAGCAAGGGACGCACGTCTGAGCATACCCTGCCAACTTATGGCGAACAAAGCGGTACAAAAGGGGGTGGTGATGGACGGAGCTTCTGTACCAATCAAACACTCACACCCAGTCAACATATCTAGGTTTAATCCATCGCCGTTCTTTAGCCCACTCTGCCACCCCAGTTCAGACATGGCCATATGCAGGTCAGTCTGACCCTGTGCCTCATGGGAACAGTCCAGCCCGAACTGCCAATCCATGCCTTCCCTGGACCAGAAACAAGCTTCCTAGGACCAGTTTCTGGCATTACAGCCATCTTCAGCCAGGCTTGCTTGATTCCAGTGGCAAAGTGAGCAAGGGACTCACGTCTGAGCATACTCTGCCAACTTATGGCGAACAAAGCAGTACAAAAGGGGGTGGTGATGGACGGAGCATCTGAACCAATCAAACACTCACACCCAGTCAACAGATCTGGGTTTAATCCATCACC
The DNA here is from genome assembly GCF_964263255.1 of Lissotriton vulgaris. Lineage (NCBI taxonomy): Eukaryota > Metazoa > Chordata > Amphibia > Caudata > Salamandridae > Lissotriton > Lissotriton vulgaris. Next base: position 429,435,348 of record NC_141687.1, read on the forward strand.
GTTCTTTAGCCCACTCTGCCACCCCAGTTCAGACATGGCCATATGCAGATCAGTCTGATCCTGTGCCTCATGGGAACAGTCCAGCCCGAACTGCCAATCCATGCCTTCCCTGGACCAGAAACAAGCTTCCTAGGACCAGTTTCTGGCATTACAGCCTTCTTCAGCCAGGCTTGCTTGATTCCAGTGGCAAAGTGAGCAAGGGACTCACGTCTGAGCATACCTTGCCAACTTATGGCGAACAAAGTGGAACAAAAGGGGGTGGTGATGGACGGAGCATCTGAACCAATCAAACACTCACACCCAGTCAACAGTTCTGGGTTTAATCCATCACCGTTCTTTAGCCAACTCTGCCACCCCAGTTCAGACATGGCCATATGCAAATCAGTCTGACCCCGTGCCTCATGGGAACAGACCAGCCCGAACTGCCAAGCCATGCTTTCCCTGGACCGGATTCAAGCTTCCTAGGACCGGTTTCTGGCATTAAAGCCGTCTTCAGCCAGGCTTGCTTGAATCCAGTGGCAAAGTGAGCAAGGGACGCATGTCTGAGCATACCCTGCCAACTTATGGCGAACAAAGCGGTACAAAAGGGGGTGGTGATGGACGGAGCTTCTGTACCAATCAAACACTCACACCCATTCAACAGATCTGGGTTTAATCCATCACACTTCTTTAGCCAACTCTGCCACCCCAGTTTAGACATGGCCATATGCAAATCAGTCTGACCCTGTGCCTCATGGGAACAGTCCAGCCCGAACTGCCAAGCCATTCCTTCCCTGGACCGGATTCAAGCGTGCATATGGCCATGTTTGAACTGGGGTGGCAGAGTGGGCTAAAGAATGGTGATGGATTAAACCCAGATCTGTTGACTGGGTGTGAGTGTTTGATTGGTTCAGATGCTCCGTCCATCACCACCCCTTTTGTATAAACGTATAATCGGGCCTTAAATGTATTTATTCATTTACACACTAGAATTCCTCACAGTGAAAATAGCTCTTAGGGCCTTGTCACTATAACGACATGCCAACATTAAATCGCTACATATTTCATACTAGGGACCACACCCCTAACCCCCTCCTCAGGGGTGAATTATTAATATTCATTAATACTTAAAAGGAAGGTTTTTCCTTTGCCAAACCGATCATTTTGACTGGCCTTACTACAGGTCTAAACTGCAGCAGTGAGGCCTGAAGCCATATTTTCCTTGTCACACTAGAGGATGTCACAATATGGGTGCAGCCCACGTGTGACATTTAAATTTCCATGTCATGGATTTAGTTCTTATACCATATATTTTCCATTTAGGTGATTTAGATTTGCCAATCAGGGGTTAGCCAATTTTGGCATGTTTTAAGGGTCAGAGCATATACACTAGACACTAGACAGCAGTGTCCCAGTGTGGATTGTCTAAAAACCAGCAATTAAATTCAGCAAAAAAGGGGGTGACCCCACAAAAATCAGTGTCAGATTAGGTTGGAGTCATCTGTATACGGTTAAGCAGGTATTTGGAAGTACTCTATCGATGGGATGACATGGGAGTCTTTTCAGGACTTCATCATAGAGGCCATTATTGTAGAGTGAGAAATGTAATCAAGAGAGGAGGCAGCCCTGTTTAGCCGCACATTTAAGGCTTCATTACACTGAATCTTGCATTATGATGCAGGTGGTCATTCTGTCTGAATTCTGATAGGCTCAAGGAGCGCATCAGTCAGTCGTAGGCCTGCTGGTAATCCCTATGGACGGCGTTTACGCTGTAGGGATTACGATGTCGGTTATCAGCAGGTTTTCCATGTCAGGCATTACTACATGGAAAACCCGTCAGAAAGCGACTTTGGGGCCCCTTAGCAGGGCCCCCTTAACACTGCGGCCTCCAGTTGGAGACCAAGGGGCACCCATGGTGATGCCTACCACACGGTGCAGGGATGAGCAGATTCTCCCATTTACAACCGCAGCACAAGCTCCCATAGAGAAATGGGAATATGCGACCGCACAATGTGCAGTCATATTGTAATGCGGACGTCGGGACCGAAGGTCGGTTGAACCCAATTCCGCAACAGTGTCAGGTAGACGTGAGTCTGCCCGACATCCAAATAAGGCCCTAAATTCTGAACTTTCAGTTCAGACACCCATTTTCATCAGTGTTACTTCTGAAGTAGTGTTGGATACAGCATTTTTACGAGTGAAAGCAGGACTGGATCATGCCCTAACAAAAAGAACTTGCGTCACATCCTTTGCTTTGGGATAAGGTCAAAAGTCCAGGTGAAGTCCAGAAAGTTTATGTAGAGTGCCAACTTCTTTGTGTTCTGTATTTGTGGATGAAATGGAGTTATATGAAAACTTGTTGAAACATTGAGAGACCCTCTTTAAAGTCTCCTTGAATTGAATTTAGTATATTTTCTTTTTTCGTCCAGTTCACTATGGCCTTGAGTAGTACTTTTGTAGTCAATTTCAATGAGGCAGATGGGTTTGTATGATATTGGGTCATTTTCTGAGCCCTTCTTGTAAAAGGGAATGAAGATACTGCTGAGCCATGATATAGGGCAGGCTTTTAAAGATGAAGTCTTTTAAAAGGTTGAAGTTTGGATTTTTGCCTGCCATTCTAAAGGAGGCTGGAAAACCTTTGGGAGGACTATGTTTGGGCCCTGAGGTGTTTACTTTGGGAGCTCTTTGATGGTTAACTGTATGTGTTCCCCCTGAAGCACTGATTCATAATTGGAACTTAGGCCATCACCAATAGTGGCTTATCCATTTTTCTTCAGACAGGTTAGCTTCCAGAAGGAACATCCTGACACATCAATATGTGTGGTAAAGACATGCATCTGTCTTTACCACGTATTACAGAAATAATGATTTAGGTTTTGTTAAATTTATATTCCATTTAATAAGTCATACAATAATCATTTGAAATGAAAAATCGATTAATATTTGTCCGGGTGTATGGGTTATAGAGATCTTGAGCGGGGAAATGTATTCATACTTAGATATTAACTAAAAAAACCTGGCTATTAAGTGTTACATTTGATTTATTATTAAACTAAAAGATTGAAAGAAATTGAAAAAGAATTAGGCTTTGTTTTAGGCATGGAATGCAAGGGAAATAGGGATATTGGGTGGGGAGGGAAATGTATTAATAATAAGGTATTAACTAATAGTACCCGGAAAGTAATTTTTAATTTTTATTTAATATTAAATACATTCAAAATAAAATGTTGGATTTGTTTTAGACAAGAGTAATTCAAGCGATATTGGGTAGGGATACATTTAGGCATGGGATGCAAGGGACAAAGGTGTATAATACTCAGATATTAACTATTTATACCTGGTTATTTATTGTCTAAATAAAAGTACTGCTTAAAAGTGGACCAAATATATTTAATATAAGCACCAAAAGGTAACATACCTTAATAATAATTAGAACTTGTAAAGGTAAAAATACATTCGCAAATATTATTTAGTTTTAAATCTTAAATATTAAATTCAAACCAAATTGTCAGGGAAGTTATATAATTTTAATAACAGTAGAAACAATTTTAATAAACATCTAAATAATTCTGTATTAATATAAAAATATATATTTATTACACAAAATACGTGAGTAACGTTATGCAGTTTGTCTTACATTATAAAATGTATTCAGATATTTTCGCAGTTTCACATTGATTTCAATTGTCATTCTTCAGTTTTTACTCTTCAGGTTTTCAAATCTTGATTGTGCATCTGTTTCTACATTTGGTGGAACGTCGCGGGCAAGATCGGAAGCACTGAGGAAATGTGGTCAGGTAAGATTAATCTACTTAAAAAAATAACATATAGGTCGGTCATTTTATTTTAGGGAGAGAGGAAGGGAGGTAGCTTTTAGTAAAGTGATATTAATATTTGTTAAGTTACTTTTAGAGGGAGTGATTCCACTCCTCGCCGGGTGCACAGCTTAAATGTTCTAGGCATCACAAAATATGCCACCAAATAAGTCCTTTGTTTACTTTTCTTCTTCTTTATTTTTCATCACAGTTATCAACATTCAGTTTCATTCTTCTTATTTTTACATATTTTTGCTCCTGTCACAAGGAGGAACGCTTACACTTTGGCTGTATTCTAAATGAGGCCGAAATGCTAATCCGAGGCTTCTTCTGCGCCACGATAGCACATGTAAGTTTTGTTCATGTCCATAAAATTCATATACCCAATGCATTTCGGGCCTTTTTATTTGGCCCTTCGTCAGGGGTTATCTACAATGCAAAAATACATGATTAAGTCTGTGTTTTACTCAATGCCATTGCACCTCAAGTCCTAATAAAACATTTATCCATCGTCCTTCTTGTGACATTCTTGTGACATTTTTTAATCCTTTTGCCATCACAAAAACGCGATAAAATTTGACAAAAGGATTAAAAAATGTCACAAGAAGGACGATGGTTCAACCAGTTGTTCACAACAGCTCTCATTAGATTCATGAATCGAGCATGGCACAGAGAGAACAATACATGTTTTGTTTCATTATTGTTACCTGTTTTATTATTTTTATTGCAACGAGAATATGTAATACTTGGGAAACACACCACGCATACCGAGGCAAATGACTAACGTGATTATGACATCTACGGGAGGGCGGGGTAATAATGATGAGTACATTTTGGGTTGTCGAATATCGGAAGGGTTGAATGAGGATTAAGGAAGTCGGATATTCAGAGTGTCACATGAATTGTATTATGGGGTATGTAGGCGGTGATTGATTGGGGAGGATGAAAAAGCAGCGCGAATAGAACAAAAACAGACTAATTAAACACAGGTGCAATAGAGGGGCGGGAAAAACAACAGGTTTAAGGAGGCGGGTTCACATTATGGAGTGAAAGAGTTTAACATCGTTTTGATGTGGAAGCAGACGAAAGAACGAGAACACAGGCATTTTGTAAACAGGTACGCATATGTAATAATGGTGAAAAAGAGTGGGGGAGTGAGTATTGCACAACGGAACAGCGGTATGTGGCAATAGGCGCGTAAGGGAAGGAGGAATAAGGTGGGGTGACAAGGGGAGATTGAACGATGGTGCGGAAGGTTCTATGGCACCTGGGAAGGATATAAAGATGGAAAGGCAGGGAAGGGGATAGAGTAACTCATGGCAACGTGTAGCACTAGGCTACGTTTATTAGCGGGAAAACGTTAGATCATGAAACAGCTTCGCTTGGATAAATGTTTTATTAGGACTTGAGGTGCAATGGCATTGAGTAAAACACAGACTTAATCATGTATTTTTGCATTGTAGATAACCCCTGACGAAGGGCCAAATAAAAAGGCCCGAAATGCATTGGGTATATGAATTTTATGGACATGAACAAAACTTACATGTGCTATCGTGGCGCAGAAGAAGGCTTGGATTAGCATTTCTGCCTCATTTAGAATACAGCCAAAGTGTAAGCGTTCCTCCTTGTGACAGGAGCAAAAATTTGTAAAAATAAGAAGAATGAAACTGAATGTTGATAACTGGGATGAAAAATAAAGAAGAAGAAAAGTAAACAAAGAACTTATTTGGTGGCATATTTTGTGATGCCTAGAACATTTAAGCTGTGCACCCGGCGAGGAGTGGAATCACTCCCTCTTACAGTGCGTTTCATTTAAGCAACGTGGTAGGGCTGTCCACGTCAAAACCGGGGAGTTGCACGCGACAGAGAGAATAACAGAGATAAACACAACATAATTGGAAAGAAAAGAAGGTGTGCACCGTGACCCTCATACAGTGCAGTTTAAGTTACTTTTAACCATTTTTACATTCTCATACAGGTAGTGTTTGTAAGCGCATGTCTTTAATATTAGGTTTTAAAAAAACTTTACATTGGAAATACATCTTTATAAACCTTGATTAAAAATAACCATTTAAAAATGTTTGATGTTGCTGTTTTTGAGAGGTGTTTAACTTTCAGTGAGGAAGACAGCAGAGTATTTCTAGTAAAAAGAATTAAATTTAATTTTTGGGATTATTTAAAACATTTTTAAGGAAAATGTTTGGATTTCCTTGGTTTTGAATGGATGTTTTTTTTTGGTTCAAAGAGGATCGATTTTGGAGTTCGGATTCTATTTACCTGTACTAAGTTTTCAGATTATCAAAGACTGTTGGTGAATGGATCATTAAATATATCACCGGCAGTTGAAAAAAGAAGACATCTGCAGGTATTGCCGCCACAGGTGAAGTGCCGGCGGGGAGCGCGGGAGAGGCTGTGGAGGGTGAGGCGCTCCAGCACAGAAGGTGGGAAACAAGGGGGCCCCAAATGTCAAGCGGACGGCTGGTTGCCGGCACCAAATCCCAGAATTCTGATAAGTGTCCGACAACGCTCAGCGTCTTCAAGCCAAGCGCTGACCCTGGGTACAGACCCCCGACCCCAATGCATTGCGACCCTGCGCCACACAAGAACAAGCAGCATAGCGATCAGCCGACAGGAGGCATTTGAACAGTGGGTCTGGCGTGACAGGTGTGGAGGTGATTGCAGTGATGGCGGAGCACACATCGCACCAGTATGGAAAGACCCTTGGGCACAGTCAGGCTAGGTGAGAGAAGTCAGCAGCTTGAGCAGAGCACCGTAAACATCTGTCGCTGGGGATGAGGCCCATTTTGTGCAACTGGGCAGGGGAGCGGTACAATCGATGCAAATATTTCAAATGTATGAGGCGTAGGTGGTAGTTAGGGGACAGACGTTTGGTCTGATTGCAGCAGTACAATCAGACCTCCTGAGAGAGATGAGAGCCCAGGCCCTCACCCCAAGCTACACGGTCGTGGTCAGCAGAGATCTGAGACGCTGCCAGCGTGAGGGCATAAATCTTGGTGACCAGCTTACAAGGGGAGCTTGATGTGTATGCAAAGTCCAGGACAGCCATCGAGGGTGGGGGCTGCGGAAACGTAGACTGGAGCTCCCTGCAAGAGGCTCAGAGTTGGGAATACAGCAGAGTGTCCATCGCGCCGGAGTCGGCAACAAGGGAGTAAAGGTGTTGTTAGGGTAAAGGTCCGACACCTTGGCCAGCCCCAAATGAGTTGCGCGTTTAACCATTCCGGCAGTCTGCAAAGGGGCGGAATGACGGATTCAGCGCAAAGAGTATAGCATTTGCAGAGAGCATGATAGAGCCGGTGTATCTCTGGAGTCCGTCCCAGGCCCAACGCAGGGTCTCCAACGTGTCAAATTTGCTGAGCACGGGTTTTGCAGGGACAAAGAGAGCAGTCAGAAGCGGCCAGGGGGCAGCAAGGTCGGCCTCCACCGCCACATGGAGCTGGAAAGGCGTTGGGTGTAGCCAGAAGTGGAGGAAGCTGGCTCGGGCGCTAAGGGCGTATAGTTTGAAATCAGGAGCACTTAGGCCACCGCATGATAAGGGAAGTGTGGGAATGGTGTATGCAATTCTGGGCTGACGCCCGGCCCATACCAGGGTGGTTATGAGTGAACGGAGTCTGCGAAAAAAGTGAGCAGTGAGAGGGATAGGGATATTCAATAAAAGGTTCAAGAACTTCGGTAGCACCACCATCTTGGCGATGGCTATGCGTCCCACCAGGGATAGGGGCAGTCAGTGCCTGAGGTGAATCTTGCACTCCAGCCAGTCCATTGCCTGGCCGAAATTCACCTTCCAAAGTTCGTCCACGTCCTTGCTGAGCCAGATGCCCAGATATCTAGTGGGTCCCGACGCCCATACAAATGGGTAGTCCGGTGTAAAGGGGACAGTGGCGTCCATGAGGGGGGAAAATATGGACTTGCCCAAGTTGAACTGGATGCCGTACAGGCCACCAAAACGCACCACCTCACAGACCATGGGGCCGAGATTCTGCTGGGGTTGAAGGACATACAGTGTGACATCGTCTGCATACATGGAGATGACCAAGGCATGAGCTGCGAAGCCGAGACCCCTCTGGGTATGAAGTTGCCTGAGCCTGGAGGCGAGGGGCTCCATGGCGATAGCGCAGAGCATGGGTGAGAGTGGACACCCCTGCCTTGTGCCCCGGGCAACAGGAATGGGCTCCGCGATTTGACCATTGACCCGAAGGCGAGCTGTGGGAAGAGTGTAGAGAAACTGAACTTTGTGCAGAAAAACCAGGCTAAAGCCCAAGCGAGGGAGAAGGTAAGAGGAAGGGCCACTCGAGAGTATCGAAAGCTGTGGTGGCGTCTAGAAGGGCAGCCACAGCTGGGAGATCAGTGTTGATCTGATGGAGAATGGCAAATACAGTCCAGAGATTGTGCGATGTGATGCGGGCGGGGATGAAGCCGGATTGGTCTGGGTGAGCTATCAGGGCCATGAGAGAGAGAAGATGGGAAGCCAGCAACTTGGCAAAGATCTTGTTATCGGTGTTGATGAGAGACAGAGGGCGGTAAGAGTCAAGGAGCTTGGGGGACTTGTCCGGCTTAAGGAGAAACGCTAGCAGAGCCTCGCGAAGCGAAGGGGGAAAATGACTGCACTCGAAAGATTAGTTGTACATAGCGGCAAGGTGCGGGACCAGTAGAGGCGTGAAAGCTTTATAAAAGAACGCAGGCAGACTGTCAGAGCAGGAGCCTTATCGCCTGGTAGGATATTGATAGCCACCGGGATCTCCTCCTTAGAAAAGGCTTCATCGAGATACTCCCGGTGGCTGTTGCCCAGCCGAAGGAGCTGAAGAGTATCAAAGTATTGATCAAGGATATTGTGCGAGGGCGCAGCCCCAGCGGTGTAGAGTTGAGAATAAAAGGCAGTGAATCTAGCCGCCACCTCCTCGGGAGAGGTTGTTCTTTCTGGGCCTCCGTCCTGAAGCGCAATGATATAAGATGTAGCATGAGGCTGTTGTAAAAGATTAACTAGAGTCTTGCTAGGGCAAACGCTCTCACCAAAGTGACGTGCCCGTGCCTCCCTGCCCAAAACAGAGAGCCCTCTGTTGGCCTCATCGTTAAAGTCAGTTTGCTCCTGATCTGCGTGAGGGTGTCGGGCAGGGGTCAAGAGAATGCAAGGAGTCCAGAGCTTTGGTCTCTCCCTCCAACCGCTCAAGAGCTCCGCGAATAGAGTGCAGTACGCCTGACTGCTTGGAGATCCATTCGCCAAGGATCACCACTTTAAAACCCTACCAAAGCATGGAATGGGAGTTAACAGAGCCGGCGTTAAGGTCAAAGTAGATTGCGATGGCAGTTTGAATCTCATCGCAAAAGACAGAGTCCCCCAGCGCATCGGGGGCAGCTGCCAGGCAAACATATGGCGCGGGGAATCCGGGGGATGTATGCAGAGGCGTACAGGAGCGTGATCAGAGAGGGTGTGCGCCCTATGCTCCACTGTGGTGACCCATGCAAAGGCGTCCTGAGTGGTGATCCAGAGGTCCAAGCGGGACCAACAGACCCTAAAGCCCATCACGTACATGCCCTCACGCGCTTCTGGGTGGGTGTGCCGCCCTGCATCGTGCAATGAGTTGTCGGTTAGTAAGGAGTGCAGAAGAGCGGTAGTGCCTGGATGCAAAGTATGAGGTCCAGAGCGATCAAGGGTGGCGGAAGGTGTGATGTTAAAGTCGTCCCCCCCAAATCAGCGCAGCGGGACCAGGGTAGTGATGTGATGCCAGGTATAAAGAGGATCCCTGGAAAAAAGCAACTCACTCACTCATTCGTACTTATAGTAGTTACTGGTCAAAAACTAATTTATATCGTTCACAGACTTTTTTTATATAAAAAAAACACATAAATAGATAAAATAGAATGCATTACATAATACATTTTGTTGTTCATAAAAGGAATAACATTTCATACAGTGAATAAAACAAAATTACCAAATAATTCATCAATGTGCATATATAAAACAACCCAGAGAAAAGCACATATTAAGGTGTTTACCGATCCTGATCTAAGGACAAATAATACAACTCATATGAATCAAAAGCACAACCCCAAAGAATCAAAAGCAACACATTTATGGTACTAATTGCACGATTCAAAAATGCCCTTGCATTGATTTTAGAACAGATCTCTTTTCACAGTTGGTCTTATACCAGAGATTTTACTGGGCTTGAATTCTACAAACAAAAGAAAGCGTCGACGCGTTTCAGTGTCACTGCCTTTGGATATCGGCACACCTTCCTCAGGACAGATTTGAAGTCCCTTGGGGTTACAATCGTGTATCCTTCCTGTATGTAAGAAAAGGATTGATTCAATATATTTTAAGGACATTGCTAATTGGGAGAAAAGATGTTACCTCTTACTATGGTAGTTTTATTCATACAGTCATAGGACTATCTATCTTCTTTCAGATACCGGGTATAAACATTATCATATTACAACCCATATATTTTAAACTTTTAGCTTCCCTGAATTCCTAACGGCCAATGCCATACTCTACATACAGTTCATCTCTTATACCCTCCGTTATAACCTAGTTGATGACCAGTTGGGACTAGGTCCACTTAAACACTCATGCATGCCTTTCACTCAGATTATTACTGACCTTAGAAAAAAGGTCTGTTTCTTTTGAAACAGGAAATCGTCAAATCCACGTTAGGCTGTCTTCTAGATCAATGTCTATAGGAAATACGTGGTCTGGAAAGATACAATGTTATTTGTTCAAACAATATGCCCAGACATATGTTGGTCTACTAATCTGAGCTCTCTATAGATGTAAGTAGCTCAGAAAGTATAAATGTATCTGGTAAATTACCATAAGGGGAGAATCCGTGCAGGGAGAATCCCTTGTCTTTCCTCCTGTCTGGATTTCTATGATCGCCCTGGCCTTATGCTGAAACACCTTCTGGATACCGGAGTATCACCTTATGTATGGAGGCCCCTATGTGGGTTGAAATCAATAACTTTATTAAAAATACGGGTCTCAGATTTTTATGTCTCCCTTAAATAAAGCTTAGCTAGTAGCTGTATATATACCTATGGAAATAGGGGATAGCCTCTTCCCCGTGGTATTCTTTTCCTTAAAAATTTCCCAACACCTTTGGATAGCGGTGAATGGCTTGATAGGAGAGATGCCAAATCTGCACGGGATGGTAAATTACAAGTTGTTGTACTTATGCTAGATTGCGTGTAATTATACTTATATTAGGAATTGCTATCGGTGGCTTCATTTTAAAACACGTGGTATGATGCTTGACATAAAACATCCTGACATCTTTATGAAAGAGTCTTTAAATGGACTGTAATCATCTGGATGGCGTCGTACCTAATCCCAATATATCATTCTGTCTTGATCGAAATGCAGGTGTCTATTCTAATGGTAAAGTGAATGTCTAGCGTGAAGGAGCGGAGGTCCCTATTATATAGTTCCTCGCCTCTCCTAGATATACGCTATTGGTACGAACGTCTCACCCTATTAGCTAGAGATTAGGGCACATAGAGGGGACCAGTTGTAAGGGAACAGTAGGCTTACAATTACAACCAGAGTCAAAACCCACTTTAGATACGATAGGCTTTAGGCTAAACTCGATTTAAATTTGGACTCTCACTATGGATAGAAGACAACCCGCCTTAACTATAAGATATTGTTAAAATCGATTTAGTCCCGTATACAATATCGGGTCACTCTTGCTTACCTTAGCACTGGTCTACTCTCGAACGGCCACGGGTACACTTCCTCCTGTATGTTTCTCTGTTCTAAAGGCGTCTTGCCGCTCTCATATATATACTGCTATCAGTTCTATTGGGTTAACAGTATCCATTACAGTCGAATAGCCAGCCACAGGATGTGATTTACCTTTATTATGGGGACGCCCTGCCATCCTATTACAATGATAAATAGACGAAATAATAGGAGTGAGACATAAATGGGACCATTAGACTATCTCGCCAATAGCTATTTGTTACTTATGGGAAAGAAATTTAAAATAATGACGACAAACCATTAATGTTACCTGAATAAAATATGTCCTTGTAATCATACCCCACTAACTAAGACGGAGCTGGTTATAATAATATAAAAGTACGATTAGGTATTTGAGCCGTAACATCACACTATAAACAAGGACCCTTCCCCCCTTTACCAGCGTTTACGCCACTACAATATGGCGCCTATGCATAGCGGGAACCGGGCGCCTTTGCGCTCATTGCAAAAATAGTAAATCTAGGGATAAGTAGACGTGATATTGGAGCCTAACAAATATACTTGTTTGGAAACAGCATTCCGTCTTAGTGCCAGTATTAAACAATAATATCTTTCATATAAAAATGCTCCGATAATCCAATTGGAAAATATTTCTTTGACATGGTAATTTAAGTAAAATTTCCTTATAATCGTATCCCGCTGATTAGGATATAGTCGGCAACAACATAAGAGTGAACATAGGTTAAACATTTAGAGCCATGTATTATCCTCGGAGGACTCTTAATATCCATACACCATTACAAAATGGCGCTCAGTTATACCTAAAGCTTGCCGTTTCTACGCAGGCGCGTCAGGCAATAATACCTATACACCTGAACCCTGTTAACCCAATAGAACTGATAGCAGTATATATATGAGAGCGGCAAGACGCCTTTAGAACAGAGAAACATACAGGAGGAGGTGTACCCGTGGCCGTTCGAGAGTAGACCAGTGCTAAGGTAAGCAAGAGTGACCCGATATTGTATACGGGACTAAATCGATTTTAACAATATCTTATAGTTAAGGCGGGTTGTCTTCTATCCATAGTGAGAGTCCAAATTTAAATCGAGTTTAGCCTAAAGCCTATCGTATCTAAAGTGGGTTTTGACTCTGGTTGTAATTGTAAGCCTACTGTTCCCTTACAACAGGTCCCCTCTATGTGCCCTAATCTCTAGCTAATAGGGTGAGACGTTCGTACCAATAGCGTATATCTAGGAGAGGCGAGGAACTATATAATAGGGACCTCCGCTCCTTCACGCTAGACATTTACTTTACCATTAGAATAGACACCTGCATTTCGATCAAGACAGAATGATATATTGGGATTAGGTACGACGCCATCCAGATGATTACAGTCCATTTAAAGACTCTTTCATAAAGATGTCAGGATGTTTTATGTCAAGCATCATACCACGTGTTTTAAAATGAAGCCACCGATAGCAATTCCTAATATAAGTATAATTACACGCAATCTAGCATAAGTACAACAACTTGTAATTTACCATCCCGTGCAGATTTGGCATCTCTCCTATCAAGCCATTCACCGCTATCCAAAGGTGTTGGGAAATTTTTAAGGAAAAGAATACCACGGGGAAGAGGCTATCCCCTATTTCCATAGGTATGTATACAGCTACTAGCTAAGCTTTATTTAAGGGAGACATAAAAATCTGAGACCCGTATTTTTAATAAAGTTATTGATTTCAACCCACATAGGGGCCTCCATACATAAGGTGAAACTCCGGTATCCAGAAGGTGTTTCAGCATAAGGCCAGGGCGATCATAGAAATCCAGACAGGAGGAAAGACAAGGGATTCTCCCTGCACGGATTCTCCCCTTATGGTAATTTACCAGATAATTTTATACTTTCTGAGCTACTTACATCTATAGAGAGCTCAGATTAGTAGACCAACATATGTCTGGGCATATTGTTTGAACAAATAACATTGTATCTTTCCAGACCACGTATTTCCCATAGACATTGATCTAGAAGACAGCCTAACGTGGATTTGACGATTTCCTGTTTCAAAAGAAACAGACCTTTTTTCTAAGGTCAGTAATAATCTGAGTGAAAGGCATGCATGAGTGTTTGAGTGGACCTAGTCCCAACTGGTCATCAACTAGGTTATAACGGAGGGTATAAGAGATAAACTGTATGTAGAGTATGGCATTGGCCGTTAGGAATTCAGGGAAGCTGAAAGTTTAAAATATATGGGTTGTAATATGATAATGTTTATACCCGGTATCTGAAAGAAGATAGATAGTCCTATGACTGTATGAATAAAACTACCATAGTAAGAGGTAACATCTTTTCTCCCAATTAGCAATGTCCTTAAAATATATTGAATCAATCCTTTTCTTACATACAGGAAGGATACACGATTGTAACCCCAAGGGACTTCAAATCTGTCCTGAGGAAGGTGTGCCGATATCCAAAGGCAGTGACACCGAAACGCGTCGACGCTTTCTTTTGTTTGTAGAATTCAAGCCCAGTAAAATCTCTGGTATAAGACCAACTGTGAAAAGAGATCTGTTCTAAAATCAATACAAGGGCATTTTTGAATTGTGCAATTAGTACCATAAATGTGTTGCTTTTGATTCTTTGGGGTTGTGCTTTTGATTCATATGAGTTGTATTATTTGTCCTTAGATCAGGATCGGTAAACACCTTAATATGTGCTTTTCTCTGGGTTGTTTTATATATGCACATTGATGAATTATTTGGTAATTTTGTTTTATTCACTGTATGAAATGTTATTCCTTTTATGAACAACAAAATTTATTATGTAATGCATTCTATTTTATCTATTTATGTGTTTTTTTTTAAATAAAAAAAGTCTGTGAACGATATAAATTAGTTTTTGACCAGTGACTACTATAAGTACGAATGAGTGAGTGAGTTGCTTTTTTCCAGGGATCCTCTTTATACCTGTTGTCTATAGCACCCTGTTCCCTGGAACTTGTGGGGTCTTCTCTCTTTGTGTTGACTAGTGATGTGATGCCCCACCAGCGCAAAGAAGTCAGGATTGGGAACATATATCGCTGCAAGGATCATAGGTTGGGCCAGGCATTTAATGTGTACAATTGGGTGATTTGATGGGGTGTGGATTTAAAAGTGCCATCCATCATCCAAATTTCACTGTTTTCTAGTGTGACTATGTTATGAAGGGTTGTAAAGATGAAAATATGTTTCCTGAGGGTGTTGGTTGTCATAAACAAAGAAAGGTTTGTGGTTGAAAGACTGATAATTCTTGGCGGAGGAGTTGTGGGCATACTACTAGCAACATGCATGGGGCTATTCTGGGCTACCTCTCGCAATACTGAGCCACCAATTTCATTGGAGGTGGCACCAAGTGCTTTGTGCTGTACATTTTCTGTTGCAGAGGAGTTATGTTCTGTTGCTCTTTAAACTGCGTCACCAAGTGTAGCATCTTTGCCTTTGCAGCAGGTTGAGAAGTACTCCACACACCTTCACCTTCAACGACTGCTGGGCTCAGTAAGTCTCTCCTTACAATAAAGGTATCCCAATATTTTAGGAGTTTATAACCCCTCTTGGAGAGTACGCATTTGGCTTGTTTTGAATGTTTTGAATATGAATCTTCCTGTTCTGAAAAGAAATTTTCAAAATGTTATGAAAATATTTAATATCTAATCATTTTCATTGAAAAATGTTTTAAAATGTATTACTGGTTTTTAATCTCTGCTTCTGAAAGTAAAACATGTTATTTGCTGTAAGTCTGTTTATGGAGAGCCTTTATGAAGTTTAATTGGTTTAAAGATTTTTATTTATACTGTGAAAAGGAAATAAAATTCTTATTTTATCCATGGTGTCTTGTTGAAAGTAGATAACATGGTTCTGTGAAATCTTTTGGTAGGGAAAAAGGTTATATTTCTGTTTGAAGGAAAAATATTTTATGTTTATGGTAACTTCGGAGGTGGAGTTTGGCTTTTAGTCGATTATTTGTTTCTGAGGGCCTCCAAGGAAGTTGGTGGTAGGTTTTTCAGTTTTTCTTTTCAGGATGTAATTCTGAAATAATGCAAAATAGATAATATCTTTTGACATATGCTTTGAAAATGGTTCTTGCTTTCAGAGAAAACCAAACGTTATGCATTTGAAACGTATTTTACAAACAATTACTTTAAATGTTTGGCTTCCAATGTTGCTTATGGTATTTGATTCTTGTTTTTGTTTCTGTAAAGTGTTTGGTAAAAAATTATTATTATTGTTCGTAAAAATGTTGGATTATTTTCAAAGTTGATATTCTTTTCTTATGGAGGATGGTTTGATTTTGATCTAGATTTTTAAAATAAAGATGAAGGAAAATGTTTAAACTCTGAAATTAATATGTCTTTTCATTTTAGTTTATGGCACCTTCCCAAGTGTCCAGCATTATCCCCGAGTTGGAACAGGGCAGAGTTGGAATATTAATTAAGCCCCCCAGCCAGGATCCAGCACCTTCTCTGAGTTGGCATAGGGCGGAGTTGGAATAATAAATCTGCCCCCCAGTCAGTGCCCAGCACATTCACGAGCTGGCACTAGGCAGAGTTGAAATTGTAATTCTGCTCCCAGTCAGTGTCCAGTACCTTCTCCGAGTTGGTACAGGGTGGAGTTGGAATCTGGATTCCGTCCCCCACTCAATGAAATTTGCTTCTTTAAAAATAGGTCTGTTGTTGAGTTATGAAAATGTACTATTTGAAGAAATTCTAAATGTGCTAGTAAATATTATTGAAAACTTATTAGAAATGATTTGTAGAAATGAGCTTTATTTGTCACTTATTATTGTGAGGAATAATACTTAAGTTTGGCAGTAGTTGTCACTGTGAAAGTGAGGCAGTTGCTGCTGCTTTTTTGTGGTGTGTGTAGTCACCTCGTTGATTTAATGACACACTGATTACAAACTGGTGGATGCCAGTTGATAACTGTTTTTGTGATAAACTCTAAATGAATTTCAAAATATGTGAGATTTTTTTCTCATTAAAAGCCTGATTAAACCTATAATTTAAGTGGTGTATGAATATTAAGATATTAAATGCGAGCATGTCATCTTTAGTCATCCACCATCTTGGTAGGGGCATGTATACCTTATGTTTAAAAGAACACAGTACACAACTAATTCATGAAAGAAATTATATGTTATGTTTAAAAAGGTTTTTTATTGTGTAAAATACTTTTTATAATTATCAATTTAAAATAAATGCATTGTAAGGGTATGCGTTGTAACAGAATGCATTGTAAGGGTATGCATGATAAAGGTAGATTTAACATAAATGTATTGTAATGTGTGGTAAAAACATATGCGTACTAAAGGAATGTGTGATAAAGAATGTGTGGTAAAGGCATGATTGGTCAAGTTATGCATTGTAATTAAGGCTCTCTGTTTTCCTTTTTTACTGATTTTTACAGATTAATACAGGCAGAAAACCATTTATTTTCTCATCTGTATTTATTTTTAAATGTAGATAAAAACAGAAATTGGGTGCTTTTTGAGTGATTCTAAATACACTTTGCCATGATAGCCAGGCCAATAACGGTGTGGATTGATAGGTAAAGGGGTTAAAAAAGGAATTTTCGTAAAGGGGCTTAAACAGCAGTAGATATGCACAAGGCTGATATTGAAATGTGCATATTTTCACATAAGTGCGTTGATTTATCTTTTGCATGTTTTCATATCACCGAATCCTAGCAGGCGTTCAAAAGTGAATGCATATTTATTGGTTAAATAAATGCGGAAATATACCAGTTTCAGCTTTGTTTTATTTACAAAACTCAAATTAAATATGGATAAATACAGATAAAGTTGACAAAAATAAATATGGATAAATACAGACGGAAATGTCAAAAAAATACATACCATAAAACCGGGAGCCCTAATTGTAATGTTGTATATTCCTTCCAGTATGTTTGTTCTGCAAGTCCTTCGCCAATTTTCTTTCAGAATCATTCTTTGATGCTGTTTTCTCCAGGTTGTTTGAGGTGTTTTGAGTGCCTCTTCCTTTTTTCTTCTTAGAAACGTTTTGTAGTCTTTCCTGGCTGTTTACATTTCCTCCACTAGGGCCTTCGAGTTGATTAATGTTTTCAGTTCCCTCTTGGTTTATCTATAGGCAACAGGACACAAAGGTCATGTTTTTTAGAGATCTCAGTCTGCTCCTGCTTAATTGTCTTGATGCTAATGGTGTTATTGTGTCCAGCAGGTTTTGATAGCTGATCAGCCAATTGTTCTTTTACACTGTGTTAATTTATATCAGGTTGTTTGGTCTTCTCGCCATTCTTCTAATTTAGGATGTGCAGTCTAGTTCCAGTTCAGTCTCTCTTTGGTAAAAGAGAAAAATAGTCCCACATACTATTTAATTCTCGATGTTGTGGAATCTCTTTGAGGGTAATAATCCTGGTGTCGAGGAGGAAAGTGTTGCGGTTGCTTTCTATTCTCCACAATAGCCCACAGTCACCACATCTACTCCAGTCTTTGGCTTGCAAGAGGATATAATCAATACATTTGTTGGGTCCTCTTGCATTGCAAATGGGATTTAAAGGATGAGCCTTATATGATTTCGTGTAGAGACGACTACGTCCTTCATATTTTCCCTTCTTTTATATCTAAAGCAGTTTTTCAGTTTCAACCAAAATAACTGCTGTGTTGCCTGGCTTCTTTGTTAAATGTACAGCCCCCTACACACCAATCAATGCTTTTTATTCAAAATAATGGTTTGCATCAAATGACTAGCTGGGAAGAGAAGTTGCTTTGTCTAAGCAAACCTTGGTATGGTGAATGGTAGTCTGCATTAGTTTCTGTCCTCAGCCATGATGACGGTCAGCATTGAGAACCTTAACCTGAAATGGATTTCCAGGAGGAATGCATTATCTAGGCATTAAACTGAATGTAGGCCTAGCCAATATGATGCAGTACAATCTAATACCCTGATATCCAACCCTAAATTAGATTTTGCTAAGTGGTATTGTCTTCAATTATTCCTGAGGGGCCAGACACAGAGCAATAAAATGGTGACAGTGCCACACTAAAATTGTTATTGGAATAAGGCCTAAAACTGTCCCCAGAGTGCTGATAATATATATGTCATTAGACATTAAATCATTCATATGGGCCTATCCAGACCATGTCTGTATAGCAACAAACTACTCATACCGAAGCAGGTGATTTTCGGTGGTCGCATATGTATTTTGGCTACTTAGAGCATCATTTGTGCCAATTGGTGTACTGGAGGTCCACTGCTCATGAACCCATCAATTGGGATGGTCATTGAAATTACATTTTGTCCTATATCGCTAGCACCAATGCACTTTATGAATTTAAATCACTTACACCATAAATACAAAATCCAATAATTGACTATTTTACAAATGTGAAAGAGCGCAATGGATGCATGACTCTGCCCCTCCTTGGGTTATCACAGACATCAGGGTGGATAGGTCAAGTTTGTCATAGGCTCTCCGGATGAAAAAGGGTATACACTCTGTAGGTCATTGTAGGAAATTACCATTTTTGGGTGGTGTACGCCCAGCATTTTGCCCCATCTGTGTTGGCTGTACTTTAACCTAGGGCCTATAAATTAAATGCCACTAGAGGACTGCAGCATCTATTGGGCCATCCACTAGAGTAGCAAGGTAAACATGGCTACAGGTTTGCCATTGTAACCTGACTGTAGCAGTGTTAAAACTGCAATTTGATCTGCCACAGCAAGCTCTTTTGACAGGTCTAACCATTCTTTTTGAATATTAATAACACCTCCATACGCCTTCTAGCCCATAAGGAAGGGTGCATGATATTTAAAAATAGGACATGTAAAGAACTAATGCTAAACATGTCCTTACAGTAACTTGCACTTAAAAGCTAATTTTAATATAGCACGGCTTGCTGTTCCTTAGAGAAGATCTGGGATGCTCTATCAGATTTAATGCTATATTTGGCTAGGAAACACTTGAAACATAGTTCCAGGACTCTTTATTTGTAATATTTATTAAAAGCTCAATGCAATAGTGAAGTCGGATTTTAAATAAATATTAAGAAAATGGGCAAAATAATTAATTTTTTTGTAAACATATTTTATTGGTTGCATGTTAACAAAGTACAAAATACAGTACAAGTCATTGGCATAATACTTCGAGTCAATGTCTAGAACTTTACACTACGTCACTTTAATTGTATTCAGCTATTGCAGCAGTTCCTCAAGTCAATAGCGGCACTGTAATCTACTCATGGTTCTCATCCTTCCCTCTATGCAGAGCCAACCAACTACCAAAACTACTTCTAACCTCACCTAAGTCCCACCCCCCTCCCCCCGCCACTGGTGTGTATCATATAAAGTGTCAAATACAAAACACGTCTCCAGGCCCAGCAGCAATCTAAGCATTCCCATGACTGCAGTGTACAGGGCCTCCTTTAACAACAACGCTCCCTATTTATTCTTCCTCTGTTTGGTGATCATTCAGCAATTGCACCAGCATCTCCCATGCCGTTGCCGTTTCTAGAGCTTTCTTATTGTTCGAGCGTCGTGCCTGTTGGAATCTAATAACACTCTCACTACTGGCCAACTTACTGAACTCTGCCTTCCATCTCTTACCATTGGGACCCTCCTTCGACTTCCAGTGCATTGTTATTTCCCTTTTCGCTAGTAGTAATCCCATATCCACAAATGTACTGGTCACCTTAGTTTTGGATGTGTGGGGGAACCAATGTAGCAAGCATGTGGCTTTATCGAAATCTAACCGTCGGTCAGTGATTGCATTCAACAGGTCTCCCACTTCCTCCCAGTAATCCCCTAACTTTGGGCATTCCCACAACATGTGCTCCAGCTCCACCCCTCCTCTTGCACATCTAGGACATGCTGCATCCTCTACCTGAAAGTATTTCCTGATCTTACTTGGTGTTAAGTATGCCCTATGTAGAATGAAAAACTGCACTAGCTGGAACCGTGCATTCCTAGTTCCTTTTCCAGGCCCTGCGAAGGATATGTCCCCATGTGGTTTCTGGTATGGGCTTCCCGATGCCTGTCTCTCATTTTTGTCGTAACGTGTCCAGTGGTTTTAGTCCCTCATTTAGCATTCTGGTGTAAAGGCAGGTAACCGCTTTAAAGGTCCCTGCCGTCATCACCACATACTGACATGCCCACGTTGTTTTGGACTCTACTGATCCCTCCCTCCAGTATTTCCTAATTGCAGCCACTAGAGCAGCACGTAGCATAAATCGACCCCCAGGGAGGTCATATCTCTCCTGCAACACCAGATAGGGCAGTAATTCTCCTTCTTCGTATAAGCCCCAATACTTGAATCCCTACTTGTTCCCACTCCAGCTGAGGCGTCCAGTCTTCACCATGGGGTAACGCTGTGATCATCTTTCAGGAGCATAGGGGTGCAGTACCCCAGCCTTACGCTGGCTGCGATTCCAACATAGCCTCAGCGTTTTCTCCTCAAACTAGAGATCCCTACGGTTAAGCCTTTGCTGCATGAGTATAAATGACAGTATGTGTCTTTGGATTCCCCTGCCTCTCAAGTGCTTCGGGCCTCTAAACTCCATTGCAATTGCCTGCGTCAAAACATGGAGTTGTGCTGCTAAATAATAGAGCTCGAAATCTGGAACTGCTAGCCCACCCTCAGCTTTTGGTCTCAGTAGTGTCGCTTGTGCCACCCTCCTTCTTCCAGTTCTCCAGAGGAACCCCGCTATCATGGACTTCAGTAGTTTGAAAACCGAGGACAGGACCCACACGGGCAATGTCCTAAAGAAATATAACGACCGAGGTAAAGCCACCATTTTCAATAATGCTATCCGTCCCATCACCGACAATGGAAGCGTTGACTAAAATGCAATGCTACCCTTCAAAGCTCTCACATATCTCCCTATGTTCCCTTCCAACATATCAACGGCTTCATGATAAATACGAACCCATATGAAGGTCAGGCATATCAATTCCCAGCGGACATCCCAAGAGGGCGCAGGTAGTAATCCACCAGGTCTCGTCGGGAACAAGCACATCTTGTTCCAAATTCACTCTCAGCCCCGAAATGTCGCCAAACTTTGACAACAAATCTGCAGCTCCCTACAGCGCTCCCTCAGTGTCCGCCACAAACAGCAGCAGGTCATCCGCATATAGTGATATGTACTGCGGCTCCCCTCTAAATCTTAGACCTTCAAAACACTGCCCCAATCTAGCTCCAACCGCCAAGGGCTTTATTGCCAGTGCACATAAAAGTGGAGTTAACGAGCATCCCTGTCTCGTTCCCCGTGCCACTTGGCATTGGGGCAAAATCGACGCCCCCACTCGCACTCTTGCCACTGCAGAAGTATATAACACCCTAGTCCAGCCTACAAACGCTTCCCCCAGTCCAAACTGTCCCAATGTTTTGTATAGGTATGGACACTCCAGACTCTCAAAGGCTTTTTGTATGTCCACTGATAGTATCGTGGGCTTACGCGAGCCCCGTTGATCGTCCCCCATAATCCTCAGCAATCGTTGTATATTTGTAGCTGTGTTCCTAGTTGGGATAAACCCAGCCTGGTCCACGTGTATTAAGGCAGTCATGTGCTGTAGGAGACGGGTTGCCAATATCCGACTCAGGATTTTATAATCCGTGGTTAGCATTGATAGTGGCCTGTAAGCTGTCACATCTGTACCTTCACGCCCTGGTTTTAACAAAGGGGCACTAAGCGCTTCCCTCATGGACATAGGAAGGTGACCCAGTGCTCATGCTTCTTTATACACTTCTAATAACCACGGAGGTAGTATGTCCACATAGCGCGAATAAAAAATTCTATGGGCAGTCCGTCTACTCCTGGAGTTTTATTCCGAGCCATTTGTTTAATCGCACTCCTGATCTCTTCAAGGGTAATGTCCCGGCCTAATGAATCCACCTGTTCCTCTTCCAGCTGCGGAAGTGGTACACTCTCCAAGTAGGCTTCGAATTCTGTCTCTCCTGCCACCAGAGCACTTTCATATAATGTCTCCTAGTAATCCAGAATCGTGCCAGAATCTCACGCTGGGTGTATATGACGCTGCCATCTTGTGCTTCCAACGCCATAATTGGGGAGCCTCTCGAATCGGGAGTAGCCGACCATGCCAAAAATGCCCCCGTGCAAATGCTGAATATGATGTACTGAAAACCTGTCCTTTCCACCTGCGCTGCAGTGCATAACCTTCTCTTTTGGTAAGATGAGTTTCCCGTAACAGTGCTATGTGTACTCCCCTCCTGACTAAATATGCATGGACTTTATGGCGCCTCGTCATAGTGTGCAGACCCCTCACATTCCAAGTAATGCAACGCAATTCAGGTAACGTCCCCATTGCAGCTGAGCAAAGTCCACCAGTCGCTCCGCCCGTGCTCACACATCTTGTTGACCTAGTTCCCAACCAGAACCCCAACCTCCCCTTCCCCCACCCTCCCAAGAACAGGACCTAGAACAAAACTGCCAGTGCCCATCCAAACCAGATCAACAATTAACACATATCTAAGCCCACCAGTAGCCACTGAGGGCATGCCTTATGGGCAATAGGGGGTGCTCAGTGCCAACAGGCGACCGTGCAAACTCCTGAACCCATCCCGCTTAGATCCCCTGCGAAATCCCGTAATCCTCTTCCCTCCTTCCCACTTTTCCAGGAATCGTGGAGCTCCCATATTTGTCCAGGCCCACACCACAGTGCTATCTCCAAAAGCCCTCCTCCCTCGGGCTACCAACCTCCCACATCCTTCAGCCACAACAATCTCCTCAAACTCGCCAGAGATCTCCAACACTCCAACAGCAGCCTTCCAATGTACTTGCCACTACTCATCTAAAAGTTCATCCGCTGTTGCCGGCGTAACCTTCCGTGTCCGATATCTCATTGTCGGATTGCACCTTGTCCTTTTCTGTATCCGTAACCTCCTGTGAGTTGGTCAGCTGGTCTCTCGACAGAGCTGATACCGCTTCCAGCAGCCCTCGTCGCTCCACCGCATTCTGTGACGTCGATGGTTTCTGCAGCCCTTGTCCTCTGCGGCGTAGTCGTTGTGATTTCCGGATCTGATCGTCCCTTGGAGGATCGGAAATCTGAAGTCCCATTCGATCTGTCCCAGCTCTGAACGTTTCCAGCCACATCCACGCCTCACCCGGAGTGTCATAGAACTAAATCTTGCCATCCAAAATTATTCTCAGCCTGGCGGGGAACAACAAGGAGTACTGGATTCCTTCTGTTCTTAGCTCCTTCTTAACCGAAAGTAAGGACACGCGGCGGCGCTGTATTTCCATAGTATAATCCGGGAATAGTGTTACCTTGCAGTTTCCGACTTGATACGGGCCTTCGGTGCGTGCTTTCTGGAGCAAGAGATCTCTGTCTTTGTAGTGGAGCAAACGGGCCACCACCGGACGGGGCAGTCGACCAGGGAGCGGCGACTTCGAAGGCACCCTATGCGCACGCTCCAATGTGTAGAAGGAGGATAGTCCCTCAGGGGCCACTGCCGTCTTCAGCCAGTTTTCTAGATATCATACCATATCCGTCCCTTCTTCTTTTTCCGGCAGGCCCACCACGCGGATGTTATTACGTCGATTTCTGCTTTCAGCATCCACAGCTCTCCGTTCCAGTGCCTGGATACGGTCCAAGGCATCCGTCACTCTGCTCTCCAACGCGGTCTGGGGCGGCGCTACCCCCTGGAGTACTCCCTCCACTTGCTTTACTCTGTCCACTAGCTTCGAGTGGTCCGCCCACAAGAGGCCCAGGCCCGTCGCCACCTGCACAATGTCCTGTTGCAGGGCGGTACGAGAGTCCGCTATGGCCGCTAAAATGTGGTCAAACTGTTGTTGCATCCCAGGGTCTTGAGGCGTTTCCTGGGATCCCTGCTCCGTCTGGGTGGTGGTCTCTGTGTCTGATAATTGGTGTGCTCCATCTTTCTTTACCTTGGGTTTCACCATGATGTGGTCTTCCAGTTCACCTGTGGTATTCACAGGTCTCCACCACGTCACTATCACTGTCAGACGACCAAAGTGGTAATCAACAAGACCCACTGCAAATCTCCCCCGGTATATCTGTGCTGAGCAGTTCGCGCTAACCGGCCCTCAGTGCACCTACAGTAGTCAGGAGTCGCAGCTCCGGCGCATGCAAGGCAAGGTCCCAGCCACGCTTATGAGTTGAAAATCCCAGAGCTTCCTATACACAATCGTGTTCATTGTCAGGCAGCTCAATTCCGGGCCACAGGCTCCAAATAGTCCTAGGTCTGTATTTCACCCCGCCATTATGCCCGCTCGGGGCTCGCATCTCCCCCCGAGTCCACTCCGGTATCAAGTACGCGGTGCTCCACTAATGTGTTCTGGCCAGGCACACTGCTTGTTTCTTCATCACCGCAGCCCGTTGAGTGCTTTAAGCCCCTAAAGCCACACCGAGATCTTGCACCCCGGAGAAGCTCCCGCCTCCGCCGTTCCCTCCTGTCCGCCGTGCTTCCCCACTCCGCAGTGTGCTATTTCTGGTGCTCCCGGGCCGATCGCACCACGCTTAGCTGCCCGCCTGCTTCTCGGGCCCCTGGTCAGGTCACGACAGTGTCTACGCCCACTGTGCTCTCCCAGCCGCCTTACCCCAGGGAGCTCCGCTGCCTCCTCTTCGCCTCCAGGCTCCTATGCATGCCACTCTTCACTCACCCGGGCCTGAATAGGTGCTGCTACTTGCTCGCTCTGCGTGCTAGGTGACCCGCACAGCCATGGGGCGTCCAGGCACCCCTCGCTGCTCCAGTGGACCAGTTCTTCCGGGCCCGGCTCTCCAGCCCCCAAGTCGCTCTCGCTGCCGGAATACTCTAGTCCGGATCGCCCCCCCAGCAGGGCGTCACAGATCCCGGTCTCCCCTCGTGCCGTCCCGATCCGGACCGCAGGCAAGACTCCTCTGCTCCGGTTACAACAGCCCTCCTACAGCGGCGCTCCTACATCAACAGTGCCGATCACCACCGGCCTCAGCGCGTGGATTCAGGGCTTCGGGTTCGGCGCCATTTTGTTTCCTCCACTGGCTGACCTCCCAGCCCAGCTGCATGGCCAAAACGCCCATTTGGCGCTCAACAAAACTCTGATTTTACTCCAGCCCAGCTCCAGGTCGCCCCCAGCACACTTGGTGCCGCCAGGAGGGTCGAGTAAGTACTTTAATCAGGATTATTTTGGGGATTGTGCACGGAACTCATCGCTCACGCAGCCTGTCCCATCTGCTCCCAAGCCACGCCCATCAAAAAAAAGGGTACATGTAGAAAGTTACCTTTTCCCTGCCTAAAGCCTCAGGAGACTTTTTGCATTAGCCTCCAGCTACAGTCCTCTGAGGGCTCAAGCCCTAAATAAGGTGTGAAAACTGCGCCCAGAAGGGAAACAAGAGCCCGTGTGTTGGGAGATGCTTTGTTACTCTAGCAGAATTATCGCTTGGGTTCTGTCCAGGGGCTTAACTTACTTGAAAGATGCCTCTCCTGTCACAGACAGATGTCAAATGACACTTTTACAGGGCCTTCTTCTGTTCCCTCGGTCATGCGGGCACTAATCCAAGTGGGAAGCGAGCTGCCCACTGAACTGGTTTAGAATGACCATAGAGGAGGGGCTGCTCATTACCCTAGATGCACCTTTCGGGTGGGCACATATGCTCTCCACAAGGGGAAAAGAGTTTCACCATTGCAGTTTTAGGCAGAGAGGGACACTGTGAGATTTATTGCATTAGGACACACTGGAAATGATGCAAAAGTGGGTAGTGTAACCCCTGGGAACTTTTACTTCATTGGTTAGGGGGCAGTCAGGTGTCACCCCCACGCACAAACTGGTATCAGGCATAAGTGTGGCATCTCCAGTACCCTCCCCAGAACAAGCTGGACCTGAGAAAGATAAGGAGAGGACCGAAACTGCTGTCTGTGACATGAGAAGACCCCAGTAGGACTGGACCTGTTCGCTCATGTACCCAGGACATAGAAGTGATCTCCAAGGGTTATAAAGTTGACTTCCTGTTCAATCTACAGGGACACAGCAAGCTACAAGAGGCCATTTCTGCAACTGACCAGCTGACCAGTTCCTACTGAACCTGACCTGGACTCTAGCAGTGGCTTCTGTTTGAGTTGGTCTTAACCCAGAATGCTGTTCCTGAGGTCGTGAACCACTTGACTGTGGTTGGCTTCACTTCTCCAACCACACCAGGGGCCTCATTTATGAAAAGTGACGCATCGCTGCGTGAAAACAGCGATGCGTCACTTTTCACTGCGCACTCCATGCGACACCAATGATGCGTCATATTTAATGTATGACGCATCATGTCGCAAGGACTTACAGATACGTCAGTATTTCTGACGCATCTGTAAGCGCAAAAGTGACGCATTGCTGGAGTGTGTCACAAAAGTGACGCAACTCCAGCAATGCGTCCTTTCACATGGGGAAAGCCCCGTGTGAAAGGGCTTGCGTCAGTCTTACGCCTGCTGTGAGGCAGGCGCAAGATTTTGACGCAACAGCATCCTAAAAGTGACGCAGTGAAATCTCATAGATTTCACTGCGTCCCTTTTATGAGGCTTTTTGCGGGGGAACGCCCTCTCTGCATACATTATACCTGACACAGGTATAATGTGGCGCAGGGGTTTAAAAAGTGACGCATCTACCTAGATGCGTCACTTTTTAAATATGGCGCAACAAGGCGTATTTTGTACGCCGCTGGTGCGTCACAAAAAGTGACGCACCGGCAGCGCAAAACTGACGCAAGGCCTCATAAATAAGGGCCCAGAGAACTTGGAACTTTGAAACTTTCTGGCTCCAAAGACCTGTGAGGGACCATGACAAACCTGCTAAGCACATCCAAACAAGTTGCACTGCAGCTGGGCTGATGATAGAGCTTTCTCCTACATTGAGTTTTTTCGGGATGACAAATCCTCTTTGGTGGACCTTGCGAAGATGGTATCTGGCCTTGTGGAGCCCTGTTCGGCTACAGCCTGCAACCTTGACCTGCTGAAGGAATCCAAACTCCAATTTGACTAAGTCCAAATTAAGAAACCTTGACCAGGCAAAGGCGCTAAAAGTATCTGGCCAGTAAGAGAGCTTTCCTGGATGTGAAATTCAAACTTCACCCCCTCTGTGCTTTCCCATCAAAAACCAGCTGCTTCATCGAGACCTAGTCCAACAGCTATCCAGCCTCATGGAGTCCTCTTTGGCTACAGCCTGCTGCCTTGGATTTTTGACTTCCATTAGTCTCAAGTTAAAACCTCTAACTGGGTTGAGCCTCGTTTCTGTATCTGACCCACGCTCCTTTGAGGTCAGCCTCAAATCACGCCTTGAAGCGGTTGGCGCTTAACTCTATTTTGGTGCTGTTTTTTTTATGTTAAAAACTCTTATCTCTACTTCCCCTTATTCGATATTTGTAATTTTAGAGTCATTTAATTTATTAAAATATTTTCTCTTTTTCTAAATTGGTTTGAGATTTGTATTGTTTTGTGTTTTGACTTTATCACTGTGTTGGTACTGCATACATGCTTTACAAATTGCATCTACTTTAAACCTGTCTGCTCTGTGCCATAGTTACCTGGGGCTCTAGCTCAAGTTAATTTTGTGGCTCTGGTAGTTCACCCTGACATGGACTCTGTTTATTACTTAAACGCGGTATGCACCCCTTTAATGATAATTCAAGTTCTAATGATCAGTTAATAAATGATGAAACCCTAAATCCTTTCACGATCTCAGTTCAGAATCTGGGCTAGAACAGTGCTAACACTTGCGGTTTTTACAGTTATCCCATTGCATCAGAGACAGACTGCACAAGGCCTCTATACTCTTACATCCTTCCCAAATACATGCATACTTATTAAAATGGGGTAAAGATAGGAAGCATTGGCAATCACCCATAGGGCTCAATTTTTCAACAGGGGATTTGTCTGCCCTAATGGAGTCGTATGATGCGCTCCTTAGGGAATCCAAATTGACATTTTTCAACTTTAAACTCTTACCTAATTGGCACTCATCACCTCTTAGGTTATATAGAGCAGGTCTATTACAACAAAGGAACTATTGGAGATGCAGAGATGAGGATTGTGACATAGCCCACATCTTGTGGCACAGTTCTAAATGTTCACAATACTGATCTGGTGTACGATCCACTGTATAGGATACCGACAACGTGGCTATCTCTCCTTCCATGAGTTTGGGATATTTTGATGGTGTAGTGCACACAAAACATAGGCAATGGTGGTTGACAACAGAACTAGCAGCTGCAAAATTATACATCCTCAGGCACTGGAGGAAACCTCCACTCCCATCTAGCTAAGACTGGTTGTCCGACCAAGCCAGAATTGCAGAATGTGAGCCATTAATGTATCACTCATTGCTATTTCTTGGTGTGTAAATGGCAGTTGGTTCTGTCCTGTGATTGATAACAGTATTCGGTAGATTTAGGGATCTTTGTCTGCTCATGAATGATCTTTACCAACCTTAGGGATACGGGGGAGAGGAGGTTGGGATTTTGTTCTATTCGATGCACTATGCTACTACGCATTTCTCCACTCAATGGGGAAAATGTGACTAGCTGAGGGCGTATTGTAGTTGTGTTCTTTCTTTCAGCACAAATGATAAAGGTATTTATACAGTACACCTTCCTTTGTCCTTTTTCTCTACCAAAAATTTACTTCTCTCAAAATATATTGGGCTTCATTCACGAACTACACTTTCGAGTAGATTTACTACTTTTTGGTATTCACAAACTGCACTTTTGTAGTAACTTGCACATTTATAATAAGCCCAGCACTACACATGGCTAACAACTGGCACTGCAACACCTACCCATAGAAAATAATGACAGTAGGGACTAAAAGTAAAACCCCAGTGGTAAATGATGTTCAATTAAAACATTTGAAATCGCTTAAAATGAAATTAAATACACATACATTTTTCAAAAAATATTACAAATAGTATATATTTATTTTGTAAGTACGAAGTATGTAAAAACCTATTTTAAATTAAAAAAATATTGTCACAATAAATGTTATTCGCTTTTAATATTAATTTTAATATTAATTGAATGTTTTATAATTAAATATGTACTACTTTGTGTATGTTTTCACATTAATTTGTAATCATTTATACCTATTTTCAATGATTTTATTTCATTTACATTATTTCCTACTGGGTTTTATTTTAATCCATTCCTCTATTATTTTTCTATGGAAGGGTGTTGCAGAAGTAGTGGTTGCCCATGTGTAGTGCTGGACTTACTACAAAATGTATGTTATTACAAAAGTGCAGTTTGTGAATACTGAAAAGTAGTAAACTTACTCAAAAGTGTAAGTTATCTTTGTGAATGAGACCTATTTTTCTCACAAACACCGTTTAAGACTTCCACAGTTGCTCCTTCCTCCCATAATTCCTTCATCTCGATATCTTCCAAGCATATATCCTTGCCTCTGAAAGCAATTTCCCTTTGTCATCTTTCTTTTTCTGTACGACCTATAAACTTTAACATGAAACATCTGATGGTCTCCAAAACCCGCAGATCCTGAGAAAGTTTCTGCTATTTGCCATAAAACTGGGTTCATTTGACGCCCATCTTTAATGGACTGGACAAAAGCATAGATCTAGACTCCCTTGTTGTACCTTATTGGTGTTTCTCGTTTCTGCCTACTCATCTTCATGCTCTTTTTCTCTAAGAGAAGAAACTTGAATGCAGGCTAGAATCGAACTGTCCAAACCCATACTGGGATCTATAACCAGAGAACCCTGAAGCTCGTGGTGGATATTATCCCCTACCAGGAACATAATCACCAAACACTTTCCTAATATATTTTTTGTGACATCTTGATGGGATTGAAGGCCCTCACAAACCCAAAGTTTTGTTAACGAAGTCTTCACCCAAAAGGAAATCCTGCGCTTAGTCACCTCCATATCTGAAAGCCAGGTCAATCAATTTCTGATCAATCTTTAGAAGAATACTCTTCCTTCTTTCCATTGATAATGCAGTGTCAGCGTTCCCACTAAACATACTGCCCTCTGCACCCACTGATGCAGTCCCTCTGCATCCACTTCCCTCCCATTCACATGGGAATCCTCTGCTATCCCAAATATTGTTGTCAAATGGCCACGAGCAACTAGCAATATGGTCTAACAAGACCTCAGTACTCTGTCCAATCATTTTCTTTTGACCTTTCCTCCTTTGTAAATAAACAGAAAAGCATTGGCATCAAGCTCAGGAGTCATGATGATCTTATCAGCTACTGTTGGTCTAGAACATTCAGACATCAGCCTAGTTCTCACTTACATAGTAATCTCCTTGGGCAGACAATGATTTAGATACCGAGCTACATGATAGGAGGGAGACCATTCAAGTGAAGGAGGATGCTTCATTAAGAAAGGGCAGACATATTGTACCCAAGAGCATCAATTAGAGGTTTGTTTGAGGCCATGCCTGCCTCACCAGGTGCTTTATTGCGACTCGCCTTAACTGTTTCTCGATCACAATCAAACTCTGAAGAGTTTGAAAGCTCAATGTCCGCATCTTTTGATAAATCTTAGGTTCTCCGAGTTATCCTTTCTGTTTGCCCAAAGTTTTAGTTGTATAAACACCCTCTGGGCCTTCTCTCTGCCCATCTGCAATGCCTTCAGTACAATCACTGCTCTTATTTGCATCATCCTCCAGAGATATATCATTGCCTTCTTACTCTTCTTTCCACCAACAAGAATAGAAGACCCAATTTTTCTTTTCTGTTGTATTTGCCCTACTCAACCATGACAACCTTTTGTTTTTCTGAAGTATTAATCACCTCAGCCCCTAAGAACGATAAATCCTTGACCTGTTGTTCCACCACTGGCCAAAAGCTTTCCACTTTTCTCTTAATTGCCTCATTGATTCTATCTAGAAAAGGTCCCATTGTTCAATTAACTGAAATGTCAGTTTTGCCATCTGCATTCTCCACATTATATTGCTCTGGCATGTTCCCAATTTATTCAATCTCTCACCATCAAATCTCTGAAGTCATGCTTGAAGTGATAGCTGTATAAATACCATAGCAATCAAAAGTGTTACTTAATAAAAGCTATTGAAATCATCCCTAGGTTAAGATTTCCTGTAATGAGCCAGGGTTTCCAGTGAGAGCAGAACTTCTTGTAATGAGGTGAGAATACTTGTAATAAGCCAGGGATTCCTATAATTGGGTGGAACATCTTCTAAGAACTTGTGATTTCCTGTAGGTGATAGAACTTCTTGTGATGAACTATGACTTCCTGAAAGTGGTCTACCTTCAGCAATGTAGAGAAACCACTCTTTCCTTTTTCCGCTTCAGCTTGTTCCTTTCACATACTTTTACTACTAGAGTGCAGACATAGAGCAACAGTGACTCTTCTATGTCAGTATTAGAGGTCCAGCCTTCTTAATGATTTTATATTTGTATCTTGCAACCTTTATCTTGTGCGATTGAAATAGGGGAGAATGAATTTGGCGGCAGCACCAGTTGTCACCTAAATGTCCTCAAGCATGCCACTACTGCTGCTTGCAACCATTGCGGGAAGTCATCTGCAACATGCATCATGCAGACTCTGGACCATGTTGACTCTGAGCTGTGGATAGGTAGGCAGACTTTAGTATACCATCAGGATGATGTATGCTGACAAACATTGGAGGGAAAAAAAACAAGAAACATTCTGCTGCTGTCTAATTTCTTTTATTTGCTCTACATATCGGCAACAAAGAAACAAAACAAAAATAGACTTCCCTTTGTGTTCATATAAATAGCTAATCTTGATACAATGTTTTCTTTTGACTAATTTCTGAATTCTTTAAGTTTTCACAAAATATTATACATATATTTATCTTTAGAAGAGAACATAGATTTCTAGTATCCTCCGACTCACACTTACTGTACATATCAATTACAAGCTGTCTGCAGTATACAAACAAATTAGAAACTACTTCGTGGGTAAATCGCTAATTTAAACGTGTTTTGGTGGGGAAAAGTTCAAAGGTCATGGTTTTCAACCAACCTTTTATCATATGGAAGAGATAATGAACCTTGTATGGAACTGTTTAACTATTATCACAAAGCAACAGTCACCTAAAAGTCACTTTTCAATTAGAATTCATTTGTGTGATTTTCACATTGGACTTCATGCTTTCCCAACAAGGACACAGACACTATCTCGCATGTGTCTTTTAGAAATGTAATATCCATGAAGAACAATATCGCCAAAGAATATCGACTTTCAGTGGCAGAACAGTCAGCCATATTGCTTGTGATATCACTTCCTTCCTGCTTCCACATCGTTAGAGTAATTGCCGTGCACTTCGTTTTCTGTAGTACACAAAGCAACTTGATCAGTTTGTTTAGTATGACTGGTTGGGTTGCTGGTTCTGACCAAGAAAGGGAATGTATAAAAAATAATGTTATTCTTTGATTATAAATATCACAACCTGTGACTCACAGAAAGCACTGGAACACACACTTTTTGAGGCACCATCACATCAGCTGGCCTAGTACATTTGGTGAAATTATGTGGACACAACCAGGGTACAGGGTGGCAGTGACTCATTCTGGCTCAACAGAAGCACATTTAGACTAGGTTTTGCCTTTTTATTATTTTATAGTTTTAATGCTGTAGTTCGGTGATATGGCTTTCTTTCAGTCTGGCTAAATCAATATTTGCAATTCAAAAACCATTGATTTTCAGGGCAAACTGTACTGAAGAAAGCTCTGACTTTTCTGGGGCAGTGATACAGCAGCCCTCTGTCACGCTACACCATGCCCCTTAGAAATGCCAAACCTCACGACGAGTGCAAGTTAAAGATGTGTTGAAAATAATGCTATGTTAAACATTTTAAAGCTCAAACTAATCAAATTAAAGTGGAAATGTCCCAAAGGTGCAAGTTAAAAGAAAGCAGTTTGTACAGTGAGCACCCGTCCCAAAATAGGAAGTGTCTCGTTCAAAGTCAGAAACACTTGCCTTTAATTCAAGTCCAATTTACATTAAAGCAAACGTGTCTTCCTTTAAATCATGGGCCCCTTTCTATAAATCATGAACACCTTTCGTTATGCGAGTCCCTTCTTGTTTTAAATAACTAGCATCTCAGGGAATTACCTTGCAGACATGGAGTCATATTTCTAATTTCTGAATCACAAAACTACAACATTCAAATCCTGCAGGGAGTCCCTTGCTTTGGCAGGATTTTTAAAATATTGTGCGAGGGTAAACTATGAAAAGTTTATGGTGCTTACACAATTCAATCAGTTTCTATTCACTAGAGAATCTGCCTCATTGGACTTCCTGTTTGCCGCAGTGCATTGTGGGTATAGTCCTGAATGTGCGCATATACAGAATTACATTCTTCACGGGGCGTTGGGAAGAGAGGATGCTTAAAGTTAGATCTGGGAAGGAATGTATGTTGTGAGCAAAGGTTTCAATGTGCTCGTGACAGGGGTGAGTGGTCCTGGCTTTCTCTCTGCATTTACAATTGGAATGAATGTGTTATTGAAGCAGATTTGTAAGAAAAACTAGAAGAGTGGAAACTACTCACACCTGACATAGGGCATTCGGCGATCTATATTAGTGACCCATTGCATTCTCAAACATATGACTGCATTTTCTGTACCACGTGAAGTGGGCTGTGGGGCTTCTGTGGCATGGAATGGCACCTGCAGTTGTACCAAGTTCTGCCAATCAGATTGAATAAAAAAGAATAAAAACAATCAATGTCATGAATGCCATGGACTAGACACAAAAGCTAAAGTTTACCCATTCCAAGTGTGGCTCATTTAGGAGTATTTACCTGCAATAAACATGTGTAACGTTTGCTAATTTATATATATATATATATATATTTCATGTAGCTATTTACAGTATGTACAAAACATATGTACACAGTGTTTATTTACAGTTTGTAAAACGACATGGCACAGTTTTGTCTGAAAGAAAGTCCTGCACACACACACACACACACACACACTGTCCACACATGCACAGAGCCACACGCACACATCCACGCACCTACATTTGCAGGTGCCAGAGCCTTGTGTTCCTGCAGTTTCATTGCAGAGTCTGGCAAAGCCTTATGTCTAAATCAAAGATGGTTTTCTTGTGCTTTCTGAAATCAATGTCCAGTGTGCTTCTTCCCTCCCCTCCTGTCACTCTGCTATGCCATTTAAAACCAGAAAAACGTATTTCAAGTGCAAACTCTTGAAAATCCCCCACCCACCCTCTGAGCTATGGTTGACACTTGTTCTTCAAATTAGACTAAACAACCTATAATTGTCTTTTTCCAGACCCCCACACAATGTAGTGCAGATGGGCTCTCCGACACCATCAAACAATTCATTCAGAATAGAATTTAATACATGACAGTAACTCATTGGATAACACATTCCTTTTCAAAAATCGGACATAAGAAGTACTAAAATGGAGATGTTTTTCTAGGTAAAGTGATGACACTGTTCTAAAGGGAAAGATGTATCTGGTGGTGGGGACGAGGGAGTGGGGCAGACAGGAACTTCGTTTTTAGATCCAGTCTATGAAAACTGTGGAATCCGGAGACCAGCGTTCTAATTCCAACCTCCACCGAGACCAGTTTGTGTGACCTTGGGCAAATTACTTTACTTGTGTGGCTCAGCTTCTTTACCAGAAAAAATTAAGACATGGCTACATAAGCCTACAAGCCCACTAACCCAATGTATACAAAAGATTTCTTAACCACCACATGTATTCGTAGATGATATATAGTGTTGTAGGCCGGCTGTTGTCTGCTTTAGGAACATAGGTGAAGGTTGTTTTGTAATGAAAACTAAGAAGGACGGCCTTCAGCCCGAGTAAAATCTTCATCTATTTTGACATGTGAAAGCAGGGTCATTGCATGTATTGTAAGGGGTCAATATTGTAGCTCTGTGGGTTGAGTGTCCCATGGTGCGGTCTGCCTACACATGCATGGTAAAGGATTGACTACCAGTTGGCCCGGCCAAGCTTTAAATTTTGATAATATATGTGTCACCAATTTGGAGATCATTATAAGTCATTCAATGTGCCCTGCAGCTGCGGGCATTTAGCAGCGAGCTCTGGAGAAGTAACTCACTGACCTGGAAAACTTGGGGGCTCTTCTTTACAAGAATTATAATCAAATGTGATAGTACAATTGAGCTGTACCAAAACTACAGTTCCCAAAATGCATTAGGTTGCAAAATGAAGACCAGGGCTGCTCTCTTACGGGAATGGTCGATATGTCAGCTCTAAAGTAACCAAAAATAGCCTTTCTATCTTCGAATTTGGTGTAAGCAATTGTAAAAGCTTTCAGATGATTAACTATAAATAGCACTTGTTAAAAGATGAAGGGTCAGAAGGGAGGGATGGATGCCTAGTGGTTAAATTGCTGCCTTTTGAACCCAGAAGCTGGGCACATATTACATATGCTCTGCACGGATGAAGTGCAATTCTGGCTCAATATTTTCACTATCATCTCAAAAAACAAAATTTGCAGTGGCCCAGCGGGGTGAAAAGGAGCTGTAAGACTGGGGTAAAGAGACAGGAAGTGCAGGGTGACAAAAGGAAGAGACATCACACACTATCAACACTAGGAACCCCTGGCTGTTGGCACTCAGCAGCTCCAGCGGTGGGCTCCCACAATACACCCCTCCTCTGTGCTATTTTTTGTTCTGTATTTATGTTTTTACAAATTAGCGCAGCCGGTGCCTTTGTTGCGTGGAGTGCTGCCCCAATGCCAGCGAGGTAACCAGAGGGCTTGCTGTGCTTTCCTCTAGAGCCAGAAATACGTGTATGTGCAGGAAAAGTGTGTCCGCCTCCTGCAGAAACGCGACGCGCCCAGCCGATGGCCGTGTATTCCACGGGAAAACGGAATGCGCAGCGGATACGTTCATTCCTTTCTGGTTAATGCACGAATAACAATGTACTCACTGCTTTAAATTCGACAAAATTAAGATGCCCTGTTCCCCCCTTTCTGTAGCCCCGTGGTGGTAGATGAGTTCACCCAAGTATTATCAAACATAGTTAGATTTTCAGAAAAAGAAAACTTTAAATACATATGTTGTTCAACAATTTAAAATTCGCACTAAAAAATGTTCAAGTGTTTAATATAAGTAAATTACCTATTAAGACCTGCTCTCTGCTTTTGTCAGATGTGAAAACGAGGCACCGGAAAACGAAGGGATCTGCCCAGGATCACACAATACGGGGTTAGGGTATTAGAACTCGTGGTTCCTGGTTAGACAGTCAATGGCTTAACTATCTTTGCGTGCAACACTGTCCGAATGATATACGCTTCCATGCAGAAGCGTCAACGTGTGAGTTTCTCTTCCATTTGTCCACTGCCGCACCCCGTATGTGCGTAAATACAAGGAAGGAAATGGAACAGGTATTGAGCAACAAGGAAATCTCGATGCTTTCGGTCCCCGCACCTCTTTCTCCGGGCCTTGTAACTAGGCGTTGCTAGGTTCTTCTAATTCTGTATCGAAAAGGCTCTAATTTGCTACCAAACACAGTGCACCTTCAGAATGGGTCTAGTCTAACCATTTCACAATCGAGGGACACATATTTGAGAGGGCTTTGTGGTGGTTTCTGTTGGTTGTATTACTGAGGATGGGGAATTTTCTATCCGAAATACCCGTGAGTAGCATGGCATGTTTAAATGCGGTCGGTAGGGAGCGCCCTTTCTTGCTACCTTCGTGACAGACATCTAAAGATTGCCACATAAAATAGATCAGTTTGGCCATTCACCGTGCAATACTGATACCCCTATAGGTAGCTCAGTGAGTTAAGGCGGTTGCTGCTGTGGATTGAGAGTAGCCTGCCGGCACCTGTACTGATAAAATCATAAAAATGAACAATTTAACCTAACAATGATACTTCTAATTATTAGTCTTTCGAAGTGCATTCATACATACTTTGTGGTGGCATTATAAGACGAGGCGGAGGGTAGTCTTGCTGTTTTTTGTTGCAGTTTTATGTAGCGCCAACAGGACTCGAAGGTATTGGAGCGCTGTACTTGAGCACATTTACACTACACATGTTTCGGTAGGCGCAGAGAGATTCAATGATTTGCCTAGAATCACAGGATGTTCAGTCGACGCTGAGACACGAACCTGGCTGCCCAGCTCGAAAGCCGTCAGCTCAGGCCATTATACCACACCCTGCCCGGGGATTGAGATTAGGGGTTAATACACATAGACAGAGCTGGTGCGAAGTGCGAACCATGAATCTTTGGTTTTACAATGTTTTATCGGCATCGGACACATATGACACCCAGAAGTGTTGCCATTTTAGGGTCTCGGGCGGGCGCACTCGCACCAACCCACGCGATCAAAACCGGCCTTCAGTGGCCAGCGCGGCTGGCGAGACCAACCCACCCTCAGGCATGACAAGTGATGCCAAGCGCCCCCTCACACACCCACACACAGCGGTGGTGTCATAACACGTTCATTGCGAGAAGTTGGTTTCTTCTGACGTAGTTTTTGCAGGAGTACCACATACTTGCTAATAACCACGACGAGCACAACACAAGCAAACAACCCCAACTTCCCTCGTGCAAACCGTGCACTGTGCCGCCGGGGTCGCTGGAGGCTCACGCGTGCTCCTACCCCTCCCCCACCCCCGCCCTCCAACCGCGTAAATGCCCTCTTGCAAGCTATGTCAAGCAGAACTCATATTTACCAAATTGGGCAACGGAGGTGGGGGCCAAGGACGTAAACATAACAAGTGACTCCCCTGAACGGGTCAATTTAAGAGGTCCTGAAGAGGAAAAAGTGTTCTGCACTTCTGTAAATTGCATTTTTTTTTTTATATGGGCTACCACAGCGGCCTCCCAGCGCCTGCACGTTGTTCTCAGGTGAGTAATTCCAGTGTTAGCTGACATTACATCTGCACTGGCGACCAAGGTATTAAACCAACGGGTGTATCAGGTGAACGCGTTTGTAGTTGTGCTTAGTTTGTAAGGTGCCAAGGTGCCACTCAGCCTGCCCAGTAATGATTTCCTCCTCCTGGTGTCAGACAGGCGAGGTAAAGATTTGTTTTACAACACGAAAAGAGGGTCATATTTGAAGAGCTTACAAACAGAGCTGCGGATTCACGTTGTGTGGGTGTTTTTCCCTCAAGTATGTTCATATCTTTAGGGACCTTGCCTTCCTTTTAAATGTATAAGGGTGGATTAAGTGCTACTCTGAAAGCGGAGCCCGCTGCACACCTACTGCGCCGCTCTGCTTTCCATCATCTGCCCTGTCAGATCTGATAGTCACAAACATTTTCCAGTGCCCATTCAAACCTTGGTGTCTTTACTGTATTAAACGTCGTCTCTTTTTTGGAAAGGGGGAGTCTCCAGAAACAGGAACTGCACCAAGCCCCCCAATGGCATTCCACGCAACCCACTGGAAGAGACACGAAGCGCTTTACAAGAAGGTGCCTATTTTAAGTGCCTTTTGTACCGCTTTTGGCTGCATTTCACCGGCCCAGCACCCACGACGCAGCATTGCCAAAGACCACACACTAAACACAGGGACACACAAGGCAGTCACACAACACACGCGACTTGGTATGAGGTACGGGTGCTGCTGGCAGTATAGTCCTTTAAGAGGGGGTGTCCAACCCCTTTCAGTGTCCTGCCCCCGCATGAACTGCCCCCTCCCTGGACTAGTAACTCACCAGTCGTAAACTCTGGTGTGGCCTGCCACCCCCTCACACACCCACACACTCCCAGAACACTGTAAATACTGTAGGGCAGAGTGCCTGCTCTAACACAGGCCTGCCTCGGTGCCAGGACACCTTTGAGTGAGTACTGCACCCCTCTCTCCTGTCCAGGTGCACCCGTGAACAGTACTGTCACTGCCAGGCACGGCTCGTGTGCCTTTAATGGGACCGTACCGCGGGCCTCCGCAGGGCTTCTGTGCGTCTAGCTGGACAGTACCTGAGTTTGTCAGACGGGGGCAAACACCGGGGGGCAGAGACCCCCACCCCCGCCAGTAGTTCCATCTCCAGCACCGCTCTTCAGCTGTCGGCGCTCTGCACAGACATATTGCGCATCCCTCTGCCCTGGTGGCTGTCGCCCTCACCATCCTTCACTGTAAGAACCCCGGTGCGGGGAGGGCGGGTGGTATCACCTCACTTCCACAGGGTAGACAGCATCGCCACACTCCTCCACCAGCCCCGCGCGGCCCACGCCTGCGTCCCTCCCCTCCTCTGCGGGGCCACTAATTCAGCTAAAGAGGAACATGAAATGAAGCGTCTCAAGAACCCAGGGTGGCAGGCGGGGTCACACGTGTGAGAGGGGCACCTGCTTGGGGTACAGGGCCAGGCTGCCCACGCCCGTCCTGACTGCCAGCGCCCTGCTGGCCTCGCTGTACCCGCAGGCGTCCACGGACTTGCCCTCCCGGCAGCACCGGCCCGTGAAGCGCCTCCAGGAGTCCAGAGTCTTGCCCGACCAGATCCAGACCCCGGAAGTGATGCCCACCACCAGGCACATGAAGTACTTGAGCATGAAGACGGCGTAGTCTGGCCTCAGCTTCCTCTTGTCCCCGGGGCACGAGCAGTTCTGCGCCCTCTCCCAGGCCTCGCGGAAGTGCTGCTCGTAGATGTAGCAGGCGACCACGATGGTGGCGGGCACGGTGTAGAGGACCGTGAAGATGCCAATGCGGATCATCAGCTTCTCCAGTTTGTCCGTCTTGGTGCCCCCTTGCTTGATCACACTACGGATGCGGAACAAGGACACAAAGCCAGCAAGGAGGAACATGGTCCCAGTGAAGAGGTACACCACCAAGGGCGCCAGCACGAACCCGCGCAAGTTGTCCAGGTTCTGGTTGCCCACATAGCAGATGCCAGCCACCGGGTCCCCGTCCACCGAGCTCATGGCCAGGACAGCGATGGACTTGATGCTGGGGATGAGCCAGGCCGCCATGTGGAAATACTGAGAGTAGCTGGCGATGGCCTCGTTGCCCCACTTCATGCCAGCAGCCAGGAACCAGGTGAAGGACAGGATGACCCACCAGATGGAGCTGGCCATTCCAAAGAAGTAGATCAGGAGGAAGACCACCGTGCAGAGCGCAGGCCCAGTGGTCTCATAATGGACATGGTTGTAGTCTTTGTTGCAGGCCACATTGGCATGGCCAACGATCAGCCGGACCATGTACCCGATGGACACTAGGAGGTAGCAGGCGGACAGGAAGATGATGGGGCGCTCCGGATACTTGAACCTCTCCATGTCGATGAAGAACGTGGCCACCGTGGTGAAGGTGGAGATGAAGCACAGGATGGACCACAGACCTATCCAGAAGGTGGCGAAGGTCTTCTCGTCTTGGGTGAAGTAGGGTTGAAAGCATGGCACGGCGCAGTTGGACACCTGGCCCGTCTTGATCCTGTTGTACAATGGGTGAGACTCTTTCAGGATGGGGATGAAGGGGTCCCTGCACTTGCAAACCCCATCACATGCGGTGTTTGAGGGCCGTTGGCCGTGCAACGGGGTGAGGTTGTTGTTGTTGGGCCTCCTGGATGGGTGGGTAGGCTTTGCAAAGAAAGGTGGCAGTGTGGTGGTGGTCTCTGTCCTGTTGTAGTCCATGCACAAGTTATCCGAGTCGCCGTGCACGGGCAGCATGTCGCAGTCCATCCTTTCTGGCCAAGTAAAGCCATACTGCATCATCAGAGGGGAGCACCCAGATTTAGCCCTCTCGCACACCGACCGGCAGGGGGGCAGCGGCTTCATGTAGTCTGCCAGGCAGATTGGCGTGTACATGCTGCAGAGGAAGAACTTCAGGTCTGGGGAGCAGTGGATTTTCACCAGTGGCCAGAACTGGTGCACCTCCAGACCCGCCTCGTCCTGGGTGTCGTGGTTGAAGGGGTTGGGCATGTAGGTGTTGTTGTAGCCGATGCCCTTGCACATGGGCACAGTTATCTCTTGGCAGACAAGGCCCTTTGAGGCTGCCGTAACAAGGGCAGGGAAGCCCAGTACCAGAAGTGCTAGCACAAGACCCAAATGCGAGACTGTGGAGTCAGACCTTGCCGTAGAGCCCATTTTCCACCCCATCCGTGTTCTGGAAGCAGGGGTCATTTCTGCACCATTCTCATGATGTCCTCCAGAGAGTGCTTTCAGTCCATGGGCAGAGTCTCTTCGACCTACAGCAAGTCCTCAGATGACATATGCAACCTTGCACGAGCAGGGGGGCATTCTCAAAGGGTTGATTGCCCCCAAGAAAGGCATAATTGTCCAGCGTTTGCACAAAGGCCCAGTCGCTCTTCTTTCTTAGTTCAGTGTTCCTACACAAGCCATATATCCATCCACGGAGTCCTGTAATGCGCACAACGCACTTATGCAAGCACTGCCTCTGTGGCCAATCTAGATGTATAAAATGCCATTGGTTTCCCCCAGGCAGCGGGGAGTTTACCTGTAGGGGCACCCAGGTTCCGGGGTGCGGAGGCAGGTCCGTGAGGGAGACAGCGGGCAGAGGGATTCACGAAAGGACCTTTCCCCGCTCTCAGCTCCGACGTGCTGCACACACGAATCTTCATTAGATGAGCAATATTAATTTTCATTGCGATGACACCATTTGACAAAATTGAGTTTTTTCTCTTGCAATGGATTGTGCTATGTTTCACTCACAGCATTGTTTTTTTCTTCAATTTCCAAGCGGATGGCCAGGACCGAACAAAGTCCTATTTGCAACGAAGAGGACGCATTAGTTGTTTTAAGAAAAAGTTCTTCCCGATCCTTTCCGAGAAGTTCTTGGACTTTGTCTCGTGTTACAACAAATACATCTCCGCTGACCAGTGCGCGGTGAATAGTTCCGTTCCGAGCTGGTCACATCTGCCTTGGGCTTCCAAACTATAAACTCTGCAAAGCTGGCGGGTTCCAGATTTATTTCGATGTTTCAGTGGGCGGGGCTCTCCTGTCGCTGCCAGTGCACATGGCTTGTCGCCCCGCAGCCTCCTCGCGACCTGTGATGTGCAGAGATCGTGCGAACCAGCTCCGATGCACTCGTGGCCAGGACTTCAGCCCTGCGGTGGACTCTTGCCGGTGTCGCCCGTCCTGCTGCTCGGATGCACAAGTGGCAGAGACGAACTCTGTCCCGGAGCATCTGCGCGGCGCACTCACTCTCTCCGTCTGGACTTTCTCCCTGTGGGCAGGCTACCTGCACTCAAAGGGATAGGGGAGGCCCCGCCCATCTGTCAATCCACGGCCTTTGAATGCGCGCGCCAGGCCGCGCCCTTCTACGCGGCCACGCCCCCGTGACCCGCCCCTTTCCTTTTCAGGCCTCTCCTTTCTAGTCCCTGTTTGTCACCAGCAGGAGCCCGTGTGAGATCAGCGGGGTGGGGATAAGGCCGAGGCGGTCCTTTCCGCAGCCTGTAGCCAAGACTCAGTTGGGGGGAAAAGTGTGTTCACTCACTCATTTATTAGTTTACGTTTCTTAAATACCACGTTGAATTGGGTCTTGATACAGTGAAAATCGGAACACATTTCCTTGTTTATTTATGCCCTAATAATAACAATATTTAATTAATCATTAATTAAATATCATTGTTATTATTAGGGCATAAATAAACATTAATTAATTAACTTGGCATTAATTATTAATGCCAAGTTTAGTTATACAATACGCCTGTGCACTTTTATTTTATTTTCGGGGTGTATTTCAGTGTTAAATATCGTGCCAACTTCCCAAATCCGAACCATACCTTTATAGACATACATTAAGGACAAGCGGAAAACGTGTACATTGCTTAACTTAGGTTAGAGCCCGCCATGCCTAAGCCATTTTTTATAAAAAATAAATTTTTGTAAAAATGTCCAGTTACGGGCATGGCCACCACCTCGACCTTAACTCACCTGAAATCCATGTTTAATTGCCTACCTGTTCGTTACTTTACTGTAGGGACCGTATGTACTCCAGTTAAATGCTTAGCAACTTTGCATCCATTTTTTAAAAATTCGCCAGGTTCGCAGAGTGTTTAGATGGTGTAGGTAAAAAACACAGAAAAGGAAGTGACGGGGGCTGTGATGCTCATGGCTTTTGCAGTAATTCCACGCTGCTGCTGATGCTGAAGCTGTCCTGGAGG
Source organism: Lissotriton vulgaris (assembly GCF_964263255.1). Taxonomy (NCBI): domain Eukaryota; kingdom Metazoa; phylum Chordata; class Amphibia; order Caudata; family Salamandridae; genus Lissotriton; species Lissotriton vulgaris. Next base: position 429,478,864 of record NC_141687.1, read on the forward strand.
GAAGTGGGAGCACTCTCACGCAGGGCCATGTGCCAGTCATCAGGCGCCCTCCATCCATCCTGCTGCGGGACATTGGGTCGGCTGGCATTAACTTGCCCTGAGTCGAAGCCAGGAAGATTCCCCTGCCTTCTCGAAGGAAGACGTTTTTCCAATTTTACGGGCGGGGATTTGACTAAACGTCACAAACCCCATCCTTATGACTCTAATCGTGACGACGTCATAGGCCGATTTAATGGATTTTGGAATGTTTTTTGTTTTTTTTCATCGAATTTTGGGGATTTGGATTTAGCTTCTCAAAACCCTTTTATTAGAATGTTCCTCTTATCTTTTTTTAACACCGTATCCTGTAAACGTTGACCTTGATTCTTGAAATGTAAATTTTGGTTTGAATATCAGCAGCGGTCAATAGAAATGTATGTGAACCTCCCTGTATCTGGGGTTGATCCGGGGTTGATGGTAGCACAGTGGTCGCAGTGTATATGATTTACAAATAGGTATGTGAATTGCCTCCACTGGGGGAGTGCTAAAGGGTGGAGCCGGCAGAGGTGAAGCGAAAGCATGCCCTGCACGTTGCAACGCAAACAGCCACAAATACTACATTACTGAGTAATTATAAAGGATTGGCACATTTTTGCACATTTACACAAGAAATTAATTTGTATCCAAATTAACCTAGATTATACTGTGTGCAAAGCGCAGTGAATCGTTCCATACACCAGAACATGTGGCATGCAGAGAAAAAAAACACCACAATTGAATGTATTGATTGCCTCGGTTTCTACTTGTAACTATGCGCATGAGTATTGTAGGCTTATTATGCACAGGGATCGAGTCGGGGTTCCACGCCGGTGGACGGCGCCCCCCCACTTATTTTACCTAGTGGGCGCCGTCCCCCTGTCAAACAGCTGGACTTCACTCTTTGGCCTCTCTGGGACTAGATCGGAGCTCACAGGACACTGCAAACACGCTGGCTTCGCAGATGCAATCGCATCTAAGGGGTGAGTGAGGGGAGGCAATGAGCCCGAGGGTGCAAGCCACCTTTCGTGACGTCACTTCCTATCGTGACGTCACTTCCGGTGACAGCGTCCCCCCACTTCTTTTTTTAGGACTTGTACCCTGATTATGCATGAGTAATATATGCACAGCATACATAAGTCAACCCTACGGTTAGGGAAATAGTCATAAGTAGACAATGTATGCGAAAACCATACACAGGTGCACATCATGCATACAACGATTATCTTAAGCATGAGTCCTACTGAAATACATGCAAATTCAGGCAACGCAGGAGCAGATTTACTTAGTGCGGCCTCGCACTAGGCACGTTTTCTTACGTACAGTATATTTACTATGCAAAAATGTGAGATGAGGCAGGAGAGCTAAGAAAGAGGCGAAGAGCACCCTCCGTGTCACTCAAAATTTGGATTAGCCACCCTAATGTTTAAAAAGTCAGGTAAAGTGGTGCAAAACACACCACCACTCTGCCAACATGGCAGGCCAGGAGGAACACGAGGACACAAGATACGCCAGAGTTGCAGAATGTGCATGCCATCATCATCCCATGTCATTGCTCTCTCTTGTGAACTGTTAACCAAAGGGCCATGTTCATATGCCACTGTGCTAGAGTAGGATTGTAATTTATGAACTGCAAGTAACAAACGAATCAGTGTGACAAAAGCAGAGACCACACTGACCCTCTATGTTCTGCATAGTGCAAGTTATTTGCAGTAGGCACATTAATGCTCTGCTCGACTTTATGATGAGTCAAAACTGTCACTAGACACAAAACTCTGAACTCTCTCCAGTTGGAACATTAATCACTGACATTTTTATTGTAGCCTGAAAAATGCTGAACACACAAGGAACACTGCAGTTCTTTTAAATCCAATGTTCCTGAACATAGCGACCTCCTCTCGAACTCAGCCCCAGGTGCGGCTGCACCATGCGCACTGCCCTAAAGCCAGGCCTCGATATACACATGAGAATAGGTTTGAGGTTGACATTGTCTTCCTGCGCATTTGTGTCTTCCAAAGGTGTTAAATTGTACATCTTCCCACATTGTGCATTAGGGTTGGCTCTAAAAGCCGCCTGCATGGCTTTCCCTGGCTTTTAATTATGCTCCTGAGTGCATGCCTACCACAGTTCTCCAAATTGATTAAAATACCTCTGGACTCCAATGATAGGACATGGTGTGTTAATGACATTTACACCGTTTTTTTTCAGAGCGGTGCCATCTTCCTGAGCTGGCGCCAGGTAGAGGTGGGGTTGCTTACCCAGCAGTTCCGGGTAAGCCAGTTTTATTTTCCTTATCTTTACAGAACCGCCAGTTTGTGTAGCATTCCTAGGAATGTCTGAATGTAAACTGTTTTTTGGCTCTTTTACTTATTATAGGTAATTCTTCTCTATGGAACAGACGGTCTGAAAATTAGGTCTGAGTATCCTTTTTTGTGTTCAATCACTTAAGCACGTATCGCAGCAGCACCACCTTATGTCCCAAATGAAAGCCACGCCCACGTATAGGCTTTAAGGCTGAAACATGTTGACCATCATTTTCCACCATACCAATGCGGTTTAAATCCACACCGCTGGGTCACTGTTTTTAATCCTGGCAGTGGGTGTATTGGAATAAATTGTACTGTTGCATGCTCACTAGCAAATTTTAGTCTCACCTTCTTCATTTTTGTTTATTGTTTTGCGCTGCGCCCTCATTCACAGTGTTTTTCTCTTCATATGTGGATTTAGAATATTCTATTAACATAAACATTTAAAACATCCCTGAGCTCCTCCCTCTCAGAGAGGGGGTTGTAGCCCCCAAAGGAACTAGGGGTTTCCTTTGGAAGGAGAATCCCATATGATGAAGCAAGTCACCTCTGGTGAGTGAGGGATTTCCTACTGAAAAGGGAAGTGCCCACATTTATTTCTGTGGGTTTTAGCCATTGGTTTTGTGTTGGTTTATGTAGTTATCATTCAGTAGTGGTTCATCACTCTTTCACTATTTTTTTGGGATAAACTTAAGGATTTCGTACAGTTTTGAGAGAAAGCCCATTGCACCCAATGCAATTTGGGATTGGGCTGTCTGGTAGAAGCCTTGCTTTAAGTGGCAGGGATGCAGGCAGTGCAGACTGAGAGAAGCCTGCCACCTTGCCACTTGCTTTGGAATGACCAAAGGCAAGTAAATGGAGGTTGGAATGAGTTGGTGTGGCAAATGCCCTAGCTGTGGCGGGCTTCAGGCTAGATCCCATCTGGTCCAACAACGCCTTCATCATGTCCTGGCTGCAGTATGTACAACTTGACTGTGTCTTCATCTCTGTGTTCGAGCAGTTTAATTCTCTGCATTAAGGTTCTCTCCTATTTCACTCTTCTTTTTCTAGCTGGTTGATGTAGGAGCTCACTTTGTCACAGAGTAGCAATCTCCATGGTTGTTTTCCAGTGTGAGGTATGTTGCCTTCTGCTCGTTATTGTAGACTGGTAAGGTTAGCCCTGAATTTTGCACCTAATCTAACCTTGCACTATTTTTCAGCACAAATCATCTTTTGCCCGACTTTAAGTCAAATTGCCTGAGGTTCATAGGTCGCTTTATATCAGTTCTGCAATGTGTTTGCTCGGTTTTCACCTGAAATGCCCACATTGCATAAATTAAAAACACATTTTTTACACGGTGTAAGACAGTGACATGCTACAAGATGCTGAAAAACATACCCAGTAAGCATGGGCGAATTTTGCGAATCTCGCGTTCGCGAATTGCGTTCATGTATGGCTTATATAATCCAGGCAAATATTGTATTGTCCTGATGATGATCTCGACAATTGCGTGGATTGAAACATCGTCGACCTAATCACTCTGACCCCTCTGATTATTTAGATTGTGTACTGGGCGCAGTGTTGTTGTCGATGTGTTATACAGAGTTGTGACTTGTATTGTGCATTCCTTGTCACACATACTTTTCTTTGCCGGATTGTTTTTCTTTTTTGATACCTGTATGAGTGCGTTCCACAGGAGCACCACTACTGCATATCACTTTTTAATACTATGAATTAATAAAATGTCTTTTGAGAAAAAGTTGATCGGATGTTTCCTGTGCATTATTTATATCCTCAGTGCATTACCCTTTGTTATATTTCTGTTTAGTGACCTTTGTTCCTTATAAAACAGGAATGCCCTTGCTCCATATAAATCCTTCGTTTCCCTCGGGTTATAAAACAGCTGGTATTTTGGGCAGTTGTACTGGGCATGGGATCTGAATAAAGACGGAGCCCTACACCCACAGATTATACAGTGGGGGTTCTGAGGCTCTTGGTACAAGCTGTGGCGGACTGTACCCCCTGCGCCACACACCTCTCACATAAATGGGCAGAGATACTGGGCACTGGGAATGGTTGAAGATCACATGCAGGTCCCAGTGCCACCTAGGCATGACTATTGGGTACGCCCAGTGGGTGTTGGGATACTGACGAGGCCTCAGGCTATGCCCAGTCGATAATGGGGGTGTACTGGGCTCAGTCGTGGGTCGAAGGCCACAGCTTGTGTCCAGTGCTGCAGGTGACGTCTCACAAGTGTAGGGCACTGGGCACAGGATGTGACACTGTAACCCTGCCAAGTACCTTTTCCCAAAATGCAATGGTACACAATTCACCGGCATGATGCCATCCACATGAAATAAGGGCCCCGAAACACGTTTTCTGTGCATTAAACACACATATATAACATAAATGATTATTAAACTTTTGTTAAACTTCGAGATTACATTAGTAACCTCTGAAAGATGAAATGAGGAGATATCATAACACAGCAGATTCATGTATATATATATATATATATATATATATATATATATATATATATATATATATATATATATATATATATAATATATATTACCTACTGGCGGTCGCCAGTAGGTAGTTATAGTTAGGATTATTTTCAATAGAAAATCTCAACATTCTATTTTGAATAACTTTGGCGCCGGTTGAGAAATCTGCCTGAAAATTTCCTCAAATTTGCCTCGCGGCGCCCCGGTCCTTCCCTGAAAGTTTGGGGGGGATTTGTCAAGCGGGGGCTGAGAAAAAAGGGGGGTCCCAAAACGTGTTTTCACCATGTTAATTTCCATAGGGCGGTCGACCTCACTTTTAGCGCGAACGGCTGAATGGATTTCCACCAAACTTGGCAAAATTGTAGGGACTGGTAGCCCGATGTGCCTTTGCTATGTCTCAAGATATGTGCTCCAGTGGATTTTGAGTATTTTAGGTTAAAAAAAATATATATATCTATATCTATATATCTATAAGCGCTCCCCGGTACGCGCACCGGGGTGCTAACCAGCGCGCTACGCGTGTAGGCGCGTGGAAAGCTGATTGGCTCTCGGGTGTCTGTCAACATTCCAAACAGTCTGGTGCGGCCGCCATCTTGTGTCTCGGTAGGATCGAGACACAAGAGGTGGCAAAAATAAAGGGGGAAATGACCATAAGGGGGCAGAGTAGACCCCCCTTGAGACCCTAGGTTTGATGTGGGGGCTATAAAAGGGCCCCGCGGGACAAAAAAAAAATGTTTTTGATTTGCGCGGGGGTAGCGCCCGGTACGCGCACCGCGAAGCGCACCGCGGAGCGTACAATGGGGAAAAAAGAATGATAGAGTTTTTAAAAAATGTAGCCTTTTTTAATAAATTGGAGGTAGTTCTAAAAAGAAGTTTTTTTTCTTCTTTTTGTTGTTTTATATATATTTTTAATGTTTTTTTGAACATTTTGTACTTTTTTGGCTTTTAGGAACTATTTTATATTTTTTTTGTTATTTTTATGGGGAGAAACAAAAAACAGGGAATTGAAAACGGCTCAACTGAAGCAAAAAAAAAAAACATGAAAAAATTATGGATTTTTGGGGCATTTGTGGTTGTCATCAGCACGGTTGATGAGCGTTATGCTTTGCTCACCATAGGTGATGGTCTTACCACAAAAAATACAAGAGATCTTGCATTGCCTAAACTTTTGTTGAATGTTTGGGACCATCTCCCTTGTTTCTGGTCCCGATGGAGTGGGTTGCTTTCGTTTGGAGGTGCTAGGTGAAGATTGGGGAGGGTTGCTGGCCAGTTCTCTCACCTCTGCCGCAGCATAGTTGTTGGGATGCTTGCGCTGCATGTGTCGGATCATGGTGTTATTACCAAATGAATATTTCTTATTAGGGTTCCGCCTTGAAAGTTCAATGCCACAGATTTGGCAAGTCTCCTTTGGCGCATTCACTTTCTTCTTTCCCTCTGGGATGGAAAAAAACTCCCATACAATGTGCTGCTTTGGCCTGTATGGGGTATTGTCTTCTGGCAGCCACCTCCTCCCCTCCTCCTCCTCCTCCTACTCCTCCTACTCTTCTTCTTGACCACCAATGTGATGTTGTGGTGGTCCTCTTGGTGGTGGTGGTGGTGGTGGTCAGCGACGGCTCGTGGAGGGAGTTACGGTGGGGCAGGAGGGTGGGGAGGGGGAGGGGCAGGGTGGAGGTTGCTAAAAACCGGCATATGGATAATTGCAGGTAAGTAAACAATTTAATTAATAAAACGAATTTCGTAGCTCGCACTGCATTGCATTTTGCGATGCAAGGTGCACTACGAAATTCGTTTTATTAATTAAATTGTTTACTTACCTGCAATTATCCATATGCCGGTTTTTAGCAACCTCCACCCTGCCCCTCCCCCTCCCAACCCTCCTGCCCCACCGTAACTCCCTCCACGAGCCGTCGCTGGTGGTGGTGCAGATGCTCTAGCTGCAGCTGCTTCTGTAGCCATTTTAAAGTACAAAATATTACTCAAAGATCTCCAAACAGGTCTTCCTCAGTCAAAGGACAAAGTCAGAATAAGGAAAAAAGGTGGGGGCTTTCATCATTTGGAAAAAAAAAACTGTCCTGAACCAATGAAAAGTGTTATTTTCAGGTCACATGACCTGGGCTTTCATCATTTGGAAACCAAAACTGTTCTGCACCAATAAAAAGTGTTATTTTCAGGTCACATGACCCGACGCGCTTACGCGATGCGCCCCAGGGCATGCCCGGAGGCGCGCCCCGGGGCGCATCGCGTAAGCGCGTCGGATGCTTACGTTGCGCGATCGTATTCGCTCGAGTGCTTCCGGGTGCGCTTACGCAATGCGTATCACGCAGACGCGGCTACGCGATACGTCACAATGATGTTTTCGTTCACAGCAATAGTGCTAGCTGGACGCTCACCGGTGCGCACCCTTGGGCGCGCCGGAAAACTGCGCTTTCCGGTGCGCACACCAGGGCGCGCACCGGGAGCGCTCCAGGGCAAAAAAAAAAAATGTGTATTATATAAATATACAATATAGGATTCATTATAAAAAATATTACATTTCATAGGTTTGAGGCCCTATATATAGTTAGGAATTAGCTTTTAAAAAACCTATGAAATTCACTGAAAAAACCATAGGTTTCACACCAGTTATAGTTAGGAATTAGCATTTAAAAAACCTATTAAATTCACCGAAAAAACCATAGGTTTCACACCAGTTATAGTTAGCTGGAAATTTTACTGACATAAAACCATAGAAATTCCAACGTTATAGTTAGTTTGACTCACTATAACAAGCGCGCCTGCAATGCACTGCTGATGACGTCACATATTACATCACTCATGACATCGTCAGTGACATCACTCGTGACATCACTTATGACACCATCTTTTTGACAAGTGACAGACCTCCTTTTAGTGTAATGTAACCCTTGAAACACATATTCAAAAATAGAAACTAACATTTTCAAAAAAATGGAGATACCCATACCAGTTACAACAACCAATTCAGTAATTCCACCATCTATATACACATCCACTCATTTACCAACAGTTCTATATAGTCACTTATCATATGTAGTGATACATCTATACATCCTGTTATACACCGACAGTCATCCAAAAGTTACTCACACACATACTCACACATGCAAATAAATTATTGAACATCCACTTATTTGCATATAAAACTATACACACACTACCTCCTTACTTCTAAGGAAACTTACACATACTTACTCTCTTAAACAATCCCTTATATAAACACATACTTATTTAAACAGGAACTCTTACAATCTCTTACTCTCACATATACTCACTTATATACATCAAAACTCACATACACTAGATTAAAATATATGTCGTTACTAAAAAAGACAATAGTGAGACAGTCATTCACTCACTAACACACACATATACACACTCATTCACCCATACAGTCCTGCACATATGCTGTCTTCAAAACACATACAAACAGTGAGTCAGTCACCAACCCATGCAGCTACTTATACACAAAGTGAAACACTGATACATATATTTCAATATTTAAAAGTTACTCGCTAATATATGTATTCAATAAAATACACTTAATAAGGCAGTTAACCACTCATTTTTTTTTTTAAAAAACATCCATTTACACACTTATTTAACCATTTATTCTTCCATCAACCTTTACAAATACAAATATTAAACATATACATTTTTCAGAAAGACATACATTCACTGGCTGGTGTCATCAGTGATGTCATGAGTGATGTCACTGACGATGTCATGAGTGATGTAATATGTGACGTCATAAGCAGTGCATTGCAGGCACGCTTGTTATAGTGAGTCCGACTAACTATAACGTTGGAATTTCTATGGTTTTATGTCAGTAAAATTTCCAGCTAACTATAACTGGTGTGAAACCTATGGTTTTTTGAGTGAATATATATATATATTTATATATATATATATATTCACTCAAAAAACCATATATATATATTCACTCAAAAAACCATAGGTTTCACACCAGTTATAGTTAGCTGGAAATTATATATATATATTCACTCAAACAACCATAGGTTTCAGGCCTTATATAGTTAGGAATTAGCATTTAAAAAACCATTGACATTGCTCCTATATAGTTAGTTGTACTAACTATATTTCGCGCACCCGCAATCCACTGCTGATGATGTCACATATTACACCATTCACGACATGGTCAGTGACATCACTGATGACATCACTGAAGACATCACAGATGACATCTCAAATGACATCACTGATGACATCATCCTGTGACTGTGTGTTTCTGTAAAGTTTAAATGTGTTTTACAGATTGAAGAATGAGTGGATGTATAAGTGTCTGGATGAAGGATTTAGTAGGTGCGTGACTAACTGTATGAGTGAGTGATTAAATGTATCTTGCTAAATGCATGGGTTAGTGACTAAACTGTCTGAATGTGTGCATCAGTATGTCTGTTGTTGTGTAAGCTGCTGCATGTGTTGATCAGTAGCTATATGAGTGGCTATATGGGTTATTGATTGGTTGCCCAAGTATTTGAATGGGAGACTGAGTGTGTGTGTGGCTGGCTGGGAGGTGTCCGACTCTGTGCATAGATGTGTGAGCAGTTGATTCACTAGGTGTATGAGTTCAAGAATGCATGTGGAAACAGCTATATGGCGGTTGACTGTGTGTATGGGTGTGTTGGTGAGTGAATGGATATCTCAGTGCTAGATGTGCAAGTAAGTACATATGTAAAACACAGTGCATGTGAGAGTTGGCATATATAAATGACTATACATGAGAGCCAGTGAATGTGCGAGTGGCTATATGGATCGTTGTGTACTTGTATCAGTGATTGTATAAGAGAGTATGTGTTAGTATATGTTTGAATAAGTAAGGTGTTGTGTGTATAACTGTATGGTTGAGGAAATGGAAGTGTGATTGATTCTTTGCATGACTGACTAAGTGTATGAGTAACTCCATGGATGAGTGGCAGTGTGTGAGTGTCTGTATGGGTGTATGAGTGCATATGATAGTGTTGTATTGATCAGTGACTGTATGTATGAGTGATTCTATGGGTGAATGAGTGAATGTGTGTGTAGACCTAGGAATCAGTGAGTGCGAATGTAGTAACTGGTATTAGTGTGTCAATGGTTTCAAGAATGGTAGTCTGTATTTAACACTGGGTGTATCAAAGGTTATATTAGAGTGTGAGGAGGTGCATCTTATTATCACATGAATGATATCATCAGTGATGTGATCAGTGATGTCAAATGAGATGTCATCAGTGATGTCATCAGTGATGTCATTTGAGATGTCATCAGTGATGTCATCAGTGATGTCACTGACCATGTCATGAATGATGTAATATGTGACATCATCAGTAGTGGATTGCGGGTGCGCGAAATATAGTTAGTACAACTAACTATATAGGAGCAATTTCAATGGTTTTTTAAATGCTAATTCCTAACTATATAAGGCCTGAAACCTATGGTTTTTTAAGTGAATTTGCAAGGTTTTTAAAATGCTAATTCCTAACTATATAAGGCCTGAAACCTATGGTTTTTTAAGTAAATTTGCAAGATTTTTTAAATGCTAATTCCTAACTATATAAGTCCTGAAACCTATGGTTCTTAAGTGAATTTGCAAGGTTTTTTAAATGCTAATTCCTAACTATACAAGGCTTGAAACCTATGGTTTTTTCAGTGAATTTGTAAGATTTTTTAAATGCTAATTCCTAACTATATCAGGCATGAAACCTATATTTTTTTTCAATAAATTTCAAAGGTATTGTAAATGCTAATTCTATTAGCGGATAACGTTTATATATGTTATTATCCTTCTGGGACCACCTGAGCAGCCATCTTTTTTCTCAGGAGAAGTGAGGCACAAGAGAGCACAAAACAAGAGTGCAAAACGCGAAAAGGGGGCAGGTTTGAGACCCCCTGACCCCCTAGCCCTTCTCAGGGGGTCCCAGAAGGACCACCTAGTGCAAAAACATTTATTTTTTAAATCGCGTGGTACGCGCACGGTACCCGTACGAACGCGTATGGTGCGCGTACACCACGATTTTTTTGATTATTCTTTTTTTTTGCCCTTGAGGGTCCTTTTGGGACCCCCTGAGAAGGGCTAGAGGGTTGGGGGGTCTCTACCCTGCCCCCTTTTCGTGTTTTCCACTCTTGTTTTGGGCTGTCTTGTGCCTCAGTTCTCCTGAAAAACAAGATGGTGGCCAACACTTCCTGGTTTGGACAGTTTGAAATGTTGACAGTCGACTGCCAGCCAATCAGAAACTCGCTCGCGCACGTAAGGGTACGCGCACGTACGCGTACGGTGCGCGTATGGTGAGCGCATATAGATATATAATTTGATCAAATTTAATTTTCTCAACAACTACTGGAGGAATTTTCACCAAATATAGAAAAGGCACTACTGCATACCTGTCCCTACCATTTTGCCAAGTTTGGTGTAATTCCGTTCAGCCGTTCGGGCTGTAGCCATGTCTAAAGGTCCCATTGAAAATGCCATTTGAAACATTTCAAATTCAATTTTCTCAAGAACTACTGGAGGGATTTTCACCAAACATAGCAAAGGCACATCTGCATACCAGGCCCTACATTTTTGCCAAGTTTGGTGTAATTCCATTCAGCCGTTCGGGCTGTAACCGTGTCTAAAGGTCCCTATGGAGATTAACATGGGGAAAACACGTTTTTGGACCCCCCTTTTGGCCTCCGCTTGACGAATCCCCCCGAAACTTTCAGGGAAGGAGCGGAGCGGAGTTGGACAAAATTCTGGAAAAATACACCCAGATTCCTCAAATGGCGCCAAAGTTATTCCCAATAGAATGTTGAGTGCATATAGAAATATAATTTGCTCAAATTCATTTTCTCAACAACTACTGGAGGGATTTTCACCAAATATAGACAAGGCACTACTGCATACCTGTCCCTACCATTTTGCCAAGTTTGGTGTAATTCCATTCAGCCGTTCGGGCTGTAGCCGTGTCTAAAGGTCCCATCGAAAATGCCATTTGAAACATTTCAAATTCAATTTTCTCAAGAACTACTGGAGGGATTTACACCAAACATACAAAAGACACTGCTGCATACCAGCCCCTACCATTTTGCCAAATCTGGTATAATTCAGTTCAGCCGTTCGAGCTGTAGCCTTGTCAGAACGTCCTTATGTTCGCGGACATACACAACAGCTTCAACAACCAACCAACGCACACCATGACCGAACAACCACCCCCCACCACCACCCTCCACGCCTGTACCCCGATCAGCACCGAAGACACCATCCGCACAATGAACTCCATCCACTCCGGATCACCGACCGACCCCTGCCCTCACCACGTCTTCAACAAGGCCGACGCTGTCATCGCACCCCACCTGCGGGACATCATCAACACCTCCTTCGACACCGCCACCTTTCCTGAGAGCTGGAAACACGCCGAACTCAGCGCTCTCCTCAAGAAACCAACAGCGGACCCCACCGAACTCAAGAACTACCGCCCCATCTCGCTCCTCCCGTTTCCAGCCAAAGTCATCGAGAAGACCGTCAACAAGCAGATGGCCGCCTTCCTCGAGACGAACTGATCCCTCGACCCCTCACAGTCCGGCTTCCGAGCCAATCACAGCACCGAGACCGCCCTCATCGCCGCCACCGATGACATCTGAGCCCTGATGGACAATGGAGAAACAGCGGCCCTCATCCTCCTAGACCTCTCCGCGGCATTCGACACTGTCTGCCACCGCACCCTAGTACAGCGCCTCAGCAACGTTGGAATCCAGGACAAGGCGCTGGAATGGATCATCTCCTTCCTCGACGGAAGAACACAGAGAGTCCGCCTACCACCGTACAAGTCAGAGGCCTCCGAAGTCATCTGCGGCGTCCCTCAAGGGTCATCTCTGAGCCCCACCCTCTTCAACGTCTACATGAGCCCCCTCGCGGCCATCGTACGCAAACACAACCTCAGCATAATCTCCTACGCCGACGACACCCAGCTGATCCTCTCCCTGACCAACGACCCCGCCTCCGCCAGAGCCAACCTGCACGAAGGGATGAAAGAGGTAGCCGAGTGGATGACGACCAGCCGCCTGAAACTGAACTCTGACAAGACGGAGGTCCTCCTCCTGGGCTCTTCACTCTCCGCCTGGGACGACTCCTGGTGGCCCCCCGCCCTGGGCACCGCACCCAAACCGACAGACCATGCACGCAACCTGGGCTTCATCCTGGACTCCTCCCTCTCCATGACCAGGCAAGTCAACAACGTCTCCCCGGCGTGCTTCGACATCCTACGCATGCTACGGAAGATCTTCTGGTGGATCCCCACCGAGACCAGGAAGACCGTCACCCAGGCCCTCGTCACCAGCCGACTGGACTACGGCAACGCCCTCTACGCCGGTACCACCGCCAAGCTCCAGAAGAGACTCCAGCGGATCCAGAACGCCTCAGCCAGACTCATCCTCGACATCCCACGAACCAGCCACATCACCGGACATCTGAGAGACCTTCACTGGCTCCCCGTCAACAAAAGAATCACCTTCCGCCTCCTCACCCACGCACACAAAGCCCTACACGACCAGGGCCCGAGCTACCTCAACAGCCGAATCAACTTCTACGCTCCCAAACGCCACCTCCGATCAGCCAACCACGCCCTCGCCGCCGTCCCCCGCATCCGAAGAGCGACTACGGGAGGAAGGTCCTTCTCCTACCTGGCCGCCAAGACCTGGAACTCCCTCCCAACCGACCTGCGCCTGACCCAAGACCACCTCTCCTTCAGGAAGAAGCTGAAGACCTGGCTGTTCGAGCAGTAGCGGCAACCCCCCCCCCCCCCAGCGCCTTGAGACCCTACGGGTAGGTAGCGCGCTATATAAGTGTCACTGATTGATTGATTGATTGATTGATTGATTGATTGATTATGGAGATTAATATGGGGAAAACACGTTTTGGGACCCCCCTTTTTTCTCGTCCCCCGCTTGACGAATCCCCCCAAAACTTTCAGGGAAGGAGCGGAGCGCAGCGAGGCAAATTTAAGGAAAATTACAGGCAGATCCCTCAATCGGCGCCAAAGTTATTCCCAATAGAATGTTCGGCATTTCCTATGGTAACTAGGTCCTAACTATATATACCTACTGACGACCGCCAGTAGGTAATATATATATATATATACACACACACACTGACAGATCATGTACATTATTGCAGCACAGAGTCGAACTGGCCTCAGGCGGCGCCTGAAGGGCTGGCCTGGCAGGTAAGTGCGTTGGCCGTTTTTTTGGACTGGGTTTACACTCTGATGGACACGTTTTTACTGTTGATTTCTCTAATATTACTACAAGCATTGCCTGCAACAGGCTCAAAGGCATACTGTCGCCCATACCTCTCAAAATATCTACACAGCGTGTCTTACAATTTTAAAACTGCCCCGATGTGCAAATGTGAGCCACTTTTTTCTAGGGACGGAGCTTTTCATTTGATGCCCAGGTATTTACTGTCCCATTCCGACCCTATGAGGCAGCAGTGCCCAACTTAAATGGGATTTTTTTTGTCAGTAATTAGATGTAAACACAATTTTGCCTTGTTTTCTCTTAGTTAAATCCTTATTTGATATCCAAAGGAAAACAAACATTTCCCCTTTTAGGGAGCAGGCAGTGGCACTTATCCTAACAAAGGCTGAAGAAGGTGCAGCTGTGCTGTGGGTGCCTGTCAGGAATGTGTCCTCACACCTGCCAGACGCTGCCACAATGCCAACTCCACGCAGACACGACGAGCTGTCTAAGAGGGAAGATCTGATTTGAATGCAGGTGGGCTGACCACAATAGGAGACCGGTAGCTTTTATTCCCAAACACTGCAACCTCCCGGGGAATAAAGAGCGCCTGGTTAAACACCGAGAGAGCCCCGAAATAGCCAGATAGAACCACACTTCACTAAGCATTTTGGGAAGTTTTATTTTTGGAGAGAACTACAAGATCTATTTATACATAAAGAGAGCAGTTCACTAAAATAATCAAAGACGACTCAACATTTTCTAGTGTCTCTTTTTTTTCATGCCTACCTCCACTTTTTGTTGTGCAAAAAAAAAAAAAGGTCCGCAATGTATATACATATAAAATCAACAAACATGCAGAACTTCTGGTTGAAAAACGAGTATCACGCTTAGTCGTTTTGGTGCCTGAGCCTAAACAGAACTAAAACGTTGTAATAACGCATATTTAATAAATTCCAGAATACTTTCTCCTCAGCTCGATAGCAACACGTTTTGTACGTACGGCAAAGCCTTGCATTGCCATGCCTCTGTGGCACTGTAAAGGCAGACTTCATTATTGCTAAACAGCAAGCCATTGGATAAATAAGCCTTGCACCTGATTCTGGGAAGGGGGTCAGACACAAATACCTACAGCAGATACATGAACACACCGAGCTATCTTGCCGTCCGATTTCACGCAGGATGCACCTCACGTCCTCTCAGAAGTCCATTCATCCTAAGCAAACATAAGTCAATCTGTGGGAAACCTTGCCAGATGCAGTTTAAAGTTCAAAAGAAGTACACAAATCCCAGTTTATAACACAAGAATCGCTGTTTGCTCAACTCCAAGCCTGAAGCTAGAAATTACTGCAGCAGAAAAACTAATATGCGCCTTTCCATTTATTAGTTATATTTTTTGCTCTATTTTGATATAAACCTCGCACCTGTATTTCTTTATTTAAGAGTTTTGCAATGTTACAAATGTATGGCCTTGTGGTCACAACAAAAAACTACAATGTTTACAAATGGCGCCTTGTCTGCGTATTCTGATATTTTGAATGGGCAAATACCTATGAGTGGATTGCTTTCTACAAATGGGTTCTAAGTAACATCAAATAGGCAGTGAGAGGGAAGCTTGAGATATCTATAGTGTCATTTGCAATCCCAAACCGAAAACACTGTTAAGGATAAATAGGATAGGATAGAATTTGTAGAGCGCACTAATACCCATAGGTGTCATGGCGCTATCGCGGACCCATATTGAGTTTGAAGTTGTGCCAGGCTACCCCAGATGCTCCCAAGGGGAAGATGACCCCAAGGAGAAGTTGTGTAGGGGAGAAAAATCAAAGGAGAGCCACATAGAAAAACCCTACTCACTCCACCGTTCACATCGCTTTTCTACCTCTCATAGCAACAACCAAATGTTAAAAAAAAGACACAGCACTTGTTCTACCATACTCCCTCACTCCTGTCTGCAATGCTCTGCCCAACCTAAAGAATAAAAAAATACCTGTCACCTCCCACCCTTACTGACCACCCTCAGCAACACTCCCCCTAGCACGAATTTAACACAGTGATTAGCCACATCAATAGGACTGGCCTTTTAAGTCAGCAGCAGAATTATAGAGTTTGCCAGTGCTTGTTTGCTTTGGTATATTTTACACCTCTTTACCATTTCTCAATGGCCAATATGTTTAGAAACAGCATTTCAGCGCCAGGTTGGAAAGGTAGAGAATTATAAAATATGCCAACCCTTCTTAGATGCCCGGCCAGGCATGTGCACCCCTGCATATGCATGTAGCACCACCTTGGATTTTGCTTCGTCAAAGTATAAGCCAAACCATTCAAAGAGGGCTGCTCGAGCTTACTCTGTGTGTGCATGCGTGCAGACACACAGGTGGCCATTTTGGAATGGTGTTGGCGGCTATTCTTTCTGAGTTGCAACGAATGGTACAAACCCTTTAAAGATGTTTGTTACTAGCAGTTCCCACTCTGGATGAAGTGAACTATAAGTAGCAGTGAGGGCTCAATAGCTAAGGCTTTCTCAAAGGCATAGACCTAAAAGTGGTGTTTTGCCTCACTCCGCACCCCCATGCTAACCTGCCCCCTGAATATGCCCAAATACTAAGTCGAAAAAAACAAATCCCTCTGGCCGGGCATCCTCTTCCATCTCCCACTCAGCCCCGTCTCCTGAACTAAAGGCCATGCTTTCTACTCAGTGCAATTAAGGCCAGGACAGAGAGTGCCTTGCTGATGGCAGCGCTGACTGAGTTATGTCAGCATGGATTGAAATCTATCAGCCAAGACTCTTTGCAGACTGTGGGCTGAATGGGAAACAGCATTTGATGACACGAGTGCCACCTATAATCCCTTAGTACTGTAATCTGCAGAGACACAAGGGAGTCTGACATGGGGCAGATCTTCATCCGCTATTCGCCAATTGATTTAGGCCTCTAGAAGCAGCACCAGGGAAGCGAGCACTCTCTCCAGCGCAGTCACAGCAGTGAAAAACAAAGGGCCATATTATCAAGAAGGGGCGATACATTATCGCCGCTTTTATCAGCAGGAAACTGCCGCTAAAGCGGCGATAATGGGCTTGGTAATATACCCTTGTGAATTCCCACAGAAGCCCAGGTTCTGGTGTTAACCTGGGCTTCTATGGGAATTCATAAGGGCATTAAACAAGCCCATTATCGCCGCATTAGCGGCAGTTTCCTGCCGATAAAAGCGGCGATAATGTATCGCCCTTTCTTGATAATATGGCCCAATGTTTGCTTTGCACTGTGATGTGCGAACAGCAAATTCTGTGATTTCAGATTGGGCATTGACAGTAATAGTCTCTAATGGAACTTAGATATGCATGTGAAGCCTCAAATAAGATACCAATATTGCCCGTTGTAACTGCAATTGAACCCTGTAACTCCCACCACATTACTATGGCTCCTATGTTCAATCTTTGCAGAAACCGTTTCAGTGACATAAAATAGTTGAAAACAATATCGATTCCCAAAAATATCTTTAAAAAACTATTACTTACAGAAATATCTCCACCCTATACTTAATTAACAAAACAAATATTGATTACAAAAAAATCACAGGTAAACATATCCATCCCTACTAATATAGGGGCATATTACCAAGCAATAGCGATAATTATCGCTATTGCTTGGTTAGAGACAAAAATTTACCGCTGAGCTGCGGCGATTTTTACCGCAAATAAACCTTGGTATTACCAAGGTTTATCGCAAATGCGATAAAAATCGCCGCAATGCATGAATATCGCTGAAAAGTCAGCAATATTCATGCATTACCGAGCTAATGCTCTTAGCCATGTTATCTACCTCCCATTGGATAACATGGCTAAGAACTGCTCAGGGCAGGTGTTAGCTTTTGGAGATATTCGCGCTTAGCGCGAATATCTCCAAAAGTTGGTAATAGTAGATAGCAATGTTAGTGACTGTTTTCAGTCGCTAACATCTTGGCACGCCCACTTTGCATATCATTAGTGATAAATATCACTGACATGCAAAGTGGGGCCCAAGATGGTAGCTATCTCCTACTAGCTGTCGCTAACTGGTGTTAGCGACAGCTAGGTAATAGGGAGATAATTTTATCTCTGCTTTCTTGGCTTTTAAAGCCAAAAAAGCGGAGATAAACCCCCTTGATAATATGCCCCATAGTCCCTCCCATCCCTACAAATATTGTATACAAAAATATTGTAACCTATAAATATATACCTACATCAAAAGTACTCCTGCCAAACCTATATCTCTTATATCTGGTGGCCTGCAAACGGCTCAAACCGATATGTCCTGCAATAATAAGTCTTGCAATACAAGGGTATACAAAATATAGTTATTTTTATTCATAATTTTCTTAATTTCTTTTTTTGTGAGATCTCTATTTATAAAAATATATACAAACTTATGATAGACATTTCATCTTGTATTTTATTGGATTGATGTACAAAAAATATAAGTTACAGATAAAATACATGAAAAGACATATACAGACATATGGCAGGAGTACTTTTGATGTAGTTGTTGTTCTTCACCCTGGCTCCTGTACCTAAAAGTATCCATAGGGGTACTTTTCTTGAGAAATGTACCTATAAATATATATACACAATATCAACTACACTAATATTGCAAAAAATAAAGGCAAATATTATGAAATAATAATTGAATAACTATATTTTACTTTGAACAACAAATAAAATTAAACTCTTCATAGATCAAGAAATCATCTAACTACATTATTTAAATTTTGAATAATAAATACATTTTAAACGCATAAAAAATAAAAAACTTTCTACAATTAATGTAAACTTAAAACAATATCCACTAATAAATGAAATTGAACACCAAAATTACATCCAAAACAACACAAAAAACTGAAATACATTTTACATTAAAACAGAAACACTAAGGGTCTGATTCCGATCTCGCTTTGAAGGGCTCTGAATATGATCTGGCCGGAAAAAGTACGAGCCGTACGAGCCGTACGCGTGTTCTCCGCCCGACTCGTACAGATGTACGAGCGAGCAAGTACGATGCTGGGTCCGAATCGCTCCTTTCGCCTCGTCCGTAAGCAAACCGGGCCGTGCAATGGAGGCGATTTCTGACTGAGCCAGTACGATGCACATGTCGGACAGCCGGATTGAGCCGAAGTTTCTGGCTTGCAAAAAATCCGGGAAGCTGCCTTTGGGAATTCGCGTCGGACCCCCCGTCACCCGCAGCCTTACGACTCGGACACAGGGGGAGACCCAAGGTTCTCCCCAACACAGACATGTACGGTGCGGATGGCACTAACTCGTACCCACTGTAGAGGGCGCCCTTGTGCGAGACGTACCCATTCAGTCAATGGGAGCCCATGTACGTATTGTACGACCGGCTCACATTGACTTCTATGGGAGTCTGACTGAACCGAGTCCGGCAGCATGCAGCCATATCGTGCTCGCTCGGTCGGACTGCAGGAGTCCGGCTCGGTCGGAAAACACTTCGGTTCCGGCTCAGTCAGAGAGCTTTCCGACCCAGATCGGAATCGGCCCCTAATTAGCAAAAACCATAAAAGGTAATAATTGACAAAAATATATCAAATGAATTGAAAACTAACCAATAAAAGCACGGGTATCACAAACTAACCAATAAACATACAAATTTACTTAAAAATACAATATAAAAGGACCTGAAAATTGCAACACTTTGCAAAACTCTGAGGCCCCGATTACGAGTTTGGTGGACAGACCACCAGGCCACAGCATCAGAGCTTGGGAGAACGCCACCAAGCCAGCATCCAGACCGCCACATTTAGAGTTTACCACTGGGCTGGTGGTGTGCTGCAGCAGTCTTAGTAAAGCAGAATGCTTTGGCTCACAGAGAGAGCCTGAAGGCAATGCCGGCGCACAGTAGCACCTGCGCTGTCATGCGCGCACTGTTGCCATGCACCATGGGTGGGGTGCATGGTACACAGTGCACGCAAGACAGAGCAGGCATAGGGGGCACAACATGTGCCCCTAGCCACAATGCCCAATGGGCTAAAAAGCCAGAGGGCCCCATTTGGGGATCCTTTCCTGCCTTTCTGCGAACCTTTACATTAAAATGTCAGCGGAAAGGCAGGTTGTAATCAACACGCCGGTTCCATCATCGGCACTGCCTCCATGGCCTTCTGATCTTCCCGCTGCTGCCTCTGTAGGATCTGCTGGATAACCAACAGAAAACCAAAAATAAAAATCTACCTTCAAGGGTAAGTAAAACATTTCTTTTAAGATAGTGGAAAGTAACTCATTAAAAAAATTAAACTACAAATAACTAACCAAACTTTCTATTTTTATTTATCTACCAAACTTTAGATACCACAGAACAAGTACAACACCATCTACAACTTACAGACCCACTAATATAATTCAACAATCAAATATCTGGAAAAAGGCACAAAAAAGTGAATAAAATCAAACCACTTTTAAATATCAGTTATACCTTAAGCTAAAAAAATAAAACTAAAAGCCCTAAATCCCTACAAACTATCTACAAGTAAACATTAAAACATACCTAATACAACCCCACCCCCCCTGCAGCAAATAAACCACCTGGTCCACATTAGAGCACTTCCAACGGAAAACTGAAAAAAAGAACTGCAAATATAATCAACAACACATATGTAGGGATAAAATGCTAAATTATTGTCAAAATATTTTATGTACATTTGCAAAGCAAAATTAATATTATTACAATTTAACTGTATTATTAAACTATTTTCAACAGAATGACAGAAAGTGCAAAATCTATCACCTCATCGGAAGGCAAACAATTACTCTTGTACAAGTGCTACACTTACAGCCAAGAAAGCACAAACATCGAGAATGTTAATTGGATATGTGCAAAATATTACTCTAATGAATGTTATGGGAGGACTTCAATGAAAAATGATATTATTAACATGAGAGAACACAATCACCCCCCAAATGTCACCAAATCGAAGTAAGACATGTTCTTCAAGATTCAAAAGAGGCAAACAATAGTTTCCAAGAGACCATTACTAAAAATTAAAAAGATATACCACCTTAAGGGGCTCATTAGGATGGCGGACGGAAGTGCCTCCGCAGACCCAGAGCATGCGGAACATGCCTATTTTCCGTACGCCCGTCGCGGACACTCCGGCCGCCAAATCAGGATACGAAATACGGGCCAAAATCCGTCCGCTGCGGTAGAACACGGTCCGCCGCACAACCACACCCAACCACGCGGCGGACGTAACCTATCCAGAGACTCCGCCGTACGGACTGACGTCTAGGACCGTCCTCCAAATCAAGATGGCGGAAAATACACATAAAAGTGCAGCGGAAAAACAACCTGCCTGAACACTGCGGATGCTCCACAGCGACCATACCCACCACGAGCCGCTCGCCGACATGGACCCTGCACTACAGGCTTACCCGATACTCTTCGCGATCCACTACGTCCTAGTCTTGGCCCACCATCGAGGACGACGCAGGTAGGCTACAACCCATTCGCTGACTGGAGAGGAGTACCTGCAAGGGCCATGACGTAGGGAGGGGGGAGTGACATGTCCCGAAATGGACATATTCTTGTGTACGGCAACGCCTCCAAGGGTCGTGACCCAGGTAGGGGAGAGTGACATGTATCTGAACCCACCGCCCTCAAGAAAATACAAATCCACACACGCAAAAATGACTCCAACAAACCACGACACATGAATCACAATTTTATTTACGCTGAATCGGAGTAACATCACAGTCTAGGATGGAGCATGGGCAGTGTGGACACCAGAGCAGGTACATCAGATGCTGTACATCAGTATGAGGATAGCAACAGGGCAGTGTGGACACCAGAGCAGGTACATCAGATGCAGTACATCAGTATGAGGATAGCAACAGGGCATCGTGGACACCAGAGCAGGTCCATCAGAGGCAGTACAGGAGAGGGGCTAAGTGCACCAACAGTCCATGGCAAGACACAGGTCCATCAGAGGCAGTACACGAGAGGGGCTAAGTCCATCAACAGTCCATGGCAAGGCACAGGTCCATCAGAGGCAGTACAGGAGAGGGGCTAAGTGCACCAACAGTCCATGGCAAGGCACAGGTCCATCAGAGGTAGTACATGAGAGGGGCTAAGTCCATCAACAGTCCATGGCAAGGCACAGGTCCATCAGAGGCAGTACAGGAGAGGGGCTAAGTGCACCAACAGTCCATGGCAAGGCACAGGTCCATCAGAGGCAGTACATGAGAGGGGCTAAGTGCACCAACAGTCCATGGCAAGGCACAGGTCCATCAGAGGCAGTACAGGAGAGGGGCTAAGTGCACCAACAGTCCATGGCAAGGCACAGGTGCATCAGAGGCAGCACATGAGAGGGCACAATGCAGTATCAGAACAGCAACAGGGCAGTGTGGACACCAGAGCAGGTACATCAGATGCAGTACATCAGTATGAGGATAGCAACAGGGCAGTGTGGACACCAGAGCAGTTACATGAGATGCAGTACATCAGTATGAGGATAGCAACAGGGCAGTGTGGACACCAGAGCAGGTACATCAGAGGCAGCACATGAGAGGGCACAATGCAGTATCAGAACAGCAACAGGGCAGTGTGGACACCAGAGCAGGTACATCAGATGCAGTACATCAGTATGAGGATAGCAACAGGGCAGTGTGGACACCAGAGCAGTTACATCAGATGCAGTACATCAGTATGAGGATAGCAACAGGGCAGTGTGGACACCAGAGCAGGTACATCAGATGCAGTACATCAGTATGAGGATAGCAACAGGGCAGTGTGGACACCAGAGCAGGTACATCAGAGGCAGCACATGAGAGGGCACAATGCAGTATCAGAACAGCAACAGGGCAGTGTGGACACCAGAGCAGGTACATCAGATGCAGTACATCAGTATGAGGATAGCAACAGGGCAGTGTGGACACCAGAGCAGGTACATCAGAGGCAGCACATGAGAGGGCACAATGCAGTATCAGAACAGCAACAGGGCAGTGTGGACACCAGAGCAGGTACATCAGATGCAGTACATCAGTATGAGGATAGCAACAGGGCAGTGTGGACACCAGAGCAGTTACATCAGATGCAGTACATCAGTATGAGGATAGCAACAGGGCAGTATGGACACCAGAGCAGGTACATCAGATGCAGTACATCAGTATGAGGATAGCAACAGGGCAGTGTGGACACCAGAGCAGGTACATCAGAGGCAGCACATGAGAGGGCACAATGCAGTATCAGAACAGCAACAGGGCAGTGTGGACACCAGAGCAGGTACATCAGATGCAGTACATGAGAGGGGCTAGGTGCACAAACACTGCATGGCAAGGCACAAGTCCATCAGAGGCAGTACATCTGAGGGCACACTACAGCAACTTACAGCACACTATCAGGTGGATTGTGTGAAGTACCCGCATCGGACAGACTGCCAGCACCAGAAACCGGAGTGTGACACACAGCCACAGATGTAGTGACTGACACGTGAGCCACAGACCCAGATACACTGCTAGCACCTGATACAGGAGTGTGAGACACAGCCACAGACCGAGTGACTGACACATGGCCCATAGACCCAGATGCACTGCCAGCACCTGATACAGGAGTGTGAGACACAGCCACAGACCGAGTGACTGACACATGGCCCATAGACCCAGATACACTGCCAGCACCTGATACAGGAGTGTGAGACACAGCCACAGACCGAGTGACTGACACATGGCCCATAGACCCAGATACACTGCTAGCACCTGATACAGGATATGTCTCAACTGATACCCTGCCACTAACAGACACATGCGAGTCAACTGCACCAGCGCCACTGGGACCACTGAAATGATGAGCCACAGGGCTGTATGGTCCAGGAGGCAGGGTGGCTCTGGGAGCGGGAGATAGTTGCAATTGTGCGACATCGGATTGTGCATGTGTCAATGCTGTGTGTCTACGTTTCTTTTGGACATGTGCCTGCGCCCTGGACAGGACAGGACTTACAAGTGGACCTGACTGAGAAGAAATTTCACCCACCATGGGAGTGGCATCTGCTGGGGGGGGGGAATGCTCTCTGGGGACGTGCTGGAGCCTGCTTGTCGTTTGCTGTGTGGCTGCCTTGTGGCCTCTGCAACATGTGTCATGGGGGATGCTACTACAGGGTCCACCTGCATCCGTCCCTGACGGGCCCTGATGGGAGTGGAGGTAAGGGGTGACTCCACTGCAGAGACATCTGTATTCCGTTTCCCAGAAAACAGCTGCCTCAGTGCAACAATGGGTGATGTATGCCTGTCCCTGACAGCGCCACTGTCCATGGGAGATGGCTTGGGCCTTGGATGTACAATTTCCGTAGGAGTACTGTTGTCTGCGGACTTTCCCTGTTCCCTGGATGGTGCCCTGTTCCAGGCAGCAGACTTGTCGTGTGTGGTGTACATGTCCCCAGGACACACCTTCTGCCCGTGTGTGTCCCTGCCCCTGGGAGTGTCCGTGCTCTTCTTAGGTGCGTTTGTCTTGTGACTGTCCTTGTCCCTGCCCTTGGGAGTGGCTCCTTCCTTCCTAGTGTCCCTGCCCTTGGGAGTGGCTCCTTCCTTCCTAGGTTCCCTGCCCTTGGGAGTGGCTCCTTCCTTCCTAGTGCCCCTGCCCTTGGGAGTGGCTCCTTCCTTCCTAGTGTCCCTGCCCTTGGGAGTGGCTCCTTCCTTCCTAGGTTCCCTGCCCTTGGGAGTGGCTCCTTCCTGCCTAGTGTCCCTGCCCTTGGGAGTGGCTCCTTCCTTCCTAGTTTCCCTGCCCTTGGGAGTGGCTCCTTCCATCCTAGTTTCACTGCCCTTGGGAGTGGCTCCTTCCTTCCTGGTATCCCTGCCCTTGGGAGT
Source organism: Lissotriton vulgaris (assembly GCF_964263255.1). Classification (NCBI taxonomy): domain Eukaryota; kingdom Metazoa; phylum Chordata; class Amphibia; order Caudata; family Salamandridae; genus Lissotriton; species Lissotriton vulgaris. The sequence goes on from NC_141687.1 coordinate 429,503,743, forward strand.
GGCTCCTTCCTTCCTGGTATCCCTGCCCTTGGGAGTGGCTCCTTCCTTCCTGGTGTCCCTGGCACTGGGAGTATGCGAGCTCTCAAAAGATTCATTCGTCTTCTCAATGTCCTCGTACAAGGTAGTGTCACTGGAAGTGGGAGTGAGTCTTGGCTTGGTAGTACCTTGTGTGTGGGATGGCTGTGCAGCATGTGTGGCCATTACACCCAACCCCTCTTTAGCTTCACGTGTGTGTACTCCACTATATCTGACGTTGTCCTTGTGAACAGATTTACCTGACCTAGGGGATGGGGTCTGAGGCCTCCGTGCCTTGACGTGCTGGCTGACGCTGCTTCTAGTGCAATAACCTGTATTAGAGTCTTGGTCAGAATATTCACTCCCCCCTGAGACATCCAGTGTTGTAGATGGTGGAACAGAAGTAGCACCCAGTCCATGCGACTGTACAATGGCAGACGACACACTGTTAGCCAATGACTGCACTGTCCTGTGTAGACCAGCCAGATCACCATGCATACCTTCCATGAATGCCACCACCTGCCCCAACTTCCTATCGTGGTCTTGGAAAGCATTAATCATATTGGTCTGCCCCACACACAGCTGTCGCAGCAGATCAACAGCCTCTGCACAAAGCCGCATTTTGGCTCACCGAGACTGGGGCAGCGGTGCCGACTCCGAACGCCACTCTGCTCCCCCTACTCCTGCGTGCACGAACAGTACATGGTGCAGTTGGCGGCAGGGTGGGCCCTGTGTGCTGTGTCCCGACCGAAGGTGTTGATTGCCCACTCCCAGTCTGTGACAACAGTGCTGACTCACCAACACTGTCGGAAGATGATGACGATGTTGTCTCCACATGCGAGTCCTCCGGGACGGTCCTGTCCCCCTCTCCGGCGCTGGGCCCTTCGGTGTCAGTCTGCGTGTGCGCGACGTCTGATCCGGATGCATTGCCTTCTGTCATCTCCGCCGTCTGTGGCTGAGTGCCCTCTGCCAAAGCTGAAATGCACAGGAAATTGGTGTAAGTCATGGGCACACTCACGTACAGTACTGCTACGGAATCCCTAAAGCCAATGATGACAATGTCCATCGATCTCCCAACCTGCACACGGCCCACCCCAACCAGTCATCCTCACAGGAATTAAGTGGCGTTGGCCGTAACACATGTACAGCATATGCACACTGGGCATGAGGAATTACATCTGCACACAAGTGTTGCCAAGGGGTGACGGAGCACTACAGCATGTGCATGAAAACTGAACCGCTTAGCGGGTGGCGTCTCAACATGCCGCATCGGAAAGTGAAATTTAACAGCGGCAATGTCACCAACATGCCATTGGAACGAGCCCCACGATCGACGGAAGTCCATAATGTGTGTAGTCAACTATACATGCATAGCACTCACAAGCAACATACACTGACAGTATGCTTACCGCCACGTTGCTGTTCATCCAGACGCAACCGCTCAGACAGGTCAGGATGCGTCACAGCTATGATAGGGTGCATGAGAGGGGTCATTGAGCGTCGGGCCAGACGTGCCGTCCTTGGAATCATCCCTAGTGTCACTTCCGCTACATTCTTGCTCAGTCTTGAAATGTCGTCCCAGCGTTTGTGGCAGTGTGTATGTCGTCTATTGGACACCCCCGCTGCTCGTACTTCACGTGCAATGCTCCTCCACACGTCCTTGCGAAGGTGCAGCTTCACCTACCATGATGGGAGACAAAAGGGTGGAAGTCAGTGGACAGTTGGCCAGTCACACAGATAGGAGCAACACATTTCTCTCTGCAGCCATGCACATATCGAATCTTTTGTTGGTCACACATCACACCGCCAAGTTTCTAGAGCCCAGGTGTCATATGACACCTCATGCACAACAACTTATCCCCCACTGCACTTGCCACCTGTCCGGGTGCGCCGTACAGGCGTCCGTAGTTGCGGAGCACAGCGTCCACGAGGATATCAAGCTCCGCGGCGGTGAAGGGACGAGACCGGATCTCTTTGACTCTCGACATGGCAAGGTCACGGAGTATGGCACTAGAGTGGCAGTCGGTGGTCAGCTCCGCAGCAGCAGGTGGAGGTGATGGTCACAGGCAGCAGTCCGTGGTCAGCTCCGTAGCAGCAGGTGGAGGTGATGGTCACCGGCAGCAGTCGGTGGTCAGCTCCACAGCAGCAGGTGGAGGTGATGGTCACAGGCAGCAGTCGGTGGTCAGCTCCGCAGCAGCAGGTGGAGGTGATGGTCACAGGCAGCAGTCGGTGGTCATCGTAGAAGGTATGCTTTTGGACATCACACATATATAGGGCCCTGTGGCCATGTCAGTGGCATACGGCGCCAGCCATTGGTCAGCCGTGAAAGCGTGTTTGGAATTGGGCCAATGACTGGCCCTGGTGTTGCGGTGAACAGCATATGGTACTTGCTATTGGCCAACCGTGGCCCATGTCCACACCTCCCATTGGCTGCACGTGCACAGACCGTCATGCTCACACACCGGCAAGTGCATGTGCTAGACACCGGGACGGATGCATCATTTGCAACAAAGTTGTAACAGTGGCGCCACCATGGCGGGACACGTATTCGGCGGGGGAGGTGGAGGCCAAAACATCCATAGGCTGATGTCAATGCACATGGCAGTTCATGACCCCCCTTACAGTGACATTGCATCAGCCAGCCTACACCGGCCGGCCCAGGCCTGCCCATGACCGCCGTTCCAGCCATGCCAACTCCCGCCGCTTCAGGCCCCCTCCACTACCGCCGTGCCAGGCCCAGCCCATGACCGCCGTTCCGGCCACGCCAACTACCGCCGCTTCAGGCCCCCTCCACTACCGCCGTGCCAGGCCCAGCCCATGACCGCCGTTCTGGCCATGCCAACTACCGCCGCTTCAGGCCCCCTCCACTACCGCCGTGCCAGGCACAGCCCATGACCGCCGTTCCGGCCATGCCAACTACCGCCGCTTCAGGCCCCTTCCACTACCGCCGTGCCAGGCCCAGCCCATGACCGCCGTTCCGGCCATGCCAACTACCGCCGCTTCAGGCCCCCTCCACTACCGCCGTGCCCTGGCGGGCCTGGCATGGCGGTCATGGGCTGTGCCTGGCACGGCGGTAGTGGAGGGGGCCTGAAGCGGCGGTAGTTGGCATGGCCGGAACGGCGGTCATGGGCTGGGCCTGGCACGGCGGTAGTGGAGGGGGCCTGAAGCGGCGGTAGTTGGCATGGCCGGAACGGCGGTAATGGTCTGGGCCTGGCACGGCGGTAGTGGAGGGGGCCTGAAGCAGCGGTAGTTGGCATGGCCGGAACGGCGGTCATGGGCTGGGCCTGGCACAGCGGTAGTGGAGGGGGCCTGAAGCGGCGGTAGTTGGCATGGCCGGAACGGCAGTCATGGGCTGGGCCTGGCACGGCGGTAGTGGAGGGGGCCTGAAGCGGCGGTAGTTGGCATGGCCGGAACAGTGGTCATGGGCTGGGCCTGGCTCGGCGGTAGTGGAGGGGGCCTGAAGCGGCGGTAGTTGGCATGGCCGGAACGGCGGTCATGGGCTGGGCCTGGCACGGCGGTAGTGGAGGGGGCCTGAAGCGGCTGTAGTTGGCATGGCCGGAACGGCGGTCATGGGCTGGGCCTGGGCCGGCCGGTGTAGGCTGGCTGATGCAATGTCACTGTAAGGGGGGTCATGAACTGCCATGTGCATGGACATCAGCTTATGGATGTTTTGGCCTCCACCTTCCCCGCCGAATACGGGCCCCGCCATGGAGGCGCCACTGTTGGAACTTTGTTGCAAATGATGCATCCGTCCCGGTGTGTAGCACATGCACTTGCCGGTGTGTGAGTGTGACGGTCTGCGCACATGCAGACAATGGTAATGTTGAACGCGGGCGGCGTATGGCGAGACGTAAACAGCAGAAGCAGTGCACCGCCATGGCGGCGTCAATGATTGCATGTCAGCTGACGATGCACCTTGTTTCATTGTCTGCAGCTGCATGATGACGGTTGTGTGCGTAATTGCGTGACTCCACACTTCATGCTGTATCCCATGTGTGTCCATACCATGCCCATCGTTGTGCCACTAATGTCCGTCACTTTTGGGTCATGTCACATGTCTTGTTGGCAGTGATGTTGAGGTGAGACAAAGTGCATTGCACATGTTGCAACACATCATGTAGCTAGTGGGTGCACATTGCTACGTCAATCCATGTTGTTGTGACATTCAGAAATGTCACACATATGCTAATTGAACACTGCCTATTACATGTTGGATAGAGTGCGATGACATGTGAATGAGTTGCACAGACATGCGTTGTATGTGAATTGACTTCCATTCCATTTACTCCCACACAGGAGGGCTCCAAATGTCCATCGCCCATACACTGTGCTGGAGGATATGGTGTACGAGGAGGTGATCAGGAAATTCAGGCTTGATCGACGTCGATTGCTGGAGCTTGTGAATCAATTGTCTCCTCACCTGCAGCCGCGAAGAACCTATCCAGGCTCCATTTCACCCACCCAAAAGGTGATGGCGGCACTCCATTTTTTTGCAACAGGCACATTTCAGTACACTGTTGGACATGCCGGGGGAATGTCACAGGCCATGTTTAGCACGGTACTTCGGGATGTACTGAGAGCCATGATGCTGTACAAGAATGACTACATACATTTTCCACAGGCGGCAGAGTTGGCAGCGGTCAAAGCTGACTTCTATGCCCTGGGTCGCATACCACACGTTGTGGGTTCCATTGATGGCACGCATATTGCGATCATTCCACCACGAGCACGTGAGCAGGTGTTTAGGAATCGGAAGCACTTCCACTCCCTAAACGTGCAGGTGGTGTGCCAGGCCGACAACATTATCTCACATGTGTGTGCAAGATTTCCTGGCTCTGCACATGACGCCCACATCATGCGGAGCAGCATTGTCCCCCAACTGATGGCAAATCTGCGTCCGGCACAAGCCTGGCTTGTTGGTGAGTATGCTGTGGTGACAGGAGTGATATCTGTGTGGCTTTGTGTGGCCACATGTTCAGGTAGTGATGTTTCTCTCTCTCTCTCTAATTTCCACAAACACAGGCGACTCGGCTTACCCAAACAGGCCTTGGCTTCTAAGACCAATACGCAATCCCACTGCAGCAGGAGAAATGCGATACAATGATGCCCATGGTAGGACACGTCGAGTGGTGGAACGAACATTTGGCCTGCTTAAGTCTAGGTTTCGGTGCCTGGATAAGACTGGAGGGGCCCTGCCTTACGCACCAGGCAAAGTATGCAAGATTGTGATTGCCTGCTGCATGCTCCACAACCTGGCTGTGCGCAATGACATTGAACTGATCTTGGACCCAGATGAACAGCAAGTTCCTCGCCCTCCCGACCCACCCATGTCGACTGATGAGGATAGTGGTGAGGAGGAAGGTGTGGACCAGAGGCGGCAGCTCATTGAACGCTACTTCCCTTGATTGTGAGTGTGCCCCTCTTGTGCTGCTTGTGTATGCCCTGTGTAGGTTTGCTGCTCTTGTGTCATTGTGTTGGGCATCATCTATGTGTTTTGTTATGTGATGTATGCATGTGTGTGTGTCTCTTCATTTATGAGTACATGCACTTCTCCATGATGTGTGTAGTGTCATCCATTCGTGTAGTGATGTGTGTGGTTTGTTGAAAGTTGCACTGCAGTGAGTTGGGATGAGTGTGATGGTGTTTCCTAACGTCTGATTGCGATTTCTATGTTTCCCTAGGTCACTCCCTTGCGGCATGATTCTGTACCAGTTGGATCCCTGAACCTGGTTACGTCTGTTTCTGATGCAATCATGTGAATAAACATGGAGGCAACACATCATTGAGTGAGTAAGTGTCATTTATTTACAGATTGTGCATAGGTGTAGGTGCATATTTACAAATGAGTGAAGGGGTGGGGGAGTGAGAGTCCAAGGTAATGGCAGATGAGATGTCCGTGCAGACACCACATAGGGTGTTGTCTGCCTAGTGCAGCAGGCCTGTGCCAGGTGGGACCGGATAGTTGGCAGGGTGGATGGCAGGCTCAGGTACTCTAAAGAGTCATTGTCGGCTCCTCTTGGAGCGTGTGGCAGGAGCTCCGACACTGCTCTCGCCCACTTCCTGCCTCGGACGGCCCCTCCGTCTTTGTGTCGGGACGGAGTCAGCTTGGGGCGCTGGCTGATCAGGTGGCACATCCGCCGCCAGGGGCGCAGGGGCGCAGGTGGCGGTGGCGGTGTTGTTGGCGGTGGCGTTGTTTGAGGGGGGGTGTGGTGGGTGGTGTTGACGGATATCCTCGTGCTAAAAATGTCCACGAGTTGGCCAAGCCGCCTCTCGATGGCCCCCAACATCGCTGTGTTGTCCACAAAGTCCTGGTGGGCCCGGTCGGCATGTGCCTGGCTACGTACATAGCCCGCCTCCACCCGGACTAGTGCTTCAAGACACTGTTGCACGGCATTGGGTGTAGTGTCATCATGCCTTCTTTCCGCTGTGCTCCTGCCTGCAGGATCTGCCCTTGCATTAGTGGTTTGCCTCACTCTCTCCCTGCGTGGCTGGGATGGCGCTGGCCCAGCGTTGGCCGGTGGGTTGGGCAGGGTGGCAGGGGCAGAAGTGGTGGTAGTAGTGGTGGTGGAGGTGGTGCTGGAGGTAGCTGTGTAGGTCACAGTAGCCGGTGTTGTGGTGATGCCAGAGCCCGTAGTTGTTGTTGGTGCAGGTGTGACCTGCGAGCCAGAGGTCCCTGGCTGGCTGCTTGATCCGGCACCATCCTCCGCCCCGGAGGTGGCTGGACAATCGTCCCCTGAAAGTTCAGAGTGTGGGGATGCTGGAGGCCTGGTGTTAATTGCAGCAGTCAGATTAGGATCCCCTGCAAAACAAAAATGTGAGGATGAGTCATGTTGCCTAAACGTGTACATTTATTTATATTTGACATTCAGTCGGCATTGGCACACACCCCACCCACCACCACCACCCTCTCTATGGACATGGGGGCCTGTGGGGAGTTGTAGTTCCGTCCCCTCACACACCCCACCCACCGCCACCACCCTCTCTATGGACATGGGGGCCTGTTGGGAGTTGGACTAGTGACCCCTCACACACCCCACCCACCACCACCACCCTCTCTATGGACATGGGGGCCTGTTGGGAGTTGTAGTTCCGTCCCCTCACACACCCCACCCACCACCACCACCCTCTCTATGGACATGGGGGCCTGTGGGGAGTTGTAGTTCCGTCCCCTCACACATCCCACCCACCACCACCACCCTCTCTATGGACATGGGGGCCTGTTGGGAGTTGGACTAGTGACCCCTCACACACCCCACCCACCACCACCACCCTCTCTATGGACATGGGGCCTGTTGGGAATTGGACTAGTGACCCCTCACACACCCCACCCACCACCACCACCCTCTCTATGGACATGGGGGCCTGTTGGGAGTTGTAGTTCCGTCCCCTCACACACCCCACCCACCACCACCACCCTCTCTATGGACATGGGGGCCTGTGGGGAGTTGTAGTTCCGTCCCCTCACACACCCCACCCACCACCACCACCCTCTCTATGGACATGGGGGCCTGTTGGGAGTTGGACTAGTGACCCCTCACACACCCCACCCACCACCACCACCCTCTCTGTGGACATGGGGGCCTGTTGGGAGTTGTAGTTCCGTCCCCTCACACACCCCACCCACCACCACCACCCTCTCTATGGACATGGGGGCCTGTTGGGAGTTGTAGTTCCGTCCCCTCACACACCCCACCCACCACCACCCTCTCTATGGACATGGGGGCCTGTGGGGAGTTGTAGTTCCGTCCCCTCACACACCCCACCCACCACCACCACCCTCTCTATGGACATGGGGGCCTGTGGGGAGTTGTAGTTCCGTCCCCTCACACACCCCACCCACCACCACCACCCTCTCTATGGACATGGGGGCCTGTTGGGAGTTGGACTAGTGACCCCTCACACATCCCACCCACCACCACCACCCTCTCTATGGACATGGGGGCCTGTTGGGAGTTGGACTAGTGACCCCTCACACACCCCACCCACCACCACCACCCTCTCTATGGACATGGGGGCCTGTTGGGAGTTGTAGTTCCGTCCCCTCACACACCACCACCACCCTCTCTATGGACATGGGGGCCTGTTGGGAGTTGTAGTTCCGTCCCCTCACACACCCCACCCACCACCACCACCCTCTCTATGGACATGGGGGCCTGTTGGGAGTTGGACTAGTGACCCCTCACACACCCCACCCACCACCACCACCCTCTCTATGGACATGGGGGCCTGTTGGGAGTTGGACTAGTGACCCCTCACACACCCCACCCACCACCACCACCCTCTCTATGGACATGGGGGCCTGTTGGGAGTTGTAGTTCCGTCCCCTCACACACCCCACCCACCACCACCACCCTCTCTATGGACATGGGGGCCTGTTGGGAGTTGTAGTTCCGTCCCCTCACACACCCCACCCACCACCACCACCCTCTCTATGGACATGGGGGCCTGTTGGGAGTTGTAGTTCCGTCCCCTCACACACCCCACCCACCACCACCACCCTCTCTATGGACATGGGGGCCTGTTGGGAGTTGTAGTTCCGTCCCCTCACACACCCCACCCACCACCACCACCCTCTCTATGGACATGGGGGCCTGTTGGGAGTTGGACTAGTGACCCCTCACACACCCCACCCACCACCACCACCCTCTCTATGGACATGGGGGCCTGTAGGAGTGGTTTAGACGTTGGTGAGTATGTGGACTGCATGCAAGGCTGGGGTATGTGAGATGTGTCTTCAGAGTTGTGTGAGGCACATCGTGTTGTTGTGTTTGTGGTGCTTGGTTGGTACTTACCAGCCTCTTCTCCATCATCAAGTCCATCGAGGGTCTCAGGGTGCAGGATGGTCAGCACCTTCTCCTCCCACTCGGTGTACGGTAGGGGCTCCGGGGGGGTTCCACCGCCTGTGTGGTTGGCCCGGAGGAAGTTCTTGGCTCTGATGGACTTCACCCGGGTCTTGAGGTCATGCCACCGCCTCTGGATTTCATGCTTGGTCCTCGGGACGGTCCCGGAGGCATTGACCCTTGTGACGATCCGGTCCCACAGGCTGTTCTTCCTAGCTATGCTAGTCTGCTGCACTAGGGATCCAACGATGTGGAGTTCAACACGAATAATCTCATCGACCATTACCCTGAGCTCGGTGTCGGTGAATTTCGGATTTTTCTTGGGTGCCATGGTGCTCATGGGGTGTGTTTGTGTGTGTGAATTAGGAGGTGCTGGTGTGTGGTGTTTGGGTATGGTGTGGTGGGTGTTTGTGTGCAGGGTGTGTTTGGGTGTGGGTTATGTGTTTGATTTAAATTGTTTGCTGTTCGCCAAGTGTTGTGTCCTGCTAGCAGCTATGCTGTGATGCAGAGGATTTCTGGAGTGGGTGGGAGTTAATTTATAGTCTGTGTGTTGGCCCTGTGTGAATGTTGATTGGCAGTCAGGTGATAGGTGGGTGTGTTGGCAGGTGTGGTTTATGCAGTTCTTGGGGGTGGGTCATTGTGTCTTGTGTTTGGTTTAGATGTGTCAGGTGGGTGTTCGTTCATTTTCCGGTGTTTGGTGATGAATTCTGTCGGTATGTATGCCATTGGTTTGACTGTAGGGATGTTGGACTTCCGCTGTGGTGCACCGTTTCTCCTAGCATTGGTACCGCCGCGGACGTGGATCGCGGTGGCTACCGGGGTACTTGCGGAGTTATCCTAATTGCGGACACTACGCAGGTATCGCGGGGGAGGTTGTTGTTCTCCTGGTCATGTGCGTAAGCGGCGGTCGGTGTTTTGTAGGTTCCGCCCGCATGGCGCGGCCTCAGGTGTACTTCGACCGCCGCGGACGGAGATTGTTGTGCTCCGTCCGCCGCGGTCGGCGTTTCTATCACATTTGATCCTAATCGCTATTGCGTTTTTTCCGCGGGCAGGTCCGGAGTATCTTGCCACCTTCCTCGGCGGACGGAACACGTTTCCGTCCGCGATCCTAATCGACCCCTAAGTGCCTGAACACATCGCAGGACAGCTACCAGCTATACCCACTTTAAATTGCTTAATGGCATAAACTTAAAAAGCCACCAGTGACACACCTGCTGCCCCTAGATGATTCAAAGTCATCCAAATGCCTGAACACTTAACCCCCACATATAATGATGAACCCTCGCTCTTACATGAGAAGTTAAATAATGACAAACACATTATAATATTTGCTACAGCAGATCATTTAATAAGATTAACCCAATGGCAAACATGAATGATTGACGGAACATTCAAAGGGGGAACATCCTTTACAACGTGGATGTTACCCCGCAGTGCAGTTATGACGCGTCTTTTACAACGCAAGTCGTAACCACGACTTGCGCTGGGGGGCGCTCTAGGCTAAGGAATAGTAGATATACTATTCCAACACCTTCCCTACTGTACGAAGGCTGGTGTTGGAATAGTAAATTTAACTATTCCTAAGTCCAGCACCCCTACAGCGCAAGTCGTGGTAACGACTTGCGTTGTAAAAGACGCGTTGTAAAGTACCGCGATGTAATACATCGCGTGGTAACAACGTACATCCATTCAAAGTGTGCCCTTAGCAATTCACGCAGATATACACCATACATAGTTCATATCAAAACACCAGTATACCACTTAACTTTGCCTTGCTACCTAATAAACAGTGTGCCTACAAGGGATTTGTTTAGTCGTACTTAGACAGTTCAAAATAGAGCGCTACTCCTCTGACAGTTCGCTGTGAATACAGTCAGCGTCCCTTGGAGAATATGAGGCTGACCGTTGATACTTATGCCTGTGTACGTCAGACACGAGATAGAGCACTACTTCTCTGACAGCGGACAGTCAGAGGAGTTGCGCTCTATTTTGAATTTGAATTTTGCAAGCACAAATACCAAGGAAACTTTTACAGGGGACTCCACCAGAGCCTTATAATTGAACGCTGATTGCAGGGACAGCGGCAAGTCATAGGAGTAGCGTCCCGCTCTTTGTTTGAAAGAGTTCTTCAATACTTTTTCTCGGTGCAATTAACCAGGAAGATTTTACTTACATAACAGATTCAGTCATGATAAGACATTCCCCATGAAATGTTCATGAGGGTCATGCAACAGTTCTTGTGATCTTCCTGGAAATGGTTTAACGGATGCGAACACTGACAAGACTGAAACGTCGACAACTGCATCTATTTCCCTTTTTATTGGTTTCCTTTAGAAAGTGTTTTCTGTTTTGTTCAGATTCACAGTTCTATTTATATATTTATGTTTGAAATAGATGTTCGCATTACTGACTCAGGTGTTAACAGTACAGAATTCTTTTGTAAACCTCAGTCATTTTTGTGCTGCTCTAATTCTTTGTACCCTTTCTATTTACATCACATACATTTGTTTTTTGAAGAATTCACACCCGTTTTATTAGTATCTTTTACAGATCTTTTTAGGAAGTAATTAGCAATTGAATTGAAGATTGGTTTAACTGTAGGTTACCGTCTGGAACCTTGACACATTACCATATGAATTGTCTAACTTAAGTACGCCTAAACAAATCCATTGTAGGCACATTTACCTGTTAATAGTTTACTTTCCCAATCCTCCAAGGTTTAATTGGGTTCCCCACTTTCCTTTGCATAATAAACAAAGTAGTACTTACTACGAACTACTAAACTGCATTAACATTAAAATGAACAACTACTCCCGACATAAAATAATAATTGACTTGGAACAAGCAGTTATACAAACAAAACCAAAACTGTAGAGACACACAGACATTCAAAGCTGTTACTACCACTTTAATAAAAGCATTTGGAGACCTCTCCAACAATCAACACTAAGGGGCAGATTACTATGTTGTTTGGAAACTGTTCCTAACTAATCGGGTCCTGCGAGTCTGAATGACCAATTATGATGCTTCCCAAAATTGATCGGGTGGTCTCGTATTGACTTCAATGGGAGCCTGTGTTCTGAATGAGAACAAGGCCTCCAATTGAAAAAAGGGGTGGTTGGAGAAAACCTTGGACCCTGCGGCGGGCACTCCATGGTGCCTGCCACATTGTGAATGGGTGTGAAGAGGGGTCCCTGGGGCACCCCCACAGGCCCCAATCGGACACTTCTGGGAGAAGGGGGGCCCATAACAGGCCCCCACAGACAGATTCCGACAGCCGTTTTGTGTCGGGCAGACCAAATTGGAACGGCTGTCTGAATCAGGCATGGTAATTGCTCATTCGGAAACGTGTCCATAGGCCTGTACGATTCGGCTCCGAAAGACTCGAGCTGTCCAAATGCCTTTCGGAACCGATTCGGACTGCCCGAACAATTTCCGGGCATCGTAATCAGTCATTGGGAAATGTGTACAATTCGTATGGAAACAAGGGTTCTGCAATAATGAATACCATTCGGAACCTTTCGGAACGACTTCGTAATCGGCCCCTAAATGTAGAATTTTCAATAAACAGCCAGTTTGCCTTCGAAATAAAAAAACAAATTTCACTAGTCTTTGTCCCTGTAACAGAGGTAGGTAACCACTCCAACTTACTTACGGAAAGCCCATTTTACCAACAAAACAAACACAAACTAAGTCCACTAATGGACTACTTTGCAGACACTTGGGGTAGCAGACTGCACCGCTCTGGACACAGATACTAACCCAAATTCCACATACCGTGGTGGAATGTCTATGACAGCACCATGGCTCAAGAAGCCAAAACCAACAACACCGTAGAATGATGGAACAATGCCTTCCAAATCACACTAAAGAGAACCCAACCTACGATCTACAAATTCATAGAAGCCTTACAAAAAGAACAAAGCAACCACCAACCAAGAATCGAGCAAACAGTAACCCAAGTTAAACATAAAATAAGTAAACAAACCAGTAGATTGTATGAAATCCTGCTATGTAAATTTAGAATCTTTATCAATAACAAAGGAGTGCCCTACTTACAATCAATAACAAAATTATCGTTATAAAATACCTATCTACCTACACATTATCCAAGGAACCTTATCAAAGGTACACACCACCATGAATTAGGGACTTTAAAATAAATATTAATCAATATGGCATACATTTATTAAAAAACATAAAAAACATTGAAAAGACATACATGAAAATAATATGTTTAATAATGAATTAAATATCAGCCCATCAACAATCACAATGCACAACATTGGAAATAAATACAAAATGTAACCAAGAAAATCCACACATAGAATTGTAAAATAACACATTTAATTACAGCAAATACACAGACATATTAAACTATAACATTTCCCACCCATAAATAAATAAAACTTATAGTTGAATTTAGATCTCCATCCACATCCATGTTGTCAAAATGTAACCCACCAAATTAGAAAAAGGAAAGTCCAAAAAAAGCCCCCAAAAAAGCAAAAATGAAAAAATGTCCATGGTAAATCCATTGAAGTAATCCAAAGTCATAAATAACCATAAAAAATTGAAAAAAACTGAAAAAAAGAAATGCTTCAGGTAACCTGAAAATTCTAAGGAAAATAAAAAATAAAAATATTGGTTTGATAGAAACAAAAATCATTTCCATAAAAAAGAAATTCAAAAACCGTCTCAGAGTCGAAGTGGAGGGCCGAGCGTGGTTCTTTGATCAACCGGAGGTGGTGATGGAGTGGCTCGAATATCAGGGAGCTCGGGCCCCAGTGGACCGAGGAGATGATGGCAAAGCAGACAGTCAGCCACCTTTAAGCTGAGGCCTCTAGAACACTCAACCTGCCCGTAATGGGGACTTTGGTTGTTAGGGGTACGGGAAGGATGAGACACTTGTGCTAGGGTTATAGGGGTGCAAGCTGTTTGATAGTTTGCTAATTCTACATTCATAAGGACCAACTGTTGCATGGGTTGGGTACACAGGTCGGAGCTCATGACCTGGTACCCCCTAAGTTTTGTTCTTTCTTAGAATTTTCTGGGGCGACAGGCACTCTGCTTTTTTCAGTGGGCAGTTTGGAGCCCAGTGGGCAGGGCAGCGGGGTGGGAGGGTTTTGGGGAGGGATATTTGGTTCACCTGTTGAGTGGTTTGTTGGTTGCATCAGCACAGTACTTTTGTCCGATAGACAAAATGCTGAGGTTTGTCAACTGTACCATGTAGACGATGAGGGGTAGGAAAGTGAAGGTTTTGAGTTGGAACGTTAACGGACTAGGGGACAAAATTAAAAGGATGGTGTTCCTTCAGTATCTTAAAAGGCAGGCCCCTTGACATGGTCCTGCTTCAGGAGACGCATCTTGTTGGGAACTCATGCAAAGCTCTGCACAGAATGGAGTACAAATTGGTCGCACACTCAGGGTTCACATCGGGTTCCAGGGAAGTTGGCATTTTGATTCGCAACGCGTTCCTGTTGGCAGTGACTTCCACGTGGGAGAATGGGAGTGGCAGATACATTGGAGTTACGGGCATGTGGGAGGGTCAAAACATAATCTTTCTATCTATTAAGATAGATAGGAAGCGCTGCGCCAAGGAAGCTGCCTGTCTTTTCCACACTGAAGACCCAGGTCTGATAGCGGGTTCTACACGTTATTCAAGTGAGGCATTGCGTCGCATAGGTGAGTGCCACGCCTGCAAAGGGACCCTTGGGTTCGCTGAGTCAACCGACCCTCCGTGCTACTTTCTTGGCGGGGGCCTCTTATCGTGTGGACTTCTTAATGTAGGGTCTTTGCCAAAACCCAGCGCCGATATTCAACTACTGGTGGAATCAAACAAGCTTGACATCCTGTTCATGACAGAGACGTGGACTCGCCCGGATTGTCAGGTCGATCCTGGATGGGCTTGTCCGCCTGGCTATAAAATTCTGCATCATCCCAGACCAACTGGAAGAGGTGGGGACGTGGGGGTCATTTATAAGGCCTCTTGGCAAATAGGGACCATTGATATGGATTTGGTCAATGGATTGGAGCTACTCGCCTGTCCATAAAAAATGAATCTGGACTTATTTTTACTGGGGTTGTATGTTACAGACCCCCTGGAGCCTTCAGTGCTCAGCAGCAACAATCCTTTTTATCTACCCTCACTAACATGGCAGCCACCCACAATAAACTGATAATCCTGGGGGATTTTAATTTGTGGCCAAATGGCTCCCTTGATTCTGGGTTTATTAACCTACTTCACTCTTGTGAAGGCCTAGGCCTTTTTCAGCAAGTTGCGGAAGCCACTCACAAGAAGGGTCACCGCCATGATTTCATTTTTCTGTCCCTAATCTGCTGTATATGAGCGATACGCTGCCCATGGATTGGACAGACCATTTTTTAATCAAATTTTATGTCAAATCCAATGCTGCCCAGACAAAGGTTCCGCATGTTAATATGGAATTTTTTGGCAGAGACTGGAAGGCTCTTGCACGGCAGAGGACCACTACCTTGGTGTTCAAGGTTGGAGATTGCTTCTCCTTGGACAAACAAGTCGATGAGAACTATGCCTCGCTGTGTTTTAAGATTACCTCAGTTATGGACTCCTACGCCCCCCTCAAAAAACATAGACGCAAGGGTAGAGTTTTGGCTCCTTGGTTTAATGACACCTTGAAAAATTTGAAATTAGCCGACAAACAGGCAGAGAGAAGATTGAGCCATGGTTATAAAGAGACAGACAGGATGCTTTGGAAGCTCAAAATCCTGGAATATAAGACCTTGACGCGGAAATCCAAAGCTGACTATTTCTGTTCGGCGAGCTGCAGCGCTGCTAACAGCTCTAGGAGCATCTTCAACATACTGAACAGCCTCACTAGTCCTGACTGCTCTAAGAACTCTATACCCCCCTCGCAGAAACTCTGTGAGAACTTGGCTAAGTTCTCCAGATAGAAAATTGAACTGATCATCAATGATCTTAAGGATTCCTCTAAGTCTAGCAGCTCCCTTGTTCTGCGGGATCGGGCCTCGGAGGGTGGAGACAATGGCCCCATTTGGCAGCTTGCGGATCAACTATCGGAATTCCTGCCTCTAATGGAGAAGGATTTTAACAGGCTGGCATGGGGCATTTCCTCCGGCTCCCCTATGGACCCTGTCCCTCATAAGGGATCACTGAAATAATATCGAGGGATAAAATATCGACTTGCAAAAATATCGTGGACAAAATATCGACAGTCAAAATATCGAGTTTGTATCTACAAACAGGTAAGTGCAAAAATAGCGAGTACAAAATATCGTTTACAATAATATAGATGTAAAAAATATCGCCTATATTAAAAACAGTGTTAAATTAAATTAATATTAAAATTTAATTATTAAAATATACTTAAAAATACTTACATTAACTTATAATAATTAAATAATAAATGAAAATAATAAAAACATTTACAATCTTATTTGTGAAAACATATATATATAGTAACATACTATAATTAAATAATATACTAATATATTACCGTACGATACCAGAAGTGTAAAAAATACTATTCCCACTCCAAAGAGTGCAAGCGTAGGGAAAGCGTTGGATAGCGTAGGGGTTAAAATTACTATTCCCACTCCAGTGGGTGCAACAGTAGGGAAAACTGACCCTGAACCCTAAAAATACCCCTTTACCCCAAAACCCAAAACTGACCCTGAACCCTAAAAATACCCCTTTACCCAAAAACCCAAAACTGACCCTGAACCCTAAAAATACCCCTTTACCCAAAAACTGAAAACTGACCCTGAACCCTAAAAATACCCCTTTACCCAAAAACTGAAAACTGACCCTGAACCCTAAAAATACCCCTTTACCCAAAAACTGAAAACTGACCCTGAACCCTAAAAATACCCCTTTATCCAAAAACTGAAAACTGACCCTGAACCCTAAAAATACTCCTTTACCCAAAATTAATTAATATTATTTAATTACAAATTAATTATTAATTAACAATAACAATAAAGTAAATATATTAGCACATTAGCTGTAATTAATTTAATTTAATAATTAATATTATTTTTTACCAATTAATTAATTAACAATAACTAAAAATTATATATAAATAAATTACTCTAATTAATGTAATTAACTAATTAATATTATTTAATTACCAATTAATTACTAATTGAAAATATGTACAAAATTATATTAATTAATTAACTAATTAATATTAATTAATTAATAATTAAAAATATTTACAAACATATATTAATTAATTAATTATTATTAAATTACTCCCCACCCTTATCCCCTATTAACCCAACATCCCGCTCCTAAACATTAACTACAATTTATATTACTATTAATAAAAAAATTTATTTAATTTTTTTAACCTTTTCTCTACATATTATTGAAATTTTTTACTTTGACTATTTATATATATTTTGTCGATATCTTTGTACTCGATATTTCTTTTACATTATTTTAATCGATATTTTGACCTACGATATTTTTGTTATCGATATTTTATTATTATCGATATTTTTAACTCGATATTTTGTCCATTCGATATTTTTGAATCGATATTTTGTGTGTGCACCCCTCATAAGATCTGGAAAGAATATGAGGAGGAATTATTCCCTATTCTTCGCCTGATATGTAACCAGTCTTTGGCAAGTGGTATAGTCCCCTCCCACTGGAAGCAGGCCCTGGTATCCCAGCTGCTGAAAAAACTATCCTTGGATCCCGAATGTGAAAAAAATGACAGGCCTATTTCCCTACTACCTTTTTCTGCCAAAATTGTTGAACGCATGGTTAGCGTATCCCTTTCTAAACATCTGGAGCGGCATCAGTTGCTGGAGGAGGTGCAATTTGGATTTTGGCCGGCCCATGGGACCGAGACGGCCTTGGTGACCACTATGGACGAGCTTCAAAGGCGTGCAGACAGGGGACAGGCAGTTGCCCTGATCCTGCTCGACCTGTCTGCCGCCTTTGATACGGTTAACCATGAAAACCTATTGCGTAGATTGAGTGAGGCACGGGTAAGAGGCTGCAACTTGCGTTGGTTTTGATCCTTTTTGCAGGGTAGACAGCAGGCGGTGTCCCTCCCCCCTTTCCAATCCGCTTTCTCCCCTGTGCCGCATGGGGTCCCTCAGGGTTCGGCAATTAGCCCTATTTTGTTCAATCTGTATATAAAACCCTTGATTACGGTCATCAAATCTTATGGGATCAATACCATAAACTATGCGGATGATACTCAGTTGATCCTCTCCTTTGAGGGTGAGGATGCAACATCATTGGAGGTTTTTCATGAGTGTCTGCGGGATATGGCCGGCTGGCTACAGAACAACTCTCTTCAATTTAACGTTGCTAAGACCGAGGTGCTCTTCTGTCCAGGGAGCAGGATTCCTCGTCACTTTCCTGGCGATTTCTGGCCCCCTGAAACATCGGTCAATGTCTGACCAGTTGAAACTGTCCGTAACCTGGGCATTATGCTGGATAATAGACTCACCATGGAAGCTCAGGTTACTAAAACCACAACTTGTTGCTTTGCTATCATTAGGTCCCTTCTTAAGATTCTGCCCCTATTACCCACTCATGCACGCGCTCTGGTGACAAGATGATCAATCTTGAGCAGGCTCGATTACCGTAACGCCCTCTTACTTGCTTCCCCCAGCTTCCTCTTGGATAGGCTTCAAAGAATTCAATCAGCCGCAGCTAGGTTAGTATTAGGGCTGCCTAGAAGATATTCCGCATCAGCTGCTTTGGCTGAACTTCATTGGCTCCCCCTTAGGCAGAGAGTACAATTCAAGTCCCCCTGCCTTGTTTTCAAAGCTCTCCAAGGGCTAGGACCCCTAGCTAATAATCATAATTTGTCTAGTACTCTCCCACTAGAGTGCTCCGCTCTTCATCCGCTAGATTGGTGAGAGTACCTAGGTTTAGGAAAGCTAGGTCAGGGGAAGATCTTTTGGGGTGGCAGCTGCTAAACTGTGGAACAGCCTTCCATTGGAGATCAGGCAAATCAGTGAACTTCTCCCGTTCAGAAAATGTGTGAAAACCTGGTTGTTTCCTAAGTCCTAGTCTCCTGTGCTCACCCGATACACACTCTGCCCCTCTCATGTAGCCACCAGCGCCAGGATGCCTGCAAAGTGATAGTACGCTTTATAAGTTTTATAAATAAATAAATAATAACATGTATGTTCCTCGGGGCTACAGGGCACGACATTTGCAGATTTGTGGACAGTCCTACTTACTCTCCCTGAGGGAATTTTAAGCTTGGGAGGCGACTTTAACGCAGTGGTCTCTGGTATGGTGGACAGGCATTCCCCACGGGAAACGGGGCGGGCGATGCGGTGGCTACCTGACTTCATGAACGCAATGGGCCTGGTTGACGTTTGGAGATTGCTCCACCCGGATCAAAAGCAATACACATTCCACTCGGGGGCACACAATAGTCTCTCGCGACTGGACTACTGTCTAGTCCCTGCCACACAAGCATCCTACATAACAGAGATCACACACTTGGCCAGAGGCATCTCAGACCATTCTCGGCTGTGGGTCCACATAGTCGTAACTCAGGGGACCGCGGGAAGGGTGGCCCCCATCAATCCGTGTTATCTGCGTAATCCCAAAATTCACAAAGACCTCATTGCAACGCTAGATGCACACATTACTAATAATGTGGGGTTGGTATCCTCTTCCCGGTCCCTGTGGGAGGCCTTTAAAACTGTTAACAGGGGTCAGGCTCTGTCTTTGATAGCGGGCTCTAAAAAGGAGAAGCAGAGGGAGGTGGTGGAGCTGGAGAGTGAAATTAGTAGGCTGGAGGGAGAGTTGGAACCAGGAGTGACGCAGGCTAAACTTCATCTGTTGAGACTGAAACAACACGACTACAAGACGCTGGTCACTGATAGGGCTAAGGCTCTAGGTAGGGACCAGCAGGGCAGGCTCTATGACCTGGGGGATAAGGCAAGGAAGCTTATCGCATGGCTGGACAAGAGAGATTGGGCTTGCTGTCTCGTCCCAGAGCTCCTAACGGAGGAGGGGGTATCGCTTACCGAACCACAGGACATAGTGGATACGTTTGTGGACCACTTTCAGGCGGTTTACACATCGGTCTCCCCTCACTCAGAAGCTGACTCCCAGCTACTACTCCGTGACATACAGCTTCCATGTCTTTCCCCTGTGGATCGGGAGTTTATGGATAGCGCGCTAGCAGCTGACGTGATCGACCAAGCCATCCGTTCATTAAATTCTAGTAAGTTACTAGGCCCCCACGGGCTCCCTATCGAACTCTATAAACTCAAACCGGACAAACTGGCACCTTATTTGAAAGGAATGTTTGTTGACTCTAGAGACAAAGGGGTTCTACCTAGGGATCAGAGAGTGACTACGGTGGTTGTGATTCATAAGGAGGGCAAGATTAAAACAAACTGTGCCTCGTACAGGTCTATCTCTCTTTTAAATGTTGAACCGAAGATCCTGGCCAAGCTCCTGGCAAATAGACTGGTAAAAGTCATCAGCGGTCTGGTTTACCCCGACAAATCGGGCTTCATGCCCATAGGAATACGGCCCTAAACCTGCGTAGATTGCACAGGGTGATAGCCAGAGTCCACACTCTGCGGGAACCAGCTATAATCGCGCCAGTCAACGCAACAATGGCCTTTGACACAATTGAATGGCCCTATCTGTGGGCGGTCTTGGCCAAATTTGGGTTCTGTCCCGAATTCATCAGATGGATACGTCTGCTATACACGGAACTGCTCGCCCAAATAGTGGTAAGCAACAGAGTTTCAGCACCGTTCTTGCGTCAGGGCTGCCCAGCGTCCCCCCTTCTTTTCTCACTGGCCTTGGAGCCTCTTGCCGCCTGGATACGCTGGGAACCATCGATTAGGGGCATGCGGTGGTCCCCCGGATGGGAGGATCGCATATCTTTATATGCAGATGATATTCTGCTTTACCTGACCTCTCCCTGTAAGTCCTTTATTGTGATCTTCGATGTCCTAGCCTCCTTAGGGAGAAATTCAGGACTCTCAATCAACTGGGAGAAAACCTTGTTGTTTGTATTGAGGGGAGAGCCCCCGGTCCCTCCGTGAAACAGAAGGGTTCAAGTATTTGGGAGTCTTTGTCTCTCTGGATCCCTCAGTTAGATATGCCCGAAATCTCCTTCCCCCCTGCAGAGGCTTAAGAGTGATATTGCCAACTGGAGGAAGCTTCCTCTTTCATTGTTGGGTAGGGAAGCCCTCTTTAAAATGATGGCTCTGCCTCGTTTTCTCTACGACTTGCAGAATACCTTGGATGTTTTGCCACCTGGTTATTTCTGTGAGATTGAGAGCCTGCAGCGGAGTCTACTGTGGGAGGGCAGGCCCCGCATCGCTCTGAATAAACTAACACTTCCATGGTATGATGGGGCATCGCCCTCCCGGATATCAAAAGATACTATTGGGCCTCCCAGCTGGCTGCGATTAACCACGGAACATATGGTCGAGTTGATGATCTTGGATATGCCATGGATAAATGACTTCTTCCCGGGGGTAGGTATAGCAGGGCCTTGTACTCCCGACCGAAGAAAGTGGCATTAACAGGGCCAACTAAACATACAGTTCAGATCTGACATGACGCCACGGGTTCCCTGGGTTGGAGAGACAAACTGACCATGGCCATCCAGCTGCGGAACTCCGAGAAGCTAGGTAAGCTCTGGAGAACAAAAGGTTTCGATAAGTGGGACCTTATAGGAATCTCCACTGTCAAGGATATCTGGGGTAAGGGGAGGATTAAATCATTCGAGGAAATGCAGGTGGAATATGAACTAACAAATGCCGAATACTTCCGCTATGTACAGGTCCGACACTCACTTCTCTCTGTGCTGCCCGGGGATACGGAACCCCCAGAGGCTTTGCCTCTGGAGGATAGGATACTGGATGGCCACCTTCCTAAAAAAACGATCTCCTCGATATATAAAAAAACGAATCAACCACAAAGCTGATCTCCTTGAGGCGTTAAGGGACAAATGGGTGCAGGATGGGGTGAGCTAGATTACGAAGATTGGCAGACAGCAGTGTCATCCCCAAAGGAGGTCGCCATCCCAGCTCGCCTGAGATTGATTAAGCTTAAGATTCTGCAAAGAGTCTACATCACGGGACCCCAACTGGTACGCATGGGACTGTCAGATATGGGACTATGCCAACGGCAATGTGGTCTCACAGGTACCTTTATGCATATCATCTGGGAGTGTGTACACATTACCACATATTCGAGCAAGATACATGACACTCTGCGTAGGGTACTGGGGATCTCCCTGACACTGGAGGCGAGGAGGTGCCTCCTGAACATATGGGAGCCTACCGACTTAAATACCTCACAGACGCAATGGGCTACTCTGGGCTTCATGTTAGCTAAAAGAAATATAGCCCAGTTATTGGGAGCGGAGCAATCTCCCACCCTGGAAGTGTGGGAAAACGTTTTAGATTGGTGTATGTTTAGGGAGAAAACTACGTATCTTGCGAAGGGACGCCCTCGAAAGTGGTCACTGGTTTGGGGGTCCTGAAATTGTTAGAGAGGAGAAATTTGTACGCCACCCAGAAATGCTGTTCTTGATGACCCCCCTCCCCGTGAAGTTCCCTTTCATTTGTAGGTATTGTTTATCCTGTGACCCCCAGATATATAATCTGCAGCTCTGAAGGAACCTTTGTAATGTTCTTTTTGCTGATGTTTTCTTTAATAAAAAAATTATTATTACATTTTTTTTTAAACCACTGCTCCATGAGATGACACTTACATGAAATACTAATTTCAAGGGGGGCGTGGCTTGGCAGGCCACGATGGCGGCTGTGCTTTGCTGAGGCTCCACGATCGGGCTCGCATGTTGCCCGTTTCCACGAATCGCCGGGAGCTTCAGCCGACGGAAAAGTCACCAGCAGTGTGATCGCACCTGAGGCACCTACCAGGTGAACTGTGGCCGTCGCTGGGGCGTGGCGCCAGAGGGGGGAAATCTTCCCTGCCGGAGCGGAGAGCCAAGTGGTAAAATGGCGGCCACGGCGCCGACCTTCGGAGGCCGGCTCCACTGAGTCCTTGTGTCGGGACCGGAGACCCAGGAGGACATCCAATCGGGTCAGGACTGCGGAATTCCTAGCTGGGCGGCGCGACTTGCCCACAGCAACATACTCGGCACCGGGATCACCCCTACAGGCGTGCATCGGCGCGCAAGATGGCGGCCTCCAAGCCGAATCTTCATCCCATCAGAGCTCCGGTCCTGCCGAGCGTCTATCCGACTGCAGCCCGACCACCGGGATCTGAGGGGCACCGGCTGACACTTCACCAACGCAGCGCCTAGACCTTCTGGGGACCGCGACATCTCCCGCGAGTGGTGAGTGTCCGCTTCCCCCCCCCCCCCTGGCGCCGACGCCTCAGGCGATCTACGACCTCCTCTGGAGCCTCCCAAGAGACGCCCGCCACCACGCTTCCTGGTCGGAGGGGCGGAGGGCCCTGGACATCCCTACCACCGCAAACGGCCCAGTGGGTCGGGCTGCCTGACCCTGACATGGTGCCCAGGAAGCCCCAGATGCTGGGCACGGCGCAAACCTCCGCATAGAAACGGCGGCGTCCCTCCAGGGCTACAGCGGCGGCACACCACAACAGAGACTACAAGCATCTACTGCTTGGGCCTACCACCTGCCCCAACACCTGACATATAAACTGTTTTCTGCCCAGAGGGGGGAGGGGCGAATACCAGCCATCTGCCTCGCTCAGGGCGGCGGGGGGGCCTCTCTCCCGGGGTGCTACACCACTGAAACCACCAGACCCTCGCCTCGCAGCGGACCCAGAAATACCTCGGCTCCAATGAGGACTGGATACCCGACCCCCCACTGAGTCGACATCTGCCCCAACTGATCCAGGACGGCGCCCTCTCTCTCGGACCTCGGACCAATGGGGAAACCAAAGAGCTCGCAGGTGACTGCCGTCCCTGAAACGGCCATTGAGAAAATGCCACACACGCGGGCCTGGACACAAGCAAACACGCCGCATACGGACCCCTCGTTGTAGGCGAAGCTGGACCAGGTGTTGGCAGCCATTGAACTGTCCCGGCTCTCCATGGAGGAACGTTTTGGCATCTTGACGACGGACATCAGCCTGATCCGCGACGACCATCGCAAACTGGCAGACAGAGTGAAGGAGGGAGAGCGGGTCGTGGCCGCGCTTCAACCCACGGTGAAAGCGCAGGAAGCAGACATGAAGGAGGTCCTGCGACGGGTAGCGGCCCTCGAGGAGCGCACGATCGACTTGGAGGGATGCTCGAGATGCTGCAACATCCGCGTCCTGGGGCTGCCGGAGGGGATCGAAAACTCGGACCCACTAACCTATATGGAATCATGGACCAGATCATTTACCCCCGAGTCGGAGCGGTCAGCATTCTTCTCTATCGAAAGAGCTCACAGGGTCCCTGCCCGGAAACCCAAACCAGGTCTCCCCCTGCGCCCCATGCTGGCTAAGTTCCTGCACTTCCGAGACCGGGACGCGGTGCTCCGCGCGGCCCGGGTGGCGGGCCCCCTGCAAGTGGAAGACCAACAGGTCGTGTTCCCAGATTACGCCCGAGAGGTACAGCAGCAGCGCTCGACCTATCTGGAGGTTAAAAGACGTCTCTGCGAAAACAATCTCCAGTACTCCATCTTGTTCCTGGCCCGCCTGAAGGTGCTCCATAATGGGAAGGCCATATTCTTCACCACGGCGAAGGAGGCGCAGGACTGGGCGGAGTTCCACTGCCCGTTGATTCCTAAGCCCGGACCCCAGCGGAGACACAACAATGACTCGCGACGATCCAGGAGACGAGGCACGAACCGCAACCGGACAGACCCCTCCAAGAGTCAAGTATCCTCACCCTCGGGCTCGCCCGATCTCACGCAAATCATGCAGGAGAGGCGTGACGCCTTAAGGGCAGTGACTGAACTGCACACTTCTCCCCAAGCATCAGACCTAGAAAGCCAACCACACCTGTTCACCCCTGAGAAGGACCGGGGCAGCGACGGCACAATGTCGGGATTTGGTCCGATCTCATCCCCCCTCCTTGCAGTACATACAATGGACGCTACCCCGGCGGATCAACCTGGCTCCTCTTCCTGATGAACCAATGAACAAATGCTGTATCCTCTTTTCTTGGTAGTTTAACGCGCTATGCAATGTTTGTGCGTCAGAGATGTATAACCAATTGGCTGTATGTGCACACGCGCGATAGACATCTCTCCTACAACAGCCCGACCTGCGAATAAGCCCGGCAGTAACACATGCTGCCACCCCCGCAGAAATTTTGTTATATTTCTCCCCTAGTGGGACTCTAGTTTGGATATACCACCCCCGGTGATATATCCCTGGTATTGGGACTGTTACCCACCGTTGGTTCAACCTGTTGTTGCCCCCGTTAGACCCTCCCCCACACATATGGAAGCATGGCGCGCAGGGACACACGCGACACACATGGCCTCACTGGCCTCGGGAACTGCAAGGGTGCCCCACACACGAGCACGATATCCTAGCAATGACGACTCCAAGGTCGGACGTTAACGTCCTCACATTGAATGTACGGGGCCTCCACACACCTAGCAAGTGCTACTCCGTTTACTCCTACATTAAACGTATGTCGGCTTGCGTAGCACTTTTACAAGTGACACATACCAACGCTGCCGAACTGGGCCGACTACAGGCCAAATGGCGAGGGACATTCTGCGCCACGACATACTCTGCATTTGCACGGGGCGCCTTGATTTGGGTTAGACCAGGCACCCCTTTTCGAACACTCAGACGGGTGGTTGACAGGGAGGGCAGATACGCACTATTAGAGGGAATCTTAGATGGGCATGGGGTCCTCCTGGGCAGCATTTACGCCCCTAACACTGAGCAAGACAAATTCTGGGATCACCTCACAGGAGTCCTGGCCCAATTCACTGCCATCCCATGGATCTTGGGGGGAGATTACAACTGCTCGCTGGACCCCGCCCTAGACCGATCACACCCACCCCCTGCAGGCTCCCCAATCCCCCGACAGGCGGAACACTTTAGAGATTGGACCACACACTGGGGGCTCACTGACGCGTGGCTGCACTTACACCCACTGGCCCGGGTTTACTCATTCCACTCGATACCACACAACCTTCGGGTCCGTCTGGACAGGTTCTTATGCTCTGCGTCTATTCTCCCAAAGGTAACATCTTCGGACTACCTAGGTCGGATCCTCTAGGATCATGACGCCCACATTCTGTGCTTGATTTGGCGCCCCCCACACCCACCAGTCCCCACTTGGCGCCTCCTGAAGGACTGCTTATCAGATCAGGTCTTCAGGGACACACACAAAACCAGCATACAGGACTACTTCCTACACAATACAGACTCGGCTTCGTCGACATTAGTGGAATGGGACGCATTCAAAGTGGTGGCACGAGGGGACTGCATTAAACAAATCGCAGGGGTTCGCTGCACATTAGAACAGACACTTCTAACATCGGAACAGCGCCTCGCTACACTCACTAAACAAATCGACGACTCAGAGGAACACGTCGCGCTCACGGCTGAAGCGAAATCGGTGTACCAAGCTGCCTGCGCAGATCTTCGGAAATACAATTTTCGGGCTTATGCCTCCAGAGTCCACAAAGACCGGGACAAGACGGGAGCAATGCTTGCCTGGATGGCGAGGCAGGACACCGAGATCAAACCAATTACGGATATTATCAATCCGGAAGGCGTACTAGTGCGTTCTCAGGCTGAGATCCTTCTGGCGTTCCAACACCACTACGCAAAAGTATACGAGGCCCCGATCACTTCCTCGATCCACTGACACTGCCCACGATATCGGATGCAGACAAGCGCACACTTGACACTAAAATAACACCCTCGGACGTCACCCAAGCACTACGGGCCCTGTCCCGGAATAAAGCCCCGGGGCTCGATGGCTTCCCACTAGAATACTACCTGATGTACTCTGCCCTGCTGGCTCCCCGATTGGCTTGGATGTTCGCGGCAGCCCTCCACTTAGGGGTGCTTCCCCGTTCACTGCGGGAATCCATAATTGTGAACTTCCCCAAGCCTCACAGGGACCCACTCCAACTGGGATCGTATCGTCCCATCACGCTCCTGTCGGCAGACTGCAAGATCCTCGGGAAAATCCTAGCTGACAGGTACACCCAGGTCATATGCCTACTGGTCCACCCAGACCAATGTGGATTCGTGCCGGGCAGGAACACCTCACAGAACATCCGCCGCGTCTTCCATGTACAGGACCAGGTTCGGGACAGATTCCCCCACGCCGCCTACCTAATTATGGACTTGGAAAAGGCGTTTGACACCCTCACCTGGCCGTACCTTTTCGCGACCCTACATCGTCTCAACGTCGGCCCGACACTCATGGCATACACTCGTCTCCTGTACACCGACTTAACAACGCGAGTGCGAATTGGGAAACATATCTCCTCTGCATTTGAGGTTCGCCGAGGTACGAGACAGGGGTGCCCCCTGTCGCCTCTTCTATTCGCTCTGGCCGTCGAACCGCTGGCAGTCCGGCTACGCCAGGAGGGGATACACTGGGGCATCCCAATCGCGAACGACACACACTGCGTCTCTATGTACGCGGACGACCTCCTTATATATGTCCGGGATATCGAGGCGGACCTAACTCCCATAGGAGTGACCCTGACTGAGTTCGCAGATGCCTCGGGACTCCAGGTGAATTGGGACAAGTACACGATCTACCCCTTCCACCCGCACCTACCTCCCCTGGACGTTGAGCTCGGAACCCACAGACTCTCGTGGTCCGCGGAAGCTCCCCGGTACCTCGGAGTCCGCCTGTACCACTCACCGGCAGACATCTTCGACGGCAACCACCGTAAAGTGCTCGCTAACCTGCGCCCGACGGTCGCCTTCTGGAACAAGCTCCCATTGGCCCCGGTGGGACGGAGAGCCCTGGCCAAAATGGTGATGCTCCCCCTACCACTTCACAAATCTACCAGTGGTGCCGCCCAGATCCTTCTTCCGGGACCTCAACTCTCTCCTAGGTACCCTTATTTGGGGCACGAATCGACACGGAGTGGCCCTAAAAACCCTCCAACTTCCCACAACACAAGGCGGGCTCGGAGCGCCTTCCTTCGAGTCCTACTTCCTAGCGGCACAGCTTCAGTGGCTGTCGTACTGGACGGCGGACCGCTACAACCAGGAGACCTTCACCCCGACCGGTAGAGTCCCGATCCCAGAGCTCACTCGTCTTCTCCTACCGGGCACTAAATCCCGGCGCACATATCCCCTCCAGGTCGCGATAGCGCGTCAATGCATGATGCGGATCCACCGGATGGCCCCCAGTAGAACCCCATACTCCCCGTTACTGCCGCTAGTAGGCTGCCCCAGACGGGACTCCTATTTCTCGGCGTCAATGCTTACCGAATGGACGCATTGTGCAGTCACAGACATGGAGTCGCTTTTCGAGGAAGGACAGCTGAAGTCAATCGATCGGCTGGTGGCAGAGTATGAACTTCCCCCAGGTCAATTCCTCAGATACCGACAACTACTCGAGGGATTCCGTCCCTACTGTAATCTAAGGGCAGGCGAACCAGACACACATCCAGTAATACACACCATCCTACACATGGGAGTGGGACGCCACTTGGTCACCTGGTTGTATAAGTCAATTCGGGAACTCTCGCACGCCCCCCTGACAGCCCTGCGGGCCACGTGGGAGGAAGACATCGGTCGCGCACTTCACGACACAGAATGGACCAAGGCGTTCGAGGCCCCGAAACGCGTCTCTAGGAACGCTCGATTCAAAAACATTCAATACTATATACTCCACAGGGCATACCTCACCCCAGCACGCTTACAGCGGTTCTACCCTTCCACACAATTCCTGTGCCCCAGATGTCAATCCCCTGATGCAGATTTTCGTCACATGTTCTGGAGCTGCCCTGACCTCCACTCCCTATGGAAAACGGTACACGGCACACTGGCAGATCTTACAGGTCTCACGTCACTAGCCTCCTGGGAATCCAGCGCACTAGGCATCTTCCATGTCCCTAAACGAGACCCGGTGCACAGGCGCTTCGTGTCCTTGGCGCTATTGCTGGCAAATAGATGCATAGCTATGCATTGGCGATCTCCGGAAGGCCCCCCTATAGAGGCTTGGATGGGGGCGGTCTGTAAGTGGGCGGCGGCGGAAGAGGACGCCCTTAGGGAAGAGGAAGCCAGAGGTGCGCGCAAGCATCCCATCTCTATGGAATGGGCCATGCTCCTGCATGGCTTTAGGCGGACCCTGCACACGGAGGACCCACCCACGCCCCCCTCCACCCTTCCCCCCCTTCCACTAGAATGTGCACGTAGCCCCTGGCCATGGCCCCGTCCCCACACCACCCACCCGACTACTCACGGTCACAGAATGCCCCCACTCTCTGATTGCTCTATCTTAAAGCGAGTGCACACTGAGGGAACCCCTTGTCTCCCGACACCCAATACATTTTCCTCTACCGAGCTCTTGCCAGCGCCTATATGCTCCCCTCCCACAGTTCTGTCCCCCAAGTTACTGGTAATACCGTCATCAGATCTGTACAGACCCTGATCCTACTCCATCAAGGCGGGTATTCACGTACCCACTAGTATTCTCCTTCCCCCCTTACAGAGCACGATACCTAGACCCCTGCCTGATGATACATCTGTATAATCTGTACTGTTTAATGGAAGAATTGACAATTACCGCGAGTTTGTATTCAGAAAAGTTGCGCGCACGGCTGACCGTGGCTGAATGTTGACGCCACGCCGGCAATCGATCCACTTTGTATCCAGGTGTTATGATGCAACAATAAAAAAAAATTTAAAAAAAAAATTAAATACTAATTTCAAATACAACTTGCACTTTACATTCCAACTTTAATAAACACTAAATAGTACATAACAAAATAACACGACAATCAACCAAACTCTAAGTAGGCCTAACATACAACACTACTAAACAGCAGAACACAAACGACAAATAACTAACCTTGAAGTTATAACTAAGACACTATACGTACCATTAACTAATTCTACCCATATCCCCCAACCCTAAAACCTTCTAGCAAAACCAGAAAAGTTCTTACCTTATCTAACGATCAGCAGCATGTAACAATGACCCACTCCCAGCAAATCCAATAAAAAATGATAGGAATAGACTAGAAAAGTACACTTAGGGCCAATTAGGGTTCGCCCCACTGCTGCACCGCCAAACCCGTAGTGAGGCCGCCCGTCAGCTTAGGAGTTTCCTCCTGTCTGGCTGGATTTTTGGGGCATTCCCATGGCGATGCCTTTAAAAACAGGCACCGCAATGGGAACACCAAAAACAGTTCCTGCCCGGCATGGACATTTAAATCCATGCAATGCAGGAACTGGTGTGCATGCATACGGGGGGCACAACACCGTATGCATCCACAGGGCGCAGAGGCACAAGGGGGCCTCCTGGAGGGCCCCCTTTGTTTTCCCTCTGCCAGGGTTTACATCAATGAGGAACCGCCATGTAAACCCAGGCACAGCAGAAACTCCTAATTTGCTTGGTGCGACTGCGGCAGTCCTGACAAGCATATGGATGGCCCCTGACTGCTGCAACACTGCCTGGGAATACCGGTTTCCTGTTGGCTGTGGCGGGCTGTGTTTCCATGTCAGAAAGTCTGACATGGAAAGCCAGTTGGAAACCAACATCAAAATCCTTATGGCAGAAACACCATCCATAGGGGTTACGGTCAAGTCTCCGACTGGCCAGCTTGTCAGAATCCATTCGGAATGACCGGACAGTTTCACTTTTGACCGCCAGTATCGTAATGCGGCGGTCGAAAGTTAAACCAGCGATGAGACTCAGAAAGGCTCCGACTTGTGCAGGCTTTCCAAGTCTCATCGCAATCAGGCCCTAAATATAACACATTATATATTTAATACTCTAAAAATTCATATTAATAGCTAAGTTAAAAATGTATTAAAATGTGCATATATTTTATATTAAAAGAATTACAAAATCGTAAAAATGATATACAATAATATTAAATTATATCATAACAAACAATACATTATTATTAAATAAATGTTATTAATAGATAATCATTTTGCATCACATAGACTTAAATACAAGTAGTGCATTAAAAATACAACACATAATTAAATATACAACCATTCCACAGAAAACTTAAAGAAAAACAATTATTTAGAGATATGAATAATACAAAATATTTATTCATATAATTTTTTTTTAAATGACATAACAGTAAAACAATATATTACACATACAAATTGTTACTTCTACATTTTTCTACAATATACTTTGAGGCAATATTAATCAAATAAACATACAATTTATCTTTTTATTAAACAAATATAAAACATTTATATTTAAAACATAATAAATTATGATAAAGCTATGCACTCATAATTATTTTATTATGGAAATAAGTTGTAAATAACCTAAACCTAATATATATTTCTAAATATTATTTCAAATATTTTAAATTTGTACAAAATTAACAATAAATAAAAAAAATGTAAACCAGTTAAAATGATATAAATTACTTCATTTTAACATATATAAATAAATATAATTTAGCAATAAACTGTAATTTAAAATCTCTACAAAAGTATATTAAAAATGTCACATTTAAAGATACATTTTGCAAAAAAAATTAATTCAAATCAAAATTTAGGGCTCCATTATGATGTCGGGCGGATCGCCACCGCCATGGTGGCGGTGGCGATCCGCCCACCAGAAATACCCGCTCGCCACCCTTTTCCCCCCCGCCACATTACAATGGCGGGGGGGACCGCAGCGGAGCCAAACACCACCCGCCACTTTTCCGCCCCGGTCGCCTTGCGGCCGGGGCGGAAAACGAGTAACATGCAGGCGGTGTCTATCAGACACCGCCCGCAATATTACAATGGGCATTTTTCTATGCCTTTCCGTGGCGGCAATGCCGCCACGGAAAGGCATGCGGTGTTCACTCTGGGGGCCCCCTGTGGGCCCCCAGAGTGAAGGCCAAAGGGGGGTGGCACACGGGGGGGTACCTGTGGTACCCCCCTGCATTTACATAATCAAAGCGGTAGGCACCGCGCGGTGCCTGCCACTTTGATTATGTAAATGCTGCAAAGCATTTTTAGTATTGTGGCGGGCGGAGCACAGAGCTCCGCCCGCCACAATACTAAAAATACAGGATGTGCCCGCCACAGTGGCGGGCACATCCTAATGGTGCGTGCGGGACCCCCGCCCTTAGGGCGGGCGGTCCCGATTTCCGATAGGATGGCGGGCGGGCAAAGCCGTTTTAAATCCTAATGATGCCCCAAGTTTGGTTGTCCAATAAAACACCTGCGATTACAAGTCGCAAGCAAGCTGCAACCTAGATATGTGGGTCCCTTTTCTATCAAACAAATTATTAGCCCATTAGCTGTGAAAATAAAGTTGCCAGAAGATTTACCCATTCATCCAGTATGTCATGTGTCCCTATTGAAGCTCTATTGTGCACAGACCCATCCTGCTCCCCCTCTCTCACCCATTACATAGGATGGTCTTTTTTTTCTCTCCAGAGTTTTATATAGCGCAAACTCGACCCAAAGTTATCAGGTATCAGATCACTTTACATGGGCACCAGTTGTGTTACAGATGGACACATTCTTTTTTGTTAGGCACAGGGAGATTAAGTGATTTGCCGAGAATCACAGGATGATGAACGTCGTTGCTAAGACTCGAACCCGGTTCCCCAGATTCAAGGTCGACCGCCACATCTTCTCCCCTCTCCCATTTGGAATTCAAAGTATACAGAATCTTTGACCCTAAGCGTGAGCATAGACACTTGTAAAAGCATGGTCCTGAAGAGCAGTCTTGGGAACCATCCAGCAATGTTAATGCCCCTTGCCTGTCTCATTCCTTCCATGCCAATCACCCAGACAAATCGCAAACTGTAGGTCGTTCCTTGTGGAGGGAAACTGTCACGACTCTCTCATGTGCCCTCTGTGCAGTGGGCCTAGCGTGAAGGGTTTATGTGGCTTTACTCCATGGCAATTTATGGTCCACTATGATATTTATTACTGATGTTTCCCCAGCACACTCGTGTCCTCTAATTTGGTTCCAATCAACAAGCTGCACCTGCCTATTCTGTAAGGTCATAGAGAGTGTACTAACACGTGTTTTCTCAGAGGCTTGGGAACCTTCCAGATGGCCATGTACCCCATGTACTGCCCGTTATTTAGTTACATCCATCGAGTTTTCAAGAGGGTATATAAATTCCACCCAAACCCGAATTGTGGCATGGCTTCACTCCCTGAAGAATGAGCTTCCCCCTTCACACTCACCTAAAGAATCCTACTGGAACCAAAAAGTGATACAGTCTCCTTTAATTCCATCTGAACCAGTCGTTCCTGTGGCATCCGCTCTCTCAATGTCTTCCTCCTCGCTCTCTCGTGGATAGCTACTCCGTAATACGCATCTCCCTGAGTAAAGGCTTTGAGATCTTCTTTGAACTTCAGACAAGTTGAAGAACAAGGCTAAGTACTTGATATCAGGTTAGTGTGCACTAAACTAAACGTACCACAGTAGTAAACAGGACCAAATATCCCTGTTTTCAAAGACTATAGCCTTTTCCTCCATTCCCTCTCTGTGATTTACTCCAGCACTTCATGTGTATTTAATCTCCGGACACTCCCTACAACCTTGGCGCTAGAAATATATTGCGTACGGGTAAGGACTTGAGCTCTGTGTTTCTCTGATGAACAGTAGTACCTGGAGATAGCCTCTCAGAGTCTTTGCTGTATGTATGGACCTTGTACCAAAATCGGTATTTCAAGTTATTCCTAGGAGTCACTCACTCCAATCTGTGATTATGAATATTCTGCTCTCATGCCGAACTGCTGCTGAAACCTGTAAGTTTGTGTCACTGAAAGTAATGCATTTTCATTTATGTAGAAACTTGTTAGAGTACAGATGGTAACTGCCTCCTTTTGTTCTTTCCAGTGCGTTGCGTCATTGCAAAAACAAAGGTTCTGGTCCCAGGCACAGCTACCTCACAAAATGTAGAAGGTCTCAGAAGTGACAGGTCGCGTCACGTAGTGTCACACAGTCGTACAGCAGATCCAACACCGCAAGTCTCTCATTTCTTATGTTATCCCAAACCCTCTTCCCCTTTGGGAAAATGTGTGCTCTAAGGTTTACATTCCTAGGCATTAGCTGTCTTCGGGAGAGATAGGAGGCCCAGCATTGGCTCCAGTGTCGTCCATGCAGTTGATACCAGGTGAGTGCAGGACACATTTGAGGGCCAGTCCCTGGATGCCTGATTTGTGGAATCGTTTTATTGGGATGAGGTGTGAGATGGTGTTGATAGGTGTTGAACAAGGAGGGCTGCCGTTCCCCCCCTGTCGGGTATCATCTGGATGTCTTCCATTGCTGCTATAAGGGTGGTTTCCGTGGTGTGATTTTGGTTTGGTATCTGGTACTTCAAATACAATTAAGATTTAATAAGTGGGTAACACCAAACTATTTGATCGGATTATATGTAAAATGATGATATTACTGATGTGCTGCTATTACATTGGTTACAATAAAAAGATTTATAAAAAATAAAATATTTAATGAGTAGGATATTGATATCTCCCTATAAATCTCTGGATGTTACATTTCTTGTTACAGGTGCATTCTAATGCTAGACTATGCCTGTAGCAAATTATTACAGGCATATATAAAAACCACTTACTTTTGTTCTGTTCGATTTGAGGTCTTCCTACCTACACCAATCCTGACCTCATCTGCAGGAGGAGGGAGTCCTTGTAGCTGGCAGTCACAGATTCACCGAAACCTTGCACCTGCCTAACTGTTTGCCATTCCTAGCCGATTGAGCCACAGTGCAGTTGTCCTGCTCTATCCAATGAGTCTCCTATCTCCTCTCCAAGACATCATCTATAGGAGGAAGAAGCCCTTCCAGATACCAAGGAGCGTAAATCACCCATAGTCCAAAAGCCGACATCATCTGTTGTGCCATCCTGCTGCTCTATCCCTCCTGCCAGGTTCTAGAGCTGTGGAATAAGCAGTAACTTTAGTCCTTTTTTGCATTTATTTATTTTTTGCATCATGTTCATTGTAGTCCTGCTTTGTAAAGGGGAACACAAATCTTCAAGTTCCAGAATGCAAACATACCTTAGGACCTCTGTTTATGGTTAGGAAAATCCACTTATTATATGACATAAATACCCCAGTGTGCAGTCTAAATATCGAGATTTTTTATCAACTGGACAGAATATCGACTACAGAATATCGACATGGCAGTAATATCGAGGTAAGTAATATCGATGTTAATTTTATCAATTTTTAAGTGTATTTAAAAATATCGAAGTGTAGAATATCGAGTAGTTTATATCGAGTGTAGAAAATATCGAGTTTTTGTATATGTAAAAAATATCGAATGTTAAAGTATAGACTGTCAGAAAGAGAAAATATTGACTGTTAAAATATCGATTTGTGGAATGTATAATGTTAAAAATGTTGTACTTTTTATTTATTGTTGTAATATTTTGTTTATGTCTGTTATTTAATGTAATAAAATATGTAAATAATAAAAAAAATATGTAGTTAAAAAATAATAAACATTTTTAGGAGCGGGTTGTGGGTTTTTAGGGGAATTGGGTGGGAAGTGTTTTAAAATATATAGAAATAAATTCAAATAAAAGTATAATAATTGTAAAATTGAGTAAAAATGTATGTTTTAGTAGCGGGTTGTGGGTTAATAGGGGAATAGGGTGGAAGTGTTTTAAAATATTTATAAATTAAATTTCAAAAATAATTTAAAAATATTTATTTACATTTAGAAATGTATTTGAAATTGATTTCGAAATTATTGTGAAATTATTTATTGAAATTTAGAAATTATTTTGAAATTAATTTAGAAATTATTTTAAAATTAATAATTTACATTTAGAGATTTATTTGAGAATAATTTCGAAATGTATGTGAAAATGTTTATTTAAATTTAGAAAATAATTAGAAGTTAATTTCGAAAATAAATACATTTATTTTTAACAATTTAGATATTTTTTTGAAAATAATTAGGAGATGAAATTTAAATTCTTCCTTTAAATTTAGATATTTGTTTGAAAATACAATCGAAAAGCATTCGAAATTATTATTTTAAATGTGGATATTTATTTGAAATTAATTTCTAAATTATTATTTTTTTTTTTTTTAATTTAGAGAATTTGTTGTCACTAATTTCATAATTAATGTGAAATTATTTATTTAAATTTATAAAGTAAAAATAAACAAATGTAGACATTATTTCTTTGGTTTTGGTCAGCTACCTAGTTTGTCCTTAGTTTTCTATTTATTAAGGTTTTTATTCATTTTTTAGATTAGATACCTACTTTTTATATGTTTTCTTTGAAGTGTTGATGTTGTGCAGTTTTTCTCTAATTTCTTTTTATCTGTAAAAAATAGAGTAGGAATAAAAGAGATATTTCAGTTATTTGTTTTCTAAATACCAGTTAGAAGTTTTAGATTTACGTTTTATACAGATATAAAGGCGGTAGTACTTACTTTAGATAGCTGTAGCTGCTTTTTGGTAGAAGTAAATCAGTTTTCTTTCAGCAAAGTGGCAGAGTTTCTCCTTCCTTTTTTTTGGTGTTTTAGATAGCGATTTTAGCAGGTGTCATTTTTCTTTTTATAAGGTGTGTTAAATTGTTTCTGAAAGTTTATTGGTTATCCACTTTGATACCTTGTTCTTATTGGTTTATTTGAATTTTTTTTACTTGTTTTGGTAATTGTTTTCCTTAAATGGGGGACGCCAATTAATGTTTTTTTATGGGTAAAGCAATGTTTTTCAATGTTTAATGTCGTTTTTTATATTTAAAGATAAAGAATATTTATTATGTGTATTAAGCAATGTTTTATTATTTGCAATGTTGTATATGTATTCTAAAATGTATATTTGATGTGAATGTTTTTTTTTTAAATTTTAGAAATGTTTATTGTATGTAGTATCCTTTTAAAAAAATATATTATCTATATTTGTGATGTGTATAATATGTTTTTTTAATTAGAGAGCGCATTTTGTATGTATTTTGTAAAGTCGATAATATTAAATGTTCGATATTATAGTATTCTATATAGTGATGGTCGATATTTTGACGGCGTTTATTGTTAAGGATTGCTGGTCGATGTTTTTTACATGCGATAATATAGATAGTCGATAATGTTGTAGTCAATATTTTTTTATCAATATTGTTGTTTCAATATATTTGTTATTTCTTGTTTAAGTATTGGTAGTCGATATTTTTGTAGTCGATAATTTGTCATCGATATTTTGTCTAGTTCATATTCGGACTGTCGAGGTTATGTCAGTGATTCAAATACCCCAACAGTATCCTTAAAAAGGATATTGCGGTGCACACTGGCATTTCATGCCCTAAAACGTTTTTGGCCTATGGCCTAATGCCTATACATGGTCACAGAACTCAATGGTGAGTTACAATATCCTTAGAACACACAGGTGAAGGTACATTATCCCATATATATTGTACACATTGTATTCACAGATGTAGCATTATTCAGTAATTTTTAAATGAGGGTTCACATTTTTCAATGTTTATTGTTTGTACTGCATGTAAAATAGTGAGTAGGTGAGAATGTATATGAAGGTTATCATTAAAATATGTGAGTGAGAGAATATGTGCACATGCATGTAATTCAGTAATTGAGACTTGACTAAACCTAGTGATTAAATGCATTATTAAATATATTTTAAAGTCTATGAAACAATGAATACTAGAATAAGTGATACAGTGCCTAAAACCCCCCAGGCAGAAGTATGCTAGTAAATCGTGACTGAGTTTTGCTCTTTGCACAAATATGTTTGATGTTATAATCACAATCTTTCCTTTTTAATGGTACATAAATAGTTCTCACTGTAATTGAAATTTTCTGACAACTTGCCATGTTCCCCTGTACTTGTCCACTGTGGCTTATTTTGGGAAACATCATTCTGTCAGGTTCGGAATTCTTTCTTCTAACCTTTAGGTGTAAAGATGTTTCCCAGTTCAGGGTCTTGAGGGTTCTGGTCTGTCCGAGGTAAGGGCGACCTTTTTGGTAGCCATGGCGCTACTGACAATTTAACGTCAGGGCAGACAGTGCCTTCCCGAAGGAGTACCCGAGAGGAGAAAACCCAGAAGGGAAAAAACCTCTGATGGAGGTGGTGACTTCAGAATCCAGGCAACAGGACACGTCAAAGAGGATAGTCAGCAAGGTGAAGACAGACCTGAGAAGAAGAGGAGAATTGTGGAAGAAGGAACCCACAGGAATGAAATACCAATCTGGAGCAAAGTGTCACCAACAGAAGTGAATAGATTTCAACAGGAGCGAAGAGACACCAACAGGAGCGAAGAGATGCCAATAGGAGCAAAGAGGTGTTGCAACGCAAGAAAAATGAGAATTCCAGACCCTTATACCAGACCCTTATATACGGCGGTGAGTTTGGAGGTGCCATGGGCGTAACACTTTATAGTAAAGACTTCTAATGTTTTAACTTTTTAAATGTGTATTGATGACTGATTTCTGCTTGTTGTATGTATTTTGTATGTTCTTTTATGGTCGTTAATGTGACTGAATAAAGAATGTTGACTGACTGAGTAACAATTAAGTCAGTAAGTGGATATGTGATGGGTATATGAACTCCACACTCTTTAGAGACAGTTTAATTAAAATAATTTAAATCAAAAGTAATTACAAACTGTATGACCTGACTGGGGGAATGAGAGAGTATGAGTTTATGGGTAACTATAGGAGTAAGTATATGAATGAATATGCTAGTGACACAGCATGTGTGGATGGATGGCTATGTGACTGAGTAATATGAAAATGGCTGCATGAATGGATATTTGAGTATGTTGAGCATGAGAGAGTGAGTTAATATCAGAGTGAGTGTGAAACAAAATAGCAGGTTTTGCTGTAGGTGGGCAGGTGATTACATTTGTGAGTATGATGTATTGTATTTTTATGCTACATCATTTTACACTTATTTCGGGCTCTTGGCACTGTTGGGCAGGGTTAATATTTTAAAATAGTGAGGTTAACCATTAGAGCTGACTCTGTAGACATTCTTTGTTTTCTGTCTGTGTTTCAGCGAGTTCTATTTTGTGGATAATCAAAATGTATGATGTCCAAAGGGTGGGGTGTTGCCATTGTATTTTATTGATGCTCTTATTTTACAGGCCATATGTGAAATCTTCCATTTTGCCTGTGCTTGTATTCTATGTACTATTGTAGTTGGAATATGTTGGTGAAGGGCTGGAACACCTCAGCGCCAGTTGGTCCTGCCTCTTTGAGCCCTCATTACCTATGTACCTGTCTTAAGTCTCCTTTTGTAATAAAACCCTTAAATAAACTGAAAACTCCTGATGAACACCCCTCCACTTGTTTTCTTGGCTTTTTTGGGAGTCGTTGCGGATGGTTTCTAGGTGACCTATCGTCTAACCCATGTGCACACTGTCCATGCTATGCTGCAGGTAATCTCAAAGCAAGAAGGAGAATAACTGAAGGTGGAGAGAGGCAGCATTGACACCTTCCTTCAGTCCATTGTCTGGGAATCCATGAGTCAATTGTTGCAATTGTATTGGTCTCACCCATCACTTTGTGTGTGTGTTTTAATCAACAGAGTTTTCATAATGAGCATTGTTAGAACTGGGGGTCTCTAGTTGGCAATGGCTTGCACCTTTGTCCAAATAGGGACCCTTGCTCCTAGTCAGATTAAGGGGGTTACACTCCTAAACAGCACCTGCTCAACCCTATGGTAGCTTGGCATGAGCAGGAAGGCATATCTCACAGGCAGTGTGTAAAGCATTTGTGAACACATACAGTAATCTAATGAAAATACGACAGATGTAAAATCCGTATTTGTAAACCACGAACTACTCACCCTTTCGGGTCTCAAGGCACTTGGGGCCATAGTGGAAATTAAGTGAGCTATTGCCCAGAGGCACATGTTGCTGAGCTGAGTTGCCGCCAGAGTCAGGGATCGAACCGTGAACCCTATGCTCCGAAGTCAGCTGCCCTGGCCACTGCACCACACCTCTCCACTAAGATCGACACAATGCAGGTTTTATAAAAATAAGTATTCTTTATATAAACTTAACACAAGACCCAAACGACAAAAATCCTCAATACAGTATTAAGAAAATGACTTTAAGATGGTTGAAATAACTCAGTTCACTTTAGATGGTAAATGTGACACGTTTCTCACAAAGTACCTTTGGATGCATCACGCAAGTTAAACAAAAGGTTCGTAGGGAGAACGATGCGTCGGTTCCTTGCTTTGGGTGAGGCGATGCGTCTGTTCCTCAGTACTTGCGCAAAGTAGGCGATGCGTCAGCTCCTTACCGGAGAGGAGGTGATGCGACAATCTTGTGGTGCATCCCGGTTTCGATGTGACAAGATGGTGCCTTGATGCGATGCGACGATCCAGCGCGATGCGAGGAAATGGCACCCATGATGCAATGCGACAAAGTGAAGACGATGAGTGCACGCCCGGCGGCCGTGCGACGACTCTGTAACTTTGGAGCCTTGACAGGCCCTGCGACACTCTTCTCCGGCGATGCAACGGCGACCCTTGTATTAGCGACATACTTCACCGGTGATGCGACGACACACAGCTGCGACGGAGACACGCTTCTACGGTGATGCAATGGCAACTCTTGCGGTGGCGGCACGCTTCTCCGATGACGCGACGGCAAAAGCTGCGGATGCGACACGCTTCTTCTCGTTGAGCACGCTTCCATCTCCCAACACCATACACGCTTCTGCATACAGAATTCCCAGCAAGGAAATTCAGGGGGGAGCTGGTGGTGAAGTCATGTATCCCTGAGACTTCAGCAGGAGAGTAGCACAGTTGAAGCCCTTGGAGATTCTTCTTCAAGATGATGAAAGTTGCAAATAAAAGTCTTTCTCCTTTCCTTGGCAATAAAAGAAACTACTGAAGGCCAGCCCCAGAAAGCAACACACTGGCACAGGGAAAGTCAAAAAGTCCTGCAGATTCTCTGGTTCTTCTCCTTGGCAAAAGGTCTGTCTTGATGTCCAGAAGTGATCTAAAGTTCTGGGGACGGAGTCCCCCTTTTTATACACACAAATCCTTTGTGTTTGAGGGCAGAGAGTGTCTGTACCTAGTCCAAACCAGTTCTGGGTTCATTCTGCCAGTGCACAATTTCTTCCTTTGTCAGTGTGGGCCAGGGTCATCAGACGCACCACAGGAGGTGGAGCCAGCATTGTGGAAGGCAGGCACAGCCCTATTCAGGCCCAGGTGCCACTCCTCCCACCATTCCCAATGCAGATAGGTCTATTCAGCCTAGTGCTGACTCACCCTGCCTCCTGGAATCCCCTCAGCCCCTGTCACTCACAACCCAGATATGCAATACATAACCTAGCAGAGGCAGGCTGGATGGTTTAGGCAAGAAAATACCTTATTTCTAAAAGTGGTATTTTCAACACAGAATGTTCAAACCAACTTCACTAAAAGATGTATTTTAGCATTCTGAGTTCAAGCGTACTAAATTAGTTTTTCTACCATGTTCCCTGGGTCAGTTAGGATCATAAGATGTTATAATCAAACTGCCCATTCTGGCCTATGGGGACAGATAGCCTTGCAATAGCGAAAAACTAAATTGGCTGTAATTCGCTATCAGGACATGCCACACACATTAGGGCATGTTCTACATTTCACATACAATGCACCCTGCCCTTGGGTGGGTATATAGAACGGATACAAATGTGGTGTTGGTCAGCAGGGAAATGGTAATGGGAGGATGATGCTGTCAGGGGGTATTAGTAGGTGGACAGGGTCATAGGGATGTGGTGTGGGGTAACGATTGTGCTGTTATATAGTGAAGAGGGTGGTTAACATGCTGATGGGCAGTGATGATGGCAAGGTGTCAGGGAGAAAGTGGGCAGTGCTGGTGCGGTGAGGTATGAGGATGTTTTTCATCAGGAGGTTGACAGAATGAGATGTATAGAGTCTGGTGTGGGTGGAAATGTGGGTAAACTCAGGAGGTGTGCAGAGTTTTGCCCTGAGTGAAGACTGGATAGAAGAGGTAGGCTGAGAAGGTCAGATGAGGCTGTGGGTGGGGGTCTATAGTATCAGGAGATGAACAGTAGGTGGTATGATGTTCAAGTGTTTGCATGATAACATGTGGTGAGAGAAAGGACATGGGTGACCCCTTCCACCCTCCACCCACACCCGCGCGTTTATGTCTCATCAGTTAGTCTGTGGCTGGTTAGTGATTAGTCAATCTAAGAGTTTTGAGTAGGGTCGCTGGAGAGTGTTATGAGGGATGGGATGGGTTTTCCTACCTGCCACAGAACCCTTTTGTGTTTTTATGATCAGTAGGTCTCTTTCCGCTGCTAACCAGTCCATCTGTGGATAGTGGTTTGTCCTAATGTGTGTATGTGATAACTCGTGTCTCTGTTTGTGGCTGCCCAGATGAAATCTGCTGTTTAACCTATACCCCGGATGAGCGATATTTTATTATTGTCTTTGTATTCTTATGAGTTTCCATACGTCCGTTTCTAAAACGTGTCTTAGAGTTAATCACAACCATTTGTCTGTGGCCGCCCACCCGTTGCATCCCATCAACCTTTTGTATCCGTTTCTTTATCTTGTCCCTCAGCTTCTCAGGCTGCACTCTCATTATTTTACCATCTGATCACTGCATTGTCTGCTCTACATTGGCACAGATGAGTTATATATAAAATAAGTTAAGGGTAAAAGGCTATTTAATTAAAAAATCAGGTGTTTCTCCTTTCCCACCTTTACATGAAGTAAAGCCAAGCCATGAAGTGGAAGGGCAGGCAGTAAAGTACGCTCCCACTGACTCCATTGCAATGAAACCCTCTAAGTGACGAGTACTCTGAGTACAGCAGAGAGCAGCATTGAGCTACGGTAGCAACGTGCACATCAGTTAGACGAGCCCGGCAGCAGGGGAGCACGGCAGCACGGTAGCTGCTGAGAAAACTGCAGAGAAAGCCACAGCGAGGGAAATCGCAAGAGAAGCCGTAAGAGAAGGAAGGGTAGAAGCCGGCATTTTTTGGCTCCCCCGCTGCCTCCTCCTCTTCAACACAGCACCACCCAACTCAGGGGGAGGATTGGGACCCCCCCCAGGGCGCGAGAAAGTGAGAAGCGAGAAGCGGTCGGGCCCCAGCTTCAAGGCTCCTGCACCTCTCAAGGCAGAAGGAATCGGCGCTCCGGCGCTTGGCGAGGTAAGAGGCGGAGGCAGGAGGGGAGGACACAAGCGCGGCCACCGTTAGAGGCGGCCGCAAAGTAAGAGCCCGGGGAGTAGACCGAGGGAGGCTGTGTGACTAGTTTGCTCAGCCTGCGGTCCCCCCGTGTGCTCTGCTTGTCTGCCCCCCCACAACTGGAACGTTGGGCCCAAGCTGATAACACGGCGCTCGTACCCCCGCCCTGAAACAAAAACTGCAACAAAAAACTGCCCAGAGCTGCCCAAGCCCTCAAGCCCTCCCCCCAAAAAAACCAACGCAAGGGGTCGGTAAATCACCCCCCTCGCAGTCACTCCGGGAGGGGACAGCAGGCGCCTTTAAAATCTGCGGCCTGCTATCTCGCCCACCATCTTCACCATATCATCATAAGTTGTAAAGCCTAAATAGCAAATTCAACTAGTAAAACTACTCATCATAAAAACCAA
The DNA here is from genome assembly GCF_964263255.1 of Lissotriton vulgaris. Taxonomy (NCBI): domain Eukaryota; kingdom Metazoa; phylum Chordata; class Amphibia; order Caudata; family Salamandridae; genus Lissotriton; species Lissotriton vulgaris. The sequence goes on from NC_141687.1 coordinate 429,547,246, forward strand.
AAGCAGGCTAGCTCCAGCTCACCAACGGAGCTCCCAGCTCAAAGTTACTTCACCTACTAAAGGATAAACTGTATTGTCTAACCTGAAGCACCTTGATCATGAGATCAGGGAAGCCACGAGGCGAGGAAATCCCAGCAGAAAAATCGCAGGGGAAGACAAAAAAAGTCAAGGGTGATCCTCCGTGCGTGACCAACAAAGCAGAGGAAGGGACCGCTGCAGGCTGGGGCAAAAGCCCTAAAAATCCAACCCCGGAAGAACAAGGCTCCAACTTAACAGATCTTGCAAAAACCCCCTGGCCTCGATACATCATCATGCCGAACCAGGCTTGCAGAGCTTAGACGAGGGAGTAAAGTGGCCCCACAAGGATAGTACAGTTCCCAGCCCCGCAGCTAAGAACAAGGCCCAACCTGAGTACGATATAACGTCATCGCCGACCCACAAAGTTCAAGCTCTGCATCACAAAGCAAGCAAATGGGCATTGATTACTGACTTTCTTAAAGTTTGTCAAAGACTTTCAACTGGGAGCGGACCGGAACCCCCACCACATGATGTTAGCTCTATATATAACAGTACTAAATTAAGCGCCTCCAAGCAGGGCACGAACAAATGCGTCACATTGCCATCATCATCACTGCCCTACCCAAGGTGCCACAGTGAACCTTGTAACGCTTCTAACACAAAAACAAGAACAAGAAGGAACCTTGGGAGTGGGGGATCCGGCCCTATCGGGTCAGAAGACCCAAACACCTGCAAACTAGTCAAAGGCTCGGACCAATTTAGGGGGAATCCATCTCGCAAGCCACAACAAACAGCCTATATATCACCGGTACGCGCTTTAGTCCACTGGGCCCCGGACACAAGCAATGACTCGATCTTTCTAGTGCAAAGCCCACAATTTACTCAGAAAACGACCCGACAACATTCGAGGAATGCCCCCTTCAGTCATCGAAACCACAGGAAGATAATGCAACAATAAGTGAGATTGTAGAACTGGAACGAAGTATGCGCCAGTTCTCGGTCCAACATGATCAAAGTCCAGGAAAGGAGGAAAGCACAGTTAAAAAGTCATCGCCAAGGAGTGCGCAACCGCGTGAGCATCGCAACCAATCAGAGCCCCACGAGCTTCCTGTTACCTCATCTACACTTAGTCATCCCCAGGGGGATACATCAGAGCGCACCCATACGGCCTCCTTCTGGCCGCAACTACTAAAGACAATGGAAACCATAGGTGCTGCCATGTCCTATCACGCAGACAAACTGGACACCCAAGTCGACTTGCTCAACCTCCTGGCCTTCCATGTTTGAAGAATTGAATCAAATTTACAAGACTTAAACAACATGATCATTAAGGTGCAACTTAACAAGGACTCCACCTTTTATACTTGCCACTGTTCCTAAATAGTAGATAAACTGGCTGCAGTACCCAGTCTGATGACGCAGATATTGGGGGCTGTCACAGAATCCTCTATGGATTCACCTTCGGAAACTATTACATCTATAAGTCAAGCAACAGGCCAACAGCACGTTATAGAAGGTTTAGACAGGCCGCCCGAGGTCAGTAGCGGCGAAGTAAGCTTGGAATCCCAAGATCAAGCAGACTCTTCTACCTCTAACGATACCATGACGTCAGCAAGCTTAGACAAACACAATCCAGCAGATCATGGAGAAGAAACACACCCAATTCAGGAGTCACCATTAAATGCCGCACCCGACTCTAACCCCATCATAAAGGTTCATACGCTCACCAAGAGAGAAAGGAAGCGCTTAAGGAAAGCTAGAAAAGCAAAATCACACAGCCGATGTGTACCACCAACGCTTCCTAACTAAATCAATAACAACTCCAATAACACCGAAGCTAAGGAGCAGCTAGAGGGAGCTCCACTCCAAACCAAAACAACTCCAGAGCAAGGACCTATTTTAAAAGTCAATCCCACGGACAAGGAAACTACCATCCTAAAAGGAGCCACAGCTTGCACAAATTCAAATCAGAACGCAAAAAAAGTGTTCAGTATTTTTAATCCACCCGGAGAAAAGTCAAATTGCAAAACATCTACCCAAGAGCAAGCCACAAATTCAATCACTCAGCAAAGAAACAGATTAAAGGATAACATCTCATCCACCCAAGCACTAGAAAATATTAGACAAGATGGCACAGATAGACCCGCAAAGACCAAGGGAACAACCTCACGAGACACGCAGGGCGGAGAAACCCAGGCACCACCAGTTATAGTCCTCAACGGACAGGCAACTAAAAGTAGTCTACAGACAGTCAACCCGCATACATTTGACCCAGAGGCCGACCGGGCAGGAATGGCCCCTGTAATTATCGAAGAGAGCAGACGACCAAAAATCCATAAGCGGAACACCTTAAGCAACAAAATCGAGCTAACTCCGCAATATTGCTCAAGAGGGACCCATGACATCTTGAATAGAGGGGTCATCTTAACACTCTTAGAAGATCTACCAGGTTTGCAACATTTAAAATCAAGTGACTTGGAACAAGTAGAGTTCAGACCAAACCCTTTTCAACAAGGCTCTGATTCCACGATAACGACATGGACTGACCATATCATCACAGATTTGATCCTGACTTATCGGGAGGACTTTGCCTTATGGGGTATTGATCTGAAAAAAGTAGAGCCCGCTCGATATCCCAGCCCTCTGCAGAAACAAAATCCAAAACCAAGCCTCTTAAAAAACGCCAAAGGCCCAGATTTAAAAAGCAGCATAGAAAAAGAAGGTTACCAACCCAGGCAAATTACAGTCACGATTGCCCATCAGGAGGCAGATATGCCCGAAAGGCAACAACATGCCCCCCTGGCATCGATCCAAGGGAACAGAGAATGAATCAACAGTAGACCAACGGCCGGGAAAGAGCAGTGTTGTACGTTCTGCTCATGGAATGTCAACGGACTAAATGCGAAGCTGGAGGAAGAAGACTTTATAGAGTTTATCACTCAATTTAAAATATTATTGTTCCAGGAAACATGGCAGACCAAAAATACACCTCTTGTGGGATACAAAGAATTCTGCTTACCAGCACACAAGGAGGCACGTTCCGGCAGGGCTGAAGGAGGTCTATCCATTTTTACATCGACTGACTTCCTGTGGTCACATAGCTACATTGACTAGAGATTCCACATGGATGCAATGCATCAAAATTAAAATTTCCCCCAACATGGGCCTTCTGATCGTGACCCTTTATATGCATCCCGGCGGAAAACAAAAAGGGAAAAGGATAAAACAACTAGTAACCGTAATTAACATGTTAAAGTCCACCTACCCAAGTGAAAACATCCTCATAACCGGAGATTTCAATATGAATCTAATTCAACGCCAGGAGGGAACCCTTCCGACCCATATTGATCCACGGCAGGGCAATCAAGGCAGACAAAGTGCAATGGGAAGGAAATGTGCTACAGAATTGGAAGCGCTCCACTTGTACACCCTAAATGGAAGGGGCCACCTAGATACACCGGCAGCCCTAACGAGGGTCTCCAAGAACTCAGGATCAACCATAGATTACACCCTGGCTGACCCTGACCTATTCCCTTATATCAGAGACTTTCACATCCAGGATCGTGGAGAAAGTGATCACTTCCTACAGACCTTTACCTTGTCCATCTTACCAAAAAAGTCAGAGGAAGCACAGCCTCTATCTTTGAACACCCAAAATTTCAACCTACAACGGCTAAATTGGAAAGAAGAAAACCTCTCCAACCTAATGGCGTCATGCCACGTATTGCTTTCCCTATCTGACACATCAAAGAACATAATAAAGAGCTGGGAGTCCTTTGTAGCAGATATAAATAAGAAATTTCAATCTAACCACAGAGGACAAAAAACCATAAGAAACAGTGGAGGGAAATGGTTCACCCCAAAACTACGACAACTAAAAAGGCAAATGAACGCATTTCTTAGGGCTGAACGCAAAAAGGAACTTCATTTTTCACAACATACTCTGAAAACAATTGAAGCCTTAAAAAAAAGAGCTATAAAGAGAGACAAATCGAGCCAAGCGATCATATAAGGAAAAACTAGCGAGCACCATACTCCATGCAAGCAAGTTGCAGAATTCAAAAGATTTTTGGTCAAAAATAAACTTTTTGCTCAACGGCAAACATCGGCAGTTTAACTCAGACAAGACAGATCAGCTTTGGTGCAGCCACATCGACTTATTATATAACTCCACGCATGATACATGCATAGATAACAAAGCCGAGTCTCTTTCAGAGACTCTACCGTCAAGTCTGAGAACAACAGCAGATTTAAAGTCCTTTGATCCTAAAGTTATCAGTGAACCATTACTAACAAAGCACACAGGAAAAACTGACTTGATTACACCTATACAGGATTCTAACACCATAAAATCAATGAGAGCAGATGGAGCGCCTGGACCAAATGGTCTTCCCAATGCCTTATTCAGGAAAGATCCCACGTTCTGGGCCAGCCAACTACTCCCCTTATTCAATCACAGTCTAAGGACCGGGAACATTCCAGAATCGTGGAGGGGTAGTATCTTACACCCAATATATAAATCCGGGTCCCGATCAGACCCTAACAACTACAGGCTGATAGCCTTAATAGATGTGGAGGCTAAGTTCTACGCGTCAAAACTATTTGAAGAACTGGAAGCTTGGGTTAGCAGCATAGGGCTAATTCCTCTAACACAAACAGGCTTCTGCCCAGGGATGGGCACTCTTACAAACTTATCCACGATAACCCTCCTAGCAAAAAAGGCAATTGACAATTCTAACTCGCTGTACACTTGCTTTCTGGACCTAAAAGCGGCATTTGATAAAGTCCCCAGATCCAAACTTTCGGCTAAAATGAAAGCCTGGGGTGCGCCGCTAAAGCTAATGGGAGTAATTATAGAGCTTTATTCACACACTAGGGTCCAAGTGAAAAAAGGAGACGGCCGATGCCTGACAAAGAAATTTTGCACGCTTAACCGCTTAAAGCAAGGCTGCGTATTGGCTCCCTGCCTTTTCAACATCTACACCGCGGACCTAGAAAGCGACTTACGTTCTATCCAGGGAGATCCACCAAACTGGGTAATTTACCCATAATGAGTCTCCAATACGCAGACGACATTGTGCTCCTATCGCAAACTCCTCTCGGCCTACAACGCATGATTTCCAAACTTGCGTTGTATCTCTCGAATGTACAATTAGCAATAAACCTTAAAAAAAAAACATCCTATGCTTCTCCGGCTCTCGCAAGAAAAGACAAAAATTTGTCTGGAAGATAAACTCTACCACATTAACTCAGGTAGACCAATACAAATATTTGGGCATTTTACTGGACCATAAGTTAAAGTATAAACAGCACTTGGAACAAGGGAAATCAAAAGTCAAACAACTCCAATTTGCCTTTAAAACCGTCCAAAAACATTTACGGGGAAATTCCACTGGCCACATTTTAATGATTGTAGCTGCCAAATTCCTGTCTTCGCTCACATACGGCTCTGAGTTGATTGCAACCCGGGACTCCATAGTCCTAAATCTCGCCCAATCTAGCCTGTTCAAAAACCTTTTTCAATTCCGCGTCATATTTCCCAAGCCCAAATACGTTTGGAATACGGTCTCACAAATCAGTTTCCGGCAAGACAAGGAGCCCTTGTCAAATTCTACTGGTGAATGAGGGACGCAGAAGATCACTCCCTGGCTCATCTGTGCTGTCTAGAAGTCGAAAAACAGGCAGGGCTCCCCAACTCCATATACAAGTCCCTTAGGCAAGCGCTTCATGCGTTAGCATTGGAAGAATCCTGGCTTTTACCCATGACTTACACCGCTTTCAAACAGTTAACCAACAAAGCAATTAAACAAGCGTCACTACTAATGGACAAAGCTGGAGTGGCTGGCAAAAGCCACGCCTGGATAGTCTTGCCATCATACATCTATCTGAAACTCCATCCATATTTGCAAGACTGCTTAAGGGACTATTACAAAAGGAAATTAAGCCTGATAAGGCTGGGTTGCTTTTCGAGTAAAGACCTTACCCCCAAATGGATACGGTCGTGGCCAACACACGACTGTCACCTTTGTGGAAACGGTGCGGAGTCACTACTGCACTTAATATGCATATGTCCGGCACTTCAGGAACTAAGGAAAACGCTCTTGCTACCACTTTTAAGAGACGCTCAGGTGAGAACCTGCAGGGAGGCCGTTATTAAATGCCTTAGTGGGTCTCGGATCCAATTATCCTGTAATACTATAACATTTCTGGAGTACACCGCCCAAGAGCTGGAAAACAAGGCACCAACCAAAGAGGACTTATGATAATAGGCTTGGTCATAGTTGGTCACGGACCCTCCTTCATTTTGCTCAATGGATATTCTTCCCTCCAAACACTAGTATAATACAAGTACCCTTTTAAGTTAAAACGTGTAATTTGATCCAATTTACACAACTCTTTTAAGATTTACTATTCCCCTTAGACTAACTCTGCAAAGTTTGTGTACTTTTACGTTACTACTTTTAATTTCGACTTGTTGCTCACTTTCTACTGTTTTAAAGATGAAAATGTTGACCGTAAGTTCCACCCTTTTATGATTTTTATAAATCAAATAAAAGTATTATAAGCAATAAAATACTTCCTTTCCCTGTCTCGTTATCTTGTGTCGTCCGCTTGGTCATGTCTTGGGTCGGGCGGGCGGCCATTTGTTTCAATGTCTAGAAGAGGGCAGGACAAGAGAAGAGAGAAGGGTGAAGGTGAAAGCTACGGGGGAAGAAGAACGTCAAGAAGGGAATGGAGGACAGGAGGGTATTGTCTCTTAGGGAAAAGAAGGACGGAAGGGAGTGGCTGGAAGGTGATGACGTAGTTAGGACAGACAGGAGGTTAGGAGAGCAAAAGGGGAGATGAGAGAGATGGGTAGGAGGTAAAGCCCTTAGAGGTGGCATCGAAGACGGCAGGAGGTGTCGCGGAGGGATGGGCAGGAGGGCAGGAGGGCTGGAGGGCTGGAGGGCTGGCGCACAAGTTTACTGGTTCCTGGTCAGAGCAGGCCACACACCTCAGCTTATCTTTGTAACTCTCTGGAACCTTTCCTCCTGGATGTATAACAAGGTGAACGTGACTCTACCTACCTTTATACAGGTTTAGCAGCATCCACATTCACAGATATTTGCTAATATTTCAAACTGAAATTACAGCGTGGCACAAATCTGTTGCTTTGTGAACTTTTTTATGTGGAAGTCTGCACTGCAGCGTTGTAACTATTCCATCAATTCATGTCAGTGAAGTAAATTCCGGCTTATCCCGGGTCACAGTTCATGTTTTGAAATGCTACATTTGTTCTAAGCACCCGAAGAACAATTTCCGATTTTTATCTGCACCCATGTGGTTTTTCACAGCAGCCCCGTTTACAAATCGGACAAAGCGATTCATCGACCTAACATGAAGTACTTTTTCGGTGCAAGCTTTCTGCTAATGTGCCACTTATTCAGAAATAGTGGCGATATGGGCGGAAAAGGGAGAATCTATTATCCAGTGAGTGAAAATCGATCGCGTCAGGAGGGCAGATTGACTATTTATTGCGTTGAGGTGGAATATGACCAAGAAATCAAGTGAAGGCAAGACCGCCTCACACCCTCACTAGAACGTTTCCGGCCAGATATCAGTGACTAAGGGCCGGATGTAGGTCGGTCGGTAACGGCCGAAAATCGGTATTTTCGGCCGTTACCGACCGAGATTCACAAAATGGTATGTAGGGCCACATATTTTACAGATTCGGTAAATTTACCGATCGGTAAATTTACCGAATCTGTAAAATACCGAATCGGTATTTTTACCGATTCGGTAACAATGAGATGTAGGTGGGACTCTTCTGAGTCCCACAAGCCTTACAGAATCGGTATTTTACCATGAAATCCAACTTCATGGTAAAATACCGATTCCGGTGTGCATGCACATGTGTGCATGCACACCTGTGCCATATGACAGGCAGACCTGCCCTTAGGGCAGGTATGCCTGCCACATGGCCCCCCGAATCTTTTTTGGGGGTGCTAGAGGGTGTCAAAGTGACACCCCCTGCACCCTTGTCAAAATCGGTATTTACCGATTCGGTAAATACCGACCGGTAATGACCCATTCATTCCTATGGGCTTCAATTCGGTAATTAAAAATCGGTAAATCTATTTTACCTACATCTGGGCCTTGGTGCCTAGAACAGCATCTCTGGTCACTGTGTTCACTAATTTAACTAACTACTCCTGCGCATCTCAGTTCTTCTTTTTGTAGATGACAGGCATAGTACAATAAATGAGATGATTCTTTTTCCGAGGGTTACAGGATATGGCCCAGGCACCAACACATGCACTAGGAATAAGGGGGCATTTTATCAAGGGGGTTTATCTCCGCTTTTTTGGCTTTAAAAGCCAAGAAAGCGGAGATAAAATTATCTCCCTATTACCTAGCTGTCGCTAACTCCAGTTAACGACAGCTAGTAGGAGATAGCGACCATCTTGGGCCCTACTTTGCATGTCAGTGATATTTATCACTAATGACATGCAAAGTGGGCGTGCCAAGATGTTTAGCGACTGGAATCAGTCGCTAACATCGCTATCTCCTATTACCAACTTTTGGAGATATTCGCGCTAAGTGCGAATATCTCCAAAAGCTAACACCTGCCCTGAGCAGTTCTTAGCCATGTTATCCAATGGGAGGTGGATAACATGGCTAAGAGCATTAGCTCGGTAATGCATGAATATCGCTGACTTTTCAGCGATATTCATGCATTGCGGGCAATTTTTATTGCATTTGCGATAAACCTTGGTAATACCAAGGTTTATTTGCGATAACAATCGCCGCAGCTCAGCGGTAAATGTTTGTCTCTAACCAAGCAATAGCGATAATTATCGCTACTGCTTGGTAATATGCCCCAAGGGTCGTAGAAAATGGGAAGTAACTGAGAGCAAGAGATATCCAAACCGCGAACCAATTTATCATCCTTTCACTATCTTGCCCCAGGAACTTGGGCACCGAGGAAGTCCCTCGATGGCAGTGAGGAATCAGTAGACTCCAAACTCTCGCTTGTACTGCAGGGAAATCAAGTAAGCAAAGGTGCCTTCTACACTTTGCAAATCATATATCTTATCCGTCGAGATGTAGGATTGTCTTCCAGAATGCAGGCCATTATTGCACTATCCTGGGGCCTGTTTCTACTTATCCTGCAGCTCAGAATGTGGCTGCCAGAGAGTTCCTTTATCTATGCATGCTCCACATAATTCCTACTCTACAAGCCTTACCCTGGCTGCCTGAGGCCAGCCATATCACACGTCGGGTTCTCTACCTTTCCCACCAGACGATACATGATGCCAGACCGATGTTTCTTCAATTTTCAGATGGCCAAGATTTTGGAACGCGCACCCTGCAACAGTAAAGATCATCAATGAAAATGTTGCATACTGGAATGTGATAAACACAAGGATGTTCCAAAACTTGCGACCTTCGAAGGCATAGTTCATACCAGCAGAAGATTAACTGCAAACCCAAATTTATCTATCCAGGCATGTCTTGCACTCTTTGCGTTAGTGCACCTAAAAGTCCACCACAACGCGCCTGGAGCACCCATCGGAACCTCATGCGTAAGAGAAACTTCCTGCAAAGTCCACAATGCAAACTGGTATTCTATAAACCTTACCTAACAAATGGAGCAACCTCTTACTTGATCACCAAGATAGCCATGGTATGTATCTATGCAGGTGGAACGCTAGCTATGGTATGTATTTATGCAGGTGGAACGCTAGCCATGGTATGTATTTATGCAGGTGGAATGCTAGCCATGGTATGTATCTATGCTGGTGGAACGCTAGCCATGGTTTGTAACTATGCAGGTGCAAAGCAAGCATGGTATATATCTATGCAGGTGGAACGTTAGCCATGTTATGCATTTATGATGGTGGAATGATAGCCATGATATATATCTTTGCAGGTGAAACGCTAGCCATGGTATGTATTTATGCAGGTGGAACGCTAGCCATGGTATGTACCTTTGCAGGTGGAACGCTAGCCTATGCAGGTGGAATGCTAGCCATGGTATGTATTTATGCAGGTGGAACACTAGCCATGGTATGTATCTATGCAGGTGGAACGCTAGCCATGGCATTTATTTATGCAGGTAGAACGCTAGACATGGTATGTATCAATGCAGGTGGAACGCTAGCCATGGTATGTATCTATGCAGGTGGAATGCTAGCAATGGTATGTATTTATGCATGTGGAAAGCTAGCCATGGCATGTATCTATGCAGGTGGAACGCTAGCCATGGTATGTATCTATGCAGGTGGAACGCTAGCCATGGCATTTATTTATGAAGGTGGAACGCTAGCCATGGTATGTATCAATGCAGGTGGAACGCTAGCCATGGTATGTATCTATGCAGGTGGAATGCTAGCAATGGTATGTATTTATGCATGTGGAAAGCTAGCCATGGCATGTATCTATGCAGGTGGAACGCTAGCCATGGTATGTATTTATGCAGGCGGAATGATAGCCATGGTATGTATCTATGCAGGTGGAACGCTAGCCATCTTACACCTCTCTGCTGCAGACCACTGGTAAGCATGGTAACAGAAGTGCCCCAAGGTGACGGGGGTACCCTTTTAAACCTCCTGAACCACATACACACTGCTTCACACACTAGGAACCATCACTCTATGAGCTTGTAAAACGCATAGGTAGCCTCTTACTCGACTACTAGGAAGTGGTTTTAGCCTAAAAGAGGGAATTGAATGCTACACAAATGCTACTGACAATACATTACAATCCCTACTGTTGCTGCTACTTTGGGTTTGATCCAAGCAAGTTGAGTTTCGATGACTTGCTGGGTTCAAGGAACCCCCATCAGAACCCCTGGATAAACTTTGTTTGGGTCAAAGAGACAAAACCATGGTCATTTTGGGGGGCAGCCACGTGTGTTGGGTCTGGAAAAGTTGAATGTCTTTCGGTGTGATTTAAAAGACAGAAAGACTAACATTCCGTTCATAGCAAGGTCAGGACGGGGGCATTAGTTCTGTAACCTAGCATTCACTCAGCGCTCCACTGCCTGAATGAGTGACATGCCACACCCTGCTGAAAACAGCTCCACTGCAAAAATACTCTCCCCGGCTGTATCCTGTATTGTTCTCTGTTTATTTAAAATGTCTGCACCAATTCACCGCTGATGTGTAAACAGTTCGGGGAAAAAGGCTGAATGCTACATTAATCTACGTCTTATAAACATTCCGTGCATTAGGCCAGGAGGCGGCCTTAGAAGCACGAGAAGTAGAGAATAGACATACAAGTGTAATGGAGCGGAAAGGTTACCCTAATGTATGACCTCTTGACCTTTCAGCGTGTGCTTTGTCTACGTGCTGTTTCCACTCCGTCCCTACCTTTTCCCCCAGCAAAGTATATACATTTTTAGAAGGTTCTTTTTTTTTATTTAATACGCACCTTCCTATTCCCTTGGGTCCTTATTTGGAATTTATGTTTTTTAAAGCTGCCTGCTTTTCTAGTACTGCAGCATTCTTTAACCCGATCGAACGCTGCAACGTGTGTTTCAACCAGGTGTATTTTTTTAATCTGTTTGTGTTTGCTTTTCTTTTGTCCAGGAAGGAAATAATCCCTCGTGGACACGTTCCCGGACATTTTGAATGAAAGTATTCCGCTCCTTCCATTAGAATCAGTGTGTGGTGCTCTTTAAAACGATCTCTATTGTGCTACTCTTAGTAAATTTGGGGCAGATTTACAAGCCCCTTGCGCCTCTTTTGGGCCACAATTGAGTCACTTTTGTGACGCAGTGGCGGCGCAAAAGATGCACTATGGTGCGAGCTATTTACAACGTGACGCATCTGGGAGATGCATCACGTTGTAAAGCCCTGCGCCTTAAGGAGGCGTTCCGGTGCCAGGGGGGGGAGTTCCTGCGCAGGAACGCCTCCTAAAAGTGGCTGAGTGAAATCCACAAGATTTCACTCAGTCACTTTTAGGCCAATGCTACGTCAAAACCCTGCGCCTGCTTGAAGCAGGCGTAAGGCTTGACACAGCATTAGTAGAATGGGCCCCCAGAGCATTGCTGGAGCTGCGTCGCGCATGCGACGCAACTCCAGCAAAGCGACATCTTTACGGCACAGATGCGTGACGCATCGGTGCCGTTTTTGTCCCATGGTGCGCCGCATTGTAAATGCGGTGCATCATGGGTGGCGGAGGCATGGCGCACAATTACTGGTGCATCCCTTCTACTTTGCAGGGATGCGCCAGTAATTGTAAATATGCCCCTTTGTATTTACGTAGAGGAGTGACCGGGGTGGTTTTACCAGCACGGTGCAGGTACCATACGCAGCAATTGATCGCTTACAAGCAAATGTATATTTGTTTTTTTTTATTAGTGTGTATATATGTAAAAGTGTCTAGATGGTTCACAGTTTGTTGAAATAATCCATGAATGCAATACCATGATTTTTTAGGTCTGTCTTGACAGCACAGTTGTCTGTGATAGAGCGCGCAGGTCGCCCGACTCTTTATGTTCACCAGATTTCACACACTTGGGCCCATGACGTGTTTATGACTGTATTTTTGTGAATTGGGCGAGTTTACACACCACCATCAGTAATTCTATGTGTTTTCTTTACCACTATTACCAAATTACCTGATTTACCACAGGTACCTATTTTCCTGACGGATCAGGAGCTAGCAGTGGACAGAAGATAAGAGTAGCCAGAATACTTTATACCTTTAATCATACCATATTCCTTATATAATGACCACAGACACCTGAAGGGTTTTAAAGATTTTATATAGTAAGTTTAAAATCAGAATGACATAAGAATAAGACTGATACAGATTAGAATATCAATAATCAGGATTATAACTACAATGTAACTGTGAATGAGGGCAAGCACCATTGAGTGCGAGTGGAAAAAACTACTGGGTAAGGGTAACAGGGAACATACTATTCAGTTTTCAGACTTATACTAAAGTAGGTGAGTTTAAAACATATTGGTCAGTGAATTGCTAAAATCCTACAAGTGATTCAAACTGATCTTAGTCTAACTGCTAATTCAAGCCTAGATTCTAAATCCCATTAATATTAGATCACACTAATTAAGTAAAACAGTTTCAATGATGTCCTACAGGTAGGGAAAAATGGAACATAAATAATAAGCAATGACATATAAATTTTGGAAAAAAAGAGGAAATAATACGGGCAAAAGTGCTGTATTAAAGAGGGAAAAATAAGCAATAGATAGACGGTCACCCAATATATATTTACCTAAGACAGGAATGAGGACTAACCCTGGCCACGGGTCAGTATGGAAAAGGCGAGGACAAGGACCCTCAAAGACTTAGGATGCCAGTAGGCGATCAGGTACAGCTCATGGACAGTCAGGACAGGATACCCCTCAGGATTTGGATCAGGACTGGGCTCACCAAAGGGCACGACCAACACCTGCAGCTTCGGATGCAACGCCTGCGCTACTCCCTCTCTGCACGGAATCTGCCAGTAACCCCGATTTGGTTCTCGAATCTCCCAGCAAAGTGCTTCGCCAGCACTTAAAACTATTCCACCCCTTGGTGTTTGTGGAAATTTCGGACAGAGTGCTCCGCAGCTCTCTGTATCAATTCACCTATAGAGCTTGTAGGGTCGGTGACAGGTCTGCTACTCGGACAAGGCGGACAATTTCTCTAGCTAAAACTAGGCTGGTTATACTAATTTCGGGTCACTAGGCCACCGACAAATGTTGCAAGTGACCCAACATTGGATTGGTCAGGAGAGGTGGTTAGGTCATTGTCACCACCTCCTCTCGCTGGGTCATAGTTCAGTTTCTCATGAGCATCTCAGCTTCGGCAGCCAGCTGGCGAGGTTTTGCTTCTGCGCGGTTTGAATTTTCCCTCATCACATAATTGGGGTGTAATGGGTTTCAAAGATGGAGTGACTCCCCACTCCCAGGCCCACAGATACGCGGTACATGAAAAGTAAGCGAAAACAAATTAGAAACACAGAAAAGATGAATACACTGTACACCATGAATAGCTGCACTACATCCCTTACTTTATAATATCTATAGCATTAGGATTTTAGGCAGAAATAGACAGCTGGGCAAAGCAGAAGGAGCAAGCGGAGAGCATGTTTAAAGAAAAGCGGCCATTTTAGCTGTAATGCGCATGAGCGAAAAATCCCTCCAGAACTGCGAGTGCGTCACATCACATGGGTATGACCGACGCATGCGCAGACTGGGTTTCTGCGAAGCAGCGATTCTGTAGTATGCAAGCCTCATTAGGATTAATAGACACATAGGCAAGCATCTCTGGGACACCCGCGTGTAGTGTGAAAGTGCAATATTAATGACAAAACGGATTGGTTAATGACGTTATGAGTTATGTGAGGTTCTTGAATGTGAGCAAGTCGCTGTAAGTGCGAATCCTTGCTCCATCATCTGCATGACCATTTGTCACCACTTCAGTAATGAATACAATGGAGCCGGCTTTGGTGCAATTGAGGGAGAGTTTCTCTTTTTCTCACACATCGTGTTATTGGCTGCTGGGTGTATCATTCCGCCTTCAAAGAAGTGCTTTGAATGGAATTCAAGAGGGATTACTTCACATCTGAAAAGTACCATCAAACATCTTACTGATTGCCACGGTCAATTATTTTTCTCATATATGAATGAATACGCTTTTATAGAGTGCATGGCTACCCTTAAGGCATCTCAGCGCTATAAGACCAGAGTGCTAAGAATAGACACTCAGTGGAATAACAGTGTCTTCAGTTGCTTCCTGAAAGCGAGATGGTTACTTTCGAGCCTGATGTTGTCTGGTAAATTGTTCCAGCACTTGGCTGCCAAAAAGGAAAGCTGGCGTCCTCCTATACGAGCTCGCTGCACCCTAGGTACTACAAGCAGATTACGCTGATTATATCTTAAGGATCTGCAAGATTGATGACGACGAAACAAAGGGTGAAGGATAGAAGGACAGATGGACTTATGTGCCATGCACATGATTTTAAACGTAATTCTGTCATGTATCGGCAGCCAATGGAGAAGCCGCAGTGCGGCCTTCGCAGAACTGCGTCTGGGTACATTCATCAGCAGTCGAGCTGCACAATTCTGTACTGATTGCAGGGTTTGAATGGAACCTGCAGGGGCCCCAAAATAGACCGAATTTGCATAGTCCAGCCGTGAAAGGATCAACCACTGGACCAGCATGCGTCTAGCCTCAAAAGGAAGGAAGGTCAAAACCTTCCTGAGGACCCTAATCAATCCATAACAGGTCGCAGCAACCTTCTTTGCATGGACTTGAAAACCAAGGGAAGAGTCAAGCCATACCCCCATGCTCTTTATTTGGGTCTTGGGGGGGGGGGGGCGAGGACCAAAACAGATTGGCCACCAGGGGTCAAGATTGAGAGGGGCTTTATAGCCCAAGAGCATGATGTCCGTTTTTGACCCGTTAAGTTTTAGAAAAGAGGAGGTCATCCACTCCATCACCTTGGTGAGGCAGAGGGTCAGATTGCTAATCCCCTGATCTATGGTGTCATCCCTAGTCAGCGAGACGACCAACTGTGTATCGTCAGCGTAGGTGATAAGCTGAATTCCCCAGGGAAGCACCACTTCAGCCAATGGTCTCATGTAGATGATAAACATGGTAGGGCTGAGTGAGGATCCCTGGGGAACGCCGTGATACAGTTGAAGTTGGTCTGATGACACCTCCCCTTCAAAAGCTGAGAAAAATCTCTCCGACAGGAAAGAATGGAGCCATTTAAGGGCCATTCCAGAGACCCTGGCGAGGCGGAGCTGGTGGAGCAGGAGGGGATGATTCACCCTGTCAAAGGCTGCGCTGTGGTCCAATAGGACCACCGCCGCGCAGCCTCCGGCATCTACAATACTCCTGGTTGCCTCCACCACTGCCACCAACGCGGTCTCTGTCCCCTGCTTAGATCTAAATCCCGTCTGGGATGGGTGAAGGGCTCCTGTGGTCTCTATGAATGAGGACAAAACTTGATTCACATGTTTTTCAGCTATCTTGCTGAGTCCAGGTAGCAAGGATATAGGCCTGTAGTTGGCCAAGTCATAAGGGTCCAGGTTAGATTTTTTTCATTCGCTTGCAGTAAGAAAGCTGCCGCTCGAGCAGAAAACATACTTGAGCATCAGCAAAATCACCGTGAGAAGCAGCACCCTTGCTTCACCGTGTGCTGTCATTTACGCTGATTGTTCGCACGGAACGAGCTCCTGGAACTAAAACCAGTGCAAGCAGTGCAACATGCCTAATTCCGCCAGTTTGCCTAAGTCCGAGGAGTCTCATGGAGTTTTCATATTACAACGCGGAATTCTGCGGAGTGAAACTCTGCGAGTTCCGCCCATCCTTTGTGTTACTAGGCATACATTTATGTTTTCAGAAAATCCACCAAACCGCTCTTTTTGAGGCCTGGTCTTATTTATGGATGGCTGTTGGAGGAATTGAAACTCTATTTTCCCACCCAATGCACTTCTTTGATTGAACCCTATGTAGGACAAGTCAAGGCCTTGCATTGTTGTAACTGTATGCCAGATAACAGTCCCAGCCAAGCCATCATCTAAGCAATCTTGGCTTGAGTCTGCAGAGGGGCAATGGAGCTTGAGCCAGGTTTAAGAAACATATGATTGGTATAATTGGTAGTAGAGCTGACTACACTGCCAGGAGGGCCAGTGGTGGGTCATCAGTATGGTGCCCAGGCTGAGGGTCAGTGACTTCATGGTCACCAAGCCTTGTAGTTCCTAAGATGGTGGATGTCATTGTGGAATTCATGCAGGCTTGTGATTTCGTGGGGAAATGTACAATTTAGTTCATTCTACCTCCTGTGCAGCTACTTGTGTACACTTCAGAAACATTGGATTGCAGTTTTAAAAAAATCTTTGCTTTGCTTATTGCTGTTCTTGACCTTGGTGCACAGTTATGGTGTCTGGCTTTTGTGTGAACGTGCTTGAATTGTGTCAGCAGAGGATGGCTCTCCACTGTTTTCCTACCCCCAATGCATATTCCACAGTATATTTGGGGAATCTGCAACTTGCAGCTTATACTGGGTTTCGTTCGATGATTCAAGGCCCTGTGAGCACCTTTACTGGTCTACCCTTTGATGCTGAGCGGGAACTTTTTCTTTCACTTATTGCCAGAGGGCCTGCTGTATTACAGTTACCAAACATTGCTGTTCATGGATTTCTAGTTTTGGTTCCCAGCAGCAGCATAATTCCCATGTCTCCAACACCAAAACAATATTGTCCAACTGATTCAGCAGACACAGCCATGAAACAGGTGATCTACAAATAAATATTCAGTCCTGAAAGGAAGAAGCTATTAGATGGCAAGGTGAGTAGACATCTAATAATGTTCAGCAAATGTACCCTGATTGGTGGCTTTCCAAGTGTCCATTGGCAAGCTCCTTGACATGCAACACCCTGGCTCTTTTACTATTCAGAGTAAACATTGCTCCCCTTACCTCATGCCAGCAAATAATTGTCTCCCTTGGAAATGACAAGCAGGAGAAGCACCATCATCTCAATGTATCCCGCCCTGCCGAATACATTCCAAATATAATCAGATGCTGTATTATTAAATATAAATGCATACAAATATAATAAAGCTCCCATGGGACCTCAATCTGATATCAACAATGCAGTGCAGTAATAAAAGTTGCTGTGCTCTGTTGCGTCACAGCGAGACAGCAGGACAGTGCCATATCTACTAAGATATGGTGCCGCTTCTCTCTCCCACTGCACTGGTGCTCATTAGGCACCCTTGCATTATAGTGTAGATGTGTATGCATGATGTCTAGCATAGGGTTTGTATTGGAAGGGGACCCTCCCAGTATAAAAAACTATGCTTCGATATAGTTTAGAACTTTTCCAAGTTTGTATGTGTGCTGTACACCACAGCACACAATGCAAAGCTGAAATAGTCTTGAGAAAAGAACACCTTTATCCAATGTTACACCTGACTCGACGAGACAATTTTGGTGCAAAGCCCTATCACACTTTTTAGTAGCTATGACTTTACATAAAAAACCAGGGGTTGTTGCATGGGAATGGCCATATACTACCCACGGTGCAACACCTTGGTGCAAAGTAGCAACTGGCAGCGCATCGCACTATTTTGATTTACTTCAGAGCTACTTTCGAGGGAAAATTGTAAATCACACTTCAACACTCAGCTCCAGTTTGTGTCACTTTTGTGACACAAACATGGTGCAAAGTGTTAGTAAATCTGCCTCCTGGGAGTGGTTGTTTAACATTAGTTGGTAGGCTCATAGTAACTCTGTGCTTGTGACAGCATGGGGATAGCATGGGGATACATTGTGACATTCATAAAATGTTGAGCTACATTGCACGACATCCATTTCACGTTCCAGTAAAAAAGGGCAGGCTACACCAACATCAAGCGTTACCAGTTTCACAGGTCTCACAGAAGCCTAGCAAAAGAACACAAGGCCTGGTCCTTAGAGAAGAGTTAAGAGAGCGTGCAGATTGACAGCATGAGTTCATCCACGGCAGACGGACCTTAAAGGCTTTCTTCTTTTCATTTTCTCATTTTCTGGTTCTCTGTTTCGTATGAGGCTTCCCTACTGTCTTTCCTAGAAGGATTGGCTCAGTCTTGCATTCTTGTGAACAGTAGGACCAGCACCACTGACAGGATCAGGGCGGTCATATTCCTAATCCCTGCAATGGGGCGATGCCTGTGTAGGCACCGCCGTAGGGGAGACCCCTGGCTTAGGGTATCCCTTTCCGATTGCCAGTTCATGGCGGTCCCACTGCCATGAACAGGCAGCCGGAAAGTGACTTTGGGGACCCCAGCAGGGACCCATTTCCCTCGCGCCTTCGCTATGTGGCCTGGGGTGGGGTCGGGGGGGTGTGGTGCCTGAATGTTTAAAAACATGTCTTTTCCAATTAAGGCTTGTGCTGCGCACCTTTTCCGGGCCGCAGCAGAAGCCGCAATTGGAAAAGGCATGTTTCGCCCACCTTCATGGCCGTTGGATTGTAATATGGCGGGTGGGGCAGCCGCCTACCTGTCGGCTGACCTCCATACCGAAACAAAGGTCAGACTCTTGACAACATCTCGGAACCCTCCCTACCTGCTCTCTGATACAACACTACTTTCAAAATGTCTACACTAGAAGTCCTGATTTTTGACCCATTGCCTGTGGTACGGCTTCCAGCTTCTTTGTACCCTGAGATCACTAGGAAGCTGTGACTTATGACCCTTGGTATTAATACATTTATACTATGTTATTTTGAAGGCATATAGTGTCTGTCAATCTTTATAGAGCGAGCACAGATTAAGAAACCTCATTTATTTTTAATGAGATGAAATCATATCCCATGAAAAATCTATAATGCACCCTCAGTGGCCTTCGAAGGGACTGCACGCCATAATCATGGCACAGCCCAAGCTTTTGGCTTGGAAGATCCCAATTATGGCTAAACATTCCACATGAAGCCTCAGAATAAGATCTAAAAATGCAGAGGCTCTTTAAACGTGTTTCTTGTAGCCAAAGGCGGACTCTAAGGTCCTGATCTGGAGTAGAATGTTTTTATTGTGAAGTAATTTCCCCCAAGGAAAATCCGTTGCCACGTCTGTCGCTGGGTTGAGGTTACCACACAATTCTGAGTATTCCTGCTTGGAATGTAGGATAACTTGCAGAATCAGAGGTATTATAGACAAATTTCTTTCTTATCAAGTTTCTCCATGCGGTTTTGTCTAGGTATTGCATGGAGAAATTTGAGCGTGTTAAAATTGGTGGTCTGTGGTACTACCACGACACCTGAAATACTGTAATCGGGTTCAAATATCATTTGTGCCAGTATCAGCATTTCTGGGCGCACTTAGAGCAAGATCTAAGATGCACAATCACTTGTACAATTTTGTGTGTTTTAAGTTCATCAGTGTGATGTAATTGGCAGGTTTGAGAGTTGAAACTAGGTGAATGGCTAATATCAAATGATTAGCACGTTATGATGTGTTAACAAACATGTGTAGTGTAGTTCCTAGTTTCCCACTAGGCCCTGCGCATTGGAATAACATAAACAGTAGTATCGACGTGGAACTGCGGATATTCCAGGCCTCCACTGACTATGCTAAACTTAATTGGGTTGTGTTACCAACTAGCTCAGAGGTCACTGGAAACTTTCTTCTCTGCATAGGAAGTGATCAGCTTCCTTGGCACAGACAAGAAGGGATTCAGTTTTCCAACAACCGTGCAACATGACAACTTTGCTCCTCAGATCAAGAGTCGATCTCTAGGGTTGTGTGAAACAATAGACACAGATTTCACTCAGTCAGTCTAGTGCAGTTTACTTTCACGGTATGTAGAGAATAGAGAGACGGGCGTTTATCAATAAAGGGTTAACATTTATTGAACAGTCTTTCTTCTCATACAAGAGAAATGTATTGCCACAATTGCAATAACTGTTATTATAAAAAGTACGTACAGTAAGATAAGAATTGCGAAATAGAACTGTAAAAGCATTGATATGGTTTCTTAGCCATACAATGGTTTAAAAGTAATAAAACATATATACAGTCATATATACATTAGGCTAACATACTCAACTGGTGCTTCTAACTAAGCCTACCCCAGTGTGCCTGACCTAAGCCTAACACGTGAAAAGGGGAGTAAGTAAGGAGCTTAAGTTAAGTTGGTTTTGCCAAGGTTTGTTTCAAGAATTCTCGTCTAAGGGTTTAGTCAACACCATACCTCTGAATAGAATGATGGAGGATTGGTATCTCCTTCAGGGGTCTCTCTCGATATCCCAGTCACCTGCGAGGGTAAACCGGAAGCGCCGGGACTGGATTTCTCTGCACGAGAAATGCAGCGGCTTCTCTCAGCGCGTCGGGAGGAAGGAGGGGTGACAGCGTCCGCGGGCAGCTGGGCTGGATGTCTTCGCAGAGGACGGCTGCACGGCTCCTCAAGCGTACTGAACCACAGTTCGCGCTGTAGCGGCGATAATGGTAATCAGTAGCTTCACCACCACAGGATAGCAGGCTGCAGCGACAGAGTGCTAGTTGTTACCAACACGGGGTCATGCAGGCAGCTGGCATCAGCAACAGGTTCGCTCCTTGCTTAAGGCAACGTTGGTAATATTTATACCTGACAGGTGCCGGGTTTGACGCAAGTTTGCTGGACATAAGACGTCAATTAAAGATGTCACTAGGAAGTGACAGTTATCAGTTGCTCATTAGAGTTCCATTACTAATCAAAACATAGCAAGCGGGGATTTCCAGGTTTGCTAAGTTTTTATCTTGTTGAAGAACTCGGAGTGTTATCTAGGAATATCAGATAGTGACTGCTGCTCTGTCATTGCACTAATTGGTCGCAAAGGAAGTAGCAGAGAGTCATGCTGGAATGTGGCTCTGTTCGTGTGAGGCCAGAGATGACTTTACAGAAAATCGCACTTGAACGGTTATGCCAATATAGGGAATAAAGGGCTTTATAGCCGAATAGGGGCATAAGGTCACAGTATCGATCAGGAACCTAGATAAGCACATAACACCCACTCCACGTATTCATGTCCATCAAAATTACTAAAACTAAGCAATTAGATGCATGTGTAACATTGTGTAACATAGCCCACCCCAAAATACATAAATGCATTCGAAATAGGCGTACTTGCAATACATGGAATTTAGGTACTGTACGTTTATTAAAGCATAGTAATCATTCAAAAGGTTATTGCATATAAAATCAATGAACGATTATGCAAAAAGAATTACACATGAAGTATCTCTGACAGAAGAAATGCGAGATAAATCATCACATAAAAATGCATTGTAATAACATGTGTGCTAGAGGCTGGTGTAATGTTGTTATGTCTCTAGATGTGTTTAGAAATAGAAGTGTGAAGCTTCTGTTCTCTAAGAATAGTTTTTACGTTAAGCAAAGAATTGTTCGTGCCAAAAAAGGTCAATATTAAAAAAATTGTCCAATTCAAAAGAAAATAGATTTCCAAAGCTCCTGGCAGTTGTTTGTTGATCAAAACTGAAGGCCGAATTCAGAGTTCATGGGAACGCTGTGTGTCGGAAAGCTTCTCAAAAGTTTAAAAAGTTATTGTTTCTCTATGGGAGAGAACATCGTATCAGACAGGCTCGCAAAGAATTGGTCTACAAAATCAGGTGATAGTTCAACCAAATTAGATAGCGCTGTAACTTGGCAGGTGTGAGAATGATTGCTGTCATCGAAGGCAGGACCAGCAATGCTCACAGAACGTTGTACCTGGATGATGTTGCTTTTGTCACTCGCTCCACTGTTACCACTTGGCTGTAGTACAGGAGTCTCCACGAATGCCGTCATCAGGATTGGTAGCCGCTGGGGACAACACAATGCGTGAGCCGTTATTGGACTTAGCAAAGTATCGACGTCCATTGGTACTGCTGATGGAAGTGAAAGACAGATGTCCAACACGCATTCCTCGCCGCAAAGCATACACCGTAGCACAGGTAAAATGCAACTTTGCCATATCGGTCTGAATGAAAGGAACCTGGTCATGTTTAGATCTCTCAGCCTGGCCAATCCGAGGACGTTAGTTATCCTGTCCCTGTAGCGCATTGCTAGGATTGTCTCTTCCATTCCCATGGGAGCTATGTCTGAGCCGAGGCTTGCCATAACGTAGCAGGATGGTCAAAAATAGAATCCCTGCGATGAGTCCCAAAAATAGTGGAATACCACCAAAGATGGAGTGCACAAAATTAGGAAAGATCCCAAAATTGCCTGGAAGGGTGTTAGCAGTCCCGTAAAGACTGTCTTAAATATGCCTGGGATGCTTGTTGCACTAGACATGTTAAGGAGTTGGCTAAACATTTCTACGAAATGCACGGGGCAATTTGTTGATAAAAGGTCATGGACCTCAGTAGCCGTCCTTGCGACTAGAAGATCATACGTCTCTTTAGATGACGTTATAGGCACTGTTGTCTGTAAAAGCACAGATTTCATTTTGCTTAATGTATCAATTCGTATAGAATAGAGATTCAGACGAGGCCAGAGGGGAGTCACTATGTCTGGAGGCCCGCTCGGGAACAATGCTTGCATACAGCATTTGACCATGGACGTTACTTGTACTAGATAACTTAGTCCGGGCGCGAGGCCACAGCACCTGTGATCCGTTCTAAGAATGTAACTCCCGTTCGAAAGTTGCATAAAGAAGGGCTCTATCTGAGTTGCAGGTGTGACTAGCTGGTGGCATGAGAGGTTGTTTGAATTTCCATCACATGCTCCGTGTAAATTAATACCCTGACACAAAAGTATACCGCTTAGTGAGTGTTTACAGTTGTCACCACTAAGAAATACATTTTTGTCGCTGTCACTATAGCAAGAATGAGTGTATGGTAATTTCCATTCGGATTTAATATATCCCTTACCCAATTGTTCATACTGGCCAGCAGGTATGTACTCAAGGCATTTATGAAATCGGAAAGTTGTTATCGGAATTGTGATAATTCCGTGTATTATCCATTCAATGACAGGGCTCTCTGACATTGTCAATGGTAATCTCTCGAGTTTCTCGATGCTCACGATTGTATAGTCTGCCCCTTTCTGTGCCAAACTGATTTGTTTATCAGTAAGGTTAAAAATGGAAAATAATGACGTTGTGTTTATCAAACGCCAAGGCACATAGCCTGAACGAAGATTTTGCAGCGTCCAGCCTAGTTCTATAATAGAGCGTAATTGAGACTGGCCATGTTGTAACATTAGCAAATCTCTGTCTATCACATCAAAGGCAGAGGATACAATATTGTCCAAAGAATATATTCTGGAAGACAGAGTCATTAACCCATTGTCTACCACAGAAAGTGATTTCTCCAAATTAATACGATCAATTTCTCGTATTTTTTCAGCAGTTTCAATTTGCTTTACTTTCCAAGCCTCGTTGTAAGCAGCATAGATACTGGTCGCTATGAAACGCTTTTGACGCTGTTTGCGTGGTCCAAGAATGAAATCGCGCAAATCAGCACCATCTTTTAGTAAAGACAAGTGTTGCTTAATTTCAGTCAGTGTGGATGTAGTTAGCCATTCTAGGCAGAGTTTCCCTACACTGTATGTTGTTATTATTCCTGGATGTTGTCTCTGGGAATATCTTGAGTCTAATCTGGTCATTTTTAAACCCTGTGTTTTATTCAGGAACCTATCTTGACAGCTATTTGTGTCTGTAGGCCAGATTAACCATTTTTTCCAATCAGGATGTGTTCTGTTGAAATGTAAAATGTGTGACACGTCTAACTCATTATCTGCAGTTGCATTCTCAGCTATTGGCTTTGGTATAGACGGTGTTTTAAGGTCTTTGATCTTAGCTAGGCCAAGACAAGATGTTTGGTGTACAGTGTCATTTAAAAATAACATTTGTTCTGGTATCATGCAGGTTCTAAACAGTGCTTCTAAGCCTTGCACCTGCCAATCTTTTGTACCCCAAATTGTTTTCGTTTCAATATTATTTTTCCAATAATCAAAACCAAATGTCATCATTTTATCATAAAATGCTTCTGAATATATCAATTTAGAATTTGTCAGCATTGTTTTCATTCCTGTTTTATCTAACAGTTTATAATAAAACGTTTCTGCATCACTTGTGTTAAACCCTGAAAAATATTTGAATTTCTCAAAAAATGCTTTAGAACTGCTTTTAGGTGGTGTAGAACAATGTTCCCATTGATTATACATAAAAACATTTCTAGGCTGTGCAGATTTATGCAAGTAATGATCCCCATAGTGGGTGTAACAGAATAATTGCTCATAACTAGATGAACCTTGTAAATAATCATGATCTGTGAATCTAGCTGACATTACTAAATCAGACATCATGTCATTAATACTGTTAAAGTCCCAATCATCAGAGAATGTACTTGGTGTCACAAAGTCACTTAAGGAAACCTTTAGTTGATGAGGATACTTCAGGATTTCGACCGGACCATAGATCTCATAGTCTGTTTTCTCCCATACTACCCCACCAGGTATTGGAATTGCTGTGACATTTACTGTTGACAGTTCTCTTTTCTTCACGTGGGATGATCTGTGTGGTTTCAGGACTAGGTTGATGTTCTGACTTGCTGTGTCCATTGTAATATATTTTCCTTCAATGAATTTTCCCAAACACAGTACCATGATGAGCCAAAGCAGGAGGAAAAATACACCTAGACCGAACCAGAACTCTAACCAAGGGGAAACAAGGTAGATTTCCTTCAGCTGATGAAAGAGTTCTGTTGCTTTATCTTTAAAAGACTTTTTTGTTTCTGGCATCACTTCGGGGTCGTTAAAATCTTCAGAGAAGTTGTCGAAGTTGATGAAATAACCAGAGGCAGTTCTGTCAATTGATGGGATTGTTCTTTCAATCTGTCTCTCGGTAGCACTTTCTGATGCCACATTAGTGTAGACTGGTGTTGTTTCTTGACGAACTGTTTCAATCTGTGTTTCAAGAGGCACGAGTTCCATGGCATTATTGCATAGTCCTTCATTGTGCACTGCAGGCTGATCGAATGTGATGAGTCTTTCAGTTTGAACCTCTTGTATTGTTGCAAGTTTGGGTATTCTGTTGTTTCTTGGGAGTCCACTGGGCCTACTGTTGATTATAGGCCACATGCTTGTGGTTTTACCAGATCGATGGATACGATTCTGTTCTCCTTTTTACCAGCAAGCGGCGGTAGCACAACTGATCTTGTTCCGGTGACTGCCAAGACAGGTACTGCTTTTCTGTAAGAAGGCCCAAATTCCTTCTTAACCGCGATCTTTTCTCTGACTAGGTCCCCAATCTTTGGAATCCAGACAGGCCTTGCTGGGGCTGTTGCGGGTGGTGCCTCGTCAGTGGTACTTGGCTGTTGCTTTAACTTTATGTTGCTTAATGATTTTCTTGTTTCATTCAGTTCCTGTAAAACAGCCAAACGGTCTTTTACATCAAAGTGCTTTGTTTCTTCTTGTACCACTGACATCTGACTATCGAGGTCCTGAACGTTCATTCTAATTCCGAACAATAGTTCGTATGGGCTGAAACCTTTTAGAGAATTTCTTGGCATGTTGTTAAGACTAGTCTGGACACTTATTAAATGTTTGACCCACCCAGCGCCTGAACCTAATACCTTCGCTGTTATAGATTGCTTTATGTCCCGGTTTTTTCTTTCTACCACACTATTCCCTTCCGGGGTATGACTGACAAGAATGCCGCAACCCAATTCCCATGCTAGCCATGGCCTCCTTATAGGCTCGAGAGCTGAAAGCAGGACCCTGGTCAGAATGGAACGTGGTAATTGCGTATGTGCCGATAAAGACTCGCAAATCTTTTATAACCGTTCTAGCGTCAGCCGAGCGCTGGGGCCACATCCATATGAACCTCGTACAGGAATCCACTGCTACCATAATATATCTATAGTTGCCGTCCCATTGTAGGGGACCACAGTGGTCCAGGTAAACGCATGCAAATGGTTTATCCGAGATGAGAAGGGGTGTCTGCGCTGGTCGTTTCACTGTTGATACTTTTATCCTTTGGCATATGTCGCATTCTAATACATACTTTTTAGTTTGTATTCTCAAGCGAGGCCACCAATATCTTTGTTTTAATAGTGATATTGTTGCGGAAACGCCAGCGTGTGCAGAAGCAAGCCCTTCGTGTGCCGCTTTGATTAGTCCTAGTCTGTGTTCCCTGTTTGGAATTACTCTATCCCCCACTCCAGGGATTCGAGCAAAAGGAACATTATTTGTATCCGTTAAGTACAAGTACTTTTTAGGAAAGCCTTTTGGGAGTGTTTTCTTATCATCTTTTACTGACGTACTGACAGCTTGTAGAATATCGCTGTCTATTTTTGTTTGTGACCGAGTTATCGCAGCTACGGAAGCCGTTTGCACAGCTGCCTTCGCGGCTTCATCAGCCAATGAATTCCCTGCAACGTGAACGCCATCACGTTGATGACTCAGTGTATGTATCACGTGAGTCTTTTGTAGTTCTTTTTGTAAAAGAACTACCTGTTCCCAAAGCATTTTATGCTTTATTGTGCCACCTTTTGCATCTTTGAAACCATTTTCCACCCAATTCTGCAAGTATTCATTATAAGATTGTACGCAATAAAATGAATCGCACACTATTAGTGTGGGGAATTCGCGATCTGTATTTTCTAGCGCCATCTTAAATGCTACTAATTCAGCTCGTTGAGCCGAGCAATCTCCTAGAGATTGTGTTTTAGTGACCAATGGTCTAAATTTTCCTTTGTGCCAGCGACCTTTAACAATCGCGCACGCAGCACTGTAAGCTTGCTTACCCCCAACTGCGGGTTGTGCTGATCCGTCAGTATATATAATACTTCCGTATTCTTCGAGAGGCAGGATTTCAATTGGCAGAGGACATTCGTATTCATATTGTAAAAATTCCTGTGTTTTTAAGTTAGGATCAAATTCGTAAACTACGTCTGTTGCAGCAAGAGAATTAACCCACTGAATCCATCTCGGATGCAAAGCTTTAGCATTAGGAATGCTTGCTTTAGTTACCGCTTCCAAAGCCGGTATGGGTGTTACGATTATTATTCGTTTACCTTGTGCTAGGGGCCTTTCTTTCGCTACAGCAGTCTGAACCGCAGTTAGAATTTTTTCCGTTGAACTGAATTTTATTTCAGCCCTTGTTTACAAATGTGATTTGTATGCTATTGGTACCTTTTCTCCCTCATTAGAGGTTAGGTACGTGAATCCGCATCTTCCTGGGATGACTCGGATTACAAGATCACGTGTGTTGTCACGTGTGTCTAATTTTGTTTTTGCTAACATGTCTGTTTGCAGTGATCTCAAAATTTCTGTGTGTTTTTGAGTCCAATTGATTTGTTTTAAATCAGGTTTAATTAGTTCGTAGAGAGGTTTAACCCTCTCTGCGTAATTTAGAATGTAAGTTCTTCCGAAATTCAGAAAACCTAGTATTGATTGTAAATTCTTCAGCGTTTTTGGAGCTTGGAGTACAGCGCACTTCTCTAAGAAGTTGTCCGCTAGGCTTTTCCCTTCACTTGATAATTCGTACCCTAAAAACAGTACTGTCAGATGGGCAATTCGGGACTTTTTAAAGTTGAATTTGTAACCCTCTGCTGCGAACCCAAGTATAATGGTGTTCACTCTTTTCAAGTGAGTATCCAAGTCGTCGTCTGTGAGATAAATATCATCTACGTAAGATAATGCTTCATCATCATAGATTTGTAGTAACTCTGTTACCCTAGCTGAGAATAGTCCTGGGCTGTTCTTGAACCCCTGTGGGAGTCGACAGAATTTTTTCTGCGACCCAAATGCGGAGAAAGCGGTCAAGTATCTGCTTTCTGGTGCAATGTTTTGACAAAAGAAACCATTAGAAATGTCTAATGTCGTTTTGTATTTTTTCCTAACTATGTTATTCATTAGGGCTGCACTATGCGAGTTTTGTACTGCAAAAGTTTTGCAACATGTATTAAGGTGTCTGTAGTCCAAAACTAGACGATATGAATTGTCTGGCTTGGAGACAGGAAACAAAGGATTGTTCATTTGAGAGGTGCATGTTTCAATCACCCCCTGGTATTCAAGTTGATCTAAGATCTCCCTGACCTGTTTTTTAGCTTCTTGCTTTATGGGATACTGCCGTTGGGCAGTTGGTTCACCTTTTAGTTGGATTTTGTGAGGAGGAGAATCCTCATCCCATCCTACATGATTTTTATACAATGCAGGTGCCTGGGCTACTGCCCATTTCCTTGCATATGTGTATTTTTTGTGAATCGGTATGTGATTCGAGAAGGCAGGCATAATCACTTCTTCGCCACGAGGGCACTCCCTGACAAACTCCGGGGGGCAATCTTTTTCAGCTAACAGAATATCATAGCCTTTTGAGAGCTTATCCCAAAATAGACCCTTAATTTTCCTAGTCTTATCACCCTCCATACGCAATGTTATTTCGTATATTTTATGGGGCTCGCTAAGTCTGGTGTCGGCAGTTTCAACCTGAATGTATTCATTCGTGTCCACTGTCTCCAGATGACTCATCAAGTTCTTGCGCGCTATACTGATTTCTGCTGCACTGTCCAACATTGTCAATGCCCACTCCCCGTTTTTCAACTGTGTCCTCAGTATTCTCGGCATGGTTGATTACTCTAATACTGGCTACCTTCTTTTTCTGAAATTGAGATTTCTTATTTTGAGCAGGTTCCTTGTCTTTGGACTTGGTGTGCTCTCCTGGGTCTGACCGTCCTCTTCTTTCCGAATTCTGTGGAGAAGATCGAGAGGGACGTGTATCAATACTTTGATATCTATCAGGTTTTTTTATATTATCCCTATTTCTAAGGTTATATCTTTTCTCAGAGGGCTCCCGTTGGGGAGACTGGCGTTCTCGAGTCGGAGTTCTTTCCCTCCGTCGAGGAGACCTTCCTCTGGACTGGAAAACTTTTTCCTTGGGAGTGGATTGTTTATTTCCATCCCAGCTCTTTTTAGGAGTGTTTAAATTATTTTTAATAAATAATTTTTCAGGATTTTCGAGCAGTTGGGGCTTAACTGGTTTTCCACCCAAGCTGTCTCTACCTAATTCTTCATAGCATTTCTCTATGATTTTTGCAAGTTCAACAGGATCTTTTATATCTGTTTCCTTCAACTTCTGGCGGATCGCCACAGATGCTGCTTCTCCCTTTACGTTGGCTAATAATATAGCCGTGACCTGCTTGAAGTCTTTCAGTAATTTCATACCTAGATTTAAAGCGGGCTCTGGACCGAATTCATTTTGAATCTGTTTTAGCACGTCTGGTATTACCGCCATAGACGGAACACCCTGTGTTTTTGTGTAAATGGAAGCAAAGACTGTACCCCAAGTGTCGCAGTCCTCCACGTGTGGTGCGATTCCCATAGGAAGGCAAATGGTCAAGATTCTGTGTTTCTCAATAGGGGTAGTATCAGGAAATACTGCCTCTATTTGAGTGATTTTCTGGGCTAACCAGAAAGGAATTTGTTCCCGTTTTACGGGTGTTTTACCAAGACATGACTGTATGTTCTGTGGTGTAATTTTATTTGTGTTCCCCTGATGAGGGGTCAGCTGGTGTGAATTAACAGCTGGCTGGACTGTTGCAGTCCGTATTACATATTGGACTAATTGCCTATGTATTTTTATTAATGTGTTTAGCTGTGCTAACAGCTCTTCCTTAGACATTTTTGCAATGTCAGGATGTGGTGTGTAGCTGGCTAGAACCGGCCACGTGGCTCCTGGTCTACCTAGTGGACCGAGCCTGGTAATGTGATCATTGTGTTTTAGGGCGCCATTAAACCAGAGCAGGTGCTCTTGAAATTTAAGTGGAATTTCAACCTCCTCGAAAGGGGCGTACTCATCCGGAGGTTCCTCTATTTTGTAATAGTGAAACTCTTGTGTTATAGCGTTTACCGCTGGAAAGTTTATCCATGAATAGAATACCTCTGTCTGCCGATACTCGTGAGCCTCTATCACGAAAATTACTGTACCACCTTGAGGTGTCAGTCCGTTTTCTATAAGTTTTAACGTTATAGATCTTCTTAACTGGACCGGGATGATAATAGCATCCGGGTCTGTGTATTCGGGACCTTGCTGAGTCGCATCTACTGCGGCCCCAGAGGTGCCGTTTTCTGGCATTGTAAAAATGCGAGGTTTGCAGAGTAGGTCTCCAAGGAGACAAAGATTAGGTGCACAATATTTTGGAACACTGTATCCTTCAACGTTGAATAAACCAGAGCTTTACATAGGAATCTCTTCCTACTAAGGTCGGGCGGATTTTAACCTTTCACCCACTCCAGACGTCTATTGGAGTATTTACGGGAGAAAGGGGTGTGAAATATGCACGACTGAGTTACTCTACAAGTCTTACGTTAGTTTATCGCCTTACCAAACGTTAGGGCGCCATGTAGTGTAGTTCCTAGTTTCCCACTAGGCCCTGCGCATTGGAATAACATAAACAGTAGTATCGACGTGGAACTGCGGATATTCCAGGCCTCCACTGACTATGCTAAACTTAATTGGGTTGTGTTACCAACTAGCTCAGAGGTCACTGGAAACTTTCTTCTCTGCATAGGAAGTGATCAGCTTCCTTGGCACAGACAAGAAGGGATTCAGTTTTCCAACAACCGTGCAACATGACAACTTTGCTCCTCAGATCAAGAGTCGATCTCTAGGGTCGTGTGAAACAATAGACACAGATTTCACTCAGTCAGTCTAGTGCAGTTTACTTTCACGGTATGTAGAGAATAGAGAGACGGGCGTTTATCAATAAAGGGTTAACATTTATTGAACAGTCTTTCTTCTCATACAAGAGAAATGTATTGCCACAATTGCAATAACTGTTATTATAAAAAGTACGTACAGTAAGATAAGAATTGCGAAATAGAACTGTAAAAGCATTGATATGGTTTCTTAGCCATACAATGGTTTAAAAGTAATAAAACATATATACAGTCATATATACATTAGGCTAACATACTCAACTGGTGCTTCTAACTAAGCCTACCCCAGTGTGCCTGACCTAAGCCTAACACGTGAAAAGGGGAGTAAGTAAGGAGCTTAAGTTAAGTTGGTTTTGCCAAGGTTTGTTTCAAGAATTCTCGTCTAAGGGTTTAGTCAACACCATACCTCTGAATAGAATGATGGAGGATTGGTATCTCCTTCAGGGGTCTCTCTCGATATCCCAGTCACCTGCGAGGGTAAACCGGAAGCGCCGGGACTGGATTTCTCTGCACGAGAAATGCAGCGGCTTCTCTCAGCGCGTCGGGAGGAAGGAGGGGTGACAGCGTCCGCGGGCAGCTGGGCTGGATGTCTTCGCAGAGGACGGCTGCACGGCTCCTCAAGCGTACTGAACCACAGTTCGCGCTGTAGTGGCGATAATGGTAATCAGTAGCTTCACCACCACAGGATAGCAGGCTGCAGCGACAGAGTGCTAGTTGTTACCAACACGGGGTCATGCAGGCAGCTGGCATCAGCAACAGGTTCGCTCCTTGCTTAAGGCAACGTTGGTAATATTTATACCTGACAGGTGCCGGGTTTGACGCAAGTTTGCTGGACATAAGACGTCAATTAAAGATGTCACTAGGAAGTGACAGTTATCAGTTGCTCATTAGAGTTCCATTACTAATCAAAACATAGCAAGCGGGGATTTCCAGGTTTGCTAAGTTTTTATCTTGTTGAAGAACTCGGAGTGTTATCTAGGAATATCAGATAGTGACTGCTGCTCTGTCATTGCACTAATTGGTCGCAAAGGAAGTAGCAGAGAGTCATGCTGGAATGTGGCTCTGTTCGTGTGAGGCCAGAGATGACTTTACAGAAAATCGCACTTGAACGGTTATGCCAATATAGGGAATAAAGGGCTTTATAGCCGAATAGGGGCATAAGGTCACAGTATCGATCAGGAACCTAGATAAGCACATAACACATGGAGAAGATTATCCACTGTTAAATACAATGAAAATAAACATTTCCAAATATTCTGTTAGCTAGAGAATTAGCACCACAGAAAAAGGAGCAGCTGCGTACAATAGTTCCTGTTCCTTTTGGAGCGGTGCCCTTAGTGTATCTAGCCGGGGCTGATTGTAAACATTTGGCTCATCTGCATGGCCACTAACCACACCTGGGTGGCTATTCAGGACTAACGGGCTCCATGAGGCACCTCCAAGCCCCACACATGCTCTTGAATGTATCTGCTACTGAAATCAAAAAGCTTTGCCAGAAGTAAGAAGAGAAAACTATAGTTGCTCTATGACTGCATGGAATGACAGTGGTGTCTACCATTAGTGAGTGAAGGGGCAGAACTTGTTTGTTTGCGTCATGCCCCAATGCTAATGAATTCCGGCCAGCACTGAGGTGTGATTGTGGTGCATACACTGGCAGTAGAGGAGAGTCGTGAAGAGGTGATCCTCGCTCTCCCATAATGTGTGGTTTGGCACCCACGTCTAGTGGTAAGACTCTGCACTTGGTCACTTACTGCTCTTTGTGTAATGTGGCCCAGATGCCATGCAACTCATTTCAGTATATCAAATTAAATGTTTGTCAGAAATTAACAAAACAGGAAGAAAATAGTGTCCCTTTGAAGAAATAATAGAGTAGTGAAAAGAAGACCACAGGAAGTAAGTGGTTCAAACTTCTTTATTGACGTCCAGCGTCTCCACTTCCCCAGCAGCAACTGCCGAGGCACGCATGCTGTGTTCCATGCAAGGAACAGCTGCACGCACTCGAACACAAAAGAAAAGAAAAACAAATAGGAATCCCAACACACCCCTTTCCTTCATATAACAAAGAACAACATTAGGTTAACCTAGCATGTAAAAAGAAGAGAAGAAAAAAAAACAAATAAATAAGTACATAAATAAATGCAACTAAAATCTGACATAATCCTGAAATTTAGTGGGAGGAACCTTAGTTCTAGAAGAAGCTTGTTGAGGAACTATATCCCTGGTGAGAACCGGAAACCATGAGCTTCAAGCCACCGGGGGCACAACCACACCAGGAGTACTCACACCAAATTTACTTCTCACAAACTCCGCCATGGACTCAGGCACAACCAAAACTGCACTCTTGTTCCAGATTTTCTCATTCTCTAGTACAACAACCTGATCTCTCACCTCACTCACCCTAACAGGAGCAGAAAACCTGGAAAATCCTTTGCTCACCCAAACGGGTTTTTTAATCCTCACCCAATCTCCTTGACGTACAGGAGACACTCTGCCACACTTAGATGCATATTTGGCTTGAGTAGTAGCCCTGACATCAGCCACGCTTCCCAACCTCTCCAGATCCACATCTTTCCTCAACATCCAGTCTTTATTTAGCTTGGACCCAGCCACTCTACCTCTCAGCAAGGTGAAGGGAGACATCCCAGTACTTGGATGAGGAGTAGTCCTCATGGCTCATAACATGTCAGAAATCACTGTTTTCCAATGTAAACCATTAATTGAAGCCAATTGTAACTGATCTTTAATCACACGATTCAAGCTCTCAACCAAACCATTGCTGCGAGGATGATAAAGGGAGGTTAGGATGTGTTTAACACCATGCACCTTCAAAAACTCCTGCATCTCCACAGATACCAACTGGGTGCCATTATCCCTCACCAACTCTTCTGGAAATCCTTCCCGAAGAAAAACCTCCTTAACCCCTTCGATGCTGATGACGAGCTCAGCTCGTCATCAGCTACGGCGCTCGTATGCTGATGACGAGCTGAGCTTGTCATGTAACGCGGGTTTTTGAAAAATCTAGCGCACAGCGGGAAAACCGCTAGGGCGCAAGGGGTTAAAGAAGTTGATGACAGTGGCAGAATTGATCCCCTCCACAAATCTGACTTCAGGCCATTTGGACATGTAATCTATCAATACTAAGGCATATTTCGGAGAATTCCCTAAGTTGCCAAACGGACCAGCAACATCAAAAGCTAACTTAGACCAAGGTAAGTTTTTCACCACTACTGGACTAACAGAAGAAGCATAAGTTACCTGGGTCTTATCACTCAAAATGCATGCTCCACACTCTCGAACAAAGTGCTCAATGGACTTATCCACGCCAGGCCACCAGAAGTCTTCCCTGACTCTCCGCTTCATAGCACGGATGCCCAAATGACCTTCATGGGCCAGATCCAGAATTTTCTTACGCATAGTGAAGGGAACAACAAGTAAGCCACCTCTGCGCAAAATCCCGTCAACCAAAGATAATTCATCACATACTCTCTCAAAAGGAACCATTTCAGAGGTTAAAATCGTTTTGTTAGGCCAACCATGAACCATAAAATCCATCACCTTCTTAATATCCACATCCTCGGATAGGGCACACTTCCAATCAGCTGTAGATAGAGCAACACCAGCATTCGCCACTGTGCCAACTGCGCATACCATCTCCAAATGCTCGTCTTCAAACTCAGGCACCAAGTTGGGAAGGGGTAACCTGGACAGACAATCAGCCACGTGATTTTTCACACCAGCCACATATTCTAAACAATAATTGAATTCATTCAGTCTGCACTCCAATTTGGCAATACGAGGAGTGGCTCTGCCACTGCCCTTGGTGGTGAAAAGATCAATCAACGGCTTGTGGTCCGTACTAAGCACAAATTCATTACCCCACAAATAGTTGCGAAAATATTGTACACCCCGCCAGTGCCTCCTTTTCGATCGTGGAATAAGTACTCTCTGCCCCGCAAAGTGTCCTAGAGGCAAAAGCAATGGTCTCCTCACTGTTGTCAGATTGTTTCTGCATGAGCACAGCACCTAAGCCCACATTGCTCGCATCAGTGGTAACAATACAACGATCATTGATATTGAATAGCTTGGGGGGGGCGTTTCCGAAAAGCCACGATGGCGGACGGCGTTTGTTAGAGCTCCGGGCCTGGCCGAGAGTTTGGTAACAGTGGGCGGAGCTGGGTCATAGCCTTGGGCCTGGTTCCGTTGATAGCCGGCCTGCATTTTGCTCGAGAGAGGACGGGGCCTCCTTGGTGGCGTGGGATGTGGAAGCCGGGGAGTAACGTGGAGGCGGAGACCGGCCGGCCTGGTGCTTGGGCTGGACCGGAAGTTTCGAGGCCAGCCGGGGATTGCTGCGGAGATACCCCGGAGCCTACGGTGGTGGTGGGACATAGCGCCGGAGCTTCCCCCCTGCACAGAAATTGGGTGGGTCCCCGTCTGTGGAGAACCTACTGATGAGGGAGTGTGCGCCGGGCTGACCGCGGCTGTCCTGGGGGACGCTCCGGTGCTCTTCTCGGCACCCTTTCTATCGAGTGGCGGCCGGCCGCGGAATAAGACCCAGACTTTGCAGTGGGGAACACCGATGTCGGCGCTGGCCCCCTGCACGGAGATCCGACCTGCCTGAAGGTGAGGGGACTGGTTGCGCAGGGAAAATACACTGTTATGCTATGTTATGTTATGTTATGTTGTTAAGTCACTTATAGAGCGCGCTAACACTGATTAGTTTCTTGGCGCTCACTGTGTTAATCGAAGCGGCACAGGAAGGTGTTTGGGGAACCCCATAGGCGCCATTTACATCCGCACAGCAGACGGCCGGGAGCTGTGGTCTGGACACCCGGAGGCGGGGCGGTGTGCTCGGGGAGGTGAGGTGTGAGCCTGGGACGGGGGAGCCTTTCTGCCGGGCCCCTCCCCCCTTGTTCCTGCTGACGACCCCGAGTGGCAGCCGGAGTGGTACCCCCCCACTCTGCAGTATATGTGTGGGGCCGGTGGGGTGTCCGGAAGATGTCGGGCAGGATCCACAGAACACGGAGAGGAGAGGGACTAGACTGAGACTGAGGAGTGCTAGGGATCAGTGTGGAGAGTGGGGTCCCTGGCGCCGCTGGAGGTGTGGAGAGACGGGGCCCGGGGGTCACTGCTACTCCGACGCCTAGCCTTGGGAGATCGAGGGGTGAGTGGATCCCAGAGGTGGCGCCTGCGGATTGAGGGGACCCCGGAGAGGCGGATACAGGACCTGGGCGCTATACTCCCGGGTTGACCCGGTGTGGACCATACCAGCCCCCCCCTGCTCATGCACTGCCGCTGGACTGGTTGCTCCGGGGGACGGTCACCTACCTCTTACGAGAAGAGGCACCTGTTCTGCGGGAGTGGGGCTGGAGCTGCGACCACATTCTGGAATGAGTGAGACCTCGACACGGGACGACATGGTGCGTAGAGGCCTGAAAACTACTGAGGGACAGAGTGAGCCGAAGGTGCCCCACCAGCAGACTGGGGCGGGAGGGGGCAGACGCCGTCCGGGGACAGCCGAAACGACCCAACCAGGTGCACAACAAGTGGACAAGCCTGACCTTATTCTTCAAGAAATCAGAGACTCTAGGGCAGCGATGGAACAACAATTGGGGACCCTCACCACTAATTTTTCTCTTCTGAAGGCAGACCACGCCAAACTGGCGGAGAAAGTTAGGGATCAGAGACTAGCGGTGGCAGACTTTACACCAACAGTGGCGGAACACACTACCTCCATACAGGAGCTGCAAAACCAGGTCACTTCCCTGATGGATAGGGTGGAGGATGCAGAAGGGCGAAATCGCCGCAATAATATAAGTGTGATAGGCCTGCCGGAAAGATGCAAGGGGACAAAGGCTGCGGACTTTATGGAACATTGGCTCCATGACCAGATCGCCCCAGAGGGACTATCCTCACACTTCTTTGTGGAATGGGCTCATAGAATCCCATCCGGACAGCCTAGACATGGGACGCCCACCGCGCCCATTGATAGTCCGTATCCTGAATTACCGGCATAGGGATGTCCTTCTACAGACAGCCAGAGAGAAGTCCACCATTCACTTTGAGAACCAGAGGGTGTCCCTCTACCAAAACGATACGAAAATGGTGCAAAAACTGCGTGCGTCGTACTTGGAGGTGAAGAAGAAACTCAGGAAGGCTCAGCTGAAATATGCACTATTTTTCCCTGCCCGCCTGAAAGTTATACACGGGCAGAAAACTCACTTCTTTGAGAGCCCCTCTGACGCTAACGAATGGCTGGAGGTGATGGGCATTGATGGCAGCCAAGACAGCTCCCAAACGGCGGCTACCGGCAATTCGAATGACGGATCGGACCAAGATGCCCGACGGTCCCCGGGAGCGGGGAAGGAGAAGGACCGTCAGGGCCCGTCCCGGGCACAACAGATGAACGACCAGCTCGGGGCACTGTTGGTGGCCGGTAACTTTAGGGAAGATGCAGCGAAAATAACCACAGACTCGGAGGACAGCACACTACAATCGGACTCGGAGAACAGTGTGATCCTATTCCCCACGGCCACCCCCCGAGCTGCAGATGAACTAATGGATAATTGACGGGATGACTGGAGTATCCTAGAAGCGTCTCCCTCAAATGCAATTCATCGTATCCTTTTATGATTGTACAGTGTAGACCCTGTAATATTTGTGTGTGATTATGTGTTTGTAGGTTGGGATACAGTCACAGGACCTGGTAACACTTAGGTAGCATTACCAATAACCCACCTAGCTTCTAGAGGATGCATACAGGGCTCACTCATACAAGGTGTTGAGAGGGACTCACTGATTGCCTCGCGGCAACCATTTCAAAATGCTTTGTATTCTTTGTAAGCTATACTCTCTGGCTGGGCTGCCGTTGAGCCAACCACGCCTGATGACAACAACACCATGAACGTGTGTGTGCTTAGCCACCCCCTCCCCCCAATGGCGAAGGCACAAGACTTTGGACCTTTATGTTACATTGGTTCCTGTTGGGCTCAGCTGGGTTACACGGCTGTGCCGAGTTGGGTCTGTTTTTGTTTGTAATTTTGGGGTATGTATTCTCCTGGGCGCTTATCTTACGGGATTCTGGTACGCGACTACTGACACTGAAAGATCTGATAACGGATGATCATGGCTGAGGAGGCTGGGTCATACAAACTCATCACAAAGCATGGGCGGATTTTGCGGATCCACGATCTGCGGATTTGCGGATCCGCGGATTTGGGGCGGGGCTTCCATGCGAGTGCACATGCCTCTTGTGTGTTTAAAAGGTCTGAGAAAGATCAGTTCAGCAGATGAAGAGAAAGAAGCCCCTGGTCACAAGAACAGCACGGGTATTGTGCTCGTGAAAGTCAAGGATGCAAAGGCCTCTATCCAGCATCACAGCTGATGTTCCACTGTAGATTTGGGATGAAGGCAGACCTGCTCAGCCTCGACGACGCTCACGATTGTTTTTG
The DNA here is from genome assembly GCF_964263255.1 of Lissotriton vulgaris. Taxonomy (NCBI): domain Eukaryota; kingdom Metazoa; phylum Chordata; class Amphibia; order Caudata; family Salamandridae; genus Lissotriton; species Lissotriton vulgaris. Next base: position 429,585,841 of record NC_141687.1, read on the forward strand.
GGCTAATGAATGAGTCACTGAATTTGAGCTTCAACTAGTTCGAGCGACCATGTGTGTGTTACTATGCAATCGCCCCGAAGGACGCAGGGGTCCCTGAGTGAGCTGTCCATCATAGTGGGTAAATGGCGGGAAGACGGTGCAAACCGCGAGTGTGTGGGCGGGGCCAAACAGGCATGGCTTCAATGCAATTTCACATGCCTCTTGTGTGTATAAAAGGTCAGAGAAAGATCAGTTCAGCAGATGAAGAAAAAGAAGCCCCTGGTCACAAAAGAAGCCCCTGGTCACAAGAACAGCACAGGTATTGCGCTCGTGAAAGTCAAGGATGCAAAGGCCTCTATCCAGCATCACAGCTGATGTTCCACGGTAGATTTGGGAAAAGAAAGCACACCAGCCTGGCCTGTTTTAACTATTTTACGATGGCGCCGGCAAGCTGCCAGCGCCATCCTAAAATAGTTACTAAATTAGCTTCAACAGGAAGCTCTAATAGATAAAATCGAGCACCTGCTTTATTTTATCTATTAGAGCTTCCTGTTGAAGCTAACTTAGTAACTATTTTAGGATGGCGCTGGCTGCTTGCCGGCGCCATCGTAAAATAGTTACAACAGGCCAGGCTTCAACTTTTGCCCCCGGATCCGCCGCTCGCGGATTTGCGAATTCTCGGTAAATTCGCAGGAGTTCGCGGATCGCGAATTTACCGAAAATTCGCAAAATCCGCGAGCGGAACGGATTTTGAGCTCATACTTACTCATCACCTGGAATGTGCGGGGTCTAGGAGCAGTGTGGAAACGACACAGAGTTCACTCTTTCCTCCTCAGACAACAGACACAGATAGCCTTCATACAAGAGTCACACCTCACCGTATCAGAAGTGCAAAAGCTGAGGAAGAAGTGGAGGGGCACTATCTATTCCACGACCTACTCTGCTTTTTCCAGAGGGGCGACCATTTGGGTTCACCACGCGACACCTTTCGTAGAACTAGAAAGGAAGACGAATGATCAGGGCAGGTACATCCTAGTTAAGGGCACCCTAGATGGCACACTGATAATTCTGGGCAGCATCTAGGCCCCGAACTACGAGCAGGACACATTCCTGCACAAGTTTGGGAGGGCATTGTTGGACTGGGCGGACATGCCCTGGCTACTTGGGGGGGATTGGAATGCCGTGCTGGATCTGGGCCTGGACAGATCACACCCCCCACTCCAGGCATCCTGGGCTGCGAAGCTGACTGACACATTTGCAACTTGGGCAGAAGGCTGGGGACTGACTGATATCTGGAGAACGCTGCACCCTTCCTATAAGGAATACTCTTTTTATTCCCCGGTACATGATCTCCACACCGCATAGACCGCTTTATGTGTTCCCATGCTCTGACCACGATGGTTGGTTCGTCGGAGTACCTGGCAAATACCTTTTCGGACCACAGGCTCATAGCGGTCACTCTCCACTGGGGCAGGGTGCCGACCCCGGTACCAACCTGGAGACGTAACCCACGTCTCCTAGAAGATGGACCATTTCGGGCAACCCTGTTGGACGCCCTAACACACTACCTAGAAGATAACTGGGACTCCGCTTCCTCTAATCTAGTGGTGTGGGATGCAATGAAGGTAGTAGTGCGAGGGGTAGAGATAGGTCAGTTAGTAGGGGCCAGACAAGAAATGCACAAGAAATTGTGCGAGGTGGAGGAACGACTCAAGGGACTTGAGCCGGAGGCGAGTGTAGATCCGGCCAAGAAAAAGGAACTGCAAGAATTATACACAGATCCCGCAGAAACATTGGAGTCATTGCGGAATGTAGATTACAAGGCGTATCTGCGGAGACAGCACACTGAAGCAGACCAATCCGGGTCTCTTCTGGCCCGTATGATGCAGGATAGACCGGACCCACCGACGATCACTCAAATACATAACCCGATGGGTGCCCTAGTACACACTCAATCCGAAATTAATTAGGCATTCCATGACCACCTGCAGGCACTTTATGCTCCTATAGGCTTTGAAGACTCTGAGCCGATAGCTGAGTTTATGTGCGATCTCCCCTTCCCATTCTTAACGGCGGATACGAAGAAGGCGATTGAGGGGCCCATCACGCAACATGAGATACCTACTGTGATTAAGCACTTAAATAGAAATAAGATGCCGGGTATGGATGGGCTCCCGGTGGAGTTTTACTCGACCTATGCGGAGACTCTGGTACCGGTCCTGGAAAAGATCTATAGGACAGCGTTTCAAGAAGGGCACTTGCCGAAGTCCACCATGCAAGCCCTGGTAATCTCCATACCTAAACCGGGAAGGGATGTGCTGGAACTGGCAAATTACAGACCCTTATCCATGCTGTCTACAGAAAATAAAATATTGAGCCCAGCTATTGCCTTGAGGATTCAACCTCATCTGCCCGCTCTTATACACCGGGATCAGTGTGGTTTCCTCCCTGGGCATAATACTTCCCTGAATACGAGACGCCTGCATGCTCTAATGGCTGCATCACCAAGGGAATTGAATCAGGTGGAGTGCATTGCACTGGACCTAAAGCAGGCGTTTGACTCCCTCTCATGGCCTTTCATGTTTGAAGCTCTGACACGCTTCGGCTTTTCTGTCCCTTTATTGCAATGGATTTGGTTGGTATACACCGATCCCACCGCCCGCGCACGAACAGGACGATATGTCTCGACAGAATACCCAGTGCATAGGGGTACCCGGCAGGGCTGCCCCCTGTCCCTGATGCTGTACGTTCTGGCGCTTGAGCCCCTGGCCATTGCCCTCCGGATGCATACTGAGAGGTTGGGCATCCCGGTGGCAGGGACATCCCATCTACTTTCCGTATAGGCGGACGACATGTTGATATACCTCCGGGACCTGGAATCGGACCATACGCCATTGTACAACACTTTTCGCAGGTTCGAAACGGTGTCGGGTTTGGGCATTAACCCAGACAAATCGGTTGGATTTTATTTTTGGGACGAACCTCACCCTCCTTCCATACCCTTCGGAGCCTATCAGATCCTGGTGGCGCAGTCCACCTTTCTATACCTGGGGATTCGAATATATAGGACAACAGAGGACCAGATAGATGGTAATATCGCGAGGGCTATTACTGGTCTCCGCAGCAGCATAGGGTTTTGGACCTCATTGCCTCTGTCCGTCATGGGTCGCATTGCAATAGCAAAGATGGTCATGCTCCCTCGCCTATTATATTTTTTCGTCAACCTACCGGTCTGTCTCCCCCAACGGGTGTTTAACACGATAAACACTCTGCTGACCACTCTTATATGGGGGACTGGTCGAAGGAGGATAAGTCTTTGCAAACTCCAGCTTAGCACCAGACATGGAGGCCTGGGAGTCCCAGATTTCCGAGGATATTATTATGCCAGCCAGCTCCAGTGGTTGTCATACTGGCTGGCAAATAGGAACCTGCACGAAATTTGACTCACGACGGACCGATTGGATCGGGGAGAACTACATAGTTTACTGCTGCAGACGGGTAAAATACCACAGACATGTCACCCACTTCTTCGCACGGCCCTCACTTGCTGGAAGAAGGCGTTAGCGTACACAGCGCCAGTAACACCCTATGCCAGGAACGCCCTCCTATTGGGCATCCCAACACCACAGGGAAGACTCACAAGGCAGACACTGCATCACTGGGCGGAGAACGGGATTGAGGAGATAGGGAGTTTCTTTGGGGACGATACACTTCTGGACCATGACACCTTTGTACAAGTCACAGGGACCTCTGACAGACAATACTTATTGCATGCCACAGTGTCCCACTATATTCGGACGACTTGGGCGCCGCAACGAACTCAACCACCTAGGCATGAGTTAGTGCACCTGATGTACTATATGGGGACTGGGGGGCACTTGGTGCGGTGAATATATATACAGGAGACCGGGGATGAGTTAACGGATAAGGTATGGCAGACGGTACTCGAACACCCTAAAAGAGTCTCACGGAATGTGAAATTTAAATTTATTCAGACCATGGTTCTTCACAGAGCGTACCTGACCCCGGAGAAGATCCATCGGATGTTCCCGGACTCTCCCCATTATTGCCCCCGGTGCCGAGTGGATGAGGCAGGCCTCCTTCCTATGCTTTGGACATGCCCACCACTGAGGAGGTACTGGGGGTGGTATGTCAAACACTAAGAGAGGTTACACACGTGCAGGTACAAGAGATCGTCTTGTATTGCTTAGTAGGAGCTCGCCACCGCCCTAAAACACTGAAAGCCAAACTGAGATTTATAGACCAGGCTCTCCTCTTAGCGATCAGAGCAATTACAATGAGATGGAAATCCCCTAGAGTGCCTAGTGTGGAGACATAGAAGAGGGATGTAGTGAAATGGGGCCAGGTGGAGTGTACCACCCTTAAGAGAGAGGAGGAAACTGGGAGGCGGAAAAACCCTATGGCAATGGATTGGGAGGTCATGCTGCTGGACTTAGATAGACTGGACCCGGCGCTGTCCCAGGGAGATGGACGGCAGGATAAACACTGAGGAAAAACATTTGGGGTTTGATCACACCAAGGCCAGATTAGGTGTATATGTTTATGTATTGTTACTGCATTAGAGTGGGCAGTATTGTAGACCAGAGAATTGTACTAATGTGAGACACTTGTGATCAGGAGATGGGAGGGTTAGGGGTGGGATAGTTGGGGTGGGAGTGGGAGGGTACAGGTCTTCTCCTTCAGCTATTTGTGGGTTTATAGATGTTCTCTATCAAACTGCCCGTAGAAAGTTGTGTAATGTCACTCGCCGAGCGGCCATACTGAAGTCATAGAGATTACATAGATCCGAAACGGTGGAGGAAGATTACCACTGTTTAACCTGTTGTTGGGGTGAAAATAGAAAACCGTGGTTGCTAAATGTAGAATGATTATAGGTATGTTTTGCCTAATATGTACAATCACGAATAAAGAATTAAAAAAAAAAACATTTGATATTGAATAGCTTAAGTGGATGTGCTTGAACAATGGCTTCTTTTAACAACTTGAAATCCCTAGCATACTGATCCGACCATGTATATCTTACATTCTTTTTTAAAAGCTCACGCAGGCACACTGTCTTATCAGAGAAATTGGCTACAAATTTGGCATAATATTCGACTAACCCCAGAAAAGAGCGAAGCTGGTCCTTGTTCTGCGGTTCAGGCGCATTTTGAATGGCATCAAGTAATTTGACTTTGGGCTCTACCCCGTTCCCTGAAATGTGGTGACCCAAATAGTCCACACCCTCCTGATGGAATTTACATTTGTCCTTCCTAAAATTCAAACCACTAGACTTAATAATCTCTAGAACCTACTTGACCCTAGTACTATGTTCACCTACAGTTTTCCCATGGATTAGACTGTCATCTTGGAAAAAACGACTCATGCAGTGTTCTTAAATAGATTCTGCATAAGACGCTGGAACACTGCAGAAGCCAAAGCTAAACCAAATGGCATACGCATATAACGAAATGCTCCTTCAGGAAACAATTTAGCAGAAAAGTAAGCATTGTCATCTGTGGCCTATTGCCTTCCAGTGAGGAGACAAGGAATGATCCTGTTTCCAGGGGAGCATTGAAAGATGATTGGCTTACTGAAGACGAAAAAAGCATAAGGTTGCAAAGCTTCATCAATCAATAAGTTGATTTGTAGAGCAGTTCTTGTCACTCGTGAGGGTATCCAGCTGCTGGCAGGGTCCAGTTGTCAGCCTAATAGCCAGGTCTTCATGGACTTTCAGAAATCTGAAAGAGATGGGGAAGTCTGTAGATGAAAGTGTAGCGCATTCCATGTGTTAGGTAGAAAGAGCAACCTTCGCATCTGCTAGGTCGGATGCAGGGGTGAGGATTAGAGAAAGGGTTGTGGAGCTGAGGTGTCTGAAGGGCTTATGGAAGTTCAAGCAGTGGTTCAAGTTGGTGGGTCCGCAGTTGTGTAGGGTCTTGTATGCATGGGTCAGAAGCTTGAACTGGCATTGCTTCTATACAGGGCGAATGCAAACATTCACCCCCAGTCACAAGGATCTGGGTTTAATCCAAACTGGAATGGCATGGTGCGCAAAAAAACGAAGGATTTAGACCCATATCTCTGTACTGTGGTGAATGTATGACATTGTTCAGGATTCTGTCCATCAATTGTTCTTTTTGCATTTGTCACCCCGAGTGGGACGGGTATGTCCAAATGTGGGTCCTGTACTCTCCATGCCACTGGAGTCAAGCTATCCTGGCTGATGAGGGCTGAAAGCCCAAAACCGGTCCTAGGATGCTTTTTTCCAGTCCAGGGAGGACCTGGCCTGGCAGTTCGGACTGGACTGTTCCCATTGGGGACAGTGTCAAGACTGATTTGCATATGGCTGTGTCCAAACGGGAATGGCATGTTGAGCAAATAAACGATAGATTCAGACCCAGATCTCTGTACTGGGGTGAATGTATGACATTATTCTGCATTCTGTCCATCAATTGTTCTTTTTGCATTTGTCACCCCGAGTAGGATGGGTGTGCCCAGACGTGGGTCCAGTGCTCTCCATGTCACCACTGGAGTCAATGAGGGCTGAAAGCCCGAAACCGGTCATATGGATGCTTGTTTCCAGTCCAGGACGGACCTGGCCTGGCAGTTCGGGTTTGACAGTTCCATTGGGAACAGGGTCAAGACTGCTTTGCATATGGCTGGGTCCAAACTAGAATGGCATTTTGAGCAAAAAAACGATGGATTTCGGCCCAGATCTCTATACTGGGGTAAATGTATTACATTGTTCTGCCTTCTGTCCATCAATTGTTCTTTTTACTTTCTAAAAGTGGCATTTTCAAACAACCATCTCCAAAAAGATGTGTTATTAAACGATCCCCAAAAAGATGTGTTGTTAAATTCTGAGTTCAGAGAGCCTAAACTCCATTTTTCTATCTTGTCCCAATGTGAAGATATACTTGTAAGATGTTACAAAGCAACCCTAATGTTAGCCTATGTTAGAGATAGTTTTGCAGTAGTGAAAAAAGAAATTGGCAGTATTTCACTATCAGGGTATGTAAAACACATACCAGCACATGTCCTACCTTTTACATACACTGCACCCTGCCCATGGGGGTGCCTTTGGTCTACTAGAGGAGTGCCTTACATGTAGGAGCTGGTAAGGTGGTGGCCTGGCAAGTGGGTGACCTTGCCAGGTCAACTTGACAGTTTAAAACTGCACGTGCAGACACTACAGAGGTAGGTCTCAGATAGATTTACAGGGCTACTCATGTGGGTGGCATTAGCAGGATGGACCTCTCAGCATCCTTTGATACAGTCTCTCATCGCACCCTAGCCCGCACACTCCATGACATGGGAATCTGAAACAAGGCCCTCGTCTTGATCTGCTCCTTTCTTTCTGGCTGAACACAACGGGGCAGACTCCCTCCTTTTGTCTCGGTACCCACACCAACCAACTGCGGAGTCCCCCAAGGTTCCTCCATCAGTAAGACTCTGTTCAACGTCTACATGGCCCTGCTCACATTCATTGGCAGCTCACACAAACTCAACATCTTATTGAACCCATATGACACCCAACTCATCCTCTCCCTGTCCAACAAACCCAACCTCTCCAAACATAACTTTCAATATGGAATGGGTGCAGTCGTCATGTGGATGAAGAACAGCTGTCTACAACTCGACACAGACAAAACCGGGATTCTCATCAAGGGCCCCCACCCCGAAGCCTGGGACGTCACCTGGTGGCCCTCGGGAACCCTCCCTCCCCCACGGACCTTGCACACAACCTCTGAATCATCCTGGACTAAGGACTCAAAATGGACAACCACATCAACGCCGTCACCTTTTCCTGCTACCACACCCTCCACCTACTCTGAAAGACCTTCAACAGGATTCAATTAGAACACATTAAAAACTCTCTCCCATGCCCTCAGCAGCAGACAGGGCTACGGAAACACACTATGCTGGAATCAACAAGAACCTCACCCGCAAACTCCAGAACATTTAGAACGCCACCGTCAGACTAGTCCTCAACCTACTGCGCTACTACCACATCACCTAACACTTGCGAACACTACACTGGCTCCCCGTTGAGAAGAGAATCACCTTCAAACTACTCACCCACGCCCACAAAACCCTCTAAAACACCGGACCGGTCTACATGAACCACGGCATCACTTTCCACGCACCCCAATGGTCCCTCCATTCGGCCCAGCTCTCCCTTGCGACGGTACCATGCATCAAGAAGACCAGATAGGGAGGACGCTCCTTCATCCCTCCTCGCAGCCAAGGCATGGAACTCCCGCCCCCTCCACCTCCACCTCCGACAGACACCAACGCTCCCCAGATTCCAGAAGGACCTCGATGACCTGGCTCCTTGACGGAGCTCTGTGATCCTCTGGGAGCTGCGCATCCCCCCTCAGCACCTGGAGACCCCTTGGTGAGGAGCTGCGCTTTACAAACCTGATTGATTGATTGATTGAATGAGCAGTGCTGCAGACCCAGTAGTAAATCAAATATGCCAATTATGGATCACCAACCATATTTACATTGTACACAAGGAGCACTTCACTTTGACACCGATCAGCAGCGGCAAAGTGCCCAAAGCATCTAAGCCAGCAAAAACAAAATCTATCACATAGTCAAAAAATGTAGGAGGGTGAGGCAAAAAGTCAGGGGAAACCACACCAAGGATGCCAAGTCTAACACAGATTCAGAAAAGGGGGTGGTGATGGACAGAGTCTCTGAATTAAGCAGAACACTCCTGTCCAGTCAAAAGATCAGGGCTTGATCCATCACCGTTTTTTAGCTCACTGCACCATCCCAGCTCAGAACCTGGCTACATGCAAATTAGTCTGTAACTGGCCCAGTGCATCATTCTGCTTAATTCAGATACTCTGTCCATCACCACCCCCTTTTCTGAATCGTTTTGTCCACCATAAGCGTGGAAGGGTATGCTCAGACATGAGTCTCTTGCTCATTGCACCATCAGGGTTCAAGCAAGCCGGGCCGAAGATGGCTGTAATGCCAGAAACCGGTCCCCGGAAGCTTGTTTCCTTCCCAGTAAAAGAATTGGCTTGTTAGTTTGGTCTGCTCTGTTCCCATGAAGCACTGGGCCAGGGACAGACTAATTTGCATGTAGCCAGGTTCTGAGCTGGGATGGTGCAGTGAGCTAAAAAACGGTGATGGATCAAGCCCTGATCTGTTGACTGGGTACAAGTGTTCTGCTTAATTCAGATACTCTGTCCATCACCACCCCCTTTTCTGAATTGTTTTGTCCACCATAAGCGTGGAAGGGTATGCTCAGACATGAGTCCCTTGCTCATTGCACCATCAGGATTCAAGCAAGCCGGGCCGAAGATGGCTGTAATGCCAGAAACCGGTCCCCGGAAGCTTGTTTCCTTCCCAGTAAAAGAATTGGCTTGGTAGTTTGGTCTGCCCTGTTCCCATGATGCACTGGGCCAGGGACAGACTAATTTGCATGTAGCCAGGTTCTGAGCTGGGATGGTGCAGTGAGCTAAAAAACGGTGATGGATCAAGCCCTGATCTGTTGACTGGGTATGAGTGTTCGGCTTAATTCAGATACTCTGTCCATCACCACCCCCTTTTCTGAATCGTTTTGTGCACCATAAGCGTGGAAGGGTATGCTCAGACATGAGTCCCTTGCTCATTGCACCATCAGGATTCAAGCAAGCCGGGCCGAAGACGGCTGTAATGCCAGAAACCGGTCCCCGGAAGCTTGTTTCCTTCCCAGTAAAAGAATTGGCTTGGTAGTTTGGTCTGCCCTGTTCCCATGATGCACTGGGCCAGGGACAGACTAATTTACATGTAGCCAGGTTCTGAGCTGGGATGGTGCAGTGAGCTAAAAATCGGTGATGGATCAAGCCCTGATCTGTTGACTGGGTACGAGTGTTCTGCTTAATTCAGATACTCTGTCCATCACCACCCCCTTTTCTGAATAAGTCTAACACAGGTCATTGTGTTGCTTCAAGAAGTCGGTGGTCTTCAGACGGTAATGAACGTTTCTGTAGATATTGGTGAACTTGTCATGGAAGAAGTTTGCAAGGTTGTCGCAGAGTTCCTGTGAGGGATAATGTTGTTTATTGCAGATGAGGGGTTGGAGAATTAATTGATGGTGTTCAAGAGTTCTTTGTTGTTATTGGAGCTTGATTTGATGTGTGAGGCTAAGGCCTTTTTTAGGTCGCGCCTGCGATTGCAGGGGCGAAAGCCCCTGCTGTCGCAAAGCGATCTTTTGTAATCATTTCAGTAATTTACCTTTCAAGGACTAGGCACAGGAGACAACAGACTGTCACGCGCACGCAGCCGGCCGGAATCGGACCAGGTCACGCGCTCCGATCCCGGCCGGCTGTTCACAACACATGCACATGCAGGCAGGCACAGGCAGGCACACACGCAGGCACACACAACACACACACACACACACACACACAGACAGACGCAGACAGACGCACGCACACACACACACACACATCCCCCTCCAAACTCACCGGTAGAAGCGTAAACCGGAACGTGCAATTATTTCTGCAGCTACAGGGGCGCCAGGATTGCCCAAGTTTACCTTCAGAATTATTCATGTGATGCGGAGCTGCTTTGTCTAATTTGAAACCATCATTTTTAATTCTGGCTCCATGAATAACGAACGTCTCCCCGTTGCAGAAGTGAAACTTACTTCCCGATGCGTCGAAGCTTCCAATTGGTCATTGAGCGTAGCTGTCCAATTGGCTGTTAACTTCTTGCTCTTAAAGCTTCCGCGTGATTGTATTGGAGCAATCCAGCATTTTTGCTTATGTCCTGGTGTCAGAAAATTACATAAGGACAAACTCGTCATGTTTCTCTGGGGAAATAGGTGTCGACGAAAAATTCTTCGGAGGCAAAACTTTAAAATTCGGTGCGGGTAAATAACGCATGCGACGCCTCTCTGCATGCGGTAAATACTCACGAGACTTGCTCAGTTTGCAATTAGGAAATATGAAGGACTCTGTCCGAGTATCCTCGCCACACAATGAGTTAGGCGAGGTTATTACAAGAACTAGTTCTAGCTGACGTTGATATGTTTGTAATAGATGCAGATGCCAATATTTTACTTTTTGCTGTGGCGTCGTTGAAGGTTTTTCTACAAATTCGAACATGTGGCCCATGTTCCCTCTACGGCGAGCAGGCACCCTGCATTTACTTAGCACGCGGACGTGCTCAGGTAGCACGCACCTCAGAGCAAACACTACACACAAGAGAAAGTACAGTATTCAGCTGCTTATTTCTTCAAATGAACGGCATAAAAAATCACCCTCACTCTTTTTGCTACAGTGCTTAATAAGTGTAGGCAGAGGACCATAAATGACAGGAACACCTAGGTGCCCTTCTTCAATTGCCCTGTGATGGTTGCAGGTGCTGCCGCAGTTACAGCAAGTGCTATATAAACAATGAGGGACAAGTATGCGCCTGGGCAGCAATTCGCGAAGGCCTGGGTGGCAGTGTGAGAAGGGTCTGCGGCGTGGGCCTCTGCTGCCTGGGGGTGAGCACGGAAAGCTGATCACATCGGGTGATCGTAGGCTGGCAGTGTCTTCCAAGGAAGTAGCAACCTCTTGTCAGATAAAGCCAGTTGTGTGAAAATGTCAACATTTTAATTACAAACTGCACTGTATCTATGGGTGCTGCAAATAATGACTGCACTTTCCTGGTGAGGAAATCCAATAACTCATTTCAAAACACTTGTGTTCTTTCATTAGAAAAATCAATATACGTTAAAATACTTCAGAACGCATTAATTTAAAAGACTCTTTCCAAAGAATGCTTAGCATTTTCCCTGAAATAAGGATATTTTCATAAATTAAGAAAGCAGCTTTGAATCTCATTGTGGGTCCCCCCTCGTTATGGGCAAGTAACATGCTCACATTGTGCCTCAGGCTCACCTTCTGCTCGCGGGCAAGCCCCTTCACAAGTCTTGCTTACCTGTGCCAGTGTCGCTCTCGGTGTTCCCAATCTGACTCTGCCAAAAGCATTGCCGATTCACCATGTGTCACTTTAAGATGTACTCTTGATCAGCATGGCTCTCATGCGTGTTTTGGTGTATGTTCTTACATTGTATGAATTAAATCCCACCCTATGCCACATTTCCTTAGTTAGCTAAGCAAATGTGAGTTACTCGGGGGGATTTAGTTTGAATCTACTGCTACACAAGAAAATCTATACATTTTAACTCTGTCAAGACTCTTGCTGGGCCATAACATGCATACATTTACCTTTGTTTCTGACTCTGAGTGCCAAGCTGAAATAGAGCACAAGGTACGCGAGTAGATGGCATGACATCTGGTAAACCTAGTTGTTCTCTCAGTGTTTTGAAGGACCAACATACGTGTTGCCCTGCGCGGACTTCACATTAGGGCGCATTACCTTTCAATCCTAGCTGTCTAAACGTCACTGACATATGGCCTCCCTCTGTTGTAGTTTGTCTGGGCGGGTGATACTGGTGCGGACTGTGCAATACGTTTAAGGCCAGTTTGAAGTTAGATATGTTTCTATCACTTAAAGCCTTCAACTTGACAACGCTTGAAATGTCTTAACATATGGCCAATGTCTTGCAACAAATGTCACTAATGCAGCTTTGGCTTTTACTGCGCAAAGAGCTCTAGTGAGCATTATTTATTTTTCCACTACAAAGATGCGCACATTTTATTTTGAGCACTCTAACGAGGAACTGAACATTATGTTATCGTTCTACTTCTGAAACCGCGTGCAGATTTGCAAATTGTGTTACAGTCTCAAGAAAAAATCTCAAACAATAAAAGAGGGGTAATTTCAAACTTGGTGAACATCACATTTGTGTTTTCTTTACCCAAAGCTGTGAGGTAGTTCAGCTGGCAGAAGTCCAGAAATATATTTCAAAAGGGGTATGTCCCCCTGTTAAGACGCAACATTAAAGAAAGGCCCTTGGGGGGCACCTCTCACTGATATTTGGAGAGAAAATGGTATAGTATGCAAGGTGATTTTGGAGCTTTTGAATTATTAGTGTTATTCTGTTTGAAGGAATATGTATTTTTTTATGCAGGTATTAAAGCACTGTGAGAGTTGTATGATGTGGTAAATAATTTGCATGTATATTTAATTTTTTTATCTTTACTGATGGTTTTACTGGTTAGTTTGGTTGGCGATTTGATCCCTTAGCACCACTTTTCCTTACTGCCTTGTGGTAGGCAGTCTTGTGGGAGCCAATGACTACTTTTCCGTCTGTTCATTCTACACGTGTCCATCCCTTCTGCACAGAGAAAACGTACCATAAACGTGGTGTTTTGAATACATGTCTTTATTGATTTACAAATCTTGTTACCACAAGTATGTACCTGTTAAAGTGAGTAAAAAGCTCATATTCAGGAGGTTAATTACATACAAAAATATATATTATTGTGGTAGCTGAGGTTTAGAGTGGACAATACAATGTCAGTCACATTCACATTCTGTACAATTCATATTGGCATGGAGTGGGCGAGTAGGTTTCACAAACTGCCTCAAATGGAGGTAGGGGGCATACATGCCAACATTATAGAACAGGAAAATGGGAGATTCTGGAGAGAGAGAAAACAAGCATTGGCATAGCCAATAGGTCTCGCCTTTGGGACCTTCTAAATATTAAGTTATGCAGCACAATATCCTTGTGCACCAACATTACTGTTGCATGGTTAAACACTTATAAGGTCCCAAAGGCGAGACCTATTGGCTATGCCAATGCTTGTCTTCAATTCTCTCAACTGTCTGTGGCAGAGGTTGAGGGCTGTTTTGAAGATGGTTCTGTTGGTCGTGCACTTACTGGTACACCATCTCCTTTCCAGTTATTTACAGTGTTGTTTAGTGGTCCTGAGGTCTTCAGATTACCAGCTGGCCTGCTTGGTGGACATTCTGTGGGTGTTCTTGCCAATGGGAGAGACACTGCCGGCGCAGGTGGTGATCCAATTGTTGAAGTTTCCATCTTTCTTGTCTAGGTTTTTGGATGGAATGAGTGGTGTTGATGGTGTTGATCCATGTGTCCTTTAAGACTTTGCTCCAGCTGTGGTGGTGGGCCTTGGGCAGACTGGGGCTGTGGGTCCATGAGCTAATGATGTTGAAGTGGACGATTGAGTGGTCAGTCTAGGTGAGTTCCGTTGTCTGGCCGTACCTGATGTGGTGAAGATGGGTTCTAGTGTGTGGCCTGGGGTGTGCGTGGGGTCATGGACGAGTTGGGCTAGTCTGATGTTGTTTCTGCTGTCGAGGAGTTTGGTAGTGTTAATGTCATTGTGATTGTCGAGATGGAAGTTTTGGTCACCGAGGAAAATGTACTTGTTGGACTCAATAGCAAGGGGGGTCGATGAAGTCAGCGATGAAGTTGCAGAAGGCTGGAAGACGGTAGGCGAGGGTGCCCCTGATGGTGGCAATGCTGTTAGTTTTGAGTCGGAAGTTGAGGTGTTCCATGGCTGAGGTGATGTCATTTGTGGTGGTGCACTGGATGGATTCCTTGTGTATGATGGTGATCCCTCCACCACGCTTGTTGATGCGGTCACAGTGGGTTATCTTGTATGCTTCGGGTATTGTGGTGGCAATGTCTGGCGTGGAGGTGGAGTTGAGCCAGGCCTCAATGAGAGAGAGGTTGCTGTCTGTGAGGGTGGAGATTAGATCCCAAATGTTGGTGGTGTATTTGCATAGTAAGAGTGTGTTGAGAAGGGCGCATGCGAGTTTGTGTTTTTTGTTCAGGTGATGTCTGTGGAGTGTTTGGGGTGAGCCTGGTCAGTGGGCCGGTGTCTGTATGGAAGCGGCTGATCTGGCAGTGGGTGCAGGTGAATAAGTGTTTTTATATAGACTTAACACAAGACTACAAACGACAAAAATCCACAATGCTGTACTTTAAAAATGGTAGCATTAACTTAGTTCTCTTAAGATGTAAAATGCGACACTTTGAGTTCAATGTATCTTTGGATGCGTAACGCTATACAACGAAAGTGTTGCAGGGAAGGTGACGCGTCGGTTCCTTAAACGCAAGAACGGTGAGGCATCAGGTCCCTACTGATGCGTAGGGGATGCGCCGGTTCTTCTCGGCGTGGGGATGTGATGCGTTCATTTCTTACTGTGCTTCCGTGGCGATGCGACCAGCAGTGCTGTAATCCGATGAAGATTCGGGGCACTGAAACAAAAATGGCGTCTTCTCCTTGTTGCGACACGATGCGTGCATGCCCGACGGCCGTGCGGCGACTCAGCGATTCTTCTGAGCCGCGACAGGCCCTGCGACATGCTTCTTGGTGATTCTGCGGCATCTGATGCGACATCGATCCTCTTCTTCGGCGATGCAAGGCGCTTTGGCGATGCAACAGCTGCAGCGGTGACACGCTTCTTCAGTGATTCGACAACAGCGGCTGCGGTGGTGACATGTTTCCCGATGATGCGAAGGCGTCTGATGCTACGCTGCAACTCTTCTCCGGCAAAGCGCACGCCGCCACTCTTCTCCGGCAAGGCGCTTCTGCGATGCTAAACGGTAGCAGCAACACCTTTCTTCAGTGATGCAACGACAGCGGCTGCAGCGGCAAAACGCTTCTTCTTCGTGAGTCGCACTTTCAGCTCCTTGCGACATGCAGCCCCTCAGAAAGCCCAACACAACTGCAGGCACTTCCAAAGAACTCTTGGGGAGTTGGTGGGTGAAGTCTGTTGACCCTGAGACGTCAGCAGGAGGCAGGCTCTATCTCAAGCCCTTAGAGATCCTTCACAAGTTGAATGAAAGTAGCACAACGTCCTTTCTCCTTTATTTGGCAGTCAGGCAACCACTGCAGGCTAATCCCCCAGACAGCACTCAGCTAAGGGAAGTCTCTTCCTCAGTTCCTCTGGTTCTTATCCTCGGCAAAGGTTTCTTCTTGTTTGCCAAAAGTGATCTAAAGTTCTGGGGTCTGGGTCCTCATATTTATACTAGCAAATCCTTTGTCCTCTGAAGGCAGAGGGTCCTGTACCCAGTCCAAACCAGTTCTGTGCAGTCCTAGAGCACTTTGTTGACAAGACTCCTTTGTTCCTTTGACAGTGTGGGCCAAAGATATCAGACGCACCACAGGAGGTGGGAGCCAGCATTGTCGAAGGCAGGCACAGCCCTATTCAGTTCCCAGGTGCACTCCTCCCACCCATCTACATGCAGATAGCTCTATTTAGCCCTGTGCTGACTCACCCTGTCTCCTAGAATCCCCCAGCCCCTGTCACTCAAACTCCAGACAAGGAATACACAACCTAGCAGAGGCAGGCATGGATAGTTGGGCAAGAAAATACCTTCTTTCTAAAAGTGGTATTTTTAAACACAGAATGTTAAAACCGCTTCACTAAAAGATGTATTTTATTATATTGAGTTCAGCCATAATAAACTCAAATTTCTACCTAGTTCAATGAGTCAGTTAGGATTATGAGATTTTATAATCAAACTGCCCATTCTGGCCTATGGGGAATAGGTAGCGTTGCAATAGTGAAACACAAAAATGGCTGTAATTCACTATTCAGACAGGCCACACACATCAGGGCATGTCCTATCTTTTACCTACAATGCACCCTGCCGTAGGGCCTACCTTAGGGGTGACTAATATGCAGAAAAGGGAAGGTTTAGGGACTGGCAAGTGGGTGCACTTGTCCAGTCAACATGGCACTACCAGACTGCACACAGGCTCTGCAATGGCAAACCCGAGACACACTTTACAGGTGCTTCTGTGGGTGGCACAAACAGTGCTGCAAGCCCACCAGCAGCATTTGATTTACCAGCACTTGGGCACACTCAGTACACTGTACTAGGGTCTGACAAGTAAACCAAACCAGCCAATCATGGAGTCACTTATCCATACATCAATTTACAATAGGGAGAGCATATGCCCTTTAGCACTGATCAGCAGTGGTAAAGTGCCCAGAGTCATAAAACAGCCAACAACAGGTCAGAAAAAATACAGGAGGAAGGCAAAACGTTCAGAGATGACCCTGCAAAAAGGGCCAAGTCCAACACTCTTTCTATGTGTGCTGCATTTTGTAGCATGCATAGAAAGAGCAAAATGCCATCAATGTTTGTTTTGTAGAGGAAGATGTCCCTTCCTGCACAAAAACAATCCTGCATGCAGCACAGGCACCCTTATACCATGACGTAAGGCTGCCTGCATTGGTGCTAGGCTGCTAAAAGGGCACCAGTGCAGAGGAAAGCACACTGATGCGTTGTATTGTTGTTAATAGGATGCATCCCTGTGCTTTTAAATAGATGCAGCTCGGCGCAACAAAATGACTTGCGGCATTGCGCTGCATCAGGCTTTGGTAAATGAGGCCCCCAGTCCCTACGTTCTGACGTCCTGGCGTCCTAACACACAGTTCTGCAGAATTTGTGCAACATTTCTTGTTTATCTGCTTATTAACCCATGTTTGAACACACACTCCCTTGAAAAACATGCCATGTGCCTAACTTGCAAATGTCAGACACTGAAGCTCTAAAAGTGGAATCAATCATTTTTTTTTTTACCAAGGCCTATATTTTAAGTATATATGGTACGCAACTTTTACACTTCAGACACTCTGTGCATTTCAACAAGTCCTCTAATAACGTATTTTACAAGTATGGCCGTCATGCTGATATTAAATGTATGAAACCAAAACAGGTCTGGCATTGCCTCTAAGTGCAATTGTACTGTGCAGAGTAAAAGCAGTAAAATGAAGTGTTGTTAAAAAGAATAGAGGTGCACTTACCACTGCTACATGTATGAGGGTTCATCCCTCCATCCTTCACCGCTCACGAACAAGTCGCGAGAGTTGGGAAGATTACCCGCCAAATGCCTTGTTTTGTGTAGAGTTGTCTCATAGATGTAAGACTTTCCTTCAGCCATGACCCGTGCGCACCCAAAACTAATTTTAAAATGGAAAAAATGAGCCCAGGACAAGCGAGTTTAGAATGCACATGCCGGGTAAGACACGGAATTAGCAGTGGCTTTCAAGGGCAAACCTAGCTAGGAGATCACTGGGTGGTTAGGATTAAATAAGGCAATGCTATTGATACATGGCCCATCACAGGACGAGACATACCAGCTTAGAGAGCTACCTGGTCCATCCCAGACAATCCTGGCCGGGCTCGGTATGCCAGGTGCAAAGCTTACTATGTCCCGGTGGCCTGTCTTTGACACGCCATGTCCAGTGGGATAATATGATCCAGGGCTTAAAGTGGGTCAGGTCCAGGGATGGATAGGGATTATAAATTGGCCCGGGTGACTAAAAAAAGTGGCCCACATTTGCATATTGCCTTTCCGCAAAACACTGTTCCGGCGCAGTTTAATAAAAAAGAACAACAACGCAACGCCACTCACACATGCAACTCCACTCAACCACGCAACGCCACTCACACATGCAACTCCACTCAACCACGCAACGCCCCTCAACTAAGCAACGCCAACCAACAACGCAACGCCACTCAACCACGCAACGCCACTCACACATGCAACGCCAATCAAACATGCAATGCCACTCACACATGCAACGCCACTCACACCTGCAACTCCACTCAACAACGCAACGCCACTCACACATGCAACCCCACTCAACAACACAACGCCACTCAACAGAGCAACGCCACCCAACCACGCAACGCCACTCAACAATGCAACGCCACTCACATATGCAACGACAATCAAACATGCAACGCCAATCACACATGCAACGACACTCACACATGCAACGCCACTCAAACATGCTACGCAACTCAACAACGCAACGCCACTCAACAATGCAACCCCACTCAACAACACAACGCCACTAACCACGCAACGCCACTCAAACACGCAACGCCACTCAACCAAGCAACGCCACTCAACAACGCAACGCCACTCACACATGCAACGCCACTCAACAACTCAACGCCACTCAACCAAGCAACGCCACTCAACAACGCAACGCCACTCACACATGCAACGCCACTCAACCACACAACGCCACACACACATGCAACGCCACTCAACAACTCAATGCCACTCAACCAAGCAACGCCACTCAACAACGCAACGCCACTCACACATGCAACGCCACTCAACCACGCAACGCCACTCAACAACGCAACGCCACTCAACCACGCAACGCCACTCAATCACGCAACGCCACTCAATCACGCAACACCACTCAACAACGCAACGCAAGTCAACTACGCAACGCCACTCAACAACGCAACTCCACTCACACATGCAACGCCACTCACAAATGCAACGCCATTCAACAAGGCAACGCCACTCAACCACACAACGCCACTCAACCACGCAACGCCATTCACACATGCAACGCCACTCACACATGCAACGCCACTCACACATGCAACGCCACTCACACATGCAACGCCACTCACACATGCATCGCCACTCACACATGCAACGCCACTCACACATGCAACGTCACTCACACATGCAACGCCACTCACACATGCTACGCCACTCACACATGCTACGCCACTCACACATGCAACGCCACTCACACATGCAACGACACTCACACATGCAACGCCACTCACACATGCAAAGCCATTCAACAAGGCAACGCCACTCAACCACGCAACGCCACTCAACAACGCAACGCCACTCACGCATGCAACGCCACTCACACATGCAACGCCACTCACACATGCAACGCCACTCACACATCCAACGCCAATCACACATGCTGTGCCACTCACGCATGCTACACCACTCACACATGCAACGCCACTCACACATGCAACGCCACTCACACATGCAACGCCACTCACACATGCAACACTACTCAACAACGCAACGGCACGCAACAATGCAACGCCACTCGACCACGCAACGCCACTCACGCATGCTACGCCACTCACACATGCAACGCCACTCACACATGCAACGCCACTCACACATGCAATGCCACTCACACATGCAACGCCACTCACATATGCAACACCACTCACACATGGAACGCCACTCACACACGCAACGCCACTCACACACGCAACGCCACTCACACACGCAACGCCACTCACACACACAACGACACTCACACACGCAACGCCACTCACACACGCAACGCCACTCACACACGCAACGCCACTCACACACGCAACGCCACTCACCCACGCAACACCACTCACACCAACGCAGTGCCACTTTTACCCACACACAACAACTTTCAGACACACAACGCCACTCACACCCACGCAAGCCCAATCTCACACACACAACGCCACACTCACCCATGCAATGCCAATCACCCACGCAACGCAACTCACACACGCAACGCCACTCACACACGCAACGCCACTCAACCACGCAACACCACTCACACATGCAACGCCCATCAAACACGCAACGCCACTCAACAACGCAACGCCAGTCAACAACGCAACGCCACTCACACATGCAACTCCACTCAACCACGCAACGCCACTCACACATGCAACTCCACTCAACCACGCAATGCACCTCAACTAAGCAACGCCACCCAACAACACAACGCCACTCAACCACGCAACGCCACTCACACATGCAACGCCAATCAAACATGCAATGCCACTCACACATGCAACGCCACTCACACCTGCAACTCCACTCAACAACGCAACGCCACTCACACATGCAACTCCAATCAACAACACAACGCCACTCAACAGAGCAACGCCACGCAACGCCACTCAACAACGCAACACCACTCCCACATGCAACGACAATCAAACATGCAACGCCACTCACACATGCAACGACACTCACACATGCAACGCCACTCAAACATGCTACGCAACTCAACAACGCAACGCCACTCAACAATGCAACCCCACTCAACAACACAACGCCACTTAACCACGCAACGCCACTCAACCAAGCAACGCCACTCAACAACGCAACGCCACTCACACATGCAACGCCACTCAACAACTCAACGCCACTCAAGCAAGCAACGCCACTCAACAACGCAACGCCACTCACACATGCAACGCCACTCAACCACGCAACGCCACTCACACATGCAACGCCACTCAACAACTCAACGCCACTCAACCAAGCAACGCCACTCAACAACGCAACGCCACTCACACATGCAATGCCACTCAACTACGCAACGCCACTCAACGACGCAATGCCACTCAACGACGCAATGCCACTCAATCATGCAACACCACTCAACAACGCAACGCAACTCAACTACGCAACGCCACTCAACAACGCAACGCCACTCACACATGCAACACCACTCACAAATGCAACGCCATTCAACAAGGCAACGCCACTCAAGCACACAACGCCACTCAACCACGCAATGCCATTCACACATGCAACGCCACTCACACATGCAACGCCACTCACACATGCAACGCCACTCACACATACATCCCCACTCACACATTCAACGCCACTCACACATGCAACGCCACTCACACATGCAACGCCACTCACACATGCAACACCACTCACACATGCAACGCCACTCACACATGCAACGCCACTCACACATGCAACGCCACTCACACATACAACACTACTCAACAACGCAACGCCACTCAACAACGCAACGCCACTCGACCACGCAACGCCACTCACACATGCTACGCCACTCACACATGCAACGCCACTCACACATGCAACGCCACTCACACATGCAACGCCACTCACACATGCAACGCCACTCACACATGCAACACCACTCACACATGGAACACCACTCACACACGCAACGCCACTCACACTTGCAACGCCACTCACACACGCAACGCCACTCACACACGCAACGCCACTCACCCACGCAACGCCACTCACACCCATGCAGTGCCACTTTTACCCACACAGAACAACTTTCAGACACACAACGCCACTCACACCCACGCAAGCCCACTCTCACACACACAACGCCACATTCACCCATGCAATGCCAATCACACACGCAACGCAACTCACACACGCAACGCCACTCACACACGCAACGTCAATCACCCATGCAACAACACTCACACATGCAACGCCACTCACCCACGCAACGACATTCACTCAAAACTACTCACACCCACGCAGTGCCACTTTCACCCACACTGTGCAGTGCACAATAGGTCTCGCAGTAGGAAAATTGGAGCTATTGGTTTTGTAAATGACAAAGCCCTTTCTGTTTTTCAAATGCAAAAGAAACATAAAAGGCAGTGTTATTTGCAATTGTAATAGCTCCAAATTTACAACTGCAAGACCTATTGGCAACGCCTGTGCTTGAGTAAAGGAGCAGTGCAGCTATTAATACACAAATATGCAAACATGGATTGGAAAATAAAATAGTTCTTTCACAAAACGCATAAAATACACACATTACATCACTGTGCATCCTCCTAATACATTGATAGGGAACATAAACACACACACACAGTTAAATTACATTAAAAAATACACATAAGGCAGGAAAATTACAAAGGGAAGATCAATCACGCATTTTTACACAACAACACATATTAAATATTTCTTATTAACATACACACACTCATAACATCGCCCTCACACCCCAAAACTCACACACACCTTCACACACCCGCAATCACACTCACACAACATCACCCTCACACACCATCACACACCTTCAGCCTCACACACACTCACTCACATTCACCCGGGAGGACGCTCAGCTTGCAGGGCTCTGCTTCTATCCCCTGCTGCACTCTCCTGCTCTCTAGAAAGGTGGCATAACAAAAAAAACTGTCATCAAAATCACGTCTATACAAATCATGTGGCTTTCCAAATGCTATAGGTGTCACATTCACAAAAATTACAACTATTGGCATTGTAAATAACAAATCTATCAATGTAGCTATTTGGAGAAAATACACACACACAAAAAAAAATCCTTTACAACACCAATAGCTCCTACTTTTCTAATGCGAGACCTATTGCATTTCCAATGCTTGTTTAAACAGGTCTCTATCCGGTCTCTGTTTTGGGCCCTGGCACAAGCGGTCCGTATTTTCCAGACTGCAGTCCCAGCCGGCACCTCGATGTGCGCGTGCTCACACTGCTCACTTCTCCCTAGTGGAGAAGTTATGGCATGACGTCATGCCAGGTGAGCGTTGTAGGGGAAGGGAAATCCTTAAAGAGAGTCATATTCTCTCACTGGATTTCCCTTCTCTTTTTGAAACTCAAGAGCAGTTACATTGTTGTGGTGTCACCACGTTTAAGTGGAAGCTTTTTCAATATTATATACAAGCCATAGTTGCTGCTTATTTATCTTTTACAACAAAAACAACAATTGATAAAGCCAATAGTTCTGACTAGTTGTAGGTACGATGTTACTTGTTCTATCATATATCTGGTGCAGTAACAGAAACAGCAAAATACAAGTCGGGCGGCACACTATGCTAAGCACAGATTTTTAGCTCACCTGTTTTTAAGCCACGTCCTTAATTAAGTTGGCCACGCCCCCTTTGAGAGACCCCCCACTCCAGTTTTTTCATTCCACTTCAAGCCCTGAGATGATCCGTGACAGACGAGGCCGTGGACTCGAGTTCACTTTTGTGATGCTGTAGCAAATGATGTTGCTCCGCGGTGATCTTCAGAAATCAGTGAACAGTTTTAATCTGAATACGGGGTCAGCCCATTTGAACAGCGAACATCTGATCAAGTCAAAGTGAATATAGCGTATGTTTGTTGTCTCGTGATAGCTCTATTAATTCTACGCTGGTTTGAAGCAGCTCAAAGGAGTGGGATAAATAAAGTTTAATGCACAGATAACGCTGGCCTAGTATTGCCAGCAGGGGCACCGGGGCCCAGAGCCCTGATAACTGCTGTATTTTACAACTCAACAGCAGTTATAGGGGACATCCTCCAGCAGGGCCCGGACTGGCCTTTGAGGGCACCGGGCAATTCCCCGGTGGGCCGCATGGTTGGGGGCCGGTTTTGGGACCCTGGGGCCGTTTTTGTTACAGGGCCGTTATGCTGCAAAAACGGCCCTGTAACAAAAACGGCCGAAAACCGGCCCTGTCATAGAGCGCGGTCGCACCTCTCCCCCCTCCCCTCTCCTCCTGGAGGGGGGGGGGGGGGTCGGCCGAGTACTTTGCCAGGGCCGGTTCTGGTTCCCAGTCCGGCCCTTGCTATGCTACTGACTGCCATGCGCGCCTGCCCCTTTAGGAATCTCCCCTGCCCTGCTGGGCTCGGCCACAATGAGAGGCTTCGATTCCACGTGTGCGGCGTGTCTGGCTCACTGGGCAGATGTGTTTTTGCTTCTAGTGGAGCGTGTACAGACCAGGTGGTCTCTACCCCTGGGACTATGGATGCGGCCACCCCAGGCCTGCATATGTCAGCAGCGGTCGGCGGCCCCCGAGTAGATGCCCAACAGAGCTGACACCGCGCACTTCCGGAAGGACCCTTTCGCCTGAGGGCATGTTATATTAAGGCGTCATGCTCTGAATAGTGAACGTGACAACCACACACTTCCTGTTTTGGCGGGGTTATTTTTAGACATTTGAGATCTACAACTAGTTGATCGAAATGCACAGCGCCCGACTGGCCAGCAAAGCATTTCAAGCTAGTCATAGTAGTGTGCTATACAAGAGCAGTAATTCACTCCTTCAAACTGGGCAGCCTGCATTTCAAGCGTTCAAATAGAATTAAAAATAGGCAATTGGCTTGCATTCTTTCCAAAGCACTACAAAATCAACCAGGCATTCAGAATCCTATTGGCCTTTATGAATGTAAACAGGACAATTGGAAACACAAATCAGAATCTCGGAAGAGACTGTGGCTCAGATTTTCCAGCACTTAGCACAGAGTTAGCATCAAACTGTATTGGGATTTACTTTCCAATGCAAATCATGAATTGCACTGGGAAGAGGTCGAAAGCAGCCCTATGTGCTACTTTCACTCTGCGGACCTCGGGCGGCGCATGGCCCTTCCCATGCAACCACATGGGTTTTGATGCAAATTTCTGTCTACTAACATTTGCAACTCACACAGAGTGTAGGGTAGCAGGGTACTCAAGAACGAAAAAGCAGTGGCTAGTGGGGGCCAACAGGTGTTTGGACGAAAACCCTCACTCACCCGAGGGTGACATGCTGCACCATTGGGTTCCTCCAACATTTGGGAACGCAAGGCACTCAGTGTGGGCTACAAATTCCCTGCAGGAAAGGAGCAGGAATGTTTTAAGGAGCACGTCAATGTTAGAATACCTCTTGAGTAGAAGTGAGGGGCAGAGTGCAACAAAAAATGTATATTAAAACTATCTCAATAGGGACAACAGTTTGTATTACTCCATCCTAGAGGACAGGGGTTAAAAAGCAATGTGAGACAGGATTATGGATGTATACCCTGCGTGGTGGTCAACATGTTTCTGCCCCATTTGACATCAAATGTTCGAGGCATTCTTCAGGACCATGATGTTCAGTCACTCTGCTGAAAAAACGTGCACAAATAATAATAGTTAAAAATAGAAACACAGGCGCGTACCCTTGACCAACCATGTGCAGCGGCAGCAATTTGTTGGGTAGGTCAGGTGGCCCTATGAGCAATGTGTACGATCCGACTCTACCATCTACAGAGTCCCTCCACACGTAGATTCCTCTTACGTATGGAGGTCCTTCACCGTCTGAGACTCTGGTTGGAGGAACCCAATGATGGAGCATGTCACCCTCGGTTGAGTGAGGGTATTCGTCCAAACACTTGTTGTGCCCCCATTTCCCACAGTTTTTTCATTCTTCAGCACCCTGCTACCCAATACTCTGTGTGAGTTGTATATCCTTGGAAGTAGTATAGGATAGATTATTCTATTTTGTTGCTTATACTTCCTGTTTGACCCTTTGTATGGAGACATACTAACATGTGCAGGCAGTAATTTGCACCAAATAATTATGCTTCCTCGAGGCAGGCATAAGAGTAGAGTCTTTCCAACTTTGCAAGTGTGTTGACCTCTTCAACACATATAGAACGTGGGAAATGAATGAAAGCATAGTTTTTGTAATGGAAGGACACCCTTCCAGTACAAAGCCTATGCTTGACAGAATGCATAAACCCTTGCATTATGGTGCCATATTAACTGTGTTGGTGCACGGCACCCGCTGGAATTATAGTAGATATGGTTCTGTTTTTGTCACCCTTTGACTCAGCGCAGAAACTTTGGTTGCTGCGCTGTTTTGCACCAAAATGTAATACATCTACTGCTGATCCTTTAAAGTGGACAGACAGCAAACTATAATGTTTCTCCAATTTAATTAAATAAATAACTGATATCAGTAATTTGCTTGGTGCTTAGTTTGATGAGGAAGGGCAGTCTTATCAAAATTGTCTTTCTCTCTCCTCTATTAGAGTGAGTAATGATCAGTGACTATGCATACTTTGCCCGCACAAGTTTATGTACCTTATGAACATAGTACCACAAGGATTCTGCTGTTTCTGTGGGAGGAGAAAGTTGGAGTGAGAGCCATTTGCTATGAAATTGCCCAACTTGTTACAGGACTGAATGATAAAGTCAATAGAAATGGGTAGGAGACCAGAACCTAGCGAGACCATGGACAACTACATTGCTGAAGCCTCTGCACAGACATTACTCTATACAAGTATTATCAGAAGGGTCACCATAACAGTTAGAAACGCTGTGAATTAGGATAATGTGTGGTTTAATGCTAACTTTAATGCCAGATTTGAAGGATGCAGCTGAGCATAAGGCAGACAGGAGTGAAGAGTTACGTTTTGCGCTGTTAAAAAGAAACCAAACAAAGGAATAAACCCAAAAAACACTGAAACAGGCACACAACCAACCAGTCTACTTATACACCGACATTGGTGTCTTTCATCCTTCACTCAGACCATAATAGCCATCTTGTGAATACAAAATGGGTATCTTTCCTCCCTCATTCATTCCATAACAGGGCATCTTGTGAATTATACAACAGATGTCTTTCAATCCTCAATCTTGCAATATGCAACATATATATTTCAACTCTCACTCATCCTACTTTAGCATAGCCCCTTGTGCTTGGTAACCAGTGTGGACTTTGTAGTACCACCACGGGCCCTATTATGTAAAGGGCGCACTTCCCTGTTTGTGCCCAGTGCACCTTAAAACAGGTGTTCCAGTCACAAAAAGGTAAAGTACGCCCTATCACATAGATTGCACTGCCGTAAGGGCAGTGCATCCAGTTGAAAAATGGAGCGCCGTTGAAGCAGCTGCAATGTGTTTAACTGTGCAGGTGGCAACCCACCTGCACTTTTAAAAGGGATTTGAGATCCCCTTGCAGGCGGACCCCATTTACCCTATCCAGAGTGCTATCAGGGGACGTACTGCCAGTGCATCACCTTTTAGGTGCGCACCCTTGCAGGTTCTTTGCCTCTGCATTAGCATCTACAATAATGCGCAGGTGCAGAGGCAAAGGGATTCCCTCATTTGCATGGGGCCACGCCCCCATGCAAATAAGGGAATGCCCTCTTGAGAAAACGCAGGTGCTGTATGTGTGCCAGCACTTTCAGTGTTACAGAAGGGGCTGCACAAGCATCTGCGGCCCCTTCTGTAATACCAAAGTGCCCGGGAGCACGCAAAGCGGGCCCAAATGCCCGTTGCGCCCTTGAAGCACTTTGTAATTTGTAAAAAAGCTACAGGTAGCTTTTTTACAAGTATGTCTGGGTAGGTTCAGGAGACATCCTGTTCACTTGAAGGATACAAATATACATCAACAGAATACTACACCAAGAAATGTCTCTTCCCGGCTCAGTCCCCCAGTCTCAAATGGTGTAACTATTAGGGGAGGGTGAAAAATTTCGCAGAGTTTTGCCCACTCTGCATTCTGCTTGGAGCGCGGAGTTCCGGCAAAACTCCGCCAACTGTTGTATAAGTTTTTTGTATGTGGCTTGCCTATGTTAAGTAGGCGAGCGAGAATTTGCATCCCCAACCTCGATTTTCAATGCCAGAATGCCTCTCCTGAGATTGCTCAACGTAGGCGCCCATGGCAGGTCCTGACTGTTTGCGTCGACAAAGCTGCCACTCGAGTAGAAAATATACTCGAACGGATAAAAAATGTAGCGCCCTCTGGGAAGCCACGTGGTGCCATCTGTGCTGATTTTACAGGATGGAACAAGCTCTCTGCTCTGAAAATCAGCGGGAACAGTGCAACGTTGAATTCCGCCCGCTCGCGGATCTCTGCGGAATCCCGCTGAGGTTTTATGTAACCCACGGATTTCTGCGAAGATAAACACAGAGGGCCCGATTCACAAAACTAACTTAAGACAAAATCCTAAACTTACTTCCATTTTGGTATTCACAGAAGGCACTTACTCATTTTGGTATTCACAGAAGGCACTTACTCATTTCGGTAATCACAGAAGTTAGGAGTCCTAACTTTAGGACTCCTAAATGCCTTCTGTGGATACCGAGAGTCTTAAAATTTGGGTTTTTCTCAGTTTAGTAGTAGTAAAGTTAGGACTCCTTACTTTAAAACTACTAAATGCCTTCTGTGAATACCGAAAGACTTAAAATTGGGATTTTTCTCAATTTAGTAGTAGTAAAGTTAGGACTCCTAACTTTCGGATTCCTAAATGCCATCTGTGGATACCGAAAGTCTTAAAATTAGGATTTTTCTCAATTTTACTACCACTAAACTGAGAAAAATCCTAATTTTAAGACTTTCGGTATTCACAGAAGGCATTTAGGAGTCCTAAAGTTAGGAGTCCTAACTTTACTACTATTAAATTGAGAAAAATCCTAACTTTAGGACTTTCGGTATTCACAGAAGGCATTTAGGAGTCCTATAGTTAGGACTCCTAACTTCTGTGAATACCGAAATGAGTAAGTGTTTTCTGTGAATACCAAAATGAGTTAGTGCCTTCTGTGAATACGAAAATGGTTGTAAGTTTAGGATTTTTTATTAAGTTACTTCTGTGAATCGGGCCCAGAGAGTTCCGCCCACCCCTAGCAACTATGAGACCAACACTGCATGTGACATGAAATGGAGAATCAAACTCATAGTGAAGCAGAGACAAATAGAACACAAGCACAGCAAGATTCAGCAATTACCTATTATGACCACTGGTTTACTTTAAAAAAAATTAAGTCTCTCAGTTAAGCTCTTGGTGTTATGATAATGACCTTACTGCAGATAGCTGTAGAACAAAAAACGACTGTGCGTTTTAAATGTGTGGGGTGAGCATACATAGATGAACTTGATCTATTTATTTACCTATCTTGGAAACTATATTCTAAGAGCCATGCTAAATTGTAAGTTAGATAAGGAAGCTTGTATTGACTCTTGCTTATCTAGCAAATAAAATAAAATAATACAAATACCTCTTGACTTGATGGCTAAACCTCACTCACAATTCAGATTAAATATTGAGGCAGTTACAAGTCCCTTTTACCAATAAGAATTCTAAATGTCAAATTAGATTCCCACATGGCTACTGATTTAATAGTCAAAAAGCATTCAGAGCTTCGATGGAACAACACAAAGTAAGTTAGCAGGACATTTGGAATTTGTACTCACCTACAGGAATTCTGATAGGACAAGGGGTTCCGGAGTCTCTGCACATGTAACTATAGATTTTAGTGGTAAATGTGGGAGGGATACTGGGAAGTGGGTGGGAAAAGGGTCAGACTTACTACTAAAGGGGACGGTATAAGGGTTGAGTAAGTGGGATTTAGGGACAACCAAGGAGAGGTCTAGAGAGGGATGTCACCCACACACACAAGAGTAAGCCAATTACATTACTCTGGGGATGAAGACATGTCATTTACTTTTGTAGTAAGTTTATACTTGGAGATTGTGAATACCAAAGGTAGTAAATTTACAAGAAAAGTGTAAACTTACTCAAAAGTGTAATTTAGTGTAACTTACTTTTGTGAATCAGGCCCTCAGAATACTGAATGCCCTTTGACAATGTAATGATAATGACATCAGAACTGTGTCTGAACCAATGGAAGTGGGTCACCTGTCTCTGGGAAATAGAACAGAGTCTGTTTAATATGGTCTCAATATTAGAGAACTATTGAAATGCACTGGAAATATGTTTCTAAATTATCTTTCCAATTTCCAAAAACAAGTAGGAAAACTTCAAAAGAAAACTATGGAACCAGCAGAATATAGTAAGGAAGGTACCCTAATAACTACCCTTTGCCCCTCTCCTTCAACCTCTTTTTGAAAGCCGAAATAAAAAAAGTCCTACAATTTTAATTTCTTCATTCACAACTCTCACACACCAATACTACTCATTTATAGGGTCTAATCCCACCTTGAACTATTTGGTGCTGGTGAAGGACACCACTATGATGATGCATGCCCCTTAGTATGGTTGAAGGGATCCGTCCTTTTTAAAAGGAAATTCTGGTCAGTGATAAAAAATGACAGAGATCCAGAGAGTACCGCCTTCATTGCCCTGCGGGTGCCCCTCCCTGCCGGGTAAAGACAACGCCATCAACTTGTAGGGCGTGACACCACAGAACACATTACTGGATCGTCTCACCATCTAACAGCTGCTCATGCAGGCCTGGGCATAGTGCATATCGCTGTCCTAGCCTAGATCGGACGTCGGGCAGACAGTCTTGCTATGAATGGCAGTCACTAGGCCAGATTGCTATGCCTAGCAACTGCTATAAATTTCCTTTCAATGAGAAAAAACAGGTTTAGGAAGATTCTTACCCAGAGCGCCGGATTGATGGACACCCCTCTGGTTTCATCAGTGGTCCCACATACATCACTCCAAGCAACTTTGGACTTGGACCCTGATGTAAGCAAATTAGACCATATTCCGGAGGCAATAGAGGGTTCCCTGCCAATCCTAGGAGCAAAGATCGACACAGTGGCTGCCAACCTCACCCTACTTTGCGATGACCAGCGCAAGTTTATGGACATAGGGGCAGATTTATGTTAACTGGCGCATCCCGAGGGATGCACCAGTTAACGTGCGCCACAGTGCGCCACAGCTACGCCACCCATGGTGCGCCACATTTATAATGTGGCGCACCATGGTGCAAAAACGGCACAGATGCGTGACGCATCTGTGCCGGAAATGTGGCGCATTGCTGGAGTTGCGTCGCAAGTGCGACGCAGCTCCAGCAAGGCTCGGGGGTGCCCCATCTACACAATGCTGCATCAAGACCTACGCCTGCTTCAAGCAGGCGCAGGGTTTTGACGCAGCATTGGCCAGAAAGTGACTGAGTGAAATCTCATAGATTTCACTCAGCCACTTTCAGGAGGCGTTCCTGCGCAGGAACGCCCCCCCCTGCGCAGGAATGCCTCCTTATGGCGCAGGGCTTTACAACGTGACGCATCTCCTAGATGCGTCACGTTGTAAATAGGGCGCTGCAGTTGCGTCAAATAAAGTGACGCAATTCCGGCGCAAGGGCATCATAAATCTGCCCCAAAGTCTACACCAAGGACACAGCAAAAGCTGTGCTGACTCCCCAACTGAAGGACATGGCTGATCAAGGGCAAGTGCTAATGGAACCAATTCTCATTCCGGAAAGCTAGGCTGACGATGCAGAGGGACGCTTTAGAAGCAACAAATCCTGAGCGCACCGAGGGATTAGACTCTATGAATGAATGAATGAATGAGTGAATGATCGGTACTTATAATGCACAGCTACTCCAGCAGGAGTGCTAACAGTACACATATGTCTGCCCTACCAGAAGGCTTATCTCTGAAAAAGCCATGTTTTCAGCTCTTTTTCGAAGTGGATAAGATCTGTTGATGCTCTCAGAGCCACCTGTAGTTTATTCCATGCTTGGGATCCTAAGAAGGCAAAGGACCGATCACCTTTATGCACCAGGCGTGTCTTGGTGATGCATGGCAAATCGGCAGAGGATGATCTAAGTGCTCTGGAAGATGTGTATCGGCTGGCTCGCTTTCTAAGGTAACTGGTGCCCATGCCATGGAAGGCTTTGAAAATAAAATTACCATGGCCTTGAATTTTATCCGCTCCCTCACGGGAAGCCAATGTAAGGTCTTGAGATGAGGGGTCATATGCGACCTAGGTTTCTGTCTGAGAATTGCCCGGGCTGCAGAACTTTGCACTACCTGTAGGAGCTGAAGAAGGTAGTCCGGTAGTTCCAAGTAGAGGGCATTGGCATAGTACAATCTGGACGTGACCAGTGCCTGTACCACTGTCTTCCTGGAATCCGGAGGGAAATGCGGAAGGAATTTCTTCAACATCCATAGTAAACAAAAACAGGTTGCTACTAGGGCCTGAACTTGGGACCACATCGAGAGCTCATTATCATGTAGATACCCAGGTTCTTAATGGCAGATTGGGCAGCACAGGGAGGGGAGAGTTCTGCGGGCCACCATTGGCTCCAATTGTTCACAACAGGCTGGACGAAGAAGACAATCTTGGTTTTATCAGGATTGCAAAAGAGCTGGTCTGCCTTCAGCCATCTAAAAATGTTTGTGAGGCAGGATCTAATTGCATCCCCATTAAAATCTGTGCTTTTATAGCACGTGAAAATCAGCTGAGTGTCATCAGCATAAGAAATTACTGTATTCAACTAACATTGGTTACAGTCTACCCAGTCACCAGTGGGCCTATCGCATGCTTTGTGGTGGAGCAGTCCCACAGAATACCCACACGGTGATTTCCTACGGGAGCACAATTGCAGCTTATTCTAGGTAGGATCAAGAACAACTGCGACTGCGATCACTTGCTGCAAGCCTCTCCCTCCTAGGGTCCCATCACAATTGATAACTCTCAGGTGATGATATTTCCCGATTTCACCCTAGCATTGCAGAAACGCAGAACCACCTTTACCCCTATCAAGCAACGGCTACATGACTTTGGATTTAAGTGTGCACTGATTTTCCCAGCCAAGCTAAACATTTTGACAGCACAGCACCAACTTTCTTCACTGACCTTGGGAGGCTGCGGACTCACTAGACCACTTTTAGTGAGAACCAGGTGCTAGCCTGAACCTGCCCACAGATGATTGGCCACAGAGTAAGCCCAGGCGGCAGCGCCCTGGACGCTGTGGGTGGGGCATTCACACAACTGCACCACCCTCCAGGGACCTAGCCAGACAGGCCATAAGATCAGCAATGAATGAATGGAAGATGAGTCTTTAAGCAGGCTTTAAATGAAGCATCTGACGACATGCTCCAAAGGTGATCAGGATGTGAATTACCCACAGTTTAGACACCAGAAAGGAGAAGGTCCTACCTCCAGCTGTGGATCCGGACAGCAGCTGCCCTATGGGGAGATCAAGAGTCCTAATGTACAATCACTTAAGAAGATAGCAGGGAAAACACTTAAGCAATTGTATCTTGGAATCGACTACCTAGCGTGACCCTACAAACCGCAGATGAACTGCTCTAATGAGACTCACCCTATATTGAGCAGACGGCAGCTCATCTCCCACCTCCCCCCTCAGTTTGGCTAAGGAATTCCACTCCTGCGGCTGGCCTGAGGCTGTGCCCGCCACCTCCTGGCTGGAAGATCCACAGCATAAGAAAGAGAGTGACTGCTATCGCTGCCATTGCCGTAGTCCTTCCCTCCTCCATGAGCGTTGCTTGTTGGCCGAGATGCTTCGTACTCTAAAGGCTCAGACTTGGATACCATTGGATACCACGACTATAAGGCAGGCTTGTCATGACACCCCTAATGCATGTGCTTGTTCACTCATTGTTTTGCTTGGAACACCTATGTTCCAAAGGGGTACATTGTTTAGGTCAGCACATGTTTCTGTGCTCAACCGCAAATTTTGGGGAGGGAGTTCTAATTCCAATGAAAGCAGTAAAACCACATGTAACCGCAAGTTTACAGCATACATACCTAGCACTTGTTTTCCCTTACTCGAGCAAGGCTACCCCCATGGCCTTGCGGAACACCATTGTAATTTGAGGTCAGCAGGCAGATATAGCTTTGCTAGTAATCAAAAGAGGGATAAAGAGATGTTTAGGAGGTCCAGCACCCATGATCCTAAGAACATATATATATATATATATATATATATATTCGCTTCACAACTCACCAAGAATATTGATGAAAAACGGGACACCCAGAGCTGCAGTGTACAAAAGGTTTATTCGGCAGATGAACAAAGTTCCACGACGCGTTTCGCCTGCCGAATAAACCTTTTGTACACTGCAGCTCTGGGTGTCCCGTTTTTCATCAATATTCTTGGTGAGTTGTGAAGCGAATTGAACAGCCAGCTGGTGGCTGCAACGGGACCGCCCGCGTCAGCTCTTCTCCCAATACCAGCGGTGGTGGGATGAATATATATATATATATATATATATAGAGAGAGAGAGAGAGAGAGATAGAAGAGAGTGCTGTTTTCAACAGAGTACAGTGCTGAAGTATTCTTTTCAGAGCCTTCTTATTTAGGCACACCTGTGATAGAATTTTCATAATTTCTACTTCACAGGTTGGACCCCCCCCTTTGCACTTCAGTAGGTGCAGGAAAATTAATATGGATTGGCAACCCGCAAGTATATTCTGGTCTTGATCCTCGGTAGGATAGGTATATTTACCTGGTCCTGAAGAAATGCCATTGACCCTCCTGGCATGTAGGCATGAAACATGTTGACCTTTTGAGCTATCTCAGGACATTATTTTCGTAGATAGCCTCACTGTTTTTACTGTGTCAAGGGGATCATTAGAATAAACACCTGCCTTGATCCCCTTAGACTCTTTTAACTCACCGAGTACCACCCAACCCCCACCCCCTCACTTGTATTCACCATGAGAGTAGATTAAAATATATCCACTAAAGAGCCCTATTGAGGGGCCCGTCGAGCATTGCAGCACTTGCTCGAGGAGTGCCCTATGATGAAGCATGACACGACTTAGGTGTGTGAGGGCATTTAGATCTGACCATTGGGGCTCTCCCCGAATTCTCCTGTTTAATTCTGTAAATCCCCTGCTTGTCGGGCGTTTGGTTCCCTTCCCTCCCCTTTCTGTTGGGAACAGCACTCTCTTCCTTATAGATATATTTTTGCCACATGGAATAATAGAGGGATGGGTAATCCAATCAAACACTATAAATTAGATGCACAGCTGAAGCAGCGACGTGTTTCTATAGCGTTCCTGCAAGAGCCCACCTTAATGAGATTGAGGGCTGTAGGGTTGAAGATAAACGGAAAGGTAAATTCTACCACACGTCTTATTCTGCTTACGCCACTGGAACAACGATCTGGATGAGTCTTAGTACGCCCTTTGCAATTACTGACAAATAGATTGATCCTGGAGGGCTTCTCAGTGGTCACTTAGATGTCCAACTACTAGTCCTGAGTAGCCTATACTTCCCTAATATAGATCAATCCTAATTTTGGGATCCCCTGTCGAGAGTGCTGGCTGACTAGGTAGATGCCTCTTGGATGTTGCTGGTGACCACAAGTGTGTGCTCGATATAAACCTTGACTGCTCACACCTGCCCTTACCAGGAGCCCTTACTGTTCACAATGCAAAGGCCCTGAAATACTGGCTTAACCATTCGCTCCTGATGGATGCCTGGTGCGCTCAGAACTCTGGAGCTCTTGAGTAGTCGTACCATTTCCCCATGCAAAACCTACATGTTTAACTGGATCGCATACTTTGGTCCTCACACCTACAGAGGGCCATTTACGTGACTTAATACACTGGAAAAATGACCTTGTACCATTGCCCTTTAGAGACTGGGCTTTATTGGGCCACAATACCTACACCAATCCATACCTGGAGGCTGCAGCCCTCATGGCTGGAGGATCTAGTAGTTCGGGATGACCTACGATGGGAGATAGTCAATTATTTTCAGAACAATGAGGCTTCCACCAACTCAGGCCTCACTGAATGGGAGGCCTTTAAAGTCGTTATAAGAGGAGCTTCTCTCCGTTCCACTATAGGGCTGAGGAAAATATTCTATTTGGAACTCCAACTAGTAGAGCGGCAGTTACGCATGCTGGAAAGGAATTATAGTGCTGGCCTCACTGAAGAGAGCGAACTGAGTGGGATGCGTAAAACTCATGCCTGATAGAACGTATCAGGTGCCTCGACTACATGAGGTTTGCTGAATTACAACATGCAACAGGTAATTGGGCAGGGAGATTATTTGCCGGACTCATCAAACCACCACTTTTAGATACCCCAATTACAAACTTAGTTATTCTCAGTAGGCAACTGGTTCAATCACATGTGACACATGCTTAGCTTTTGAAGAACACTGCGACAGTTTATATGCTCCTACACTCCCTATCGACCAGCTGAGAGCGAAAGAATTCTTAGCAGACCTTCCCCTCTCTTAAATATCTCCTGACCAAAATAGAGGTTTAACTGAGCCACTCACAGAACAAGAAATAAAAATGACTATATGGCAATTGGCTAACGGTAAGATATCGTAGTCAGATGGGCTACTTACAGACCTTTATGCCACTTACACAGCATTACTGGCCCCCAAACTGCTCACACTAATCAACTCGACCGACATAGCTGTCTCCCTCCCTGCTACCACCGAGAAGCGCTGGTCACTTCTATTTTGAAGCCCAGCAGAGACCCCACAGCCCTGAGGGGCATGTTATCAAGAACACAGTTAAAATTATCGCCGCTTTAGCGGCAGGAATCTGCCGCTAAAGCAGCGATAATGGGCTTGATAATATGCCCTTGTGAATTCCCATAGAAGCCCAGGTTCACACCAGAACACCGTTCTTCCTGAACTGGCCCATACAGATCAGAGTGGATTCATTACATCTCGCAATATGTCCTTGAATTTGGGGCAGCTATATCAAATCATAGACCAATCCCCTGCGACCATGCCCCATGCAGCCTGTTTTGCTATAGACATAGAACAAGCCTTCAGCACAATATGCTTGGACTATATCTATTTTGCATTGACCCAGTTTGACTTGGGACCTAACATAATAGGCTAGACACACCTGCTTTACTTAGCAACTACTGCGCAAACACAGACAGGGAGACACACTTGGGAGAAATATACTATTGCCAGGGTCACCAGGCAGGGTTGCCCATTGTCATCTATCCTTTTAGCTCTGGCCCTCGAACCCTTGGCTGCAAATTTGAGAGTCCTGGGTGTTGAGTTGGGGGATCTGTGTCAATGGAGAGACATATATCCTCTCGCTATATACCAAGATAGTCGAACCAATCTGACGAAAATCAGCAAATTATTGCCTCGTTTTCACAAGGCTTATGGAGTTTTGATTAATTATACTAAATTATGTTTATTTCTATTCCAATCCGCTGAGCTGCAATGTCCGTTAATCCTGGGAGGCCAGAAGCTCAGATGGAGGAGCCACACATTCATATATTTAGGTGTCAACATATATCATGTAGAATAAGACACAATAGAAGGTAACTTACACCGAGCCATAAAGTCACTGCACTCTCAATTATTCTTCTGGATGAAATTGGCCCTATCGGTGGCCGCTTGCATAGCACCTTTCAAAATGGTTATGCTCCCATATCACCTACACTATTTTGCCAACCTTCCCTTTGTATTACTCGCGAGTGTGTTCAAAGAGCTTGATATGCAGTTAGGGCGGCTGTTCTGGGCTTCAGGTACATTCAGGATAGCATTTAGCAAACTGAGACTACCCATGGACAGGGATGACTAGGAGCACCAGACTACCAGAAATATTACAACGCTACTAAATTACAATGGGTGGCCCGTTGGCTGGAGGTAGGCATCATCCTGATGACAACTTGATGAAGGGGACTTACATAGGTTGTTCTTCCCAGGCCAGTGTCTTCGTCCTTTACTTCCACTGCTCCCTACCGCTGCATGGTGCTGTTGATAATTACCTTTAGAATGTTCACTAGTAGGCGCTGTCCCCTGTGCTCCAGAAAATCCACTTAAGGAACTGGGGATGAGCAATGCTTCACTGACCAGCCGCGCACCACAATCTTGAGAAAATGCAGGTATAGACACACTGGAGGACATTTACCCCTAACAATCCCTGATAACATTTACCACTTTAGTGGAGCAATGGGACCTCCTACATGGCCAATTCTTTCTCTATGATAGAATTAAAAAAAACTATAATATTACTGGCAAGGGGCTACCACTGAACCTCCCACGCAAACATTAGTTCAAACACTATACAAGATATGATCTGGACGATGCATGATAACATGGTGGAGTACAGCTGGGTTGAGCCTACAGCCCCTCAGGGATAAATGGGGCACAGGTCTGGGATGATGCTTACATGATAAAGAGTTGGTAAAGTCTTAGCTTGAAGTATCATGCAGAGCTTGATTAAATTCATACAATTTAATATCCTACATAGAGCATATCTTACCCCCAGTGCACTCAGCTGGATGTTCCCTTCCAAACTTGCACATTTCCCCCATTTCCAGGTGGAACTAGATGACTTCCTACACATGATGTTGACTTCCGCCAAAATATGAGCTTACTGGATTGCACTATCAGGAGAATTAACACAGGTTACTGGTCAAGATGACTTCCACTAGGAGGATGGCCGCCTATTACGTGATTACCTCGGGAGGGCGTAGCTTATATGGCAAAAATGGCAGCCGCGTTTTAGTAAGGCTCTGCGCCAATTGCCCTGGCATCCTTCGTTAATCCTTCACCCCCATGCCATCTGCTAATGACACGATGCTAATGCACCTGCCCACACCGCCGTGATTCCATTGGGCCATTTGGTTGCAACAGTCAGATGATGGAGGCCGGTTTGAGGGGGCCGGAGCCCTCAGGTGCGGCCTGTGCTGAGACATGACCAAACGGAACAGACAGATAAACACTGAGGTGCCTGCCTTCCGCCATGCTTTTGGGTGAACCATCTGGGGCATCGTCCCTACGAAGTGATGGGCTTACCTTCATTTCTCCCTCCTGTTGCCAATGGTGGAGTTCTCTGTAACCAGATGGTGTGCTTCATCGGGACTCCCTCGGGGGACCCCATGCCTGATGCTGGTGCCTGGCCCATCCTTGCGGACAGCCGGTACACTTAACAGGCCTGGACGGGGCCATAGACACCCACCTGCACCACCTTTCAGGTGGACGCAAGGTCTGCCCCCCACTGTGGGAGCCCATGGAGGCTCCAACCTCTCGTTGCTCTCTACCTCTTCTCCTGTCTGGAGGTATGACTGAGCTGGCCCAGCTGATGCAGACCGCCGGGCTTACTGCAAGGCTGCAGCTTCTTACTACAGAGCCCTCTGGGACACTACGTCTCAGGCAAACACAAGACGGGCCCTGGTCAGTGGTGATGTGAATCAAAGTGCACACTGCAGCACATATAGAACGAGGAATATGTCTCTCAGGATTGTGTTTGTGCAGGAAGGTGCACCTTCAAAGGCACCCTTGCACCATGGTTCAAGAGTACCTGTGTTGGTGCTAGGCTGCCGAAAGGGCACCAGCACAGAGGAAAAGGGAGGATTACGCTGTATTCACTTTAATACAGCACATCCCTGTCCTTCCCCTGTCATGCAGCGCAGCACAGCAAGGTGACTTGCTGTGTTGCACTGCATGACAAGTTTGTCATTTGATAAATCTTTACCAAACTTTCCACAAAAAAAGTTAAGCCAACTCAGGTCCTTCATGAAAAGTTTCAGGGTAGTCCCTCTAGAAGGGGCTGACAAAAGGGGGTGTGGGGTCCAAAGCTTGTTTTCCTCATGCGGTTTTCCATAAGAAAATTGAACAGTACTACGTCAAATCGACTAAACAGAATTACATCAGTTTGGCCGAAAGCTAGATCTTTACTTTTTTGTGAGTTGGTCTCAATCTGTTCAGTAGTTTTTGAGAAATGAAGGTTCAAAATGTGTATATCTATAGCATCACAGTGATTCCCTGGAGAACATAGGGACTTGAAGCTGAAAACACACAATCTAATTGGTTGGCTGCAAGATGAAGAGAAAGTTGTGGTTGTCAATTTTATGACTCGGGGACTTAGAAATGCACAAAAAAAAACAAAGGGTGAAGTGACGTTATAGTTACGTATGGTTACAATATCTTAATTTACGTCAAATAAAACAGACACATTTACTGAGAAAACCAACCAAGGTCTTTGTGTATGGCTTTTAACCATTCGAAGATGCCAGCCTGTGCTTGCTCATGCATACACACAGACGGACATCTTTAAATAAGATTCCAAGATTACCCCTGTTTCTGTGCACATGCTAGGCACGGAAAGGTGACCAACCTTCAAAAGTTTGTAAAACGTAATTACGAAAACATCCAAAGAAGGCTGGTTCTGCGCGCACATGTTTGCAAAAGCAGAGGTGTCCATTATTCTTTTTATTTTCTTTTTCTAATAGAAATTTACAAAAACTTTAAAAAGAACCAACACTGGCCAACACCAGCCTTGTTGGCTTTGCCAAAACTTTTTAAGTAATCTCGCCAAGCCACGAAGAGAGCAACCTGTCCAACAGGATCAACTGAAATACTGATCTCAATTTATCTTGCACTAATCTTGACTTTGCAAACTGATGTAAAGACTGACTGAGCATAGTTTTCTTAAGTTTAACTAACAGCTGTGCTTACAAAAAGCACCTTTGCTTTGGGTGACAAGGGAAAATTAATCTTTCTTTGACCACCTAGTGCATCCCACTCTTTCTTGCTTCTGTTGTCATGATGTCCTCTGCTAGAGACAATAAAAGGCGAGGCGGATACGGTGAGAGGTTTCATACAAAACTTGCAATGTTTGCCCATATTTCCGCGTGCATTCCTCCTCCCCTGTTCCTCTTGTGTTTTTGCGATGGTGCAAGGTGGTATCTACATTCCAAGATGCAACGCCTTTTTTTCTTTCTGCACCCTTGCGGCCACCTACCTCAAGCATTTAGAAATATAAAATAGGCACATTTTGAACAAAAGATGCATATTAACCAATTTATCCACGGAATTGCATAGCACACTGCGATTTTTTT
The DNA here is from genome assembly GCF_964263255.1 of Lissotriton vulgaris. NCBI lineage: Eukaryota > Metazoa > Chordata > Amphibia > Caudata > Salamandridae > Lissotriton > Lissotriton vulgaris. The sequence continues at coordinate 429,626,545 of NC_141687.1, forward strand.
TTATGTGGCCAAGCCTGGATTGGGAACCAAAAGCAGCCCTAGCTAAAGTGTTCAAACCAACCCTGCTCCTTTCCTCCTCACTCTCTTTTCTCTCTTTCTCCTTCACCCTATTCTCTCTCTCCTCGCTTCTCTCTCTCGTCTCTGGAACTCCTTCCCTACTGCCCCATGGCGTAAGGAACTTGGAGAAAGTGAGAGAGGCGCCACTGCAGCAGTGGTCCTAAAAATCGTCTAACAAATGCTCCACCCCACCGGGGAAATACCCAGTGGGAAAAACGGACAGTCCGGGCCTATGCGACGAATGAGGACATCGCCTACAAATTGGCATGTTTTAATCCTACAGAATGACTGGTACTACTGAAGAGGGACGAATGGGGCTGGTTGCAGCAACCATTAAAGAGGACGCCCACTGCCCCGGCTACACTGGAGGCCGTAAACAGAATGCCACGGCTTCATACTGTGTACAAGAGTGTGACTTGAAACAGTAGGTATGTTTTACCAGACTTCCTGACAGGCCCCACCTACAGAGCCGTTATGATTGGGCAGTGATCACAACTGATCTTCCCTAGATGTACTGGCCTTTCAGAGACACTGGCCTGCGCAAAACGTCCCTTCACCTCAGGCCCAGTGCTAGGAGTTCGGCTCACTTGGTAAACTAACATTCATCAGCCTGCGGGGAATGCAGCATTTTCTGCAGATAGGGGCAAATTTATGAGGCATACCGAAGAAGAATATGCCGCCTTTCAGTGAGATGGTGCAGGGGTGTCGAACAAGGCCCTTTGCACCTGCGTTGAACCCCCTGCGCTATGGTGATACTGGGAGCCAAGTCCAGGTATTTCAGGCGAACTCTCTGCATATGTTGGTCCCAGGCCCTCTGGCAGCTCGCGCGCCTCTTCATACTTTCTATCAGAAAGCTTTTTAAAAGAGCTCATGGAAAGCGACAGAGAGAGAGAGAGAGAGAGAGAGAGAGAGAGAGAGAGAACGAGGGTGTGTACCTGGCCGTGTGTGTCTGTGTGTGTGTGTGTCTGCGTGTCTTCCTCTCTCCTTTCTCCATTTCTATTTTAAGGCCCTGCTCATTAGGAAAGTGGCGTCCCCTCCACGCACCCCCTCCCCAACCTCGGTATTGTCGTCGCCAATTAGTGCATTGTCGGGACGCACAGTGCAGTTACTGTAGCCAGTGGATGGGTCGCTTTTGTGCGTCTCCACTCGGCCGTGGGGGCAGTCAAGATTCATTTAAGGCCTCACGCAACATGGACCAAAAATGCCATCAAAAAAAGCACAAAAAAGATTTCAGGAAAAAAAAGTTTGGGAAGGCGCAGCGCTGTGAGGGGAACGGAGAACAAAAATTATATACTATTCAGGAGTTTGCCTCAACCCATGAAAGGCCCAGTTGCCAGCGTGTCGTATTGAAGCCTCTTTCTTAGAACACAAAACGCAGCCAGAGCTTAACAGTAATTAGTGGTCTAACTGTGCAAAGACCACGGTGCCTCTCCAGTGGATTGTTCAAACTTCTGCGTTTCCCCCCTTAAGAAATGAGGGGAGGAAAAAGGGCCCTCCTTTCCCCCTCCGCAGTCTGCAGAAATGCATTCAGCTGTTCTCTTTTGACCGGCAAATTGGATTTTATTCTCCAAAGCTTGTAGCCAATTATAGAGAGCATTTCGCTGAAAGAACGTGCCATATGTGTAGATTTTGAGTCAAAGTTTTGCTTGTTTCCCATTGCTTGAAAGAAGCAATGGCAGTGTGTCACTGGTATAGACTTTTGTTGCTAAATTGTTTCACTTTGGGTGTTGTAAATCGCTGTTTCTTTTGTTTGTTTTAGAATTTTAGCATTCTTTCACTTTTTTTCCTACAGGAAAGTTTGGTCTTTTGAGGAGTCACCAGTCGCTGGGATGGCTGTATTAATCAGATGGGAGGGACGAGGCGGGAGGTGTTGTGTTGGAAGAGAGATGTGTGCCTGCCAGTTTTGCTTTTGCAAGATGCAACATCAAAGAGCTGTCATGTTCTGTGCCACAGGCTGTCTTTAGTGCGGCTAATGCTTCGTTAGTGCTCGACCCCGGTTGTACAGCTCCAGGGGTAGCCATGTCCTCCTCCACAATGAAAGACAATGAGGCAATGCCATAAAGTGGACTGAGCGTGGGCACATTTAAAAAATAAAAAAAACATTGCTGGCAGGAAAGCATACGCTGGACATCCCAGTTCTAAGGAAAGTCATGGAAAACAAAGATAATCTGCTAGTTATAAACTGGTTGTGGTGGGATAACAACAACAACATAGTTGTTCATGACGGGTGTTATCAATTATACTATGGAACAACTGGAAGAGTAGGTTGGTTGAAAAGAAATATCAATAGTCATGCAGAAGACCATTTCGAAAAATCTAGTTGACTGAAACTCGCCTATGAATAAATTATGATCTGCCATTATATATGAGCTGTTTTGCTGGTGTGCTGAAACATGCACCCCAGGCATACTTAATTGGGATAATTTAGTGATACATGATCTGCACAGTTCACATATATTTTGATTAAGATTAAACACGTTTTACTTTTATTACCATGTCATGGCACACTAAAGGATGGATGCAAATATTTCTAGTTTTGAGGGGTAATAATGTACATGAAGGTTCAGGGATGTTGGCCGTGGATGCTATTGGAAGATGCTCACCCTTGGTCCCACAATGCTAATGTGTATCATTGAGTAGCATATAAGGAATTGGGAAATAGAAGAGAAAGCAGATAAAACAGAGGTTCTACGACAATACGAATCTTACAGCAGTAAAGGGTTAGAGAAGTACGGAGCCTTCAGACCAACAAATAGTTGCTTGATTAGAAGCAAGCACAGCAAGTGGAACAATAGTGGTGAGAAGCTGAGGAGAGCAGAGCTGCCCCAGAGGGAGGTATGAAATAAGGCAAGTATCAGCAGCAGTTTGGTAAGTATTATACCAAGTATCAGTAGGCCTATGGTATGTGCTTAAGAGGTAGGTTCCTCAACAACAGTTGCTCTGTGAGGTTGCTCGAGCACAAATACGCGATAGCAGGTGAATTATAGGAGAGAAGTATGGAACAGAAGCAGTGAAGTAGGAGGTCTGACAAACATGACTGAAGTCTTCTCAGACTAATACAAGAAGAATGCAGAGATAATAAAAAGAACAAGGTTATGCTGGCAGCTAGTAAAAGAGTTGATTGAATTGTCGAAGTCGATAAATATCGAGTGACATCTCTGGATAGAAAGAAGTAGTGTGAGAACTTGCTACGAAGCACATGATGCTGATAATCACGAAGAACTGGATTTACGCTTTTAAATATATGCCAAAAAAACACACAGATGATGGACGAAATGCAGAGCAAATCAAACATTCACCCCCTAGTCAATAGATCTGGTTTAAATCCATATTTCTTTTGCTCACCTTTCCACCCCAGTTTAGACCCAGCAATATGCAAATCAGTCTTGACCCTGTGCCTCTTCAAAACAGTCCAACCAAAACTGCCAAGCCAGGTCCTCCATGGACCGGAAACAAGCATCCTGGGACCGGTTTCGGGGCATCAGCCAGGCTAGCTTGAATTCAGTGACACAGTGAGCCCGGGACCCACGTCTTGCCATACCCAGCGAACTTAGGGCAAGAAAGCAAAAAACACACAGATGATGGACGGAATGCAGAGCAAATCAAACATTCACCCCGAGTCAATATATCTGAGTTAAATCCACTGTTCTTTTGCCCACCATGCCACCCCAGTTTAGACCCAGCCATATGCAAATCAGTCTTGACCTTGAGACTCATATGAACAGTCCAGACCGAACTGCCCAGCCAGGTCCTCCCTGGACCGGAAACAAGCATCCTGAGACCATTTTCGGGGTATTACTCTATATCAGCCAGGCTAGCTTGAATCCAGTGACACAGTGAGCCCGGAACCCACATCTGGGCATGCCCAGCGCACATAGGGAAAGAAAGCAAAAACAATACACAGATAATAGACGGAATGCAGAGCAAATCAAACATTCATCCCAGTCATGCCAGCATAGACCTAGAACATTTTCCCAAACTAGAGTAATATTGGTAAAAATAAACGGAAAGCTGTGTGATGATATGGCTAGGAATTAATGGTCAGAGTGGAAAATTCTGCCTCTCTGGCAATGGAGTAGCCAGGCATGTATTTGTGATGACTGGATAATCCCTATTGACTATTCAGATTTTTTGCAGTTGCAAGCGTTGGGTTGCTGTTAATGCAAATATTCAAAGGAGGCGTGAAGCATACAATGCCCAGCTAGAGATGTGCTTAAGGTTTTTATTCAAGTGGCTATGGTACTAGAAATAAACATTAGTAAAGAACTAGACATCTGAAACAGGAAGTATTATCTCAGCCATATTAGAAGAAGAATAAACAAGCACAGGAGCAGCTTCATACATAGTAGTTTTACAATATCGATGGGATACGGACAGTTCCCTACTCTAAAAATATATTTCTCACATAAGCACTCCAACATACCGCCACCACCAATTAATAATCCTGTTGACAAAGTAATACTTGAAATGGTATAACTGACGGAAAATAAACAGAATACCACGCTGAAGAATACTTTGAGAAAATCAAGTCAGTAGAAAAGGAAATTGACACATAACAATGATCCTTTTGTAGAGATGTTCATAAAGCTATCACCCAAACACATTGAATATTTACTGAATATTCTGTTAGGATCAATTAAATAGTTAGTGAGAGGAATATATTCTAGTGACTAAGGGGGCTTCAATCTATTTTATTTTTTATTAAAGCTTTTGATTATTACAATTTTACCAAAGCCAAAAGCAATGCAACACACAGAGAACACCTTTACACAATTTCTTTAAAAACCCTTAAAATATTTTATATTTATACAACACACATTTGGGGGTTAATGCACCTCATCAATTGCGAATACATGTTTTTAAAAATCTTTTCTTTAAAAAGGAGACTACATAAGAGAATGCTGTTGAATATGGAAAGTGACACACCATTAGTAAATCACACAAAAGGTTCAGCAGAAGAAATTGTTATTCATTAAGGTACGTTTATGGAAAAGAGCCAGAAAATCATGCCCTCGGATTGTATGAAAACATATTATGTTCTAAAGATCTTTTACAAAAATATCACTTGATTGGAGTTATTAATTGAAATTCTTCCCCAATGGAGTAATATTTTTGTAAATTATATTTAATCCATGTTATTTATGTCATATGATCATTTTGTTATCGATATTGTAACATACAACTAAATGCACCTGTATTCATGAGTACATAAAACGGAGGCAGTGTATATTATAGGAGGCAAAAAACGTCCTTTAAATTTCGGCAAGAGAGAAAATTAAAAAACCTTGCCCAACTGATCTAGACGGTCTTAACATTACTGGGGTAAGTATGTTGAAATGTCTAATATTTTCCGTTATGTTTTTTTGGCATGTTACTGTTACTTTGCAGTCATTACATCATAATACTAGTTACCTTGTTTTTATATTGAGGTAACCTGTATAAAGGGAATTGCTACATCGTGTTACTTTACTTCAGGAGCCATTAGATTTCAATGGTAAATGTACATAGGTAGAGCAAGGACTCTAGAAATAAGACGTTTTTAGGATTCGGGATGGGTAGTGTTTGGGTGTAGACAGGGATTTTTAAGGTTCGGGCAGGGGTAGTGTTTAGTGGTAGTAATAGTATATCAGGTTTCAGTGATGTGTGGGGTTCAGGGCCCATAACGGTGTTTTAGGGTTTCAGGAAGAGTTGAGTTTAGAGCTAGTAAAGGGTCGTTAAGGTTCAGTCAATAGAGGTGTTTAAGTACTAATATGTGGTTTGGAGGGTTTAGGGATGGGTATTGTTTAAGAGGAGTAAGAAGTTGTTAAAGTCCAAAGATGGGTAAACTATGGGGTAGTAGGGAGTTAGGGTGATGGGGCACTGGTGGGTATTCTTTTCTTTTTGTGTAGTAAGCATTTAAGGAGAGAGGATTAATAACACTGAAGTGTTGGGTAATTTCTTTAAGGTTCAGGATGTGCACTTTATTTCTGGGGTATTGGTATGTATTTATTTATATTTAGTGTCTTAGGTTTTAGGGTTGGGTTGCAAGGATGATAGTGACACTATGTGGGTAGTGTATTATTTTTCTGTAGTTATTTCAGGGGCGGGCTGGGGACTAACATTTATGTATATAGATTATCAATTTTTAGGGTTTTGGGTGGCTATTTTTTTAGGAGGTTGTATTTATGTTAATTATTCTTTAGAAGTTTAGGGGCCCATTATTTATGGCGGGCAGATTGCCCCCGCCAGGCTGGCGGTAGCCACCGCCGGCCTGGCGGGGGCAATCCGCCCGCCATCCTCAGCTAAATGCCCTCCGCCATATTAGTTTGGGGGGTTGACCGGGGTGGACGAAAAGACCGTCTGCCGCTTTTCCGCCCCGGTCACCTTGCTACCGGGGCGGAAAAGGTCAACCATGGTGGCGGTGTCTTTTGACACCGCCAGCCATATTAGGATGGCCCAGGATAGATGCCTTTCTGTGGCGGATGCGGTCTTCACTTTGGGGGCCTCCTGCGGGCCCCCCGGAGTAAAGGAGAGGTGGGGGTGAAGGTACCCCCCTGCATTTGCATTAACAAAGCGGCAGGCACCGCGCGGTGCCTGCCGCTTTGTTAATGCAAATGCATTCGTGCATGTTTAGCATTGTGGCGGGCAGTGCTGAGAGCTCCGCCCGCCACAATGCTAAACATGCAGGATGCGCCCACCACAGTGGCGGGCGCATCCTAATGCCCCCTACGGGCTACACGTTATACTATATATTTCCATATTGTGCATTTTTAATTAACTGTACACGTACATGCTCCATTTTAATTATCATAAATATATTTATTAACATTAATAAAAAATAATTTTCGTTGATGTTTTTAGAACTTAATTTGTCATTAAGTATATTAATAAAAACGTACAAACTATGCTTAAATAATTGTGAAAATGTTTTCCACAATTTCAATCACATTTTTCTATTATTTTTACGTTTTTCACGGGTTTCAATAAGATTTTATAGCAGAAATTAACCTTTTTTGATTTTCCCACCACCATTCTTTTAAAGATTTTCCTGTTGATGAGTCTGTTTCTTGTTACGTTATGTTATGTTAAAAGTTTATAGAGCGCTCACATCACCCTGAGGCATCGCAGGGCTTTCCAGATAGACGTATAACCAAAGGTGGATTGGGGAGCAAGTAGGACTGGCCAGGATTAAAACGGGTATGCTTTAAACTGTTTCCTAAAAGCGTTGTAGCTTGTTGTTTTCCCGTAAGTCCAGCGGGAGTTGATTCCAATACTTGGGTGCCAAGAACGAGAATGATTTATCTCCCGTCCGGACCAACCGAATACGGGGGATCTGGGGCAGGTCCTGGGCCCTTGATCTAAGGTTATTGCTTGGAATATATTTACATAGTTTATTCCGTAAGTACACTGGGCCAGTATCGTTTACTGCCTTATATGTTAGACAACAGATCTTAAAGCATGACCTTTTTTTTACTGTCAACCAGTGTAGCTTCTTCAGAAGCGGAGCTGAGGGGGAGCCTGCCGGTTGGTTAAGGATCATTCTAGCGGCGGTATTCTGCACCACCTGCAGCTTAGCCAGGAAAGTCTCTCCGACTCCCGCCAACAGGGCGTTTCCATAGTCCAAGCAAGAGATGATCATTGCTTGTACTAGGGATCTCCGATAGGGGATGGGAATGTAAGGGAATATTTTCCTCACAAGTCGGAGTGCATAAAAGCATTAACTTGTCATAGAAGAGACTTGGGCTTTCATGTTTAGGGCTTGATCCAGCTTTAACCCCAGACTTTTTACTGATCCTTTAGGGGAGAGGGATACGCCTAGCTCCTGTGGCCACCAATCCTCTGACCAGACATCTATTGCTTTCCCCAACAGCATCAGCTCTGTCTTGTCCGGATTCAGCTGAAGACAATTTGCTGTCATCCAGTTCGCGATGGTGATCATGCCTTCGGCAAAGCGAGCTTTATTGAGAGTGGGGTTCAATCTGATGTTAAATATCAGCTGTGTATCATCTGCGTAAGAGACAATGACAAAGCCTAGTTGCTTCACAATCCTGGCCAGTGGGGCCATATAAATGTTGAAAAGCGTAGGGCTCAAACAGGAGCCCTGCGGGACGCCTCTACCCAAATGCCTTTTGCTTGATGTATAATGCCCCAGCATCACTGTTTGGAATCGCTCTGACAGAAAGTCGATCAGCCATTTAAGTGCCACCCCCTTTATTCCTGAGGCCATGAGTCTCTCCGCCAGCCAAGAATGCGAGATGGTATCGAAGGCTGCGGAGAGATCGAGTAAGACTAAGATTGCTGAGCCACCTGCGTCGATAGTCTGAGGGAATCTGTTACTTCCAGAATTGCTGTCTCAGTACTAAACCCTGGCCTGAATCCTTATTGCGAGGGATCCAGGAGTTGGTTTTCTTCAAGGTAAGTACTGAGTTGTCGGTTAATAATCCCTTCCAATACTTTACTCAAGACAGGTAACAGGGAAATAGGTCTATAATTTCCCGGTATAGAAGGGTCCGCCGCGGGCTTTTTCAAAATAGGGCGAACAAAAGCTTCCTTCCATGTTAATGGGTTGGAGCCAGTAAGTACCGACCGAATTAAGATGTATGTAATCGATTGGAGGCTGCTAGTTGCTAGGAGTGTCATTATCCTAGGCAGGCAGATGTCCAGTGGGGACCCAGACTTGGCCATGGTCAAGCCTTTCAGAACCTCCTCTGTCGTAATTAATGTGAAGCTGCTCAAAGAGCATACTACAGTTTCATCCTGCTTCTCTAGCCTACTAAGTACCCCTTCATTCTGCGGGGTTAATAGGGGAAAGTTCTCGTCGATTTTTTCGATTTTATTATGAAAAAAGTTTGCTAAAGAGTCACATAATTCCTGTGACACCATCGGGGCTTGACTACATACTTTAGGGGACACAAACTCTTGTACTATCCCAAACAGTGCTTTAGCGGAGTTGCTGGTGCTCTCAATCTGGGTTGTAATGTACTGCCGCCTAGCCTCTTTTAGGTTCAGGTGGTATTTGGCTAATGTCTGTCTATAAGGCATTTTATTTTCATTTGTCTTATTTGCGCGCCAACTTCTTTCATGGCCTCTGCAAAAGGCTCTTTCTTTTTTTAATTCCCTTGTATACCAAGGGGCCTATGCCCAACTGATCATACCACTCTGCTTCTGCCTGGGAATAATCGTATCCAATGCGGTTTCCAAAGCGGCGTTGAAAGCTTCCAATTTAGCACCTTCCTCATAGACATGTGTAATGGGGCCCGGGGCAAAGACTTCATCGAAAGATTCTGCTGTAAGTTTATGCCATTTCCTACCCAGCTTAGAACATGTTAAAACAAGGCGGTTGACTGCATATGAGTATGCGTGCTGCACCCTAATCTCGATCAAAGAGTGATCTGTCCAATGGAGAGGTTTGGGAGTCTTGCACATGAGCTGGTCCATGTTAGAAAAAAACAGAACCAATCGGTGACCAGCAATATGAGAAGCACCTTCTGCTTTTGACGTTAATCCCATCTGTTCTAGGGAGGATAGGAGTTTATTCACCTCTGGATCTGTCTTATTTTCCCCATGAAAATTAAAATCTCCCAATAGGATAAATCTGTGTGTTGCCAATACATACATAGCAATGCGTTCCTTCAAAAGATCAGTAAATTTATCTTTTGGTCCCGGAGGCTGGCAGATTAAGGCGCCATACCAGCAGTCCGATGCAGACACTATAACCTTAAAAATCCCGAGTTCCAGGCACTCATTGCTAATTGTGGATATCCAGTTCACCCCCAAATGCTTTCTAAAAGCTATGGCAATCCCTCCTCCTGTTTTTATTTCTCTATCAAGATGAATAAACTTGTACTTCTCAGGTATGGCCAGCGTTATTGCCGGTTGATTCGCCGGATTTAGCCATGTCTCTGTAAAGAAGCACAGGTCTGGATCTTGTGTGTCAAGCATGTCCCATATCTCATACGGATGTTTCACGAGGGATCTGACGTTACACAACAGAAGCCTCTGAGAATTCTGTTTCCTGGAATGTAATTCAAGTGTTTTATCCCTTCTAGTTGATCCCTCAGGTGGAGCAACCATTTGAAACTGACAGGACCTGCAGCTTACAGGTCCTTCCAGTGCATGGGCTAACTTCTGACTACAGTTACCCGGCCGCCCTTTCATTGTTATTTATTTTATTATTTATTTAGCTTATAAGGCGCACAGCTACCCGCAGTGGGTTTCCCGGCTCCAAGGGACGGATTAAGAGAGAGTAAAAAAAAGAGCAACCATAAATTACTGAAAGAGCCATGTTTCAAGTCCCTTGCAGAGATTGGTTTCAGTTTTTAAGAGAGCGGGCAAAGCATTCCAGAACTTCAGACCCAGGTGGGAAAATGAGCGGCCGCCCATCTTCACCAGCCTGAATCTCGGAATCACAAAATCACCTTTCCCAGAGGATCTCAGTGAACGGCTAGGATGATAGGCTTGAATGAGGTCATGTAAATATGCAGGGGCTAAGCCTTGTTTAATCTTAAAGATGTAACAAAGAGCCTTGAACTTAATTCGACTGGCAATCCTAAGCCAGTGAAGATCATAAAGTGCTTGGGAGACGGATGCTCTCCGAGGAACATGACATAGGAGCCGTGTAGCTGCATTCTGCACAACCTGAAGTTTGTTTAAAGTTGCTAGATCGGCTCCTAAGTAAAGGACATTTCCATAGTCCAGGCGGGAAGCAACCAGCGCCTGGACCACCGTCCTCTGTGTGGAGACAGGGAGCATCCAGAGGATTTTTTTGAGCCATCTTAGAATGACAAAGCAGATGAAAGCCACTTTTACTACCTGCCGGCGCATCGTAAGTTTCGCATCAATTAGAAATCCGAGGTTGCGGACCTGGGCAACAGGTTTGGGAGTAAGGCCCATTTCATTGGGCCAATGTTGAGGACCCCATGAATCTCTCCCTTTGCCCAGGATGACAACCTCGGTCTTATCTCCATTAAGTTTAAGGAAGTTACTGCGCATCCACTCAGAAACCCTAGTCAATCCTTGTTTAAGAACAGAGATTTTGCCACCTTCCACATTTGAAAGAGAGAAGATCATTTGCGTATCGTCGGCGTAGCAAGTGCTTGAATTCCCAGCAATGTGTCTGCCGAGTAACTTAAGGGATGTAAGGGACGGGGAGCCGTCATGGGCGAGGCAACCTCCCCAGCCACTGGGCGCGTTATGGTGCGGACGGGCGCAGATGGGCTTGCCTTTGGCGCGCTGTCGGCGCGCACGCTGCGCTCGGCCGCTGCGCTTCCGTGTGTACATATCTTTTTATCCTGCCCCCCGTGTTGGCCACTAGAGCACTAACCACGCTGTCACCCCCAAGATGACTGCCGCGTATCGCGTGACACCCCCTCCGCATTCACCATCAGCTGGAGAATGGTCGCGTCAGCGTGCAGCGTGCAGAGCACAAAACGGTACAGCAGGTACAAACAGTATGCTTCAAAATTATCAATACAGTATTAAAATATATCTCTTTGTAAAAGTTTCTCCTGCCTAACAACACTCCCGGCTTCCGCCTAAGGAGATACGACTAATCTGGACTAATTCATCAGTTCGCGGAGCATCCTTGTTGAAGACGGAGGCAGTGGCTGCTGCGATCAGCTAAGAATTTTTTTTTAGAAATAATTACTGTTTAATAGGGATAACTTTATTGCGGTGTAGGGGTAAGGGAGGTTAGAATTGTTAGGAAATGTAGTTTTTGTTATCATAGTTTGTGGCTGCCTAGTAACGTGCTATTCTAAGCGTTTTTCAAAGAAACTAAAGGGTACCTGTAAAGTATAGGGTAATTTTACCATACGATACTACTATATTCTTTATGTTTTTCAGGCTTTTAATGTGTTTTCTGTGTTTTAGTGTCTCAGTGTTTAGCACATCTTCGGTACTGCTTACTGGTGCTTTGCCTTTAATTGTAAAGTGGTTTCAAGTGTAAAATCTGACTTAATTTCTTTCTGCTTTCTTTTCTCCATTTGTATTGAAGCATTTTTTTATAGTATGTAAAGACCATACTCAATTTTGGTTTTATTAATGGCATCAACAATGAATTATATTTTGAAGGCATGTGTATTTTCGTTTTTTTAAACAGAAGTAAGTTTGTGATTCATTTAAGCTTGACTTGTTTACTTTAGGCTTTCCAGGAGTGATTTATTAAAAATAAAAACGATCACATTTTGGATGGTTTACACCTTTTACAATGTGGATTACTAATATGAATTACTATGGAAAAGAGCTACCTTCAGGTAGGATTTGGTTTTATGTTTATTATCTGAATTATGTTTTCAAATTTGAACAATGTTATGTTCGTTTTTAATGTTGGGTGGATAAAAGAAGATAGGGTATGATCACAATCAATTTGTATTTTAAAGAACAGGCAAGCAAGTAAGGTCATTGTTAGAAAGAAATCAGTAATGTGGGATGGTGTATTTTTGTAGATGGAGCAGAAGTGTTATGCCAAACCTCATGGCATTGTTAGTTTTTGGACCTCCCTCTAAGTATATTGGGTATCAATTCCAATACCAATTTAGAATCGTTGATTTTTCTTGCAACCCAACCTGCGTAGATGGTCAATCCATGTGTCCTTGAAATTATTTAGCACAGAAGCTGATTTTTGTTCATTGCTTGAAAAGTAATCAGATTTAACAATTGCGGGTAGACAATGGTACAAGAAAAATGGTCACAGTGGCTGACAGCTTATAAATTTATGTACATAGAACTAAATTCAAAGCCATTAAATATTTCAAAACGCACAGCACAGAATGATGATTTACTGTGATTTAATATCGCATCACAGAAAAAGAATCAATCAAAACACATGAATACAAATTTAATCAAACATTGGTAGACATAGGTGCTCAGAAAGAGAGGGAGGGAGTAAGTGCTCAGGGAGAGTTGAGTGATTGTGCGAAGGAATGGAAAGGCAAGTGGTTCAAGTACATCCAAATAATTTAGAACCAATCCGGTCTTCAACTTTACAAAACAAAATACAAAATAAACATAACAATCTAGGCACAGATAAACTTGTCTCTGTTTCCCACTTTGATATAGATACAGATGTGTCAACGTTTCGACCCCTATTATCATAAAGGCAGCTTCATCCTTATTATGGGGTCTTCATCTGGACTCAAAGGAATAGTGTGGGAGGGGAAGGAGCACCTAAAAACCAATTGTCTAAAATTAGGTGACGTTAAATAGGGAAACAATGTAATAGTGAAAATATTTTTTTAGTGGTAATTACCATTAGGAACAGCACGAGAAATACAGCTGTATTTTCAAAATATGGGCCTGCTTGGCTCCTAAGTAAGAAATCAGAGACGGAGAGAGAGTCAGAGAAAGAGTCACATAATTACCCGTATTTGTGATCATATAGTGATGTAAATTAATCAAGGCTCACGTGTAAACGGAAATCAATTCCTGTATAAATTGAGAAAAGGGTGACAAAAGTACACCTAGTTGTCCGGAAACGGTTGATGAGTAACCTACAGAATACAAAAAGTTGGTATCAAACCAAAACCTAGTGTGCAAAGCGAAATCTCAATGAAAGACATAGATTGAATGTGGCGTTAACACTAAAGTTAGTGAGTTAGGCGCTTGGTGTATTCACTTTGAAAGTTCAAATGAAACAGAGTCAAAGTTACCTCAATGAAAGCAAAATCTCAATGCAAGACATAGATTGAAAGTGGCGTTAACACTAAAGTTAGTGAGTTAGGCGCCTGGTGTATTCACTTTGAAAGGTCAAATGAAACAGAGTCAAAGATACCTGTGCGCTTATGTTAAAATGAAATTCCACCGCTGTCTGGAGTACTGGTCACAAAAACTAAAACTAATGGTTGGAAGTGCCCACAATCACACAGCAATAATGCAAATCTGTTAAGACAGTGTTTTGGAAAAATGGCGAGGATGGCCCATTATGTGTCAGTGCAGAGGAAAAGGATCGGAATGTGCTGTATCTGATAGATTCTGCGCATTCCTGCCTTTTTCTTTTGCCAAGGGGCAGCACAGCAGAAAGGCATGCGGCGTTGCCCTACGGCAAAACTCAAAATGAGGCCCCTACCATTTATGTATCTCAAACAGGGCTTGGGAATAAGCTCACAAACCACAAACATATTTTATTTGACCTCCCTAAGGTATGCTCTCTCTACTCTTTGTTAGTGGTGCTTCCTCAAAGCCCTCAACTCATTTGAAAACTCCAAGCCACTTGTGATTTTCTTTCAGGTTATGGCACGCCTCATTACATCTACTGATGCTAACAACGGAGCATTGCCTATGAAGGACGGCACATATGCCTTCAATGACTGCTGATAAGAAGGCTTTATCAGACTCTTTGCTCAGACCCAGAATAAATGAATTAGACAGTACTGTCAGCAGCAGTGGGACACAACTCTAATATAGGGCTTGTAGAACCTTATGGCCTGGCTGAAAAAATGATATCCTCTGGGGAGGACATAGTTCTGAACTTCTGACCATTAACAGTATATGAGCGGGGCTGTGGACCAACTGGAAAACACAATGCAGTGAGTCAGTCTAGAGCATGGTCTATCCATGAGATCCATGGTCGCTAAAGATTACTGCAGCATCAGGGGGACTAGACATCTATATCAGATGATGCAAACATAAAATCACAAGTGGGATGTGGGTAAAAAAACAGGCACAGGTTGTATTTTAGACAGTAACAAATAGTCATATCAGCCAAAAGTACTGACAATGAACGAGCTGCGGTTTCAGTCACATTTGTTGATTCAAACTTAATTTACAGCGTCTATTCTTTTCTGGGTGATTACAATTTTCCAGAAGGATTTTCTTGGTATACAAAGAAGAGCATATACAACGCGTTCAGTCTCCATCAGTCTTTCATATTGTGTCAGATTTTATCAAGGCAATACAATGTATAATAATGACTCAAAGTAAATAACAGAGAAGAACATGGATAACGATTAAAAGGAGCTCAGCACATTATTTCCTGATTTAAAACAAAAAAACAATATTGGCTATTCAATTCTGCATTCTGATATTTGATGATTGGGCAACATTCAGCAAAAAGTGGGTCAGTTTTACTTCTTTATTAACGACTTCAGCTCAATCCTACCAATTTTTGTCAGAATATAACTAGATGGTAATCCATATCCCCCCAATATTGATGATAGGTGCTGTTGAGTCAGGGTATTATTCTTTCTTGGAGAGTTCAGGATTTCCTTCTTTATCAGTGTATCCTCCTTGGATACAGAACAGTGCAGTTCATGAAATGCGTTTTGTTTGCTGCAGTCAATGAAGGTGTGCCACGTTCTAGCCTCAATCTAGAGTGAGGTGTTGATGGTCTTTAGATTCAGTATGTTACAAACAAAATGCTTGTCAAGTTTAGTGAGAATTAATTTTTTCAGGACCATTGTCTTATAGGTGATGGGGGAAGGGGGGCTGGTGGGGGAGGGGGGTAATTTAGTAACGGTGGGACTAACATCTCCTGTTCCTATGTTTGGGAAAAAGTTTACTTGCACTTGTGATATTGGTACATTTATTAGCAGGACCAGTAATGGGTTTAAACCAATTGAGTGTTTTTGAATTTTTATTATATGAACAGAAAAGTAGTGGGTATCGTATATATCCTTATTCTGAGCCATTATTAATCTTTATTCTTGAAGACAGGTCATTTCTGTCATTGAACTTTATCTGGACCCAGGTATATGTGTTGAATACAACTATAAGGTGTAATAGTCATTGGTTAATTCCATAAGAAGATAATTTATCAGAGCTTGTTTCTGTTTGCTGTACACACTGTCAAAGGCAGATGAGTAATCTATAAACATGTGTAATTTATTTTCTTTTGTTTATAAGGCTTTTATTGGCAGACAGTTGTGATATTATCAATCAATAAGCATCGTTTTCAGAAGCCTGTTTGGTGCTATTTTATTAAGCCATTATCTGTTGCCCATTGTCATAGGATTTTTAAAACAGTTTTAGCAAATATTTTTCTTTTATCATCTAAAAGGGCAATCAAGCAGTAGCCTTTAGATTCCTGCCTTGGGCTCCTGTTGTAAATAGGTTGTAAGATTGAACCTTTCCAAGAAATAGTAATGTTGCCAGATTGAGCTATGCTTTTGAAAAGAACCATTAAGATTTTGCTCCATCTGTGCATGTCTCTTTTCATAATGATGATATGCCGTTAGGAACAGGTATGCAAGATGACTTGCCGCCTATTATTAATTTGGCTGTATCATCTTCAGTAAGGCCATAATAAGGGATACCATTCAGTTTTTGAGGATTACTGAACACTACTTTATAACAACCATTTAATGCACTGATAAACACTTTAGGGCAGATTTACAAGGACTGGCACATCCCTGCATATTAGCAGGGATGCACCAGTACCGATGCAACATGCAATTCTACGCTTGTGCCACCACGGATGCATCGCAATTACAATGTGACGCACTATGGGGCAGGGATAGAAAGATGCGTGTGACATCTAAAGGCATAAGGGCGGCGCATTGCTGGAGTCAAGCGCGACGCAACTCCAGCAATGTTCAGGGACCGCCCATACCTAACGTGTTGCGCCACTCCTTACGCTTGCTTCAAGCAGGCGTAAGGTTTTCGTCGCAGCAGCCTCTGGAAAGTGACTCGGTTAAATCTTGTAGATTTTGCTGCGTCACTTTTACAAGGCTTTTTCCGATGGAATGTCCACCCTGCATACATTAAACCTGACGCAGGTTTAATGTGGCGCAGGACTTTACAACATGATGCATCTCCCTAGATGTGTCACGTTGTAAATGTGTCGCAATATGGCGCATGGTTTACGCCACCGTCTCGACGCAGAGTGACGCAACAGCGGCGTAAATGTGTCAAAAGGGGCTTGTAAATCTGCCCCTTTCTTTTATATGTGATATAATAATCACCTTTTCTTCTTGTAGGTTTTTGTACCACACCTGATCAGGGACTAGAACTTACGACATTTTTTTTCTTTGATTTCGTCCTGAAGCTCTAGCCAGTTCTTGTTGTTTTTGTATTTTTTCAATTCATTGTTTAGCGGTTTAATTAAATTATCGCCTTGTTTTTGCGAAGAGAGATGTAATGCTCGACTGCCCATTTCGGTACATGCGCTTAAGACTCTTTATTGTAAAATCTACTGATGCTTGTGACTTAAATTTTGTCAAAATTGTGCGAGATGAAGATGATAAGAAATTAAATATTTCTAATGTTAGCAATATCCATCGTTTGACCCAGAGAATTTCACTTTTTTTCAGATGCGATGTTCAAGATATCTTACACAAAATTTTCGTTCCCATAATGTATTAACTTGGTAAGAAAGACTGCAGTCCCACCTGATATATTTTGTATTTATTATAGTCATGCCTCTTACTCAAAGTGTTTCTGGAGCTTAGCCAATGATGGGGCTATTTCAGAGTTATGACCAGTGGTTTGTGTCACTTTCTGCTCTGGAGTCAAAGTTAAATTTGATGCATTTACAACATTCTGAGGTTTGAATGAAGGTATAATCAACATTGCTTCTTTTCCCAGAAGATTGGAAGGTGAAGCATGCCAGAATTCAGATTGACTGAAAGAACATTGGACGATCTTTGGGTGCTTGTGTATTTCTCACCAAAAACAACAGATGCTAAAGGGATTCGATCATTACTAGAGTTTAGACCGCAGAACAACAAGCGCATTAAATATTTAACATTAAATATTTTTACAAACTTTTTCCAAGTTTAATAAACTTTTTTGTTTTTCCCTATACTATACCGTGTACCATAGGGAAACTCCACAGCCCAAGCAGAAATCCGCGTTTGTTAAACAATAAGGGACAAGTTCTCTATTTTTCACCATG
The DNA here is from genome assembly GCF_964263255.1 of Lissotriton vulgaris. NCBI lineage: Eukaryota > Metazoa > Chordata > Amphibia > Caudata > Salamandridae > Lissotriton > Lissotriton vulgaris. The sequence continues at coordinate 429,644,411 of NC_141687.1, forward strand.
GGGAGATCTCCTCAGTCGTGGCGGAAATACACTGGAAATTAATTAGGCTTTGGCTCCTTTCGTCCAGATGTCTCTGTGAGTTTAACTTGTCTCTAGCATACAGCTCATTAGGCTTTTCCAATATTTAGCTCTTTAGGAAACTTTGGGAAAACTGTATCCAGAGTGAGGAGTCAGATTGCTACTCTCGTCAGTCTGGCTGGAATTACTCTAAGGTTCTCCTAAAGTTCTACTCGTCTGTACTGCTGCTGTTGCTGCTTTTGCACAGCATGTCCCCCAAGAAGTCCTTCATGTTGTCTAAACTTACTGTATTTACTACCATGAGACAGAGATAGGCTGAAAAGAATTCAACTTTGTGGGGCATAGGAGTTGGCAAACATCTGTTGAGTTCCTTGAACCCTGAATCATCAACAGAGACAAGACAGACCTTACACGTGTAGCAAGATAATGATAATAATAATAATGACCCAGTATTTGTAAAGCACAAACTAACCACTACTAAGCGTCTCAAAATGCTGAGTGCCATCTAGAAGATTAAGTGAGTTATTGCCCAGAGTCACATGGTGCTGGGCTGAGCAGCCGCTTCCGATCGAACCATGAGCCCCGTGCTCCTGAGTCAGCTGCCCTGGACGCTATAACACCTCTCCCAGATGGTCTTGAATCAGCCTGGGCAACCCACCCCTCTTTGCAGCACCTTTTATTATTTATATTAACTTTACCAGCTCCATTTAACCTGCCCTTTGTTGGAGCCTAGTAGTCAGTTGGCTAGCCATATAACTTGACTCAGGGGCCTTTGTGGTACCTTCTGGACTCCATGTGCTCTTGGGCAGCGGCCAACAAACAGCTAGCCCCAGATCTCTGGGTCCAGTCCCAAGGAGTAGTGTCAATTTAAATAGAAAGAGAGAACAAATAAAAGCCAACCCTGGAACTGATCCAACATGCCTCCGAAAGAAACGGGAGGTCTTCTGGATTTTTTATCTGGATGCTGTGGAAAAAGGACTGAATGAAGAATGCCCTTGGCATCAGGCCTTTTTATAATAATACTGTGGCAGTTCAATGTGCTAAAGGGGAAAACCTATACATGAATCAAGAACAATAGGTGAAAGTGTCATACTCCCTACTATGCAAACATGACTCCACTCATGATAACATTTATGATCCACAGCTATGGAGTAGATTGCAGCCCGATCTGAAGAAACTAACTTCGGGGCCATAAATAGGAGATGGATCAAGGATATGCTAATCTTGGTTTAACTAAGATGGCCGCCACATTATTTCAAATATTCGACCTTTAAATACAGCGCACCAGCTCCACCACGCTCTACAATAGAGGTTGACAGAATCAAATAAGGAAGGGACAATCTATTCCCCACATGGCACTGTGTATACGATCATAACATTATTGTATAACAAATTACCAACTGTCCAAACAAGAGGTTCCTAATAAAAGAATAACAGCGGACTACCGGTTTGACTAAGATGGCCGCTACAGTACTTCGAACACTATCCTAAAAGACAACGCATTAGTTCTCCCTCGGTATACATAAGATGGCGACGAAGTTTAAGGAGGAAGAGACAGTCCGTCACTTATTTCTATGTAATTGCACTCAGCTGGCACCGTAAATCCGGAAGGCGCGAACATGGCGTTATTTAAACAAGACGCCGAAAGCAACAAGGAGGAATCCAGTCTCCACTAGTGGGCCGGCAGACTCGGTCGGCGGAACCCCAGCTTGAAGGAGACAGCCCTTGGGACGAAGGTAAGCACGCAAAATCGAGTGCCCTGATAATTAGGAAACCTGCTCGTACTAAATAAATTTATAATATCCTCCCCTTTCCTTAATATCCTACACTTAGGCTCTGCACCAGCTAGCCCCCTACAGAGGCAATCCTTCACATAGAGAAGGCGTCGCATCGACACGTTATTTTCAGAGAAAATTGACAAAGTAAAGAACTATCTGAACCCCCGTCTAGGAATGGCTGCCTAATTCATAGAAGGTAAATACAGAAAAAAGCATAAATTACTAGGTTGTGAATGTCGGGTAGATTAGCATTTATTAAATCCCGCTTCCACCCACAGACTCGCCATACGCCTAATATAATTGTGCACCTCTACGACACCTGGACATTAAAAAGAAAAAACTCAGCGCTAACGAGCCGGCATCCCCGGTATGTATTTATAAAGCAGCACCTTAGTGTTGCGATGTGAGTCTCTAAGCAACTATCTTGAAGCACGCAATTTTCTATACTGAAAAAATCAATGACACTAGTCATGACACTATAATGACCTAGCCACGCTTCCATCCACAGGCTCTATAGATGCCAACCATTGTTTTAGAACTTGCGTGATCTCCGGGGCATTGAGAAAAAAAGCACAACGCTGACATGCCGGTTATACCGGTAGGTATTTTAACATTGACAGCGCTATATTATGTGCAGTCCAATAATAATTCTCTGCGGCCAGATCCTGCCTAGGAGCTTTAATCTCCCTTAAAACCAATAGGAATCTAGAAAGGGATATTTAATAGACTAACAACAATTTACAGGATTAGCCTAGAGATTAGTTTTGGTATGAGCGAATAATCGAAATCTGACCCTATTAGATGTATCCTAGCAGCTTGATGTAGGATGGTGTTGTATCTGTCCCCTTTACAGGACCTGAATTGACCTGAAGTCCTGCCTAGGAAAACCAGCCACAGTGGTGCTCCTGTATCATTATATCGTCATCAGATGCCTGTTATTTTTAAATAACAGAGTAAAATACTCATACAGGTAAATTAATGGGATAAAATGTTTAGGAATGTTAACCAGCTGCCCTCCCTATATGATTATAAATGATGGTTTAGCCTTTTGCTAAGACCAACGTCAACTATACTATAATTAGCATAACTTTCTGCCTTTCCAGGCCCTTGGTCTTGATCTTTTCCATAGGATCATGTGTGTGTAAGAGAGATGAACGCTGGTATAGACCATGTACTATGAAAACATGTACGATAAAAAGAAGTTTATATACCTACTTGCAAGTGAAGAGTTACTGTTGTGTGAATTGTGCTCGATGGCTCATTCAGTGAAGGCTATCATGATGCCTCTCTAGATTCCACGTAATAGGGAATCTAATTCAGGGAGTGTCTCTAGAAGGGTTGACAATGCATAGCGATCAACGGTCAATTGTAGGAGCATTGCTCCAATGTTTATCATATGGACAAAATGGTTTTCGCAAATCTTAGTAGCTTTATAGATATTTGAAATGTGTAATTGTACATTAATCATGATGAATAGATTTTGTTAGCACATAATTGTCTTTTGAGCAACATATGTATATACACAAAAGTAAAATGAATTTTGCTTTGCTCTCTCTTTGCTCTCTATCTTTCAGAGTTTTTACCCCTGTGCCCCTCCCAGTATACTGCCCCTTGCCCTGACGAAGGTGCGGCCTCACTGGCCTGTCACCGAAACGCGCGTCGGCTTGTGTCTCCAGGAATACGGTTATTGTCTTTACTACATCAGGACCCGTAGTTAAAACCATCTACCTGGACTAACACCCCGATCTATACAACACATCAACCACCTATGTGTTGTATTCGCCAGGATCAGAAGAATGAATGGTAGAATGAATGGTGAATGGTACAAGATGAGAAAGAGTGGGTAGAGATTGAAGTGAATGAAACAGTGTGTGTGAAGTGTGGCCGTTACTGGGTAGGACCATCTTCCCTGTTGTAGTTGCCCTCATATCTATGACTGTCCTATTTATGGCCTATATGTATTTGTGATACAAAAAATTTGCACTAAATGTTTATATCCTTGTTATCCCTATATATTAAAAAAAATAAAAAAAATATATATTTCTAACATGAACTGTATAGTCTATTTGATTTGACCATGTGATTGTTATGTGTAGTGTCAACCCCTAGGCGAATCACCCCTTTACATATATCTGTTGGACCCTCTAGCTGGGGCCTTTATATCCTGGGGCAGGGTGTTCTCTCTTTTTATTTAAATTGGTTTCTCCCCCCTACTACCTGCCCATATCCTAAAGCTACCCACGGGGAACCTCCTTCTTTGTCTTCTCCAAGGAGCAGTGTCAACAGTGCAGCTGTATGTCTAGTTCAAGTTGAAACAATAATGTTCAAAATCTTTTCACTGATGTTCCTTTGGATTTTTTAAAAAATATTCGACATGGTATGTGCATACATATTGCATATCAATCCATCAACAATTGTATACGTTTTTGTCCAACCTCGATTCTTCGAAGCTGATGTGTTGTTAGCCATGGATGAACGTTCATAAATTATAAGCCACAGTGCATTTTTAGGTCACTGGGAGCCTTTGCAGGGGAAAGCTATAAATGGAAACAAAATGAAATGCACAATTATTCTACTTCAAAACTATAGTCCTCATGGAAAACTCACAAAACGAGGGTAGTACACCCACAGAAAAAACTCTAATTACTCTTGTTGTGACTCTTAAGAAACAGGCTCACTGACTTTAGAAAAGTGAGAACACATCCGTAATGTGCATGTCATGCCATCACATCTTATGAAAAACAAAGCAACCAGACTGTGCATATGGTGAATTGCGACAAGACTGAAACTGGCCCCATCGTGAATCAAAATTCATTATATAAGCCAGTGTTTCGGTCACTGAGTGAACAAGTGATGGATATAAAACAAGCAATGCACTTGCTGAAAACGAGCATCCCAAAGAACGGATTCAATCTCGCTGACATCGTGAAACGTTTAAATCCGCTCCCAAAGAGTGCCATATAGGCGGCACATAATTGGATGAATACCCTCTAGAAGTTAATCCCGCAACTCATACTGTGAGCAGGCATGCAACTGGTGCTATGTACTTGTGAATATTGACCTGCCAAGCTAATAAAGAACATTAGACATTATACATTCTAACACTGAAGTAAGAGCTTGTGAATGATGATGGGTCCCACTTTGTAGTATGTCAATGCTTTAAAAACCTTTGCTGGTGAGATCCAACTCAATAGCAACATGAAAAAGTGAAAAAAGAAATTACCAAGTGGGAAATACTTTTCACACCGTGCAAAATCCCTAAATCAAATGAACTGAAAGAATTATTAAATTACAGAGTCTAAATGCTAAACAGATATGCATGAAATTCACTTGGTAAAAACATGATTAACAGAACAGTCTCAATACCATAAAAAGGGCATTGTCTAACTAAGCCATGCCAGGCATTGTAATCCATCTATAAAAAATTTAAAGTATTCTAAATCAGCGAACCATAGACATTAAAGAAACCACAACATTTCCATTCTCTCATTCATCCTCATAGGTGCAAGGTATTTAAAAAGTTTGTCCAAACTATCTCCCTGCGAACTACTGTTTGGCTGCTATCAGGTCTAGGGAACAATCCACAATTTGTAAAATATAAAACAGAAATTGACTGATATTATGTTTGTGTTATATCCAGTGTGCCGTAACACTGGACTTCTGCTATCTATCACATATGTTGCTTTTGTGTTATCCTTGTTTTAAGCCATTGTTTTAATTTTCATTTCAATTTACTTACCTATAGTAAACCACATGGACACTTCAAAGTATAAAGGCAGTTTTGGTATTCCAAGTGCCAGAATGTCTCAGATGAATATTGAATCCTTTGTGAACATGAGTCACAGAATCAATTGCTACTGATTACATTGTTACAGATCACAATATTATTGCATTTCACGGTACCTAGTGATTTATTGTCCTTCAGTTAGAGGATCTCCTTAATATTGAGCAAACGCTGGCGAGAAAACAGGTCTTTATTTGAATAAATCACCAGAATCTGTTTCAGATTGTAATAGTTCCCATCTCTTGTTGATTGTCTTCTTAATGGTATTACACTTAGCAGAAAATGTTGAAATAACAGTTTTTCTAGTAGTTTCCTTTACAGGTTTTTCAGTAGTGAGTCCTCGTTAGTTTCACTCAAACGTTCAATGGACTGGGACAGAATTATGTCTGGATAACCACGATTTCAAAGTCTGTCCATGTAGGATTCTTGTATTTCTTCATATTCAATTGTGTTAGATATTATTCACTTTAACCTGGTATATTGAGAAAATGAAAGTGCCTTTTTAATGATGCAGGATGGAAACTCGGGTAATGGACTCCATTATTTCTGTCCATCAGTTTTCTGTCCACCCTGGCACTTCATTCTATTCCTGAGATGGTGACCACACGTCAAGTAGAGCAATATGATATTTTTCAATCTGATACGAAAACTGGATAGTGTGATTCCTCGAGTTTTACTCTTTAATGCTCTTTTCAAGAATAGCAGCTGAACCCATCCAATTAATGAAGATATCAACAATAAATCTTAGATATTACAGCAAATGCCTGGTTACTTACCAGAAATCTTCATTACTCCAAGTGTGGTCTTCCTCGCCACATGAGCGACATGCTGAGCTTTAGCTCATTATGTCGCTCATGTGGCGAAGAACACTTACAAGGAGGTAACGTTGTTTTCATGATTCCTGCTTGAAAATTTAATCAACTTCAAATTTTGGCATGAAAATATTTGCATACCTGTTGTCCCCTGTAAAACTCAATGATGATCAATTCTTTCGTAGACAAATTGTATTCTTCCATTGAAAGTAGTATGGTGTAAGGTGAAGTGTAATAGTTCCCCCCCAAAAATGTGTTGCCACCAATTTCTCCTTTTCGTAGTAAAGCCCATTCAACTGCTTTCACACTCTCAACATATGAAATTGAGGTATAAAGTTGACATCTATAGTATAAAGCCAAATCACTTGAAAAGTATATATATGCACTAGTTTATTAATAAAAGGCAGTAGTACCTTCAAAGTAGAGCTTGATTTCCTGCACAATGAGCTGTCTAAAACTGTCCAAATACATGACTAAAGGTTCACATATGGAACCACAAGCCGAAACGATTGGCCTGAATGATTGATTAGTCTTTATGCCCATTATGTGGCATGCATAAAATCTATCTGCAAGAATTTCTTGTTTTTTTTTATGATCTTCTACAAACCTACTGCTTTGTTCAAGATTTGAGGGCAGATTTACGAGGCAGCCATGCAGTGCAGTGCAGAGCAGCAAGTCGCCTTGCTGCATTGTGTGGCAGAGAAAGGGCAGGCATTACCCATATATAAAAGAATACAGCGCAGAAATGCCTTTTCCCTTGCTCAGGCGTCCTTTTGGCAGCCTAGCGCCAATGCAGGTACCATTGTACCATGGTGCAAGGGTGCCTCTGTTGCATGCAGGATTGTTTTTGTGGAGGAAGGGGCACCTTCCTGCACAAAAACAATTCCCAGAGGCTTATTTCTCTATCTATGCATGCTGCAAAATGTAGCACACATAGAAAGAGGAAGTAGCAAGGAGAAATAAGGCATTTCTCCCTCCTTGTTACGCCTCTCTTAGAAAGGTATATCTTTTTTGTACATTCCCAGGTTCTCAGTTCAAAAACCATGGGAACACCCATGCAACACCCATGGAATGCCTCACTAGCACAGAGTACAGCAAAGCAGTGATTTGTGCTTCGTTGCTTTACGCCAGGTTTATGGAACCACTCAGGGCTATGAAAAGTGGCTGTGCGTGGCATCATAAATCGCATTTAATGTTGTACCATACTGTGCAAACATGACGCAAACTGACTCATAAATATGCCCCTTGAGCCAGAATTTTTTAATAGAACCCATATGGTCTTCATCAAGTAGCATGCATAGGTTTTTTTCTTCAACATGGGTATTTACCTTTGCCCCATAGAAATCCATGTCCATAATGACGATCCACTGACTTTATCCTCATCTCATCTCTTTTTTATTTGCTAATGTTCTTAACTGTCCCCACTCCTTACTGGTCAGGTTGCTATTCTCTTCCGATCATAATTCAAATGCTGTAAACCATTATTGGCTAAAGACTGAAAAGTATCTAATGTTTTGTCGGAATAGGAGCTATGAAATCACTTTTAGGTCTGAGTTTCTTTAAAAAAAAGTGTTTCCTCATCTTCACCATTTTTATCCATGATACTGAAAAAATATTTAAATCGTAAGCTCCACATGAATTTAAAAATGACAATTTCTATTTCCAATGAGTTAATCCTTTTGGTAGGAACAAAGGAAGTATCTTTATTCAATACTGCCAGCTGGTATAGTGGTTAATGGAAAAGAGGAGATGTTGATCACTACATTTCCGTGTGGCTGCGTAGATTCATTTTTTCTACTTGTCCTTTTTCTTCTCTTTTTCTTTTTCCTTGCCCTGTTTTCCGTCGGTAAATGTTTCAGGTCTGTTGTGGGACTGCGGCTTTCTAGCAAAAAAAGTAGCTTTATTATAGGAAAACCAACTACACAGCTAAGAACTATTCCACCTCTATGCCAGTTAATTTCCTTACTATTTTCATAAAGCAGACTGTCCATCTCCCTCGGTCAGCTGTCTAACACACAAGTTCTTGAAAAATTAAAAAAAATGGAAGGGCAACATCTCGAAAATCAATTCAGCATTTCCACGTTAATTCAATGAGTCCAGAATTACAGCTTCAAACGTCTTGAGGAGGTTTATGAAAACTCTTTTTTTTTTTCTGTTCTGTTTACTTGATGCAGATATAAAAAGAATACAGGACAGTTAGAGGTAAGACATGTTCCTACCTTAATGCATGGACATGCATTCAGGACGGACTGTAAGTGCAATGTTTTTGTCCTGACGAAGGCCCTGGAGCCCCCCCTTCTTTTACAGGGGTATCCTTTTTAGTGGCCTAAGCATATTGGCAATTGATGACTCCAAGGGATGTTTAGACATTAACTCACATTAAAAACCACTATTCATCTTTTAATCCTACCCTACGTATCCACTTAATAAAGTGAATCTCTTGAGTATACACAAAGGTAGTCTTGGAATGGAAATCTGGACCCCTCAACTAACCAGAAGCTATTTATGTTGTTCCTCCTTTTAGTAAGGATAAGACCACTGTGCTGGCACTGTCCTAGCACTGTGGAACTGGCAGATGATGAAGCATGGCATGAAAATGTGTGTGATGCCGCTATAATTTTGGGATTTTGGATTCCTAGCGCTGTGACTTTCTGTAGGGTGAGAAATTTAGATGCCATACCTTTTGTGTGTTTGTATATTAGTTGTGGAGGGTGTAGAGCAGTTATTTTGAGAGAATCCTCTATCTTTCCCTCTTGTGTGGGACTAATGAAGGACACCCCTTCTAATACACTGCTTTCATCTAAAGAGATTAATGATGACTACTTAAAGGTATGTTTTTGTGAGTCAACTTCACCCTGTGTATAAACTTCATCCAGTTTTGCCAGTTTGTAGTCTATGGTACCCATTTGAATTTTTTGATTTTTCTATCAATGATCTCCTTTGCATATTTTTCTAGGGTTTTTCTCTTGCTCTGTTGCAAAGATTTTTGTAATTCATCCTGTTCAAATATTTTGCTGATCTCCTGTTTAACCAATGTGATTTCTTCTTCTAGGTTAGTTAAGACTTTTGATAATTCCTCGATGATGAGAAGACTCAAATCTACTGAGCACTTATTTATAATAGGATACCAGCGTTCAAAAAAATATTTTGCCCCCCGTTCAGAGCATTTGGTCAAAGCCACTTCTAAGCCACGAGTATTGTTTTAGCATTGTGATGTTGTATTAAGGTGGTGGAATGTAAATGCTCAGACAATTTTCTCTGCTTCGAATTCTCCATGTGTCGGCTCTGTTGTGCCACAATTCCTGTGAATGGTTCATTTTCCTAATGAAGGCATACATTTTAATGTCCTCTTCAGAAGTATATGCCAAAGTATTTGCTCTGTTTTAAGTTAAGTAAACCATCTCTTCAAACAACATCTTTCTGATGGAGTAAAAGAACTCCGTGGACAGTACCAATGGAACTCAATGCGCTAGAAGTCCTGTAGTTGCACTTAATAATATGTGGAATGTAAACCAATACGTATCATCAAAAACCCCAAAATTGGGTTACATGCCACGTATTGTTGAGTGCAACCACAGGACTTCTCACACAAAGTTCTCTTGGGCAGCTGCCTCTTGTGTGCTCGTTGGCACTCTTTTGGTCAGTGCACATCCACAGTACCCCCCATCAATGTAAATGAATTTGCTTCTGCAGGAGATGTATGCTTCTCCATTTAGTTTAACAGTTGCTTTGTCATTTCTCCATGCAGGTTGTTCTAGGTACATTGCGATTATTCATGCTTTTCACTCATAGAACAGTGTATTTAGTATTGGGCTAAGGTATTATACCTGTATTGTATACTGTAGCTTCTATGATTGTGCCGAGTGACCTAGCTCAGCTGCGGCTCCTCCACTATGGTGGCGGAGCATCCCCTCCAAGTACCACCTGCCTCAAAACTGCAATAAAGGAAAAATACAACGATAATAAACATGTTTTATTATCGTTCTTTTGTTCCTTTACTACTGAGCCTTTTGGGGCAGGGCCTTGGGGGACGACAGGCACAGGAGGAGTCGTAGTGCACTGTTGTCAGTGCGCATGATGGTTTGGCCGGCATTCTCAGGCCGGCCAAACCATCATGCGCACTGAAGCTGTCTCCAATCCAGCTGCGTTGCTGGGTTGGAGACTGCAGGCACAGGCTCCCAGTCTCTCTGAGAGCGCAAATCCTCTGCACTCAGACCAATCCTGTTGCTGCTCTCATGAAATGGTGCAGGGTAGTCCGGGAGCCTGTTTCTGTGAGAATGTTAAAAGAGGAGCAGAAGAGCATTACGCAGCGGTCTGCAAGTACATGTAAAAAACAAAATGTTGACCCCTTAAGCACGCCGCCTGCCCGCCACTCTTCCACAGCACCAGCCACTACTGACCTAGCTAGAGATTATATATTCTTGTTCCTGGATCACCGGCTCATAGTACTATTACTGTAGGTTGCATAGTCTGGTATGTGTTCTGTATTACTGTGTTGCATTGTATCTAGACGCAGGGTCTCCAACCTTTTCAGCAATACAAGCTACTTATCTATAATGAAAATCATCCCAAGCTACTAATATTATTAGTTTTGTCGTAGTGACCGCATCAAGCAAGATTACATTAGTGGCCAGCATATGCAAGATTGCCAGCAGTTATCACCTCAGTGATCAGGCATGGTTGCAAGTAGTGATGTAAAGAATGATTGTCAGCGTGGAATGCCTCTTCATCAATAGTACATGATAACCTTAGATGCAATGTTCCTGGCACCAGGATATTATTGGTAATGTCTTTCCAATGTTGCATGCTTTATCACCGAAATATCAGCTCTAAATATTGTTTTGAAATGTTCCCATTTTTCTTCAAGCAGCTGCTTGTGAGTTTTGAAAATACTCACTTTTATGTCTCGAATCTTGGCATATGTATATTGTTAGAAATTGGGGTCTCTACTTGGCAATGGTTTGCACCTTTGACCAAGTAGGGAACCTTCTTCCTTGTCAGGGTAAGGGGGATACACCTCTCAAATAACCCCTTCTCACCCCCTTGGTAGCATGACACAAGCAGACAGGCAGTGTGTAAAGTATTTATGCATGCATACAGTAACACAGTGAAAAAACTACAAATATAGACCACACCAGTTTAGAAAAATAAGCAAAACTTTAAACCAACAATTCCAAAAACAACAAAAATCCAACATACAATACTGTAAAAATAGCACTGTGTAAAATAACCTTTAAATTGTAGGAATAACGTGAAAACACAGTTCCTCTGACTTGGTACCTCGGTTCTTGCCTCCAGCTTTACTGAACACGACAGAGTCTAACAATTCTAGCCAACTGCGTCGCTACGGGTCAGCTAAAACGTCAGCAAACTCACAGACAGTACCTTTCTTGTTACAGCCAATGTGCCAGTGCAGGCAGCTGCTCGTTGGCAGGGTCGGTGAGACCAAGGCTTGAGTTGCAGGGTGAGACGGTACTTGATGCGTTGCTGGCAGGTCACGGTGTACCAAGTTTAGGTGGGGTAACCCAAAGGGTGGGGGGATGAGTGCTCCCTTGAGGTTAACCAAAGAGGTTGTCCCCTACAACAGTAATCGTAGGTTGAAATGGGACAAGGCCCAATTAAAGGAAGATCAACTTGGGAGTATAAAATCTCTTGTGGTGGATCTGACCTTGGAGTTGGCAGCACGGGAACAGGGAATGGGAAGCACCCTGGAGTCGCCCATTGCCTTTGATATAGCCTATAAAAACACAATAGAGCAGGTGAGCCAATATTTTTCATCTAAAGGGAAAAGCCGTAGAGCTAATAATATACCTCCCATTTCTAGTAATCCCTGGTATTTGGCCAAGTGTAAGGGGAAAAGGAAAGAGTTAACAGCTGCCCTACTTAAAATAGATCCCTCACTAGTTAGAGCGGCTAGGAAGGACTATTTAAGGATAGTGGCACTGGCCAAACGAGAGTGGGAGGAACAACATTGGCAGGACCTAAACTGTGCTGCCAGTATGAGGAACTCAAGGTTATTCTGGGACCTTATTAATAAAGCTAGGCAACAGAGCGCACAACCATTAGCCGCCCACATAACAAGCCAGCAATGGGTTGACCATTTTTCGGCACTATATGGTGGAACTGAAGTCCTCCCTTGTTTAACGGCAGTCAGGGGTAGAGAAGGGGAACTTATAAGGGAGCTCGAGGATCCATTTTCGTCCTCGGAAGTAGTAGTGGCTATCAGACATCTGACCCCGAAGAAGGCGGCTGGCCCGGATGGGATACTGGGGGACCTTTTGATAGAGGAACCTAGGGCCTGGGCCAAATTAATTGCCCTTATAATGAATCTCATTGCCATGGGCCATCCGGTGCCAGACTCTTGGAAGGGCGCTGAGGTGGTCACTGTGTTCAAAAAGGGGGCTAGAGAGGACACTGCCAATTACAGACCCATAAGTCTGATAGACGTGATTCAGAAAGTGGTTGGCAGTGTCATTATCTCAAGGGTCTGAACTTGGATGGAAGAGGAACAAATCCTCTCCCACCTTCAAGCAGGATTCCGCCTGAAGGTGGGTACGATGGACCAGGTCTTTCGCTTTTTTGTCATCTACTGGAAGTCAGTTACCATCAAAAGGGGCAGCCTTTATATGGCTTTCATAGATCTCAAGACGGCTTTCGACCTGGTCCCTCGAGTAAGGCTGTGGGAGACGTTGGAGAAAATGGGTTTTCCCGGGTTTCTTTTGAGTTTTATGGTAAAGCTCCACGAGGGGAATTATGCGAGGATCAGATGGGGCACCCAGGGCCAGCTGACAGATAGGGTGCCCGTGAGGAGGAGAGTACGCCGGGGATGTGTTATGGCACCTTCCCTCTTCTCTCTGTTTGTGAATGGAGTGGTGGATCATCTGAGAGAGGAAGAGGTGGACGCACCATCCCTGGCGGGGGAAAGAATCACCACTCTACTCTTCGCGGATGACACCATACTGATCTCCAAATCCCCGGTGGGACTCCAAAAGATCCTACACCGATTCAGCACCTTTTGTACCGATAGAGGGCTCACCATTAACACCTCGAAAACTAAGCTCATGGCTCTTTCACCCTCCAAAAGATTTAGAAATACCTTTACGCTCAATGGGGCACCCTTGGAGTTGGTAGATTCATTCGACTATTTGTGGGTGTGGGTAAATAGTCGGATGAATTGGAAGGACCACCTGGCTAAAATGTTACTCAGCCATAAAAGAGTGTCAGGGGCGACTCTGAGAGAGCATCGGGAGTCAATGAGTAAACCTGTGACACCGGTCATGGCAATCTAAGAGGGTCAGATCCTCCCAGCAGCACTATATGGCTCCGAGCTGTGGGGGTTCGAAAATGTTTCAGAGCTAGTTGCAGCGGAAAACAAGTTTCTGAGGGACTTGGTGGCTCTTCCTGTCTCTACCCCGCTAATTCCTTTGCGGCTAGATCTGGGCAGGCGATCCTATAAAGATCTAGTGCGGCTGCGCCCCTTACTGTTTTGGGTTCGGTTGCGAAGGACCAGGGAGCTCGCCAACTATGCTGTTGTGCTGGATGAACTAATTTTGCTCGACATTGGTAACAAGATTGGGTGGTTGAGCAATGTGAGGCAGTTGGTGGTGCAATTGGGCCTGAGGGATGTGTGGGCGAGTCAAATGCCTCCTCCTAAACCAGTGATTAAGAAGATATATTGGGACTGGGTTCAGGCAGAGGCAACACGCAGTGGGGCTGGGGGTTTACTCACAGAGCGCTTCTTAGAGTTTAAATGGGCTAGGAAGTTGGAACCCTTCCTCGACCTCATAGCCAAGCCTCTGGATAGAGCTCTTTATTTAAAACTCAGGTATGAGACCCTTCCGGTGCACGAGTTCACCTCGGGGTGGTCTAATGCTGATGGCCCTCCGCGCCCCTGCCCCGGGTGCGCGGCTCCAAAGGAGTCTGTGGCGCATTTGTTATTTGCCTGCCCCGCTTATAAAGTTGCTAGGAAGGCTTGGTTGAAACCAGTATGTATGGGGTTGGGTTTGAGGTGCCATAGAATGGCCTTACGAGTTCTCTCCACTGACCCGTCTTCCTATGCCATGGTATGCGGGGTGGCTAAATTTTTGAGTAGTGCATGGTTGACTCGTATAAGGAGGATGAAGCAACACTCCCCCCGCCAAATAGCTAGCAGGCCCCTATTGGTAGGATGAAATGTTGATGATTAGTATGGCTTTTGAAGTCACTCTAACCATTATGCAACAGTGTACTGATGAGAATGCTTGGTTGGGACCTCATAATAATTATTCAATGTACTGTATAATGTGCAGGTTTCACTTTTTAATAAGGGAATTTTATTGTTGCTAGGTTTTATCTAATGTTCTTCATTCCCTTTTTACTAAAAGTAATGTGTAACTGTATAAAATGTATTCTTTTATGGTGAATTTTTTTACCGAATAAAGATTTATACTACTACTACTAAAAAATAACCTTTAAATTGTAGGAATAACGTGAAAACACAGTTCCTCTGACTCGGTACCTCGGTTCTGGCCTCCAGCTTTACTGAACACGACAGAGTCTAACAATTCCAGCCAACTGCGTCGCTACGGGTCAGCTAAAACGTCAGCAAACTCACAGACAGTACCTTTCTTGTTACAGCCAATGTGCCGGTGCAGGCAGCTGCTCGTTGGCAGGGTCGGTGAGACCAAGGCTTGAGTTGCAGGGTGAGACGGTACTTGATGCGGTGCTGGCAGGTCATGGTGCAGCGACAGGGCCGGTTGATGTTTGTGTCGGCAGTGACGGAGTCTGTGATGTCTGTTTAGCATGTAGCGAAGCGCTGCAAAGCGGGGTTCCCACAGGACGCGGTGCAAGCAGCGGCGCGTTGACGGAGTAAGTGAGATTAGGGTTGCCTTGTGAAGCGAGGCGGTGCTCTCTGCAGTGGCAAACTTTGTAATGGAGTCGGCTGCTCTTTTCTTCTGAGGTTACTGGAACCAGTGGAACCAGAGACAGTGCCCAGAAGGATGGTGAGGTCTTTGCTGTTCCTGAGACCTCTTAAATAGGGTGCAAGCTCCACTTCACGTCCTTGGATACACTTTGCAAGTAGGATACACACACAGAAACAGCCACTGCAGGCCAACCCCAGACACCACACAGCAAAGGGACAGTACCGCTCCTCCAGTTTCATCCAGCTCTTCTCCTTGGCAGAGGTTCCTCTTGATTTCCAGAAGTAGTCTAAAGTTCTGGGGTCTGTATTATTATTATATATTTATACAGCAAAATCCTTTGTTCTCTGGAGGCAGAGAAGCCCTGTGCCCAGTCAAAACCAGTTCTTTCCTCTCTGATAAATTTTGTGATGAAAAAGTGCAGATAATAAAATTAGTTAATTTTATTAACTACTAGTCAACTACTACCTAATTTTATTATCTGCACTTTTTCATCACAAAATTTATTTTTGGGCACTGTAATCCAGTTACCCGCACACACAAAATTTTCCGGTCCAACCCAATGTACAACTCTTGATTTTCTTGAAGTTGTCCGTCTGTCAACATCACACATGTAGACAGACTGTACTTTCTCCTGGGTAAGGTGAGCCCAAATGATGTATAGGGCGGTACCGGGCGGGAGCTGATGGGCACTTTTTTCCAAATTCAGGAATTTAAGTGCAGTATGACACATATTTTCACATATTAGTCTTACCTTTGTCCATCTCACAGCACCATTTCTGAAGTTTACACAGTAAGATAGTAGCATTCTTTGACCCCCAGACATTTTTCTCTTCTTTATAGTGTTAATAGGGCATGTGTTTGTTGGGTCATTAATCTAGCCCTAGGACTCTCTTCTAACATTGTATTTTGAAGCCAGATACGTGCCAACCCAGGCTCACCTTCGACAAAAAGGCAAATAAAACAGCAGAAGGGGACCCGGCCTTACAGGAGCACACATATGAAGCTGCCACCAGCTACACGTCAGATGATGACATACGCATGATGTTCAGAGAGTTAAAAACGAGTCTCCAAGGGAACGACTCAAAGATGGACACGCTCGTCGATCGCATGGACAGGATAACGCAACGGGTGGAAAAACAGGAGGGACGCTTGGATTAGCTGGAAACAAGAGTAGCGGAAACTGAGGATGGACAGACCACTATGAATTCAAACATGTTGAAAATGGATGAGGTGCTGAATGTCATTAGGCAAAAGAATGAGGATTTAGAAGCCAGATCGAGGAGAAACAACGTATGAATCATGGGAATTCCACAAACAACAGATATTCCAAACATAGAGAAATACGTAGAGAACATGATGAATGAACTATTCAGCTCTGACCTGTCTAAAATGTTCCTCATCGAGGGAGCACATCGCACGCTGGGTCCAAAACCGCCGTCGGGTGCGATAGTGTAACCAATACTGGCGAGGGTGCTCAATTACAGAGACCGGATACTATCCTCAGGCTGTCCAGGGAAAAAGGTTCACTCCATTACCAAGGCAACACCATCGCCTTGTATCCCAATTTTACCATACAAAGAATTCATCCCAGCCCCAAAAAATTTCTAGCAACTTGGCACTAAATATGCACTCATCTTTCCTGCCAAGGTCAAGGTACACTGTCCCGGCAAGGGCACGTTTTTTAAATGATGCAAAAGCAGCCCTGACATAAGCGAAGCAATTGGCAAAGGAGTAAAAACAATGCAAGGCAGCTACTGGAGCGCATGCAGAGTCCACATTGAGTGACAATGACTGAATAGCAGGAAGACACATGCGTTGGAGTGGCAGATAAGTGACTGACTACCTTGCTATGCACAGTTGATAACACTGCAAGAAGATTGAAGACCACCTTTCAAGACTTAAAATACTGTTTGGTGCTTTAAGCACAATTGTCATAGCCCTTCCATTCACTCCACACAGGTGTGGATAACTGTGCGGGCCTATGGGCAATAGCCTTACACTGTATATTCTCGGCCACCCTGCCATAAGCACAGGGGTGTTTGCCGGTGGCCGCACGGTCCCCATGGGATGATTCCCTACAGTTCTGAACTATGTGTAAATAGGTTAATGTTAAGGGTAGGTCGGGAGGGAAGTTCACAACCTACGTAGCGGATTGGTGTGGGAGGGGGGAGCTTGGGGGAAATGGTATGTTTTGTTGACCCACCATTACCTGAGCGAATAAACAACGCACAAGCGTATACTCATCCACAGGCCAACTCTCCTAGTGGTTCATTTGGGTTGTTGTTAAGGGAAGGCCGGGCGGGGAGCTCACAACCTAATTGGGAGGTTGGTGTGGGAGGGAGGAGGATAGGGGTAAAGTTACGTTTTGTTGTTCCATCGACATCTAAGCAGACACATAACATGAATATACACACACATCCACAAGCCCACACATCTGTAGGCCAACTCTTCATTATGGATATATACTACAAAAGACAGCTATGTTATCATGGACATGTTTAACCAGGAACGTAAGGGGTCTGAATGATCGCAGGAAGACTAGGCTCATCCACGCGTACCGCATTAGACATACGATAGACATATGCCTACTTCAAGAAACACACCTGACATTCGCCACGGCAAACAGGCTCAAAAGTAATAGATGGTGGGAGGTGCCTGAATCTGGATATTCTAACTACTCTAGAGGGGTAGCAATACACACTGCGTCATCAGTGACAGAGAAGGCAAATACATCATACTACACTGAGAGCTTTTTAACAATTAAGTGGTGAAAGTGAATAACTACAGTCCTAACTCAGACAGCCCAGCATTTTTCCAGCAAGACAAATGGTGGAAACATTTGGAAACGCAGTGATTTTATGGGGCGGGGATTTCTAATGTGATGCTATCGACAGTGGCAGACAGACAGGGGGTACCCGGGGAACATCATCCTTGAGCAGCAGCACTGTTGTCAGACATCATAGACGACCTCAGTCTAGTGGACTCCTGGAGAGTATTGCACCCGACAGACAGGGAGGGCACATGCGTTACGCACCACCGTAACACCTGGTCCAGACTGGACTACTGGTTGACTTTCCGTGACTTACATGCCTGGGTGACAGATGCATTGCACCACCCCCGTACTTTTTCGGACCATGCACCCGCACAACTGAAGATTAGCATACCTAAACCCTACATTCAACCATTCTCTTGGAAATTTCCATTGCAGGCCCTACTCGACCAGGTTTTTCGCAAAGAACTTAGAGTCAAAATAGACGATTATTTCACCCTAAATGAGAGCACGGTATACTCACCGGGTATGCTTTGGGAAGCATTCAAACCAGTGATAAGATGGGAGTGCATTGCTCTGTAAGCGGGAGTACTAAAAGACATACGGAACATGCTTACTCGGCTAGAATGAGAAATTAGAGACTTAGAAGATTTGCAACTAGTTGCCCCCTCGTCTGACATAACAGCAAAAATGATACTTAAACTAACAGACTTCCAGGAGGAAGCAGACAGAGAGGGGGTCAGGGTACATTACTGAACTTAGTATAGATGGGGCCGCACACTCCAGAACACCCGCAGAAATAATACATACCATGGCATAATTCTAACAACAATTATACACCTTTGGGTGACAGCTGCGCTCAATAAGCAATAAAATACATACATACAATCGAACCCGGCACAGTCTGTCACAATTCGCTCCCTGTGCTCTCGTGCCCACCACCAGGGGGCCACATAGTGGGACTTTCCAGTCTTCTAATAAACTTCCAGACCCTCCCCTGCATGCATTTCCTGACTTCCAGCCATTTGGACACTTACTGGGAACTGAAATCCATTCCCAATCCATGCTGGGTTTTGTGATAGCCAGCCTGCTTATACTTGAAGCCAGCCTACTCATGTCTGAAACTCCATTACCCAGAATTCCCTGCTCACTGCTTTGTTTTCAACCCTTGCAAGCCAAGGATGGGTGGAGGAATTCTGCTCACCTGTGGCTGGCTGCTGCTAGCCTGCTCACACCTGATGTATATGATTACTGTGAGCTCTTTTAAGCCCCAGCTACCTTTAGGCCAAGGTTGGTCATTGTAGCTGTTTACCAGTGAGACCAATCATTGTTCTAGTGTTTCCTGAGCTTTTGCTATTCTTGTTTCCAGTGTTTCCTAAGCTTTAGTTATGCCTTGTTCCTGACCTGCTGCTGTTTTCATTGTTCCTGAATTAGCACTGCCTGCAGTGCTACCCTGACCCCTGAGCCTTCGCATTCCTTGTTCCTGAACTGCAGCAGTTTCCCTTCTCCTGATTTAGCACTGCTTGCAGTGCTACCTTGTTTCCTGAGTTCCTGAGCTATAACTATTCCTTGTACCTGAATTAGCATTGCATGCAGTGCTCTCGTTTTCTGAGTTCCTGAGCTATAGTTATTCTGTGTTCCTGGGCTTCAGCTATGTTCTTGTTCCTGGTTTGCACTGCTTGCAGTGCTCTCTTGACTCCTTGTTTCCTGAACTGTAGCTATGTCCTGTTTCCTTGAACCAGTACTGCCTGCAGTGCTACCTTGACTCCTGAGCTCTAGTAATTTCCCTGTTCCTGAACTAACCCTGCCTCCAGTGCTACTTTGACTCCTTGAAGCTTTAGTAATTCCCTGTTCCTGAACCAGCACTGCCTGCAGTGCTACCTTGACTCTTGAGCCTTAGCTTAATTCTTGATCCTGCCCCAGCACTGCCTTCTATGCTACTTTGTTTTCTTGATTCCTTAACCTGCACTATTCTAGTATACCCTTGTAGCCTCCCCTTCTGAATATCCCTTTCCAGTCCCTGCCTTTCTTCCCATTTCCTTGGTTCCAGTTCTAGTTTGCTGTCTTTCTATTCTGCTGTCTTACTTCTGTTACCTTGTATGTTTGTTATCTGCTTTCTGCGTGCCCTGTGATTTCCTTCCTTCTTGTTCACTTGTACAGGCTTCCCATTTGGATCCCTTTTTCTCCTCTGACTCCCTGTATGATCCTGGGCAGCGCTGTTCTCCTCTTCATGTGTAAGTTTTCTACCCAGTTCCCAGTCCTTGGCCAAGTCCCTGACTGTGTTCCCCACATAGTCCTGGACAGTCCCTGACACAGTCAGACATAACTGATTACCTGGACACTCGCGCTAGCGTTAATAATTGGGCGAGCAAATATATGGAGCTCCCTATCACGACGGAAGACATCAGGCAGGTAATCAGCAGCATGCCCGCAGGCAAGGCCCCGGGTGTGGATGGGTTGACCGCCACATTTTGTAAAGAATACGCAGATATCATATGCTCCAGGTATATGCGGAAGCACAGGAAACAGGTATTCTCCCCCCGACAATGCGGGAAGCAACTATAATAACCTTGTTGAAGCCATATAAGGACCCGAAACAACCAGAGTCATATCGCCCGCTGTCCTTAATTAACCTGGACGCCAAGATATATGCCAAATTAATAGCGAACAGATTGCAGCCGATGCTACCGCAGATCGCATTCCTGGACCAGTCAGGTTTTTTACCGGGCAGGTCGACAGCACATAGTTTAAGAACGCTCTTTGGTCTGTTACACTACTTAGCCCACAGGTGCAGGCGGTTCCGGCCCTGTTAGACGCCACTAAGGCGTTTGATTAGCTAGAATGGAAGTTGTATTCCTATTATTGGCACGCATGGAGGCTGAGTCCAATTTTTATAAAACAAATCCAACTATTATAAAAACTGCCTACAGCCAGTGTTAGGGTTAACGGTCAGGTCTCAGAACCTTTCCTGGTCACAAGAGGAACACATCAGGGATGCCCCTTATTGTCACTTTTGTTCGCGATAGCACATATTGGGCGTATAACAGACAATACGTTGATTTGTAAACCATTGGTCGCAATATTGGGCTATGTACTAGAGGTACCAAAATAGTCAGCGTAAACTCACAGCAAAGAGACAGGTAGCCATACATTGAAAAAAGCAAACTCCTCCAACCATAGCAGAATGGATAGGAGCGGTAACCTATTGTAAGGATCAGCTATCTCATTATTGGGAGCTCATGCCAACTAGGTCTAGACCGAAAGACATATGGGAACTATTTGTGGCCTGGCTGGCGGAGGGCGGGCGGACCTTAGGAGGGTTTGAATCAAAAGTGGTAATCATTCTGGGGTGTGGTAACAACATGAGTGGTGGAGTACCTGGGTAGAGGGCACACAATCGCGAGGGGTATCATGGAAACTCAGGAGAACTGGGGATGTACAATGATGTCTGCGGTTTCGACATGATGGGAACTGATGTCTAACTTCAATAAAAATACAAAATAAAATAAAAAAACCTCTCCCCAAGTGGCTGTCTGAACAAAATGCACATCTCCAGCCCCTGTTACTCCAAACCCAGACAGTCAATACACAACTTAGCAGAGGCACACTGGATGGCTAAGCAAGAAAATACCTACATTCCAAAAGTGGTATTTTCAAACCCAGAATGTAAAAATCACACTCACTAAAAGATGCATCTTCACATTCTGAGTTCAGGCATACTAAACTTTATTTTCCTATCTTGTTCCCATCGGCAGTTATGCTTATGAGATGTTATAAGCAATCTCCCCATTCTATCCTATTGGGACAAATAGGCTTAGAATTGTGAAAAACGAATTTGGCAGTGTTTCACTATCAGGACATGCGACACACATCTGGGCACGTTGTACCTTTCACATACACTGCACCCTGTCCACAGGGGTACCCTGGGCCTACCTTAGGGGTGACTAACATGTAAGAAAATGGGAGTTTAGGGCCTGGCAAGTGGGTGCACTTGCCAAGTCGACATGGCAGTACCAGACTGCACATAGGCTCTGTAATGGGAGACCTGAGTTACATTTACAGGCTGCTTATGTGGGTAGCACAACCAGTGCTGCAGGCCCACTAGCAGCATTTGATTTACAGCCCCTGGGCACACACAGTGCACTGTACTAGGGACTGACTAGTAAATCAAATATGCCAATCATGGAATCATCAATTCATAACAATAATACGCAAATGAGCACTTGCACTTTGGCACTGAACATCAGTGGCAAAGTGCCCAAAGCAACTAGACCAGCAAAACAAAGTCCAACACACAGCAAAAACGCAGGAGGCAAAGGCAAAAATACAGGGTAAAACCACGCCAACGATGCCATGTCTAACATATATCAATTCAACCAAGCATAATCTTCTAATTTAGCATGTTGAGCTGCACAAATGAGTGCTACTTCTGTGTAGCTGGAGAGCTACCAGTAGCTCGCAAGCTACTCATTGCAGAAGATTGATCTAGACTGACCAGGCGCATTCTCTCTTGACCCAAGCCTTAGACTTCTTGCTCATGTTTCTCTGAGGAGTCAAAGATGCTTAAATGACCAGCACCATCCCGAGATCCTTAAGAGCTCTCTGCTGGGCAATAGAAAACTTCTTTGAAGCCCTCTAATTACCCACTGTGAAGAACATACCTACTGAAGATCCTTCCCCAGCCTCACATTTTTCAAGGGATAGAAAGTATGTCAGCATCATGCTAATGTGGCACAGAGGAAACTGGGAGAATACCTACATTTTAGGCCACCTGGCATGTAGCTTGGCATCATGTATTCATAACACACTGATACCCTATAGAGGTATATATTTTGCAGGTGTGTTTATCCTAACTCTACGACCGAGGCCACAAAGGATGCCCCTAGCTCTGTTTTTTAATTAGACAGGAAATTGTCGTTAGTGCTTCCGGTTTGAAGTTCAGTGCTAAATTGTGCTGCTTCTGTATTATCACTTCCTGTTCTATCAGGGCGCTTGAAGGGAAAGCATGACTTTACCAAAGATTCTGTCAATAAGTCTCGTTTTCTGCCCCATTCAAGTGACCATAAACCTATAGAAGGTTCATTTAAAAATCTCTGTATGCCGGTGCTACGTATCGGCATTTCCCGGTGATATCAGCAACCAAGTCTAAGAAAATGGCGTCCTTGTTTGTACCTTACTTTTTTCTTTGGTTGAGTTTTTTTTAGCACTCCCGAAGGTGAGAATCCAGATCAGTACACGAACAAAACATGAGGTCAGCAAAGCAACCCCCCTCTCCCTACCCTCCCTCTGAGCACCGCCACGACAAACCCACAAATGAGTTTACCTTTGGTGTATGCACACATAAACATATGGCGCTGTCAGGGGTCATTTATCACAGAAGGGTTGCAAAAAAACCACATGCAAGGCAGATGGTGCCAGTAAAATGTCAGGTTCTGGCTGTGCAGAACACCAGCGTTAATGATTCTTTATCCCTGAGCACAGATAATAGATGAGAAATCATTTCACAGGCTCTGCTGTTCTTTGCTCCTGAATACTTGCCAAGCTTATAGCGAGTGAAAATCCAGATTTACTGTTGCCTTTCAATTAACCTAAATAAGGCCCTAGTCCGAAATCTATGAGGCCATGCTGTTGATTTGATTTGGACCGGCTGAGTTCTATTACATTATAACTCGGATAGCTCTGTTGGTTAACACACCTTAGCTTGGATTTGGTCACATTTGAAGCAAAACAGGGCAGTACCCAAATTTGCTGCCCTACCTTGCATCAAAGGAAAAGAGAATATCTACTAAGATTTAACAGCTTTTTTTCTCTTCTGCTGGGGCACTTTTGGCTGCCACGCACCAACGCACACACCCTGGTGCCATAGTGCAAGGGCGTTTGCGTTCTCTAAAAACTGAGGGCCATATTTATGACCCAGTTTGCACCGCTCTTGTACCACGAATGTGAT
The DNA here is from genome assembly GCF_964263255.1 of Lissotriton vulgaris. Classification (NCBI taxonomy): domain Eukaryota; kingdom Metazoa; phylum Chordata; class Amphibia; order Caudata; family Salamandridae; genus Lissotriton; species Lissotriton vulgaris. Next base: position 429,668,423 of record NC_141687.1, read on the forward strand.
GCAAGAGAGATGCAAACCTTAAGACAGAATCTTGAAGCCACTTTGCGTGGCTCTGAGTGGCTCCAAATATCTGGAGTAACGCCACGCAGAGCAAATCACTGATTTGCTACACTCTACCCTGTGCAGGCATTCCAAGAGGATTGCATGAGTTTTCCAATGCAACTCCAATGGTTTTTGACACATTCCCAGATTTTCAATAACTTTTAACCCTGGGAATGGGCCAACATCCTCGACCTTCCCAGGGAAGGCGTAACTAGGAGAAACATCTCTATTTCTCCTAGTTTCTTATTCTATCTATGTGTGCTGCATTCTGCATAGAAAGGTGCCCCTTCCTACCCATAACAATCTTGCGTGCAATGCAGGTGACCTTGCACCATGGCGCAAAAGTGCCTGCTTGTATTGCTGCTATGAGATAAAAGGGCGCCAATGCAGGGGAAAGGACAGGAATACGCACAAATTAGTCATAATACTTTTTGATGCTTGCCCCAAAACACACTGGGCCAAAATTATGAAGGGGTTTGCATCACACTTGCACCGTGCAACATGGTGCTAGACCAATGCAAATGCAAATGCGATTTATGAAGCCACACAAAGCCACTTTGCGTGGCCCTGAGTGGCTTCATAAACCTGGGCCACAACATGGTGCAAGAGAGACGTAAACCTTAAGTTAGATTTTTAAAGCCATGCAAAGCAAATTTGCGTGGCCCCCAGTGGCTTCACACATCAGGAGTAACGCAATGCAGCGCAAATCGCTGCGTTGCATTACTCTGCCCTGGGAAGGCGTTCCATGGGCATTGCGTGGGTGTTCCCAAACAACTCCCATGGTTTTTGACACATTACCAGATTTACAAGCACTGGTAAACCATGGAATGCCTGAAAAGTTACGGATTCCCTGGGAAGGCGTAACAAGGAGAAATATCTATACTGTTACTAATTTCTTCCTCTTTCAATGTGTGCTGCATTATGCAGCACCCATTGAAAGAGGAACGAGTCTGACAGAATTGTTTTTGTACAAGAATGTGCCTTTTCCTGCACAAAAACAGTCCTGCAAGCAACAGAGGCAATCTTGCACAACGGTGGAAGGATGCCTGCGTTGCTGCTAGGCTGCCAAAATGGCGCCAGCGCAGGGGAAAGAACAGTAATGTGCCCTATCGTCTTAAATATGGTCCATTCCTGCCCTTTTCCTGTCGGGCAGTGCAGCGCAGGTGACTTGCTGTGCTGCACTGAGTGACTTGGCCAGAAGTATGGCCCCTAGGTTTTATACTGGCATGCAACACTTCAATTACAAAACAATGCTTTAAGACTTTTACCAGTCTGTGTTTGTTGTAAAAAATAATAAGAAATGAGAAATGTATTTTCGCTATACCTGTCTCAAGGAGGCATAAGGTTTTGACACAGTTCCCTGTCTATGAATATTTTTAATAGGATTTGCACCAAAACCCAAATGTGATCGCATGGGAATGCTTATTACTACCCATGGAACACCATCTTGAGGCAAAGTTGAATGGTATTTATTTTTTCATCAGAAAATTAGGATATCGGATTGCATAAAGTTTGAGAAGGTGCAATGTCCCTGATCATTGCTTAAGGTTGTAAAAATGCTTTGGCAATTTTAAAAATGTTTTTGGTTGCATTGGGCTTCATCAATTTGGGTGGAGAAAAGGCCTTTTTTGCAGTCTTAATCAGACCGTGGTAAGTTTAAAAGGCCATCTGAATTGAAGCATGTTATCTGCTTTATATGCTCTATCCCATTTCCATTCCAGTTGAATACTGCAGAGCTAGACCTGAGGGCTGAAAGCTCTGTTTATTCCTAAAGGAATTGGCACAAGCTAATTCATTGATAACTTGGGTGATTCAGTTATAAAAGGCATCCACTGCTACATTTCGTGACAAAGTGGGGGTAGAGATTGGGATCAGGCAGTAACCATCCCCTTTCCTGAAAGTTTTGGGGACCTGGCCCTGGCGATGAGAAGGTAAACTATTGACTCAATCCGAAGTATAAACGGGGTCAGCATATGGCCAGACCAGACCGGCCCGATTCCATTACCAAACTGGGGTTATTGGAACAAACTCCAACCAGGATATGCCCTGCAGTGTGAGTGGGTGAGATGACCAATTGATGAAGATCAAAAGTACTTAAGGTGTCTATAAAATTGTCCATCACCGATTTGTTACTGCATGCCAAATAGAGGTCTGCCAGAATTGTACAATTTGCATAGAGAAGTACAGGAGGAGCATGATCTTCTCCTAGTGAAGTTAGAAAGTTAGAACAAGAGCCAGCAAGATAAGTAAACCCTCCACCAAAAGATGAGGGGGGGCTCATTTTAAGACAAAAGTCTAGGCTTTCTGCCCCTTTCAGAGGGCCTAAATCAAAAGTCTGATACTGAAAAGCCTCATGAAAAATGTTGGGCCACCCCGTAGGAATTCCGCTCTGTCCTGCCTGAGAATCGTGTAGCCCAGGGGTAGCACATGTACAATATCGGGGTTGCACCAGTCTTTGAGCCACAACTCTGTGATGAGAAGGATGTCAAGCTGGAGATCAATGAGCAGGTCGAAAGTTTCTTGAACGTGTTTATTCCTAGAATGTGCATTAATAAGACCACCCAATAGTGACCTCTCAGCTGAAGCTTGGAATATACCAGGTGGTGGAACAGAGGAGGCTCCGAACACAGCTGTACACTTCAGGTATGACAACGGGCCTTCAATGGTATTTGGAGAAAACATAAGGTCACAATGCGTAGCAGAAATGTTAAGTGATTTTAAGAAATCTGATGAAACGGGCAGGGTGCCTGGTGCTGGTCATGGTCTCGCTGCGGAAGGGGCACACACGGGCTTGGCTTAGGCACACCAGTGGCATACCCGCTGCATGCGTCTGCGGCACACCCACCACATCCACCCACTTAAATAGATATTGCACATGAAAAGAACTAGAGTGCCGACAACCAAAAATGGACGCTCTGAGCAGAACTCCGATAGCCCAGGAACTGGAGTTCACATTAAGTGTGAGGTACAATGTGCCAAGGTAAAAGTGATTCAATAATTAAAATTTCGCCCTTCAGTAAACACAGTAAAAGGCCCCCCAATTTATTATTGAACACAGGTAAAACAAATAAGAATACAATCTCAGCGTTTTAGGAGCCAAACCAACTGCAACATGTCTTTGGCATCCAGCCACTTAAATAGCTATTACACATGAAAAGAACTAGAGCGCTGACAACCAAAAATGGTCGTTCTGAGTGGAAGTCCGATAGCCCAGAAAGTGGGGTTCACATAAACTACGAGGTGCAGTGGGCCACGGTCAAAGTAATTAAATAATTACAATTCCCATTTCAGAAAAAAAAAGATTTTATATTGCATAGTAAAAGGTTCCCTGGGAAAGTCACCCTCTGCTTTTCTCCTTACTGATGGCATTTTGATTCTGCTGCATGTTGTGTTTCAGTCTTTGTCCTGGCTTCGTGGTCTTCTGCCAGGCTTTTGACTATGGTTGGCAGATAAAGTATCTTCCCTTGCCTCCTTGCTGAGGTTATTTGGGTCTGGTTGGTTCTACTGGGCTTGGGACAGGGGTTGATATTTCTCTACTTGATAACGCTACAGGATTCCATTGATGGATGAAGATTACCCCGGTTTGGCCTTTGGGGGTTTGATGTGTGGTCAACTCTGTGTGCTTCAGGTTGGGGAGCACTTACTATATGTGAGCACTCTTCACTGGTGGACAACAGACTTTCCCGCTTCTTTTAACTGTGGTGTGGGTTAGACTTGGGATTCACCATGTCTATGTGGCTAGGGATTTGTGAGCTAGGTGCCCTGGTCTCCCTGCTAAGCTTATTGTGGACTGTGTATTGTACTGTTACAATGTTCAGGATACCCTTATTGGGCTTCATTCTGGGTGTGTGGATGGTAGGTGCCTGCTTCATGTGGTTCTGTAACAAACTTTACTGGAAGAAAGGTTATTACCCCCTGGTTCTTGAGGTGCAGGCCCCTTGTACTTCCCTGAGCTTACTACTGGGCTTGGGATTTGTGAAAGGTCTGTCCTGTTTGGGACCCTTTTTGTGACACTGCATCCCTGCGGGGCTTGTGGTAAATGTAATTCTGGTTCCACTCTTTGGAAAGGTTTTCCCTGACACCTACTGGGCTTGACCTTATGTTTTCATTTTGCGAACGGATCCCTCGACCCCTCACAGTCCGGCTTCCGAGCCAACCACAGCACAGAAACCGCCCTCATCGCCGCCACCGATGACATCCGAGCCCTGATGGACAATGGAGAAACAGCGGCCCTCATCCTCCTAGACCTCTCCGCGGCATTCGACACGGTCTGCCACCGCACCCTAGTACGGCGCCTCAGCAACATCGGCATCCAGGACAAGGCGCTGGAATGGATCGTCTCCTTCCTCGACGGAAGAACACAGAGAGTCCGCCTACCACCGTACAAGTCAGAGGCCTCCGAAGTCATCTGCGGCGTCCCCCAAGGATCATCTCTGAGCCCCACCCTCTTCAACGTCTACATGAGCCCCCTCGCGGCCATCGTACGCAAACACAACCTCAGCATAATCTCCTACGCCGACGACACCCAGCTGATCCTCTCCCTGACCAACGACCCCGCCGCCGCCAGAGCCAACCTGCACGAAGGGATGAAAGAGGTAGCCGAGTGGATGACGACCAGCCGCCTGAAACTGAACTCGGACAAGACGGAGGTCCTCATCCTGGGCTCCTCACCCTCCGCCTGGGACGACTCCTGGTGGCCTCCCGCCCTGGGCACCGCACCCAAACCGACAGACCATGCACGAAACCTGGGCGTCATCCTGGACTCCTCCCTCTCCATGACCAGGCAGGTCAACAACGTCTCCTCGGCGTGCTTCAACATCCTACGCATGCTAAGGAAGATCTTCTGGTGGATCCCCACAGAGACCAGGAAGACCGTCACCCAGGCCCTCGTCACCAGCCGACTGGACTACGGCAACGCACTCTACGCCGGTACCACCGCCAAGCTCCAGAAGAGACTCCAGCGGATCCAGAACGCCTCAGCCAGACTCATCCTCGACATCCCACGAACCAGCCACATCTCCGAACATCTGAGAGACCTTCACTGGCTCCCCGTCAACAAAAGAATCACCTTCCGCCTCCTCACCCACGCACACAAAGCCCTACACGACCAAGGCCCGAGCTACCTCAACAGCCGAGTCAACTTCTACGCTCCCAAACGCCACCTCCGATCAGCCAACCACGCCCTCGCCGCCGTCCCCCGCATCCGAAGAGCGACTACAGGAGGAAGGTCCTTCTCCTACCTGGCCGCCAAGACCTGGAACTCCCTCCCGACCGACCTGCGCCTGACCCAAGACCACCTCTCCTTCAGGAAGAAGCTGAAGACCTGGCTGTTCGAGCAGTAGCGGCACCCCCCCCCCCCCCCCCCCCCCCAGCGCCTTGAGACCCTACGGGTATGTAGCGCGCTTTACAAGTGTCAATGATTGATTGATTGATTGATTATTGGATAGCCTGGTACTTATGGGGTAGTGGTGTGTGGCTTCCTATCCCCATCCATGGCCCTTTATATGCCCCTTTACATTTGTTGCAGGGGTTTGTGGTGGGCTGCCACCTGTACTTCTCACTTGTGTGTGTGACCAAGTTGGGCCTACTCTTTGTTGGGTGCCTGATGGAGCAAGGTTTCGTGTGTAAGGAACTTGCTCGAATGTAATCCTATCGAATAACTTGTAATAACGTAACCAACATGTTTGTATTTACTAATAACTGCATTACACAACATTTATTTCATCTAGGGGACGCTTACCTATGTACTTTACTAACCAGTAACCCGAGTGTCTCAATATGGCTGCCGAAAACGCAGGAAGCTCTTTGTGCATGCTCTACTGCATCTACGTAGTATAAAGTCCTTTGCTTTTGGTGGGAATTCTTTGCAGCTGCGCAGTAATAACTAAAAAGGCCGCTTGGAACCTCACATGCTAATGTATATGCTTTTGCTTAAACTAAACCTCACATGTCTCGTTAATCTGTTAATGCAATAGTTAAAGTACCATAATTGGATTAGAGTAGAAATAAGTGGTATACAGTGCATTCATTTATTTTTGTATTCTAACATGTTCTTCTTTGACTTTTTTATTAGCTTGCATTTGGGTCTGAAGGGTGACTGAAATCTCCATCTTGTCTGAACTCTACACATGCGCACAAAAATCCTGAACCTCCTGTGACAATGACATTGAACTACAGCCAAGAATTGGCTCACAATCAATGCGTCTGAGAACTTTACCTCTTGACCCAGAGAGGGGAAGAAGAGTTGCATAAAATTATACACATTGTACATGAAATAACGTGAAACTTGATGGGAGGAATAAAGTATGGAAAAGTAAAATTTAGGGTGGGAACATAGAACAATTAAATTAAAGAAGATGACTTCACATTAGTATGGTGTGATGACCTCTCCCCATTCCACTCACCAATCGAATTAAGGAAATATGTGAATATTGAATCATTGGGGGGGGTGGTAAATACACTGAGAATAGTATAACTAAGGTAGGCTCAGTCAGTTAGATTGTCCGACTTGTCACAGACCTGTCACTGACCCAACGTTGCAGAAGAAGACAGTGGATGACACGGAGCTCAGAGGGCTGGTCGAGCACTCTGAAAGACAAATCGGGAGATTGCTGACCGAGAAGAATCTGTCCATCTAGAAGTGAATGAGAGTAGCACCAGAGAGGGGTGTAACACTGGCATTGCACTTAGAGGAGGTTACCTGTCCTGCACCTGTCCTGATCTGTTGGCTTCTGATTAGTCGGGAGCCCCTTCTTTTCCCAGCCCTTGGCCAGGGGTTGCTCTTCGCACCATTCTAGGTAAATATAAATCTGTGTGGTATGTCCTTGTACCGTTTCCCTTTTCCACCCTTCCCAGATACCAATGTTTAGAGATTTTACAAATTCTTTAAAGATTTTTTACTTTGATCATTATTTTCATACTTGAGAAGTTGGCGATTGACATGTATTGGTATTTGACTCATCAAATATTGCATAGATAAAGGTTTTAAAACGAGTCTGTGGTCATTCAAGAAATAAGAATAAATGTTATTTATGCCTTTTATGCTTACAACCTGATCTATCAACCTAAGTAAATTTGAGAAATAAGGTGAGAAAGGATTGGTAAGAAATGATGCACAGGTACAAGTCACCATAAGGTAAAATAAACCCTGATCGGCAGCAGAAATTGTCAGCAAATTGTATGAATGTTTATGGGCCCAGGTGAGTATGGTGTTTTAGAAATAACCCAAGCTGGTAATCCTGCGCCATCAGTGTTTTCTTGGTAGCAGAGCTATGGTTAGGTTTTAGTTAAGATAGGTAGTTAGTCGGGATGTACCATGTTACAACGCATACTATTACAACTACCTACCGTTACAACGCGACCATTACAACGCATACCATTACAACGCATAGCGCTTTGAGGTGCTGGATAGTGGTAAGTATAATTTACTATTCTAACTCCAGTCCCCGTGGACCCTAGGGAAGGTGTTGGATAGTAAATTATACTTATTCCCTATCCTAGAGCGCCCCCCAGCGCAATGCGTTGTAATGGTATGCGTTGTAAAAGTCGCGTTGTAATGGTAGTGCGGAGTAAAAGATGCGTTGTAACGGGTGTATACCAGTTAGTCGTATATTTTGATTTATATTGATTTATGTATTAACCAAAACCCGTCTGTATTGTTATTTGTTGTCCAGAATTCCCCGGGGATATTTGAATAGCGGGTGGTAAATGGAAGCCAAACTGCAGTGATGTTATTGGCCTTGATGAAGTAAGTGTGGAAGGTTAGGTAGAACTTGAAGCACTGATTAGGGATTATTTTCTTGTGTAACAGTGAGCGTGATTGGAAACAAAAGAGTTCGCTGGTGAAACTTTGGTCTTAAATCACCTAGAAAGGGTAATACTGAAGGAGTAGCAGGTTCTTTGATGCTTGAGTGAAGAGTAAGTGGAAGTGGTTTTACTCGTAGTGTGTGAAGGGTAAACTGAAAGGTTTTACTCGCAGCAAAAGAAGTTGACTTTTCTCTGAATTTAGTCAATCAGGCACAGTAGCAAATGTGTTTATGTTGTTAATTAATGAAATACGTAAGTAAAATTGAAAGAAATTAAGTTGTCATATTACCTTGCAAAGGAGGGGTCAGTCACGGGTGACGTCACAGAGCGCCGCGCTGGGATTGGTTGAGACAGCGGGTATGTAGTCGAGAGTCCAGATAAAATTGTAAAGGAGGGGTGAGCACAGAGGAGCGAAACTGACACCACAGGGAAAACGCACAAGCATTGGTTAAAGAAAATAAGTGAACCTGAAGTTGATTGGTCATCAAAAATACAAGATGCGCTGGCATTGGAGAAGCAATTGAGTAGAAGTACACAAATTGATTCATTGCTAAAATAGAGTTTTCAGTATTAATAGATAGTGGAGTTAATATGTGGAACCCCACTCCAACTATAATAGAGTACCGTCCAGTTAGATGATTTATAGGACTTGCCCACGAGCAGTGCATTGGAGGGAAGCCAAACATTATGTACAGAGAGAAAAGGAAAATGTCATTTATGCAGAAAATTAAGAATTATTTTAAAAAGGATAAACCCATTAAAACTAGAGAAGGAATTATTATTCCTCCCCTGAAAACTCCTGCATCATATATGATGATAGAAAGAGGTTATCACACTTGTGTATGGTTAGAAAATTGGATAGAATTTACAAAAGATGATGGAATATTAGCATTTCCAGAGTACAGAACATTTAATGGGAAAATGTTGCAAAATTTACGAACTCGCATGAATGTATTAGAACCAAGGCCTAGATTAACTCAGTATGAAGCTCTAGAAGAATGGGAGACTGAGGCTTTTGAGGGCCACAGTCCTTGCTGTGAAGGAACTTAAGTAAATCTTATCCAAGATTTCCACGAGAGACTCGAGATAAGTAAATGAAACAATGGAGGCAGGCTATGGGAGTAGAAGGTTTATATCCTGTATTGACCACAGAAGAAGCAACAGAAAGTACATGTACAGAGAAAACAAAACATTTAGTGTCTAGTAGTGGAGGTTCTAAAGATGATTATTTAGAAGATTTATTAATGAAAAATCCTCCACCCCATCAAGAAGAATTACATAGAATTACCCTTAGTGCTCCACTTTTGAAAATTCCTTTAGTTCCGCAGATTGTTCATGAGACTTCAATGGAAAGGGTACTACAAGCAAAAGAAAGAGAAGCAATAAATAAAAATAGAAATGAGTTAATTCAGAAAATAACCCAGTTAAAAACAAGGCCTGAAGCCCCAACGATACTAGTGACTATAGGTCCTGTTGTTCCCTTATATGGGGACAAGCAAGCCGGTCCTAAAACACCCGTCCTGACTACTACTATCACAATACCTAGAAAAGAAAATATAATAGTTGATGACCAAGCAAGTGAGTGTGAGTCGGTAATTTCTTTTATGGATTTGCCTATGAGAGAGCCAATAAATGATTCCTTTAGGAAAATTACCCCTGGATGCTCTAGAGAGGTACAGATTGAAATGTCTACAGGAACAACAAGCATTTGTAATGCAATAGGTCTCGCATTAGATAAATGTAGAGCTATTGGCTTTGCAAATGGAAAAGAAATGTGGCTTCCGCATGGCTTTGTTTTTTTATTTATTGACTTTTGTAGAAATGGTGGCACGCTGCACATTAGCATTAAATGCTTAAAGCTAAGCGCAGCACTAAAGTCAATAAATAGAAAAAAAGGTTATGTGCATCTGTATATTTTCTGTTCATTTACTATTGTAAGAAATGTGGCACGCCGTGCTTTAGCTTAAATTGTTTAAATGTAAAGCATGGCGTGCCACTATTGCTATAAAAGTAAATGAATGGAAAGAAAGCTGGCGCCCATCCAGTGCTAAACCCAGAATGAAAAAGGAGGGTGAGCGTTTTAAGTGGTAGATGTATAATAAATGAAAGATGGAGTCAAGTTGATGAGTAAGAGTAGTAAGGCGTAATTGGTAAACACTAGGGTGGGTAACAGTTTGGAGTGGTCGTGAGTATATCAATGGGCACAAGCTGCTTTGCTGGCGTTTGTGTTTTTAGTGTCTGCGTCTATATATATATGTGTATGTATTTAGAGATCCTACATATTCTATTTTCCTTCAGCTGGTTCATGGACAATTTATTTGAAATGAGAGACGAAAGTAACATATGTGAAATTGTGGAATCAAAGAGGCGTCCTAGCATGGCATGGCAGTCATTAATTAAGAGTGAGGCGCCCTGTTGCACATCAGAAGGGGGCCTCAGTCCCGCCACGCAACCTTTCCCACTCTGTGCGCTCCTTGTTGAACTGCTCCTTTACATACACAGGTAAACGTAACTAAAGATAAAAAGTTGAAAAAAATAACATTGATTCTCTAGAAACCATGGAAAACAACAGGCCTAAGAAGTGCTTAGAAACCCTCTGCTTGGGGAGTATTAGGAGTTCAGTCAGCGCTTCCACCTTTGGGCCAAGAGGGATCAGTGTGAGGAAACCCCGTCTCGCCGCTGGGTGCGCGTAGGTGGGAGTGACCAGGCTCTGGGGGCGTGGCCTGTTGGCGGGTGGGAGTAGTCAACGGAGCCCCTTTTGCGGCTGGAGCTGCACTCCTCACATAGGACAGAGTGTCCTGAGCACGCACTGTCAATGCTTGCATCCATTATCTGGACAGTAGAACCCTGAGCTCAGTGAGCGGCGCAGGACGGTAACTGCATGAGAAGAAACCCGGTTCGGCGCCCACTGCCCCCAAAGGATAACTTAAGAATCTAAATAACCATTCCAGGGCGCTGCACTGGGTACCCCAGGTATGGACATGGCAGCCAGGCTAGCGTTCAGCATCTTCTGCTGTGGTGTGGCATCGCATGAGATAATGTATTTCCATATTCAGAAGTTCGTTAGAATTGTAGCAACAATCACACATGGATCGCTCCACGCATCGCAGCACAGGCGCCAGACTCGCGGGCTCTGTCGGTAGCGCACCCAGAGACAAGTTCCTCACACGCAGCCAGTGTCTCCTCTCACACACAGCCACTTACCCTTACACTACCAGTTTGTTCGGTGAAGGTCACTGCGTCTGCTCTCACATAGTGTTTTGCGGTCCCATGGAGGCACAGTGTCTCTGATCACAGGTCGTGTGCTGAAACACCTGAGGGAGGGAAAGCGAAAGCACGCCATGCGCGCGTTGAGGGAGACAAGCCGTACGCATGCACTGGCTGGGGGCGGCTGGTGCATGTGTTTGTTGGCACAGTTACTGCATGCAGGTCACGTAATCGCGCCGCGCCTGGACAGGAGATGTGCTCGTAATAACGCTGCGAGCCGTACGAGTGCACATGTCCTGTCCCCCTTCCAAACCCAAGTCGACAACAATAGATCTCGCTAGCGACAGCGCTACGTCGCTAGGCGAGACCTAAAAAGCGCCACTGTAGTAACCCCAGAAGAGATAGAAAGGTGGACACGTGATATAGAAAAGCCAAAATCGCAACCAAAGATATTAGATATATTTAAATTAAGAATAGAATTGGAAGAAATGATTGCTGGAAATGTAGGGATAGAAAGATTAAATACTTTCAGTGAAGAAGAATTATTATTCATATGCAGAAGCATAACCCAAAATACGAAAATATTTTATGAGAAATTAATGACTTTGGCCTCAGAAATGGGAATTGACATAGGTAAATCCAAAGTGTTGCACTCTTAGGGACTGTACATTGCGTTTTGCTTAGGGCGTGTTCCAATTACTGTGTTTTTGTCCTCTGAACGATCTGCTTATGCAGTCTTAAATAGACACGAAGAGTTACTACAATTTTTGGCCCCTGAGAGTTGTTGACCGTAATTCACTGTGTCTACCTAAACATGTTAACTGAAAGCGTGACATTCATTCCTTGAACAGAATTTTAAATTTTTTATTTTGTCAGTCGTGGTCTATGTTAAGAAATGTGATTCTCTCTGTACTTTACAACGGTGCTCTTTGGTACACTGAAGCCACACAATGACCGGAAGAGTACGATACAACATGTAAACGGCCAGTCTATCTATCAGTGTGTTTTTTCAGTCCTTTGTCAAATATCGAGTCTTGGGACTACACTTCATGAATCTTTAGGTCATCTGGTAGTTGTCAGCGTAGTCCCGCGAGATCTCGGACGAACTCTCGCGTCCACTGGGCCTACGCCAATCAACACGGAAAGCACGAGTAGGCTACCAGGTGAACCGGTATCTATTTAGTGAGTGCTTTCTCTTCCGTTCGGTACCTCCCCGACGGCTCTGAAGACCGTCAGAGGTACCGACGGATAGGTAAGAGCAAGTACACTTTCTGTTGGTATCTTTAACTCGACTCTTGGCCCGAATATGAGTTGTTATCCCCTGTCTATAAGTACGGAGTATTCCAAAAGGGGGTTCAAAATTCAAAATTGAGATTATATGAATTTCAAGGGAAATAGGTTGTGTACGCCTTTACTAACGGCTAATTTGGCGATTTGGCATGGTTTAGCTGTTAGTTATTCATTTATATCGCTACCAACGGTTCACTTGATTACCTATGTACCGCGATTTGCTCTGTTGCCATTTCTGAATAAACGGACTTTATGATTAGCGTTCCAATCATGATATTATTACTATCTGAGAATTCGTGAGCTAAGGGGTGTGAATTAAGACATTTTTAAAGAGGTTGATGGTCACCATTACGATTCTTGCGACCATAACCGAAGAAGAATAGTTTCGTTATAAATACTACAAGAAATGCCCTCAAGGAGGGTTAATGTTGCTCAACATGAGAGAGTGTGATGATACATGAGCTAAGATTGCTTTTTACCTAATACCTTGGGTATTTTGGTCTCAATGTTGAAGGTTACATGTTACACCGCATGAATTCTAGTTTGGTGTACTTTTTCTTTTAGAGCGGTGCCTCCTTTATCATGAGCTGTTGCCAGGTGGGGTGAGGCTTTGTCCTCCATATTCAAGAGGTAAGATGGGGTTTTCACTCATTTCTTCTGGGCGTGAGTGTGATGGTTTACTTTGTCACCACACATTAAACAGAGAATGAATGGGTAGACTCTGTCCTATGATTCTATTGCACATCGTGTGACTCCATTTATCTTTTCAGATCATTTGTGAACCTATGGAGAACTCTGGATTGTGAGAAATTTGTCTCACTCTGTATCCTTTTCTGGTTTGCAAAAAACTTGTGTTTAATTTGCACTTATAGCAGTAGCTTTATTATTCATAGAGGTCCTGATGAAAGCACATGGTTTACTTTTCCGTTAAGTGCTGAAACATGTTGACCATGTCTGTCAAGGACGGCTATTTGTTAAAACTGGTCCTTAACATTGTTTTTAACTTTTGATCGTAGCATACACTAATAAAATTCATAGTATGTTGACGCATCAATTTTAGTTTTCACTTCACTGGTTTTGCACTGCACTTTTATTTCTGTTCCCATACACTTCACTATTTAGACATACTGCTCATCTTGGTAAACATACCTTTTTGACATCCTAGAGCTCTAATATCTATGGAGCAAGAATGTCAACCTTTACAAAAGGATACCCAAATGATGAAGCTAATCACCAGGCATGGTGAGTGATGGAAATCCATACATATAAACCATATGTCATGTGTATGAATCGTGGGCTATGTTGAGTTCTTCCTGTTCTTTCTTTATCTCCTAGACACTGGGATATAATTTGTATTTACAGAATCAATTGCCACCTGACCCTATGCCAGATTTTGTGAGTCAAGCCAAGTACAGTGTGGACAACGGATTCTGGGAGGGAAGTGATAAGAAAAAATCTGTAACACCACAGTTTCATTTGCAGGATACATTTTTTGATGAAGAAACTCAATGACGGTGCCTGAGAGGGGGGAAGAGGAATGCGTACTTGGCACATCCCTGCCGGTAGATCAGTCAGGTCCATACCTAGAAGGTAAGGTGAAAGGAAATTATATCACCTTCTTGTTAGACACTGGTGCTACCCGTTCTACTGTGAGAACTGCAGACATCCCAAACCTACCCCTCTCGAGAGAAGCGATCCAAGTAGTGGGCGTTTCTAGTAAGCAGCTTAGGACCCCAATTACCGAACCAATGGAGGTATGTATTGGTAACTTCAAAGAAATGCAACAGTTTGTCATCTGCGACTAGAGTCCTGTAAATTTGCTAGGAAGAGATTTATTGTGCAAAATGAATTGCAAAATATTTTGCACACCGCATGGTGTTGTAATTCAGACTTCTGATGAAGACGGAGTGTACAAGATCATGTTAGCTAGACAGGGAACTGCAGTGAATGAGACTTTTAAAAGGATGACCCTCGATGAGCTACCAGTGGAGGTCCAAAATACAGTAAATCCTGATGTGTGGGATTTTACCGGAAAAGAAGTAGGTTTAATGGCAAATGTAGACCCAGTAAAAGTGAATGTAAAATAAGGTGCAGTCTACCCAAATACTCGACAATACAAATGAGCCTAGAAATAAAAGCTGATGTTGCAGCAGAAAGTGAACGATTAGTTGAGACAGGTATATTAAAAGAAATAATGAGTAGTCCTTGTAATTCACCTAGTCTAAGATTTACGTATAAATAATAAAAGTGTCGTACCATGTTGTCCAATAGTACCAAATCCAGCAGTAATGCTATATCAGATACCATGGAGCGCAGGATGGTTCACTGTAATTGATTTATGCCATGCCTTTTTCACTATTCCATTGCTATTCCATTGCATCCTGATAGTCAGTTTTTATTTTCGTTCAAATTTGTTGAGCATGTTTATGTTTGGAATCTTGTTCCACAAGGGGACACTGAAAGTTCTTCGATTTTTAATGATTCTGAAAAAAAAATTCTTGAATCGCTGGTGTTGCCCAGACAGTCCGTCTTGGGGCAGTACATTGACAACTTATTAGTCACATCTAAAACTCGAAACGATTGTGTCATTGACTCCATTACATTACTGAATCACTTGGCTGAAGGTGGACATAAAGTGTCACCAGAGAAATTTAAATTTTGCACAACTTCAGTCAAATATTTGGGACACCAAATAGAAAGAGGAGTCAGAAGATTGACTTCAGAAAGAATTAAAATAATAAAAAATATGAAATTACAATCACCTATTATTTTAAAGAAAATTATATCCAACATATCTCACTTCAGTCCATGAAAAGAAACATGTTTAGGTTAGTATGACAGTTCAAAAATGTTTACATTTCGTATGAAAACTTGTTTTTTGATATTTCTGCCACAAAAAATAACTAGGATCTGATAGATAAAAAAACCTTTTTCCTTCTGAAGAGTCCATCTGCACATCTTTTCTTTGTTCCCACTGAGGGTGATGTGGCCATTGTTTACAATCTTACTGGGACAGGTCAACAAAGATTTGAGACTGTAAATCATCAAAAAGTCACTAAATTGATTCACTTCCTAGTACTGCGTTGTAAAGTAGTTCAAACTATATTGCAGGAAATATTACATTTACGAGATCTTCATCATGAATGGTGATATGTGAGCACTGGTAGGAGAAAGAAGCAACAATCCTATATTCAAACCAGATTTTTCAAGAAATCCTAACACTAATGCTAAGTGTTGAGTCGTGTAGCATATTAAAAGATTGATAAAAGGACCTTATACTTATGAATAGTATCTGTATCACTCAAATTACATAAGGTTGAGATACAAACTGTAGAGTAGATCATGTGCCAGTCAACTGATTACCTGGTACCTTTATATAGTCGAAATATACACTCAAGGTTCACCATTTCTGCTGAAGAAGTTGTACAAGTAATTAATGGATATGACACACTATATAGTGAGTTAATAAAACTTACTGTGGATGCAACATTACAATCATTTGGTCTGTTTTGTGAAAAATCAGTCTCAGGGTCCATGTTCTCCAGGAGTCAGGTCCACAGAAACCCATTCCTACCCAGTTAGGACATTGTTTTTCAAGGGTCCTAACAAGTTACTACAGTAGCTCAAACATACAGAGATCGGGAAAGCTCTGGAGAACGGGTGGATAGATCCATTGGAGGGCCTTTTGGCCGGGGCTGTGAAGTTCAGGCCGGAGGGGTCTGCTAGTTTCACTACTGAGATCGAGAGGTAGTGCCAGCTAAGGGCAGCAAGCATGGAAAACTGTGCTTGGCATCAGTGTTTTTTGGCCTTTTTTGCCTCTGACTCCGTTCGCACCTATTTGGCATTCCAACATGTTTATTGTGTTTTCCCTTTCCTTGAATCCCTTGGTAGTTAGCTCCTTTTGAGGCAGGGCTCTACCGGTTCCCTCTGATACCTACTGTGCTGCGATACTCCTCACGTGGCATTCATCCATTGCTTTTGGCTTGCATACCAAAATTCCTAGACTAAAGCTCCACTAAATCGATGCTCCTTATCCTTTTGGATCCCTGGCTGTATCCTGGGAGCAGGGGGACTAGTTACAGAGGGGCATATTTATGAGAGTCTTTCCCCACGTTTGCACAATGCAAAGTGGTTCATGACTCCTGCAATGCTCCGAGTCAGATTTATGTAGCTACGCAAAGCCACACTGGGTGCCTTTGATTGGCCTCATAAATCTCTGCAAATCGGGGCGTCACCTTACTCTGCCTGTTCCATGGGTGTTCCGGTGGGTGGGTTTTGACACATTTTCAGATTTCAAGGATCTGTAAACCTGGGAATGCGATAAAATCTTATGCTTCCCCAGAGCAGGCGTAACAAGGAGAAATATCTTTGTTCCCATCTTTCTATGTGTGTGGAGGAAAATGCCTCTATGGATTGTTTATATGCAGGAAGGTGCCCATTCCTGCTCTTAAACAACCCTGCTGACAACACAGGTGCCCTTGTACCATGGTGAAAGTGTCCCTGCATTGGCACTAGGCAGCTGAAAGGGCACCAGTGTAAGGGGAAAGGACAGGAATGCACCGTACTGGATAAATACGGTAATTCCTACCCTTTCACTTTGACGTAGGGCAGCGCAGCAATGCGAGTTGCTGTGCTACCCTATGCCAAATCCCCATAAATGAGGCCCAGAGTTTCCCCTATGCAATCCGTGTAAGCGCAATAGTGGGTCTAGGCATTTTGGAGTAATTTGTGGTTGTTCTAAATCTGTTCTAATGTGCGTTGTGATTTTGGTAGAGAAATCCAAAGGTCTAGCGGGTCCTAGTAAATTCTTTTGACCTATTAAGTCACCCTAAAATCAAGACCTCACCTGTTTGTCTTTCTCTCTCTCCTTATCACTCTTCTAGCTGGGGAAAGTGTTATCTTCATGTGTGTTACTTGTCACGTGGAGGGTTCACTGTCATATGGAGAGAGGTAAATTTATCTCTGCGCTTAAGAAACTATGACAAGTCTCATGTCCTAACAGTCTGAGTTTGCCAAATTATAGGGGCCCTCGTGGAGTTGAGAGTAAATCTGCTTCAGGCGATGGCTCAAGCTTTAACCCCTTCCATGCTCGTGATGGAACCATTCCGTCATGAGTCACGGTTGGGCTGTGCTGATGACGGAATGGTTCCGTCACGACCACGCCCGTGATTGGAATGTCCAGCACAGGGCTGGAATTCCTGCCGCACGCAAGCGGTTAACAAAAATCCAAGATGATTTAAGCACGGTCTGTTAAGAAATCGTCCATTTTTTTCAGACTGCATTAACAAGATGGTATCTTGAACTACCACAAGTTCCCCAAAGAGATCAGCAGCAGTGCCGGAATGACCCCCTCCAGGGAAATATTCTGGTGATACTCACACCTTCTCTGCATTCCTGAGCCAGTGTAAACTTCAATTTCCAGCTTGCCCACAGCATTTGCAACTGATCAAGCCAAAGTCTCTTTCACTTTGTTTTTTATTTAGCAAGGGGTGCATTTGCATGAGTTACCTCCACAGATCCCAAATCAACGTTCCTGCCTATAGAATTGCAGCTTGTTTCTGAAAGATGTCAAAACTATATTCAGCAATAGATAAACCAAGCAAAATGGCCATGTGCGGGTTATTAACCATTGAATAGGACCCACAAAACTTGGCTTTGGATATCAGTCTCTTAAAACAATTGTTGGCTGAGATTGTCTGCACAGATGATGCAGCGCCTTCTGCCATCTACCATGGCCTTTGAGAAAAAAAACAAAAGATCCCCTAGCTTTGGTGGTCTGAATGACTTGATTGATTTAGTATTTCAAATTGAATCACAACACAAAAGAGAAACGAAGACGACCTCGATTTTTTCAGGCTAATTCAACAGAGTCTACTCCTTTGTCTCCTCCTGAGGGTTATGGTTAGGAACCCATGCAGATTGGTAATATGAGAAAACCAGTGACATCTGAGACACAGAAAATAACACAAGGACTGTGTCTCTTTATGGGGGAGCAGAGCACTTGTTATGTAACTGCCCAAAGAAGCTAAGAATCTCACGGGCAAGCCCAGGTAGAGCCCTAATACACAGGAGGTATTAGCCTCTTCAAAGACTCATGATTACATGGCAGTAGCATAGACGATGCCAGCTAGCCCTTTAAATTGGGGGGGGGGGTCTTACTTTATTGTGGTACCTCTGGATGATTCAGGTATACTGCAGTACATTTTATGTAACAAGAGAGCAGTACCTGAGTTGTCCTCGGTGTAGGTTGCCCCTCCTTAACATCAGGAAATGTGGAGTGAGATGCTGCTCCTTTAGTAATGCCCCATTGAAACTGGACACCTTGACACCATAATTTTAATCTGATTGAGGACCCTGCTTTCACTGTGATTTTGCAAACCAATTAGCTGTGTAGAAATAACCCCCAGATTAACTGGGTTGCAGGCAAGATTAATTTCACACATCCACTTTGTTAGAGTCCCTATTTCCAGAGGGATTGCATGCTTAAGGTACAACCTATGTCATTTTTTACTGTGACTATAGACTCCAACCTCTTAGAAGTTCCAGAGCCTTATGAAGATTATGAAGATGTTTTCGAAAAGAAAGGAGAGAATCCATTACCTTAACACGGACCCTACATTTGTGCCATTTACAATTACATACTGATGCAAAGATTCACCATTGAAGTATTTACACTTTGAATCCCAAAGTAGATCAGGTTGTGATAGAATATTTTGATGAAAACTTAAAGGAATGTATTCGCGACTCCACATTCCCTTCAGGAGTTCCTGCCGTTTTCATCCCAAAACCTGGAAGAGATTACCGGCCCTGCACAGACTATTGTGAATTTAATCAGATCACCATAAAAAATAAAAAAAACTGTTGCCATTAATGTTTGCTTAGGTAGAACCACAAGGGACCAATATTTTTAAAATACATTTTTTGGGAGGAGCACATAATCTTGTTTGTGTTGTCACATAGATATACATTGCCTATATGCTGTGTTAAGTTAGCATGAGCTTATTAGGAGTTTAAACGCCATTTTAACTTTCTACTGATTCTGCAAACGAGCCTTGAGCCTAGTAGAATGTTTTGATTCATGTGAGAATAATATGTTGTTACTCTGATATCAGCCTTGCTTGGTGAGCTGTGTCTGTACAGTGAGTGCAGAAACCTTCAAGGATATCTCAACACAGTGGTTGTTGTGAGGTCTGATCTTCGCACATCCCTAGACATAACATACATGCAGCTGCAGCCAAGTTCTGGCTTTAGCGCGTTTTATATTGCTTTGCACAAGAGCATAAAAACACACTAGGATCTTGAGGTATGTGGCCGCCCTGCTAAAACCCAAAGAGACCTTCTTAGATATAATATAATATACTAGCTAGGGAGGGTGAGAATTAGGTGTTACTGAACCCTATTCGTTTTAGCATTACACCATGCTTTCACCTTTTGTGTTCTATGGACTAGTGACTATGCTGATTACTTTGTTTCTTGTAATATGTTTGCTTGTATTAGCTAAGATACTACGTTTGTGAACACTGCATTAGTGAATAAACATTTCAAATATGCAAGTGTCTTCTTTTACTCCTTGTTCTGGATTGAAATGATTGTATAATGTTGTAAACTATGTGCTTGCTTATATTGTTTTCTCTATGGTCTTTATTGTACTCTATGCTCTCTCCCTGTCTGGTTCTAGAATTGTTATGTTACTGTTGACTCCAGGTTCTGCTTGGACAGTTGGTTGACTGGTCAGCAGGTGCTGGGTCCTTTACTGCTGTGCTTATGAATAAACCTTCTTATTCATCTCAACTGATTGGAGGAGTTTATCTACAACATGTTAGCGACTTGTGCCTGCTGATTCCTGACTTCTACCGTCTTCCAGGCAATTTGAAGCAGTTTACAGTGTGAGCAGTGTTTTGGCAGTTGGACCCGGCAACAACGAACCCAGTGATGTCTTTATAATTTCTTGAAGGAGATTTCAGGCATCGGAAACTAGCTCGGCGGAATTCGAAGCTTTTTCAACTAAATTAAGGAACTTGTACCTCGCTCACCTGTGAGTATTCCTGTTCCTTAGCAAGCAACTTGAATTTCTTGCTCTCCATTCCTTCTCCTGTACTCGGAGCGAGCGTGACTCAGAGCGAACGTGTGACGTTGCCTCTCAGCGTCAGGACTTTCTGTGTGCCAAGCCTCGTTTCCACTTTGTGGCCATTTTTAATGACTATTGTTCTTTCAGCCTGTGTTTCACCTCACCCGGAAGTGGAAAACGTGCGTTCCAAGCCTCGTTTTCGTGTAGCGGCCATTTTGCGGAATTTTGTCAACAGTACTTTCCGACTTTAACCGATCACTTCATTTTCAATTTCGGATCGTCTTTGCAAGTCTACTATTACGATCCACCTTCAAAGAGGTATTTACATTTGACTTTCTTTTACTATTTTGCTTTATTCTACATGACAATGGCACAGAATATAAATATTACGCTCCCTCCACCATTTTTGAATGAACCTGGAAATCCTCCTGTACAGTGGGAGGATTGGTTCATTATGTTCGACAATTACTTGGAGGCAATTGATGGTCAAGAGTTTTCCTCGAAGAGGAAAAAGGCCATTTTGTGAAGTACACTTGGGAAGGAGGGACAAAGAATCTTTAGGTTTTTACCAATTGCTTTACAGGCAAATGGTCAAGCCATTCCTGATCTCTACAAGGAAGCTATTTCCAGGTTGGAGGTTAAGTTTGCTAAAGAGGAGAATCTTGTGATGCATTGTTATAAGTTCAATACCCAAAAAAAAGATCTGAAGAGAATATTGATGACTTTGTTACCCGGTTAAGAGAATTATCAATAAAGTGCAAGTTTGGGACAATGGCTGAAGAGCTCATACGTGATCTGCTTATAGTGCAGTGTAGCAGCCGCAAAATTCAGGAGAGACTCTGGGCGGCAAAAAATCCTACACTTAAAGTTGCCATTGAACTTGCGCAAGTTATTGAGGAATCTGAGAAATGCATCAGAGATATTGAAAACTCCAAGAAAAAACAATTAGAGCGGGAAGTGTCTGTAGTTTCGGATAGAGATGGACAATCTGATTCTCATTCCGGTCTAGATGATTCTATTGCTGTGGTCAAGAATAAGTTCAAGACTTTTTCTAAGAAGACTTCTTCTCCAAGCAAGTTTTGCAATAGATGTGGCAGCAATTCACATTCCTCGGAGGCCAGGTTTTGTTTCGCAGCGAACAAAGCGTGTTTGAAATGTGGAAGGATTGGACATTTTTCAAAGATGTGCAAAGCAAAGAACAAGCAAAAAGTTGCTGTTGTGGAAGATTACTCTTGTGACAGTTCTTCTGTTGGGGAAAGGATGTTGGTGGTTTGTGACTCTGATGTTGCTAATGTTGATGATCAAAGGCAAAATAGACCTAAAGCTATTTTTGCAATAGATGGGCGGGAGGTCTCACTGATGGTAGACACTGGATCACGTCATACCATTATTCCTCAGTCGACATTCAGAAAGCTATGGTCCATCAAGCCTTTGCTCAAGAGTGATATTTCTCCTAAGGGATTTCAAGGGGAAGCCATAGACATTCTTGGTTATTTTGAATCTAGCATTGTATTCAAGAACAGGTCCACTATTGGGAAAATGTATGTCTCTATTGATGGTCCACCCATATTGGGGTGGGTTCACCAATATGACTTGTACATCATTATAAATCCAAGGGCTCCCGATCAAGTGATGGTTTTGCAGGATGATTCTGTTGATCTGATTCTGAGTGAGTTTGATTCCGTTTTTAGGAGTGAGTTGGGTGAACTAAAGGGCTATTCCCATATGATAAAAATGAAAGAGGGATGTGTACCCATTCAGCACAAACTCAGAAGGATTCCTCTAGCCATTAGGGGTGAAGTGAAAGAGTTGTTGGAGGATATGCTGCAGAGTGGGGTCATTGAACCTGTAGAAGGATCACTGTGGGTTTCTCCGGTGGTTATTTCTAAAAAATCTGATGGCAAGTTGCGCTTCTGTGTTGACCTCAGGTCTGTTAATAAGTGCGTGGTTGCTGATATTTTTCCCCTCCCCAACATAGGTGAATTGGTGTCTACGCTTGAGGGTGCAAAATATTTTTCTAAGCTTGATCTTAAGAGCGCATACCATCAGGTTAAATTACATGACTCTTGCAAACATATCACCTCCTTCATTACCACTGAAGGTGTCTTTCAGTACACACGCTTACCTTTTGGGCTGATTTCAGCGGCTAGCGTGTTTCAGCGTATGGTGCATGAGTTGTTCAAGGGGCTGAAAAAAGTTGTCTTCTTTCAAGATGACATTCTTGTTTTTGGCAGTTCTGTTTCTGAGCACAATAAAATACTTAGACAAGTGTTGCATAGGATTGGTGATGCTGGTCTTACTTGACGCAGGGAGAAGTGTGCTTTTCTTGTTCAGCAGATTGAATATCTAGGGCATGAAATTTCTGTTGCTGGGATTAAGCCTAAGAAAGATTTGTTGTTGGCTATAAGGTCAGCTCCTCGCCCTACTGATAAGGATCAGTTGAGGTCCTTCATGGGCCTTATAGAGTACTATTCCAAATTTGTCAGTAGTTTCTCGGAAAAAAACATTGATTTGAGAATTTTGCTCAAGAAGGGGTGCAAATTCTTTTGGGGTCCTAAACAAGAATCAGCTTTTGCGTTGGTCAAGGATGAAATCTGCAAGGTGGGTGTTCTAGCTCCTTTTAATACTAAACTCCTTCTATTCTTATGGTTGACGCGAGTGCGTTTGGTTTGGGTGCCGTTTTGGTTCAGAGACATGGTCATGTTGAGCGTCCTGTTGCTTTCGCTTCTAAAACTTTGTCTGATGCTGAGAAAAATTACAGTGTCATTGAAAAGGAGGCTTTGGCAGCTGTTTGGGGTGCGCATTATTTTCGCACTTATCTTTGGGGGATCAATTTTGTCATCATAACTGACCATAAGCCTTTTATTAGGATTCTTGCCCCTGGTGGTGCTGTTAGAGGTTCGCCTAGGTTGGCCAGACTAGCAGCTAAACTACAGGATTTTCATTTTCAGGTAGAACATATTCAAGGTTGGAGGAACCTCCAAGCTGACTGTTTTTCTAGGTTGCCTTTGGATTCTACAGAGTCTGATGTACATCTGGATTTGTTGGATGAGAGTGTTGCTTGGGTGCAAGATGTAGTTTCTTTTGGTGCTGGTTCCTTCTCGCATCAGGAATGGACCGATGCCATGAGAAGTGATGAGGTTCTTAGGGATGTTGTTAGATTGCTCAAGGATGGTTCTAGGAGAGAGAGCTGTGTGCAAGTTTCTGTTCGTCCTTATGTCAAGATCCTCGACGAGTTGTCTACTTGTGGGGATGACATTATTTTGCACAATGATAAGTTTGTCCCGCCTTGTAGTCTCAGGCGCAAACTTTTTGACATTGCCCATGAGGGGCATCTTGGTCAGACCCTGACCCAACAGAGGCTAAAATCGAATTTTTGGTGGCCTGGCATGGATGCGCAGGTTGCTTTGTGGGTTGAACAATGTGGTATGTGCAAGGAAGGTGAAAAACGTCTGAAGGTTGCTGTTGGCACTAGTATGGGTAAGATTGTTTGTCCTGGTGTGCCGTGGCATATCATTTGCCTGGATTTTATTGGACCCATGTCTGAACTCAGTCTGAATCAGCGTTTTGCCATCGTCTGCGTGGATGTTTTTTCAAAGTGGATAGTTGTTAAATTTGTAAAGGATATCACCACTGAGACTACTATTTTGTTTCTTAAGTCTTTGTTTCTATCTGAGGGTTTTCCCAGTGTTATTGTTACCGACAATGGGACCCAATTGGTTTCTCAGAGAATGCAATCTTTTCTTTCTCACTCTGTTGTGTCCCATCATCGGACTTCACTTTATAATCCTCAGGGAAACGGAATGTGTGAGAGGGTCAATAGGTTGGTGAAGGGGACAATCCAACTGGCTGTCTCCAGTGGTGGTTGTGTCTCTGATCTTGTTCAGGAAATGGTGTGTGCCCATCGTACGACCTTTCATGGTAATTGCACAAAATCTCCTTTTGAAATTTTGCGTGGGAGGGCTCCTGGGTCAAAACTTGTTCCTTCTTGGGTCAAGCAACTTTTGAACACTGGTGATCTTGTAAATTCCAAACTTGTTTTGCCTTCTCCCACTGTGGGCAGTAAGATTTCAAAAGGGGATTTGGTTAAAGTTATACCTGGAAGGTGTGCTAAAGTTTTAACTAAATTTAGGGGTCCTTTTACTGTTAAAAATGTTTTCCCAAATGATGTTCTTCTTGAAAATGGTGAGAAGTGGAATTTGAGGCGAGTTGCTGTTTATCAGAAAAGTGGGCAAACATCTTCTCAATCCTTATCTGCCCCTGTTTCTGCTTCTCGCAATTCTTTTTCTGTTTCTTCTGTTGAAGAGGAGGGTAGTGGTTACATGTTTTTATCTCAAGAGTGTGTTCCTTTTTGTTCTCCTTCTGACAGGTCTTGTTTTGGAGGTGGTGACGTATCGGATTCTGGCTCCTCTGGTTTTCAAGGCACCACCATTGATTCTTCTCCTTCCCTTCCTCCTTCTCTTTCCACTCCTAGGGTTTCAAGGTATCGTAAACCACCTTCTTTTTTGCAATTAATGTGTTTTCTTTTTCTTTTTTGTTTATAAAGATGGGAGATGTGTTGTAAACTATGTGCTTGCTTATATTGTTTTCTCTATGGTCTTTATTGTACTCTATGCTCTCTCCCTGTCTGGTTCTAGAATTGTTATGTTACTGTGGACTCCAGGTTCTGCTTGGACAGTTGGTTGACTGGTCAGCAGGCGCTGGGTCCTTTACTGCTGTGCTTATGAATAAACCTTCTTATTCATCTCAACTGATTGGAGGAGTTTATCTACAACATATAACTAAAGAGTGTTCATGTGTTCCACGTTACCTGAGGTGTACTAAGTCCATGTTGTGGTTTGTCTAAGCATTGGGGGTTTGTGATCACCAATGAGACACTGTAGCTAGTCTGGTAGGGGATTTTGGGTACTAAGGTGAGTTTTGGCACACCCTAATTCACTGAGGTTCCAAGTCTCTATGCACAGTTCTGTATGAGAACGGAATCCCTGTGACAGTGTCTGAGAAGAAGGAAATTAATTGAAACCCTCTTTTATGATACGTTATGGGCATTTTAAATATCTGGTGATACCTTTTGACCTGTGCAACATGGTTAGAAAAGGGCGTCTCCAGTTTGCAATGGCTTGCACCATGTCCAAGTAGGGACGCTTATTCTGGTAAGGGTGTTATACACCCAAGATAACCCCTGCTCTCACCCCCTTGGTAGCTTGGCACTAGCAGTCAGGCTTATCTCAGAGGCAAGGATTTGTACATAAACACACAGTTATTTAGTGAAAACACTATAAAAGAACACCACACCAGCTTAGAAGAATAACCAATATGTATCTGAATAAAACAAGACTAAAACAACGAAAATCCAACATACACAAGCAAAGGGATGTATGACGTTACAACGCATACTTTTACCACGCATACCATTACAGCGCGGTATTTACAACGCATACCGTTACAACGCATAGCGCTTAGAGGTGCTGGATAGTGGTAAGTATAATTTTATATTCCAACTCCAGTCCCCGTGGACACTAGGGAAGGTGTTGGATATAAAATTATACTTATTCCCTATCCTAGAGCGCCCCCCAGCGCAATGCGTTGTAATGGTATGCGTGGTAATGCCTGCGTTGTAATGGTAGTGCGTTGTAAAAACTTCGTTGTAACAGTTGTATACCCAAGCAAAGATATCAGTTTTAAAAAGGTTCAAACTAGTTCAGTTTATAGGAAACTATGGATGTGTCACTTTTATCACAAAGTACCTAGGATTCGTCAAAATCAAAGATGAAAACAGACACAGGGGAGGTGAGGCGCTGGAAAAGCGACAGTTCCTTACTCCCAGGGGAGGCGATGCGTTGGTTCCTTACTGCAGGGCACTGCAGGTAAAGCCTCCGTTCCTTACTATCAGGGGAGGTGATGCATCGGTTCCTTGAGGGGAGGTGATGCATAAGATCCATACAGGTAGCCTCAGTTGCTTACTGCTGGGCAACGTCGAAGAACTTGGCACACAGGTTCGATGAGTCACTGGCTTGATGCGGTGGCGGCAAAACCGACACTACATTGATTTTACAGCCATGAAGTAGGTGTTGCGTCAATTACTTCAGCCGCACAGCAGGGTTTGAATCGGAGTCGGAGCGGGTGCCTCGTACATCAGAGACATTGTGCTCGGGACTCAGGCTTTTAGCTGCATAGCAGGCGCTGCATCGATTCTTCCACCGCACAGTGGCGATGCAATGGTTTTTCAACCACATGGTTTTGCTGCGGTAGGAAAAGCAGGCACTGAAGGTCAATGCATGAATTTTCTTCAGTTCTTTGCAGAACTGGAATTGGCACCACTTGCAGGTGAGAACTCCCAGCCGAAGAGTTCAGGGGCTACAGGTGAAGTCTGTGATGGCCCTGAGACTTCTTAACCGGAGGCAAGCACATACAATCCCTTGGAGAACCTTGGCAAGCAGGATAAAGAAAGCAAACCCAGTCCTTCTACTGCCCAAGACAGAAGCAGCAAACAGTAGGCCAGCACAACACAGCAACAAGCAGAGTGGCAGTTCCCCTCCTACAGATTCTCCAGCTCTAATTCCTGGCAGAATCTCCTCTTAGTCCAGAAGTGTTATGAAGTTTTGGTGTCACAGTTTCAGTACTTATACCAGTTTCTGCTTTTGAAGTAGGCAAACTTTAAAGAAATGTTTTTGTAGTGCACAAGACCCTGCCTTTCCCTGACCTGGCTCCAGAAACAATACATCGGGGTGGAGACAATTTTGTGTGACAACAGGCACAGCCCTATTCAGGTATCAGTGACAACTCCTCCTACCATTCTGAGTCAGGAAGACCCATCAGCCTGCAGCAATCAGGATATGCAGGGTACACCTCAGCTCCCTTTGTGTGAGTGTTTAGAGTGAAGGGATAAAAATCCTAACGTTCACCCTCCCTCAGATGTGGATTCTACAGGCATACAATGGTAAAGCTACTAAAAAGTGGCATTTTCAAACATGCAATTTAAAAACACTCTTCACTTTAAGATGTATTTTTTAAACTGTGTTTTCAGGGACCCCAGACTCCAAATGTCTATCTCTTCCCAATTGGAAGTTACACTTGTAAAAGTTTACAAGGCAGCTCCAATGATAACCTATGAGAGAGATAGTCTTTTCAATAGTGAAAATGAAATTAGAAGTATTTCACTATCAGGACATACAAAACACCCCACCACATTTCCTGCCTTTTAAGTACTCTGTACCCTGTCCATGGGGCTGGCTTCATTGGGCCTACCTTAGGGGTGCTTTAAATGTAGTAAAAAGGAAGGTTTGGGCCTGGCAAATGGGTGCACTAGCCAGGTCGACATTGCAGTTTAAAACTTCACACACAGACACTGCAGTGGCAGGCCTGAGACATGGTTGCAGGGCTACTCATGTGGGTAGCGCAATTAGTGCTGCAGGCCCACTGGTAGCATTAGATTTACGGGCCCTTGGGACACCCAGTGCATGTTACTCGGTACTTACCAGTAAATCAAATATGCAAGTCATGGATAAACCAATCACTATTACGATTTAGACAAAGAGCATATGCACTTCAGCACTAGTTAGCAGTGGTAAAGTGCTCAGAGTGCCATAGCCAACAAATACAGGTCAGAACAAATAGGAGGGGAAAGCAAAAATATCAGCGATAACCCTGCAAATAGTTCCCCGTTCAACACACATCCTGCAGCTTTCAAATCTTTTACTAATGATACTTTTGGAGATTTACTAGACTCCTTTTTCATAATTTATCTGGATGACATACTCATCTCCAATTCTCAAGAGGTGCATAGGGTTGCTAAGAGAACAGTACTGGAATATCTAATGGCTAATTGTCTGTACGCTATAGGAGACATGTATATTGGAAAACAAGGAAGGCATCTTTTTGTGGTTCTATATTTTTGACAAATATGTCCTCAAGGATAATGGCAAGGCTAAAACCTTCAGAGTCTGGCCTTCCCCATCTTCAGTTAAATACATTCTGAAGTTCTTAGGCTTTGCAAATGCCTACCAACAGTTCATTAAAGACATTTCCAGGATTTTCCTCCCTTTTACTTAGAACACCAAAACGTATTGATGAAGAAGAGATTTTTTACAACTCATAGGCCTTTACAACAGTTCCCATATTAAAATACCCTGATGATACTTTACCCTTTGTAGTCAAAACAGTAACCACCTCATATCAGGGGAGGCTGTTACCCTTTGAAAGTGGTGGGGCGAGTAAAGTGCCCGACCAGTTCCCAAAGTAAAACACCCCTCCTTTCAAAAGCCCAAAATAAAATATCCCCTCCCTGCAAAAGTCTCAAATAAAACAACCACCTCCCTATAAATGTAAAAAATAACAACTAGAATACCATTTTAAATAAATGGGACTTACCACCAGCTGCATGTCCTTCTGAATTCTCTGAATCTGGAGTTGCGCTCCCCAAATCAATCCAGACACCGCTCTCATGCTGTTACCCAGCATGAGAGAAGCACCTGTATTGGATGGAGTGGGCTGGCTGGACACTCCTTCAGGCCCTATAGGCCCTATAGGCCAGTGATAGGTCTCCACCCAGTGGCCTTAGACAGCTGAGTGGAGAGCTTCAAGGAGCACATGTCACTTTGACTGGCACAAGATAGTCGGCCAAAGTGAAATGTGTACTTTGAAGCATCCATCCAGTCACTGCTCCTATAATCTGCTGCCGATCGGCAGCAGAGGACACCCCCCCTCCGCATGTCCCTGGGCTCCGGTAGGCTGGCTGTTGCAGTGCTCTAGTCGGAAAAATAAAATAGCAATGAATTCTTTTCATGGCCATTTGATTTTTTCCTGCATGGCTCTCAGGGGGTGGGGAGTTGGGGGCGATGCTTCCCCGCCCTCGTGAAGAAACTGCTGTTGCCTCATACACTGTTGGGGCAATATTGTCTCAGAGTCATCTCAGGACTCAAAAGGTTCATTGAGTGACTTATGTTTCACACAATTTAAATACAGCAGAAACTAGACTATTTATGACAGTAAATTGTTGGCCATTTGTGTAACAATTTGTCACTGGGGATATTTGGGGAAGAAGCAACTTTCCCATGATGATCTGGAGTGAACATAAACATCTTGGGTATCTAAAATCAACCAAGTGTTTGACCCCTGAACATACATGTTGTTCTTTCTTCTTTACATAGTTCCAAAATATTATTTCATATCTGTGAAAAAGTGGATTATCAGCTGAAGTGGGTGGTGGTCTTCTTTAAGTAATAATGGCACTATTCCTTAATAGGTCCAGTTAGGTCTCAATAATTTAATCTTGAGCTCAACCCTGTAGCATAGAATTAAGATGCCTAATTTCGGAGTAATGAGTATCAAAACAGTTAAAAGGTAAATAATATAAAGCAACAAAAATCGCATTCCAATTGTTAAAAGTAGAGAAACATTTAATGAGCAAATAGATCCCAAAATGACAGAAATATGTTGTATGGAACTGTAGAAATTATTTCCAAAGTTTTAGATGTTTAAATTGCCACAAAGTGCAAAGTTTCAACAGGGGTATATGGTTGCACTAGACCGGGTCAAAAGTAAGGTCGACCGAAATGGAGCGCGGGTCGGATACGGGCGCCAGGTTCGGTCCGGTGGGGAGTTATACCTTCTGACTTCATCTCTGAAATGAAGTAAAAAAATCCTCAGCTTGGCAAGGCAGCAGGCTGTGGCCGAGATGGGTTCTATGAGCCAGGATAGCTGTCGGATGAAGTCCCGGGGAGGTAGTTGGTTTTCGGAGGGAAACTCGAATTTTGGCCTTGAAAAGGGAAACATTTGAGATTCACACCCCAGAAAGGTTTCTTGCTGGCTGGATACTTTTGGGGCCTTCACCCAGTGAAGAATTCTACCTTTGGTAAGTTAGCATCCTTTCAGCTGGGGAAACAAATAAGTTGAGTTCCACCGGCAGTTCGATGTTGGCAACGGTCTGGTGGTAGTCTCTGGTTCTTTTGGCAAAAATCCATGAAAACATTTTTTGAGTCCAAGCTTTTATGTTTAGGCAGGAGAGGTGTACATGCTGACACTTATCCAAGGCTACAAGACCTCACAACACCATTTGGGGGTCCGGACCCACTCCAGGGGAAGCCACCAGGGCATGTCCAATTAAGCTTGTCAGCAGAGGTTAGAGGTGGGGTTTTGCAGCTTTTGTGTCCCTGTAGTTTAATTAACCCTTGGATTCCACTATTCTATACTGGGTTCAAGTGGGAGCAAGACCCTCCCTTGGGGTTTCTCTCCACTCATTAAAGTAGGTGTTGTCCATTTTTCGAAGTCCAAAGGGATCAGCAGGTGCAGTCAATCTTCTGTTTTCTTTAGGTCCAACAGTGTTCTGAAGGATACAGGGGTTCCTCTTTTATGTAGGCACAAGCTTGTGGGTGGGGGAAATTCATTGCCCAATAGGATAAGAAAAAAGCTCCCAGGGACAACCCTTCCTACATTTACATCATTTTCTGGGGAGCTGTCCCAAACAATCCCACAGTGTCCTGTTCTGCCAAAATCCAACATGGCAAAACATTTTTTTCTTGATCAGAGCTAAGCTCACACCTTGAGGTGTATCTAGGGAAATTAGACATTCCTTATGCAAACCCCTCTCCCCCACTGGGATTGGTGCCACTGGCTACGTGGACCCTGGAAAGCCTAGTTACATCTGCTTGTAACAGGAGGGGCCCATCTGAAGCTTGTTTACAGTTGGTGGGCATAGGCCATCCTGTCAGGAGGAAGTCACACCTCCTCCCAGCCAAGGCATTTTTGTTCCTTTTCCTGGAAGCCATTCACACGTCCCAGCAGATTGCCAAGTGACAGCTGAGGATTAACTCTGAAAAGGCTACTAGAGACTTTAGGCAGGAAAATGCCAACTGGCATTTTCAAAATAGTAATTTAAAATCTGACTTAACCATTAGATTGGATGTTAAAATCCTATTAATCTGAGTCCTTGAAACATGGTTCTAGCTACTGCCAAACTGAAGCTATGCATTACAAGGAGATATCATTTAACCCAATGCTTTCTTATGGGAGAGCCTTGTCACAGTGAAAAACGATTTTGGAGATGGTTTCCTGCCAGGACATGTCCTACTTTATAATACCATTCAAGCTCCCCTCGGGGCATTTAGGGCCTACCTTAGGAAGGTTTATTCCTGGCAAACATTTTTTTTTAACTTTACAATCAGGCTGCAGGCCTGAAGCATGTCTTCAGGCCTGCAGCCTGATTGTGACACTGAGTGTCACATAGTAGGGACTTAGAGGTAAGTTAAATAAGGCAATCAGTGATTAGTCAATTCTACATATGTTTTAATGGACAGGACGTATGCATTGGGGCCAAGTTAGCAGGGCCCCAGTAGAACAGAGTCAAAACAAGCAGTATCAGTCCGAACATTGGTGGTGGACTGGGGGCAAGGTGACCAAGCAAAACGAGGTATTTCCTTATAATATATTTCTGGGGCTACACATGGAAATGGAGACCAACCCTGTACCTGACTCACCTAATATTATTCCTCTTTTAAAAGTGACCCTAAATGGGAAATTGATACACTTTTTTCAGAAATTCAAACCCAACAGAGACCTGGCCACAATAAATAGTGGATTCAAGAACAACCAGAAAACGAGAAATATCAGCATAGATATTTAATCCATGACAGTATACCTTCTGAACCTGATGTTGCTTCCAAACAGAATATTTCACAATAGTGCTACGAGTATCCAGTAGCAAATCACCCTGGTTTCTGTGAAACCCAAGAACTGTTCCAGCGACCATTTAGGGGGCCATTATATAAATTAACACATTAAGACGTATGTAATATTTTGTGCAATCGTCATTCATGCCAAGAATGTGCACAGTAAAATAGCAGGGCTGTTACAACGGTTGTCCAAGCCAACACAGCCCTGGACACAAATATCTATGGACTTTATTGTGGCACTCCCAGAATCTTAGTGATGAAAACGAATTTTGGTGGTTGTTGACTATTTAACTAAGGCCGTTCATTTTATCCTTTAAGCAAGCTACTCAGTGTCCCTGAGTTTACAACTATTTTCTTTCACAAGATCTTTAGGCTACATGAGTTCCCTGAGGTCATCATCTCAGATATAGGAGACTGATCATTTGGAAAAGTAATTAATGAAGAGGTTGGAATTTGTCCATTTACATCTGCTAGTTACCATACGCAGACAGGTCGTCAGACCAAGATTATGAAATGTTATAACAATAGTTAAGGGGTTCTGTCATACAACATCAAACAGAATGGGTTCATTGGTTGCATTTAGGCGAGTTTGCATATAATAACTCTTTCCACTCAGCATTAGGGTACTCCCCAGGTTACTGTTCTTATGGTTTACACAGTCACAGTTGTCAGACAGTTATTGCCTCCTCAAAGAATCTCACCATGCCTAGTCTGTTAAACAAACTTTCACCAAACCCTGAAATGGCCATTACAACTGCTTTGGAAAGCAACATCTGCCTATGAAGAATTTGGAAATGGCTACTGACATCATCCTCGGTATACTGTAAGGTGAACTAGTTTGGCTATCCTTGAAGAATCTCTCTATCCCAGGGTTCAATCCCAAGTTCAGTCCTCAGATTGTCAGTCCCTACAAAACCATGTAGTTAGTCGGTTTTAGAGCAATCAGATTAGCACTTCCCTCATCATCCGGTGGTTCATGTCTTCAGGGTCCACAAAGCGAATGCGTCAGCGACCACACTACCACCCTCAGTAGTGACTGATGGGTCCCCTGAATATTAGGCAGAGGAATTGCTGGGCGGGTGAGGTGACTTACAATATTTACCGGCATGGAATAGCTATGATCCATCAGAACAATCTGGGCCACCTGTTTAATTATAAAGAGCCCCTAAGCTGGTCAAAGCATTTCCAAAGAATAATGGGGTGTGGGGGTCTTTTGGGATGGTTTGGTCAGGAATCAGTCTCAGACACACAGTTCTTCAGGGTTCAGGGTCACAGAAATCCATCCCCAGCCAGTTACATTGTTTTCAAAGGGTCCTAAAATGTTACATCACATGACAAACATACACAGGCCAGGAAGCTCTGGGCCAGGGGTAAATGGAATCAGGGATGGCCCTTTATGGTCAACGGTGCAAAGCTCAGTCCTAAGGGATCAGCTATTGGTTATAGTTATGGGTTATGGGAGGCAGTGCCAGATAAAAGGAGAGCACGCATGCAGCACTGTGCTTGGGAACAGCGGTTTATGGGCTTTCTCCGCTTCTGACTTAGTTTGCACCCGTTTGGCTTTCTTACACATTTTCGTGTCTTCTCTTTTCCTCACTTCCCTCCCTAATTATGTCACTTAAAAGCAGGGACCAGCAAGTTTTCCTCTTTCCTCTTATTCCTACAGTCCTGTGATACTCACAAGTTGTTGCTCGCTTTATTATTGGTAATTATCGTATTATTGGTAATGGTAAATATGCATCTACCACTGGCAATAAGGCCACTAACACGATATAGGGATCAGAATAGGTCTCAGAAAATTATTCCCATGCTCAACACTTGGTAACTTGGTTGCGAGCAAGCAGCCTTAACTTCAAAGACAGGTATGTCAAGAATTTAAAAACACCAATTAAGTGAATAATTAAGACAAAACACACAATAAAAACCCATCGCCAACTTATACAAATAGGAAATATTTATTTAAAATGACAGCAAAAGGAGAAAAAATCCAATTTAGGGAACCTGAGATAATTTAAACAAAAGATTTAGCACTATTTAGCACATGCAAACCTATAGAGCCTACTGGGACATCTGGTCGCGCTAGACCGAGATAAAGTCAAAGTTTCTGGCCAACCCTGATGGAACCCTGCGTAGATACACCTCGAGGTAGGCCTTGGTCAAAGTTTTTTCCTTCTGACTAAGAGGCTTTTCAGGAGCTTTTCTTCCAGGGGTCCTTCGAAGCTTTCAGCCAGTCTGGAGTCAGTAAGGGTTCGCCAGCTTGCCTTGCGACAAGCTCCTGGTCAAACTTATGGGAGTCAGGCCTCTGGAGCTTTCCAGCGGGACAAACCAGAGATCCAGGCCGGCTCATGGTTGAAGGTGGGCGGCTTGACTCTCGTGGTTAGTCCCAGTCATGTTTCCTATGTTTGGACTAATAACATTTAAGTAGCTTTTTCTCCCGGTGTCCCATGATGCTCTTCAACAGGCCAGATTCGGTGAGGGTTCGCTGGCTTGGGTTTCGACCGGCTCCTAGTGAAACTCTGGAAGTTGGACCTCCACAGCTTTTCAGCAGGACGAACATGGAGGGCAGGCCGGCTCAGGGTTGAGAGTCGCCGGCTTGGCTGGCCAGATCGTGTTGTTCCACATATGGAGCTTTTTTTCAAAGTTGCTCCTAAGTTCTCCAAACTTCTGAAACTTCTTCCTGAAGTTGCTTTGAGGGTCCCAACTCGTCCAGAACATACTCCAAGGGTCTGGAAGCTCCAAGATAGTCCTTCAGGGCTCGACAAATCCACTCGACCATTCGCATTTGCGATGTACATTTTCTGAGGTCAAACTATTTTTAGGTCCTACTCGCCCTTTCTGGCGAGTATGAAAACATACTAACTTTTGTCCTCTGTCTTTGAAAACGGAGCAAATGTGACAAGATAACAAGATTTAAAGGACTTTTTATTCATTACAAAGCAAATGGGTAATAAATATGCCTTTAAATCTTGTTATCTTGTCACATTTGCTCCGCTTTCAGAGACGAAGGTCAAGTAGGTTACTGTTAGGTCAAGGAGTGTTTTTTAAAGTACTAGACCTGCAGGACTAGTACAATTTTTCAGATTTCTCGAGCCCTGTCCTTGAAAGTATGGAACTTCAAATCCCACAATTCACTTGGACAAAACCCTTACAAATCCACTGGTAGTATTTACGGGCTGGGGATCCTTGGTGGTGATAGTCCAGGTCAGCTCTGTTAACCTATAGCTTGCAGACAGTCTACTATTTAGTCCATTTGAAACAGGTTTGATCCACTGGGCTGTAGTTCCAGAATGTGCAGCAGGGACAGTCAGTCTGAGCGCAGGGCCTGGTTGGTGCAAATCACACTTCTCAGCATGGATCCTTCTTCTTCCCTTAGTTTCAAGCAGCAGATATGAAAGGCACTGTCCCTCTCAGATGCTTATTCAGTGTTCTCTGGGGTCACACAGGAGGGCATTCCTGTCCAATGAGATGCAGGGCAACACCCTAGAGCATGACCATTTTTCCCAAAGTGTGGCACAGTGGTCCACCAGAAAGCACTATTTCTCCAAAATTCAATATGGCTGAAGTCTCAGCAGAAAGGCAAGCGCTGGCTAAACCAACCTCCAGGATAGCTCATCTCCATAGACTTCTTCCCCGTGGCATCTGCACATTCCTTACGTAAGCTTGCCATCTTGCTGGGTTTAGAGGATAGGAGTATAAATGAAGCTGGTTTATTCTGCCTGACTCCTCCTTCTTTTGAACATCATAGTTTATTACCCCTTTCCCTTGCATTCCTATGCAGCAGAACCCTCTCCTCCCAGCATTGCTGTTTCATCCCAGGGGCTACTTATCACCTCATCAAAGCAGCCTGACTACCCCACTTAACTCTGACCAATCAGAGCAGATCACTGGAAGGCTGAATGGTGGCTGACAGACAAGAAATTCTTATAACTTCTTGTCTCGATATTTTACGATAAGCTCAACAATAGTGTAGTGGAGTTCCAATATTCCCAATAGGCTCAGCGCATTGGAATAATATATTCAGCAGCGTAGACGTAGGACTGAGGTCAACTAGGTCTCTACTGACTATATGAGACTGAAGGTTTGCCAGCTAGCTCAGAGGTCACTAGAAACTTTCTCGAATAAACGAGGAGGAGTTTAACCTCCCTAGATAGACAAGAAGGGATTAGCTTCCGACAACCATATAACATGACAACTTTGCTCCCTCAGAATAAGAGTATATCTCTAGAGTCGTGTGAAAACAATAGACCGCTATTTCTCTCAGTCAAATGTGCGTACTTAGTTTCACCAGAGTGCAGAGAAAAGAGAGACGGGCGTTTTCAATAAAAGGTGTAATTTATTGAGCAGTCTTCTTTCTCATGCAAGAGAAAAGAATTGCCATAATTGCAATACTTAATGTAAAGTAAAGTGCGTACAGTAAAAAGAGTATTATGAAATAATACTGTAAAAGCATTGATATGGTTTCTTAGCCATAAGATACTTTAAAATGGATAAAATATATACATACATATATACATTGACTAACATACTCAACTGGCGCTTCTAAAATACGCCTACCCCGGTGTACCTGACCTAAGCCTAATACGTGGTAAGGAGTAAGTAAGTAGCAGTTTAAGTTAAGTTGGTTTTGCCAAGAATCTGACTCAAGAATTCTCTTCAAGGATTTAGTCAGCTCCGTACATGGGTAATAGAATGCAGGAGGTCTGGTATCTCTCTTTCAGGACTCGATATCCCAGCAGCCCGCGAAGGTGGCTGAGAGCACCGGAGCTGAATTTCTCAGCAGGAGAAAAGACAGCGTCTCTCTCAGTGCGTCAAAGAGGAGGGGCAGCGTCCGTGGGCTCTCGCATCAGCTGGGCTCTCGGGCAAGTAGATAGCTGCTCGGCTCCAAAACTACCACTGTGTGTTTGCTTAAGGCAACGTTGGTATATTTATACCTGAAAGGTGCAGAGTTTGACCTAAGGTTTGGACATAAGGCGTCAATAAAGATGTCACTAAGAACTGACTGTTCCTTTAGTGTTCGCAGGAGTTTAATGACAAATCGAAACAAAAGCAAATGGGGATTTCCCAGGTTGCTGGAGGTATGGTGTGTCGAAAGAACTTGTTGTGCTTTCTAGGAATCCAAGGAAGTAGCTTCTGCCGTTCTTTGGACTGCAAGGGCTATTTACTTAAATATGGATCTGATTCTTATGCCATTATAGGGATATTATTGATTATAGCCGTATAAGGGCATAAAATAGCAATATTGATTCAGGTTCCTAGATAAAAACACAATAATAGCAGATTGTTGTATTTATCAATACCATTCTACCGAGTCCTTGAATGGTAGTTTTCCGTGTTTCCTGGCGGGAGTTATTAATTAATAACTTCTTGCCATGTTTTTTTTTGGTTTTACTTTTATTTTTCAGTTTACACAACATAAACAAGAACACCCAATTGGCATCATAACAGTGTATGTATACAGATCGACCACCTCATTATAACTTCTTACCATGTTAACCTATGTGGCTGGGGATCTGCAATTGGGAAAATGAACTGGGCAGTTTCTCCAACAGCCGGGCTTATAAAATATCTTTTATAAGGACTCTGCCTCTATCTACAGGACCCTCTCAACCCTGGAACACCTAGGGGAGACTTTAGGGGTGTTGAATATGTAAGCATATTGCAGATCCTCACTCCACAGTGCTCCTAGCACAAAAGTCTATTTTGGGGAGCACTTTATTAAATTGGGGGCAGTCAAATGTGCAATTTAACTAAACCCAGGCATATAAAACCTATTTTCTAAGAGTCCTCCTTATTACCTGACCCGCCACCACTGGGACACTTAGGGGAGACCCTGGGAGTACCTAATATGCCAAAATATTGTAGTTTATTAATTTCTAAGTACCCCAAATACCAGAGTCTAGTTTGGGCACAATTTACATGTTAAAGCAGTTCTGAAACATAGGGATGATTTACACTCACCTCAGCAGTGCACATATGCAAGAGTAGAAAGGGCTGCTGGTCTCTAGACTTCCATGCCCTATTATATACTAGGCACCTAAAGGTAGTTTTGAACCCCTTGCCCTATTATGTAATAGGGTCTTATAGGGGAGTCATGCCAATTATAGGGGTACCCTAACCCATAGTGTAACCTACTATATGTAGGTGTTTTCACTGTACTGTATTTTAAGCATAGCATAGGCCCTGGGCCTGGTTAGGCAGGGCCCAGGGACAGTCAGAGTCAGTTACCACCAGTACCAGTCAGCAAAGAATGGGGGTGCCCAGGGCACAAGATGACTTTGCAACACTTGCTTACCGAATCCTCCAAAACTGAAGCAATGCTGGATCGATGCTCCCTACCCTTTCAGTTCTCTGACTGTATCCAGGGTTCTATAGCAAAAACACATTAGAAACAGATCTATAAGAACCATTAATTACCGCAAAGCCCAAACACACTATGGTGCCTCCCGGTGGCCGATTTGGGGTAACTGTGTAATAAGCCCTTCAGCTACCAGGATACAGCCACAGAACTGAAAGGGTAGGAAGCATTGATCCAGCAGTTCTTCGCTTTTGGATGATTCAGTAAGCGAGAAAAGAGCAATAGAGGAATCCCAACTGGTGAGTATCACAGGACTGTAGAGATTAGAGAGAAGAAAAAATGTTTAGGTCCCTGCTTTAAAGAGAGATAATTGTGGAGGGATTATCTCCATTTAAAGTAGGGACCTACAAGTTTTCCTCTTGCCTCTGATCCCTCCAGTCTGGAAATACTCACCAGTTGGCATTCCTCCATTGATTTTTGCTCGCTTACCGAAACCTCCAAAACCGAAGACCTGCTGGATCGATAATTCCTACCCTTTCAGTTATCTGGCAGTATCCGGATAGCCGAGTGGGTTGTTCCAGAGTTGTTCAACCCCGGTCGGTACAAAAGAGCGTTTGGGCTTTCCAGTATTTAATAGTTCTTATAGGTCTGTTTCTAATGTGTGTTTTATTTTGCTATTGAGACTCGAAGGGTTACCCAGTCGTAGTAAATTCCTGAGATGTTCTGAACCACTGTAGCATCAATACTCACCTGCTTCTCTTTCTCTCCCCTTACCTCTCTTTTCCCTGGGAAACCGTTATCTTCCTGCATGTGATCTGTGATGCGGCGGGTGCGCTGTCTTAGAGAGAGGCAAATTATCTCTGCTCCTGTGAAACCAGGACCAATAGTGAAGTAGCTAGCCCTATCGGCGCCAGTGGTGGTGTCCGCGCCAGGCACAGTGAAGAGCAGGGTGCTGGTGAATATATTCTCCATTTGGCACCCCCTCATCGAAAAAACGTATTGAGAAGTGGGGTGGGGGCTGTAGCTGCCCGAGACGGCCACCGCTCCAAAAACTCAAGCCGCCCGGGGTGTACCAGCCCCCCTCCCCTCCCTAGCTACGCCACTGAGGACCAATCTCATAACCTCCCCGTTAACCGCCAAAGTCATGCCCTTATTACAAAGATTTATAAAACTGATATGATATTATTCAACTGGGGGTCACTGCATTCAAGTCAAGACCAAATATGTTAGGTAATGCTCAGCAAATCACTGGAGAACAGCGTTTTCAACTCTAACAATTAGTTGAACTCAAGGTTCAGATCTTATGTACAAGACCCCAATCTTGTACCAATACATTCAACAGGAACGCTACACTGTGGGGCATTTGAAGTATTTATTTTTCCTATAAATTGTTTGTCTTTTGTGACCTCTGAACCTCTAGGTGCACCGCAGAGAAGCATGGCATTACTGTGCATGTTGACTTGGCCATGTAAAAAACGCAGTATCAAAAGAAGACAGAGCTCAGTTTTGTATAGGTTTTTATTCAGTCAAACTCAAGTGGTGAATGCCAGATACTTTAGCATCTACACAGGTATCACAATTACTTCCACAGGCAGCAGCAGACTGTAATTTGCAATGTATAGTATTGAAATATTTTCCCTTTCTTGTTTTATATCCTAGCACCCATTAATCCACTCCCTTAAATCAGAACTTTAAATGCCAAAGTAGAGTTAAGCATTTCAAGGTTACCACATCGAATCTCTAACAGAGCAAGGATTGTACCTCCACACCTGTGGGAAGAGTTTTTACTTAGCTGTGTTTCCAATAGATCTGAGGTATGTGGTCAGAGGAAATCCAGAACCTTTTTCATTTTCAATGGATCTTGTCTTTTTGATTTAGAACAGTGCATAGCTGTTTTTACCCAAAAGGGACACATTTCACCAGCAGTGTACTTTATGCATCTAGTGTAAGTGGATTGCACGTTTCTAATGCCCTTACCGGAAGATTGTTTGAACTTGGTCCTCGCGGGGCACAGTCCTGCTAGATTTTTGGGATACACACATGATACATTTGCATTCATTTAAATGTGGTCATTTAAATCTACGGTGGCTATCCTGCAAATCTTACCTGGATCCGCTCTTTGTAGACCTACGTTATTCAAACCCTACCTTATAAGTATTGTTAAAGTGAACACAAGCATAATGTTTATCCTGGATACCTTCCTCGCCTAATGCCGGGCTAGAGATCCAAATGTATGAAACAGGTTGATGGAGGTAATCTCTTCTTACCTCACACTCACCACTTAACTCGGAATCTCTCGGATATTTGCACATCTTTTTTTAACCCTAGCTCTACCCTTTCAGAATTGCAGTCTTCCAGAAGAAATGGACAAACAGTATGTGGCTTTACACAGTGTATTATTAGATTGGATTTTTTTCTCAATATGGACACCAGGTAATCTGCATGTCCAGATTTATTACATAAAATATTATTTTGTCAATGAAAATACTTATTTTAGTAGTTATATAAAGTTGAGCCCTAGGCTACTTAAATTTAGTACTGGGATTTTTTGTAGTTTTATTTTATTTTTTGTCTGTTATCCATCTTGCTGTCAATATGTTTTGGTTCCATAGTGCAATGTATTTGTTTCTTTTGATATTTGTAATCATTTTGTCTCCATTTATTTCTTACAGTCTCATCATTTACAAATATGAACAGTTTCCAAGGCCTTCTACTGCCTTTCAACAGTGATTATAAAAGTTGTCTTCCTGTCCTGATGAGACCTCACGTTACGATTCGCGATTAGATTATGTCCCATTAAAGACTGGCTTTATTGAGAAATGTGAGGAGATGCAATGTAAAGGTTTAGCAAAAGAAAAAGTATGTTTTTAGATAAAAAGTTGTATGAAATAAAGAGACTGGCCCACATCGGCACAATATATGACAACCGGTCCTATACCTGACATATCTAGAAATTCTGTCTACACAAGAAAATCCCTAAATGTCACTTCAAATTATACGGCACAATTCCTATAAATAGCAGTAGCCACAGTTTCTGATGTGATCATAGGAAAGGTGTTTTCCTGAAATATGCAAATGAAATACAGAAATTCATTTTCTTTCGCATTAAATAAGAGGTATCTATTGCCACGAATACATGATTCAGGAGTTCAGAAGCCAGGATAGGAAGTAAATAAAATTTACAAGAAAGGAGGTCAATGCCGCCCTAATCGACGTCTAATGAGAATGTATGCACAATGAGGGCCAGTCCAGGGTTTGGCTAATTACTCGTTTTTAGAATTCTAATGAATTGGTAAACCATTGTGATTAGAAATAAAATTGGTGGCATGATGCCAACATGTATTTTCGCATATCTATCTTCATATATAAATATAAATATATATATATTATATATATATATATATATATACACGAACACACAGAAATAATAAAGAGAAGTCATTAGATGAAAAACCATGTATAAAACTGGCATTATGCACATGTTTTAGACCATGCTTCAAATGATTATTGAAGCCATATCAGTCGCCATTTTTAAGTGTTGAGAGAGTAAAATCACATCAGCGATTACGCAAAAGACTGCCAATGAATGTCTAAAATGCAGAATTTTCAAATTATTTAAATAGTATAATGGGCACTTGTATTTTTGTGTTTCCAGCCTCGGAAATCCCTTCATAATTATAAAATCCAATACCAAGCAATTTGAACGAAATGACACACCACTGGTGCATTGCAATTTGATGTGATCGCCAATTCCACAAATACATAGTAAATTATATGGTGCATGTGTCGACTCTGTAAACATTCCATTTCTAGAGCAGAGGTTTTCAAGAACAAGCACAAACCTAAGCCAAAAGTTATATTTGCGCCATGTACAACAGTCGCGTCTTCATACTTGTTTCACTCCTGCATCCTGTGCACTCACTGCCTTCAGTTTGGGGACATCTCTCAGCCTCCCTCTCCCCTGTGGGGCAGCTGACTCCATGCAGATACTGCCAGTCACCAAGGCGGAGGTGTTTCTGCAGGGGCTTGTTGACTAGTGACTTGTGATGGCCCAAGACTACTCGTTGCACAGGGCAAATGGCGCAACCCTGCATCAGATGAGTGAGGTTCATGCGCAGGCACGTTTTCCACAGAAAGACATGTCAATCAGCGAAATGCGCCTTGAGTATATTTCGCAAAGGGGAAATTATACTACCGAGATACATTTGTCTTTTGAGATGGATGAACCATCCACATTTATCCGGGTGAGTTACCTCACTTATTAGCGCAATATAAGGTTTTTTTTTCCAAAATAAAAATATTAATGGGGATCTTACATTGAGTGGAGATATGCTTTTGTAGCCGACATACTATGGAAATGAAGGAGAATTTGGGCATACTTTGGGGGTCGCTCTCCACAAGCTGAATCAGAACAACTGTAAACAGTTGCCCCAAAGTCCTATTCTGCCTGTTGTACAGCGCTCTAACTTCTGCGAGGTGGGACAGGCACGGAGGAGTTTCAGATGGTTTTAAACTGTGGCTGGAAACATTTGATGAATATGTCAATGCCCTTCGATTGGCCATGGGGGAAGACATGGTCTTATTTGCTCCTCCATTAGTCTGAAAAATATTGAAAGTGCCTGAGGACAAAAAAAAGTGTTTTTATGATGGTAGGCAAATATTGGTACGTGTCTCTCTATTCATCCACTGAAAATGGTTATACCAGGATATTTCACGCCCACATTCTCCGAGTTCGCCTGTGTTCACACTCAAGGAAGAAACTAGCAAAGCACTATTAGGCACTACTACTTCCATTAAATATCTTAAGAAACAGGGCCCTCACCCTTTAGTCGCTCCCTGAACCACAATGCCGACCGTCAGATGACAAACGTCAGGCAATGAACTAAAAATCACTTTGTCACGAGTTTGCACATTTCAAGGATCGTTCATGAGGAGCTATGGCGGGGAACAGAAGAGGAAAGTGCACAGGCTTGTACAAGTAAAGTGCTGCTCTTAAAACATTATATTAGAAAGAGGAGGAAGCCGTATGGTACAATGCTACATAATGCGTCTGGGAGGCATGCCTTCTCGTAGTGGTTTCTGTAAATGCTGCTCTGGAGCACACTAAGAATAGATAAGTTACATAAATAAGTCATTGAGGGATTGCTGATGGTGCAAAAAGAGGCAAATGTCTTCTGCAGCGAAGTTTCTGTGGTCAACCAAAGTAATATGGACTGGAAACGCGTGCCACAGGGAATGGAAGCAGTGCAAGTGAGACACATTTTAATGGGCGAGCGGTGGTCGCTGATGTCCACTGCCAAGTATAACTCGACTGGCCCTCAAGGGAAGCCACCCAGACTTCCCTGTCCGAAAGGAAGGAGAAGGCAGGTCAGACTCCAGTGTAACCGACTGGGTTATTTTCCCAACTAAGATCTCAGCTTAGCCCACTAACTAAGAAGCAGTCGGTGGATAAGGGAAGAGCTGGGAGCTTTCAAGAAGCAGGTGATTGGGAGGAGAACCAAAAGTCAGGTGTTGTGGTAAGGCAGCTCAAACATGCTGCACGCCTCCTCAAAGCTTTCGTCCATGTCCAGCCGCTTCCAGAAGGACTTCTGCTTCTTCTGCAGCTCCCGTCGAACGCACTTCGGGCAAGGGACGGTCTTCGACTTGCACTCTGCGTGAAAGACAGCGCCACAACATTCACATCTACAAAATGAAAAAGTTGAGAAAGTCATAAAAAGTAGGCAAAGTTTATCTGTACTGTTACGCAACTAATGTGACAGCGAATTGGTGAAGCTACACAAGGCCGTGAAGCACTTGGCCATCAACTTCGAGAGAGAACACCCACACAACCACCCACTTAAGCAGAGGTCTGAAATTAGAAGGAAATTCATGCCTATATTCCAAATTTTGAGAATGTTCACCAATAGACTGGTTGAGGGTCATCAGTGAAGAATGAGGGTTTTGAACCCCTAATTTCGAAAATGACCAATGGCTTCTGGGTTTACAACAGCACATTACATTTCCAGTCTTAAAATGGAACTTGAGCCCTCATCCCTCCAAAAAACAGAAAACAAGCATAGGCATAAGAATAGGTCTGGCCTTGGCAGAATGGTGTAGGCATATTATCACAAACATAAAAAAAGAGAAGAAAATATATCACCACTTAAACATAACCATCATATGCTTGCAAAAAGAATTAAATATACAAAACACTGATTTACTATTGAAGTTTGTTTTAAAAATAAGAAGCCTTTCAGTTGCGCCATACATTTTTTCCTATTATTTGTGTAGGAAATGAGAATAAACCACCACTTAACCAAGAACTGAAATTGCAGGTATCTGCAATGTCAGTTTATCACTTTATAAAAGGCATATGCAATATAAATCACCATCTAACTGGGCACCCAAAGTGAAGACAAAAATTAATAGCTGGCATTTAAAGTTAATGCTAAAATACAATGAAAACCAAGCTTTGGACCAGACTTATCGAGAGGAAAAAGAACACTATTTCTAGGCGGATGTGAAAGATGTGCACATGCTTTGTGCCCCCACTCAAAGTGAAGGGAGCCAGTGGGTAAAGGGGGCTGACCCA
The DNA here is from genome assembly GCF_964263255.1 of Lissotriton vulgaris. NCBI lineage: Eukaryota > Metazoa > Chordata > Amphibia > Caudata > Salamandridae > Lissotriton > Lissotriton vulgaris. The sequence continues at coordinate 429,713,371 of NC_141687.1, forward strand.
TTTAGTTAAGCGATTTGCTGTAGAGGAGGAAGGCAAAATGTGAATGACAATTTAACTGACCAATTGCTGAAGTCCGCTGACCAAAAGTCCCTCTATGTATGTATTTTATATATGATTTACAAAAAATAGACTGGCGCAACAGCTAGAGCCATCTCAAAGGCCACACCCAATAATAATTTCAGATACATGGGTAAATCACACCCTAAAGAAATCATCCAATCAGTGCGTACCAGATGTAAATGTCAGAATCCTGAATAATTAGCAGGGGCACAAAACAGGGATGCCCCCTGTCACCCCTGATATGTGAAACAGCAGCTAAACCATTTGCATGCTTAGTACACAACATGGGGACAGATTGAGGGCTAGAGTTACAGGGGATACAACCCATAATATCACTGTAGGTGGACGGCCTCTTGATATACCTGAGATGTCTGCACAAGCATTGGACATTTTGTGTTGGAATTAGTGGGACATGAATGGACCTTGCGCTTAAGACTGAACTGTGGGAAATCTTCCATCTTCCTAATATAATGAGGTGAAATTAGAGAAACTATGCCAAGTCGCCATGTTCAAATAAGATAGGAATAGACAATATTTAGGTATCTAATGGAACAAATTTCCATAACAAAGCATGAGGTGGTAGATGGCAAATTAGCTATGGTGATTTCAGCCTTAAGACTAACCTAAAATTCTGTACTTGTCTCCCATTATAAATGATGGACTACAAAAAGGGTGATGCTTCCTAGATTATTATATTTCTTGTGAATTTGCTGGTATTCTTGACAGCCCGCATGTCCACAGAACTCAGTAGGATGCTCACTGAACATATATGAAAGGAGGGGAGCTGTAGGGTAGCACTAAAAAAATGATATTCCCAGCAATTGAGGATGGACTAAGAGTTCTTGATTTTGAGCTCTATTACTGTGAACCTCAACTACCGCGAATCTCAAAATGGTGTACAGCACCTGAAGCACAAGACACAAAGATGGCACTGAACCAGCTACCACAGGGAGCGTTGGAAAGAAGGACACCCTGGTCTATTTTGCGGTGGCAAGTATAGGTAGAAGCAATGTATGAAAGAAGGCAAATCAGTTATACTTGGGACTGAGGTATGCTGGAAATGAACAGATCTTATAAATATGGGAGTAAGTAGGATTAACTAAGATTAGAGAAAATAAGGTGAAGAGAGACTTTCTGGACTTATTCCATCACAACGGTTTGCCTGGAGGCCAGTTCCTGACATAGGCCAAAATCATATATGCTCTGATGCAATTTACTAGAAAGACAGGAAGGTAAGCCTAAACTATTTACAGTATTAGAGTTACTTCAATAGGAGTTGGCAAGCGACTGATTAGATCACTATATAAAGCGCTCCTACTGGAGACCAAACTGGACTTGACTCCCCTCAGAGACAAAAAGTCCCAGGATCCTGCCAGAGTTCCAGAAAAAACTGACTGGACTCTAATAAAATCGAATGGACCATAAACGCCAGGTTCAAACTGTTATAGTTCAACTTCTTACATGGGACCTATCTCCCCCTAGCAAACTACGTACGATATACAATCTCCCATTAGCTTACCTAGATGTAGGTCAGATGTTACCCAGAGATGAGGGAGTATTGGACTAAAATAAGCAATATCATAAATTAGGCTACTGGGAGTACAAGTCTCATCAAAGTGGAACAGTATCTGCCAACCTTAATGCCTAGAACTCAGTAAACTAAATCACTACCGGGGGAGGAGCCACACGCCTGAAGGAAATGGCCGCGTGAACTCTCGGCTCTACTGAGACCGCCCGCCGGCCCGACTATCCTGCTCTCTATCCTGACTCCCGAGCCTCGGAGCCGACACCGGAGGAATTGCGGGCCCTTTTGATCCGACCCCTGGGATCCTGCTCGCCCCGGAGCAGGAGATAGGTCTGCTCCAAATCTGGGCTTACACTGGGGCTGAAGCCGGGAGCTCGAGTGCGCAGGCCACCTGCTCCAGGAGCGAATAACAGGGGGGACCCTGGCTGGAAGTTGCCGGTCGGGTCCCCGCGAGTGGGGGTTTGTGAGCAGCGGTGGCCGCAGATTGCACCGGCGGCATTGTGGGACTCCTGCCCCCTCCCACAGACATTTGGATGGGGCTCTGAGGGGGCCCGGGAGACATCGAGGCTCCTGATTTCGGCGGCGGAGACTGCGGAGTGCAGAGCGTCTTGACCTGGATGGGGGGTGAGTGTGGACTGTGGTCACGCTGTGGGCCCCCCCTTGTGGATAACGCCTGTGGCGTTGCGGGACGCCCGCCGCCAACCCCCCCCCCCCCCCCCCCCCCCCTCCTGACTGTAAATTGTGCTCTGAGGGGGCCAGGAAATTGTTGTGACTCCAGATTTCGGTGGGGCGGCTGCAGAGCGTTTTGACCTGGACGAGGGGTGAGTGTGGGCTAGGGTCACGCTGTGGGCCCCCCGCCCCTTCCGGATAACGGCGGTGGTGCTGCTGGACCCTTGTCCCCCCCTCACCCTTACGGGCTACAGATTGTGGTGCCTGGGGTGCCCTGAAGATCGGCGAGGCACCGGATGTCGGCGAGGCCTGGCGGGGAGCTTCCTGACATTGGTGGGGCTAGATGTGCATGGGGGTCGCGCTTTGGGGACCGCCCTCCCCCTCTTGGACTCTTCCTTTATGAGCAGTCATCGGCCAATTTTGAAATGAAACCCGATGAAACTGCGAGTCTGCCCCGGTGAGGTTTGGGACACCTGATACCTGACTATTTTATAGTCAACATTAAGGCGGACGCGGGATCACTTGAAAACAGTGACTGTTGGATTCTATGCTCTATTTTGAACATTTTTACAAATCTCTTGTGTTGCTAATGTTTACTTTTTAAAATATAATTGCTGCTCACCTTCTCTGACCTGCATTCGACTCCCCGGTCGACCGCAAGAGCTGGTCGTTTGTAGTGGAGGGAGGTTCCTAAACTTTGAATTTTGCACATTCATACTCCCTTCCGGTGCGAGGAGGTTGGCGCTCTAGTGCCCAAGCCACCTCTATTTAAACTGAATGCCACAAGCGATGTGCAGCAGATGCGCCGGCGGCGTGCTGAAGGCACGCTAAAGGCAAGCGCGACTGCGCCGGTCCGAGCCAGGACAGCGCCAGAAGCCAGGTCCCCTGGTCAAGCCACCCCAGACCTTGGCATTGCAAGTAAGACCAAACAATACACTAGACAACAGCTGCTTGATCTTAGAATCAATAAAATTTTCCACTGCCAACATGATCTCCTGCCACTCGTTGAAGGTCTTTTCCGTGTAGACTATGTCAGTATCAGAGTAATGCTGACGAAGCAGGGCCGACCTGTGTAACATCAGATTATTCTCTATTAAATAAGGTTCTTCCCTGCACAAAGCCTGCCCCTTTCCATGTGGTATGTATTCCATAAATGGAAGCCAGAGGACATGGAAAAAACATGTTTGTAATGTTCGCTCTTTGCCTAGACATTCCATTGAAATTTGGGACTTACTTTCCTCTATACAGCCTGAGCTTGGGTTTTTAACTGAAACTTGGCTAAAGCCCCACTCCACACCCTCTGTCGCTCTTGCTACACCGGAAAGCTATAAGCTTATTAGGTTGGACAGACCAATTAAGATGGGGGAGGGATTGCTATCGCTCATAAAGACAGCATTAATGTTTCTGTTTTGGATGAGTGTTGTAGTATACAGATGGAGGTTCTTATTTTTCAAATTGATCTGTCATCCCAAGTCAGTTGGAAGGGGGCCTTAGTCTATCGCCCGCCAGGCCCTTTAGCAGATTTTTCACTTTTACTTATTGAATTAATAGCTACTCATGTACTTGCAAGTAATAATTTCCTATTACTAGGCGATTTTAACATTCATAGCGAATGTACCACCAATGCGGAGTCACTAGCCTTTCTGAATGACCTTGCATTCTTAGGCCTAAATAAACAGAATGAAGGTCCCACCCATACAACTGGCCAAACGCTAGACATTATTTTGTCTAACTCCCCCAATGTATGGTGTGAGTCACCATAACAACTAACATGGACCGACCATGCTTTATATGAATTTTCCATTAAGAGCCATAAAGAAGAACATAGGGGTCAACATTCGGATACATTTACGACTTGTAGGCAATGGCAAAAGGTCTCTCCAGAGAATTTTCAAGCCTCAATGGAAGTACCACGAAATAAACACTCAGACAATTTAGTAGCAGCCTTAACCAACTACAATCTGGCAATAACCCGAACCACTGACCACCTTGCACCTCTGAAACGTTCTCCCACCCACTCAAAACGCCCGCAAGCTGCCTGGTTTTCCCCCCAGTTACATATACAAAAACAATTGTGTAGGAAATACGAGAGGAAATGGCGTGTTACCCATAAGGAAAGTGACAAAACTCAGTTTTTAACTTCTTTGTGAAGTTACCATAGTAGCATTAAGACTGCACAAAAAATCACATTTCCACTCAACTCATACTGGCTAATAATGCTCCGAAGGTTTTATACAACATTCTTCCGTCATTTATAAAACCTAAGGCCTGTGAGAATGTTGAAGCACCATCATAAACATTATGCAATGATATTGCATTAAATTTTTCACAAAAAATAGAATTAATTTAAGAAAAAATTGTCTCTTCGGGAAACCCACATCAGATGCTTGTGACCACAGAAATTTCAGAATCAATTCCTTCCATGCTGCTCTAGAATTTTCCCCCACTAACCACAGCAGACATAGAGGCCCTAATGCACCAATTGCAGCCTGGCTCGCCTTGCGATTTGATTCCTGATAGAATAGCCAGCTCCCTAATCCCTCGACTATCTCCATTGATTGAACATCTTCTTAACCACATCGCTGCTGTGGTTATTTTTACCCTGTGCTGGAAATTGCTATTCTACTGTATTCATGACGAGCTCAGCTCGTCATCAGCACAGCTCAACTGTGCCTCATGACGAGCTGAGCTCGTCATGAGCATGGAAGGGGTTAATTTGTCAATAAAGGAAGGTTTTGTTACATCGGAATGGATAGCTGCACAGATAATGCTGATTCGCAAGAACACTAAGGCCCCTCTGACTGATCTGACCAATCTTCATCCCATTTCGCTCTTACCATTTCTGAGTAAATTAATAGAGAGATACATCAACAAACATCTCTCAAACCATGTGGAACTTTCAGGCTGTCTAGACTCCTCTCAGTCAGGCTTTAGGCCCAAATATAGCACCGAATCAGCCCTGCTAATAGTCACGGATAACATCAGAATGACTCTAGATAAGGGCCACTCTATGATTCTGGTGCTATTGGACCTATCCGCCGCGTTCAACACGGTTTCTTATCAAATATTGCTCAGAAGGTTGAGGGAAATTGGACTAAGAGACTCCACCTTTCAGTGGATATCAAGCTTTTTATCTGGTCGATCTCAGACGGTTAACCTAGGTCCATATCGTTCGGCACCCATGGAACTTTCCAAGGGAGTTCCATAGGGCTCTTGCTTGAGTCCTACTTTATTCAACATCTATGTGGCTCCCTTGGCCAATGTTCTAAGAAAATATTGGTTATTCCAATATCATATGCCGACAATACGCAGCTACTCTTTTCTTTCGATGAATCCACTCCCACTGTCCAGGAGACCTTCTCTTTGGGTGTGAGTGCCATCTCACAATGGATGAAGAATAACTTCCTCCAATGTAATGTTGGGAAAACTGAGCTTTTACTTTTCGGAGAGGCTCCCATATTATGGTCACCCAACAGGAGGCCTATTAATCTTGGGAAGCCTCCCATTCGTAAAGCCTCCGGTAAGAACTTAGGAGTCTGTTAGACCATGCCCTTACTTTTAAGGAACATATTGATCAGACAGTGGGCACATGTTTCCATACTTTGGGCCTACTTCGACGAGTCTTTCAGTTGCTCCCAGACTCTGTTCGAAGGACTTTGTCTCAGGCACTCATATTGAGTCGCCTGGGCTATTGTAACAGTCTATTGTTCTCCGCCAATGAAACCTCGATTAGTAAACTTCAGGTGGCTCAAAATAAGGCTGCACGACTGGACCAGAACATGCCTCCCAGATCAGCTTCGGCCCTCTTCTTTTAAAACTTCACTGGTTACCCATACGCCAACCAATAAAATTAAAATTCTGTTGCACTATCCCCAGGCATTGTTTAATCTTGGCCCCAGATATTTGTCAGAAAAATTCACTTTTCATCATCCCCTAACGTCCCTACGTTCTAGTACCAAACACTTGCTGAATGTCCCCCGAATCAGGAGAGCAAGATTAGGAGGAAAGGCTCTCTCATATCTTGGCCCGCAATACTGGAATGAACTCCCCCTACATTTAAGAGAATGTTCGAACCAGCTTCATTTTAGAAAGTTACTTACAACCATTTTGTTTTGCTTTTAAGTTCCACAGTTTCCGCATATGTAATTGATACGCGTCCAAAGCGCAGAGATACTCCTCGGAGTCGATTCTGGCGCTATACAAAACCAAAAATAAAATAAATAAAAATAAGGACAGAGAGGGATCTATAAGAGGATACACTAATAACATCCTTGCCCTTCTTCAGAAGAGTGACCAACAAGGCTTCTAGTAGTGTTGAAGGGAGACAGCCAGAGGACCTGGCCTTGTTAAACAATTTAGTCAAGATAGGGGAGAGGGTATCAGCGTACAGGGAATAGAATTCTAGGTTTAGGTATCTGTGCCAGGAGTCTTGCCCTGGCGCAATGCTTTGATGACTCACCGTACTTCCTGGGCAGTTATAACCCCTCCCAGCGCTTCCTCCTTCATAACAGGGAGTCTTTTGGTTGCAGCATCCAAAACATAATCATGGATGAGTTGGGTGCAATGCTCCCTCTGCTGCATGTAGATGGGAGTGTAATAGGTGAGAAAGATGCCATTGATCTCGATATGAGAAAACACTGGCTTGTGAGCAGCATAGCGCAAATGAAGGATCTGGGAAACCCGTCTGTCAGGGTTGGTAAGTCACGCGGACTGTCTTCCCGTCTTGTAGCACATGGTCATACATTTTGGGGTGCTCTATCAGTGTAGGAAGATTTTCCATTTCCTGATGTAGGTGGTCAGATGGGGCCAGGACCCCAGTTGGCGACAACTCCAGGTCAGTCAGTAGATTTTCCTGTCAAATAATCTCTGCATGTAGTTGGGCTCTGACCCTGTGCCTCATATTCCACCAGTGGAAAAGTTGCTGTGCCCTCATTCTCAGTGAAGTAATTCTGGCATGCATCCCCAAGATTTGATCAAAAGACCGAGTCATCTAAGGCAGCAACATTCAATTTCCATGTGGGAATGAGCTATCTGGGGGGGAACCGCAGGTACAGGATAGCAGAAGTGGGTTGTAGTTCAAGTGGGTTTTCACAAGGTATGCGGTTTGGAGTACCTGGTCTTGAAGTGTGGCGGTACACAGGAAGATGTCTAAGAGGATGGATAGGTCATGATGTCAGAGTAGAGGGAATATGCATTGCCTCTCAGGTTATGAGCCCTCCAGCAATCGGTGAGACCTCATTCATCCAAGAGCAAAAAAGCAAGTACTCTGTAGCTGTGATGCAGAAAGAGGGGGTGAATCTGTCTAGGTTGAGACTGTCCTCAAAATTGTAGTCCCCACTCACCAGTAGACGGTCGTGCAGGAGAGCAGTGATGTGAGGCGTCATGAAGGACAGAAAATTCGGTGGGGCTACTCATCTAGGCAAAGAATGAAGTCCCAAGAAGTACCCAAATCAGCACTCCCTCCAGCTAATGTGGAATAGGTAGTTCCATAGATCTTACACCGCCAATGTTTTGAAGTGCTTGACTATCCAGTATTGTGAGGTGGGTTTCCTGAAGAAATGTGACCTGAGCATTGTGCCTTCTGAGAAAGGCTTAATTTCTGTATTAGGAGAATTAAGGCCTCATACGGACCCATAATTGATAATACACTCTAGAGTTATGTAATTTTCAATTCAAAAAGTCTTGATTTCGATTTTTTTCAATCATAAAAGACAGTTACAGCCTAGGGCATTCTCAAAAAAAAAAATTTTTTTTTACAATTTAAAATTTAAAATTTCCCCTCATTTAACAGCTAGTAAAATCCACAGTTCATCACTTCAACTCTCGATTGACAGTTATTGGCCTACCGCCAAACATAAAACCCATAGATTACAATCATTAAATAAGTTATATTAAAAAGAAGAAACAAAACATGGATATTTAATTCATTTCTTTCATTAAAATTTTAAAATTCATCACTAGGTACATTACTCACTAAGTACATTTTACAGTTTCAAATATCATTAGGCCGAAATTACTGTAGGCTCATTTTACGGGCCTGAATTATCCACATCCAATGAAGGAATTTAGCTATGGCTATAACTACGGCTTGGGAGTTGTTGGTTCGAAAAATCCTGACTGCCTCACAACCCGTTCTGAGACCTAACTGGACACAAATAGGTTTTAACCAAGTTCTCCTAGGCACCTTATATTCTGGACAGGCAAAGAGAACATTCCCAATGACTTCCCGCTGATCAGGACAAAAGGGACAGGCCGAACCTTGTCCCCCGCGCCATTTTGCAGTGAAAGCATTTAGTGGTAATGTCCCCACTCTAATCTGATGATATTTCTTCCTGTCCCCTGGGATGGTAATCCAATCCCAATAAGCCTCAAAGGCCGGAGAATGCTTAAGTGCTAGGAAATCTGCCGTAAAAGATGGTTCAATACAGCGGCCAAATCTTTTTGCCTCAAGCATGTTCCAGTACAGGTCTCGAAATGTTTTCCTAGGTGGAAAGGGTTTCCCTACTGGGTCATCCCACAATGGAGATAATCCCATAGCCTTGTATATTGCTTTTACCTCCCTCATCCATGGTATTTTATGGGCCTTATCGGAGCTTCTCACCTCGAGGAAGGCCCGTGCGTACTGGGAGAGTTCTGGAGTAACCCATAGTCTCCTCCAGTAGGCAGCCGATCTATATCTGGCCATATCCTCGAGGCCATGAGACCCTAGGTCATAGTGGAGAGGGATCAGTGGAGTGGAAGCCTGTTGCGCAAAAATTTAATTTGCGCACCCGTCAACCTTTTTAAGTTACTGAGCCCCCACAGTTCCGCCCCATAGAGAACTGCTGCTCCAACTTTAGCGTCATAAATCTTTAAAACCGGGGTGATTGGCCTAGTATGAGATAAATAAAATTCCTTGGTGAGTGCTCCTGTCAATTGTGCGTGCTTCGTGACCAGCTGATTGGTGTGCTGTTTCCAGTCTAATTTGGATGATAAGGTTATGCCCAGATAATTAAATAATTGGGCCTGCTCCAGTTGAACCCCATCCATAACCATCTTCCCTCTGACAAATTTATTTTTATGTAGGACCATGAACTTTGTCTTAGATGTATTAATGACAAGACCGTGGTCTTTGCAGAAAGCTTCAAAGACTCCAACAGCCTTTTGGAGGCCCTGCTGTGTCTTCGAAATTAATAGCGTGTCGTCGGCAAACATCATCAGGGGGATCAGCTTGCCATCCAACTTGGGGGGCATCGGTTGGTTGCTGTTCAAAATAGCTGATCACCCTGTTGATGTATAGCGAGAAGAGTGTAGGGGCAAGTACACACCCTTGTCGTACCCCCCTTGCGATAGGGAATTTATCAGTTACACTTCCCTGCTGGTTCCAGCGGACTCGGGCAAAGTTATCTTCATGCAGTCTGATTAGGAGTGACAGGATATCCAGTGGGATGCCCTGTTCTTGTAAGGCTGCCCACAGCTTAGTACGAGGCACCAAATCAAACGCTGATTTAAGATCAACGAAAACTGCAAAAAGCATACCCCCCCAATTACACTACACGCCAATATAATAAAACAAATCTAAAAACTTGGTCGATCGTACTGGTATGGCTACGAAACCCTGCCTGTAGAGGCGACAAAACATCGTTTTCCTCTATCCAGCCCTGAATACGCTGCAGTAAGAGCCTTGCCCCTACCTTTTGCATACAAGCTATAAGGCTAATTGGCCTATAATTTCCTGGGTCCGAGCACTCCCCCTTTTTAAAAATTGGGATAATCTCGGCACCCTTCCAGGACTCCGGTATCTAGAGTTATGTAAATACAAGGCTCTGGAAGTTTTTCCCCTCAGTTTCAGAGGAATAGTTTAATATATTGAACTACTAACTTCACAGAGTATAACCAAGTGGTACAATGTATACCATGCCGACATATCATTATGAACTTGCTACAAAACATCCAACACGAGAAAACACATCTAATCAGCTCCACTCTCATAACTAAACTGAGTTGTCTGTCACACTGCATGGCAAACAAGGAATAAGCAAAATGAGTTGTCAAGTCGTGGCTGGCACGTATTGGGGGTGGCGGGGAGGGTGTTAACAAGGATGAGGAAAGTAGAAAATATAAAAATCACTTTCCCTCCCCTCAGCTTCACTTCTGACAAGTCCAAAATGGAAGCAGGAAAACACAGTCTTCCCCATAGCCAATCACAACACTGCAATGCAGCGTTGTGATTGGTCTAAGCGCTGTGGTTTGGCACTCACACGTGGACAGGGAACCTGTGCATGTTCCTCACCAGGCTGTGTTCATGCATGCAGAACATGCAGTGTGCGCATGGCGGTTTGGCCAGGCTAAGACAGCCGGCCAAAACGTCATGCACACTTAAGTGCTCACTACTAATTCCCCTACTCTATGAGCAGCCTATCCCCACTCCACAAAACAGTCTCAGCAGGGAAAAATAAATGTATAACAACAGCGTGTTATCCTTTTCTTTTTTTTTTTTGCACTGCTGAAAGCAGTGTGGTGACACTCCTCCACCTTAGCAGAGGAGCTGCCACTGTGAGTCGTACAGGAACAAAAGCATGTCTGAGAAATGAATAAGAAGCAAATTCTGCGGTTGATAAAATCATGTGAATGTAAGAAATGTCCTCATAAGCTGAAATCAATAAAATATTTTAAAATAATTTAATGTATGTATTTTTCTATTTATGCATTTTGTGATTACATGAGGGTGTGATTACATATGTAATCACAAAATGTATAAATATAAGAACTCAAGACATAAAAAGTAACGATTCAGCCTGCCTCTGAGGGTAACCTATGTGGAACGAGCTTATTAACCTCTCCAGTTAGGTACTATATGCAAAAATAGGACAGAAATATTTTTTATTAAAACTGCACACATAAAGTACGTCTCTTAAACAGGCATCAAATCTCATTTGTATTCCGAGCTCCACTCATGGCCGCAGTCTTAGCAACAGTACCTTTAATGGAAAACGACATTTACATCCTTTTTTAAAGTAAATGATGAGAGGTAATAATTCCTTTTGATCCTGATTCTGAAACCCTTCTCCTATTATCTACATTTATAGCCTCTTCTGAAAGTAGTCCCAGAGGCAATTCACATAATTGAGTATAAGTATTCACAAGGCTCGAAACGAAATATGGCACCTATGTGCAGTCAATTTACGAAACAATATAGAGGGAGAACTGGAAGACAGGTAGAAACATAAAATGAAGGCATGTAAGGAATACACAGCAGTTTAGCAGGAATTATCACCATCAACAGAACTAAACTGCCAATTCAAAAATATTTGCGTCTTATTTTAAATAATCTCAAAAATACAAAACAAAGCAGTTGGAATATGTTGAGAACCAAAAAGATAGATAGGCGCATTCGGGCTGCTCATCTGGAAGCAAACACAATTTCAGATTTTGGAATCTGAAAAACTATTTTCCCTGAAAATGAAATTTAAAATATAACAGAAAACAAATTCTATGGGTCGGAACCTGTTGTGTTTGAAATACATAAGAATTTTCTTTTGTTATAGGTAACACAAAATATGGGGCCAGATGCAGGAAGAAACCGTTTTGCGATTTCCTGATTGCGAATCCTTGCAATTCGCAATTAGGAACTCGCAAAACGGCATTCATGAAAGTGTGCTGAACACTTTTTGCGTTTCCTAGGAGATTGCAAATGACCTACCTCATGAATATTAATGATGTAGGTCGCAATCATTGGGATGGTGGCCTGCTGGGTCAGCAGACCACCTTGTCTGTTATTGCTTTTAAATAAAGCACTTTTATTTTTGAAATGCAGCCCGTTTTCCTTAAAGGAAAACGGAATGCCTTTCTAAAACAAAAATGAAAAGTTTTCTGTTCATTTTTTAAGAGTAGGAAGTGGTCCGTGGGACCACTGCCTGCTCTTAAAAAACGCTGTAACGAACATTCACAATGGGGAAGGGGTCCCAAAGGGATGCGTTTCTACAAGAAAAATTAAAAGAAACTTTTCATTTTTTAAGAGTAGGCAGTGGTCCCTGCCTGCTCTTAAAAAAATACACTGTAACATTCATTCACAAATGGGAAGGTTCCCCTTCCCATTTATGAATGGGTTACCACCTACTTAAAGTAGGTGGTAAAATGCGAATGTTTTGCAACAGCATTTCGATCATAAAACATTCCTACATACCGATGTGATTTGCTATAAGGAGGGGACGCCCTAAACATACCCCTTCCTAATAGCGAATCGAAAACCCATTTTGCGATTAGGAAACCGGTTACATTATCGCAAAATAGGGTTTACTACATCAGAAAAGCATTTTTTGCCTCCGTAAATGGACCGATTCTGCGAATCGGCCCGCTTGCGAAGACAAAAATGCTTGATGCATGTGCCCCACAGTTCCCAAAAACAAATATTTCTCACACAGAAGAAAAGCTAATTGTTTTACAGGAAGAAAACAGGCATTTTTTCGTTCCCTGAAATGACAATTTTAATGGTAAAGAAGTAACTTTCGAACAGAAATGGAAAAGCACATGTTCATATGCTAATAAGTACTGACAAAGCCAAAAGGCATGACTTTTTAATATGAAAAGTGTTTGTGTGTAAAGCATGAATGTGTGTTTTAAGTACAATGGAGGTTGGGGGCCAATTGCCACGTTAAAAGGAGTGTTAATATGGTCATCTGGGATGCAGTGTTGTGCTGTAGAGGGACCGCAGTACTGGTGGGAGTTAGTGCAGTGCTGGGCTGACAGTGCGTTGATGAGGTGTGGTAGTGTGATGTGTTGTGGTGATCGCATGGAGTCAATAATGTCAATGTGTGATATACCATGGTGGAAAATGGCAATGTGTGGTACTATGGAAAAGAATAGTGATCTATTCCCGACACTAAGACGCTATCCGTCAGGGCTGAATACTCGACAAATCCCGCCGCCAGACCCGCTGCTGCCCTGCTGTTATTTACAGAAAGGGCGGTCCTTTCCTCTATCCCAAAAGAGCATTGCCGATTTACTTGGGTAGAGAGACCTTTTTTATTAAAAATCACCTCAGACCTTAGGGGTGTTCACCAACCCACAAGTAAGAATAATCCATAAGGAGCCTTGCCGTATCATTCGGGCAGGGAGATCTTTTAATCAAAAAAACAACCAGTATCCAAGGTGTTTTTCAAATCTTTGACCATACGGAAAGAATTCTTACTATCTTATAAGGGAGATCCTCCGCTCAGTACAAATAAAATTACAGCTTTAAAGAGCCCTGCTGTATCTTTTCGGGCAGGGAGATCTTTTAACTAACTCTGGAATTGCAACATACCAGATTTTTAAAAACACGACCTTAACATCCTTCTGGCAGGCGGGAATACAAAATTCGTATTATCTGATATAAGCATCAAGAACAGACCCACTATTTTGAAAATATCTATAACCATCAGCTATACGTCTCAATAATTATTGATGTGAAAACCTGAAATTTACCTAGCTTTGTGTGGCAACTCCAGAAGAAGGCGCTGGCTCGCCGAAACGCGCGTAGAGACCCTATCGGCCACTTTTTATATGCTTTTTCTTTTAATACAACTTACATGTATTTGGTTACCAATGTATAAACTTATTGTATTTTTACTTATATGATGATTCATGTCTCTTGTTTATTGTATGTTATGCACTTTTTAAATATAACCTGAGAATAAAATAACATATATTTTCTTAACTTGTTGTAGCCATTTGTCTGTGATCACACCATATAAGTTGCCTAGGTTGTTTTTTGTCAAATGGTTCTTTTTCCCTGGCATAGGAACTTTTCTGTATCCGAATCCACAGGGGGTCCTCGTTAAATACTCAAGAAAGAATAGTGGAATGCCAATAGAGGGTTGATACCGCAGTGGAGTGAGGTAGTGTCGGGTGCTACTGCAGGATTACGGCTGGTAGTGTGGTGCTATTCTCTTGTAGTTCTAACATGAAGATAGTATTGTAGTGGTGGAGAGGGATATTATAGTGCCCTGGGTGTTAGATCAGGACTGGTATGGTAGTGTGTTGCTGGGGCGGTATTGCCAAACCCAATACTCCATTACCACCCCAAGGTGGCTGCCGTGGGGTGGTAAAGCAGTATTGGGTTTGTACTACTTTTCAGTAGGTTGTTAATTGAAATATAGTGGTGGATAGCGCAGTGCAGGAGAGTGAATTTGTGGTGCTGGGCAGGGGTAAGCACTGGGGTTGTCAGATACTTAGAAGTGGTAGCATAGCAGGAATGTATTAGAACAGTGAAGGACTGGCAGTGCGGTTGTATGGTGGTAGTGCGTTTGTTGTAGTACAAAAAAAAAACAAAAGTGATGGGTGATGAATTACTCCTAGCCACTGTTAATTATCCCAGTGCATCATTTTTTGGCCCACTACGCTACCTCCTACATAAACCAGCCATATGCAAATCAACGTTGGTCCTGCTTCAATATAAAGAGTCCAAACCAACCTGCCAGGCCAGGTGTCCTTTGACAGGAACATAAGCAACTCCAACCAGTTTTGGATTAATAAGGTATTTTCAGTGAAGTAAAGCTTGAGTCCTATGAACCAGTGAGCACAGGACTCATGTCTGGGCTTATCCATTGCACTTAGGGCATCATAGTGAGGAAAACAAAATCATGATGGGTGGAAGGCTTGAATAGTTCTCAGCCACAGACAATTACTCTGTGGTAATACAACACAGTTCAGTGGTAGTGCTTTAATAGGAATTTGAAGTCGGGTGTTGCAGCTGCTGTGGTTGGAAGTATTCTGAGATGATAGTGCAATGGTGTAGTGGTAGAGCACTGGTAGAGAAGATAATATGGTAAGTTGACAAGCTTTAAATGGAGTAGTGTGGCATGGATAGTTGTTATAGGTGGTATTCATGCAGTAGTGATGGTGGTAGTATAGTGTTAAGGCCACAGGACTTGAAGATGGGGTGCAGTAGTGTGGGGTGGTAGCACAGTGCTGCCAACGCATGAGCAATGGCAGTCATACAATGGGAATAGTAGTGTGATGCTGTGAAGCTGAACTAACAGTAGTGAGAGTGGATTGTTTGAGTTTTTTCATGGTAGTATTGTAATTGGGAAGTGTAGCTGGAGGTGAAAGTTAAGTGCTGGCAATGGTAGTGCAATGTGGTGGAGTGGTAGCATGGTGGTATCACATTGATAGTAGTGCAGTGGTAGAGAGTCAAATACCAGTGATGGTAGGTGGCAAAGTGGCAGAGGTTGTGGCAGTTCAGTTTTACATTAGCAATATAATGATGGGAGTGGTAGTAATGTGGTGCTAGGAAGTAGTAATGCTAGGGTGGAGGTGATAGAGTGGCTACCATGAACTGGTAGTGCAATGCCGTGGAAGGAAAGCAGTACTTGAGTGGTAGAGTGCCGTTGGAGGGTGGTAGTGTAGTGTGGTATAAGAGTACGGATGTGTGAGATGGCAGGGGTGTGTTTTTGGGTTGAAGTCCATTGTTGGTGTTACTAGTCCAATGGTATGTTGGTAGTGCAGTTGTTGTAGGTGGTGTTTGGAAGTGTTGCCCTGGGGTGGAAGTGCAGTAATGGGGTGTAGTACTGGCAGATTCCAACATCACCAGTGCGCTAATCATGGATGCTATTTTGGTTGATGTAGTTACGGTGCAGCACTCAGTTCCACCAATCAGAACGCCGCAATGCAACAAACCATCAAAAGACCTGACAAGCCCCACTGAACATTAGAGTTGTAATAAGACATTAGTAGATTAATTCGCTTTTCAAGAGATCCAAAGCTTTTTTCAGATGAGCCTACACTTGAATTACATCAACCAAAGTGTTTTACAAACGCTGCAATCACGCTCGATTGTAACAGCCTCTGTTATAGAGTGCAAGATCCTCGTTTACAAGACAGGCAGTTTGAGACACAAAGCAGGAAAAGAGATATTGAGCACAAGACGTGGCTGGGTTAACCTTGCGCAATGCCACCTTTAACAGTAAGTTTCTACAGTAAATTGCTCCAGGGAACAAGGGTAGACGGCCACTAACGTTCCCTAACCTCCTCTGCGAAAACACAAAGAATACCAGAAAAAACACTTATTGTCCCCAAGTACAGTGTAACAGATAAAATCATTAGAGAAAAGAGAGACCAAATCATGTTCTTTTCCATATCAATTATGTCTGTTCCTTTTATTTTATTTTCTCTTCACAAATTTGAGATTTACATCAAGCTGTCAATCTTCATACAATGTTCGTTAAGATCGTACAAAATGTAGCCAAAAGAAAGCAAAGCCGACACATGTTTCGTCATGGGAAACAATCCCCCATTGACTTCTTCAGGGCATAAAGGACTCCTCATGAAGTCAAGTACCACATTTCAGGTATAACCTGTCTATGGTCCAATATTCTAGCTGAATCTGTATATTTCTCAAATTAGTAAGTGTTCATCCATCATAAAAGCGTTCATTATCTTGATATGGTTCACGAGTCCGTGATGATTCAAAAGAAATTGTGTGGAAAAACTCTGGGAGAGTACTCCCGTAGTCTTCTCGTTGGGTTTCTCGAGTTGTGGCGATCTAAAGCTTTTTTCAGATGAGCCTACACTTGAATTACATCAACCAAAGTGTTTTACAAACGCTGCAATCACGCTCGATTGTAACAGCCTCCGTTATAGAGTGCAAGATCCTCTTTTACAAGACAGGCAGTTTGAGACACAAAGCAGGAAAAGAGATAATTACATTCTTGCTCTTTCTTTTCCTTTTCTCATTTCACTTTTGTCTTCGTTCCCATCACCACCACACTTAGGTGAACTGTACACTTACACTTAGTAAATAATAATAATAATTTGAATGTGCACTATCTCAACTAAGCACAGAATGGGGCAATTTATTCACATCACAGTTGTTATTGTGGCACACTGAAGCTACTGAGCATTATTTCTAGAATGTGAATAAATATGCATAACCGACGGTTCTGACAGAAATAAATCAATGCACAATCTATTAAGATAGAGTATAATGGTCACTATATTGACACGGATAAGAGGATTATTCTAAAAGCATAGACAAAAGTGGTATCTCACAGGACGTGGCACAACCAAGACGATAGTTTTTAGCGCCATTCTGAATGAGAAATGAGCTTTTATACATGTTATGCTGACCACTAGGGCATCCGAAGCTCGGCCACCTGGTTGGCGAAAGTTTATTCACCTGACCGGTTGTTTTGAAATTTTGGGATGCTGTGTTTGTGTATTAATACTGATAACATTGTCCTAGTAGAAGGAGGTTCTTCTGTAACAGACAAGATGGACTAAAATGTTATGTTGCCGTGTACAGCTCTGAGAGACTAGAACACCATTCTTATTTACTTTTCAATGCAGCAACATCTCTGATAGCTGATGTGTTCAATGCCCGGGCAATTTCTGTGGTAGATGTTGCATAGTGCACAGTTATGCACTGCCAGCATACTGTATTTACGCAAGTACCACAGCCATCACAGTTGTAGTGCGCAGTGGGAAACTCAAATCCAAATGGAAGGAGTTCCCTTTTAGAGATGTGACCTCTGGGGTGCCAGGACTAGGTTTGTGTTCATTATTACACCCGGAATATGAACGTTGGTCATAGTGGTTGGTCTAGTTCCTCGCTGCAGCGGTCAGATATCAATGGACTTGGGGTTTTCAATGGGTCGATCCAACGATGTTCCCGTCTGAATGGGTACGATGAGAGTTCCCACAGTGTACGCATTCTAGCTCACCTGTTCTTTGAGCGGAGCAGACAGATGCTCTGCACCGTGAATCAGGTCAGTGTGATTTTATGAGGACACGGTCTGTCATCTAACTAAAGAAATTGTTCTCAAACAAGTGGATCAATTTCATGACACCTCTGGTACCAGAGTAGATCCCTGGGGCATGCCACGTCATCATTGGAGGGGGACTAAATGATAATCTATGAGTTAGTCGAGTGCTGGACTTGCGGAGAAGCTACAAATGCAATGAAGTGGATGCTGTTAAGTTGCTCCATTTCAGTCACACATTAAATTTCGCAGCATTTACAGACATCTCTATTTGTCCATGGCGGATGTGAGTAGGTGTTTCAGATCTTACTGCCTGTTGGAAAATAAAATCCCCTGCAAGGCTTCAGAGGGCTGTGGTCCCCTACCCTGTTTCCGTGAGTGAGCATGACAATCGCACAAGCCCATAGAGGGATTTCTGTTAAGTGGCTTTAGACCCCGTAGGTGTGTTCTGATGTCGAGGTGACACCAACACTCCGTTTAGGTCAAAGCGTGCCAGACAGCACAGCTGTCTGACTGTGAATGACTTATAGGGAACAAGTTGATAGCTGACCCGGAAAGCAGCTATGCCCATTACTTTACATTTGTCTTTTTATTTTGTTACTCTTATTTTTTTGCTTTTTTCAATGGTTTTATCTATTTTAGCTCATCCATCTAGTCTTTGTCTCCCTGATGGAACATAGCCTGTTTACTATCTCTCTTTTTGGCTCCTTTTATCCATCCACAACTGTCTGCTTTTTTTGTCACTTTTTTCTTTTTCTAAAAGCACTCAATGAGAGTGCATGTGTTTCCCTGCCCTGAGAGTGCATGTGTTTCCCTGCCCTGAAAGTGCATGTGTTTCCCTGCCCTGATAGTGCATGTGTTTCCCTGCCCTGAGAGTGCATGTGTTTCACTGCCCTGAGAGTGCATGTGTTTCCCTGTCCTGAAAGTGCATGTGTTTCCCTGCCCTGAGAGTGCATGAGTTTCCCTGCCCTGAGAGTGCATGTGTTTCCCTGCCCTGAGAGTGCATGTGTTTCCCTGCCCTGAGAGTGCATGTGTTTCCCTGCCCTGAGAGTGCATGTGTTTCCCTGCCCTGAGAGTGCATGTGTTTCCCTGCCCTGAGAGTGCATGTGTTTCCCTGCCCTGAGAGTGCATGTGTTTCCCTGCCCTGAGAGTGCATGTGTTTCACTGCCCTGTGAGTGCATGTGTTTCACTGCCATGAGAGTGCATGTGTTTCCCTGCCCTGAGAGTGCATGTGTTTCCCTGCCCTGAGAGTGCATGTGTTTCCCTGCCCTGAGAGTGCATGTGTTTCCCTGCCCTGAGAGTGCATGTGTTTCACTGCCCTGTGAGTGCATGTGTTTCACTGCCCTGAGAGTGCATGTGTTTCCCAGCCCTGTGAGTGCATGTGTTTTTACCATTCAGCGAGTTTGCCCGCTGCTCTCATCATATTTATTTTCAGAGCATTACATTAATTACATTTTTGCACAACTTTGCCATTCAATCTGCTCTTATGATTGCTTTATTTTTATACAGCTTCACCCTTGGAGCTGCTCTCCCGTGAACGTTAACTCAATGTTGCTTTCTAGTTTTTTCACTTCCACACCCTTCCATGTTTTTGTCTCTGTTTATTTCCAGCCCCGTGCCCTCCATGCTGCTTCCTTCAACCGTGCTCTCTATGTTGCTTCCTCTCCGAGACCCCTGTGTCTCTTCCACCTGCCCTCTATGTTGCTTCACCCACCCTCCTGTTGCTTTCTCATACTCCGTGTTAACACCTGCCATGTTGCTTCCCCACACCTGCGTTCTTTCCCCCCACTTCCTTTCTGTTTGCCTATCTAGCTCGGATCAGTAAAGATTAAAATTAAAAACGCTGGTGTAATGTTTTAGGCATTTGCATATTTGGTGCGTGCGCCTATAAAACGATGTAGCCGACCATATAGGCTTGTTTTGCTTGTTTTTTTTTGTTTTAGCTATGCTGCACACCATCAAGGATGCGGAGCAGCATGGCTAAAGTCCTTGGCAAAGCCAATAAGTCCGGAAGCGAGATCTAATGGCTTTGCCAATGCTTGTTTAGAGAGTGGTTACTGTCATTTCTCTACCTGGGCTTTGAGAAACTTGCAATGGTTGCAGCATGATTAATAGTAAAGGGGCATGTCTTTTAATCAGTACCTTTCAGTGGGAACTGCTTATCGGCCTCCCTAGTGAACGATCTACTGTATCTCCCTTACCTTAGAGGCTAACTCCACATTGTGTGAGTCTGTACGCGCCTATGCGTGGAGAGGTGTGAGGTCCTTCAGTTTCATTAGCAGTGCGCAGGCTGACGTTCAATGGACCTCGCAAATCTGTGGCACTTCAAATGCTTCGTGATAAGGCTGCCCAGGTCTCAGCTAACCTGGCATGGGTGCCTGCACAGGCGTTTCTCACTTACCCTTTAGCACTGCTGTTACTAAGGGTATAAGTGACAGATCATCAACCATCTGGATCACCCACGGTACTGTTCCCTGCACCTCCCCCTCCTCCTGTCTCAACCTATATACATGAAGTATCCCCCCCCCACTCCCCCCAGTTTGGAATCAACATATACACTCCATAGACCAGCAGAAACCAACGCTGTTCATGAGCCGTAGATTTGCAGATCATGCAATGTCCATGCTCTCTGGTATTTGAGAAGCCACCCAGAATTCGGAGTTGCAGTAGAGTTGACTGGTCAGCCTGGCCATAAATACTGGATGTGTGGCCAGTACCTTGTTCCAGGATTTTATCTACACCCAAGGAGGAGCAGTACACAAATGTAGCGAAGAAGACTGTGTTTTGAAAGTTGCATATGATGGTGTCTGTATTTATTTCAATATGGGGATAAACCTTACCCCAAGACCAAAGGGGTAACACTGCTCCAACCATCCTGCGTGAAGAGAGACTGTATTCCACCTGCTGCCTGAGAAGCAAAATGTAGACTGTGGGTTTCAGAAAGAGAGCCCCGGCCAGTAAGGCCCAGAAGCCAGATGAACTGTACAGGATCTGTGTAAGTCACTGGGAGACTGCACCAGCTCCGGTACATGAGATCCCTCACCAGTCAGCGGCTTGAGTTAGTCATCATTCTGATGCACACCGAAACTGGGGCAGAGGGAAAGAGTTGAAGCCTTTTGCAGCTATGCATTTAAGCCTGCTTCACCCCTGGCCCTATCTGTGCAGCAGGAAACCCTGTGTGTGACTTCCACTTACCTCCAGAGATCTTAAGGAATACCTTGAGACTTCATCTGCTGGCTTGGGGAATCAAAGAGGTAGCTAAAGTAGGTGTCTTGACCATGGAACCTCACTGTGCAGTACATTGTCTGCCGCTATGTCTTTGCTTCAGGCGGTCATTGTTGCTGCCCGGGACCTGTGGGCACCCGAGGGATGAAATTTTGTCAAAGCAACCACTGGGCATTATATATAGACCTGAAGAGTTTGTGAGCCATTTACACAGGCATTCTGGCAATGGAGAAAACTAAGCCCAAAATGAATCAGCCTTGTCGGCTGGCAGTACCCACACAGATAGTGTCTCTTTCTTATGGGCATTGACCCCCTTACTTTACCCACTTTAAGAATTGCTGAAGTATGCCAAGACTGTGTGGCCATTTTGCTCTTTTTGGGGGATGGTTTCACTGCTGGGTCTAACAGGTGCATAAACATTCCCTCAAAACCTCATTAATGTAGTACAATCACCATCAGAAACTGGAATTTAAGCACAGCAAACAAAAAGAGTATTCCGTCTTTGAAAAGTAGGGAGTTTAACCTCTACTGCTTTGAATGGCATCGTGACTGATATTTGAGCTACTGTTTTTGGGCATGCCTTCATTTGGATCCTCTGAAGTAGCTGAATCACGAACATGCCCATGAACCTCTTCTCTGTGATACTCAGAAGGCCATGTTAACTGTGCTTATACCGTTTAGCCCAAACACATTCATAGCACTTGGGGTCATATCTCAGTACAGGAATCTAGGGACATCTGGGTTTCTTTGGCTACCATTTTTTGTGTGTAATATACTTGTCTTTTGTGTCTTGAGGTTCTTTTTTATAAAATAAATAACTGATTGTACAACATGCTATTAGACAGAAGAGCTATATTCACTCAATCTGGATTTGTATTGAGCTGCTTACCGCCTAAGAGGGTATCCAGGAGCTGATTTACTTTGCCTACTGTTGCCCCATGAGTCAAAAAGTAAAAAAAAGTTTATTGTGTGATTAATTAAAATCTTTACAATCATCCCAAAAAATAAAAAAATAGAAATTACTTTACAGTCACAATTAATACCAAACAACGTTAAAAGTTACCCATTGGTTTTATAACTTGGGTCCTTATGATTAGCTAGCAAATAAAATGTTAAAAGTGCAGTAATAAAAAATAAATCTAGTCCAGCTTCTGTGATCCTGGCGACTTAGTAGACTCTTAGTCTGTTTTACATTCAATCCGTATGTTGCGCGGTTGGCCGGTAGGGTCCAAGCCTGGAGAATCATTCTTCTCTGTTTTCTTCCTGATCGGCTTGCCCTAAGCGTTTTTTTACCTCTGCCAGGAATTTTACTCCCTGGCAGACCAGAATTATGGAGGAGCCACTCAGCCAGCTTATTACAGCCTGTCTGCATGTACGAATATTCTGTTCATTAACAATGGGTTTTCAATCAATCAATCATTGAATTTGTAAAGAGCACTACTAACCTGTAAGGGTCTCAAGGCGCTGAAGGGAGTTGAGGGGGGGGGGGGATGCTGCTACTGCTCGAAGAGCCAGGTCTTGAGGAGTTTCCTGAAGGTGAGCAGGTCCTGGGTCTGCCGCAGATGGGTTCGGAGGGTGTTCCAGGTCTTGGCGGTGAGGAAGGAGAAGGATCTGCCGCCGGAGGTTGTTCGTTGGATGCGCGGTATGGTGGCGAGGGCGAGGCTTGCGGAGCTGAGTTGGCGGGCGGGGGTGTAGAAGTTGAGTCTGTTGTTTAGGTAGGCTGGTCCGGTTCTGTGAAGTGCCTTGTGTGCGTAGGTGAGGAGCTTGAAGGTGATCCTCTTGTTGACGGGAAGCCATAGCAGGTCTCTAAGGTGGGAGGTGATGTGGCTGCATCTAGGGATGTGGAGGATCAGGCAGGCGGAGGCGTTCTGGATGCGTTGCAACCGTTGTAGGTGTTTGGTCGGGGTTCCTGCGTAGAGTGCGTTGCCATAGTCCAGCCTGCTGCTGACGAGGTCTTGGGTCACCGTTCTTCTGGCGTCGGTCGGGATCCACTTGTAGATCCTGCGAAACATGCGGAGGGTGTTGTAGCAGGAGGAGGAGACGGCGTTGACCTGTTTTGACATGGAGAGGGAGTAGTCGAGGATGAATCCTTGGTTGCGTGCGTGGTCCGTGGGTGTTGGTTCTGTTCCCAGTGAGGTCAGCCACCAGGAGTTGTCCCAGGCAGAGGGGGTGGGGCTGAGGATGAGGACTTCCGTCTTGTCCGAGTTCAGTTTCAGGCGGCTGCTCCTCATCCACTCGGGACGGCCTTCATGCCCTCGTGGAGGTTGGTTTTGGCAGTGTGCGGGTCCTTGGTGAGGGAGAGGATGAGCTGGGTGTCGTCGGCGTAGGAGATGATGTTCAGGTCATATTGTCGGTCCACTTGTGCGAGGGGGGCCATGTAGACGTTGAACAGGGTCGGGCTGAGGGATGACCCCTGGGGTACGCCGCAGATGAGGTCAGTAACTTCGGATCGGAAGGGTGGGATGCGGACTCTCTGGGTTCTGTCGGAGAGGAAGGACGTGGTCCAGTCCAGGGCCTTCTCCTGGATTCCAGCTTCTTGAAGGTGTGTTCTTAGTGTGCGGTGGCAGACCGTGTCGAAGGCAGCTGACAGGTCCAGGAGGATGAGGGCTGAGGTTTCACAGTTGTCTAGTTGGCGCCGGATGTCGTCTGTGGCGTCGATGATGGCTGTCTCGGTGCTGTGGTTTCGTCTGAAACCTGACTGCGATGGGTCTAGGATCTTGTTGTCCTCGAGGTGGGGGTCAGCTGCATGTTGGCGATTTTCCCTATGACCTTCGCCGGGAAGGGGAGCAGGGAGATGGGCCGGAGGTTCTTGAGGTCCTTGGGGTCCGCCTTGGGCTTCTTGAGGAGGGCGTTGATTTTGGCGTGCTTCCAGCTTTCCGGGAATGTTGCTGTGTCGAAGGAGATGCTGATGACCTTCCGTAGTTGGGGTGCGATGGTAGAGTCTACTTTGGTGAAGACATGGCGCGGGCAGGGGTCAGATGGAGATCCTGAGTGGATGGAGTTCATGACCTTGAACGTCTCGTCGTCGTTGACGTGGATCCAGGAGGTCAGCTGGTTGGTGCAGGTGGCTTAAGGGGTGGGGTCTGTCGTGGTTGGAGCGGATGTGTTGTTGAAACTGTTGTGGATGACGGTGATCTTGAGATGGAAGAAGGTGGCTAGTGAGTCGCACAGCTCTTGCAAGGGCGGGATGTCGTTGGTGTTGGCGCTGGGGTTGGAGAGTTCCCTCACTATGTTGAAGAGCTCTTTGCTATCGTGTGCGTTGTTATCCAGGCGGGCTTTGAAGGAAGATCTTTTGGCAGTTCTGATGAGGTGGTGATGTCTGCGGATGGCGTCCTTGTGGGCTGCGTGGCTGTCTGGTGTGCGGTCGTGGAGCCATTTCTTCTCCAGCTTCTAGCATGTCTGTTTAGAGGTCTGGAGTTCTTCGGTGAACCAGGCGGCTTTCTTGCTGGGGTGGTTGGTGAAGGGTTTCTTGAGCGGGGCGAGAGTGTTGGCGCAGTCGTCGATCCACTGTCTGAGGTTACGGGCAGCGGCGTCTTGGTCGGTGGGGTTGGTTCTGGGTGAGGGTGGAGGTCAGTTGTTCCAGCAGCGGCGGGGTAGCTGTTGGGTGCGGTGGTGCGTGGTTGGTTTCTTGAAGATGAAGTGGATGCAGCGGTGGTCGGTCCAGTGGAGTTCGGTGGTGTTGTTGAATGTGACGTGGGTGCTTGTGGTTAAGACGGGGTCGAGCGTGTGGCCTGCGGCATGGGTGGGTTCAGTGACGAGCTGTATGAGGCCGAGGTTGGCAAGGTTGTCGACGGACGGTTTTAAATACCTTCTCCTCAGGACCGAGACTGCTGGACATACGCATAATAGGTGAGTTAAGAATTCCTTTTTATATCCACATAGTCGACACTGTTTTGTTTGAGTTTTGTGTTTCCAGGATGGCTGTAGATCTTTTGAGACATGCTGACCCAAACTGTCCATTGTGGCTGGGTCTGCGGAACGAAGTTTTTGGCATAGCTTCACAAAGCCGCTCATGCTCCGAAATTTCTGATGTAGGAAGCCAAATTCGAGCCGCACTTGCAATGGGGAGGCAGATTTTGGCAGGTTGAAAACGGCCTTGTAGATCTCCGTCATTTAGTAGGTCCGCCTCCTTGCCACACCAAGTGACTAAACCGTAAGACAAGGGGGGCCAGATTTGAGCAGCCATCACCTTTAAAAGATGGTTGTGATTCAATCAATCCAATTTTGTTTTTAGTAATAGATATGCAAAAATTAGCGATTGCGCTTTGGCTTTTGTTGCCAATTTATGCTCCTTGTGTTCTAAGCCTTGCCCTATTATTATACCAAGGTATTTATAGGACCCTTGCTCTTCAACCGTTGCCCCATTCACAGTCCATTTGTACTTGATTTTATTTGGATCCACTAAGCGAACAACTTTTGTTTTTGTTTTGTTTAGTTCCAATTTTTCACGGTTCAAATAGGATGCTATGTTATTTATTGCTCTTTGTAGGCCTATTGGAGTTTGGCTTAGCACTACAATGTCGTCCACATATTGTAATATGGTGATCGGCTTGTTGGCCATAATCAGCGGATGACATTCGGCTGCTTCCATGACTTTACTGATGTCTGAAAGGAACAAGTTCAAAAGGCTTGGTGCTAACAAGCATCCTTGTTTTAAACCTTGCTGCTCAATGTTGTGAGTCATCCATCGCCTAATTTCACTCTTGCCCAAGTATCGCTGTGTAGGGCGATTATTGCGTTTAGTAGTTGGCTCAGCAGTCCCCATGTATTTAGCTTTACCCAGAGTTGCTCTCTGCTCACTCGGTCAAAAGCTGATTTCATGTCAATGAAACATGCGTACAGCCGTGTTCTCTTTTTACAGATTTTTCCGTTAAAAGCACCAAAATAGCCAAATTTGTTATTGTTCCCATCCCTGGCCTAAAGCCTGTTTGGAACTTGGGAATTATGTTCGTATCGTCCATCCAGTCTCGCAGCTGTACTAGAAGGCAAGAAGCGTAAAGTTTGGCCTCAACACCAATTAAAGATATCAGCCTATAGTTCGCTGGTTTGGGCTCAGCGTTGTTATTTCGGGAGTCAGTGCTGAGACCAGCCTCTCTCTCGATCTTGCAGACTTCCCTATTTGGCTTGTAGGTGAGCCTTCCTCGAATACTTTTTTTTTTTTTGCCTGTCGCCACTTGACAAACTTTCTCTGATCTCATTTCCTTTGTCCCTGCTTTATTCCTTAGCACTCCTTCTGTTTCGCTTGAACTTCTGGCAGTGAACTTGTGGTGGTCTTCTAGGCCACCACGTCTTGTTGGAAAATTGTAACTGGGTGACCGCGCACTCACCCAACGATGAGAGGGGGTGGTTGCAGTGGCAGCAGGTGGCTGCCGGTGACTGCACAGGAGGAAAGCTAATCCCAGCAGAATCCACTCTCACTAACACAGCCTCTGGCTTATCCCCCCCTGTTGACTCTACTCCCGCTGTTATCTGTGGTCAGGGGTTCGTCGTTTTCCGCTATCTCCACAGTCCTTGGAACCTCAGCAGCTTCTCACGATCCCCCTTATGAACCTTCAGTCCTCCATAGCCCCCCTTGATTCTGGAGGCTGGGGTTAAAACAGGGTGTTCTGGCTGCAAACCTCTATTACCTCTATTACTGATCGCCACCACGAGTTGCCTACGGACACGGAGGCTCTTCCCACAGGGAGGCAGGCAGAAAGGCAGGCTGGGAGGAGAGGTGGAGGTAGGCAGAGGACAGTGTTGACAGGTGTTGATGGGTAGGCAAAGTTGCTGCCGACCCTCACTATGGGCGGGCAAAAGCAGGCACGGCAGGCAGTCAAGCAAGGCAGGCAGGGCAAGATGGGTGGAACCGGTAGGGCCTGGACTCCACACCTTCGCCTTTCCTGTCCTGCCCAGCTCTAGTGAATCAACAACGCTCCAAATACTCCACTCCGCTCACGGCTCCCACTGCGTACCAGAAGGAAGACAAATGCTACGGAGGGGGAGACAGGCCACTCTTCACAGCAAGCTCCCGCGGCTCCTCACCACCACTCGCCGCCGCTCACCACAGCTCGTGGTTCCCGCAGCTACTCCCACAGCTCCTCACTGCTACTCCCCACCACTCCCGGCTCCGGCTACAGCTACGGTGGGAGGAACCGGTAGGGCCTGGACTCTCACGACTGCTCGCGGCTCCCGCAGCTCCTCCCGCTGCTCCAGCGGCTCCTCATTGCCGCTCACCACCACTCGCGGCTCCGGCTAAAGCTCCGGCTACGGCGACGGCTAAAGCTCCAGCAGCTGCTCCTCGACTACCCCGGCTCGCGGCACACCTCTACTAGCGGCTCTCGGCTCTCGAATCTTGGATCCATGTTGCCCCATGATCCCAGTGCCAAACCATTCCAAATACTACACATGGTGTCCAGTAATCTGCGACATTCCTGGGACTCCAAGGTTCTTGAAAACTGTGGAATCACCAACATAGATTCTGGATCCATTCCAACCATATAGATATAAGTCTTTGCCCTACCTTAAGCCGGCAGTCTACCCACTCCTTTTTGCTACATACTCTCTTAACAGAAACACAAACAAGTCCAGAGCAGGCAAGCCTCATTTGGGCTAGCCCCAATTACTAATGTTAAGCATGTATACCACTGCCCATGCAAGTGGAACGGCAAAGAATGCAAAAGACAAGTGCTTGGGGTCCTGAATTGCATTCATTTTGGACGAGAAAAGGCCAGAGCTGACATGTTACCTTACCCGAATCTTTCTAGGCATACGATTGTGTTTGCAGAGCATTCGCTGATGCTAGTTGCAGGCCTACAGTAAACTGTTCTGCATTCAAGGGGCATTAATCTAGTGCCCTCAACTCCATGCCAGGGTCAATAACCCACTGCAAGGACTGCTAGCACACCACTCTGCGTTCAATCCTAGAGACACTAATTACATTGCATTGCAAAAAACGCCACACTCTATGGCATAGAAGGGACTCCCACTTCATCCCACTGTGCTGTACCGCAAAGGTAATTTCCTACTAAATTGCACTGCATCTTGTCTACACAAAACGATTGATGCGCACAGTACCCGTGGGAGACCAGCACATTATTACATTGGACTTTTATAACCATGGGACACCAGCCCGCTACACTGCATTCTTTCCAACTAACACTGCCCCACTAAATAGCAATACACCAGCCCACCTGAATGATATCAACACAACACAACGCATTGAATCATAAGATCACCAACTCTACACACATAGTGAATCAAGGAAGTACTGCCCGCCATAGTGAAAAAGTGTTATGGACAATTCACTTTATTCTAGGGATACTAAACAAGGGCCGGCTTTAGGGCATTGCGACAGGTGCAGCTGCACTGGGCGCTGACCTGAGGAGGGGGTGCTGACCTCAGGGGGATTGTGGCTAAAAAGGGTTAGATTGGGTAGAGATGCCTTCTTAATAGTAAATCCAGCCTTTACCAGTACTTTTAAACAAATGAAATGTTTTTCGAGATTGGGGCGATGGAGAGATAAGGCACTTTTGCCCAGAGGTTCTAATGGGGGAAGGGGAGTGGGTGCCAAAGCTGATTGTCGCACCATGCGCCACCAGCTCTAAAGCCGGCTCTGCACTAACCTAAACACTGCATCCTACAGACATTGACCCATCAGGCTGCACTGGTACCTGGGGGTACCAAACAATTGTTTTTCTTTACAATAAGTCAAGAAACATGACTTTTCCAGGAATAGGCCCTGCTGCGCTGCGGCACCATGGAAAGAGTGCTTGGTCTTTCCACTGCAGAGCAGAGCAGCAGCAAACAGTGCACTTCAGGAAAGAATACGCGTTGGTTCTTGAAAAGAGATTTGTACAATCGGGCCTCCTAAACCCAGGTCTCCTTGGCTGCCCACCTAGCATCAGGAGTGACACCTCTGCCCACCCAGTCTTGGAATCTGTACCGCGAGGAAGGGAGGTAAAACAAACAGAGAAGGCGCACTGACTACAGGGATCCATACTCCAGCAGCCATTTGTTTCTGCCTTAGGCAAACAGTGACAGAAAAAACTATAATTTGGACTGAAAGACAGCCAATCAGGCAGGATGATGAGTAGGTGTGTAACAGCATGTCTAGAAAACGTTAAATCACTTTGAGCTGACACTAATGTTGCAATTACCGCGTTAGTACCTCCTGTTAATCAGTGATCTGCGTGTTTCTGAAAGTAATGATTGATGGCAGGAACAGTTTTGTGTTCCTTCCCGGACACTCCCTCGTGTCTGCTGATAACTCCGTGCCGGGCCCTGCTGAATGCCAACACGGTTAGGAGCTGGTGACGCTGCCACCCATAAACTGGCAGCCTCAGCCAACCGTAGCGGCGGGTGCGAGCCAAAGGTCGCTGCGCGGGAAAGAAACCAGCAGATAAAGGTGAACAACTGAAAAACAATAACAACAATAAATCACTGCCCTAGGCACTGATTAACTCAGGTGCGGCCAGAAATGCTTATTCCATAACTTGAAGACTCGCACCACCCTAGAGAAGTATTTTTTTCGAGGATGGGACCGGTCCAGCAGCTGCCTCTTGGGTGAACACTCGCGAGATTGTAGGGGAATCTCGTTTGATAGCATCACACTCACATTTTCCAGGACCTGCGACTTGCTGGTTAATACACACTGGTTAAGCAAACTCACTGTGGCATGATTATTGCAGATTTTTTTCGGACAGTGCCATGCAAAATCCTGGAAATGTTCAAGTACTTGCATAGCCTAATATGAACGTTTAACACCGTTAGAGACTTGCCCAGCCAGCAGTGCTAGAATCTTCTACCCAAACAGTCAGCATGGAATACTGAGGTTGTAGTCCAACCTCAGCAAAATCAATTTTCTCCACAAAAGAGAGGATTCGACAAGAGGCAAAGATGTTAACCGGGTTTACGGGACAATAATGTGGCTTACTCCAGCTTGAGCAATCCAAACGTGGGGCGCAACATACTTGTCCGCTCATGGGAGTGGGGATACCCGGTGGTATGTAAAACAGAGTTGTTACCAAACGATCACTGGGTTTCTCTGGAAGTCTGTTGTCTAGTTCCGAAGGAGTTACACAGCATGAGGTGTGCCTGGGCCAATATAAAGTAATGAGTGCTGAGGCCTTTCAGAGACACTCACTGGCCACTCCATACTGTCTTGGGAAAGGAGTGGTTTAGTAGTGAGTTAGGAATGAGAAATGGAAGGTGTTTGCTCTTTATGACTCTGAGAAGACAGCATTCTCTAGCTCCAAATTTGGTGCCACCCATCCATGGTTGGACAAATAAAGTGTACATTAGAGACAGGACTTCTGCCTCCTAGGTTGAGCGGAGGGCGGGTCAGGCAGAGCCAGGTCACTTCCGCATCAGCCAGAGCGGTCAGCGCTCTAGTTGCTGTAACCTGAAGGTACTTAGCCCTCTTGTCACTAGAAGCGCGCAGCGGTCGCGCGCAGTGAAGCGCCGGAGACGCGCCAGAGAGAAGCCCGTCTGCGCCCGTCCGCGACAGGACGTGGCTAGGGGCTATGGCACTTCCGCCTGTCGATACTACAGGTACTAGGCTGGTATATTCCTCTCATACTTTACGTCATCTACGCCCCATTTTGTTGTCGCCAATGTGTTCTCCTTCATTGCATTTCTGCCCTGAAGGGCCTTTTTCGTGTAGATCCTGCCATACACAATTTCTGTCGCATAGTGTTTGCTATCACCAAAGCTTTGATAATAGCATGATTACTCAGCTTTTTGGGGGTAGCAACCTATTGTGCAACGTGAGATCTTTAGTGAAGCATTCAACTGAGGTTTGGGACCTTATATCCACCTACAAGCCAGATATGTGTTTCTTAACCGAAACGTGGCTTAAGCCTCACACCACCTCTGCTATTACCCTTGCCATACCGATGGGTTATAAAATTGTTAGACAGGACAGACCGAAAAAGATTGGTGGAGGAATAGCAATTGTA
Source organism: Lissotriton vulgaris (assembly GCF_964263255.1). Taxonomy (NCBI): domain Eukaryota; kingdom Metazoa; phylum Chordata; class Amphibia; order Caudata; family Salamandridae; genus Lissotriton; species Lissotriton vulgaris. Next base: position 429,744,507 of record NC_141687.1, read on the forward strand.
TTTAAGGACGAGATTTCGGTCGCGGTCTTGGATCAATGCTGTACATCTGACTTTGAGATGATTATATTTAGGATTGATCCCTCCACTAAATGTAGTAGGAAAGGAGCCCTGGTTTACCGCCCGCCTGGCCCTTTGAAAAATATGTCAAAACTGCTAGTGGAAACAATAGCACCACATATAAGCACAGATAAAGACTTTTTATTACTTGGAGATTTTAATATTCATAGTGAGGAAGAAAATAATAACAATGAGGTACAATCTTTTATGACCGATATCTCTCTTCTGGGACTAAAACAAATTAATAGTGGACCTACACATCAAGCGGGACATACTCTGGACATGATTATAACCAACTTTTCTGGTATTGAATGTAAGGTACCCAAACAATATCCCTGGACAGATCATTATCTGCTTGAGATTTTCATGCCAATAAATGCTCCGCGATCCACTGCGCATGCCCACATTCCTTCTAAACTAAGGCAATGGCATAAAATTACCAATATCACCTTCGAACAAAGCTATCTACCCCCTCTAGTCGTAGGTACAGACGACATTGATAGTGCTCTTTCGAAGTGGGATTTGGCTGTTGGTGATACAGTAGAACAACTTGCCCCAATAAAGACCTTCAAAACGAGCCCCACGAAGAAACACGAAGTCTGGTACTCGGAGGATTTGCGTAGTCTTAAACGTATAGCCAGGAAATTTGAAAAGACATGGAGAACATCTCATTTGGAAGGAGACAAAGTTAATTATAAGAGAGCTCTTAATACTTATCATAAAGCCATACGATCTGCCAGAAAACATCATATTACTGTCCAGTTAGAGGCAGCGGGTAATGACTCAAAGACCTTGTACCAGATTGTTAACACTTTTCTGAAACCCGCAGCGTGCGAGAGCGCAGATATGGCCTCACAATATCTTTGTGACAGTATATCGAGCTTCTTCTCTGACAAAATTGACGCTATCTACAGGAGAATAGAGATGACGAATACTGATGGCAGTAACCAGGATCCTTCTGCTCTGGTGTACATACCATCTACCAAAGCCATAAAATCTCATTCATTTAATGACTTTCCGGAAATCTCACTGAGTGAGGTCCAACGACTACTCACAGATATTAAAAGTGGAAGCCCGGCAGACCGGCTTCCAGCCAGACTTATGGGTCCACTAGGGAGCACTCTGGGCCCTGACGTTCAGAGGCTAGTAAACCTCTCATTAACATCTGGAGTAGTTCCACAGTGTTGGAAAAAAGCTCTTGTCAGACCGATCAGGAAGAATTCATCTATTCCTTGGACCAATTTGTCTAATCTTAGACCTATCTCCCTTCTACCTTTCTTGGGGAAAATCGCCGAAAAACATGCTAACAAACATCTTTCCACCTATTTAGAACAATCAGGCTGCCTCGATCCATCCCAGTCAGGCTTTAGGCCAAAATTCAGCACGGAAACAGCCTTGCTGTCGATAACAGACGATCTTCGGCTGTACCAGGACAAAGGTTACTCTGTAATCCTGGTACTGCTAGATTTATCGGCAGCGTTCGATACTGTTTCCCATAACATCCTTATCGAACGCCTGTCTGAGAGTGGAATCGGTGGTACTGCATTGGATTGGATCAGAAGCTTTCTCTCCAACCGCACCCAATCTGTCACCATGGGTGATTTTAGGTCAGAGGAGGTTAACATCTCAAAGGGGGTTCCACAGGGCTCATGTTTGAGCCCGACTTTGTTTAACACCTATGTGGCCCCCTTGGCAGCTGTAACCAGAGCTTTTGGATTCCACCCAGTATCATATGCTGATGATACGCAGCTGCTCTTCCCTTTTAAACATCTTACATCGGAGATAATACAATCTTTCTCCGATGGAATGAAGGCAGTTGCAAGGTGGATGTCCTCCAATTTCCTTCAATGCAACGTTGGAAAAACGGAGGTGATGCTTTTCGGCGATGTAAAGGTCCAATGGTCTCCTGACTGGTGGCCTCCTGATCTGGGCCCAGTTCCTGAGCCCAAAACAGTGATCAAGAATCTAGGAGTCAGATTGGAACCAGAGTTGACTATGAAACATCACGTCACCATTACTGTAGGAACATGCTTTCACGTAATAGGTCTCCTTCGGAGGATTTTTCCTTTCCTCCCTGATTCTTATAGGAGAACCCTGGTTCAGGCTCTGATTATTAGCCGTCTTGATTACTGTAATGGTCTTCTGGCAGGAGCTAACGAAGAGGTTCTTAACCGCCTACAGGTGGTACAAAATACAGCAGCGAGGTTGGTGCTGAATGCACCTCCGAGGTCTCCTTCCAGACCTCTGTTGCATAAACTACACTGGTTGCCCATACGGCAACGAGTAAAGTTTAAAACCTGCTGTATTATTCACAAAGGCCTTAATGAATTGGGACCAGAGTATTTAGCTAAAAAATTTGCTCCATACGCTCCTACCCGCACCCTCAGGTCTGGCGAACAACTCTTGCTAAAAATTCCCAAAATCAACAAGTCCAGACAAGGAGGTAGGGCGCTGTCTGTGGTAGGCCCTAGTTTATGGAACTCCCTCCCGCTTTCCCTAAAACAGTGTAGGAATCACCTTAAGTTTAGAAAATGCCTGAAAACTTTTTTGTTTAGTTCATGCTGAACAATTATCTGCTGGTTCTTACAAAGCCCTTGATTAAAAGTCATATTTCATTTAGCTCTTTTAAGTTCTCATCCCAGGTGTCATAAGCGCAGAGATACTCCTTCGGGGGTTTATTCATAGCGCTATATAAACACACAAATAATAATAATAATAATAGGTGGGAGATTGTACCTCTACAAGGTAACTGGCAATGACCTAACACGCCTTTCGCCCTGGCAACACTTTTGTGGAGGCACTTATGCAGCGTGCTTCAGACTTAAAATATATAACAAATGACTGGTACTCACGTAAAAGTTAGCAGTCCTCAGAGATATTTTAGAAGTTATTCTGCTAGTGTAAATCAAACTTTGGTCTTCAACAGATGTGATACTTGCGTTCATCAGCAGTAAAACAGTTGCAAACACTCAGTTATCTCTAAACACAAAGGTTTAATTGCAATTAAATGTGGTGCCTCCCACCTCTGTTCACAATATCCATTGAGTAATAAAGGGAGTAGTGGGTAACAGGAAGACTTTTCGTCCTTGTAGGATATTTTACTTTTGCCAAATGCTGTAAGATCTTATTATATTTGGGGCACTAACCCATTTTGATGTTGATTTTTTCATTGTACTACACACATGTTACGGCTCTCCTTTTCCGGTGAATTTCAGCAAATTTTGACTTCAAAGAAACCAGCCCACGGCCAGTGCTAAAGTTCTGTGCCATCTCCACAGGAAGTACTTGGCAAAGCCTGCTCTTGTTGGGGGGAAACTCCTCAGTCTGAGTCTTTGTGCACATCTCCGGAAAGAAATTGGACACTGCGAGGTCTCATTGCTGATTTTCACAGGTACAAAAACAGCTGCCTGAACTGGAAGACCCATAGTATGTTACAATCTTTTCATCTGTGTTCGTCCAATTATAGGTATTCAGAATTCCCCCCAAAGACAGTCCCTGATTCACTTGAGATCACAATATACCATGACCCTTACTAAAAACACTAAGGGCCCAATTTAGATATTGGAGGAGAGGTTTTTCCATCATTTATAGACGGGTGGACCTAACATTTTATATCGATCTAACCCCATTTGGTCCTGCCAATGAAAACTTTCTTCAACGAGCCACGCACAAGTTACTTACCTTCGGTAATGATATATCTGTAAGAAACAGTAGTTAGTATTAGATTCCTTACCTTAGAATATCCCCAGGCGTCAGACTGGACCCGGAAACTTTTGCGTAGCAATACCCTTGCGCGTTGGTAGGCGTCGTCTGCGGCTCAGTGTTCGTCGCCGGCGTCGTTGGCGCCGGGATGACGTCGCCGGAGTACTTAGATGTCGCCCTTGCGCGCTGACGTCAGTTCTTATACATAGCTTTTCCACGCCAGAAACGCAGAGCCATGATAAAAACCAACACTGGTGCCATGAAACTAGGTCCCTGAAAGGAGATGACCTTAACTCTAGATATCGGTTCGCAGAACAGGGAGGATGGGTGGGGCGGTAAGGAATCTAATACTAACTACTGTTTCTTACAGATATATCGTTACCGAAGGTAAGTAACTTGTGCATCTGAAAGAAACAGGTTAGTCTTAGATTCCTTACCTTCGAACAGATACCCCATCAATACCAACCCCGGTGGTGGGTCTGCGAACCAATGATCACACCAGAAAGTCCTGGAGAACGGAATGGCCAAAGAAGCCATCTCTCCAGACTTGGCTGTCCAGGCAGTAGTGTCTTGCAAATGTGTGCAGCAAGGCCCACGTAGCTGCCTGACAGATGTCCTGCAAGGGGACTTCCCGACCCAGTGCAGTAGTAGCCGCCTTGGCCCGAGTAGAATGGGCCCTCAGCCCAACAGGAGACTCCTTTTTAGCCAAGGAGTAGCATACCTTGATGCACAACACGACCCACCGAGAGGTGGTCCGCTTGTGCACTGCCAGACTTTTCTTAGCACCCACTTAGCCAACAAAGTGTTGGTCATCCACCCGGAACTGGCGTGTGCGATCCAAATAGAATGAGAGCGCACGTTTTGGGTCCAGACGGTGGAGCCTCTCTTCCTCTTTCGAGGGATGCGGAGGCGTAAAGAAGGTGGGCAAGGTGATGGACCGCCCGATGTGGAAGGCTGTGACTACTTGGCCAGGAAAGAGGGTTGTGTCCGCAACAAAACTTTGTCCGGATGGACAGGAAGGAAGGGAGGTTTAGAGGAAAGAGCCTGGAGCTCACTCACCCTCCTGTCAGAGGTGATGGCAACCAGGAATGCAGTCTTCAGAGTAAGGAGACGAAGAGGACAGTTATGAAGTGGCTTGAAAGGAGCGCACATCAGACAGGTCAAAACAAGGTTCAAGTCCCACTGAGGCATCACGAAAGGAACAGGAGGAAACATATGAGTGATGCCCTTCAAAAATCTATTTACAACTGGGGAATTGAACAAAGAGGGCTGATCAGGGAGCCTTAAGAAGGCGGAAATAGCAGAGAGGTAACCCTTGATAGTGCCCAGAGCAGAGCCCTGCTGGGCAAGAGAGAGAAGAAAGAGGAGAACCTCCGAAAGAGGGGCAGAAAGGGGATCCACAGCCTTTGCTGTGCACCATGCCACAAATTTGTTCCACCTGCAGGCGTATACCGATTTTGTGGAGGGACACATGGCTGCCAGAATCACATTACAGACTTCAGGAGGCAAGTCAAATTGCCTCAACTGCCGCCGCTAAATCTCCACACATGTAAGTGGAGACTGGACAGGTTCAGTTGGAGGACCGCCCACTGCTGCTGCAACAGAAGGTCCTCTTGAAGAGGCAGATGAATCGGGGGATTGACAGACATGCCGGATAGCTCGGGATACCAGTATCTTCGTGCCCAGTCCGGAGCCACAAGGACAACTTGGGCCCGGTCACGTCTGATCTTCTTCAGCACTTTGGGCAGAAGTGCTGTAGGCGGAAAGGCGTACAACAGACCGCAGCTCCACTCGTGACGAAAAGCGTCTCCGATCGAGCACCGCCTTGGAAATTCCAAAACGCAGAACTGATGACTTTGCGCGTTCTCTTCTGTGGCGAATAGATCTAACCAAGGCTCTCCCCACTGCTGAAAGAGGCCTTGCGCCACGTTCGAGTTCAGACGCTATTCGTGATCCATCATGCACCAACGGCTGAGTTCGTCCGCCCTGGCATTCAGGGAACCTGCCAGGTGTTGAAACACCAGGGTCACGCCCTGATGTTCCAGCCACTGCCAGAGGCACAGAGCGTCCTGGCATAGGGTTCACAACCCCGCCCTGTTTGTTGCATTACCACATGGCGGTGGTGTTGTCCGTGAACACCTGCACTACACTCCCCCGGACAGATGGGAGGAATGCCTTCAGTGCAAGCCAGATCGTCCGCAGCTCCAGAAGGTTGATGTGGAGCCGGGACTCCGCCAGAGACCAGAGGCCTCTGATCTCCGCCTCTCCCATGTGGCCCCCCCAGCCCTGGATGGACGCGTCCGTCACAACAACGTGCTCTGGTTGGGGTAGGGAGAGGGATCTGCCGCTGAACCAACTGTGGTCCGTGAGCCACCACTGCAACTGTCTTGCAGTGCCCTCTGAGATCAAGACATGGTCGGACAAGTTGCCCTGTTGCTGGGTCCACTGAAACTTCAGGTCCCACTGCAGAACCCGCATCCGCCACTGGGCGTGATGCACCAGAAGGATGCGGGAGGCCATCAGCCCCAGAAGCCGCAGCGTAAACCTGACCGAGACTCGGGATAATGGCTGAAAGATCGGAATCAGAGCCTGAATATCCCGAACCCGCTCTTCGGGAGGATAAACCCAGAACTGCGCCGAGTTTAGAACCACTCTGATGAAGAGGAGCTTCTGAGAGGGACACAGGTGTGACTTCAGCACATTGATGGAGAACCCCAGGAGGTGCAGGAGGTCAGCCGTAGTCTGGAGGAGTCTGACGACTATCTGGGGCGAGCTCACCTTCAACAACCAGTCGTCGAGCTAGGGGAAGACTGAATCCCCTAACCTGCGCAGATGAGCTGCGACCACTGTCATCACTTTCGTGAACACCCGTGGGGCGCTGGTAAGGCCGAAGGGGAGCACGGTAAACTGAAAGTGCTTGTAGCCTACCGTGAACTGCAGGTAACGCCGGTGGGCCAGCAGGACGGGGATGTGAAAATAAGCGTCCTGCAAGTCCATCGCTACCATCCAGTCTACCGGGTCCAGGGCAGCTAAGACCTGAGCCAAAGTCAGCATCTTGAACTTCTCCTTCCGGAGGAAGCAGTTGACGTTCCGCAGGTCCAAGATAGGGCGTAGGCCCCCTTTGCCCTTCTTGGGAGCCAGAGAGTAGTGGGAGTGACAACCACACCCTACTTCTGGCCCAGGAACGCGCTCGATGGCCCCCTTGGCCAAGAGGGCCGTAACTTCCTCTCGAGAAGACTCAAGTGATCCCCGACACGCGGTGGTACTGCGGTGGCATGGCTGGAGGGGTCGCCTCGAAGGGGAGGGAGTAGCCCCTTCAGACGATTTGCATCACCCACCTGTCCGAACGATATGACGGTGCGCCAGTGGAGGAGGTGATGGCGAATCCTGCCCCCCCACTGGCGTCACATGGGCCTGAAAGCTCGGACTAGGAGGGTTTCGAGGCGGATGCTGCAGGGGTAGGTGTGGACTGACCTCACCGTTGTCCCCGATCGCCGCCACGGCGGTTACCATATCCGCCACCGCGCTGGATGTTAGTCTGCAGTCCGTGGCTGGCAGGACATGTGGGGGCGCCCCTTCCTTGGCCACGAAAGGAGCAAAAGGCAACAGTTTGCTGGCGTGGTGCCGAGAGGCCCAAGGACTTGGCTGTAGCCCTGGAGTCCTTAAAGCGCTCAAGCGCACTGTTTGCCTTGTCGCCAAAGGGCAACGGCCATCAAACGGCAGGTCCATAGGGGTGTTTTAGACATCAGCTGAAAAGTTGGCGGACCTCAGCCAGGCGTGGCGACGAATCGCCACCGTCGTTGCCATCGCCCTGCCCAGCGAGTCCGTGGTATCCAGCCCACAACGGATAGAATACCGTGCCGCATCTCGACCCTCCACAAGGGCTTGGGTGAGTTGAGTCTGGACCCCCTCCAGACATTGTGGCAGCACGTCCGCGACCGTGCCCCACAGAGAGTGGGTGTAATGGCCCAAGAGGCACGCGGTGTTGACTGACCGCAGTCCCAAACTAAGTGAGGAGAACATCTTGTTACCATACTGTTCGTACCTCTTGGATTCCCAAACGGGGGGAGCCCGTCGGGAATGCGGTCTGGGAGTTAGAGGCCTGGATGACCAGGCTCTCGGGGGTGGGGTGGGTGGACAGGAAGCAAGGGTCGCCCGGAGCCGGGCGGTGGCGCCTGGCCACGTTCCTATCTACAGGCGGACCTGTAGCGGGCTTGGACCAAGTGCCCAGAAGAACGTCTGACAAGGCCTCATTAAACGGCAGCAGAGGCTCAGCCGAACTTGCCTGCGGTTTAAGGACCTCAGTGAGGAGGTTAGTCCTCACGGCCGCGACGGGGTGTTCAAGGCCCAAGGCCTTGGCAGCCTGCGTCAGCACCACACTATAGGCAGCCCCCTACTCCTTAGCCACGGTAGGAGGGGAAACACGACCAGTGTCGGGCGAAGTGTCCAGACCACTGGCCTCCCCTAGCTCACCTGCCCAGTCCTGAGAAGACTGGCACTCACGTGCCAGAGGGTCCTCGGACCCCTCCCAATCCTCCTCGCCACCCATCTCCTGATACTCAGGTTCAAAGGATGGGGCCGAGTCGTAGAAGTAGAAAACTAATAGGGGCGCCGGACCCGAATTGAGGGTAGAACCGGGGATGGCGTCCTCCTGGGACGGCGCCGGGGGCGACACCCTGGGGGCCGGCGCCGGCGAGGTCGACCGGCGATGACCCGGATCCGGCGGGGCCCTGCGGCGTAGGGACCAAAGTCGCCGACGGTGCCGGGGCCTAAGCACCCGGCCCGCTTGGGAACCCAGTCGGGGCCGCTTGGCCCGAAGGCGCCGCGGAACCTGACGGAGGAGTGAGCGACCTCATGGCCACGAGGAAGGCCTCGATCTCCTCCGGCGTTCTGCCCAGGGACCGGCGGGTATGGAGCAGGCTGCGACGCCTGCGGCTCCAGCGGAGCCGCGGGGCGGTGTCGCCCGAACCCCCGGCCGTGTCGCATGAGCGTCGGGGGAGTCAGAAGAGCGATGTCGTCTCTTCGACTTCTTGTGCCTCTTACCTGAGGACATCGATCCGGAAGACTGATGACAACTCCCGGAACTGTGGTGACTGCAGCCCCGTGACCGGTCCCTCGACCTCCCTCCGGACCGGGACCTCGAGCGGCACGGGGCTGACTGCCGGAGCTCGAGTCGCTTAAGGGACCGCTCCCGTCTAGCCTTGGACGTCAGGGCCCGGCAGTCGGAGCAGGACTTGTCGTCGTGGTCAGGGCCCAGACAGAGAAGGCACCGGCGATGGGGGTCGGTAACCGACATCAGTCGGCTGCAATCGACGCAGGGTTTGAACCCGGGCATTACTACCGGCACCGTCCAAGTCGAGTGACTTCGAAAGATGATCAAAAAGGATCGAAAAAGTTAGTCAAAAATTGACTAAGGGTACAACTTTTTCAGATCGGCGCTTGCTGGCGCGGAAAAAAGAAGAACTGACGTCAGCGCGCGAGGGCGGCGTCTAAGAACTCCGGCGACGTCATCCCGGCGCCAACGACGCAGACGGATGCGGAGCCGCAGAAGACGCCTACCGACGTGCAAGGGTACTGCCAGGGCCGGACTGGGAACCAGAACCGGCCCTGGCAAAGTGCTCGGCCGGCCCCCCTCCCCCCCTCCGGGAGGAGAGGGGGTGGGGGGAGGGGGGGGCGGGGTGCGACCGCGCTCTGTGCCAGGGCCGGTTTTCGGCCGTTTTTGTTACAGGGCCGTTTTTGCAGCATAGCTGCAAAAACGGCCCTGTAACATAAAACGGCCCCCAGGGGCCCAAAACCGGCCCCCAACCATGCGGCCCACCGGGGGATTTCCCGGTGCCCGCAACGGCCAGTCCGGGCCTGGGTACTGCTACGCAAAAGTTTCCGGATCCAGTCTGACGCCTGGAGATATTCCAAGGTAAGGAATCTAATACTAATCTGTTTCTTTCAGATGCAGTAGGCACTGTTGGAGGAAGACCATTACACTGCTCGCTTTATTTAAGATGGATGATGTAATGTCTTTTTTCTCCTACTCGAGGGACAGAAAAATATAATGAGCCCTATCACACCCAACCCCCCATACAGACCATGGGAAAAAAATTCCAAAGGGGTAGAGGTCATTAATAGTTTGTTTTTCTGAAACAAACTTCCTATTTTGGGAGTTAGTTTCAGAACAAGAAACTTTGAAAAGTTTGGTGAATGGTAGTCAAAACTGAAGTCAGTCATGCACCAAACATTTTGTTCATTAAAAATAAAACCGCTGTGATAGCCAAAGATGACTGCTAGGAAACTTGGCATAGTTTGCCAAGTTTCCCATCAGTCACCAATAGTTACATTTGATGGACCCTGGTTTGTTAGGATGCGGTGGTAATGTCCTCCCCCACCCTGATGGACGAAGTATTATCCGTCAAATCCTAAATCAGGGGCTACGTTACAAGCAGTGCCAAAAAAAAGCTGCAACTGCGTTAGGACTTGTACTCAGTGCACTTACAACTGACTGGAGAACAAGTTAATATTACATCTATGAACTAGCAACACAAAGCGCCCTCTGTGGAATGTAATTGTCATTTGCGTCAGGTAGTACCTAACTCAAGTGCTGTGACAGGGACTCCAGATAACTCTTGTCTCTCTTTAATTGAATTCTCCATTCTGACCTGTAAGTCCTTTGAAAAACTCTGATGCAGAACAATAAGTTATCAATACCGCAGCTATACACCAAGCTCCATCAAGCAGATGCACTGGGAGGAACTTGAGTAAACCGACGGCCCACAGAACAGAATGTAATTACGGTCCTTATAATGAGTAGCATGGAAAATGGACAGGATTTTCAACACCCATGAGATATTGATACCAGGGGTACTGGTAACGTTGAGAGTAGGTAAAATCTGAACCATCACAAGATGAATTACCAGGGAATCAGTAATTCTGGTCCTATTCTCCAGTTAATCCTAATTTCTTCTTGGCTTTTCACACACAGACTTTGTCTACTTTCAGCAGCTTAAATCTCTTTTAAAAAACGAACAGATCAGTGAAAACATTGCGGATCTCATAATTCTGATGCAGCTTACTGTTATCTTCCCAAACAAATTTAGAGGCCACTCCTAATGAGAGCCAAATTGTCTCCTTGAGACTTTGGAAGCCTCAAAGATTTTATCAGCCAGGTGAGGTTCGCTAGGGTTTCCTCTGCTCTACTGATAAACTATATACCCCATAGATACAATTGAAGGCTCGGGTTCTGTATCCTCTACAGGCCAATGCTTTGGTGGTTGTATGCTACCTCGTGCAGCTCATCCACTTCTCCCTAAGGGCGCATGAGGTAACGGCAACAGGAGTCCCCTTGAAGGCACAGCACGATCAGGTCCCAGCTAAGTGTCAATAAACCCTGAAACACAACCAGGGAAGCGTGAAATAAAAAAATGACCCGTCATTTTGAACAATAGCATATGCTTTGCAAATCAAAAGACGAAAGGAAGAAAAAAAGGCTGGCGTGGTCTGGCATGTGCCAGAAGCAGCAGTTAGTGACACACTGAATGAAGTATTACACAACAGAAATACAGGATCTGGCGGCTGAGTAATTGACATATCACCAGAGACAGAATAATGATCAGGCAAGGAACATGACAACCGTCGCAGGTGATTAACCACCCTGCGTGTGAGGCTGGCAAGGCAAGGCTGGCAGTGTCCCACCATTTGTTTAGCATGTTTTATGCTCATTTGTGGTCTTGTGGATTTCCAAAGTTTCCTGTTAATTCCCTGAAACTGTCAAAGCTGTGAAACATTAACTAATCATTCATTTGACAAATTTAGTACAATAATATCTCTTTCAAACAAACACAGAGACGGCAAATAAGGTCTGCCGGGTCTCCCCTCTTCCCCACCTATTCCACTTGGGCGTATATGTTTGCCGTCCGCTCTGCAGATTTCGAATACAAAAAGGGTAATAATTTAGCACGAGGGCCAAATAATTGTGTGATTTCGAGCTCGGCCTAGCTGGAACCTACGAATGCGAGTCCGCCTGCAACTTCTGTTTTGTTACACATAAACCATGTCGCACACATAGCTTAGGGGTGATTTGTCAGGTACTGGGTCTCAAACAGTTTAATCTCACACCTCATTTTATCTGGTCACAGTGAGTATCTGTCCCGCAGGAAACTATGCTGTGGATATTTGAATGGGATTGGAAAAATACCCCTCACTCTTGGGACTATTAATTAAGTCCAATGGTTTCAAGAGGACCTAACATTACGTTGAAAGTGTTTGGTTTGAACAAAACTTGGCAACTTTATGTAGCGACCATACACGGCTTCTATCTTTACTGTTGTCCAGGAATTATATCGAACCAGAGAACAAAGGCCTGTCTGATTTAGCCCACCACACAATTTCTTTAGGTTTTAACAGCACTTTAGTAACATCGACTTTGAGCACTGGATTGCTATCATAGGAGTGGGCCATGGGGCAGAAAATGACAATATAGTTTTTATGTCCTGGACCCAAAAATGAGGGTGCCCTTTCCTATGTAAGATGCCTCACTGCACAGAGGTGTGGGCATAGCAAGCAGACAAGCCTCCTGCTTGCATTGCCCCTTTAACTGCACAGTTATGAGCCAGCTAAGGACTCGTGCAGGGAAAGTGCAGCTGGTGGAGGGCTCAGGTCCCAGTGCTTCCCTCTGTGAATGAGGGTTGAACTTGGCTCTGATCCTGCAGCCACTTTAACCCAGCCGCCAGGCACAAAATGTAGCACATGCCCGCACTGAACATCATCACTGAGGTTGTGCACGTTCAAATGAATGTTAACAACTACATACTTTTTCTGTGAATTTAGTTCTGTGCAAAATGTACTTTTCCCCAATCTGTAAATCGATACCAATATCAGCATATATATATGTATATGTATGCATGGTTGTGGTATTTGTAAAGCGCACATCTAGGTGAAAGGCCTAGTTCTGCGCTTGACACAATGGAACACCGTAGGGCGCCCTACAGTGTCAATGGTGCAGTCAATGAGTGATTGGATGGGTAGATGGGTTCTGACTCTGAGATTGGAGGTGGACTCGTATTGTTTTGCAGTTTGTAGTAAATACACTTTGTGTTACATGTGGAAACATGGACTAGAAATTATTATAGTGATTCAAAAAGCCATTTACAGCCATTAACCTGTGTTTACAACCACAAATGGATCCATTTACAGCTGTCAGCCATCCAAGAGATGTGCAATATGTGTAAAAACAGCGCGGTGTGGGGTGGGGCAAGCAACACGAGGGCGGGGGACATGGGTGTGGGGAAACAACAGACAGATAGAGGAGGGTGGGGTAGGTGGGAACTATGGACTGCAGGGGAAGGGCAGGGATGGGGGAAACAAGCAACGGACAGTGTGAGGAGAGTGGGGGTTAAACAAACAACAGACAGCAGTAGGAGGGCGAGGGAACAAGCAACGGACATCAAGATAAGGGCGGGGGTGGTATGGTGAAACAAACTATGGGCAGTGGGAGGAGGGCAGCGGTTTGGGGGAATAGACCGCAGCCGAAGAGCAAGGCCAGCAACACAAGTGTGCTGCAGGGGAGAATGGAGAGACAAGGGGGAGGGGCGGGCAGACCGTACAGTGCTACACACTCTTATGGAGTGCATGGGCACAAAGTTTTCAAAATTATATGGAGCAGAGCGTGGGCAGTGGAAGGGCAATGGCCGCAGACAGGAAGCCGTGCTAGGTCCATGCTCCACGGCAGCAACAGAAAACCTGTAAAGAATGCAGGAGGAGGAGTTGAGCAGTCAGCAGGAAGCAGGAAGGGTGACCAGTAAGAAGCTAGGAAACAAGAGTGACGTGGAAGGCAACCAGAAGTAACGAATGGATGGATTCTACGCTAGTTTTCAGGCGTTTTTTAAACTAAACAATAGTTTTTGCTGACAGCGCATGTGCGCTGTAGATGAAACCTAAAAAACACCTCACATCAGGCTGCAGTTACCGAATACAGTGTTGCCTTGTGTATAGTTCCGTTTTGGGAAAATAGCCGCTGTCACGGTATATCTCCAGTACTACACGTGGAAAGCTATGACAGGTCAACTTCCCAAACGTACACCATAAGTCACACATTTACCCTTGTTCATGGAAGTATGTCATGTGAGTGTTGGAGCTGTGTAAATGTGAGTGTTTTTGCTTTTTGTTTTTATGAAATGACTCGTATGTTTTCCAGGTCGATGGAGGCAGCTTTTAATCTGGTTCATATACATCATAAGTTCTCTAATAAGTACAAATTATTAAGAGTTTCGGAAAAGGAATCATTAATGTCCAGTATATGGGGTCTCAACTTCAAAAGACACTGTTTCTGTTCTATTGACGTAAAAGGGACATGAAAAGACCACTGTGAGCGTGCACTCCTATTTCTGCAAGCGTGAAATACTCAGAAGGCGAAACCTCTTTCCCTCTTCAGTGCTAACAGCACAAAAGCACACTTGGCAAATGGACAGCGCAGGCCCGGTGCCAGCGGCATATGGTTTCCTGCGTGGGACTTCGTGGCACAGTGTTTACTTACAGCTCTCTACAATGCACAAGATTGCATCACACTTCTGTACACACTTAAGGATGCCGATCTGTACACATTTGTTTTGTGTATATAAACGATAATATACACCATGGATACTTAACTCAAACGTACAGCAACACACTGAAGAACTGCAGTAAGATGTTGACATTCTTTGAATCGGGCCACACCTAGGCTAGGGTAGAAAAGAGGTTGCTGCAAGAGAGCCCGGCCCACAGCAGGCTTGACATGTGCCCACATGGCATGAGTGACACCTTCCACTACTCTGGCTTTTTAGACAGCAGCAGTTTGCATTCTGGGAACTGTAGTTTCGACTTGTCCACTTTACCTGGGAGCCTAGCACATAGAACATAACAAGGTCAGCGTCATATATTATCTCAGAGTTATACCAAATAAGTGAAATGAACATCACAGTTAAGTTGTGTGGAGGTAAGCGTTGAGAGGAGTGGGAGGGACGGACACAGGCACAGTGATTAAATGGGATGCCACTTGATGGGAGGGAGTGAGCGTGGGATTTTTACCCAGTTTACATGCTATTTTTGCAAATTCAGGCTTGGTTTCTTAGATGCACCGCACCACAAACACCTACTTTTTAGGTTAAAATCACATTAAAACTTGCTCCACAAAGCCTTAACCCGATGCCACTGTCCTCCTCGTGTGTCCTCTACAAGTGACTGACGAACAGCAAGGTGGAGTAGAGTATAGGTTCAGTTATTATTACAGAGGTGCATTTCACACAAACCTATTTTTCAGATAATCAGTAGGCAAAAACACAGCGTTTAGTGAGAATGAGAGGTATTATTTTAAGCATGTTTGCCATTCCCCTGGCTTTTCAGAAATAAATACATTTCATATACCCATGCTCTTGTAAGAAATATGGCCTCTTTGGAAATTGTGTATTTTACTACTTCCAAAATTATGAAATGTTGAAACAACACAGGTGAAAACCCAGTAGCAACCATCGATTCACCATGGTACTTTGAATAGACACACTCAGATCGGAGCACACACACTGACAAATATCCACCCTTGATACCATAGATGACACAGTTTTACTTTATCCCCTCAAGAAGAGTTCTTCACTTCAAACCTCATTTAACCCTTTTCTGATGATTATTATCTACTGATTCTGTGCTTTTCTTTCTCTAGTTTCCCATGCAGGTATTCTTTCTTACATGCTTGCTTTGTCGCACTGCTATTATATACCATGATACTCCCTTTAGTTAATAAGCACTATTTACCTTTGTCACACACTTCCTTGAATTTCATAGGTAGCACAGTGATTTTAAGGTACCAAAGTCATATGCTCTTCAACTGGGTGGTGTTGCCCTGTAAGAAATGGGGTTTCTGGTTGGCTAGGGTATGCACCAGAGCCAGGCAGACCCCATCACTCTAGTTAGGGTAACTGATACACATGTGGGTGGCAAAACCAGTGCGCAAGCCCACTAGTATCATTTGATTTACAAGCCCTGGCACACACCGTGCATTTTACTAGGGATTTACCAGTAAATCAAATATGCCAATCATTGATAACCAATCAGATATATAATTTACAGAGAGCATGTGCACTTTAGCACTGATCGACAGTGGTAAAGTTCCCAGATTCCTATAGCCAACGAAAACTGGGTCAGTAAAATAGGAGGCAAAAGGCAAGGCAATAAACCTGCAAAAAGGGCCAGGTCTAACAAGCCATTAAAGGAAATACGCAAGTCTAAACAAATTGGCTTGTTTTCAGGTTTTTGTGGTGCTCTATGTGGGAGGTTGCCACTCCATATCAGAAAAGGAGATTGAAACAAAAATAATGTTGTCACAAACCTAAGTATTGTCCACCTGCATTCCATCCAAACCCACACTGGGTAAATGAGAGCAGGGCACGTTATTCTCAGAAAGAACACTCAAGGAAGTCACTGAGAACAAAGTGTGTGCCTCTCCAAGTCAGCAGCACACATATATCTGGCTGACTACTTATGCTTTAAGTTTTCAGTGGGAGAGGTACACACAAAAATATGTTATGATCTACAATTTCATGAGAAGCAAGAAGGCCAATAACAAATAACTGAGAAAGAATGTTGAGTGCTAGAGTGAAGCCTGACAAACAAGAAAACTGCCGGAATCATGAAGCAGTTTTTTAATATCAACAAGGGCATCCATTTTCGTTAGTTTTATAGTTGTTATTGTTATTTAGTATTTGTATAGAACACAGTTTGCCTTGGTTGTCTGGGGTCCGATTTTCCAAGTGTTTCCCTTATAGGACAGTGCTTGACTTGGATGATTTGTGGAGTTGTGAGGTTAATAAGGTGTGTATATCAGTTGTAATAAATTGTAAAGTTGTTGGTTGGCGAGACTGGAGGGTTGAACAAAATTGCGCATTTAGTTCCTTGGCTGATGACCACTGCTCTACAAACATATAAATGTGATGAGTAGAGGACAGTAGCAAGGGCTCTTGGTAAGCAATAACTTTGTTGGAAACAGTTGACGAGTTACACCTTTAACTCCTTTCAAAAAGATCTTATTACCAACATGTTGACCAACGAGTTGTAAAGTATGCTTTTCCCGCAGGTAGAACAGACTTACAACTCTAACAGGATTTTTATACTGATGTGGAGTATTAGAAGGGTTAGTAATGATATGGAAAGATGTTGAATTGCCCTTGGTTGAAACTGATACAGTCAACAACGAAATTCTACATCACATCCAACAGGGAAGGAACTATGATATTCACTGATATATTCACTGTATTTTTGCAACACTTTCAACAAGTATCAAGTAAAGAACACCAATTCTGTTATCTGTGGTTGTTCATAGTATGGACACCCAATCCAATGATTAGTCTTATTTTGTGCTATGAAGTTACTAAATAGTTAAAATATTGAGGAGTTTTAATAGCTGATATGACTAAGCATTTCCATATTGCCTATGATTTGATGTATTTATAGTTTTTCTATCACAGGGTCAGAACACTTTAAGTGTTAAAGAAATGTATAGGAAAAAAAACATTCTGTACTGGAGGCAAACACAGTCAGTTGTTGAGATTGAGGGGCAAGTGCAGTGCCCCTCTCAAGCATTCTGGCATGTAAGAACCCTGTCAAAAGTGCTATTGGTTGGGACCTTGTTATCAGATCCCATTCCGGGGGTCAGAGGGTAGCCTGGGGCTAGTGGGCTTTAAACATGGTGTTGAAGTTTTGGCAATGTGTCCTAGGGTTCTGTCCTACTATTGTGCTGCAAACTGGACTAAGTACAACCTTTACTGCACTTGACTCTCAAGGAAGTGAGGGCAAAGATGAATACCATTTTAGGCAGAAAGGCTGCCCAGAACCTTTGCACCAATTGGAAAATAAAGTAAGGCATGAAGGTTTCACTAACAGTGCCAGCAGCTCAGCGACACGGTGTGCAGAAGTGATTGCAATAAGGAAATCTGTCTTAATGGTCAAATGCCACAATGGTCGATTATGTATGGGCATGACAGAGGTGAGGACCAAGTTAAGGTTGCAGCATGATAAATGGTTTCAGGCCAATCATGGGCTAAGAAATTGAGAAAAAGCATTACAAAAGGTGACTAAAAGAGGGAAGGCTAGTCGTGCAAAGTGCAATAGGGCCGACTTGTGAACTTTAACTTGCCCATTGCAAAGCTTTCTGTTTCAATGACAAAACCATAACACATCTGCAAATGTATCCTTCAAGGAATCGAGATGGTCCCCATAAAAAGGCATAAACGTCTCCCGCCATCCTAAATAGATGGACTTCATCGACGGATGTCTGGCTGCCAGAAGCACATCCGCCACATCAGACAGCAAGTAAAACTGTTCAGTTGCCACTGTTTAATCTCTTTCAATGGAGGATTAGGTTGTAGAGATTCTGATTCTGGACCCTACCCTGCTGCTGCTGAGATGATAGGTCCTTTTGAAGAGGCAACCAGACGAGAGAGCAAATGTTTATGTTCAAGTGATACAGGTAGCACACTCTCCTGGCACTATCCAGTGATATCAAGATCACTTAGTTTCTGTCTGTCCTCAATTTTTTTTTAATTGAAGGCACGATGGGTAATGGGAACGTTTATATGAGACCAGTGTCCCATTACAGATAAAAATGCACCTCCTAAGGGCCTACCTGGTGGAAACTCCAGGGCCCAGTAGTCGTGACACTGCACATTCTCGTTGGTGGCAAAAAAGAAAAAAGATCCAGCCATGGTAGACCCCACTGGATGAAGCTGTCTTAAGCTGCTCTGTGAGGAAGACTCCATGTGTGACCCGCCAGATGCTGTCTGCTCAGTCTAACCTCTCTGGCATTCAGAGACAATGTCAGGAGATGCGCTGCGAGAAAAATCCCTACTATTCAAGCTGGCACCAAAAGCACAGGGCCTCCTGGTTCAGGCCCAAGACTACACTGTGCCCTGCTTATTACAGTATTTACTACATGGTAGCAGTGTTGCTTGTGAGAACCTGCACCAGCCTACCTTTGATTGTCTGTAGAAAGGCTTTCAAGCAAAATGACTAGAAGAACCAACAGATTGAAGTCGGGCTGGTGCTCGTTGGGAGACCTCAGATCTCTAATTTCACCTCTCCCAGGTTATGACCACCCAACAAGGAGACAATGTATCTGGCACTACTGTGAGTTTAGGGCGGGGAATGGTGAACGGTCCTCACAAGCCAGGTTGGTGTTTGCTTGCCACCGCTGAAGAGCACAGGCCATCTCCTCCGGGTTACGAATGGTGTTGAACCAACTACCGCAATGCTGAAGCCACTCACCCAGAAAGGTTCTGCTATAGGGCCCACAAGCTACCACTGGAAATGAAGATATCAGGGTCAATTGGTATCAACACAACAGATTTCGAGGACCACATTAATATCATGATTCCAGTCAAGCTCCTTGAGGTTATTCAGTTTGCACTCAGCGCTATACATCAAAAGTCACTCACGCATGTGAAGTGCTGGGAACATGATCAACTCATTCTTAACAAGCACTGGTAAAGCCAATAGCTCTTGCCTATTAGACATACTGGCTTTGCCAATCTTTTTTTTGCAATGTTGTGCAGCATTGTGGCTGCTGGGCAGCATAGCTACATAATGTGGTGTGTCTACATAATGACATGCTTTTATTTTTATTATTTACTGGTCTGGGATGGACCAGTAACTAAAAGAGAATGGAAATTCGCTGTTTTGTAATGCAGAGCAATTGGGAGAATAGGTGAGGGGGAAGCAACACTGTGGGTGAGGGGAGAAGCTACATGGTGGGAGGGAAGAGAAGCAACATGAGTGAAAGAGAGCAACATAAACCAGGGAGAGGGAGGAAAACACACATTAGCAAGAGAACTCCACATGAGTGTGGGTGGGTGGAGAGAAACACATGAACGTGAAAGAGTAACATTAGGGCGGAGAAAAGCACATGGGGAAGATAGCTGGAAAACACCTGCTCTTTCATGGAGTGGTTCAACCAA
The DNA here is from genome assembly GCF_964263255.1 of Lissotriton vulgaris. NCBI lineage: Eukaryota > Metazoa > Chordata > Amphibia > Caudata > Salamandridae > Lissotriton > Lissotriton vulgaris. The sequence continues at coordinate 429,764,231 of NC_141687.1, forward strand.
AAAAAAGTTCCTTTAAGCAGATAGTGGAAGGATAGAAACCAGGGATTATAATCATCAAAGTTTTGTGCCACCCTTGCGCCATGCAAGGTAATGCAAAGGCAACGCAAAAAAACCTAGATGAGTTTTACCAAGCCACACACAAGCTCACATAGCGTGGCCCTTTCATTCTTGGTAAAACTGGAGTAAACATGGCAGCGAAACCCGCTGCTTTCCGTTACTCTGTCCCAGTTATGGGTTCCATGGGTGGATGCGTGGGTGTTCCCACGCATCCACCCATGGATTTTGGTGCATTCCCAGATTTACCATGAGTGGTAGACCTGGGAATGCCTCAAAATGCTACGCCTTCCCAGGCGAGGTGAGGAGAAACATTTTTCTTTTATCCTCGTTTTTAACTCTTTCTACATATGCTGCATTCTACAGCACATGTAGAAAGAGGAAAAAGCCTCAAAGGATTGTTTTTGTGCACAAAAACAATCTTACCTGCAATGCAGGCACCCTTGCACCATGGTGCCAAGGTGTCTATGTTGGCGGTAGGCAGCCAAAGTTGCACCAGCGCAAGGAGAGAGCAGGAATACGCCATCACAATAGACCTGGCGCATTCCTGCTCTGTCCCTTTCACTCAGCAAGGCGTATTGCAGCGTTGGGAGAAAAAAGTATATATTTGGTCCCTGGGAATCAAAGAGATGGTAAAGAGGCTATGCTCCATGGGAGGGACAAACTAATGATTCACATGTTGGGACACAATGATAAACAGGAAAAAGAGAGTAACAGTGAAGTCAACCAATGACAGGCAATGGCTGGACACCAAGCCCTTCTATGTTCTTATCAAGCCCACAATATGTCTTTCTCAACCAGACAGCACTAGCTGTACTCGACCTAGAGATGGACCCGACCAACGATGGCCTATTTACTTTGCTTCTGGGCAATGCACTGAGGTGAACACACACAAAAATGGCTACCTGTTGAATATGGCACAGCAGGGAAAACATTTTGTTTTCCTGAATTACACGCTTGTGTGAATACTCCACCCAATCGGTTTTGCGTGGCAATCTGATGCCTTCCCCACTGCGGGGCAGGATGCAACAGGACTGCCAAGCAAGACCTACAAAACCGGCTAATTAGCGGCGCTGATTGTGTTTGTTTTGGAACCATTTACTGACAAAAGAATGTGTCACCCTGATTAGTGAGGGAAGGGTAGGTAATGTTTGTGTATTCAAAGCCAGGTGAGTGCATAATCCAGGTATTCAACGCGTTTGCTTAAGGACTGACACAAATGAACACCGTGCAAACAACCTGGCCCAAGGAAACGGCCAGCCCTTTCAGGAGGGTCGACTGGTGCCTCGCATTGTCCCGGAAAGAAAACCCGAGTGAAAAAGTAAAAATCACCTTTCAAAACCTGGGCCATCCTTCACAAGCTAAAGAGCAACTGCAAACAACCCTCAGACCGCGGGGACGTTTCTGTGAAAGGGCTTTTCCACTCAATCAGGTGACGTGGGGAGAGCGCGGCTCTGGGAGCCGCTGAGACTGTGTGTTTACTGCAGCCCTTCACGCTCCAGAAATGACGAGCTAGAAAAGGCACAAGGATGAGGTAAAGACAACACGACCTTCAAGCGGTCACTTAAATCAATGGAGAGGGGGCAGTGCCGTGCGTGGCGGGGCCCCGAGGCCTCTGAGGAGAAACAAAGTACCACTGCCCTTAAAACCAGGTCGCCGTGTTGTTCGCTCATCGTTCCAGTGACCCGGAACCAGATTTAAGGCCAAGGGCAGTTACTGATTGTGAGACTGTAAAACAAACGCAAATGTCACCTTTAACACAGAAAAAAAACAATATTAACTACACCTTGTGAAAATGATTAACTATTGTGGCATTGACCCTTCAGAGGATTATAATTATGGCAGATGTTGAAGCCCTGGTGACAACAAGAAAGAGCCCTCTGTTTCCCATATTTATACATATTGGGCGCTTTAAATGGAAAAAAAATAAGTGCAGGTACTCAGCAAAGGGAGCAGTGGACTGGTGGTGGAGTTTAGGGCGGGCTTAAGGGCATTGATAAGGGCAGGACAGGACTATGTTTTTGACCTTTCTAAGCTCTGTATGCAAGAAATTTGCATGCATTGTAAGAATGTCTGATGTATCCGTTCATGAGTTACTAAACTAATACCCATTTATATAGCACTTACTAATAAGTGTGTAGTATTAACACAAGGAATCTCTTTTCAGCAATATTAGAATAACAAAATATTGCGGGAAAACAGCAAGGTTCTAAATGTATGCTTTGCAGTTTGCTTGCATCTCCTTGATGGAGGATCATATGTCACTAAGCCTATATGACAAGGATGTTAACTTGTGACCAGCAGGTAACAGACGGATCTCTTCAACAAAAACAATAACCAATTGAGCTATCTCTATATCATACATGATATGCATGTTTTATACTGTGCTTTTCAGAAGGCACCTTGGCCTGCCATGCAATTTTATGCTGAGTTGAACCATTGATTAGAATGCACAGAGAACTTTCCAGGAAGTACATTCACTTCGTGAGTTATTATAATTGGATTATTCACTGGACTAGGTGATATTTGAACTTCAGCCTGTTGTGAAGAGTTAGACAAGGTAGAATATAGTTATCACATCTGCCTTGTTATCAAAACAAAGCAAAGCTGGCAAGCTAAGCAAAACTTACAAAACACTTTAAAGGCCCAAAATTTCCTCCACGCCTAGTCCAAAAGAGGCAACATTCTGAGCAGAAGTTCGGCCTATTAACTCTCATGCTCCTGAAGGGGATGATCACCAGTCAAGCCAAGGCCCTAATAAGCCTGGAACTCTGCACATGTTTGGGTGAAACATAAATCACAAGGTAGTGTCCTCAAAGAACAAGTGCAATCCAACACACCCATTACCATTCTGTCTTTACCCCCTCTTTTCGATCCTAGAGTCCTTTGCTATTTCTTGTTAACCGTGAGGTGGCATCCTCCTTCCCTCCTCCCAAACAGTTTCACTTTCCTTTTTTTAGTAGGGAATGAGATTTAAGGCAATTTGACCTTCTCCAATGCAAAAATCTGAATGCTAAATTAATTGTGTTTATTTATGTGACTAAATAAGAGTAAAAATCATATACCTCCAATCTTTGTTCAAATTCTATGCATGTTTGTACAACCAGGATACGAATTCTTAACCTCTTTGGTCCTGCTGTATTTAGCAATTTCTAGAGGGTGATTAGCGACAGAAAAATGTTTCAAATGTGGTTTGCAATTTGGCAGTCACTAGCTAACAAATGTTACTGACTCAAATCCATGTTAGGATTAATTCTAGCAGTAACATTGCCTGGCTCAAGAACCATCTCTCTATCGTCCATAAGCTTAAAAGTGTAAGGCCCACCTCAAGATGAACAAAATGAAGTTAGAGCTCGTACATGAGCTCACACTTCACCCAGGAAGCAACATTAGGGCCCTGTACTCGCTCTATGAAATGAAAGCGGACTGCTTCATACCTCAACAGCACAGACCAGTTCCTGCGATTCCAAATCAACACCTTCTCTAGCACCAGGAAAGATATCTCACACTAGACAAAAATCGTCTGGTATCAATTGTGTCTACTCTGCAAAGTGGAACTTTTCCTCTCAGAAGACGGCATTAGAACAGATGTCCAGGTGCTGTTCCTGACACCCCTAAGAAATGGTCTTGATTGTGTAGCATTCCTAAAGACAGTTTCAGGAAGACTGACAGTATAACATATCGCCACCTGCAACATCTTAAAGACGTGTTGCATTACCTGCAAAGATATTAAAGATGGCACCCACATTAACGTGTCACCAAAATGAGATCATCAGAAGGAAGGCACAAGACCCACAGTAGAGGAATCACCTGATTAGACACCAAGAAATTAAATTACAGTATTCTAACTCATTTTATATTGTGCACACCTTACAATTATGTGAACTCCTGAGCACTGAGGCAGTAGAATGAAAAAAAAACACCAGGTCTTTGCTTCCTAAACTCCAATGGTGTGTAAGACAATTTTAGTAAAAATCTGCAAAGTGTCATTTCTCCTCTGCTTCAGAAAAAAAACCTCAGACTCAAATTTCCAAACAAAATCTTTTTGATGTGGTACTCATTGTTACGTCTATATGAAAGGTGTCCCCTCAACTGTCTAGATTAATGCGCCTACCCTAAACAGCACTTTCTCCCTGGAGTGGCTCCTACTGGTCGGGGGTGGTGGGGCGGGGAGGGTAATACGTGCGGTGAAATGAAGAAGGAAAAAAAAAAACCACTCACCTGGCTATGGCTGGCCGCCGCCTCTCCTCCGTCCTCTTCGTATCGTCTTCCTGTCTGGATTCCAGCAGCAGGAAGCACCCAGGCTCCCAGGCTCCCCTGAACCAATCACAACGCTGCAATGCAGCATTGTAATTGGTCTGAGGGCTGTGGTTCAGCGCTCAGATGGGGAATAGGAGCCTGGGCATTTCCTCCACTCAGGCTTTAATGCATCCTGGCTGGCAAACATGCAAAGTGCACATGAATGTTTGGCCGGCCTGAGACTGAGTGTGCATACCACTACTCCCCCTGGCCCCTGCTTTGCCAGCAGAAGAGCTCCGCCCACATCAGGAAACCAAAAGCTAAAATGATATTGACGTTGGTTATTATCATTTTAGTCTTCCTTTAACTACTGCTCGCAGAGCGGTGAGGCGCCGCTCCTCCGCCTTACCGGAGGAGCCGCTGCTGCTTCCTCCATCCTCACACCTCCCACCCCCCTCAGACTGCACCCCTGCCTGATGTATGCAGCTCCATTGCTTTTATGTAGATTTTCGCAGGGGGATTGGGCAAACAATGGGGATATTACAAACATTTTTCTGCAGATTCAGAGAATAACCAGGTTCTGAGGGACACAGGTTTACCCCACTGACATTTAGCGATGATTCAGAGAATATGGCATAGTCAACAGAGTACAGCGCTGCAGACAGACTGAAAACGCTAAGCAGAGAGAACTGCCAGTCATCCCTGATATGGGACTCTATCTCCTGCAACTTTACATCTTTATCATTCCCACAAGTCATCATCCCGCCTCTACTTCCATATTCATTCATCACCTTCCACCCTGTGACCAAGTAGGAGCTGTCCGTCCCCTTTGCTCAGTTACATGTGTAAAACAGCCCTGGTCAATATCTGACAAAATGTTAAATATCCTTGGTGGAAAACAAAAATGGTGTCCTGCTGGCAGACACATCATTCTGAGTGCGTATTTGTGATGACGTGGGCATGCATGCTTCATGAACGTCTGCAGAATGACCCGGACACCACTTTTTAAATTTAAGAAACCAAGTTGGCGGATGATACTTGGCTCTGTAATTTATGAAAAAGAAAATCTAATTAGCGCAAAAGTGTCTTTTGAGAATTCAAAGCGGTCTGGCAGCAAATGGCAGCGGCCAGGCCCGCCATAAAAAAATAAATGGACAGGGAGGGTAGGCGGTGATAGTGGGTGGGTGGCAGGTAGGGGACAAGCAATGGGGTGGGGTTTGGGGGGGCAAGGGAGCAAAAGAAGCAGACAAAAGGGCTTTGTAGTAAGCTGTGGATAAGCAGCAAATGACAGCTGCCGGGCTGTCAAAAACTTTTTAATTGAAAACCTTATTTTTAAGGGTGACAAAGGGGGGCATAGGGAATACTGGAGTGAGTGGCAGGAAGGTGAAGGAGAAACAACTTGAAGTAACTGATAGGAGCAAAAACACAACAAGAGACAACAGGAACACATGCGCTCTCATTTAATTCTAAATGAAAAAGATAAAAGTAGTTACCTAAATGTGAGCAGAGGAAGGCTACAAAGTCAGCCAGTCAAAATGATGGTAAAGATAATATGCTCCAGTGGAGGGACAAACACAAGAAGGCAAGGCATCAAACAGGAAGCACGCAAATTAGAGTGACAATAAAGCCAACCAGTTGTAAGGAATGGGCTGGCACGAAGACCACTATAGGTTCTTGGTATGGTCCAGAAGAGGCTATCACCTGCTTAGAGCAGGAAGCTGTCTCTAGGCCATACCAAAAAAAGACTTGTGATCCAGAAAAACAAGACGCATGATTGGGCCTTCGACAATGACAGGATAGAGGGAGAGAAAGCTGGGTTCAGTACAACATTGAATTGGAACATCATCACCTATTTAGTGTTTGGCAATAATCCATCCAATATAAAGGCATTTTGGGGCACAATGAAATACATCTAGCTAACCAGCTGGTCTCCTAAAACAGAAATGTATGGCACCACGGATGACAATTTAATGCGGTTATTAATTTGCTAATTGCAAGAAGGCACAAAAATATCGGTTTAGGATCCCATGTCATATTTATAAACATCCATCTTTAATACCACACCTGCTTGTGGACGTGTCCTCGAAGGGGTAAAGAATTTCGCCGTTGTTGCAAATCTCACAGATGAAACCCTTTTGGCTACAAAGGCTGCAGTTGTACACATGCGAGGTGGCAAACTTGATCGCCTTCCCCAGGAAAGGAGCCAATTTACCGTCAACTACCTGGAAAAGACAAGGAAGAGAACGAACAAAGTGTGAACATTCCTGTGGGAGATTGCGTGGATTAAGGGCTTGGCCAAGAGTCAGGAAGCCCTTCTTTCTCAGCCCGATGTTCTTAGTTCAAATCGTGCTCAGAATAAAAGTTATTCTCTTTATTATTATTACAATTTTCTACAAATATTTGAAATCTTTAGTTTTTGCTTAAAAGAGTGGAGGAAATGCGAAATCTAGTTCTGGAGAAATTAATGAGAGCCAATTCTTTATAAAAAGGCAGGTGACGTCAGGAAAGATTCTGTGACATTACAGGATAGAGGCAGCGTGTCTACAGTTTTACCTAAGCACAGATAGAAGTTGTAGAGCTGAAAGTGGCATGTATTTTTCTAACACATTTTGCATAATTTGTGGCTGAAAACACTTTTTCGATCACTAACCATTTTACACAGATAAAGATTTGTTTTTCAATTTTCTCTAGAAATTCGACTGCCTCCTCTTTACCGAGACGCGTAAACCGTGCTGCCGGTTTAGTTTATTCCATTATCCAACATTGTTCCAGAATCAGAGAAATATAGGATTTATCTCACATGTGTGCAAAAAAAAGTGTAAAGAATAGTCCACAAATAGGCTCGATCGGGCACGACATAGGGGATTTAGCACGTGAAACAAAGAAAAAGCTCAGGGCAATGACTGGCCGGGTACATTTTGAGATGACTCCTGGATTGCAAACGATTCATACAATGTGTACTGGGACAGTACTTGTCTACTCCGTAGCAGTGACCCTGAAGGAGAAATCTAAATATTGGAGCATTCAACAAGGTATGTATCGAGCAAAACCATGGTTACCACTGGGACTTATTACACCCAGCTGTCACACCACAATTATGTGATATTAGGAATTATAAATAGTGAATTTTATTGGGACATGATCGTCTCCTTGTAATTCTGACATGACACTAAACAAACGACCAAACTAAACAATAAGTACATATATATGACTAGGAATCTATGCAATATATAGGGCGCCTTACAGTCAGCAGATGTAATATTTGCAGCCCGTGGTTTACCATGGTATGCGTTTTGAAAGCAATCCTACAGCAAACACCAGTTTGAAGGGAGTTCAGCCAGGAATTTCTTTAATTTCAGCTGGAATGACAGCTCCAGAGCTCCGAGGGACAGGTTACCTTTATCGTAAGAGGATTAGTTATAAAGAAGGATTGTGTTTGTGCTCTGGTGGTGAACCTGGTAGCCACAAATAACAGTGGTTGTATTGTGAAGTATCTTACAGAACAAGGTTACGCCATCTTCAGCGCGTACCAGAGGTGAGCTGGGGTGCTACACCTTGTTTCACAGAGAACTGGCAAAGCATGACAGCTACAGCGACCAGCTCCTAAGCACAGGAAGAGTTTCAATAGGTGTCTGGGGACCTCTATGCGCTTGCTGTGGCCATCCAAGGGGTTGAGATTAGTTTGATGAATGTGCATGTCTGTATAATCACACAGAGCAATGGAATCTGGGCAAAACAGAGAGGAACACCAGAATATATATATATAAAAAAAAGAAGATCTCAGGGTTCCATGAAATTGGACACCTGCCAAGCTATTATTTCACTTACACCATTAGAACTCCGACAGGCACCCCGGAAATATGGGAAAAGCCAACATTGTGCCTTATTCATTAATGAATATTCCACTGGGTGGTAATGGTGAAACTATACTATTCAACATGTTTGACCATAAGATATATGTATGTTTGTATCTGTGTATGTAGTACTTCTTTAGCGCAAATCCAGCCAAAAAGCAGACATGATCATTAATTACATCAACATAACCTTTCCAGCACACTAATGCTGAACGCATTCATGAATCATACAAGACATGAATTAAATCTTTTCATTCCATTCCTCCACAAAAAACTCTATGGAACACATTTTAAAAAAATGTTGTGTATACTGGCTAAAACACACAACTCTCTCTTACGTCATTGCACTTTCTAATTCTTAAAGATCACTTAAGTGGGTTGTCCATTCACTAAAAAGATCCATCTTACTTGTATCGTTACAATAAATCCTCTCACATGATAGTTAAACCACTGATTTGTCTGCACAGGAGTTTCAAGGCAGGTAGGTTCATACTGCAGCAGGTGCCATAGATATTCTAGAAGTTAGAAACAAATAGTCTGTAAGAACGTCTACGATGCAATACAGACTTTTCAAAGGCCTATTTAGTAACACGTTGGTCTTTTCACTAACTTATTCTTAAAGTGCTCATGGTGAAAGTTGGTTTCAAACGTGTTATAGTGTACTAGAAATTGTCAGACAGAATCTAGGGTGAGTTTTAGGTAGTTTACCAACAAGGTCTGAAAGGTCTGTAGTACTTTGGGTGACTTCACTAGTAGTATAGTTCAAAAAGAACATTTCTGTAAAGGCCTGTGTGCATCTCACTGCATTTTATGGCTGGACTCCGCCATCACGTATCATCAAAACCAACCCAAAAAGACGAGCTAATAAAACAAGCATTTGCAATGCAATAGGTCTCACATTAGGAAAGTTTGAGCTATTGGTATTGTAAATGACATATTTTGTATTTATGTTTTGTTTTTGAAAATATCGAAATTAATAGCTTTGTCATTTACAATGCCAATAGTTATAACTTTCGCAAATGTGACACCTGTAGCATTTGTGATGCAATATGTGTTGTATTTACGTGACTTAGATGTATTGATATTACAAATACCAATGGCTTTTAATTTTTTTCCAATAATTAATACTTAAATAAAAGTTATTGCAATTTATAATGGCAATAGCTTAAAGTTTTGTAAATAACTTTTGTGAAGATTATGTTCAGTGCATTTTATTGTGACAAAAATACAAGAACAGTAGTGAAATATTAACATTTTTGTTACATTTGAAATAAAGCTTGAAACATTGAGAGAACATATTTGAACCAGGTGTTGTTGAATGGTTGCACAGATTGATGCTGTTGTGGCGCTGAGTGATGTGTTGGCTAACGAGTGATACTGTGGCGTTCAGTGATGCTGTGGTAGCGTATAGTGATGTTGTGGTGCCCCTGAGTGATGCTGTGGTGGTGTGGAGTGATGCTGTATGCTATGCTATGTTTTGTTTTGCTATCCTATGTTTTGTTTTGTTATGCTATGCTATGTTTTGCGATCCTGTGCTTTGATGTGTTATGCTATGCTATGCTGTGTTTTGTTATGCTATGCTATGTTTTGTTATGCTATGTTTTGTTATGCTATGTTTTGTTATGCTATGTTTTGTTTTATTATGCTATGCTTTGTTTTGCTATGCTATGTTTTGTTATGCTATGCTATGTTTTGTTGTTTTTGGTATGCTATGTTTTGCTATGCTATTATTTTTTGTATTGCTATGCTATGTTTGTTGTGTTTTGTTAAAGTATGCTATGTGAGTGAGGGTGAGGGGGTGTGAGGGTGAGGGGGCGTGAGGGAGTGGTTGGGTGAGGGTGTGTGAGGGTGAGAGGGTGTGAGGGGGTGAGGTTGTGTGAGGGTTAGGGGGGTGAGGTTGTGTGAGGGTGAGGGTGTGTGAGGGTGAGTGAGGGTGTGTGAGGGGTTGTGAGGGTAAGGGGGGTGGGGTGTGAGGTCTGTGAGGGTGTGAGGGTGAGGGGGTATGAGGGTGAGGGGGTGTGAGGGTGAGGGGTGTGTGAGGGTGAGGGTGTGTGTGAGGGTGAGGGGTGCGAGGGTGTGAGGGTGAGGGGGTGTGAGGGTGTGTGAGGGAGAGGGTGTGGGGTTGTGAGGGTGAGGATGAGGATGTGAGGGTGTGAGGGTGAGATGGTGTGAGGGGGAGGGTGATGGGGTGAGGGTGAAAGGGTGAGGTTGTGTGAGGGTGAGAGTGTATGAGGGTGAGGGTGTGTGAGGGTGAGAGGGTGTGTGAGGGTGAGGGTGGGTGAGGGGGTGTGACGGTGTGAGGGGGGCCGAGGGGGTGAGAGGGTGTGTGAGGGTGAGAGGGTGTATGAGGGTGAGAGGGTAAGTGAGGGTGTGGGGGTGTGAGGGTGAGAGGGGGTGTGAGGGTGAGAGGGTGTGTGAGGGTGAGAGGGCATGTGAGGGTGAGAGTGTGAGGGAGGGTGAGTGGGTGTGAGAGTGAGGATGTGTGAGGGTGTGCAGGTGTAGGGTTGTGAGGGGGTGTGAGGGTGAGGGTGTGTGTGAGGGTGAGAGGGTGTGTGAGGGTGAGGGGGGTGTGAGGGTGAGGGGGGGTGTGGGTGAGGGTGTGTGAGGGTGAGAGGGTGTGTGAGGGTGAGGGTGGGTGAGGGGGTGTGACGGTGTGAGGGGGGCCGAGGGGGTGAGAGGGTGTGTGAGGGTGAGAGGGTGTGTGAGGGTGAGAGGGTAAGTGAGGGTGTGGGGGTGTGAGGGTGAGAGGGAGTGTGAGGGTGAGAGGGTGTGTGAGGGTGAGAGGGCATGTGAGGGTGAGAGGGCATGTGAGGGTGAGAGTGTGAGTGAGGGTGAGGGAGGGTGAGGGGGTGTGAGAGTGAGGATGTGTGAGGGTGTGCAGGTGTAGGGTTGTGAGGGGGTGTGAGGGTGAGGGGGTATGTGAGGGTGAGAGGGTGTGTGAGGGTGAGGGGGGTGTGAGGGTGAGGGGGGTGAGGGTGAGGGGGGGTGAGGGGATGTGCGGGTGAGGGGATGTGAGGATGAGGGGGTGTGAGGTTGAGAGGGGATGCATGGTAGGCTTTCACTTTCGTCCAGAAAAGAAACCGAGAAAGGTGCAGAGAACGGCAAACAAAACACTGCTTCCCCGCGAATTGGATGCAAAAAAAACCAAGCTCTCGGCATTGCTGTAGCGCGGGAGCTCATTCCTTTGAAGTCTGATGCCAAGGCTCAGACAAATGGTGGTTTGCGATGCGCACGCGGGGGAGCGGCAGCCTTTGAAGTCTGATGCCGAGGCACAGACAAATGGTGGTGTGTCTCGTGGCTGGCTCTGTGCACGAGCATAGCTCACATGAACTGTACGCGGTCCGCAGTTTGGTAGACTTTTTGAACCGCTTACTATAAATCGATGTGCAGACGGGGGAGCGGCAGCCTTTGAAGTCCGATGCCTAGGTACAGACAAATGGTGGTGTGTCTCGTGGCTGGCTCTGTGCAAGCGCATGGCTCACATGAACTGTACGCGATCCGCAGTTTGGTAGACTTTTTGAACCGCTTACTATACATCTCGCCGATTTATTCCTGCGGGTATAATAGGCGAGACCTAAAAAGGTTAGAGTACTGTACAGGGCAAAATGATTTGGGTAGCAAGTTTGCTTTTTGCATTTATGCTTTTGGAAAACTACATAGAAAACACATTTACTTCATTTGAAAGAGGAAAAATTAAAATAAGTTAAGCGATCAAATTCATAAGCACAGAGGGACCAATTCACAGAGAGCCTCCACGCTGATGACGGAGGCCCCGCAGTTGTGGTGGGACCTTGGTACTACAGTTACTGTGGGGTCTCTGCCATGAGTGCAACGGCCTTTTGTGAATTGGGCCCAAATTTATGTTTGCATAGACAATTAAGGATGGCGAAATTAATGCATAAAGACTGGAGTCTTTTAGTGTGTATAATTGATCTGTTCAGTGTTTTGACCTTGAAGTGTGGCTGTGAGGAAAAAAGAGGGCCCCCTGTGGGAAACATCCTTTACAACGCAACTTTTACCACGCAGTGCTATTACAACGCAGGTTTTACAACGAAAACCATTACAACGCATTGCGCTGGGGGGCTCTCTAGGATAGGGAATAGATTTAATTTACTATCCAACACCTTCCCTAGTGTCCACGTGAGTTGGAATAGTAAATTAAACTATTCACTATCCAGCACCCCAAAGCGCTATGCGTTGTAATGGTATGCGTAGTAAAACCTGCGTTGTAACAGCATGCGTGGTAAAAGCATGCGTTGTAACGTCATACAACCGCCCCCTGTTGACTCTGCACCAGGGAATGCATAGTGTTCCCCCCTGTATGTCTGCACGCACCCCCAGTTCCTGCGGGGCATGGACTTAACAGTGTATTCCATGCAGGAACGTGCAATGGCGTTTCTATTGTGGTCCCTGCTAAGGCTCATATATGATCCTTAGCAAGACACTGCCGTGGGAACAGCAGGGCCGCCCAACTTGGATTCCAGTCAAAATCCGGCAGGCGGGTACGGTATGGGTTTGGCGCTCTTGGAGTAGGGCGCTGGCGTGGCAGCCCGCTCCAAGACACCAAACACATAATAAGGCCCTAAACCAGACTGCTTTTCCTAACCCATCATCCCACAGAAACATCAGGTGAATCCAATTTCAACTGTGGGCTTGCATATGCACCTTGTACTTTTTTCTGACATCAGTAGCCTTGGATAAATGAGACACATTTATTTCTGAACTATCTATTTAATATCAGTTCATTTTTTAACTTGGTACCCAACCTCTCAATAGTACAAAAGGTGATACACAACAATTTTCCAATCCATCTTCCAAATACTAATAGTAACTGAGTTTTTAATGTTCAAGTGAATCGCTCCATCAAACAATTACTTCTGTGATGGTACAGCGAAGTGGTGACATGCTTGATACCATGGTTGCTCAAAAATCTTTTCATGTCAGAGGATAACAATTGGGTACCATTGTCCACTACCATTTCCTTTGGAAAAGCCTCCCTGTGAATAATTTTCTGCATAAACTGAATGACTGACAAAACATCATTTGCTTTATCAACCGATTTTAGACTCCTCATGATTCCTGATCAGTTGCCCTTTCCCAGTGGTAGATTAGCTGATCCACTACCCTGAAGATGTGATTATGTTTCTACACAGGCCACTATGCACTTTGTAATGTTTTGCTCTTTTTATAGAAGTCTGCAGAAGCCTTTTATTCTTAATTTCCTGGCTGACAAACATTTTAAACACATACAACCTACTTTGCTGTACCGGCAGCTATTCTTTCTCATACATACCTGTTTTTATGAGACTTGTTTTTTCTACTGGGGCAGTAAGTCACTACAATGTGATTTATGTGCTGTTTTTTTATGTCATTGTACCCTGTAGACATAATTGAGTTTTGATTCATAATATTTTGCACTTTGTAATGCTTCACTATTTTCACAAGTCTGCAGAAGTCCTCTATCTTGTATTGTTATATTTTGATGGATTTAACTTGCTCAAAAAAACAACAAAAGAGGGAATTCTAAATGAGAGAAGAGCTGGCAGGAGGAGTCACTCCTGCTTGTTAAAAAGAACCCTCACTCACCAACCCAGTTGGTGACATGCTTCATCATTGGGTTCCCACCAGAGAGGCAGAATGCCCCTTAGGTGTGCCATAACGCCTTTTACAGCAGAACAGGTTTTTTGTGGGAGTGCGAAACGTGGTGGTGCAAAAGTTATAATTGCCTTTCCTTGTCCTAACAAGATTTATTGGTGGAGAAGTAAGGCAATATTAAAAAAAGTAGTGAGTTAGATGTATCAAACTGGTTAGTTTGGCCAGTCACATCCCAAAGTGATAGTGAAAAATGTTGTCTACATGTTTCACCCTACTGATGCCTCTAGCAAGGCTTTCTTCAGGACCAATGTCACGGCGGTATACACACGGTAGGGTGCACCCTAACCTGTGACATATAACACCGCACAATATATGGTTGGGAAGCCCTCTGGGTTTCTGAAAGCAACATGACTCTGGAAAACAAAACGCACATAGAGACAAACATGCCACATTACAGGTTTTGTACAAACAAGAGATTACAGAATCGCAGTGTGGATGACATCATTCATGCTGCCATGCGTGCTCTTCTGGGTGTGTCCATATGTTATACATACTTAACCTATGGTGGTGGTGGTAGAAGAAGTGCGTGCGCTTCTAGCACCTACTGTGGTTGAAATCCAGGTGAACTGGATGTTGCCCAGGTGATCTGACTGAGTATGCCGGGTAACCAAAATTGCCATTTGCACTCTAGTCCCGCAAGCCTATTCTAGCGTTGCCGGTATGTGTAAAAGAATGATTAAAAACTAGGTGAACAAGACTACTTGAAACAGGCTATATGTAATCGTAATACTCATAGTAGTAGCACAAAAACAGGGGGGAAGCTTACATGTGATGTAGGAGAACCTTACATCATGGATCCTAGCAGGAGACAGTGGCTTGTAGTCACACGCTAGAAAAAGGAGAACGCCCATTGTTAAAACAGAGAGAACGTTACAATTACCTTAAGGCTGCTGCGATCTGCTGTATACTTACCACACCAAAGCCAGATGCCCATATGGCACCAGGTTCAACCTGACAAACAGGACCCCGAGTATGTTGGTGTCCTGATTCGGGCGGCTATAAGTACTGTGTCAGCCGCAATGAAAGCCAGTCAGCTCGACACGGGATGGTGACGCACGCGCGCGCGCACGTACGTAGCCGTCAATCATACCCCGGTCGAGGAATGCAATGCCAACCTACATTACAGAGTTTTTTTACAGGAAAACTTTATTGATTTATGCAACCCACAGTCAGGGTAAAGCGGTAATATGTGAGATTACAAAAAAATGAAGTGTAGACTGTGGCAAGGGCATAGGCCAAAGGATGTTGGGAAAAATAAATTGTGCATAGCAGAAATATAGGGAGTCTGACCTATACTCTGTAGTTGTCTCTACCATGGACATGTTGACCTGCCCTTGTAGGGTGATCAAGTAAAGGTCAAATCAGCTGTGCTGGGGTTCTTGGTGCGATGGAAAAATAATCAGTCAATGCTAAACAAGGGGCATGCAAGTCAGAGTGTATAGATTTGTAGGAAGAACCCGGACAATCTCACGGTGTAGTGTAGTGCATTTACTACCGTCTTAGAATGGAACCCCAATGGATGTTATCGTTCAGTCCCTGTTTGTGGATTGAGAGGCGATAAATCCAACGCTGTTCTTTTTCAAACAGAACTCCTTGGGTGTCAGTAGCTGATCTGATCTGCTCGATGACAGTCCAATGCAGGTCATTGGTCGTGTGGTTATTCTGTAAGAAGTGTTCCGTCATCCTGGTCGTGCTTCTCTTGCACCGGATGTTACTCCGGTGCTCGCAGATGCGTTGCTTTACTTTCCAGGTGGTCATCCCCAAGTAACGTAAGCCACATGGGCACCTGATAAGATGTATCACGTTGGCCGAGTTGCAATTTGTGTGGGACCTCTGTGTCCATATTCTGTTAGGCTCGAGATCCAAGGTCTTGGTTGGGGAGGTCAAGTGGCAGAAACTGCAGCTACTGCAGGGAAAATGGCCTGTGACCATGGGTAGGCCCCAGGCGTTAAGCACTGATGGATTGGAATTACTGTCAGACTTTTTAGGACACGTTGTGTACTAGGGAGTCTCTAAGACTCCTAGCCCGCTTAAATGAAAATAGGGGTTTAGCCTGCTTTCTGTTGTTGGTTTACAGTATTTTCCAGCTACTGCAGGGAAAATGGCCTGTGACCATGGGTAGGCCCCAGGCGTTAAGCACTGATGGATTGGAATTACTGTCAGACTTTTTAGGACACGTTGTGTACTAGGGAGTCTCTAAGACTCCTAGCCCGCTTAAATGAAAATAGGGGTTTAGCCTGCTTTCTGTTGTTGGTTTACAGTATTTTCCAAAGTTTATTGATGGTCTTACGTATGGCGTTTGATGCTGTGCTATACGTGGTCACGCAGGTTAGGGGGACCTCATTAGTGGGTCTAGGGTTATCCTCCAAGAGAACCGCCCTGGGCTGGTTTCTGGGTCGTTTTTGGCTTTTCTTCAGAATGGTCTCAGGGTAGCCACAACTGCGCAGCTTATTGGACAGTTCTACCACTTGGGTAAAGTAGTCATCCGCATTGCTACAGTTCCTCCCAACACGGAGGTACTGTCCGTCGGGGGGGGGGGGTTCTCAAGCAGTGTCCTAGGATAAAAGCTAGAAAACTCCAAAATGTTGTTTTTGGCGGTTGGCTTGTAGTATGATTTTGTAACAAGTCTGCCTTCCACCTTGGAGATGGTGACGTCGTGACAGCAATGCTGCAAAAACGGCCCTGTAACAAAAACGGCCCCCAAGGGCCCTCAACCGGCCCCCACACTTGCGGCGCACCGGGGTATTGCCCGGTGCCTGAAACGGCCAGTCGGGGCCTGGTCTGACTACAAAGCTTTTTAGCCGAACAGACTTTGCACATTCGTATTTTTGAGTTTACACTACACTCTCTGCTAAATTTGAAAGTCCCAAAATGCAAAATGCGCAGGCGGCTAAAATACCGGGAGTGTCTGAAGGTGTTGTACAAGATACTGCGCCGTGAAGCAGCTAAGAACATGCCGAACGGTTTGAACATTGTGGTTATGTTCAGCTGTTCTTTTTAAAGGGAAACTCCAGTACTTGACTACTAATATGCTACTGCCAAAATATTTGTCCCAATTAATGTCACTGAAAAGATAAAAATTGCACCCTTGTCTGTAAGAAGTGATGTTATTTTTATTGGGGTTACCAGGTGACTTCATGCCACCCAGACACATCTTTTTCAGCCCAGAAATTTAATTTAATAAAGCAGGTTATGTAGCCTTATAGGCCCCAGCCCGGTTCTGCACAGCGCAGTGGATTTGTGAGCGAGGAAGGCTCTGCTGCCTGCACTCGCAGCAAAATGAAGTATGTTAACACTGCACACAACCATAATCGTGATGATGTATCAAGTCCCACACAGCATCAAGCACACACGGAAGCACCACTGAGCTGGGTAACAATATTATACAGCCACACACAACAAGCATACACAGAGCACTGCTGAAGCACACACTGTAAGCCAACCTGGATAAAAACACACAATCTTAATCAGTGACACACAACCTCCATGTAAGGCACTTACCCCCAGATTCATTAAGAACACATTTTGCGATTCCTTAATAGCGAAAAATACCGATTCGCTATTAAGGAATAGCAAAATGCTATTCATCAAGAAATCCATTCAAAAATAGCGATTTCTAATAATTCCTTAATTGCGACTCGCAAATTGCGAGTCTCAATTAAGGAATATCTCCCCATTCATTCCTATGGGCCTAGAGGCCCATAGGAATGAATGGGAAGACCATCTCAATTTGCTAATCACAATTAGCGATTCGCAAATTGAGATTGCGATTTCAAGGGTGCAGGGGTGTCCAAAGGACACCCTGTTGCACCCCTGAAATTGATGTGTGCACATATGTTGCGCACACACATGCCCTTAGGGCATGTGTGTGCTCAACATGAAACTTTGAAAAATGCACTTTAGTGCATTTTTCAAAGTTTTTGCTATTTACCACGTAGTTTAACTTCGTGGTAAATAGCGGCCCCAGATTGCGAATTCGCAATTTTTAAATGGTTCATGAATTGCATTTAAGGAATCTCAAATTGAGATTCCTTAAATGCAATTCATTGCAATTTAGCGATTTCTATAATTGCGATTTTTGCATTTGGGATGATTAATCCCAAATGCAAAAATAGCGCTCGCAAAGGGCCAGATTCTCAGAATCTGGCCCTTTGCGAGCCAAATTTACTTTGATGAATCTGGCTGATAGTCTAAATTAAACACATACAGTCTCAGGAAAAGACACCCACAGCTAAACACACATGCGCACACACACAGGCACACTCATGCTCATGCGCAATCAAATACATACATGCTGGACCTCTCAAACAAATACACATATTACATTTTACAAACACATACACAATCTTAATCATAAGAAAGCAGACATTGCATCAAACACACAATCTAAAAAACACACACACTACATGACTAAAATAAACACACACACGTAGGTATCCTCATGCAGACGCTCACTCCAGACTTCATACAAGCACAGCATCCATCTGACTTATATTTCACAAGTTTCACTTACACACACGCACACACACACACATTTAAACTCACAGTCTGAATGAAGCATACACCCCCCGGGCGCCATCACGCTCAAGATGCTACTACTTCACATTTTTATGCTATCCAAAAACCACCCTGCTGCGTTGCAATGGCCGGGATGCCCCTGTTGGGCAATGTTAGACTCGACCAGGATTGTCCCCTCTGTCAGCACCAGGTAGCATCCTTAGCAAGAAACTGTATATTCCAGAATAAAGAGAGGTTTTGTAGTTAATAACGCCTACATTTCATGTGCATTATCAACAACTCAGCCAAGGAGCACACTTCCTCTTCTGGACAAGAGTGGTGCATGTGTCTGGTGTTAGGTTGTGTGAATGTGAGTGCATGTGGGAGGGAAACTAGATGGCTGGGGCTTTTTCTTCAAATAATAAGCATGGTTTTCTCAGCATAGTTACATTTTTAGCATTTATTAGAGGCAGTGACATGTGCAAGGTTCTTCTGTTTCATAGTGTAATTTGTGGATTCTGTCCTGTCTGTGTCTTCATGAAAGAGTTATATGTGGTTGTTTGCAGAGAAGACACAGCTAGACAAACTCAGAGAGTGTTAGTCTTGGCTTCAGTGCTTGGCTAAGTGTCGGGGTCCAGATGTAAGTTGGTCTCTGGGGTCTCAGGTAAGTCTACCCTATGGCGCAGTTTACTCAAAGTATGAGTTTTGGATAATCTGTCCAAGCCCCGGCAAGAAGACTGTAGGCCCAAGGCGTAATCCGTCGTAGACCCAATATTGTCTTGGTTACCCACATGCCCTTGCAATGCAGACAGCCAGAGTCAGCCATGAAACCCGGCAAGGACACTATGCTCACGTTTAGTCTACGCACAATCACTAGACCTAGTTGACGTTAAGGCAGCGTTCTTCAGGGCATTATAAGCATCCCTCTCAGAATGAATTACCATCAGAGTACTCAGTGGTATTCTCTGTTCAGGCTGGATGGCCTACACTGGAGGCTGGGCTCCATTCCCGTCCAGCGCCTTAACAAAGGTATTGAGACCAAGTGACACTTTTGAGGGACAGCTGGCGATGTTAGGGCCATGAGACCCATACTTACAAATCAACCATCTCCACAGACTTGCTCTCCCACCGAATGATTCTGACTCCACTGTTACATTATTCCACATTACGGCCACAGCTGAAGGTCACGTAGACCAGAAGGTTTTCAGGATGCTAGAGAATCCCAGAATTCAGAGAGATTAACGCTCTGTCAAAGAGCCAGGTTCCTAGGCTTTTATAAAATCTCTCAGCAAGAGCGTTGTACGTAGGTTTGAGGGCTATTGATTTAAAAGGATTTGAACCTGAAAATCTGTGCCCTCCTAGACAATATTTCCTTCAGCCTGGAATGGACAGCATGTAGAAAGAGGACAATCTGTAAGAGGGAGTTAATGGCAACGCATTTACGAATAAAAGCAGAAATGACCACAGAGTGTTTGATTCATAATAATAAGAAGTTACAAAAATTGCATGCTCTATAACTGGAAGCCTATAAAGGACAGATATTAGGGTAGAAGCATGACTGGTGTGCCCTTTCTTCTGAGTGCCCTGGCTGGGAGCCCAAAGGGTAGAACATGCAGTTGCTAGTCACTGATGAGCTATGGTTTGTGTAATTCTCCTGGTAATGTCAATCTGAGACCCCATATCAGCCTGTCACTGCACTAGACTAAATATTGATATGTCGCCTTCAGTGCTATCCATAAGCCATACGTAGCTGGGTAATGCTACACCACCTCACCTACATTCCTCCAGCAGGCACGTCATAGTCATGTGAGGAATTAATGCCAGTCACCCTCCCTTTTGCACAACGTCAAAGTCCTGCACAATGATACCAGCCAAGCCCATGCTGTGATGTCAGAGCGCGTGCCCTGAAGCCCCACGTGTGCGCACAATTGTGCTGTATAAATATTTACAGTGAGTCTGCTTTATATCTCTGACTTTCAAAGTCGGTACGTGCACACCAGTACAGTCAGCAGTGACACAGGGACATGCGTACAGCCCCACTAGCAATAGAAGTGGAAGCCATGCATAGAGAGCATACTGCCTAATGCCAGGCATGATAGTAACCCTATATACCTGCATTTTGAAAAGACATGAAGTTACTTTGCTGCACAGGGAACCTCCAAGTAGATTGTGCAATGGAAGTACTATGCAGCTTAAGCCATAATTTCTCTCACTTGTGTGCCATCTTACTGCTGGGGAAACATTCTCATCAAGAAACATACTGATTTAGGCAAGCAAGAGGGAACCTATTTTTATTATTTAATACTAATAGGAGGGGGCCTTTGAGGCGAGAGGGGGCCCTTGGGAAAGAGCCCTAGTTTTACAGTGTTAAAGCTGTCAGACCAAACTCTTACACTGTCCTTCGCAGACATCTTTGTCCTCTCATCAAGCTCATCCATCCATCCATCTATACATTCATTCATTCATCCATCCCTATATCCATCCATTTAAATGGGATTACTCTCAGTAGTCACCTCCAGGTTCTTTTGAGATTCAAAGGGCTGTGCACATGCGATGTACATGTAAAGCACATGCCTGTCATAAAGTGTTCTACAAGTTGTCACACAAGTGAATTGTCAGATAAGTGCCCTTGAGAACAACCTATGCATCATGTTCACGGTTAGGCTAAATGGTTGGTGGTAGGGTCTGTAACTATTTGCTTCTGATACAATGGCAGTGAGAGATGCCAATTATTAACTCCTCAAAGTAAATGAACAAACGTATCTACTAATCTGCTTCACATAACACTCAGAATACTTTAAAAGAACTTTAAAGAATATGCATCTGTAAACTCTCTCCTGTGTTAAAAATTCAAAATGACGCGAGGACTTCGTGGGGAGATGCTCTTCATGGATGGGGAGCTGTAGTACTAGTCTTCCACAGCCCTCCATTGTGAAGTGTTTTTTAGAAACATATTGTTCATACTTACTGCTGAGACATGGTTAGATAAGTCCTTGTCGGCCTCAGATTTCTCCAAATTCATGTTTTGTGCTCGACATTTAATTTTTAAGTGTTTTCTGGTGGAATGTCTGTGGTTTATGACTGGGTATCCTGGTGCTCCATAAGGTAATCATTTACTATGCTTTAAAAGTTAATACAATCTAATATGTAATGAAAAATGTGTTGAAAAGTGCTTTGTTTTGTCCTTTCTGTCTTCAAAATGTTTCCCCTAGTAGTGGTTGCTCACTGCGCTTGCTCGCTACACAAACTATATGGGGGCAGGTCTACCTTTTACTTTGTTCTCTCTGATTCACTACTCGTGTCTATTTTTTGTGCTCTCTGTAAGAATTTCTATGGATACATATGACTAGGTGGGTAACCTGGTGCTCTTTAAGGTCATCATCTACTATGTACTGTGCTTTGAAAGTTGATACAATGGAATATGTAGGAAGGAAAGCAAAGCGTGATACCAGTAATGTACATACTGTGCATGTGCACACAAATACCATAATTCAAAACTGGGCAACAAGAGACCTCTTTGTTTAAAGGTAAGAGTCAGCACCTGCCATTTTAATATGGATTGATTACAAGCCTATGTTGGCCTAATCATGCATGATCTCAGTCTATTAAAAACTGCCTGGTGAGACAGAGGGGTATATTGTTAAATAAATCTAGGCATGTAGGCAGTACAATCATTTTGGCTAGAGCGACTCTGCCTGGCAGGGTGAGGGGCATCCTGATCCAGATATTTACTTAATCCTCTAACCGTCTGATTGTTCTGCCATATTTTCCCACCAGAGATTCTTTATGTCTCTGCTCACCCAGATTCCCAAGAACTTCACCGCAGATGGTCTCCTTGCCAGGGGAAACTCTAGGGTACATTCCTGCGATGCAGGAGTCAGGGGGATACAAATTTAGACCAGTTAATAGAACTGCTAGTCAAGCTACCAAACTGTAGAAATTCTCTAATAATGGTGGCAGGGTTGCGGACTTCTGGAGTTACATTGTTCACCTGAACCAGGGAACTTCTGATGCTGAGAAATATGCTAATGAACCCAGAGAGAGACTCCTATGTAAGGAAAAGATTTTTGAGGTTATCAAAACCAAAAATTAAGATTTAGAAGCTCGTTCTTGCCACTACAACCAGTGCATAATATGTAGTCTGTATTGATCACTGGTTCATCACCAGAGATATTGGAACATGGATACACAGGTGAAGCATGCAACTCTCTCTGATGATGCTCCAGTCCTCTTAGAACTTGTCCTTCTTGGCCCTCAACATAAGACCTTCTCCTGTATGCTGCCAACTGATGCTTTAAGAAATTCAGTATTTTGTACAGAAATTCACACTGCCATTCAGGAGTACTTCACCTGCAACGCCAAAACATTAGAAAGTCGTAGTACACTATGGGATGCGTTCAAAGTAGTTTTCCAGGGAGCATGAATGCCCAAACACCTGCAGGTTTAAAGGCCCTAAGACCTCAATTTGTGCAATATTAGAATGAAATCCAAGCACTCAAGAAAGAGCATTGTGCTTCGGGAGATGCATGGGTGCTGTGCAATATTAACATTAAAACAGAATTGAACAAAGAAGCAGCTGACAGGCAGGATAACAACCTGGGTATGGAGATGACAGCCGGGCTATTTGGCTAGGGAAATAGCCAGGAGAAAATGGTGGGTCATGTCGCTAGATGCCCTTGGACTAGTGTGGATAATAATAAGCTTTGTTCTGTTGTTGCCGCATTGGCTTACGAAGTAGAGAATGTCCTTTAGGTATTCACTAATTTCTTCTCCAACCTTTAGAAGGTTACTACCAACCCAGCACTAGAGGATATGAATTCCTTCCCCGGCTCAGTTGAACTGGCATGACTTGATAATCTGCACCATCAATATCTGGATGTGCCAAGAACTACAGAAGAAATACTTCAAGGTATTCAAGGCCAAACCTCCTTGACAACATGGAACCCTAGATAAGTTACACAGGTACGAAAGAACATACCCAGAATCATAATACTAATTCAGAAGCCCTTTTCCATTCAGCACTAGCTTCTGTTGGTAGTATACATTGCACTGCCCGGAAAGTTGCGCAGCCTCGCCGGAAATGTCATAGCACAAATCCAAGCGCAGAGCAACGCTGCATTATAATGTATACCGGAAGAGCTTTTGTCTTTCTAAGCAAGATTGGCATTGGAGCACGAAATGGAATACTGTTGAAAAAAAACGTTTATGTTCAATCTGTGTAACCTGTAAAGCTGCCACTGTCGGAGACAATCTTATCTTATGGCCCCACCCCAAACAAGATCCTAAAATGATTATTTTATATGAGCTTTATTATACAGAGATAAGCGAAATTGTCTGCATTGCTTTTAACTGAAATCTCACAATCTCTGCTTGCTGAACTTTCTGATGACTCATATAATTCGAAAATACAGTTGGTATAAAAAAGACCCCTCCCAAGTTCCCAGTGTTTTACTAGTCAATGACGTTTTCCCTCATTTTCCTCACATCTCAAGCAATCCAACACAATGCTGCCTTGTTTTTCCTTTTCAGGCTTCCAGTTCCCAAGCACATTGCCAACTCCTAAATTAATGCTAATTGAATGGACTCAACGTCTCCAACTGTGGCATTGGAGTTTAAAACTGCTAAATACACGCTCACTTATTATTGGCTTCATGGGGCCAAAATCAAGAACCAACAAGCAATGACAAAGTCAATAGGTCTGGCATTGAGTGCGAGGCTCTTGACTTTGTTAATCCTTGTTTTCTGATGTCATGGTTTTTGCAAAAGATAATTGAGAACATAAATAAGAAAGAAATGCTGAAAGTGAAAATATTTTTTGGTCTTAGAAAGAAAGCACATATTGCCATTGTAGTCATTAGCACTAAAGGAATCTACTTTGTGAGAGAGTGCTTCTCGTGAACGGGAAGAATGCCATCACTCACAGTGAAGTTAGCTAATGTCTGAAGAAGACTGACCCACTGCCCCCTATGCTGAATGCTGTATTAGGCTGAAGAAAATGTGAATGACACAATAACAACGGTATATTAAGAGAGCTGGCTGAAAGTCCCAGAAAGTAATTATACTACATAGTCAAAAGGTATTGGCTAATGCCAGACCTAAAGATGGCAAACACATCAACAGGTTTGATAATCCAGCATTTCTTCTACCCATATCCAGAATAGACGAGGCTGGAAGCCCGAGGGCCCGCTACACACAAGGGTCGTGATTCACAAAGAAACACCGATAAAACTACATCTGTATAGTACTCATTTGCACCAGTGTAGCATTACAAATTTCAGTAATTCACACCAGGAAAGCTGTGCCAGTCTCAGATGCCCTAGAGTACGAACTACTGGGAATATTTTAGGACATCAGTGTCGGTGAGACCTGTCAGGCACTGGGGCTAGTCCATATGAGCCATGTGAAAGAAGCAGCATGCGGGCCAGTTCTAGTAGTCCAGTGGGCAGTGATGGGTCACGTACTGGAATTTTAAGCTGGCCAATCTCACAGTACAAGAGGCCCCGTCAGGCCAGTCCGACACAGCACGACATTACAACTCCACATTGGGAAATCGCTGCCGCTCTGCCATGTATATTTTTTCACTTTCTTTTCAGAACGAGGAAAGCATATTTTCTCATAAAGCAACCCATTTTTTTAAATCCGTTACTGTATTTTAAAATTGTGTGGGAACTTTTTTACTTACATTTTATTCTGTTGGGGGCACTCTGCGCCGGTTAAAAGGCTCTGTGGGAACTTCCGCTCTGTGTTTGGGGAACTTGAGTTAGCGGTCTAGTTTTTCGTGCTGACGCGCATTCACGCAAGCATTTTTGGCTTCAAATCTTGCCGATGACGGCTCCGCGCAGCGTATGCGAGCAGCGGGCGCACCGGTGGCGCGCCAAAGGCAAATCCGTCTGCACCCATCCGCGCCTGGACGAGGCTAAGTGCTAGAACCCCTGCCCGACCCCCGTCAGATAGGTATGGTTATAATAGGGATCAGATTTTAGAGTTAAAGGTGAGTGCATGAGTGAGAGTGTGCATAGCCTGTCTTTAGAGGTGGAGAACATATGTTGCCCTCTGTGTAACTATAAGTTTAAGCCCCTCCAGGTTGCTCCCTCATTGACTACCAGTAAAGGTATAGCAAAACCTATTTCCATTCTTCTACTTAACTGTAGCTCCCTTCAAAAACATTCTATTCAAATTCACCTACTTCTTGAGGAGAGGAGTCCTGATGTACTCTTTCTCACCTAAACATGGACGAATAAGGATTCTGATGTGGAAATAGTTCAAGTTCCCCTCAAATTATGCCATTTTCAGGCAAGAACGGGCCTATGGTCGGGGGGGAGGGGAATTACTATTATCTGTAAAGACATCTATAGATGTAGAGCCATCAGCGGCCAAGTACCTGATTGTGAAAGCCTTTTGTGTGGTATAAGCTTCTCTCCGTCCTGTACTTTTTCCGGGATTCTTATATATCACCCACCAGGAGCACTGGGTAATTTCTGCAAAGATCTCCCAGATGTAGCTACAAGTGGGGCGAGTCGGTCGTCCAACTTCTCTATCTTGGGCGATTTGAATTTACACTTTGAGGAGCTCGATTCCTCTCCAGTGCAGGACCTTATTGAATGTTTAGAAACATTTCAATTCAAACATATAGTGACTGGCCCTACTCAATCTGGGAAATTTGCTTGATCCCTTATTGACAAATCTCACAGATATCATTGTGGTTGAGTCCATTGAGGTTCCTTGGTCCGATCATTTCCTTTTATTTTTTATCTAGACCCCTCAAGAGTCTGTACAGCCGTTTGTTAGAACTAAAAGATGGGCAACTAATTTATGGAGTCCACTCCCACTCCTCATTCTGACCCCACGAAGGCAAATGAGAACTTTAACAATTGGCTGGAGTCCTCGCTTGATTTAGCTCTCCCAAAGAAAGAGTTTTGTCACTGGGTAGGCCCGAATAAGAAAGCTTGGTATACTTATACTCTGAGACAGATCAAGAAATCCTGTAAACAACTTGAAAGGACATGAAGGATTTTACAGTAATAAGTGAGGGCAAATATAGAGAGGCAATCAATGTTTATAAAAAGGAAATAAAAGCTGCTCAAGCCAACTATTATCACAGAAAAATTATCCCAGCATCTATTGCCCCACTGGAAATTTTCAGAATTATGAAATCTCTTCTCACCCCACCTAGTTTCCCTAGTGATGGTGATAATGCCTTAAAGCGTTGTGAGGAGTTAGCTAACTTTTTTCTATTAAAGTTCATAACATCTATTCTAGTTTTCACCAAAGGATCCTAGATACAAATATTTCACTGCCACCACAACAGGCTATGCTGGAAGTTTCCTCCGCTTTCCCTGCCCATATTTCAGGATCTTTTGAAGCGGTTGAAATCAGGATCTCCTGCAGACCCTGCCCCTCCGGCCATTCTGAATTTGGTTTCAGAGATAATTTTCCCAGTTATGCAGAATGTAATAAATGCCTCTCTTTTGACGGGCCAGGTGCCTGGTCTTTGGAAACAAGCTAGAGATAGGGCCTTTTTAAAAAAGAGTAATTTGGATCCTTAGGACTGGGCCAACTAACGCCTCATCTCTTTACTTCCAGGAATTCGTAAATTGACAGAAAAATATGTGAATTCCGTATTGGCAGCTCATCTTGAGGAAATGACTATCTCCACCCAACTCAGACTGGATTCAGGTGCCACCAGGGCACGGAGACGGCCCTCCTTGCTGTGGTCGAAGAATCTAGAAAGATCTTGGACGACGGAGGCGGCAATGCTATTATTTTATTAGATCTCAGCACAGCCTTCGACAACGTGAACCATCAAATCCTGATCCAAAGACTCAGGGAGGTGGGAGTCACAGGTACTGCCTTAAAATGGCTACAGTCCTTTTTGACAGACAGATGTTTTGCCGTCTTTGATGAAGGAGCCCTTTTGAAGCAAAGACCCTTGCAGTATGGAGTTCCCCAGGGGTCGTCACTGAGTCCTACCATGTTTAACATCTACATGAGGCCTTTGGCAGGGGCGTTAGTCCCCTGGGGAATCCATACTGTGACTTATGCTGATGTCACCCAATTGGTGGTGTCTCTTAGTCAGCAAGATAAATCTGAGCCGGGTTTAGCTGCCTGCCTTACTAAGGTATCAGAATGGATGGACCTATCCTTTCTGAAGTTAAATGGTGCCAAGACAGATATCATGATCCTGGGCCATGCATCCCCTAACAATTTGGATCTTATGTGGCCCAGCTGTCTCGGTTCTCCGCCTGCCCCAAAGGAACACATTAAGAGTTTGGGCGTTTGGCTGGATTGCAATCTGAACCTCTCTGTGCAAGCATATAAAGTGGCAGTGACCTGTTATGGTCTTCGTAGGAGGATATATAAGGTCCTTCCCCTGCTGCCATCAGATGCCAGGTGGATGTTGATTCAGGCCCTCATCTATGTCTCGGCTGGACTACGTGAATACAGTCTATTTGGGTGCGCCACTGGGAACTATTAAGAGATTACAGATTGCCCAGAATTGTCTTTTGTTGAACATCCCTAAACGTAATTCTGTTAAGTTGGCGATTGGTCGGCTGTACTGGCTCCCTGTTCAAGAAAGAATCAGGTTCAAAGCTATGTGCATTGTCCCCAAGCCCATTTCTGGTAATGGCCCCCCTTTGATTCAGCCCATGGTGCAACCTTCTTGCACCAAGAGGACATTAAGATCTAATAACAAGCGACTGCTTGCAGTCCCTAGGATCAAACAGGTCTGGTCTGGAGGCCGGCTGTTTTCCTATAATGCAGCTAAATCTTGGAACCAGCTGCCAGATTTCATTTGTCTTGGATCTGACCATTTTAGATTCAGAAAGCAGCTGAAGACTTTCCTCTTTCCGTAATCAGAGGCGATTGAATGGTGTCACAGGAAGCGCTGAGATGCCCAAGGGTAGCCATGCGCTATACAAGTGCATATTCATTTATTTATTCATTCATAATGTAAGTAAATGTTTTACGTAAACACGCATACAATCCAACATGCACACTGTAAGTCAACACGTGATAACAGACTAACACTTGTAAACTACGCACATGTTACACATTGTAAAGTATACAAGTCTACAACCATACTTTTGTTATTCGCCACACATATGCAGAGACTCTCTCTCATACCTCATTGCATAGGAAATCCACGGAAACCGTATCATTTCTAGTGTGGGGGGGAGGGGTGGAGTTGGTAATGACATGTCTCCGGGTCCACATATATTGTTAGTTTCTAATCCAGTTCTACCTGATCTCTGACAGACTAATGAAATGGCTCTCAAGGCTCCCAACCCTGGACGTGTCTCGCACTAGGCTTTGCTGAGACTAATAAGTACACATTGCATGTACATGTATGCATATAAATGAACATGCATGAACCACTCAAACTTGACTGTATCGCAAATTCAGTGGAATAGAAAGACTGTCGTGGGCCCTTACTGAAGGAGGCGACATGGCAGCCCTACACTAAACTGGGTACATCCCACCCATCATCAGGGTGCCTAGGGCCCCTCACACACCGGGACGCGGTGCCAGTGCACCTGCTGCTCTTGGATTGCTAACCCCATGCTGCAATGACCACTTTACAGTGTAACTTGGCATCATACTGCGCAATTTATGTATGGGTATAATTAGGAACAGTACATGGGAGCTAAAACACATTCCATCAGACATTTTATATCTAAGAACTGGAGTTCTGTACTGCAGCAGTTCAAGTATATCTCGCACAACCAGGTCTGGGCTGTTCTAAAGACGACCAGAGAGGATTCTCAAGTTATAGTTTCCTTTAAATAGAAGTGTATTTAATTATTGTAAATGTAGGTGCTATGGAAGCAGCATGGCTTGGAGTCTGTAAACTGGGATATATCTATTCAATCACTCTGCCAACTGGTAAGAACAATAAATTGTATTCATTAGAGTTATTGTGCGATGAATCTTTTTCGATGTGAACGTAGCACAGACATTTTCTTGCTTGCCTATTCCCGATGCAGGCTGCCTCCACCGGTAAATACACCACATACAAGCACAGGAGCATCATCAAAAGGCCTCTGAATCCAGAGCTTTTCACTGGCCATCAACGGCCCCCGCGGAGGATGCGCCCCTTTATGAAAGGTGTGAAAGTGGCGCATGAAAGCGGGTAAACAGCCCACTTCACTCGCAGCGAAGACGACCTATTAGCATATGCCTCTTGTCACAAACACACAGAACATATTTTTCATTCAGGAAAAAAGATGTTTTAATTGCTATAAGCAATCCTTAAATCACACAAGGCCTCTACATGCCGAACAATGAGCTGCGCAGACACGCTGGTCAAGCACCTCTTCCCCCGGGCTCCCCATTGTGCGCTCCTCCAGGTGCCGGCAGGACGGCCGTTCCCAAGCTGTGGAGCCGTGGGAGAAGTCTCCGAGTACCGGAGGATATCAAAGGCACCGACGGAGATAAAAGAGTTCTGCGCCGGGAGCACGTTTTAAAGAGATAGCTGCGCAAGCATCAATGATGCAGCGGCTGAATCGCCAAGAAGCCTCCCATTGGCTGAGATCAAGACTAGCAGGATAACAAAAGGCCCTTATTGGGCACAGTCATGTGGTGCGTCAAGAAATCATTTTGAGCTGTTGGTCCGGTTAGGTAGTCTCAATGACGCCAGCATTCTGAAGATTGCACTCTAATGCGTATTTGGCCAAACAGGAGAGGACACATGACTGAATTCTTCTGCAAGGATCACTTGTTCTTTTTTGCCAGTCTCTCATACCCACATTGTCTGGCATACGGCGGCTGCTGGGGTAAACACTCCAACGTGGGTTTGGGATTTTTTTAGGTAAACACGATTTTGTGGTGCGAGAATATGTATGTAGTTAATACGTTGGTGGAATTCAACTGGAAATATTCTCTGCTGGCTGAGTTTGTCTGGTAGTCTTCGTTCTCAAGCTCATAGGCGAGCAATTGTTAATTGGGGAAAGGAAGCTTGTGAACCCAGAAACATATAACCCAAGAAAGCTTTCTGTTATTGAAGCTCGCCAAAATGAAGTGCAAGGTATAATGGTAAGATATAATAAAATATTGTTGAAGTTGGAGGTGGTGCGTTCTTTCCAGTGGTCTGCAGCACAGGGGTATACTGAATTCAGTGATCGGCCCCTTTGATATGGCATTTCTGTAAAGTCTTTCTTCAGATAGCTCCGAAGTTTGGGTCATGTAGGGTCCCTATCAAACTGAAAGTGCAGATGACAGCCCCACTGACGGACACTCGTTCGATATATGTATGTGCCATAGCCAAGTTTTTAGGCTGGGCTTGGCGCATAAGGTCAAACTGGCTTCGCCAAATTGTTTAATTAAGGTCTGTATACTCAGACCGTCTTAGTTAATTTATTACCCCACCGTACTGCAGTTAGGATTGTGCTATTGATGCATACTGTGGGTTTCTTAACTCCTTATATGTGCGGGATGGTTCTTTTTTAACAATGTGTTTTTAACAATGTTTTTATGCTGTATGCTTTTTAAGATATTTCGTATATCGAAATAAAGCCTCTTTGACTGACTGACTGACTGACAGCCCCACTGCTTGGAAAGGAACGTGCTTGGATGGTAAACAGGTATGTCCCCCTATCCTAAGTACCCGACTGCATGGGAAACCGTTCTACTGACTTTATTTTGGCCCTTTACTTACCGAGTGCACAGAGGATTAAGAGTAAAGCGAAGTCCATGACCTGCCCAATGACCTGGAGAAGAGCACCAAGTGTGCCCTCATACAGGGTCGGATTGGGATCACAATTTGGCTCGGGCACTGACGAAAAAAGTGGCCCACATTTGCAGGGCGAGGTCCACATTTGCGGGCGTGGCCCACATTTTCGGGCGTGCCCTTTCATGAAATACGCAAGGAATGTAAGTGGGAGGATATTGTTCTTGGGAAGGACACAGGGCCAAGGTGACAATGTCCTACAAGCTGAGCATCTGAAAACAGCTTGACCCATTTCAATGACAAAATTATTTCTCAGCCCTCCAGCGCAGGAGTACCTGAAACACAGCTAGGCTCATTTCTCTTAAAAAGTTATTCCCCAGCCCTCCAGCGCAGGAGCACTTGAAAACAGAGAGGCCCCTTTCTCTTAAAAAATGATTCCCCAGCCCTACAGCGCAGGAGCACCTGAAAACATCAAGGGCCCCTTTCTCTTAAAAAATTATTCCCCAGCCTTTCAGTGCAGGAGCACCTGAAAAGAGCGAGGCCCCAGCTATTTGTAAATTACTCCGCCCTCCCCAGCCCTTTACGGCCTCAGGGCAATGAATGACGTTGCAGGAGAGGTGGTAAAGCAAAAAAACAGCTTCTGGGCCATCTATGAGGGTGGGGGAGGCTGAGGTGAAGATGGTGGGAGTTCCCCACATCACCTGGCTCCCATAGTGAGACCTATTCTTCTTCGCCCACTATGCCCTGAATGAGAAGGGCTGTGGGCAAGTACTAATGCAAGCACTGTTTCTGGGCTGCGTGGGCCCCATGGGGTACGAGGTGAAAATGGCTCATAGGCCTGAGCAACACCTGGCCCCTGGGAGGCCGATTCTGGCACACAATCACTCCTCCCCAGCCCACTATCAGCATGATTGCTTGGCAGGGCAGGGGGTCAAGGAGAGGCCACAGCTGATCATCGCTGAACGGCTACCCGCATATCAAAGCTGCTTTCCTCTCCCTGTCAGTGATCTCTGTCGACTGGTAAAGGGAAAAAAACCGTCCCACAGAGTGCACTGAGACACCGGCCCTTCAGCCCATGCCCGAGTGCCCAGATTTACAATCCTCCCCTGCCCTCATAGTGGGCAGCAGACTCTACCTGACGAGCCTTGATGCCTGCCTTCCTCCTGAGAGGGGTGAGGAGTGGACCTGGCCCTGTGTGCAAAGAGGGTGTCTAGGAGAATCCCAGCATGTTCCATGCATGAGAAGCACTCAGACAGAACTGATTACGTCAGAGCGCAAAGCCGGGAGTGACCAGTGTCATCAATGCTAAATGATAGGGGAGATTAGTCAGACTCATGTGGGACTCCACACTCGAAACCAGGACAGGTGGTCCTACCACTTCATTGCAGAATTGCACTAACACAAACGTTACTACAAAATGGACTTCCTTCGAACGAGAGGGGATGTTACCTCCGTGGTAGATGCCCACGAAGTGTACAAAATTGAGGTATTCTATTCATGGGACACATTCCAGGCAGTAAATGCCAACTCATGGAAATTTCACACATAGACTGAAGTAGCAGTACCTAATCAATACAGAGCATATAAGGATTTAGAAATCCCACTCGCTTATCAGGAACACATGAACTAGTTCCTTGGTGCCCTACCACATACATTGGAAAACTTTTGACTAGGTCCTCTCAGTAATGGGAGAGCAACATGGCAAGTCTTAGCCTTTTACACACCAAATCCAGATATAGCAAACATTATAGACATAGAGCTTGGAGTACAATACAGGGTTTTAATTACACTCTATAGACGTCTAGTACAATTTGTTATGTGAACCATAACGGCTATCCCACAAAGGGCTGCTCAAGCAGCACAACCACAACTGGCTATGCCTGGAATTAGTCCAGTAACCATGAATGCAACAATGGGTAAAGTTCCCAGCAGATGGGATGAGATGCCGTTCGGGATTGCACAAAAAACAAATCAGCTGGAAGCAGTGTTTTGACATACAGGACCTCAAGAAAAACATAGAATTCTCACACAATGCCTTCCAATAGGGATGGCTCTACTGGTGGAAGACTGTGCCCCTTAGGGCACAGTCTTTGCTGCAGTTTATACCAGAACGCATGGTACACCATCCTTAGGTGTTTTTTGCTGGGGTGCTTAAACAGATTCAAAATGATTACGGGTCAGACACTGCCCTGCATTTGGGGATGAAATTAATGGACAATTTTGCTGCAAAATCCTAAATCATACTAAGTAATAGAAAAGGGGAAGCAGTAGTGTTGGCTATACACCAGTGACTCATGCAGGTTGCTCCAGTAGATCAGAAGCTCAAACTACCTAAAATTATTGGAGAAACCAATTCATCAATGGGTTGAGATAATTTGAGAGCCAGACCTAATAAACCACAAATTAAGAATAATTCTGAAAAGGATAACTTGAAGCAGGCACCTGAGTCTTCTAAGAAAACAGTGGGATAATAAGAAAAATGAAGAAAAAAATAAAACAGGGATTCCATTAAACAGCGTGATAGATATCAAGATACTGATGCACATCCTTATCGATCCCTTCAGGAATCATCAGATAAACGCTCAGAGAGAGGAGGACGATTGGAGCGCAGATCAGAGGAGTAAGTGAAACCGAAGAAGGACTCACAACGCTCTTCTGACTTCATAATAAAAGAAAAGACAAACCTATGCAGTCAACGGCTCAATTTAAAAAGAAAAAAGTGCTGGGATTAAAGCCAAACATGCCAAAGATATTGAGGACTCTGCTTCTGAGCGGGGAGTGGGCTGTGACCATACTGGGCACTGCAGGAGAAGCCACAATTGTTCACTGGAATCTTATGAAGTGTCTGGCGGCAGTAACAACAAGTGACTATGTCCAGGGAGGATTACCAGACCAGAGACTGAATGTTCCAAGTCAATTATATGAATTGCAAATCCAGATGGAGGGGGATATTCCACGTATTATCAATGTTGTCTTTTGGGAGAACTTGTCATTCAGCTAGGACACTCTCTTGACTGAAAAAGATTGGCCACCTGAGTTTGTTAGGGATTGCCCACTAGGAGAAACAGTAATTGTACCAGCTTTTTTTGACCTCATTTCAGAATCAGTAAAACAGACATATGCCAAGAAGTGGCCTTAGCACAAGCTCCAATGTTATACCATAATCCACTTACCATATTCTACCTGTGCAGTGCAGCCCACAACCACAAAGACAATACCCCATTAAACATGAGGCTAAAAACAACTTAGAGAGATACTCACCAAACCATAATATCAGGATGTAATAGAAAGTTGCACCTCACCAATGAATAATCCCTTGTTTCCAGTAATGAAACAGGACCATTCATATTGTTTAGTCTTAGATTACAGAAACTTGAACACTGCTGCATGCACATTTGCTCTACAAAACGCACATAGCGTGGCACTAATGAACAATACAGTGCACAAAAAATATAAAACCCCATCAGACATTTCAGATGGGTTTTTCTGCCAAAACATCGCAACTGAAAGCAGGTACTGAACACCTACGAGGGTTCCACGCCCTCCCATTCATCACATGTGGTAGTCTGCAGTAGTTTGCAGTGACAGTGCATTTGCATGCCCATTTTATAAGTACACATATCAAGTATATGTTATTGTAGGAAAGACGTCTCCGTTTTTCAAAATCTTTTAATGTGATACATCTCTTGGAAATCCCTTCTGAATAGGTTAGTGTACTTACACAGATCCAGTATCTGGTAGGATTCACCTGGGATATTGGTAGCCTATATGTACTAATGATAATTGTCTATGTGGCTATTAGACGCACTTAAGCTAGATAACGGATGCTCAAGCCCTGAAGAATGCCCCAGATCTGGTACACTATAATTTGTGGGCAGAAACACGTTGGCAGATAAGAGATGCGTCTAAGTCATTGTCCTTTGTGTACCCGCTCGTTTTTGTTTTTAGATATACCAGGGGTCCTCACCAACAAAGGTGAAATACCAAGGAGCACCAAGGTATTTTTAGTTAGTCTGGATCCTGCCTTGTCAACAAGTTTGTATCTAAGAAATCCCTCCTTCCTTAAAGTCTTTGAGGTGGTTGCCCTGGTGGCACTGACCTACGAGGGTGGGGAGAGAATGCAGACGATGTAGCATAAAACTAATATAAATTAGGTTTCCTCATTCATAAAAGATGACATTCCTAATAAACTTCGCAGAAGTCCTGTGACTTCCACACTTTGGACTCTCAATTGTTTCTGTAGGATTGGAAACAATCTAGCTTCTATCTCTCATTTCTCGTCTCTTGTGCTACCGTACTCATTTTTGAGATTACATTGTTATTTCGGGGTGATGTACGGTGACCTAACCCTCACCTCTCTGCTTACGTGTTAAAGGTAGCAGATACTTGACCACATTCAGTGCTCTAAGCTTTCAAATGCAATTCTGTTGATTGACCCACAGGTATAAGAATAACCCCAGGCTGTTTTGAGCTTGTATAACAAAACTATTATAAGATTTTGATGACCAAGCATTGGCCTATGTCAATGACATATACCTAACAGATGATGACTTAAAACACACTCAACCAGAGTACATTGCATAATTCTAGTATTTTCTCACATGGGTAATACATTTAACATAAAAAAAACAAAGATTGCTTATCTCAGTTTCCTGTTCTTAGGATACGAGTTGTTAAGTGAAGACAAAAGAAGGGTGCAATTTTAAACTTCCAATCAATATTGGGTTTTCTAAATTTCGGCAGAGAGTAAATACCAGATTATGCACAATGGGTGAAACCGTATTATGACTCAATTCGTCCAGACTTTTCAAGGGCATATTGAATATCTGGACACACACAGATTTTACGTTCAGTGCAAGCTGAGATGTTAGCTTCAAAACACTAACACACCTGTGTTAACACCACAAATTTGGTGATTTGGATAACTACAGATACATCAGGATACACATATGTCACATTTAATGATGGAGACACTGTACCAATTGCATATAAATCATATTCATATACAAATAAAGAGATGCGATTGCAACAACAGAAAAGATCCTGGCAGCAGTACAGGCAGC
This sequence comes from Lissotriton vulgaris, assembly GCF_964263255.1. NCBI lineage: Eukaryota > Metazoa > Chordata > Amphibia > Caudata > Salamandridae > Lissotriton > Lissotriton vulgaris. Next base: position 429,800,260 of record NC_141687.1, read on the forward strand.
TGTAGAGAAAGAAAGATCATTGACCACCTGGGGCGGCTGGTGACATTTGAAAGTGGTGCGGCGTAAAAGGATTGTCGTACTTCACAGCGTCGGCGTGCGTAGCGAGCGATCCCGAACCACCTACGAGGGTTTCGGGGGTTCTCCCCCGAGAAAATTTTGAAAAAAGAGTGAGGAAATGGTGCATTCTCAAGCAAACCAGAAGGTGTGAAGAACAGCTCAATTAATAATACTGTTTAGAGTTGTGGGAGTTAAGAAACCTAATAGAAGTTTGATCCATAATGAGAATGCTCTGTGAATATGGAACTAAAATGAACAACAATTTCCTGGTACCGCCATAGCACAACTATTCTTAATCATAATGGATATAACCACAAGCGAACATGTACAATTCCATGATTGACAGGGTGATGAATTTTCTTGGACACTAGCGCTTAGGGAATGTAGCAATTTCTCACTCTAAGGTTCTCAAAACTATTCACACATCAAAAATATGTTTTTGTGCAGTGCTTTGAGGCGCTGACCATACATGCAGACAGGGCATTGGACACAAGTTGAGCCCACCATGGGTGGCGAAACACAGATGTGTCCCACACACACCACTGTAAAACACTGCCATTACAAGATGGAAGCCATGACAGGTGCATCACTATTGAGGCAGCTAACTAGAGGTGTTAACATGCTCAGTGCAACAATGTTCCATTGTGGTACCAACAGACTCAAGTTATAATGCTGGCTGCGCCACTGCCCTGTGCTTCAGTTAACCATTTGCCAAACTTGTGCCACCTAGAAGCAGGCCTAACCACACTATGAGGCGCTATATAAACATCTGCCTCCTGCCTACAATCAACAACAAAAGCTGGATGATACAGCTGCACTGGCATGTTTGGGGAAGGGAGTATACTGAAGTGGTAGATTGAAGCCAAAAACTGTGTTTCTCTTGCAAACATACGTCAACCAAATTTGTAACTCTTTTTCCTAAAAGATATTTCCATTTCACAATTCTAATACACCCAATACAATTTTAAACACATCAAAGGCAAATACTAAATGTAATGCTGGACAGTTGGCCCTGAACTAACTGTTTTCCTTTTTAACTTCCTAAGATCATTTAAGAATATTTTTCCTGCGATCCCCAGGCAGTCAGAGTGTGTATTAAAAGACTAAACAAATTGAACTAGGGAGTTATAAAAAAAACACACAAAGGCGGACATTAGGCCAAAAGGAGCATGCAAGGAACAAATAAAGGGTCTCCATGGATGTGCTCCGGTCAGTCATACGACGGGGTGGAGCATGACGTTCAACCTAGCCCAACAGGTTAAGGCATCTGCTTCACTGAACTAGGACTGCATTTTATCAAACTCGGGTGGGGATAGGATGGCACTAGAGTTGAGTAACCAATACATCTGTCTGCACAAAAACACAATTACTTTGTAGTAGGTGCTACATTTTATGGTGAAGTGAGAGCAAACGCTGTCAGCAGCGGTTGTAGCCCAAATCAACAATGGATGCACAGCCAGCTGCAACAGGTTTAAAAAAAGTTCTTATAAACTTCAAGTGTCAGTCGGTTCTAGTGACAGTCTGCGCGTGAGAGGGACCGCAACCACCACCTTGGATGTGCGGTGTTCTTCTAAGTATGTATACCGAGAGGGCTGCTTAACCCCCAGCGCAGGTACGCCGCGTTTCCACTTACCGAGGAAGGGGCGCTGCTCTCACAGCCTGGGAGCGGCAGAGAAAGGATGCAGAGAGATAGAGATAATAGGCATCCAGAGAAGTGAGAGCACGAGACACAGACAGAGAAGAAAAAGAGATAGAGAAAAGGGTCAGAGTAAGAATACTTATAGAGAGATACGTGGAAAAGGAGGCAGAGGTGAAGTCCGATTTAAAGATACGGAGAACAAGAGTAAGGAAGACAGAGGAAAGGATACAGAGGGTGAACTGAGAGAGAGCCATAGGCGCAGAGAGAGACAGGAGGTGAAACATGACTAGAAAGGGATGCCTGACTCACCAACCACTCGTTCTAATTCAGCCAGAGAGGGAAAAGTTACCCCTGTCCCACCCATCGTTAGGAACACCCAGAGCACCGCTTAGGCGCACCCAGCCCTGAAGTTATACCCCAAGGCTCTTTCATCAGGCCTCATCACACAGTTGATGTTAGTCCTCTCTAATCTCAGGGTCTTGCCGGTCACACCCACCACCTGCAACCCAGAAGTGAAAGCATTGCCGTATGAACAGGTAAATCTGTCTAACTCTGCTATGTACTACCTGAGATTGTGAGATTTGTATATTTTACCTCATTGTATCCCTTCGAAGGGCAGGGTCAATCAAACACTCAAATGTGAATCTAGGTGCAAGGGCACAACAGAAAAATGGATGGAAGTACATTTTAGACATGGCAGTAGTCGATGCAAATATAAGTCATCTGAAATGTTCGGGCCTGTCATTGGCACATTTGGCATTTTTAACTTTTTGTTTTTGGTAAATTGTGCTGAGAAATTCATCAATTCCAAAAGTTTTTTAAAACGTTCTTTTGACACCTGAACATTCAACACTACTGGGGAGGGCACAGCACCTTGCTTGGCACATCATGAACGTGCTGGAATATTTCACGAGTACCACTTCATAATCTCCGGCGTTTAACAAATGTGTGTGGACATTGTCCTGCAAAGTGCATCGTCCCTCTTTCCTTTCTCTTTGTTTACCCACTTATTCATCCTTCTTTCATTTCACTTTAATAAACAAAGCACAACGTGCTAATATCCTTCCATGCATCCCTTCTGGACACATCAGAGCCTTCTTTCCATTGTAGCCTTCTGCTCCACTTTTTGCAAAGCTCCTTCACTTTTGTCCTGCGTGCGCACAGGACAGACAGCTTAAGCCATTTGCTCTCAGCATGGGGTGTAGCGTGCTTTTTTCTCCAAAAGACAGTGACATATTGCAGACTATAAAACTCTGGGTCGGATTTTCATGAGAGAGAACCATAGGCGCAGAGAGAGACAGGAGGCGAAACAGGACTAGAAAGGGATGCCCGGCTTACCATGGCAGGAACGAGTCCGGCTGCCGGTGACCCCACGGAACTCTGAGAGACTGTGTTTCCTGAAGTTTCGCCTTCTGTGGTAAATTCATACATATATATCGGTGCTCTATAGGGTCTCCCTTCAGAGGGGGTGACGCGCCTCCTGCATATAGAAGGAGTCTGGAGAGGAATGTCATTGGAGGTAGCGGGCTGGGGTATCAGTCGCGCTCGCCGGGGGTGTGGGGGGGGATGTTGCGGGGGGATGTCGTACAGGGGGGAAATTAAATATAAAATAAAAACAACTGCCCAATGGACGCACCGCGCCTGTTGACCACTGGAAAACAAGCAATAGTCGTGACCCCGTTTCCAACCTTAGAGGCTGTTACGAAGGCCAGAGTTCCCAACGTGAAAGCTTTACATCCAAGTTGGATACAATGGGCCAACTCACTAACTGCAACAGAAGTAGATTATGTCTTTGATTCTACAATACAAACACAAGCAGACCTTCAATATGAACATGAATATTCCCTGCCCAATGCAATAATGCCTTTAGGTCAGTAGCATTTTATAATCTACACTTGTGGTTTTGCCCAGCCTGTAGTAGGATAAAACACTACTACTTTTCCTCTTGCACAGAGGTCAAGGGTAAAATGAGGGGTGGAGAACTCGAGCCTCATAAAACATACAAGCAGTCACTTGGTGATTGCACTGCACAGCTGGCTGAACGGAAAGCTCTTATTCTAGCACTTGAAAATAAAATACAGATCCTGAGTTCCCTACACTTATATTAAGTGATGTGTATTATTGTGTCCAGTCTTACAATGAGTATGTACACTACTGGAGCCAGAATGGATTCAGAGACTCTGAAGGGTACATGATCAGGCATTAGATGCTTTGGGGACAGGTGGATAAACTTAAAGAAAGTTTGCCACAAGCTCATGTCATTTACACACTGAGCCACCAACATGTAGGAATACATGTTGCACGGAATTTAATGGCTGATGAAGCCACAAAAGCAACAATGCAAACTGTGGCAGTTGCTGCAATAATTAGTTCCAGTACGAGAACAGATGAAGACATCATGACAGCTGTAGTAGTTTCGGTGAAACTCCTGAAACGACTACAATGCACACAGAACACGCCTCTGCACGCCTGATCCAGGGGTTTAATAAAATATCTACTTGTCCATGGGGCAGGTTGCTTCATAAATCTACTTGTCCTGTAACAAAATCCACTTGTCTCTTTGGTGCCATTAGTGCAGCCAGAACAACATTTACTTAGAAAGTGCAGTAATAGTGAACCATAAATACAAGTTTGAACAGCATTAACATATGGACAAAAATATTACCTTAACTGCTGACAATGCCCTTCCCTGAACCATAATGTGGTGCTGCAAACTGGCAGCCAAAGAGTTTGGGCTGCAGGGGGTTGGGCCTACTTGTCCCAAGGACAAACTACACATGAAAACTTGTTGTCCTTGACCCAAAACAATATGTCCTGGGCGCCGGGCTATAGGAATTCCACATCCCTGTGATCCTCGACATCCCTCGCCGCAGCCACATCACACCCCACCTGAGAGACCGACACTGGCTTCCAGTCAACAAGAGGATCACCTTCAAGCTCCACACCCACCCACACAAGGCACTCTACAACACCGGACCGGCATACCTCAACAAACGACTCACCTTCTACACCCCAAACTGCCAGCTCTGCTCCGCCGACCTCGCCACCGTCCCCCGCATCCTAAGAGTGACCACCGGTGGCAGATCGTTCTCCCATCTCGCCGCCAAGACCTGGAACACCCTCCCCATCGTCCTACGGCAGACCCAGGACCTACTAACCTTCAGGAGGATACTCAAGACCTGGCTGTTCGAGCAGTAGCAGCATCCCCAACCCCCACTACCCCAGCACCTGGAGACCCTGACAGGTTTACAAATGTTCTGATTGATTGATTGAATAGCACCCTCTAACTGAAAAGATTTCCACTAAAATACTCCTACCTGTTAAGTTTTCAAAACATTCCATTTGCTCATATTTCCAGATTGGGGAATAGAGTAATACCTAATTCAAACCCTAGTTTAGGACTGATCCTAGCAACACATGAGGGTATTGTATCTGCTCACACAGGTGTAGCGATTACAATTTCACTATTGCAGCAATGCTATTGGTGGCCAGGTCTTTACAACAGGTAAATGATTATGTCCTTAAATGCGTCATTTGCCATCAGATAAAAGTTTCCACCACAGACACCTCTTTTGATCTCAAACAAGTATGAGGCTTGTGTCTACCTGGACCATTGCAGACCCTTACACTCAGATGGGTCTTACAAATACATCATGTTAGCAGTGGACTCCTGCTCTTGACTCCTATGGGTATGACTACAGTAATCTGCTGTCACTAACTGCTACAAAGGACTTGCAAGTCTTTATCGGTACATATGCTGTAACCGCATTTCATTCAGGCCAGGGTCCAGCGTTTACCTCTAGGGCTTACAGAGTCCCCATGGGAACACTGGGTGTGACTGTGCATTTTTCCTGACCATACCATCCCGAGGGAAACGCGGTCACGGAAAGGAAAAATCGTGACTAAAAGCAGCCTTTAGCAGCTAGAGTGTGAGATTCAGATCACAATTGGGTTCACCACCTGTATGGGGTACAGATAGCCTTAAACAATCTGCCTAGAAGATTTTTGGGTGGTCAGACTGCCTATGAAGTCCTGTTTGTGGTTAAAATGTGGATTCCAGACGTGACAGTCCCAGTAGAGTGGTGGGCGGAAACACCTTTTGATATCAGTAAATGTTTAGATGTTTTGCAGGGCCTGAACAACTTCAGAGACACTCAAAGCAAGGTCCAACAGAAACGTTCCTCCACTGGTGAAGTGAAGGAAGCACTGGGAACTCCAGGTTGGATTCCAAAGATTGGGGATCTAGTATGGGAGAAATGAATCAACCAGAAGGTAATCAAGCTATCTTACAGACTTCCTGTGTCTGTCCTAGCTGTTGAACGAACCAAAATTGTACTTTTACAACCTCTTGCTGGTGGCAAACACAAGAGATTTGTGTCTATTGATTTTATCAAAGCACATCATCTGATCAGTTCTACATAGTAGGCCTTGAGGGCTCCTGAGTAGTCACCTGACTCCTTTCACTATGTTACAGGTAGTCCTGTTACAAACTTTAATCAATAACAAAGTTTCTCCTACCCAGTTGGGGACAGCTAACACTGAAGTGTTACTATTTCCAGTAACATCTGCAAATACTATGCAATCATCACGTCTGACCATACAGAGTTTAACTCTACAAGCAGACAATGATGGAGTCTATAACATCCCACCACTGGAGACATCTACCACTTCTACACGGCTCCATAAGCCTCCCACATGTGTACAAACATCCTCCAGCTATTTTGTTGACTTTGACGATTTGTAGGATTCGTTAGATCCACTGCCATAGAGAGGACCACATGAACTTTTCATTTGGCTCTAAAAGGCATACCATAACCCATCATGGATATACATTTGGATTACAATTACATTACGTTTCCTCTTCCTTTGGATTGGTTTTGTGACAGTTTTTTTTTGCTTCTGAATAGAAACTATCTCCCTGAATGCTCTGCTGTTGAACTGGTGAATGAAATTTTGAAACCCCATTCGTTATCAAACAAAGTGCGTAGAGACTTTTCCCTGATTTCAGCGGTTCTGGTTCCTAATGGAATTGTTTGGGATAAGGTACGATATGATATATTTGTACCAACAGAGACAGTCTCCTGTGCTTTCTTTATTTCCTTACAGGATTTCATCACTCCAGGACCTATCACTGACTATTGGGACATTCAAACAGTACAAGAAATGCTTGCTGATTTAGAGCATTATACTATATTTAAACGTGTAGAAACATATGACTGTACATCTAATTAAGATGCCATTTTTTGTTTTCACAATTATTATCACTATTATTTACATTAAGCAAGTACTTCATGTGCAGTATTTAATAGGAACACTGTCCTACACCACCCCTGGGTAGCTCAAAGACATTTGCACAGAAGTTTGCATATTTTGTCTGGTCACAATCCAGCAGACCCAGGATCCTATTATTATAAACGTACCCCTTCATCAGGAAATAAGTATATGATAACTGACCAAATGTATTCTGCACCTTTCATTTCCCAATTGATGACACAAAGGTATGAATTTATGAAAGACAATATTAATTTGAAATCTATGTGGGGAATTAGAGATTGGCAGGTTCAGGGGAATGAGGTTTTATTTAGAGCATGCCTCATACCGAAACAACAAATTTTCATGGATAGAACTGTACAACAGATGTCCCATCTCGGCCTGGCCAAGATAAATGATCTGAATACACCAGAAATTAGCACTTTGAATGGTTTGAGAATTGGCAGCAATTCACAAATTACACAGAGGACACATTCAACAGCATGCTTAGAAATGGGACATACAATTCTTCACTTTCCAGTGCAGAGGGATGGTTAGTGTGGCCGTTAGATACTAAGGGATGTCAGGCATGTTTTCTTGACAACAAGAAAGGCTTTAGGATCAGTAGGCCAGCCCCATATTATATGCAGACAAAACACACAGAAGTTGTCACAACATGCAGCATTGGTGAGTTGTGCCTAGAGAGGCTCAAACATTCAATGCTGACTGAGGTGAAACAACACTAGTATCTTCTTTCTGATGACATGGATCTACAGAATTATTTGTTAGGTCCTTGATAGCCACGACAAATGCGCTTTCTGTATGCAATATACGATTATTATTATTATTTAATTATTTATTATTATTTAAAATATTTATAGAGCGCGGCTGTCACCTGGCAGGTATCCTGGCGCTGGTAGCTGCTCCTGGGGTTTATTGCCGGGGGGAATGGACTGTGGCTGGCCGGTTTAAAGGGGTGGAGGAAAGAGCCATGTTTTGATTCGTTTCCTGAAGGGGAGGAGATGGGGGATTTGGCGAATATCGACAGGCAGACTGTTCCACAGCTTGGCTGCAGCTACTCTGAACGATCTTCCCCCCATCCTGGCCTTCTTACATCTGGGCACTCTCACAAGGCTGGCAGTTGTGGACCTGAGTGTTCTGGTGGGGGTGTACCAAGAGAACAGACGTTGAAGAGGTCTGGGTCCTGCTCCATGTAGTGCCTTAAAGACCAGGCAAAGAGCCTTGAAGGCAATGCGTTGCTTCAAAGGCAGCCAGTGCAGCTCGGCCAGTGCAGCGGTGGCCGAGGATCTCCTGGTCCAGCCAAGAGCCAGTTTGGCTGCTGCCGACTGAACTCGTTGGAGTCTGTCCAGTAGTGTCGCAGGAGATTCTAGCAGCAGGGCATTACAGTAGTCGAGGCGACTAAGAATGGTACACCTGACTACTAAGGCTCTGGCGGAGGAAGGTAGCAAAGGCAAGACCTTGCGCAGTGAGCGCATAAGGCCAGAGCAGGTAGCGACTGTTCTTGAGACCTGCGTTTCCATGCTCAGTTGGTGGTTTAGCATGACGCCCAGGTTGCGAACACTGGTAACAGGTGGTGGGTTGTTAGAGTTTTCCGGGGGCCAGAACTCAGCGGGCAGAGGGCGGGGTATGCGACTCGCAGGGCAGAACAGCACCTCGGTTTTCGAGGCGTTGAACTGAAGGGAGTTCCGGTGCAACCAGTTCGCGGTATCTCTTAGACAGTCATGGAAGGCTTGCAAGGAGATGGAATCTTCGCCTTCCCAAGAGAAGAGGAGCTGGGTATCGTTCGCATAGTTTACTGTGGTCATGTTTTGTGATTTAATTAACGTGACCAGTGGTTTCAAGTAAACATTAAAAAGAATCGGACTGATAGAGGAACCCTGGGGAACACCGTGAGGGACAGGGGAAAAGACTGATTGGAAAGGGGGGAGGGATACGGCCTGTTTTCTTTCGCTGAGGTAGGAGTGAAACCAGATCAGGGCCGTGCCGTCGATCCCTGCCTCTCTCAACCGCTCGAGCAGAATCCCATGATTAACAGTATCGAATGCGGCAGACAGGTCTAATAAAATCAGGGCCACGGCTTGGCCCCTGTCTGCGCGCATTCGAAGCTCCTCCATGGCAGTGAGCACAGCAGTTTCAGTGCCATGGGCTGGGCGAAAACCAAATTGGAATTCGTCCAGAATGTGGTGCTGCTCGAGGTGGGTTGAGAGGCATTTACTGACCCAACGTTCAAGCACCTTCACCGGAAAAGGCAGGAGTGATATGGGGTGGAAGTTGGACAAACATTCTGGGTTTAGCGTTGGTTTCTTTAGTAACGGGGTGATAAGCGCTTGCTTCCAGGGGCGGGGGACGAAGCCGCAGCTAAGGGATTGATTACAGATCATCCGGAGAGTGTGAAATAGTTCGTGCCCACATGCTTTCCAGATTTTCGGAGGCAGGGGATCAAGGGGGGATCCCGAAGTGATGCCCTGTGCAACTTTTTCACACTCTGTTTGAGAAATAAGGGGAAAAGCCAGTAGTCTATTCGTAGGAGGGCAGGCTGACCTGAGAGAGTCAGGATTGGTGGGGCGGACTTCGGGGAGGGCGGGATGAGTGTGTGACGAGGGCGTTGCCAGATTGTTGATGATGGTCTCAATTTTGTCAGTAAAAAACTGAGCAAGGCTATCACAAAGGGACTGAGATGGGGAAATGGGGTTTTTGACGCAGTCAGGATGTAAGATGTTGTCCAGGATCTGAAATATACTTTTTGGACTGTTGGCCGCATTGGCTATAGTGGAGCAGTAGTACTTTGCTTTACTCTCTGCGATGGCGGCTTTGTAGTCACGGAGTGACTTCTTCCAGAGGATTTTATTGTCGTTGCAGTATCCGTGTCTCCACTTTCTCTCAGCCTGTTTGCAGGCTGATTTGAGGGTTTTCAGAGAGTCATTGTACCAGGGAGCAGGTGTTCTACCTTTAGGTTTACAGAGTTTAAGAGGGGCGACAGAGTCAGCAATGGAGGTGATTCTCGAGCTAAGGGATCTGTAATTGTCTTCCACCGAGCTGGTGGAGGAGAAACTTTCCTCCACCTCGAAGACTTTGGTGGAAGTGCTGAGTTTTTCTAAAGCTTTCCAGTTCCGATAAGAGAATTGTGGTGGCGAGTGATTTTTGGGCTTACTTGTAGTGGCGTTATTGATGTACAGTTTGATGAGCGAATGGTCTGTCCAGCTCATTGGTAAAATTTCGCCTACTTGAGTTAGACCCGGGCTCGAGAAGATAAGGTCAAGCCGGTTGCCTGCGGAGTGAGTGGGGTCCTTTATCAGCTGGTGAAGCCCCACACTATCACAGGACAGCAGAAGATTGTCTAGACCTGTGTCTAGGCTGCCGTTTGGCCAGAGATTGAAGTCTCCTAGAAGTATAAGTTTGTTATGAGAGGTTGCCATGTTGGTGATAGTCGTGAGGAGTGCTTGCTGTTGCGAGAGAGAAAAGGCCCCAGGTGGACGGTAGCAGATAATCACCGTAAAGGTGACTCCTTGGTGGCAGTTTATAGTCAGACCAAAGAGCTCGATACCGGGTGCAGGATCTATGTCTAAGGTGTTTATTTGCCACGAGGCTCGGAAGATGACGCCAACTCCGCCACCGCGGCCTTTGGGTCTGGGGAGATGAAGAATATTAAAGTTTAGCGGGCAAGCAGCTGCTAAGTCGGTCTCACAGTTTGCATGTGTCCAAGTCTCGGTTAGGAAAAGTACATCCAGATGGTGTGAATCTATAAGGAGATTGATTTCAGTGGCATGCTTCGGTAAAGATCTGACGTTCAAGAGGCCTCCTACAATTAGGTCCTTGTGGGTGAAGTCAGTTAATGGAGAAGCAGTCTCTTCAAAGGTGAGCTTACCTTCGTGCGCGTGCCCTCGAAGATTAAGCAGTGCATCCCGAGTGTAGCAGGGGGAGAGCGGACTGTGTAGGGCAGGGTTTGTGGCGCTAGGCGCGTCCTCGTCGCGGACGAGCGCAGACGAGCTTGCCTTAAGCGCGCCTTCGGCGCGCAATCGGCGTGCCCGCTGCGCTCGTCCGCTGCGCTTCCGATATTGACACATGAGTTATAGTGGTCGCTAGTGACGTAGGAGGGGTCGTGGCCAGCAAGAGATGGGCGTGGCTATCGTTCTCCCTCGGCGGTCAATGGCGCCAAGAACGAGTGGTTTTTGTTTTCCTAACAGCTAATATTCAGCTGCAGTGGAAATGAGCAGAGTGTGCAAAATCGGCAGGTATTTTTAAAATCAATACACAAATTACACAGATTACAGGTTAAAAATACAGTAAAACAACCTCCCGGCTTTTCGCCTCAGGAGTTAGCAGTGCAATGGAGCAGCGCGTGAGTCAGCGCGCCCTATTTATCACAGCGGAGGGGGCGTGGCCAGCAAGAGATGGGCGTGGCTATCGTTCTCCCTCGGCGGTCAATGGCGCCAAGAACGAGTGGTTTTTGTTTTCCTAACAGCTAATATTCAGCTGCAGTGGAAATGAGCAGAGTGTGCAAAATCGGCAGGTATTTTTAAAATCAATACACAGATTACACAGATTACAGGTTAAAAATACAGTAAAACAACCTCCCGGCTTTTCGCCTCAGGAGTTAGCAGTGCAATGGAGCAGCGCGTGAGTCAGCGCGCCCTATTTATCACAGCGGAGGGGTCGTGGCCAGCAAGAGATGGGCGTGGCTATCGTTCTCCCTCGGCAGTCAATGGCGCCAAGAACGAGTGGTTTTTGTTTTCCTAACAGCTAATATTCAGCTGCAGTGGAAATGAGCAGAGTGTGCAAAATCGGCAGGTATTTTTAAAATCAATACACAAATTACACAGATTACAGGTTAAAAATACAGTAAAACAACCTCCCGGCTTTTCGCCTCAGGAGTTAGCAGTGCAATGGAGCAGCGCGTGAGTCAGCGCGCCCTATTTATCACAGCGGAGGGGGCGTGGCCAGCAAGAGATGGGCGTGGCTATCGTTCTCCCTCGGCGGTCAATGGCGCCAAGAACGAGTGGTTTTTGTTTTCCTAACAGCTAATATTCAGCTGCAGTGGAAATGAGCAGAGTGTGCAAAATCGGCAGGTATTTTTAAAATCAATACACAAATTACACAGATTACAGGTTAAAAATACAGTAAAACAACCTCCCGGCTTTTCGCCTCAGGAGTTAGCAGTGCAATGGAGCAGCGCGTGAGTCAGCGCGCCCTATTTATCACAGCGGAGGGGGCGTGGCCAGCAAGAGATGGGCGTGGCTATCGTTCTCCCTCGGCGGTCAATGGCGCCAAGAACGAGTGGTTTTTGTTTTCCTAACAGCTAATATTCAGCTGCAGTGGAAATGAGCAGAGTGTGCAAAATCGGCAGGTATTTTTAAAATCAATACACAAATTACACAGATTACAGGTTAAAAATACAGTAAAACAACCTCCCGGCTTTTCGCCTCAGGAGTTAGCAGTGCAATGGAGCAGCGCGTGAGTCAGCGCGCCCTATTTATCACAGCGGAGGGGGCGTGGCCAGCAAGAGATGGGCGTGGCTATCGTTCTCCCTCGGCGGTCAATGGCGCCAAGAACGAGTGGTTTTTGTTTTCCTAACAGCTAATATTCAGCTGCAGTGGAAATGAGCAGAGTGTGCAAAATCGGCAGGTATTTTTAAAATCAATACACAAATTACACAGATTACAGGTTAAAAATACAGTAAAACAACCTCCCGGCTTTTCGCCTCAGGAGTTAGCAGTGCAATCGATGAAGTGTGGAAAGTTTCACAGCACAAAGCTGCTGAGAGAATACGTGAAATGGAGCACATTTAGAGAAGGTTCTAGCACTGTTTGACAATGTTATTGACATTATACAGTGTGACGTCCTGTTTGCAACATGGGCCATCACAGCTTAGGTCTATCATGCTACTAAGCTGGACTCTACAGACTTTATGCACTAGTCACATTCCATGGAAGCACTTAAATTCCACTAGTTTGTTTCTACCATACAACTTAAAAGAACAGACCACCATGGTCAAGAAATAGGCTACATAGACTATGCTGCACATATAAAAGTTAGAAAGTTACCATTTACTGTTGCGGAGGTACCATCATCAGAGTGGATGAGACACAGCTTTTTTCTCTGCCAATTTCAACTTTTCACTTTAAATACTGCTTGCAACACTATCAAGTAGGCAGATATGAAGCGCTAGGGGAAGGTTTTGTATATGAGGCATGGGTCCTACCTTTCGCCTATCTCGGTAGGAATGATGCAACTGAGGTTTTTCTTAGTGGTAAAGACCGTGAAAACACTTTAGGACATTTTCTAGTTTGCAGGGAGGTTACACTCCAAGGTGCCTTCAATGCATCCAAGGCGAACTTGTCATGCTATCTGAAAAGTTTGCCAGCTTCTGCAATTCGTCCAGTGTACAGATTGCTTTGCAATGGGAGCTTTTTGATGTTGAATGATCAGGGTTGTTGCGGGATGAAACCACGAATACCATATCTGGTGACGGTTTCAGTGATTGTGGCCTGTTGTGCACAAGTGCTTTTTCCACCTGCCCATATGGTTAGGGATGCAATCCTTTGGCCTTTGAATACAATTTTGAATGGGAATTTTGATACTTTAAGCTTACTGAAAGCCTTATTGTTGCAGAAGAAAGTGCCTTAACATCTGCATGAGAGATGCTTGATCTTCAAGTTGCAAGGTCTTCCTTTGAAATACAGTTGCTAATTCGTACCAATCTCCCACACAACATTGAGGAGCTGGTGCACTGCATTTTTAAAATCCCAAATACAGCGGGGTAGCACATCTTTTTAAAACAATTGGCTCTGGGTTGGTTAGTAACTACCAGATGGTCCTTGGGGTTACTGCATGTTTCATACACTCAGTTCTTGGAAGCATTTTTGGAGGCTTACCACTTGTCCTGTTCCTGGATGTATCAACACTCGATTTGTTTTTTTTGCCCCGCAATGAGTGTTTCATCTAGTGGCCAAATGAGAATGGCACCACCATATTTGCAACTGTGTTGTGAGAGAATAATGCTATCTTTTGGCACACCATTGCTTTGAGAAGTGAATGACATCTGGCTCTTGTCCTTTAGGTCTGTTTGGCTACACTGCGTGCAGCCTGTTTTCCGCTGTCAGCTGGGCACTTTCTAGTGCGCCCTGGATATATGCCTTGGAATTCAACCGGTCCAATCTAGAGACCTAGAGCTGCTGGTGGATCCCTAAAAAGATCACTTGCACAGATGCCCTGCGTGATTGCCAATGCTTCAAAACACATTTTATGAGCTTTGCTGGAATGCTTCATCTCCTGGTGTTTTGGATCCAGGCTCGTACTCTGCGGATGCACTACTGGTCATCACACCCTCAGCGGCTGCTGAGGGTAGGGGTGAATTTTGAACATGTTTGTTCATTGGAACCGGTGAGAGGGCTGCCAATGGAAACATCATCTGCAGTAGCTGGGAACAGCAATGTTTTGTCTACTCCTTGAAACTTTTAAAGAATCTGGTGATTTCAAGCAGTGAAGATATTTTTAATTAGTTTTTTTACTCACTAAATTGCTTTTAAATTGGAGTTTCTTATATACCTTGTTCTATTGACTTTTAATACAATTTGGCTTTCTCTATTCTTTTATTATTATAGAGCGCAACACGTTTATGATTTTAGGTTTTAATACATGATTAAATCTATATTTTTAGCATAGTTTTTAGGGAGCTTTTTAGTCACCTTACATCCAAGTAGTGGGTGCTATGTGGTCACATTAGGCCCGAGTCTGGACCATGTCACATGCTCATGTTTAAAGTTGACATCTTTCTTGAATTTTGACATTTGACACACGTTTGCTTGCATGCCAGTATGGGATAATATTCTCTGCAAAGACTTTGCTTACATTTACACTTCTTCGCATATTATCAGAACCTTCTGTACGAGACATAAAGTTCAATATTATTATTTGCTATTGTTTGCTCAGCGATAGCTCTGTCAGGATAAAATTAACAATGGTGGCATGACTGAATGACAACATGGATAAAGTTGGCCATATAAACAACATCCCTCCTTTGTCGAGGGAGAGGAGCAATTCGCTGACACTGTTGAGGTTGCTGCATGCCGGAATTCCAACTCAGCTGAACCCTGTTTACCCCCTGAGCAGGAAGGTGCCCAGCTCTACACCAAGACACGCTTACAGATGAAACATACACACAGGTAACTGGGGAGTTAGTTCGCTCTCAGGTATTCCGGCAGATTCACCAACCTTAGGTACACTAGGATAGAGAGCGCGAAGTAGGAGCATAATTATACCTGTACTCATATGCAAACATATATTCTGTGTAACAGCACAATGGTTGAATTGTTCATTTTCTTTACCATTCTTGTAATGCTGATTACTCTGTTTTGTTTCTTTCCATTAGTAATTGCAGCACACATATTTTCCACAAGATTTCTATTGCTTCAATAAATATTTGCAATGCCAAATCAAGCATTTCTTGTATTTCCCTTTTGTCATGCATGAGTTACCAAATGAAATGGCTTTAGATCTGTTTCCACGATTCCCTGGGGAGACAGGGTTGTCATCTTCTGAGGTTGCACAGACTACCTGTTACCTTGCTAGGTTAGGGGTAAAGATGGTGCACTGTAAGATAGTCAGAACTAAGGCCAACATATCCTGATGGTGTGCGTGGATTTAGACTTGCACAGTTTTGACGTTTAAGTTGTTCAAAAACGCACAGTTGTATGAGAAAGTGTGAACCCTACAACAACATAGGTACAGGTCTAAAAGAGGGGAGTGATTCAGTTTTGGATCCGACAGAGGCTAGAATCCTAATTATATACTAAAACAAAAATGCCTCTGACCCCATGGATCAAGCAACCATTATTTTGTCCCAAAATATTTTGTAATTATCCTTGGGGTATGCTCATTTATACTTTCTGATTTCTTACATTTTTTGTACAAAACATTCATACCTGTCACTCGGCAATCTAGACAGGATTAGCTTGCCTTCTCTTATCACTTTTCTGTTGTACACATCAAAAAGCAACAAAAACAATGTGCCCAATGATTATATACAGTGCAAACAACCTTTAAAACATACAGTGCAGTATTCAAAAAGATATATAATAAATCAAACAATGATACTGAGGTACATATAACTTCCTAAAACATTAAATCAGGTGAAGACTGATCCTACTACAATCTATCACCATGGGATGCAGCAAAGGCAAGTTACTACTTTTCTTATCCTTGAGTTGCAATCTTTTTGTGGCCAAAGGAGAGGTCAAAGATGGAAAACGGAACTCAAGAATAGAGCCCTCTTGACTAGGTTCTATTTCGTCCAATTTTGGGACCCTGTTTCACCTTGGTTGTATTAAGAACCTCTCTTGGGTAACAACAACACGTTTCAACTGTCTAAATGACAGTTCTTTATGCGAAGGTCTTCATCAGGGATAGAAAGTCTTTCCAAAGGAGGACTTGTGTACCTGCATCAATTAAAGAAAAAGATGGGATTTTGTCAATGTTGTGTAAAGTGTTTTGCGTTTGAAAAACACGGGAAACTGAAAACATACCATACACGATTCTTGGCAGCGCAAGGATTAAGTTGGATTGTCCTTGTGCTTTTCAAAAGTGACGTGGGCTGAAGGAAAAAACAACAAAAGACTGTATGTTAGCTGACCGCTAATCACTGTTCTTAGTAAAGTGGTTAGTTATGTGAATATCTTATTGTGTATCAGATCCATTTCAGTGGCGGGGGCTCAATGTGCTAGCAGACAGTGCTGCGGTGGTTCTTAACACAGCTTCATTGTCTTATGGCTTTATATGGATTAAGGTGCTCGTTATTACTGAGGCTCATTGCACTATTTCTTCATGGTGCTGTTGGTTTGCTCATGCAACGGAATATTTGTGAGGCCCCCAGGGACCTTCACCAGTGCTGCATGCAGAGTGCACACCAGATTGGCAAGTACTCCCTCGGTGCGATATCACCCTTGGGGAACCGCCATGAATGAATGAATGAATGAATGAATGAAGGGAGTCTTATATCGCGCAACTTAGCCCAAGGGCATCAAGGGGCCTAAGCAGGTCATGTAATGTATAAACACCAGTGAGAGCATTTACAGATATACCTCAGAAAAAAGCCAGGTTTTCAATGCTTTACGGAACAGAGCAGATGAAGGTTGCCCTCGAAGTTCATGGGAGAGGGAGTTCCATAACCTGGACTCCACTGTACAGAATGCTCTACCTCCCCACTTGGCTCTTACAAACCTAGGAACCTCAAGGAGATTTTTATTAGAGGAACAGAGGGATCGACTAGGAGAATAGAGATGGATAAGTGACCTAAGACCCTCAGCACCTGTACCGTGGGGAGCCCCATGGGCAAGACAAAGAATCTTAAAAGAGATCCTGGGCTCAATGGGAAGACAGTGTAGGCTTCTCCGGGCTGCTGTAGCTGAGGCCAATCTAGGTAGATTTAGAACCATCCTACGCAGTCGACGGATCAAGGCTGCAACGTTGAAATTTCGGTGCAGTCGGCCACTGTGTTTATCTTCCGTGATGCTGCAATAGGGTCCTTGCAATTGATTGTGCCGATGATAGCTCAGGACGCCAAAGTCCTGTTTCTATTTTATTCCATTATCCGCATTCATCGGCCATGATGGCACTTCTGTTTCTGGATGTCTGCTGATCCATTGCCTGGTTGTGTCTCATTTGCGGCCAAGCTTGGACAGGCTTCTGCGTCTAACCCAGATCAATCATGGGTTCGATACTACTGTGCGACCTGTGAACCTTGATACACATATGCTTATTGTAAATGGAATAATTATGATTATCAATATTTTAGTGGTTCATACTACCTGGTGTTTGGTGGATATACTTCCATCAGTTGTATTTTATATCGAAATAGGGTGGAGGGTGAACTGAAGTGTAATGAGACGCTTTATTTATTTAGCCAAAGTCAAAAGTTGATTTTTTTTCTTTTGCAGGTTAGTGAGGACATTGTTGATGCCCGCTTCAAGACATAATGTTAGTACGTTGTGTGTCCATGGTCAGTGGAAATAAAGTGGACGTTTCAAAATCTCATACGCCATGGCTAATTTCGCTCATCTCGTTTAGCCTATTGTCTAAAGTATTGAAGTACATGATAGTTTTAGCCTCAAATCTTGAAAGGAGGGTATCAATATTGTTGCCAGTGACATGCTTCAATCCGGTCCATTTCAATTCTTCTGAGCTGTGATGATGTTTCAGGAAATGTGGGACTAGTGGTGCACTTATAGTGCCACATCTGATCCTAGAGCGATGTTGCGTTATCCGTTTTTTATGGCCTGGTTGGGCTTGCCGACATATGCTTTTGGACATGGACAAACAATGCAGTATATAACATTGTGGGTTTTACAGTTTGTAAGCTTTTCATGTTTAACATGCTTTTTCCCTTAAGTAAAGGTAGAGCCTTCAATTGTGCTTGCGCATGGTGAGCAATTTCCACACCTTTAATGGGTGGAAGTGCCAGCAGATTCCGAATTTGTTGACTGCTCTTGATTTTCATGGTATTAGCTCTTACCAGTCTGTCCCTTAAACTCCTGTTTTTTTAGTGCAAAAATCGGGGTTTCAGCCAATGGTTCCAATGCTTTGACTGTATTCCAATTTCTCCGTACGATTTTCTTTACCTCAATGGTACTTCCATAAAAAGTGGTCACACATACCAAAGGTGAATGGTCATTCTTCTTATTTGGTATAAGCAGGGGCTCCCTCGGAGTATACCAAGCTCTCTTCATTGCTCGTTTGAGAAGTTTTCTTGGAAACTGGCGCTCTGCAAGTCTTTTAGAGTACAGTTTCTTCGTGTTCTCAAAAAATGGATAAATGGTAGGTTTTCACGCAAATTCCTATGGTGAAAACTCCAAAAATGGAGTAGAGTGTTTTTATCCATTTTCTTTGCATACAGAGTTGTATACAAGATGCCCTTGTCATGCTTGATTAGGAGGTCCAAAAAGTTTCCACGTCACTGACATTAATTGTAAATCGAATGTCTTTATTCCTATTGTTAAGCCAGGTTTGGAAATCCAATAGTTGTTCCATTGACCCTCTCCAAAGCATAAAAATATCATCTATATAATGGTGCCATATTTTTATGTGGCCGTCATATGGATTATCACAGTAGATCCAATTGTCTTCAAAGAGAGCCATGAACATAATTGCCATTTTAGGTGCAAACGGACAGCCCATGGCTACTCCGTTGACTTGTGAAAATTGGGATTCGTTGAACTTAAAAAAGTTGTACTTCAAACAAATTTCAGCCAATTGCAGTAGGAATGAGGTTGGTACGTTATGTGGTCTCTCCCTCTTGTCTAGGAACACTTCCATCGCTTCCAGACCTGCCTCCTGGGGATGTTGGTATATAGGCTGGTGATATCCAATGTTACAAGATATTCTTCATCTTTATCAAAACTTTGGCCCTCCAGTAAAGTGATTGCCTGCATGGTGTCCTTTATATAACTCACTGTTAACCCTACTAGTGGTTTTAGGAAAGTATCCACATATTTAGCTGGTCTTTCCAGAATAGAATTCACTCCTGACATGATTGGTCTTCTGGGAGGATTTTGTGGATCTTTGTGGATTTTTGGTAGGGTATACAGGAGCAGCATCCTGGGGTTGTCATTAATCATGAATTCTGCTTCCTTCTTTGATAGCCATCCTTCTGTTTCTCCGAGTAATGTTAAGTGAGATTTGTTTTCTGGAAGCCACGCTACTCACCCCTGACACTCCGTGATCCAGCCTGCTGAGCCGCTGCTGCTCGCTGGACCCGCTGCGCGGGTCCCGCTTCGCGGTTACAGCGGCTGTTGATTGTTGAAAAGGGGCATCACCTGGTGACCGGCAGGGCTGCGAGGGAACAGCGGGTGGACTCCACGGACCAGGAGTCCCCGCGCGCCCGTTCCCAGCTGGGCTCCTCTCCCTGCCGGCCCCGCCCCCATCACTGCAAGCTTTAAGAGGCTCCCTGCCCTTTCATCAGCGGATTTGTTTTCTGGAAGCCACGCTACTCACCCCTGACACTCCGTGATCCAGCCTGCTGAGACGCTGCTGCTCGCCGGACCCGCTGCGCGGGTCCCGCTTCGCGGTTACAGCGGCTGTTGATTGTTGAAAAGGGGCATCACCTGGTGACCGGCAGGGCTGCGAGGGAACAGCGGGTGGACTCCACGGACCAGGAGTCCCCGCGCGCCCGTTCCCAGCTGGGCTCCTCTCCCTGCCGGCCCCGGCCCCATCACTGCAAGCTTCAAGAGGCTCCCTGCCCTTTCATCAGCGGATTTGTTTTCTGGAAGCCACGCTACTCACCCCTGACACTCCGTGATCCAGCCTGCTGAGCCGCTGCTGCTCGCCGGACCCGCTGCGCGGGTCCCGCTTCGCGGTTACAGCGGCTGTTAATTGTTGAAAAGGGCCTCACCTGGTGACCGGCAGGGCTGCGAGGGAACAGCGGGTGGACTCCACGGACCAGGAGTCCCCGCGCGCCCGTTCCCAGCTGGGCTCCTCTCCCTGCCGGCCCCGCCCCCATCACTGCAAGCTTCAAGAGGCTCCCTGCCCTTTCATCAGCGGATTTGTTTTCTGGAAGCCACGCTACTCACCCCTGACACTCCGTGATCCAGCCTGCTGAGCCGCTGCTGCTCGCCGGACCCGCTGCGCGGGTCCCGCTTCGCGGTTACAGCGGCTGTTGATTGTTGAAAAGGGGCATCACCTGGTGACCGGCAGGGCTGCGAGGGAACAGCGGGTGGACTCCACGGACCAGGAGTCCCCGTGCGCCCGTTCCCAGCTGGGCTCCTCTCCCTGCCGGCCCCGCCCCCTTGGTGACCCGAGCTCACCTACAAAGAGGAGTGGACATACCCGCTGCGCGGGAGGGCGCCGGGAGAAGCCCGGGACAAGGGCGGGACCGTCTGTGGCCGTCCGGGGCCGAAGGAGGTCGGGCGGGGCTAGGTTATTTATATCTTGCTTGTTGTATGCAGTGTTTTAGTTTCCTTACATTGTGGATAGTTAGCAGTGGTTTATAGTTATTACTCCAAGCACCCTTATTCTGATCTATCCCCCTTTTAACATGAGTCACTCTGCTCCGCCTGGTGTGAGTGTCTCTGCTCTAGGCCCCCTAGATAAATTTTTCAAGAAATCTGTAAAGGAGGTAGATATGGACTTACTTCTTGCCGAAAGAAGAGCAGAGCGCAGACGCTCAATTGAGCAGCTAAAGAAAAACCCACTACCAGCTTTTAACAACACAAAAGATCTTCCCGCCCAAGGCTTGAGCGTTATTGACGCCGACGCGACTGATCTCAACCTTACCCCTAGTATATTTAGGTTTCCTGCTATCTCTCCGCCCTGTAGTAGTGCCACCTGCGGAGGTCAGCTTGTTTGTCCTCCTATCGATCACTCAAGCATTATTGAAACAAACATCCCCGAGACTTCCATTAGGGATGTAGAATCAACCCCTATGCTGTCCAACTTGTCTCTGGTCTGTATTGATCCAGGCGAGATCATTCCTGAGTCGAGTGGACTAAAGCTAGGAATCACGTCTAACAAAGCTACTAGGGTTGTTCACTCCCCACCAAGGAAGAAAAGGAGAAAGGGAGGGGTAAAAAGGAAAGGGCGTAGCTGTCAGACTCCACCACCGCCCCGTCCTAACACAAATATTGAGCCTGTCCCACCGCCCATAGTTGAGCCTCTTCCCCTGGACACACGTGATCATGTTTCCCCAGAGTTAGTAACTGTAGGGGTAAGTGAGGTGTCCCTCGATATCTTGGAGAAGCTTATTAAATCCTATATGCTTCCCCTGTTAGAACGTGTGAGGACTATGGGTGAAAAATTGGATCACCTTGTGGCGACCATTGAATCTACACACACCACTGGCCTGGTTACGAACAAGGGCCCCTCCACTAAACCAGTCGGTTCATCCCTTGCTGCTGGCAAACCATCTAAAAATATCAGCCAACCCACCACTAATATCACTAAAGCAGTCACCATTTCAAATAAAGTACCAACGGTGGTTGCGAAACCCACTTTAACACTACCTCCCGCGACAGCTAACCCCAGTGCAGTAGTCAGCAAACCACTGGCCAAAGGATCAGCACCGCAGACAAAGAAAGGGACGGGTAAACCCGCTGGCGCAAATGGTAAAAAGAACAAACCCTTACCATCAAAGAGAAATGTAGACTTGCCGCCAGACTCATTAAATTTTGTTATTGTCATGACAGGTGTGCCTCCAGTACAGGAAGGGGATAGAGAAAATGACGAAAGCTTAAAAAACAAAGTCATCTTCTGGCTAAAAACAAACAGACCCCTTCCTCCTAACCTTAACGGGGATATCATCACGGCCAGAAGATGTCAGTGGGTTGGAGTGCGCCCTAAGGATATTGAGGGGGACATAGTGATCATCAACTTTAGGGACCATCGGGTTGTATCTCACCTTACAGATTGGTATGTGGGAAACAATGAGGGAGGGATTTCCACTAGGAATCTAAGTTATTTCTACCCCGAAACCCTGATTAACTCAAATAGTCAACCCCCTGGTAGAACTAACAAAAACACTAAAAGCCTCCTCAAATGGTCCAACTTCACACCAAGCTTCCATGTACCCCACTTCAACCCAGAGGCGCTATATCGCTTTTATATCCAATCTACCTACAATTGCCCAGTACAAACGCCGGGCTGGGCTAAGCCATATATCCAGCCCTCTGGTCCCCCATCACTACTGGACCTGCCATTTGCAAATAATCCCCCGTTCCCCTTGGCTCCCCTAACACCTGCCTTTTCACAGTTACAGCAGCCTCTCAGTTTATTTCCAGTAAATCCTTATACCATTAGGCCTTCCCATCCCAAAGACCTTTGGAACATTCCCCTGAGAAACTTATATGATCCTCTCTCTGGGTTGTCGTCTAATGATTGACAAACAAGAGAGAAAAGTAACGACGTCCTGTACAATCCGTGTGTGGGAGGTGACTTGTGTATCCTCTCACGTACTGTTGCAAGCTCCAAAGTCTCTCTCCAGTGTTGTGAGGAGGGAAGTTTAGCTCAACCAAGTGAGCTGGTCATACCTACACCGTCTCTTGACACACTGCAATCTAAGGTTGCTTCTCCCTCAGGCTCTTCTGTAGTGCAAGCAACTCAGGATGGGTTAATAAGTACGAGAAGGAAAGGGATGTTCACTGAGGTATCCCCACCTGAAGAATCTTCCCTTCAACCCTGTGAACCCCCCCCTTTAGATACAACAGTCCTGTGTGTTCAAGCTTGTGTTAAGGGTACTACTTTGGGATGTTGGAATGTGGCGGGTATAGAATCCTGTTTATGCGTCCCTGACTGGGCTGACTTCATCAGTCGAGGTGATGTTTGGTCTTTTCAGGAGACATGGTCAACCCATCCAGTTTTTCTTCCAGGTTTTCTGAGTTTTAACAAACCCGCAGTTAGAGGCCAAAGAGGCAGGGCCATGGGGGGCCTCACTATTTGGGTTCGCCAAACTGTAGGGGTCTCTGTGAAGGAAATTTATATTGACTGTCCCGATATCCTTATAGTCAACATGAAACTTAATAGTGGGCTGGATATTTTGTTGTTTAATGTATATGCCAGAGGAACGCCGGGTGGTCGTGTTTCATCCACCCTAACATGTTTAGATGAATTCCTTGGCTCTACCCAACCAGTGGGTCATGTGGTTGTAATGGGTGATTTTAATACTTGCTTCGAACCTCTAAGCAGGGAGGATGGGTTGCTAACTGAGGCCGAGGACATGATGTGGGGTATTCCACAACTCGAGCTTCCCCCAATCACTAAGTGGTCCCAATGTGCCACCTTCATCAAAGGCCTATGTCTGAATTGGGGGTTGCGCGCCCTAAACGGTCGTACAAGATCGGATAGAATGGGCAACCCAACATTCTTCAATGGCAGGCATAGTAGTCGCATCGATTATATCCTAGTCGATACAACCTTGTGGCCCTTGGTAACGGATATGTCAATCAGTCCACGGCCTGAAAGTGATCACGAACCACTCATCGTAGAACTGAAGGACTTTAGTTTTGCCGGGCCGATTGTGCGACATTCTAATCTCGTTCAAAAGGCCGTGGTATTAACTAACAATATGAGGAGGGTTCGATGGCCATAGGTTGCTGTAGACGTGAATGCACGTAGGGAAATAAGATCTCTGGTTTCTGGTTCCCTAAGGGAACTAGAGAAGTGTGACGACCTGAACCGGATAAACCCCAATATTTCAGACATTCATGCCAGCCTGTTTGCATCCCTAAAGACACTATTTGTTAAAATTGTAGCCAAAAAGGGCTTAGGAAAGGCGAGGAAACCTGCGAACTGGTTTAATGAAGAGTGTGGCAAATCCCATTCAAACTTGTTTAAAGCATTAAAATCTAGGAACCCAGCCCTAATCAAAACTAGCAGGAAGGCTTACAATGAAGCTAAACGGCGGGCCAAAGCCGCATGGGATGATGAGCGCTGGGCCCTCCTTGTTGAGGCCTGCGGCTCTGGGAACCTCACGCAATTTTGGCATCTCCTTAAATGGGGACAGTCCCAGGATGATCGACCCAGCCCTGCTTCTGTTGACCAACTAAAATGGGTGACCCACTTTGAGGAACAGTTTAGGTGTCTTAGGGAGGGGGAAGCTCCCATTAGTTGGCCACTGACCTTTGATACCCTTGTGTTTTCAGCCAAAGAGGTTGTAAACGTTTTGAATGCCATCCCCAGGGGTAAAGCGCCCGGTCCGGACTGTATCCCAGCAGATACTTTTCAGCAGGATCAAGACTTATGGGTTCCTTATCTACTGCATTTGGCAAATACGTTGGCTAGGGGCGCCAAGGTACCTGACTCATGGGCTGGTGCCGAGATCTTGCCCATCTTTAAAAAGGGTGATCGGTCGGTTCCATCCAACTACCAGCCGATCAGTCTTATTGATGCGGTACAAAAGATAGTATCTCGTCTTGTCCTTTCTAGGGTCCAGGCATGGATTGACGATCATAACGTACTCACTCCTCTCCAAGCAGGGTTTAGACCCCACGTAAGCACCCTGGATCAGGCTTTCCGCTTTATGCTTCTACACTGGAAGACGGTCACCCTTGGCAAAGGAAACCTATTTGCGGCATTCGTAGACCTTCGGTCTGCGTTTGACCTTGTCCTGAGGGCTGGGCTCTGGAATTGCCTTCTAGAAATGGGTATGCCTCCTACTCTGGTTCGTATTATAGTCAACCTCCACGCAGAGACTTATGCCTTTGTAAGATGGGGCAAACCTGGTGAGGTGACTAAGAACTTCCCTGTGTCGAAAGGTGTCAGACAGGGATGTGTTTTGGCACCAACCTTGTTTTCCCTATATATAAATAGAGTTATTAAGTACTTCGACGGATTTCCCACTGATGCCCCAAGTTTGGCTGGCATGAAAATCCCCCTGCTCATGTTCGCTGACGACACTCTCCTGATTTCACGAACCAGACAGGGCCTCCAGCTTGCACTGTCGAGGTTTGAGAGTTTCTGCAGCGAACATGAGCTGGAGGTGAACGTAGCCAAAACCAAATTTATGGTGATGAGGGGGCACAAACCGGTCAAGGCTAGGGTTACAATGGGGGATACCCCTCTGGAGCAGACCAAGCACTTCACCTATCTGGGCGTTACATTCAGGGACACCCTAAGCTGGACTCACCAGATAGAGCTCATGACCCTGAAACACCAACAGTTGGGCGGAGCCCTGATTAAGGAACACAAAGGGTCATTCACGAAGCCTATGTCACCGCTGATGAAGATCTATGGTGGAAAGGTTTTATCAGCGGTGTTATATGGCGCTGAGCTATGGGGTGGTAGTAATCTGGAATCTTTGAAACATGCCCAAAACAAATTTCTAAGGATGGTAACAGGTCTGCCTCAGTCAACTCCTCTAATCCCTCTTTTATTTGATCTGGGTTGCCACTCGGTGGTCGACTATGCAAAGTTTCGACCATTATCATTCTGGCGACGCCTGTGGACAACGCCGGAGTTACACCACTACGCAGAAGCTTGTCTGGAGGTAAAAAATAGTCCTGGAGCCACTAAAATCGGTTGGATAAAAGATCTTAGGGCCACCTTAATATCTTTGGGCCTCATTGAGTTGTGGTCTACGCCCGAGACAGCCAAATTTCCATCAAAAAATGAGCTCAAAAAATGCTACTGGGAATGGGTGACGCACTACATTTTCTCAAAAACGAGCTCGAGCAGTCTTGCTGGTCTATTTATGGTACATAAAGAATCACCCAGGTTAGAAAGGTTCTGGGAAACAATCACCAAACCTCTGGACCGTAAACTCTTTTTTCAATTTAGATGTGGTTCTCTTACCCTAGGGGACTTCACCAAAAAGTGGGGAACGGACGGTATGGGGTTTTGTGCTAACTGTCAGGGTACTGGGGAAAGTCTTTCTCACTTTTTGTACGTGTGCCCACTTTACTCAGCCCCCAGAACCAAGTGGCTCAAACCAGTGTGTAGACATCTAGGTACCAGATCGGCAGCCGAAGCCTTGAGACTGTTAAAAACCAATCTGGATCCACTTATTGTTGTGGGGGTTGCTAAGTTTCTTGGGTGGGCTTGGGTGATCAGATGTAGGTTTATTAAACGCAATATAGCGGAGCTTGCCTAAACTTTTTGTATATACAGTGGTAGTTTGGTCATGCATGACACCTTTTAAATTTTTGTATAGTTCTGTATGAAGTCAACTCGATGTCGATGATTTAATACTGGTTTTATATGTTATTGTGTACTTGTATTTATGTCTTTTATGATGAATTAATCGAATAAAGACTTCTTGAACTGAACTGTTAAGTGAACTAATTTATCTTTGATCAGTTTGGTGAAATCTTCATCTGATCTTCAATAATGTTCCTGATTGGACAACTGATGTTTCACTTCTAACTCATATTTGTCTCATTGTAAGATGACAATGGCCCGCCTTTGTCCGCAGGCTTTATTATGATCTTCTCATTCTTCATAAGTTGTTGTAATGGTCCATTTTCCTCTTTGGTCAGATTCCATTTTGTATAAGTTTTTTTGTTTTCTAATGTATTGAGATGTCTCATTACATTCTTCTCGAAAGTCAACAGTTCAATTGGCATTAATTCACTGGCTGGAAAGAAGGTGGACAGATTTTTTAGGCCATAATAATTTTTGGATGGTATTTCCATTCTGTCAGCGAAAAAAACTTTAAGCCACATTTTTCTGTACATGTAGAAGTCCTACTTGAACATCTAAGGTCTGGAACAATACCAGTCGGGTTACAGGTGAAAAATGTACCCATGATCTTCACAGATCAGCCAGAATACTTAGATGGATTTAGCCATATAGAAACAAAGTGCTCCAGGGACTGGATGTTCCACTCCATTAAGACAGCGGAACGACTGTGTCAAATTGAACTGGATTTGATAAAAGAATTGGAAGAGGAATTTTCTGAAAAACATAGCCATACAGAATGCACAAGCACTCCTGACTGCTCTGTTGGGCACCTTGACCTCTGCCGCTGCCTCCTCCACTGGTGGCTGTTAACGATGCAAAAAGCGAGGAGAACATTGTTCAGGAACCTGAAATCTATCAGGTGACTTAATAGTACTGCGGTCGCGCAACTCATATATACGCTCAGCAGGAGCAGGTGTGGGTGAAGCAGGATGGGACCCCTGTTTCTGTTGCTATTTCCCCTGTTTTTTGTTCTTACTCCAATTCTGTTTTTGTACTTTTGGGCGATCATCTTTATCAGATGACGCTTGTTGAGTTTGCTGCTGCTTTTCTTTCTTAGGGAAAGGCTTAACACCCAAACTATTACAGCCAACGGTCTTATAAGCCTCCGTAATAATTTCCGGTAACTGACGGGGTTTGTCTGCGTCGGGGACTTACCGCATCCCCCTTGACTTTAGCAAGGACGCGATCGCATACCATGTGAAACGCTCCCACGAGTCGCATTCCCAATTCCACAGCCGCCTCTGGTCCGTGTTCATCCTGAACACGCTTGATCACAG
Source organism: Lissotriton vulgaris (assembly GCF_964263255.1). Classification (NCBI taxonomy): domain Eukaryota; kingdom Metazoa; phylum Chordata; class Amphibia; order Caudata; family Salamandridae; genus Lissotriton; species Lissotriton vulgaris. The sequence continues at coordinate 429,828,160 of NC_141687.1, forward strand.
AGGGCAGAACAGTCATTGACCGGGTGCCAAAACACCTAGAATAGACTGCCGCAAAAATCACACCCCAAGTTGTACATTTATTTACGTCTGGCACTAAGTCTTTCTGCAAACTAACTGTGAGGATCCTGTGTTTCTCCACAGGACTAGTATTCGGGAATAATGCTTCCAGTGGTCGAATTTCTCGGCAAGCCAAAAAGGCATCTCCTCTTTATCTTGGAGACGCTTGCCCATGACCACATTGACCATGACGGGACTGAGCTTCAACCCGCCACCTCCAACTGGATGCGCCGCACAGCCCGGGGCCCCACCCGGGAGGTTGGGGAAAATGTAATGAACAAGACCCCTAATAACTGATACTGAAGAATCATAAAGGGGTCGTAGTTGGGGAGCTGTTAACTGTCCCGCCCTCGGCGGCGGGGTGTTAGCAGCTAAAACAGGTCAAGTAGCACCTGGGATCAACAACGGCCCTTGATAACGTGTGGGAGGGCGTCATTAAATCAAACGGCATGCTGCCAAGCAGTAATTGGAATTTCCATGTCCGATATGGAGCGTAAGCTGCAGGAGCATCAGCAGGGGTGTAAGTGTAAAATACAACAGTATAAGCATCCACAGCGGGAAAAGCAACCCATGAGTAATATAACTCAAACTGGTACGCCGCCTCAGCTGAGACTACAAAAACCACTGCCTGTCCCTGTAACGAAACAAGGTATTTCTGCAAATGATTCCATACAGCAACACAACTGTGTGCTGGGATATCAATCACAGCCATATCGACACAGTAATAGAAAAGTACAATGTAATACAATAAGGCACAACTGGGCAGTAATTCAAATAGAAAACCGTTTTATATTATCAAGCTTGAAGTAACCTATGTAGCTATAGGTAGATTTTAACCGTCACTATTGTCAACCGGAAACAATAGTGAGGGGGTCGTAGATTGATATAAGCACTACTCAAGTGCCTCACAATAAGACCACACTCGTTGGCGGCGCCATGTTGCAAGGAATTGTGCTCATACACAGAACTGTGCATAGAGACCTAGGAGATTAGTGAATTGTGGTGTACCAGAAACTCCCCGCAGTACCTAGAAAACCCCAACCAGCTAGCAACAGTGTCACATTAGCTCTTCGTCCTATAGCAAAGTAACCAATGATTAGACAACCTAGAAGATGTGACTTAGTACTATCTCAGGAATGGTGAGAACACTCTTTTGTTATACTCTCATACCAGTCCACAACAGGAATAAATAAGAGACATGGTAAGGTTAAAATATTTATTTTAATGACGTGATCTCATGCGCAGCATTTTAGTCAACATAAGCACACATATGATTAAAATTAATATGGTCAACATGGTTACAACTCCATAAAATACAAAAGGAGGAATCATATTACAATGATAGTGCAAACAAGTGATATAGCACCTAGTTTAAACACCCTCCCTATATAGGAACTATGTATAATAAACTAAAAACGGTCTCTTGAGATCGTTTTGGGGGATCCCATTACCTTTCCGCTCAGTAAGTGAAAATTACATCTGGATCAGCAAGGCTCTCTGCATCCCTGGAATCTTCCAAGTGTGTGAAATTATGGCAAGTGTGCTATGATAAAGGCGCCAGAATCTTGCTTGGCTCGCAGCTGACAAAATTTTGCGTCTAGAATGTGTTACACGGGCATGCCGGTAAACAGGCTCACATGTTATGATAACCTTGACGGTTCAGCACTCACTGTACGGACTGGGAGCACGATGTATGTCTAGAGATGTCAAAAAACAAACCTTTTCTCATGTATAAACCTTTGTGAAAGCTAACTTGCAAAAACAACTAAGCAGTGTTGTGTGCAAAAAGCAGCAAAAGGTAAAATGGCGTTTAAACTTCTAATAAGCCATGCTAACATAACATGCACGCAAAAGGAGGCCCTAAACCATACTACAGAACCAGTCAACCAATATGGTCAGATGGTCGCAGGCTATGTCTCATGGGATCCTTGGGCCTCCTAGTACCCCGTGCCTTGTGAGTGGCTGTATTTTATGTGGGTGTTCTATGCCTTTTTTGTTTAAGGCTACAGAACACATGTCTATTAATTATGACCTATTAAATGTGGTCACAGTAAACTGACAGGTTGGTTAGTGAGAGATAAGTCATGAGACGTGCTGTGCCCGATGATGTCTCTTCCTCTGGGATGACGGGTGATGTATATATGGGTTTCTCACATTTGTTACATATAATAACACATTGTTCTAGTCGTGTGCATGCATGGTTTTGACTCAAACAACTGATTGTAATTAATAGTAATGTTTGTCCTCTGTGTGACTTCCTTGGGGGGCATGCCTTAGGCGGAAGTAAATATGTTCTGCTGGGGAGGCCAAGAACAATATATCGGTCTTAAGGGCTTATTTGGGGTTTTGAGAATATTGATACTGGCCCTGGTCTTTCTTCTCCATGATTTGCGGAACACGTACTCTAGGGCCTTGAGAGGACCCTATTTGATGTGTAGGGTAACTATCAATGTGGCTAAGATTGCAGGTAAGACTTTTTACATCTCTAAGTTAGTAGTTACAGTTCTGCTGGATGTCCTTGAAGGAACTGTATCTGGGGTGTTCATTTCATCTGTCACTGATAAGAACTGCTAACGCTTTTATCGATTACAGATCCCAGCACTCCCACCTACAGGCATCTTTTTCACTTTGTAAGTGAGTTATTTCTCTGGATTTTGGAAAGGTCAGCGCTCGATTGGAAGTCATGTTTTACAGGATGTGTGTTGTTCATGAGTTCATTTCCCTGGTGGTGACTTTCCACTCTTCATACTGGTTAGGCAACCGTCTGGTTGCTGTTTCCTCTCTTATCATACTTTTTGTGGATTGGCAGGCTCAGTTTTCCCGCTCTGTGTTTGGGTCTTTTTGAGCAAGGACTGTGAAGACCATTGCTAACTTTTGTGGCCAAGTACACCCTTTTGAGAAAGTATTAGCATTGGAGGAACATGTTTTACCCTTTCTTTGTGAAAAATTGGACAACTGTGTAAAGGCTATGACTTGGAGAAATGATTATAGATACATAAACAGGTCGTTTATATGGCACACACCACATACTGAACTGCCTAAAGCATTTCGTGCTCCATAAGTAATTATACATTTTTATTTAATTGTTTTTGATTTTTGTTTTCTCGAATTAGTGTAAAACCTTCATGTAGCTAACTGCTTGTGGTATTCAGTCAAACCCAACACTCATTCAGGTCAATTCTTTGAATGAAGTAGAATTAAAAAAGACTGATTCTAAATTAAATTGATTAAAAGAAGGTTCTTTCCTTTTGATGGAAATCGTGAGCCACGTCTGGAACATGCTCAAATAGACACAAATGCCCTTAAGGTGAAGTTTTTCTCTTGACCATAAGTCAGCTTGCAGGAAGACAAGGTTTCATAAGTACAATAGGGTCCAAAGTGTTTTAGACGTAAGTGCTTGGCGAACAACAGCCATGCAGATCAACGGGATCATCAAAATCTCCAACTTAGAACTAGATCCATTTGAAAACGGGGAGGCGGAAAGAGAGAAAAGGATATGCCTGGAAAAGCCACAGATTATAGAAATCATCTGCTTTTCTGTAATTTCATTAAATGCATATTTCATGAACTGGCAGGGACAGTTTACAATTGCAGACATATCAGCTGTGTTTAAGGCTTCCCTGGAAAAAACAAGTTTGATCCAAGTAACCCTGAAAATACATAAGATAGATTCCAGCTCAGTGTGAATGCTCCTGTTCCTTGCTTCTCTTCCAAAACCTCTACCCTCACATTAATTGGATTCTATTTTTCTCATCTGTTTTTCCTCTCTCCTAAGTTTTGTGGCTTATACTGGCTGCCTTGTGCATAATTTGCTGACATACCCTGATATTTTCTGAAAGCTGTACAGGGATGAGAAATTAGAGGTTACGTTAAGAAGCAGACCTCATGAGCTGCCATTCAGTGCAGAAACATTGAAATGCTGAAACGTTTGACACGAGTGCCACATGACACTATTAGACACCCCAAAAATAGACAACGGGAAATTAGGATTGTCATTGCTGCCACCAACGTTTCAGCACTGTTCAGCAATTATAGTTTCCATCTGCAAGCATGTTTTGTGGCTGCGGTAGTGAAGATTTATAGAAATGCGTTTGTGATAGTTCTTTTGCAGATGTCTTGAAATAGCCAGGCTGGTATATTTTTTATGTTATTGTATGTTTTATGTGCAGTGTTTCAGCCTTACATGTGTGTTACCTATTTTAGTCAAAATGAATATTTGTGTTACTGTTTTGAGGTCAAATATAGGCAGTCTGTTGCTTTGCACTGAATGTTTAATGCTAGGGATCCAAGGCAATGACTATGTTTAAGTTTTGTAAACAATTTTTAATTTTTTTCTTAGACAAATCCGAACAGAACCAACAACAATCGGTCACCTTTAACATCTTTGTAAGGGTTCAGCTGCATGTTCATGTGAACCGATCAGGGTGACGGAATGTTTTGGCATGTATATGTGACATGATGGCAATGCAATATTCTTGTCCTTCTGTAATGGTGACTTTTGTTTCACTAATCTTGGCTTGGCAGGTATTTCCTCTTCTGCTCAGTGGCACCTGAAACCTGATTATCGCCAAAGAACTTAAAGCATAGCCAAGTGATGTCATTTGTGAGTGTTCCCAACGTTTAACTTTTCACTAACTACTTCTTAGTTTTTCTCAGGTACATTATTTTCATCATGCTCTTGTTGAACATTAGGAATTAATATTCTGAGTCTGCACACCACAGAACTCCCTTTTCCATTCAGCAATTTCGATTCCCTGAGCAAACTTTGGATGCATGAATACTGCATTATTTTGCTATAAATAAAAGCATGTCTATAAATCTGCATTCCATCTTTGCTATACACGGTTGGCTAAATAGTCCCTGCAAATAGCATTTGGCAGGATATAACCTGTTATCTTGGCCGTCTTTAAATAACGTTTGCCCAGAATTGCTTGCAATTGAATTCCATATAAGTGTAGTCTGTCTTATCTTTGCGACAACATGGGCAGCGACCTGGGTAAAACCTTCGCACTCAATTACAGGTTAGGTATGAGTGGGGAAGATAGCTGAAGTGGATAAGTAAAAATTCTGCAGTCCTTGATAACCATTTCAGTTTTTAATCTTGGCTAATGAGGATAACATTCTCTATAGGATGACAGGTTTCATTTGGAGTCCAATATTGAGCAGAGGTTTGTCAAGCACTGCAGGGAGAGCTAATTTTGTTTCAGAAACCGGATTAAAGACAATGTTGGTTAATTTGATCATCTAAAATGAATGTCAATTATTTTGTTACTACTTTTTGGACTTGGCCCTTTTGGCAGGTCCACCCCGAAACTTTTTGCGTTCTCCTAACCTGTTTCTGTTACCTGGTGTTGGTGATTTTGGGCATCTGCGTTATTTTTCACTGTGGTCCAGTGTAAAGTGCATGCCTCTCTGTGTATGTGTGGTGAGGCTGGCCTGCCCTTCCATAGGAATGCATGGGGATATGTGTGTCCATGGAAGTTCCTGATATGTGGGGAGTGCAGAGGAGAGTTTGGTATGTGCAAACTCGTGAGGATAAATGCTGCGCAATGGTGTGTGCAGATTGATTGTGGCTAGTGGAGAAGTGCCACTTTTAGAAGTTGGCATTTCTGTTTGCAGTGTGATGTGAATTGCCTATCTGGCTTGTGAATGACAGGTGCCGGGTAATGTTGCTGGCTCCAGGAGCCAGGATGGGTCGGTCCGGTGGTGAATGGGGAGATCTGCATGTAGATAGGAGGGAGGAGTTTCACCTGGGACATGAATATGGCTGTGCCTTCCCTTCACAATGCTGGCTCCACCCAATGTGGTGTGTCTGATGTCCCTGGCCTGTCCTGTGAATGGAAGAGGGGAGCTGAGCAAAACAAAGTGCTCAGCAGCTCCCCTGAACCAGTTCTATCTGGTTCCCCTATTGCCTGTACCTTTTTTAACAAAGGGAAATGTTGTATAAAAGGAGGGGCTGTGACCCCATGAATTAGTTCCGCCTTGGATCCTGACTCTGCGGGGCATGCTACTGCTGGGGCCCAGGGGGGGCTGCATGAGGGCTTGCCTCCCTGGGCCCAGCATGGCTGCAGGATGCTCTAAGGATTTTGTTGTAATTTCCTAAATGTAATGTTGGTACATTCAGTTCCCCCCTCCCTTTCTGCCCCCGTTGGGCTGACCCTTGGTGCTGTCAACATTCCAAGTCACACTCCTGATCAGTACCTGACTGGCAGGGCTTTGGATGTCGTTTGTTCATACCTCAATAAAGTACGTCAACTTATTTGTGGTGTGGTCAATTATAATAGATTTCTTGGACCTTTTTGCTCTTTTCTGTTTACTTGGCCAAGGATTGATGCAGCCTTCCAGTGCCTGGGGAGCGCTTTATTCTAATTCCCCCAGAGGAGGAGCGAGCAGGAGTGGCAGCGCGGCGCTACGGGAAGGGAGAGAGAGGAAATCCCCACCTGAGGGATTCCTCCGTGATGCGAGCCCTTCGGGTGCCCACCCCGCTTATTTTAATATCTAATTGCAGGTGCCCACTCTGCATTATGGCACTTGATTGGATTTAATACAGCAGGTGCCCACCCTGCGTCTGCATTTTTGATGGAGGCACGGGTGCCCACCCCGCTCTCCTGCTCTTAGGGCGGGTGCCCACCCTGCGGTTTTCCTGAGGAAAAAGCCTGCTCCTGGCCGCTACAGCGCGACCAGAAAGTCAGGCACATTTGCGAGGGACATGGGCAGGGCCCCGTGGGCGTCACTTCCGCCTTCCCCCAACCGGGAGATGGCGACCAGGAAGACAGTTCCTGCCTCACGGGGCTCCCGTGAGCTAAGGGAAGCCCCGCCGCGGCCCACAGAAGTCCCAGGTCCCAGGAGGGGGCCCGGGTGAAGAGGAAGAGGCGGCAGCGGCCGTAGATGGCAGCGCGGGGCCTCCAAGAGTGGAAAGGAAGCCCTGCGCCGAAAGATGAGTGTTGTCCGCAGTATAGAGAGGCTGGACGGAGCCTCCACCTGTGGGGAAGAGGGCCCCGCCACACGGCAGAGATGTCCCTCCCTGCCCAGGAGCCCGGTGAGTGAGGGCTGGACAGAGGACATGGCGGCATCATTTCCTGAGCGGCCCCCACGTGGTAGGACGTCGCTCCGACAAGGTGCACCATGATTTCTAGAGCCTAGATGGCTCCAACCCGGGGCAAAGGTTCTTTAGTAGGTCCCGCGGGGGCCAGAGGGCACCGTGGTGCCAGGCCCTAGTTCCCCAGCTGCCCCGCTCGCAGAGGGCAGCTGCAACACTTGCGGTGCAAGTTATTATAGTGCACATTTCATTTTAGGGCGCTAGTGGCTCCATGAGGGCATTATTTGTTTCAGAGCCAGAGGGCTCCAACGATGGGCACAATTATTTCCGAAAGGGCCAGAGGGGCCCGGTTATCCCCCGTGGTGTGGCCTAGTGGTGCCCACATTTGTACAGTTCTAAAGAGAGTCCCTGAGAGGGACAGAAGCGGCACAGTGGTGCCAGGCCTCATGTGGAGATCCCCTGCTGCCCAGCAAGTCGTGGGCAGCTGCACGGTTTAGGCGCAATTCTTTGGGGACATGGATTGTGAGTTAGGAGTGAGATGCACTCCTTTGCCCCATCCCTGCACAGCTGCGCAGCACTTAGTGCCAGCTGCACCGTTTAGGTTTGCGCAGCAGCGCAATTGGATTTCGCTGCATTGGCAGCGTGCCCCTACTTTGGGGACACAGGGCATTTGAGCCCCCTTTCTGAGAGGGCCAGAGGGCTGTGGGGATTGTAGGGCACAAGGCCCTAATGTGATTGATGTGCTCATGCAATGTGGTGCTAGGAAATGTAATGTATTTAGTATGTTTTATGCACCCTGTTTTGATGCCTCTACATATGGTTTATATATATAGGTTATTTTGCATTTCATGTGGTTATGCTAGTGAGATTATGTTTCACTGTGCGAGGTACGCCCCTAATGTGAGTTATACTTAGGAGGTAGGGTCTAATGTGTTTAGACTGGCGAGGAGATTGCATAATGAGTTTATGCTGGTGACGTTGACGCATAATGTAATTCGCGCCTGATGTGATTGTGCATAATGTAGTATATGTTACAGGTTGAGGTGGAGCACAGTGATAACCAGTGGTTACTGGTTGTATGTTTATGATCTACTTTACTTTTTAAGTGTTGATCCTGACAGTGGCCCTAGTGGCCCTGTCATGTGTAAATAATCCTGTGTGAATATTGCCCATGCCAGTTGGCACAGTGTATGTTATGTGTTTACTATTCTAATGTGTTATGAGAATACAAAGGCTATTTTTATATATCCTTGTGTGGAGTTCCTTTTGTAGTGTGCCTGGGATGTTGTTGCTGTGTGCGTGCACAAATGCTTTACACATTGCCTCCGTGATAAGCCTGACTGCTCGTGCCAAGCTACCAACGGAGTGAGAGGGGGTTATCTTTGGAGTGTAACTCCCTTGCCCTGACTAGAGTGGTGGTTTCTGCCTGGCTTTGGCGCAAGCCTTAGCCAACCAGAAATCCCATTTCTAACATTGGTTGTCAGCGGTGAGGATTAGGACTTGTATTTGCGCAGTACAACAGAGACAACTGGCTACATTACAAAACTCTGCATTTTAGATAGTCACATGTTGGGGATTATTGTTTATGATTTTGTTTTCTCCTCAATAGTGTCATTTTTAAATGGTGTTCCTGCGCTTTTATGTTTAGTGACAGAAGAGAGAAAATGAAAGGGCGGGACGCCAGTAGGTGGGGAGGTTCCCATAGATAAGGAGTCCCTTTCTGGGTCCAGTGCCCAATCCCTGTTCCTGTCCCCAGAATGTCTTTTTGAACGCACAAAAAAAGAAGAGCAATGTTAAAATGGCTAGAATCTTTCTCCCTTCAGGTGATTTTTTTTTGCAGGAGTCACATTTTAAATCTAACTCCCCCAACTTTATTGTCTCCCAAAAATATGCCCAAGCATACTTTGACTCGGCCCAGGCGGCAGTGCGAGGAGTGGGTATTCTTATATCTTCGGAGTTTGATTGGGAGGTGGGTAAGGTGATTCAGGATGAGGGAGCTGGATGGTTGTGGATAGAAGTCTCAGTTAGAGGAACAGATGTCGTCCTGCTTGAATATTATGGACCAATTGTCGACGACTGTGCGATCCGGGAACAGGTATATGACCTGCTGGTGAATGCGCATTGGTTTATAATTATGGGGGGAGATTTTAACTTAATACAAGATTTACATTTTGATACCTCCAACAAGGGAAAAAAGCAATTAAAACCTAAAACAGACAGACTCTTAAAAATTATTAAAGAGGATTTCGCCTTATTGGACCCTTGGAGGGTAGATCATCCTGGCACCACAGAGTTTACGTGTTACTCAGCGAGATTTAAAACAGCATCTCATCTGGATTTCTTCTTGATATGTAATCTGTTCACAAGGGGGGAATCCTTGATTCTCTCTAACCCATTCTCGGATCACTCTTTGGTATCCTTGATATTACACTTGCCCGCCCCCAGGAGAAAAAGTAACAGGTGGCATTTTGATAAAGCACTGTTATCAGATCAAATATGGATTGATGATACCCGTGATTTTATAGGGTAGTTTTTCAAGGAAAATGTGAATACGGCACCAGGTTTTATGGTGTGGGGGGCTTTTAAGGTACGTTTAGGGGACGGGTGGTGGCATGCAGGGCTTATATTCACAAGTTAAGGAAACTTAAGATTGCTGGATTCCAGGAGGCGGTGGAGCGGGCTAGGAGAGAACATTCGGGGAGGCAAACTGGGGGAACTGGAAGAAGAGGCACTTCAGCAGGAACTATTAAGGGCAAAGGAGGAGCTGAAAAGTTTTTTTATGCTCGAGGAAATTGCTGGAAGTAAAGCTACTCGTCAAAAGGCGTACGAGGAAAGCCAGCATATCGGGAAATTTTTAGCCTGGTCCTCAAAAACGCAACAGAGCAAACAGTCTATTCCACAAAGTAGAAATCCTACTACTAGGTGCCTGGTGAATGAAAAAGACGGAATTGCCAAAGTTTTTATGAATGAATGAATGAATGATTTGGCTTTTATAAAGCGCGACTTACACTCCATGGAGCAGCTTGGCGCTGGTCATACGTGTCACAGAGGAAAAAAACAGGAAAGCTACATAAGAAACCAGTAAGGGGGGAATTAGGTGGGTCTGAAAAGTGTATAGAATGAGAAGTTTAAATTAATGCTAGACAGAAAGTGTCATCACATTTCAGCAAGATATACGCGGAAGTCCAGACAGTTGGCCCTGGAGCTCTTGCAGATTATTTTATGACAGTCCACCTGCCTATGGTCGACGAGGAGTACTGTATGCTTTTGAGTGAACCGATTATAATCCCAGAACTAAGTGAAATCATAAAAAAAATGGCAAATGGGAAGGCGAGTTGAACTGATGGGATCCCTACTGAGGTATATGAACTGTTTTTAAATTAACTCACCCCGTTCTTGGTATTACTATATAACCAAATTATGGCCGGAATAGGGGTTCAGACAGATTTAAGGAATCAGTCGTGATCTCAATTTTAAAGAAGGATAAGGACCCTAAAGATCTAAGTTCTTATCGCCCAATTAGACTGCAAAATGTAGACTATCAACTTCTCATGAAAATCTGGGCAAACAGAATTGCGGGCTGCAAGCCTTTCTTGGTACATGCAGATCAAACAGGGTTTTTGCCTGGGAGATCTATGGCCGCAAATACTTTCTATTTGATTAAAATCAATCGTCTATTTTTTTTGCTAGTAAGGAGGCTGCAGACGTTTTAATGATGGATGCAGAAAAAGCATTCGACCTGGTGGATTGGCGGGCCTTCTTCTTTATTTTGGGAGAGTTTGGCTTTCCATGCCATCTGATCAAGATTCTAGAGAGAATTTATAGGGGAGCCATCGCAAAAGTAATTATAAATTCTGAGGAGGCGGGAGAGGTAATAATAAGGCGGGGTACTAGGCAGGGATGCCCCCTCCCCCCTCCTGTTTTCACTCTTTATTGAGCCACTAGCGATGAAAATCTGTTCCAACATACTAATCCAAGCCCCCCTATTAGAAATGGCCAAAATAAAGTTGTTTGCTGATGATTTGATCTTGTACCTGAACCCAGAGAAATCAAACATTCAGAGAGCATTGGGAGAATCCAGACGTTTAAAGAATTGGGGGTGTTATACAGTCAAACAATCTAAAACAGAGCTTCTTCTATTTAATGCCCCAGGAATAGAGCTGCCGGAAGGGTTTACATTTTGTGACTCTCAAACCTATTAGATATCTGGGCCTGTATGTGACAGTGGACTTCCTTCAACTCTTTCACCTGAATTATAGTAGAACACTAGATCAAATGAAAAGTCTATTAGAAAGATGGGCATTATTGCCCCTGTCAATAATAGATTGAGTCTCTCTGATAGTAATGGCAATTCTCCCTTTGTTGTTATTTTTATTCTTAAATCTTCCTTTAAAGTTCCAATCTCGTACTTTAATGAAGTTGATAAGGTGTTTCAGGAATTTATCTGGGCTAAGATTTTTTTTCGAATTAAGCTATCTATTTTACAATTGGATGTAGAACAAAGAGTTCTTCCAGTACCTCATTTAGCTACTTATTACCAAGCTACATTACTTAGCTTAAAAACTCAGCCCCTATTTCGAAGTTTGATCATTTTTTATTTAATCTTATGTTGAGGGAGAGTGCTATTAAGTTACCAGCATTCTTGCACACTGCAAAGCTACCATAAACAACAAGATACAAGGTTGTGAATGTAGGAGAGTAGGGCTTGCTTCCTATGGTTACCCCCACTTTTTGCTGTGATTCTCTGGTTTTTCAACTTTAGTGTGGCTGTGGGCCTGCCAATTAGACCCACAGCTCAGCTGTTCTCTCTCTAAATTGATACCATGTACTTTAGGTACATACCAGATTGGTTACTGGGTCACCCTTGTGAGACCCTGTATAGTGTACCATAGGTACCCAGGGCATAGGTGCACCTTAGGCCTACCAGGGGCTGCAGCATGTATTGTGCCACCCCTGGCTTGCCTTCCAAACTGACACCACAGGTCTGTTCACACAGCCTGGGTAAGGTGGTGTAATCACCCCTTACTTATATATAGTATACCTATATCTATCTATACTACTATAATAAAGGAAGAACTTTCAGCCTTTCAGGCGGGTAAACTCGGGAACCACAGCGCCAATCCACACACCTGATACACCGTTGGAATCGGCAGGGTGTGTAGATGGTTATAGGCTATATAAAAAAACGTTATTTAAAAAATTTACAGTAAAAAAAAGTAGTCCCTCCGAAGTAGCGCCGGCCGCGACGTGCGTGCTCACGTCAGGAGCGCGGGGAGGAGCGGCGTCCAGGAGCGCGATGAGGAGCGGCGGACATGGCGCGGGGGAGGAGCGGTGACGTGAGGAGCAGCGGACAGGCAAGCGGCAGGGCGAGCAGCGGACAGGCTGGAGGAGCGGCGGCTGAGGTAAGGGAGTGGCGGACATGGCGTGGGGGAGGAGCAGTGACGTGAGGAGCAGCGGACAGTCCAGCGGCGGTGCGAGCAGCGGACAGGCGGGAGGAGCGGCGGCTGAGGTAAGGGGACCCATGTCGGGGCAGGCGGGGGTCGGGGCAGGCTGGGGACGGGCCGGGCGGGGGCCTGGGCTGCTGGACAATATCGAGGCGGGCGGGGGTCGGGGAAGCCTGTTGCTCCCGGACAAGGTCGGGACGGGCTGCTAGTATATACATATAGACACATATACACCTATAAATCCCTCCTATGGCAGGCCTTAACAATCCTGGAGGCAGAGTGCTTGGTTTTATGTGAGAGTGTGCCCTAGCATGAGCTGAGCCCCGCTGCAGCTTTCAGAACCATCTCAGCTGTTCTATGATAGACCCATACCATATACTCTTAAGTGCATTATAATCCTCGCGGTTAATGCTAACTTTGGTTGGGCTTTATTAAAACATGACGTGTAAGGTGTCAAACACTTTGGAATACTCCCCCCCCCCCCCCCCCCCCCCCCACCTTCGCCAGTCCTGGCAGCGGGGGTAGCATTCCACCCTTCTAGAGGGAGAAGACATGTAGTTACTGGTTTACCCGGTTAAAGTTAAACAGAGCCTCAGCATCACAAAATGGATGCTGCTGCCACAGACACAAGTCTGACCTCCTGTTGCTGGACGAACCTCCGGCAGGGGAGGCCTGGACAGTAACATTCTTCTCCAGGGAGGTGCCAGCACCTCTCCAGACAGGCTTTTGTGTATCGGGGCAGGGAGGGCAGCATTTAGTGAATGCTTTCCAACACTGCCTGGGGCACACAAGGTGCTCCATGCATTTCCCATTCAAACCGGTTGCTGGGGCACTCTGCCCCAGCTCTGGCGCGAAACTGAAAAAAGGGAAAGGGGTGTAACCACCCCCTTTCCAGGTCCACCCATAGAAGGGACCTTAAGGGTAGTCCAGCCCCTAAACTCAGTATAAGTTTAGGAGCTGTGTCCCTAGGACTTTAGATTACCCTGGACGAAACTTTGAAACACAAATCCTGGACCTTCGAAATTCCATTTCGACTGGAAGACGGAAGACATCTCCCTGTTGGTCAAGGAGTGACCACCCTTTTCAAACAGGCACCAACAGCAACTATGCTGGTCTGCATTGTCGAGGCTCCCGCCGGATCCCGAAGACTCTGCGACACAGGACACAGACTTCCAGACATCTCTGACGCTGCTCGACGATCCCAGTAAAGCTGAAACCCGTGGCAGACACGAGAGACGTGGGACCAGAACTCCTGGACATCCTGCATTTTGCTAACTGCATCGACTCCCGAGGTAACTTGCAGTTGTGCATTGGGGTACGAAAAGCCCCAAACCCAAGCACCATTTGCACCGAACCTCAGGCCTCCACACTCCACGAGTGTCCCGTGGGGCTTGATCTTGCATTTCAGCTCGACTCGTCTTCCCGGTTCCTAGTCTGTTGGCTAGTGAGCCCCTGGAAGACTCCATCTTGAATCTAACTTGCTTTCCTGGTTGCTCCAGACTTGCTCCAGCTTCCCTACAAAGGAGAAGCGCCACATACCTTGCTGGTCTGCACCAAGCCAATCTCAACATCCTGCGTGGGTTGCGTTTGCCAAGGCTTGTTGGGTCCAGTCCGGATACCGACACCGCAGTCAACTAGATCCTTGACTGGGACAGCTCGAATCCAGCTCTTGGTCATCGTCGACGCCTCCTGATCCTCGTGGCTGAAGAGACAAACTTCACTTCTTCACCTGAAATCACCCGACATCTGGTGGCATCTTTCTACCGCCGCCCTGGTCACTGGAAAGTGACCCAGACTCTGTCCCTTCTGCTTTTAGGTTCTTCAGATCTTCGAACCACCCTTGGATCCACCCGGACACTTTTCCTCTGGTCGCCTGCAGCACTTCTTTGCAGCTCTCCATTGAAAACGACGACGAAACCTGACACGAAAAGACACCTATGCACCCGGCTTCCCTGGTAACACGAGTACTCCGGTGCTCCCATGGGTCTTGACCCTCGAAGTGTCCTAGTTTAAAAGGGTTCCATCGTAGTCCATCCGGAAGTGTCCTTAAATTGTATATTTGTAACTTCTACGATCTCCATAGAAAGTCAATGGTAACCGGAGCTGTGTGTAGACAATGCACGCGTCTCTCGTGGGCCTCCTACTTTCTAACCTTTGGTTGTTTAGAGTAGCCCCAGCGATCCCACAGGCCCCAGGCCTGCTTTCTAATTCTCTCGTGGTTCTTATACCACTATTTTAGTATATGGTTTGTGAGGCCCCTATGGCATAACGTATACTGTGCAACTTATCGTATATTAACTCAGTGACTTGCATTGTATTTTTACCTCTGACCTCATAAAGAGTGCAGAAGGGTTGTGTTTAGAATAAATACATATATATTTGATATATACCTTGTGTGGTGTCCTTTCATTTGGTACTCAAGGGATTATAATTGGTAAAACAACTTGCTTAATACGCTCTCTGACGTCTTAGCCTGATGACTGCTGGCCCATGATACCACTAGGATAGCTTTCTATAAGGTTGTCTTTACAACCACCATCTATAAGGGTCGATTAGACTGGTGCAAGGTGCCCACTAGAACTAGTGGACATCATATGCCCGGCTAACTTCTCACAGTGTATATGATATTAAGCAGTATCCAGCGATTCAATACAAATTATAATATTCCATCATGCCATGCATATTCCTCTCTCTTCACAACTGTAAGGTATGGGGCCTTAGACTCCCACAAAAGGGGGGGCAGCCGTATATTCTGTTGGGTTTTTGTACATTGGGCGACTTTTATAATGGTACTAATCAGATGACGTGGGAGGATTTTGTAACACAATTTGAAGAGCAGAGCTGTGATCTCTGGCTAAGCTTTAGGCAGATTTCATGCTTTCTCCGGACTAACTTTTGAGGAATCAGTGAGAGAGCTAGAGTATTTTTAAAAGCTGCCTTTGAGTCAAACTTAGCCGGCATTGGCAATTGAGAAGAATAAGAACCTTATTGAACTAATGCTCCCAAAAATCGCTCAGGAAACAAACTGTTGGTTCAGTAGACAGGAACGGCTACGAGTGTGTGAGCTTGGCCACAGGGTATTGAGGGCGGCCAATTTTCAAAGAATGTCCTTCCTTTCTAGATGGGTGGCCTACTTCACTCCCTCCAGGCTCGATAAATGGTTTCCTATGTTACCGAATGATAGTTTTTGATGTAATCTGCCAGAGGCAGGGGACTAGACACAAATATTTTTCACTTGTCCGAGATTACCATACTTTTGGGAAGAGTTTTTTAGGTTTATTAGTAAATGTGTGTCAATAGATGTGCATCGTTGGTGCTATTCGGTTTCTCCTATGCAGTTGATCAGCTCTCATTATACCTGCAATTTTTCGTTTCCCTAGCCATTGCAATAGCCAGATCTTTTATTTTACAGAATTGGAGAGCTCAGAAAATACCTACAATAGACCAGAGCTACACAAGATGGAGAGGACTTACAAATTTGAGGAGGCCTACGCGAAGAGGATAGTGGCGGTGCAGAGCTATGGGATGACATGGGAGGGCTATGTTGCAACCAGGCACATAAATGATACTATATCTATGTGGAATCTCCAGGCGAAGACTGTAATCATACAGGTCATCAAGCTAGGGGTCATTTGTTATCACAGATTTGATGTTTAGAATGCTGGTATTGTATATCATGTAAAATGGGATATTAATTTGCGCTTTCTTTTATTGTACATTTGAAATGTGAGACTCAATATTCATTAGGTTTTATCTTCTTTGCTTTTCAGTATATTTTGTGTATCATATTTATCATGTACTAATGGATTATGAAATTTGTTATACTTAGTGTCTATTTTTTATGTGTAATAGGAGAGTCTGCAAATTTGTCTGCTTTATGTATGTTTTCTATGCTCAAATAAAAAGATATTTAAAAAAAGAGAGAAATACTTACATTCCTGATGAAAAGAACCGATGCTATATTAAGAAAATGATCAAGATCTGCATGCTCCCAGTAAGATAAAGTGTTGCTGTAATGAGGCAGATGACCATCAACATTGACAAAATGTAGTAGTAGAAGCAACTCTTCCTATTATTACACGCAACCTTTACTTACAAGTTTCAGCCTGGAAACTGTTGTGGGGTTCCCATAGCATAGGCCATGTACAGCAGACAGGTGTTTAAAGGAACATCAGTATTTTAGCCGCATCAGGATATTAAAACAGTCACAGAAGCTGTATATTTCTCAATAGAGGTTGTCAATAATATTTTTGAGAATGGCTGGCAATGTGCTCCTTTTGGTTCCATCTTTTGTTGCCCCTACTGTTAAGGGGGCTTGTGGGCATAGCATGGGTAAAAAACTATGTAGTGTGACACTGCAGTGGTGCAATCATCTTGGATAGCTCAAGGAACTATCATATTTGAAGTTTAGAATCATACAGGGCAGGGGTGGTTATCCATCTACTTGCTTCTTTACAAAAAATAGGGCCAATAATTGTAGTCACAGGATTTTATTGAGTGCACATATCACCCGGGGGTCTCAAAGCTCTTGCCTAAACCCGGAGAAACGTGAAGGGAAAGAAAGGTGAAAGGAGTGCCAGTAAGGGAGAGAAAAAAATTAGAACAAATTAGAGCAGCCAGGTTTTTAGGGCTTTTCGAAATAGTCTATGATTAGTTTCCATGCGCAACTGTAATGAAAGAGAGTTCCACAAAAAGGGGGCAAGATATGAGAAAGACCTGCCTCCGGTCCTGGTGGTACGGGTGTTAAGAGGGATGAGAAATACTTGCTACAGGACCTTAGTGTTCTGGCCGGTTGGTACCAGATGAGTTTTTTTTAGCAATATAACAAGGTGCGTTCACATGGATAGTCTTGTGGACCAGGCAAATGATCTTGAAATGGATGTGTCTCCTGATGGGCAACCAATGGAGAGCTCTCAAACTTGGTGCCGACCTGGTCCAAGAAGGTAGGTTTAGTATAGTTATAGTTGTCAGATAATGATATTAAGCATTATACACAGGATGCTTTCATCTTAGTGACATGTCCCTTCGTGCAGGTCCCTTGTTTCAGGAATAGACAAACTGTCTCTTTGTCAAATAACTAATAACTTAGCCCTTATTTCCTGGGTACACCTGGATTAAACTTGCCTATATAGGAAGCCATAGAAGGATCCATGACGCCTTATCTATTGAACATGTATGTTAGTCCTGACGATTGATTAGGAGGGTCTCTCATAACCAATTTTCCTTTTGTTTTTGTCTCTCAGAATTCCTTCACCATTGTTATTGGAACAGTCCTTGCATGTAGAAGTGAGTTTCCCCTTTTTAAGTCTCAGAATTGCCTTTGACAGGAACAGACAAAGGAAATGGAAGGGGAAGCAATGTACTATTTTACCTATCACACACACTTATACACAGGAATGTTTTTCTGTTTTCAGTTGTGTGAGATGCTGATTAATGCTGAGCGCAATGGAAGATGCTTTGAAGGTGGGGTGTGTGTGTGTTGCATAAGAGATGACAAATGTTTATAGTGAATTACTGTTTGTTGAGGCTAGATCCCTTCTATGACCTATGCTGTTTATGATGCTTCTTTTGATCTCTTAGCTTAATATATAGAGACATAGATGGGTAACAGTGAATGATGCAGATGTTTCTCACCAAGGTGTTGTGAGTGATGCCAATTAGACAACCAGAACAAAGTGTTGTGATCTTCTATGTTCATTATGGAGCGTGGAGCACTGTGTTGGTGCATTCCACATTCCAGTTGTGTGTGGATGTTCTCGACCCTGGCAGTTGCTGTCTGACTGGCCAGGGGAGAGCCACACTTTCTTTGCCTAAAGATATAAATCCAGGAGGATATCAAGGTGAAACGATAGACCGTATTGATTACATGAAGTCTGTCATTGAGTTCAAAGGCAGATCCGTTGAGGGTAGCAAGAGAAGCGGTTAAGGAAATGCTTCAAGAGATGCTCACCTCTGGGGTGATTGAACCGGTTGAAAGCTCATCTTGGGTTTCTCCGGTAGTGATTACAGAGAAATCTGATGGGAAATGTAGATTTTGCATTGACCTCAGGTCACTCAATCAGAATGTGGTAGAGTTGACACGTTCCCACTTCCCAATATTAATGAACTGATCTTAGCGTTGAGTGGTGGAAAATTCTTTTCAAAGTTAACTTGAAAAATGGCTACCACCAGATTATGCTACATGTAGATTCAAAACCCCTTACAGCCTTCATCACCATGGAAGGTATCTACCAATGCACCAGGATGCCTTTTGTACTTTGCTCTGCGGCGAGCATCTTCCAAAGGATGATGAATGTACTTTTTAAAGGGATGAGGAATATTGTTTTCTTTCAAGATGACATTTCGATATTTGGTAACATAGTTGTCCAACACAATTATACACTCCGTGAGGCTTTGTCCAGAATTAAAGATTCTGGACTAACTCTCAGGCGTGATAAATGTAAGTTTTTAGTAGACAAAGTGGATTATTTGGGGTACGAAATTTCAGATTTGGGTGTGAAACCTAAACAGAATTTGTTAGATACCATTAGGTTAGCTCCTGTTCCTTCAGATAAGGACAAACTAAGGTCATTCTTAGGTTTAGTAGAATACTATTCCAAGTTTGTCAAAGATTTTTCGTCTAAGACAGCTGATTTAAGATCTTTATTGAAGAAAGGTACTAGCTTTTTATGGAGTGTTTTACAACAGACCTGCTTTGAAAATATAAAGAAGGATATTTGTGAGGCAGGAAATCTCACACCATTTGACACTAAATGTCAGACGGTACTCACTGTTGATGCGAGTGCCACAGGTCTAGGTGCTGTCTTAGCACAAATTCATAAAGGTCAAGAAAAAACCGTGGTGTTTGCATCAAGAACTTTAACTTGTTCAGAAAAAATTATTCTGTTATAGAACGTGAGACCTTAGCTGCCGCTTGGGCTTGTGAATACTTTAGAACTTATTTGTGGGGATCTAAGTTCACATTAAAGTCAGATCACAAGCCTCTTGTTAGGGTATTGTTACCAGGTGGTGATGCCAAATGTTCAGCTAGGTTGGCTAGATTAGCTTCTCGTATTCAGGAGTACTATTATAACATAGAGTACATTCAGGGGTGGAAAAACATACAAGCAGATTGTTTGTCGAGACTGTCACTTGATTGGAAGACAGTTGATGAAGTAGCTGTTCTAAAGAAACAAATCGAAGGAGCAGTTGCTTTTGTACAGGTTGTTTTAGGCATATGTGAACCCCAGGCCTTGACCAAGAGTGAGTGGACTAATGCTATGTCTACAGACAGTTCTATAATAGAACTTAAAAAACTTATACAAATGGGGTGTAAGAGAGAGAGCACCGTTTCACTCACCAATAGGCCATTTGTTAAGATGTTAGATGAGCTGTCAGTCTGTGAAGATACTGTGATCATGAGGGGTGATTTGTTTATTCCTCAAGAAACAGTTTGATCATGCTAGCCCATGAAGGACATTTGGGTCAAACTAGAACAAAACAAAGACTGAGAGCGAATTGGTGGTGGCCGGGTATGAATTCAGATGTAAATGTTTGGATTACTAAGTGTGAAGCTTGTAAAGAGAGTGATAAACGTCTGAAAGTTGGTGTTCAGGCTTCCTCAGGACATATCTCAGATCCAGGTCAGCCATGGCACACCATATGTTTGGATTTCATTGGGCCGATGAATAGCTTGAAAGAGTTTACGTTTTGGTATTGTAGTTGTGGATGTGCACACGAGATGGTTGATTGTTAAATTCACTAGAGATATCACAACTTCCACTCCATGAGGTACATTTGGAGAGAGGAAAGCATACCTTTGGTTCTCTTTACAGACAATGGCACACAACTGACATCTGATGAAATGCAGAAATTTCTCTCCACTTGTGGAATTAGGCATAGTCTTACCTCTTTATATAACCCACAGGGTAATGGCATTGTTGAGAGAGCTAACCGATTAATTAAGGGTGCTATACAGATGGCAATCTCCAATGGGCAAGATGTAGAGTCAATGGTGTCAGAGATGCTGTGGGCTTATCGCTCAAGTGTGCATGGTGTCACGGGTAAGTCACCATTTGAAATGATGCGTGGGAGACAACCAAACACAAAGCTTGTACCTACTTGGATGAGAGACATTGTCACAAAAAAACGTATTCCTCTTGATTCGCCTTCTGTTTCTTCTCAACAATGTGTGAACTACAGGAAGAGTCTTGATAAGAAAATTTGTCCTGGAGATTGGGTCAAAATACGTTCTGGCAGACCTGGTTCCTCTACAAAATTCCTTGGTCCTTATAAAGTCAAGGTTACCTTACCGTATTGTGTGATATTGAATAATGGTGAGAAATGGAATTATAGAAGGGTGGCATTGCATCAGAAAGGTAATGATGATGTAAGTGTTAATGTCAAACCTAAACATCAGGATATTCCTGTAAGTAACACTTTCTTGTCCATGTCTGATGATGACTTTATGCACAATCCTCAGAGGATTAATGTTCCTCAAAATGTGGTACAGGGGGGAGGTGATGCCCCTGCTGCTCTTCCTTCCGGTTCTCCTTTTGTACGTCAGGTAAGGGCGTACAGAAATTGTCATCCTCCAGGTTATCTGAAAGATTACATTTGCGAATAAGATGTGTATTTCTTCTATTTTTCCTTTTAGTTCTGTTAGCAATATTTTATTGGCTAGCTTGTAACAATGAGTCATATTTTCTTATCTTTATTTCCTGTTTTTTTCCTTTTATTTATTTATATAAGAGAAGAGGCTATGTTGTGATCTTCTATGTTAATTGTAGAGCGTGGAGCGCTGTGTTGGTGTATTCCACATTCCAGTTGTGTGTGTATGTTCTGGACCCTGGCAGTTGCTGTCTGACTGGCCAGGGGAGAGCCACACTTTCTTTGCTCAAGATATTTTAACAAGAATAAACCTTTTTTTCTTCCACTTCTACTTTGTCATGTTACTGGATTTATTCACAACACAAAGCTAAAGTGGTGTATGATATAAGTCAGAACCCAGAGCTGAAAAGCATCCCGATTATTTAATCACCCATCTACAATTTAGTATCATGCATGCCCCTCCTCACCCCAAATAATTTGAACAGGCTTTCAACAGCTATGTAGGGGTAATGGAGTCAAGGGGAAGGCTTACATAACATAACCACACCTGCCTCAACCCTATGTACGGTGTTACACTTGATTTCCTGCTACTCACCCCCACCACTCTCTGTAACATCTCTCCCCTCCACCAGCTAAATATCTGAAAAGAATATTGAGCACCCTCCCATCCTTCCATATCCTACCACACTCCCTCACCTTCCCAAATATTAAAATTAATCCTCCTTTCGCCAACCTCTCTTTAATCACTTGCCCAAATAGCAAAAATACATGGCCTCCGGCCATTTCCCCACTCCATCTTCTGCAACATCGTCCTTCTCCCTATCCAGAGTTGGATTGTCTCTGCTCCATCAGAGCAAAAAGCCAGCAACACACTGTAAGACACGCCAAGAGCTAAGTTAAGACAGCCTGGAATTCACCGGTGACGTCACAACAGTCTGAAAAACACTTTTGTTTTTCAAGTGCTGTGAATAACTGGTGGAGAATCCAGAATTCATGCAACTGGCTCTGAGTTCCATCCATGAATAACAGCGAGAATCATAGATGGGTAACATGGATTTTTTCAGCAAGGAGTTCTGAGTGATTTCAGACAATGAGAGCAGAGCTCTCCTGCTGCTTTGTGATTTTATCTCACAACCCCAAGGTGAAAAACATCCTCTGTGTTCACTGTTGCTAGTCTACATTTCATCTAATGTATGCCACCCAAATTATCTGCCCCTACTTTTGAAAGCTGCAAGGAAGTAGAGGAGTAATGAGAAGCCCTACAGAACGTGGCCTCACCAGCATCGGCCCCTGCTCTGTGGAGCACCTGGTGTCTTGACACCCAAACTCACCACCCTCTGGCCATCCCTCCTGACCTCATCCAAACTGCAAAAAGGATGCAGGACATGATACCATTCTAACCCACCACCCTCAGCATTAACTCTTCTCTCCCTCTCCCAAATATATATAAAAAAATACCTGGCCTCCTGCCACACACTTCAACTCTCTCTACTTATACGCCCTTTGCAATAAAAAAAAAATATCTGGTCTACTGCCACCCATCCCCATCTCCATCTATGCCTTCCCTGCCTCCCCAAAGTAATGCTCTTCACTCTTACGCTGAGGGTGGAGAGCAGCCTTTGTGATGGCATCTGTGAGATCTGCTCATTAGTGCTGCATGTAGTTCCTTGGGTACATGGTTAAACAGAGGAAATGTGACTTTTGGCGCTGGTAGCTCTGGTCGTCTCCAGTTTGGAGCACCCACGAAAGAGGCAGTCCCGCACTCTCCAGTCACTCTTGGATCTGTGGAGACCTGAGAAAGTCAGAAGATGGTGGTTGAGCTTTCTAGCTGCCTCACTTGGGTCTCTGGAGGAAGCAAAAAACAGGGGAAGCAAGACCTGCCCCATATGACAGCAACAGTGAGAAACAGCCTTTGTAGCCGATGTTTCCACTGTTGATACGTCATAGTAATTAATAACGATTTCAAAACAAGTTAATCAAGCAAATAGCTCTACCCATGAGGCAGCACACATTAGCGCCTACGGTACCGGAGGGACCCGACTACTACTTTGTCTCCTGGCCGTCCAGATGTGATAATCCCATGAGAGGGAATCAGTTCAAGTACGGGAGAGGGTGGGGGGAGGCGGGAGGGAGATGGGTTGTTGGATAATTGCTATGTTCTCTCCTCATAATGCTGATACGAAAGACGTATGGGACTAAATTTATGTCTCTCGTGGCTGTAATCCTGGAATGTCATCATGGCGTGCAGGGGAGGTAAATATGAGGGCGTAACCAGAAAAAACGGCTGTTGTAATAATGGACATGATGTAAATGTATATGTAGATAAAACGGCTGTGAATAAAGTTCTTTAAAAAAAAGCAAATAGCTCTAAATGTTAGTCCGGCATAAAATACATAATTATAGAAGGGTAGCTGTCAATAACAAGATTGTTTCCACATAGGCATCAAAAGCGACAGCAAATAGACTGTGAGGCATTTGCAGCTAGCGTTATGGTGGGGTGCGATGGTGTACAACTCACCATAATATGGAGCGGGAGCACGACTGGTACGGCACTTCTGTGCCAGGATCCTGGTTGCCCAGTGCCCACAAGCAGGAAATGGAAGGACTTCCCTTCCTTCTCAGCAGAATGTCATCCAACCAATCCTGGAGCTATTCTCATCCGCATTAGAGTAGCTCCAGGACCGGTTGGAGCAGGCTTTCCCAGCACTCATTTTGAAGCTGGAGGCCTGTGCCAGTAATCTCCAAGCTATTTCACAGACTTTGGATTGCTGGGTCTACAGTACGCATGTCAGCCTGGTAGTCGCAAGACGGCCAATCAATCTGACATGCGCACTGTAGCCCAGTGCAATCATCATGCGTCTTCAGGATTCAGCCCTGCCCCCACCCTCGCGCTGTACACAGCAATAGAAGGTGCGGTGGCAAATAAATAAAATGGCATTCACATGCCATTTTAATTATTTGTGTTTGTTTGCTGTGCTCGCAGCAGGCAGGGCAACGCTCCTTCGCTCTTGAGGAGGAGCCACCCCTGCTACGATTGCTGAGTTGGAGTGGTCTATGATGTCACTCAGTAGCCTATGGTGGAAAAGCTGACATTTATAGACACCCAAGCAGGGTCCTAAATGCACCCATCATTTGGCCAAATGTTTCTAAAACTAAACTTGGTGTTCTGCCAATCTCCTTGTGGTTTAGATCTCCCTCTCCCCAAATAAAATAAAAAAATGCCTGGCATACTGCTACCCCCCTGACTGATCTCGGTTAATTCTAACCCACAACCACAAATTAAAAAATACATATCTGGCATCCAGCCTCCCCTCCCACTCGCTGGAGCTTGCCTCACAACAAGAGTCCCCTGCTAAGCTAACTGTTGCTCTGTCTATGTTGTTGTCAACACAGAGAATACCTGTCAACTGGTGAACTATACAGAGAACCACCTGTTATTCTGCCCTAGTTGCGTCTAAATAAATGTGCATCTCTTCCGCTACACTTTTTAAGAAAGAAGTGAAAGCTATTTTTATGGCCAAATACACCTGACCTATGAGCATAGATCTAGAAAGACTCTACACTGACCTGTATTATTATGTTCGATCTCTATGACTATGTATTTCACCTGTATTATTGATGCTACTGACTATCTATGCACACTTTTAACTGTTATATTTATATTATTGATTTGCTGTACTAATTTGCTCCCTCACGTACCTACCCTTCCCACTTATTATGTTTAAATTCACTCTCTTGTTGGTATTCCCGGCTTTGTAAAGCGCTCTGATATCTGCAAAGATCTTGTTCGCGCTATATAAAACTTTCAAAATAAAATAAATAAATAATGGAGATGGCTGACGATCAATCACCATTCCACCACTTTCTTTTGACATTATAACAGTGAAAAATAATTTTGTTTTTTTTACTGCTGTCTCATAAGAGCAATCAATACCAAGTGGACTAATGTATAAATCAATGTTGCAGTTGCAAAGCTTGCAATTCACAAAATCACAAGGTTTTTGAGTGAAAAATGGCTTTTTGTGATGTAATAAACCCAATTTTAGATTTGGTAACAGGTTACTGAATCAAAAAATGGGTTTAGACATACATATAAGTAATCACTATTTGAAAAGGACATATTTTAGGGCATCCCTTCGGAACAGCGATTCATTAAGGTATGTTTTCAACCGAAATCCAGTTGCAAAGCATTGAAATTTTACAAACAATTGAAAGGAGGTGGAGTACTGACTCAATCAGGCAGCCATCCATGTGATGGCATCATATCCTAGTGAGTTGCAATTTGCAAGCCACCTAATAAATATTGATGAGATATGTTGGATTGCGACCAACTGCTATTCAGAATTTTGTGAACCTACCTTTTGGGGGAAAAATTTACAACCACTTTTAGCGAATGGGAATTTCATACATTAGGCCCCAAATTCCTAATCTGGACTATATGCTAAACCCATATACGACAAAGGAGTTACGTTGTACACTATTGCATTCTGTGAATCCTTCTAATGAAGACCTCCAAAACTAGACTCACCATTCACACTTTCTTTACCTACAGCCCATTTCAAATGAGAGGGTGGATTACCAATGACAGAAATGGAATCTTCGATTGTCTAAATCACATCAATAATAAAGTAAGAAATGTGGGCCGAAAATAAAAATAATGGCTTTAGAGTGGTAAACTATTGGCCCATGTTCTGATCAGAATTTGCTGTTTTCACTGCTGTGTCAAAACACAGCACACAGGACATGCAACTTATTGTGCACTAAATTCAGGCCTACGATAAACTAAGAAAAGAAAATCCAAAGTAAAAAATAGAAAAAGAAGCTTAAAAAATCTCCCAGCCAGTTGTGTTCTTGGCTAAGATCTGCTGCTGCTATTTTTACCTTCTACGCTGTCCACAAACCTCCCTGTAGAGCAGAAGGCTTCATGAGCACTGGCTACTGTGCACGTGTGGGCTGTAACTTTAATATATAATTAACCTTCCCTTTCAGAGTGGTTAGGGGAGGCTGGCAAGGCATGTGGCCACTAAATATCAGCTGAGCTGTCGACAATTTCGTAAATTATATACACACCTAAAATATGATCTGCATGTGGGGGTTTCTGTTCAGCATCATGCGGTGGGAGCTCTTCGGAGGGAAACTAATTTGTTACCAGCCAGCAGTTTAGTGTACTATGAATGGTACTACTGCTCCTTGGAAAAACTCATTTTAACAGGAATATTTCTTCCTCGTGTTTCCACAATCTAAAAATCCATGTGTAATAATAAACAACGTTTTATATTTGTGTGTACCCTTCCATTCTTAGTCTGTGAATATCCCTGCAGGAGGGTATAGGAGGATGTGCATATTACTTTGAGGGTGCCTTTATTTTATTTAAAACTCACTCAAGTACTTCCAATATACAGAACTTAAAAGGATAAAAAGTCTTAAAAATGTGCGTAGCCTATCGCAAATATTAACAGTGTCAGCTATATACCATTAACGTATGTGTCAGATACCATGCACACATTAGGGTCCTTAATAATGGAGAAGGAAACTCTCTCTGGATTCGACAAATCCAGGACAGGTAAATAAAATATTTATTATGTTTTTCTAAGGACGGGTAAATAATTTACAGGGGTTATCACTACTGGAATGCCCCCTCCACTTGAAGTTCATGTTACACCTCCTAAAATCTGTCTCTAAGGGTCTGATTTAGAGTTTGGTGGACAGGGTAATCCATCGCAAATATTCAATCACAAATGTGGAGGTGCACCCTGCCCGCCAAACCCAAGGTCCGCCCACCTCATTCAGAGATAGGCAGACTTTAAGCATTCCGTTGACGGAGAAGTCATTGACTGAGTCGACAGAATACTTCCTCTGATTGCCCGATCGACTAGAGGCTATTAGAGAAAGGGTATACCACCATCCGCCCTATTTAATGTCTTTTTTGTCCTGCGGGTCACGGCTAGGAAAAAAACTTGGTGGTGAAGGACAAAAAAAAACCTAATTTAACCCCTGTACCCAGGAAGAAACCTTCCAGGGACCAGTGAGTGGGGGTGGATGGTACATTCGTTGTTTTTTCCTTTTTTTATACTCTGACTTATGTAGTTTGTTTTTGAAAAATGAAAAACTTGAGAAAAGTTTAACAGACGACTGATGGTACTGTCTGGGGGGCGTGGCTACGTGCTGAACATGGCGGTCGTCTGTTAGATGAGCTCCGGACCTGGACCCCCGTTATCCTGAAATAATCCTGCCAAAACCACACATTTAAGTCTGTACCCGACTCCCAGGCCACTAGTGAGGTAGCGGGACCCGGCAATACCGCTGAAGATACGGCACTTTGCCGAGATACGGAGCTCAGGGGTGCGGACCTGGCGCAGCAACTCTAAGGGAGCGCCATCTTACTTCTGAGGCGAAGTGCGTAGGAGATTGCTGGTCCCTGCTGTGCAGCTGTGGTGAAAAGGTGTAGCTGCGGTATATATGTGGACTGGCGCTTGAATCCGGTGACGTGGCGGCGGAGTATACTTCGGCCCGCAAGTGTGGCTGGTAATGAGGAGCGAGCCTACACGACGGTTGGTGAAATAGGTGAGACCGGGGCGGAAGTGGGGCATTCCTATCCCGCCTTCTCCTTCAACTGCGGCATGCCATAGACCCGAGACACGGATGCATATATGTGGGTGCTGTCTGCTGCCTGCTCTTTGCTTGGAGCTTGCGGAAGGGCAGCTGCAAAGCACCTTTAAATCCGATGCTACTGCCCGGCCCCTGACTACTTTACCAACACCAGCGCCCTCCTGACGTCCGAGGCGGCGGCTGGGCCTTGGACTGCGGTGCGCCTGCACCCCACCGCTATGATTGATCCCCTGGCTGGGGCGACGGGACACCACCATACACCCATGACTGGCCTGGGGTCGGGAAGACGTTAGCTGTTGCCAAGACGGACCCCCGACGCTGGAATAAACCTGGCACTCCTGCGACACAGTCCCTGAATACGACGTGATCACTGCAGGGTGCATTGGAGGTGAGGGAACTTCACAGGACTCCATGGGCAACACGGACTCCAAGTGCATGGGGCTGGGGCTAGAGTGGTGGTTCTGCTGACTAGCCCTGAACTGCCTAAGGTGTGGAACCTGGACTAAGAGAATATACAGGGCCCAGGTTTGCTCCTTTGCCATCCCACCCGGATCTGTGGCGGCTGCTCAGCAACGGTCCTAATTGGTATATGATGCTGGCCCCAGGGAACTTCTAAATGATTATAGATAGGACACGTAGCACCATTTCCGAGCTGAGGCACAGTGTTGTTGCCGATTACATGATCCGTCCGAGGCCATTCCCCAGTGATTAAAGTAGAACGGACAATAAAGGGTACCCGTTGATCACGCTGTAGCTGGGATTGAGATCTTTAAGGCACCAGAACTGTGTACGCTTTGGAAGACACTGATCTCCTTACCTATCATTTCCCCAACTGCGGACAATGGGGCGCAACAGGGATGACGCAGCAGAACCATGGTGGCACAGACCTCATGCCGGACATAACAGACCATATGGACAGCACACTTGCCTCTAGCTGCGTCCCACCTACTGCAGTCACTGCGCCAGTGGATAAACTCAACCTTATCCTACAAGAAGTGCATGATTCCAGGAAAGCGATAGAGCTCCATATTGGAACCCTTACTACTGGCCTCAAAATGCTCCGGGCGGACCATGCTAAGACATCGGACAGGGTGAAAAAACATATGACGACACTGGCTGTAGTGGTGCTGAAGCAGAAACAGATAGAAATTGATGTGAAACAACTGCAGACGCAAGTGGCCACTTTGCTTGATCGCGTAGAAGATGCAGAAGGTAGGGCATGAAGGAATAACATCCGCGTGATTGGTATGCCAGAGAAAAGTGAAGGGACCGACACACCACGCTATATGGAACAATGGCTTCGAGATCACATCACAGCGGAGGGCCTCTCAGAGCAATACTGTATTGAGCGTCCGCACAGGATACCAATGGGATGTCCGAGGCTTGGGGCCCCGCCACTGCCACTTATTATCAAACTGTTGAACTTTCGGGATAGAGACATTCTGCTACAGAAAGCCAGGGACCTGGCCCCAATAAACTTCGAGAAAGCGCAAATCTCATTGTACCCGGATTACACGATGCTGGTAGATCGTCAACAGTCCTCCTTTATGGCAGTAAAACGAAGACTTAGGGATTTGGACCTGAAATTGCCCTACTCTTTCCTGCACGTCTAAAAATAATGTACGAGCAGAAAACGTATTTCTTTGAAAGTCCTGGAGACGTTGAGGACCGGATAGAGGTAATGGAACACGCCAATGCTGCAGAGACTTCCAAACAGACCAAGGACAGGAACCAGTCTTCTATCGGCACTGCTGCGGGCCGTGGGGGTGGACGGCCGCACCGTACTTCGGCGCGGAAATTTGCTACTTCACAGCAGATACAGCAAAACAAATCCCAAGCGATCATCGCTACGCCCACCTTCATGAACACCCCGCGGCTGGACACTAAATTCTCCTCGGAAGATGACATGCCACGCGAATTCGACTCTGAAGGCAGTCTGGACCTATTCCCTTCCGCCACCCTGCAACTGATTAACGATCTGTTTGGCTAACTGGACTCGTGGAAGTATCTTTTTTCCTCCTTGTAATTGTAATGCATACCACTGTTTGTTTCACTGATGGCATTAGCAAATACATATATTAAACATAATAGTATCTTCAGAGTCATAAAGGTAACTTGAATCATCCCCATGCGAAGCGCTAGCATGGTCCCCCGCAAGGCGAAGGCTCCTTTTATGATTATTATGTTTTTATTGGTTAAGTTATATTTTGTGGTCCGGTATAGTTCAGTGACCGGACCGAGTATTGGGAATGTTGGGAGGTGGGACTGTTTCCAATTGTCTACTGTTACTGATTTGATAGACAGCCTGTGTGCTTAGTTATTTCATATGGTACATATTGCGATGCATGTGTTGGGAAAATACACAGTCATAACTTGGAATATACGGGGTATGGGCACAATTCAAAAACGCCACAGGATACATGCACACCTGAAACGTAGGCACATAAGGCACAGATAGTGTATTTACAGGAATCGCACATGGTGGAAAGTGAAGTTGTAAAACTCCGGAAGAAATGGAGGGACAAGTCTTTTCCACCCTGTACTCTGGCCACAATCTGGATACGACATGGAGTGCCTTTTGTAGCGCAAGAACAGAGAATTGATAAACTAACTCCTCTAATCAGGTTAAGTATTGGGATGTAGTGAGTGGGGCACTGGCATGTTGGGAAGCACATCCGTGGATATTAGGGGGAGACTACAACGCAGTGATGGATGTCTCCCTGGACAGATCTCACCCACCCTTGCATGGCGCTGGTGTATTCAAACAGGCTGAAGCATTAGGAAGATGGGCTGAAGGATGGGGGCTGGGTGATGTATGGCGATTAAGACATCCAGCACATAGGGAGTACTCTTGCTACTCTGCAGTACACAATCTCCACACTAGAATAGACAGAGTATTCTGTTCTGAAAGGATAGCCATGCAGGTACTCCAGTGCACATATCTGTCCAAAACTTTCTCAGATCACAATCCACTAGAGATAGTTATCACATGGGGCTGAGTGCACATCTCGGTCCCAACATGGCGCCTCTGGACATAGCTACTTGAGGACTAAGTATTTCGTAATGCCCTCTCTGACACTATCGCATGTTACTTTACAGAAAACAATAATACAGCAACAAGTAGTTTGGTGGAATGGGATGCCTTTAAGGCAGTAATAAGGGGGAAAGCCATTGGTATGACAGTGGGAGCATGACAGGAACTACATAAGTCTCTATTGGATGTGGAAGTGAGAATGGATAGGTTGGAGCAAGAAGCGGTAAATAATATAGAACAAAAGGGCCCATTGCAGGAGGCACGAATCCGACACGCTGAGTTGTTAGAGTCGCTAAGGGTTATAGACTTCACGGCTTATACACAACGTGCGCATACTGAGGCAGACAAGGCGTGTGCACTACTTGCTCATATAATTCGCGACACTGCCCCAACAGTGGTTATACCCCAGATTGTCAAAAGGAACGGGGACATAATGACCAGCCAGGGCGATATTAATTCTGCATTTAGGGGCTACTACGCCACATTATACTGGGAGTTTGACTCTGACACTAGGGAACAAACGGAAGCTTTCACGTCCACTTTAACATTTCCAGAAATACTGCCATTGGCTCAGAAAGACCTTAAGGGACACATCACACCACATGAGATTAGGGTTGATATAAAAGGGCTACCGGGTAACAAAACCCCTGGCATGGATGGACTCCCCATCGAATTTTATGACACGTATGCCGATGCTCTAGTGCCCCAACTAGAGGGGCTATTCAAAACAGTATGGAAGAAGGGCTCCCTACCCATCACAACAGCCCAAGCTCTTGTCATATCACTGCCAAAGCCGGGAAGAGACTATACTGACATGGCTAATTATCGCCCGCTAACGTGGTTACCCACTGAATATAAAATATTAAGTAAAGTGTTGGCTAATAGATTACTTCCGCATTTATCGAAATTGGTTCATATAGATCAAACCGGGTTTCTACCGGCATGCAGCACCTCACTCAACATTAGGAAACTACACTACCTGATGACAGAGGCTCCAAAACACTACCCACATGCGAGCTGTGTCTCGCTAGACCTCCGGGAAGCATTCGACTCCATTATTTGGGAATATATGTTTCAGGCACTATCAAAATTTGGGCTACCGGAAAGGGTACATAACATGGCTTCGATTGTTATATAACGCCCCAACGGCATGCACTAGAACGGGGGGACATATTTCGGACGAATACACCATACATAAAGGGACCAGACAGGGATGCTCCTTGTCGCCCCTCATTTTTATTCTGGCACTGGAACCGTTAGCCATAAAACTGAGACAGGACTTTCTAGACTGGGGGATACGGATAGGGAACACGGCCCACTTATTCTCGGCCTATGCTGACGACATTCTTATGTACATATACGATTTCCGCATGCCTCTAACCCCATGGTTTGAGACATACCTACACTTTGAACTCTTATCGGGCCTGGCTTTAAACACTACCAAAACGCATGCCTTTTTCTTCACTGAGATCAGGGGGACGTTACTGATGTAGAAGTCGGGGTACCAGAATTCAAGTCACGCCGTCCACGTTCAGGTATTTGGGCATCCAAATATACAGGACACATGAGGATATGTTAGAAGGCAATTTAAATAGAGCAATCAGAGCTTTACGGTCTAGTGTCACTTTTTGGACTCCGCAACCACTATCTATCATGGGAAGGGCAGCGATTGCAAAAATGGTTGTCTTACCAAGACTACTATATTATTTTACAGATTTCCCATTGCTGGTGTCACAGGCCACTTTTAAATTACTGAACACTCTGGTCACAGACCTTATTTGGGGAAAGGGCAGGAGACGTATCAGTCTGAAAAAATTACAAGTGGGCACCCGGACAGGGGGTCTGGGAATGCCGGATTTCCGAGCCTACTATTACGCCTGTCAATTACAATGGTTATCATACTGGACGGCGGGACGTAATTTGCAGGAAATAGACTACACAGACACGGACATTGACAACGGAGCGTTGCATGCCTTGCTGCTGCTGGGTAATAGAACCCTGAATGACCTCCCCCCCTGATTACAGATAGCATTGAGATGCTGGAAAGCGGCACCACAGTACACAAACACACCTGCGTACGCAGGCAACATACCGCTATTAGGTATCTCATTGGCAAGCGACAGGCTCACTAAACGCAAACTAGCACCCTGGCTGGAGGTGGGTATTAGCACAGTGGCAAACTTAATGGGAGAGGAGACGCTGCTTGACCATGATACCTTTATAAATGAAACGGGTGCCTCGGCACAACTATATTTAACACATGCAGCACTGATTCGGTACATAAAAACACATTGGGCCCCACAGAGGAGGGCACCTCCCGATAACAAATTGGTCAAAATGGTACATTACATGGGAAGAGGGCGCCACTTGATTAGATGGCTATATGCTGGTATTAGCTCCCACACACGAGCATCCTTAGACGCGCTGAAGGCTATTTGGGGGTAGACCTAGGCAGAAACCTGACAGACAAAGAATGGTCAGCAGTACTTGAGCACCCTAGGAAAGTCTCAAGGAACGCCAAGTTTAAATTTATCAAAAACGATGGTCCTACATCGCGCGTACCTAACGAATAGGCTGGATAAGATGTTTCCCCAGACACAACACTCATGCCCGAGGTGTAAGTCAGAAGGGGCAGATTTACTGCACATGTTATGGGAATGCCCGAAGATAAGGGGATACTGGGATGCGATTAGAAGAATAACCGGGACGGCCGCACACCATGTCATAAATAACACAGTAGAAGAATGCATTTAAGGTCTCCACGTTCATTTAACACAAGGTACAATATCGGTTCATAGACCTTGCTTTAATACTGGCTATCAGAACCGTCACTATGAGATGGAAATCAGGTAAACCCCCTGATCTGCATGCTTGGTATACAGAAATGTTGCGATGGAGTGGCGCAGAGGGCGCTGCGGCGCGCAGGGCAGAGATTAGAAGACTACGTAAAACGCCAATTTCACTTGAATGGGAAGTTATGTTGTTAGAGATGAGGTCACAAAACACAGATCCAGAAGATTAAAACTTTGTACACTTCGCAGGGTAGGATGCCCATACCACAATCACGTTGTATATCATGTGGAATTGTGTACCTCTGTATGCATTGTTCATGTTCATGTGCTGACAGGAAAGGCTAATGTATATATGTAATAGACAGATTGAGACTGAGTTTCGGAGGGTGGAGGGTAGTTGGGGAAGATTTTTATGACTACTAAGATTGTGTATATGTATATCACCGGAAAACACGGTAGATCCGTGAAATGCCGCAGAGCAAAATGTAAAGCCCATGATTGGAAATACTGATATTATTATTCCTTAGAGATGTGCATATTGTACTCTGTAATATTCCGAGATATAATATATGAGCGGATTGTTTGCAAATAGATATATGTCATATCTTGCAAAAACTCAATAAAATATGTTTTAAAAAAAATAAAATAATGACTGATGGTACTGTCCGTCAAGCTTTTCCTACATTAAGTTAAGTGTAACATAAAAGTGTATTTGTCGAGGTAAAGCAGTATTGCACAGAGGAAGAAAGCGCAGAAAGACAGTACAATGATTTTAGTCATGTGCAAAGCTACACATCTGCAGAGTTGTATTAAATTAGAGCTTCAGCTCCAAACAGGATTCTTTTTGAATGGCTTTTTAGATCTATCTGTGAAACAACATGTTGCTCCATTTTGCAAAATGCATAGAACTCATTTCCACCTGTTGTTAGCTCCTGTATAAAAGACCGTGCGTGGTATTAGGTGCAGCTAGACAAAATACACACACAAAGATTTGTGCATCTTTCTCTTTGTGTTGGTCTTTGAAATTCTTCCGGTTTCGCTTTGCCTACCTTGTCTCCATGATCTCTCAAATTGTATTCTATTATATTTGTATTTATATAGCGCTTCCACCAACTGACAAGTTGATGCTATGCATTAGTGGACTGGAAGCAGTCAGAGCCGTTTTAAGGCATGGGAAAGATGGGCCACATGGCCCAAAGGTGCCACCTTTCAAGGGGCTCTCTGGGAAAGTGGTCTGTGTCACCTATGAGTATTAATTTATCACAACTCCTCTCCCTCTCTCTACCTGCCTGTACCTCTCACTTGTTCTCTCTCTATCCAGTATCTTCCTAAGGATTTTTGGGACGCCGTGTTACACATATTTGATCTATTTTGGGGTCATACCATTTCTGAAAAACTAAGCATACTTGAATATTATTTGGCATCATACAGAAAATGTGTAATAATATTCAAAGTTGCTCCGAACAGGGGGTCCCAAAATATGCTGTTCCCGGGACAAAAAATACCTTAACATGACAGTGGGTAGCACAGTATACAGCATGGTGAGGATCGTAGTTGGAAGAGTGTTGGATTGCAGTATGGCTCCTTTGTGGGAAATGCGTTTGTGTTGTTTGTGAGTAAGAGTGGTGCTATGATTTTGTATTGGGTTGATTCACCGACACATGTGAGGATGAGAACAGGAGAGAGAGAAAGGACACATGCAGTTTACATTGATTCATTATTGTGCCTCATTGAGAGGGCCTTTATCGAATCCAGATGCAAGTGATAGAAGCAGTAGCCAAGGGCATGAAATGAATACAGATAGTCATGGCAAATAAACTATAATTATATATTACCCTGGTGAGACAGGTGATTGGCCCACAGGCACACATTGAATGCAGTCCGCCATTGTAGATAACCTGAGTCCATTCCAGGATGATCAATAAGGACTATACCCTGAAAATTAATTGAGAGGAACACTACCATAGTTATACTCTTTAGACGCTACCCAGGAGAAACCTAAAGGAATGCAGCGATTACAGGCAGCGAGTCTATGCTCCATACGGTCTACTGAGCTTGACAGGAGAACAACCCACAGACATGCCCTGGATTAAGGGTGGGTGTAAAATCCGTTTCGCGGGCGAATTTGCGGATTTTCCGCGATTTCGCGAATCTCGCGAAATCGCGGTAAAATCCGCGAATCAGCGGGGACGAATTTTCAGCAAAGCAAGGGTTAGAGCAGCAGGTGCAAAAGTTGAAACTAATTTCTTTGTAACCTTTTACAAAAGGGTTACAAACAAATTAACTTCAACTTAGACACCTGCTGCTAATTGCTTCCTGGCACCTTGTTGCCTACTTGCAACTATTCTCTGACCCTGCTCTGACCCTTGAAGCAGGGTCAGAGAATAGTTACAAGTAGGCAACGAGGCGCCTGTCCAAGGAACTAAACCTCATCAGGAAGCACTTACAGATATAAAAAACAGGAAGAAGGGAGAGGATGGCAAATACACCCATTTTGAGTTGTCAGGAGGGGTTAAACTAAAAGAGACCTTTACAGCACAATTTTCATATGCATTTTGCTAAAAATAAAAAGCTGTATGTTCTGTAGGGGCAACTCGGGAATCTGGCCCTTCAGAGATCCGGCCTCTCTTTCTTTCTCTAGTTCTCTCTCTCCCTCTCTCTTTCCCTCTCTTTCTCTCTATCTATCTATCTATCTATCTATCTATCTATCTCTCTCTCCCTCTCCCATAAACGACTGCATGGGTAACTTCGCTATGCAAGCGGCTCGCGAAGACGCAAAAAGCCCCGCGAACACGCAAAAAACCCCACGAACACGCAAAAAAACAAGAATCCGCAAATTCGCACAAATTCGCGAATTTTGCGGATCGCGAATTCGCAAATCCGCAAATCGCGAATTCGCAAAATACGCCCATACTTACCCTGGATACAGTTAGAGATTATGAAAGATATCAAGAGTTTCCTCCGGGGCATTGAAAATTAACTTACAGGCATACAGCCATAGGGAATGCGCTTTAGAAGCTTACCATGAGTGAAAGTGTGGAAATCTGCAGCCATGAATTATTTACAAAGAGCCAAGGACCCAAGGACACCGCCGTTCATGAAAGGCTACAAATTAGCTAAATTAACAACATAAACAAATGTGACAAGTCACTAATCAAGGAGACCATGGCATAAAGGCCAACTCTTACAAAAACCATTCACCCCTTAGGAATCTGTGCAGGAGCAATCAAGGGAAGACCAAGGAATGCAAAGGTGCCTAAGTAGAGTGCCACTGGAGAACATAAAGTAAACAGCCACTTTAGTAAAGATTCTCTAAGTTCCACATAGAGGTGGGGCAGCCACAACCCAGGGAAATTCACTGGAGTCTTAGTTGAGGTTCACTAGTGACCATCCATAAAAGGTCAATGTGCTAACCAAGGAATTCACAGGTACCACAGTAGAGGGTCAGTGTTTTGTCACACAAGGCGGTGGAGGTACATCCAAAAGACTATCACATACACCTCACTAGAGGATGAATAGGGTCCATCTGGAAGCAGTGAAGGTGTACCTCACTGGTATGGTGCTATTCGGGAAACCAATGGAAGGAATGTATTTGGACTAATGAGAAAGGGAGGGGCGGAGGACAAGTTTAAGGGAGGATGAGGACCAAACCGAGTAGGATTCCTGGTCTGAGGCCTATTCCAGGTCCTAATAGGACCAAATAGGGAAGGCGCAACAGGAATGCACCCTGGGAATGAAGCTTGCTCCAGAGATTGGTTAAATATTTTGGTGATGTGAGGGGATAGAACAGACGCTAGTCTGGCAAATGAAGGCAGGGGGCTAATGGAGATCCAGCTCGGACCTCAGTCATGGCTTTAGCCACTTCTTCATCTGAAAAAGGAGTTAAAGTGTCAAGATGAATTTGTGCAGAGGGATGAGGAGCCAAGTTTTCCCAGTCTGTAATGTCTTCTTTGGGGGGAAATGTCGAAGGATGCGTAAATTTTTGTTACCTTGTCGTTGAAAAAATTATTTTGTTTGAGATAAGCTGGTGGGTTTACAAAGTTCGCAGATCACTTTGTAGAGTTCCTTGGACGAACTGCCATTGTCTTCAATCCTTTTTGTATATTAGTTTGTTTTGGCGTTTAAGGTGTGATGATAATTTTTTTGTTCAGCTAAGAAGTTTTGTCAATCGGTGTCGTCCTTTGACAGTCTCCGGTTATGCTCCAAAATGCAGCATTTTCGTTTATCTATTTTTAGTATGGGAGTATACCATCTTTCGGTGTTGGAATTGGTGGCTGGTTTCTTATTAAGTTTGAGGGCGCATTTGGCAAGCGACTTCTCAATTTCTTGTTGTAAGTGAGTGGCGGAGGCTCTAGCAGAGTAGGAGTGAAGTTAGTCTGGGTCATGATGCGCGAAATGCATAGTGAAGGCTTTCTGAGTAATTAGGTTCATGTGTATTGTCCGTGATTGATGTGTAATTTCAATCTTAGATGGCTTAGTTGGTAACGTTTGGTAAAAGGAGATTAAAAAGTGATCTGTCCACTGAAGTGGTTTAATCTCATGAATGTTGGTGGATGTTATGTTCGAGAAAAGTAGGTCCAAGGTATGTCCAGCCACATGGGTTGGTTTCGATGTCCACTGAGTTAGTTGCATATAATTTTCCAAGTGTTTAAAACCTGGATTAGTGGTTTTTTCAAAGTGGAGATTAAAATCGCCCACAATTAAGAATTGATTCTGTTTTAAACAGAGAGGGAAAAGTTAAACAAGTCGGTTGGCACTTAATCCAGCATATTGGCCGTTGGGGTTGTAGATGACGGCTCCTCCCAATAATACTTGGGCATCCTTCAAAACTGAGAAAGCTAGTATCTCATGGGTGCCTACTTGGGAGATTGTGGAGGGAATGCAGGAGAGATGGTCTTTGAAGAGAATGGCTATGCCACCACCTCTCTTGCCTTTCCTATCCTGTTTTAATATTTTTTTTCGCCAGGTGGGAGGACATCTAGAGTGTCCAAATCTCTATTCTATGTTTGGGGAAAGATCTGGCGTTAAAGTAGATACACTTTAAGGACAGGTTTTTATGGTGTTGGTTTATATCTATCTCAGTAGTCTGGGTGTTAATATCTCGGCTCACCCATTTGCAGTCGAGACAGGAAAAAAGTCCTTCAACCACCGCTGGAGAAGCTTTGATATAGCAAATATTAGATTTTTGTTTCTCAGCCAGATTCAAAAGCTTATCTTGAGGGTATGTGAGAGGTGGTGGTCTTTCTGAGGTATGGGGGCAGCGTTTCTGGTCCTTGGTGCCGGTCGGGCACGGATGGGCGCAAATGGGCTTGCCTTAGGCACGCCAGCGGCGCGCCCGCTGCGCGTCTAGGCAGGCATCTGTTTTTATGATGCCGGTTTGTCAGCTAGACTGCTAACCACAGTGGTGCTTTTTGCCGGGAGTAGGACACTTCCGGTTTGCGTCATATTCCCTCCACACAAGAGGAACAATCCGTGGTGGACCGGGGAAGACATAGGCTGTGGGCAAAGTGCAACAAAATTAAAAATGAAGAAAATAATCAATTTTAAAGGAAGGTGCAAAAGACGATCTGATGCGTCAGGGAACCCTTTACCAGGCGTTCCGAGCAATGGGGGCAAAGTGCAGTGTGCAGGTAAGCGAGCTCTTGTGTAAATAAGCAGAGTTAAAAAACGAAGTAATCAATTTAAAAGCAAAAGTGTTTAAAAGCGTTTTTAGTGCGCAGGGAACCCTTTACCAGGCGTTCCGCTTACTATTGGGGAGAGCAACTGTTTTGAATCTGGATCCTAGTAGCCTCTAGCGCATCCGCTGCGTGTCGAGGCAGGCATCTGTTTTTATGATGCCGGTTTGTCAGCTAGACTGCTAACCGCAGTGGTGCTTCCTGCCGGGAGTAGGGCGCTTCCGGTTTGCGTCGTATTCCCTCCACACAAGCCGAACAATCCGTGGTGGACTGGGGAAGACGCAGTGGGGCCAAAGTGCAACAAAATTAAAAATGAAGAAAGTAATCAATTTTAAAGGAAGGTGCAAAAGACGATCTGATGCGGCAGAGTACACTTTACCAGGTGGTCCTAGCAATGGGGGCAA
Source organism: Lissotriton vulgaris (assembly GCF_964263255.1). NCBI lineage: Eukaryota > Metazoa > Chordata > Amphibia > Caudata > Salamandridae > Lissotriton > Lissotriton vulgaris. Next base: position 429,867,803 of record NC_141687.1, read on the forward strand.
AGAGCAGTGTGCAGGTAAGCGAGCTCTTGTGCAAATAAGCAGAGTTAAAAAACAAAGTAATCAATTTAAAAGCAAAGCTGTTTAACCACTTCACTGCGGCGGCCATTCCGCCGCAGTGCTAAGGGGGGAGGGCAGCCGAGCGGCGGGTGCATGCTGGTGACGGAACCGCTCCGTCACCAGCGTCGGTTGCACTGTGCTCATGACGGAGCGGTTCCGTCATGGCCCCGCCCGCTCAATAGAACGAGCCGTGCAGGTGCGAAATCAGCGCCGCGCAGGCGCGGCGGCCGGGCCATGACGGAATCGCTCCGTCATCAGCACAGCGCGACCGCGGCTGATGACGGAGCGGTTCCGTCATCAGCAGGGGAGGGGTTAAAAGCGTTTTTAGTGCGCAGGAAACCCAGGCGTTCCGCTTACTATTGGGGAGAGCAGCTCCTCAATAGTAAGCGGAACGCCTGCTTAGACTTATTGCGAGCGGTCTCCCATCATTAAATTCGTGAAGTGATCAGTCGTCATACTATTTCTGCCTAGAATTCTCTCAGTTATTACAGTTATCTACCCTTGGGACAAATATTGACAATGCACTATTTTAATTGTCTATCACCATGTTGGCACAAATAAATTCTTGTTCTTATGCTTTCCGATTGTCAATCAGTAACCAAATTTCAACAAACCCTAGTGAGTTATTCAGCAATGTTTTTTTTTGTACTCCCTAGCTTTAATCTCTAACCAGCTTAATTATATAATATTGTGATTTCATGTTCTCTAAGGCCAGTTCAAGAAGCACTCTCGATTCCTCCCACTTTCTGTGCAAGGCTCCTTCACCCAGGCGATTCTGGTTTCTCAGACCTACTCCTCCTCACAGTGGTCTCCCTAAAAATACAATGGGTCTGGTACTCTGCATGTTTGTTCTTATATTTCAGTTATTCTGTTCACATCTCCTCTTTTCTCTTACCTGACTTTTGTGCATACCAGTCTGATGTAGTTCTGAACTACTCGTGTTATTCTATGACAAAAACACACTTCTTTCCCTCTATGTTTGTAATTACCATTCTGGTGTAACATCACTGTTGACCCCTAAAATGACATCACCAATGACATCGCTGACATGTACAAGGATAATGTGTGATGTCAAATATCTGCTCAATAAGAGAGCACAAACAGTTGAAGACACAGTCTATACGTCTAAGAAACTGAACATAACCCAGGGCTAAACGCAGTCTTTAAAACTGTTCAACAATAATAGACAGCCCGGTACTGCAAATATGCATGCTCCGAGGTCGATATCTTAGCAAAGGGCTTGTTCCAAATGGCCACCCACCATGCCCTGTGGCTGCTGTAAGCAGTATACGGAGGGGCAAGGTCTGTAGTGCGTGAATCGGCTGCCCACGTGCATGTTCATTAGTCAAGGGTGTACCGTGTAAAGCAGGGGCGCAGACCATGCTCTGTGGGTTCTGCTTATAGGTAAAGATTGCAAGGCATGGCCAAAGCGTCATTACTTGCGGCCGGTAATTGCAGGGAATAGCACTGTGGAAAAGGGCAGGGAGCTTGACTGCAGGGCAGGTCCAGACAGCTCTTGGAGCAGCGGTGGGCCATATGTGTTGTTGAAACAACTCATGAAGTTCACAAAAAACATTGTTGAAGCAATATGATGGTCCTCTTCTGAAATCACATAGGCTGTAAAACACTTTATACATTCCTTGAAAATACTTCAGCTGAAGGGACGGCATGTACAAAGGAAACCCAGAAACAACTGAATTCGCCAGGTACGGTTAACTGGCATCATCAGTGCTTTAAAAGGGGAAATAAAGAACTTCGGTGCTTTATTCCGTGTGGCCTTCCGCTATATGCAGAAGATGAATAGAATGACTGCTAGCGATGCCCTGCGCCCCGACATACAGGGGGACATTCATGGCATGGTCTGCTGCCAAGTCCTGTATGGAACCTACACACGGCATTGCCTTTGGGCATACACTTGTAACATGGTATTTACAGTAGCCATACACTGGGTGGCTCAACACAATGGCAGAAGGCGCACGTGCAGCATGCAGTAAAGTCATCTTTGTTGAATGAAATGGATAAGGTATTTGCCTTTCTATGTGCACACTGCACACAGGCGTACAAGGTACAATGCCAAATGCCTGTAGTGCACGCATGAGCACAGGGTACGGAAAGTATGGCCTGTGCCACTATTCCATTGATGATATAATTTGGGATATCATGTATGACGTCTTGAGCAGTGGTACGGTTAAAATAGCCAGTGCATTTCAACAGTGCTTACTTTTAGCACAATCTCCAGCAATTCCCGAAGCTGAAATCTCAGAGACGTTGAAAGGATTTTTTTAAACAAGAACATCAACATGGGATCTTAGCAGAGATCAATAGCATCCATAAGCAAATTTGTCAAAGAGGCATATATGTGTAGTTATGATTAATACTCACTGGAAGTTTTTTGGTTGGTTAATATTGACTTTAGCACTAATTGGCGAATCTGCATGAAACTTGCCAAACATTACCGAAAGTGATTCAGTTGTGGAATGTCAAGATTAGTACAGATCGACCCTTAGAAGGAAATGTTAAAAGGGAGTGTGGGGTTCAAAAAGTTGCATTTCCTATTCAAGATCAATATTCTTACACATTTTTTGTCTCATCTACCAAAACTACTGCATGGACTGCTGTTCGCATATGTATAATGGCATCTCATTAGTATACTGTGAAATGTAGACCTGGGCTTGAAATTTCGCACCACTCGTGCAGTTTTTCCCACTGCGCGCACCGTGTAGAGTGCGGAGTACTGAAAAACTCCTCAGAGTGTAGCAGAGTTTTTTTCTTGCTTGCACTTGCCAACGTTAAGTAGGTGAGTTCGAGCGAAGAAAATCTTAACTCCAGACCACCTCCCGGCAAGATTACCAAAGCGGGTGGTCGAGGATGTTCGCTACCTCTCGCATTGAGAAAACTTCCATTGACGTTGAAAAAAGTGCCGCTCAAGTAGAATATCTATTCGAGTGGCAGAAAGAAGCAGTGCCCTCTTGCGCTGCACTTGGAGCCGTATGCGCGGGACAAACAACCGACCCTAAAAATCAGCACAAATGGTGCGACATAAGGAATGAATGAATGAAATGACTTTTATATAGCGCATGGCTAAGAGGGAGCATTCCAGCGCTGCAACCATAGCTAGAGTGGACAGACCTCCTAGGGGGAAGAGCCAGGTTTTTAGCTGTTTTCGGAAGGTAGAATGGTTGGGTTCTTTGCGAAGATACAGCGGTAGGGTATTCTAGAGTCTGGTAGCGTTGTATGAAAAAAGCCGTCCGCAACTTCTGGCCTTCTTAATCCTAGGGACCGCTGCTAGATGAAGTTCATCTGAGCGGTGTTTTCTGTTCGCTCTATAGGGGCGAATCATAGTTTTATTGATGGGAGGCCTGCTCCCTTCCAGAGCCTTATGGACAACGCAGAGGACCTTACAGTTGATTCTCTCCTGCACCGGGAGACAGTGAAGGGAGCGTAGCACGGATCTTGCTCAGCAGTGATTGGGGGTCTCTGTGAGCAGTCTTGCAGCACAATTTTGCACGATCTGCAGTTTTGTGACTACTGAGTTCGGGGTCCCGAAATAAAGGGCATTGCCGTAATGTAACCTTGAGAGGATTAGTGCCTGGATCAGCAGTTTTTTTCGCCTGAAAGGGTAAAAGGGGGAAAACTTTGAGGGACATTCTAAGCAAGCCATAACAAGAGGCGGCAGTCTTCCTCGCCTGTGATTTAAAAGTAAGATATTGGTCTAAGAAGATTCCTAGGCTTTTTATCTCTGTCTTTGGGACCGGCACTGGACCCATACAAGCTGGCCACAAAGTACTTGCTTTGAAGCTTAGAGGGTTACCTAGAATCATCATCTCAGTTTTTTCTGTGTTAAGTTTTAGGTGGGACAAACTCATCCACTTGGTGACTTCCTCCAAACAAGGGTGGAGGTCACTGGACATCTGGTCAGGTTGGTTTAGTGCTACAATCAGCAGTGTGTCATCGGCGTATGTTACTATCTGAATCCCTAAGTTGGAAACCAGATCTTCCAATGGGGCCATATGGACATTAAAAAGTATGGGGCTCAAGGATGAACCTTGCGGGACTCCATACTGTAAGGGGACGGGATTTGAGGTGTTGTCGTCTTCGACATAATGGACTACGCCACTTGTAAAACTCTGTGTAGCGTGGCAGAGTTCTGGGGAACTTCGCTAACTCTGCCCTGGCCTAGTGAAATGAGAATATCACATAATGCAAATCTGAGTGTTGACTCAGGTTTTGTGATGAGCCACTCCAGCACCAGGGCAAAGATTATAGGGGATAATAGGCATCTCTGTATGGTAACTCCTGAAATATTTAAAGTAGGCAAAATTAGGCCATTAATTCTAAGTATTGCTATTGTGTTTTTATAAAATAGCCCACTCCTGTCAACAAAGGAAAGCAGCATTCCCATGCAATGTAGTATATTGAATAGATTAGCCAATTCCAGGGAATCAAAGCTCTATGGTGTCTGAATACATTGCTAACTGCTCTATGTCAGAGTTATTATTTGCATCAGGGTAAAAAGTGTTTGTAGATTAGATGGACTGCCCGATTATGAATCCCGCTCAGTCCGACAGATCCAGGTTTAGTAGAAGTGGCACAAACCTGATCAGTTTAGGAAAACGTTTTTTGAGGCAATTGATTAAAAAAGTGTCCTATATGAGTCATTTTTATTGGGTGGTTTTCCTGGCTTAACTTGAGCAATAAGCAGCTCCTGTCTCATTAAGGGGGATAGAATTCTCTTAGAGGCTGGTACTTGGAATATAGCTATTGAATGAGGGGGTGCTAAATCGGCAAACTCTTTAAGCAATTTGTCTAGAAGACAATCAAGGCCAGAAAGCTTTCCCTGCAGGCAATTCCCCGTTTACCTCCCTGATCTTACCTGTGGGAAACTGCTGGCTCAGGAATTCTCAGTGCGAATCACCTAAGCCAGGGAAGTGTTGTGTAGGTATTCATTTATTTGCGATGGAGCGCTCTACACCTTAGAGGAGTATAGATCAAAGCAAAAGTTCACAAAACCTTCCAAAATGTCTTCAGCATATTAAAGATTCTTCCCACCATCACTAATGATACCGATAATGCCACTGGCTGCCAAGGACTGTCTGATTAAGTTGGAGTTTGATTTACTAGGGCGGTCTCTCTCCACATATCTACGGGCAGTAGCATGTTTACATAGAAAGCTAATCTCCCCGTTTTAGACCTCGTTAAATTCAGTAATTTTGGCCCGGATATTGGCAAATAATTATGAATCCCCAGCTTGCATCTGCTCAGCCTATAGTGCCTTAAACAAATTCAACCCTAGTCATGTGTGCTCCAAGAGATTTAAGTACTCCCCTCAGCTTGGCTATACAGAGACTGCAGACCGGCACCTTAAGACATAGTGCTCATATCCGCACTGAACCTAGATTATTGCTCAAGTAGTCAGCTATTTTTCTTCCTCAGTTCTTCTCAAAACACTCTACCTAAAAAAGCCCCCAAATTGTGCTACTTTGAACTACTAGCGGGGCATGCGGTTCTTCTTGAAAATGGCAAGGGTTGAGGATAATCTTTCTATGACAGAATTACAGTTTAAGCACATCACTTTTCAGAGGTTCCCCTCAAACATTTATCTCTCACCCCTCTAAGATGGCATGTAGCGAGAAATATCCTTAGCACTAATATACAATTGCCAACAGCCTTGTGAGCCCTTACATTCCTGAAAAAATGCACACCTTTCCAGCAGGAAGTAGGTCTTGCAATACAATGTTGTACTAAAATATGCATGATGTTTAAAAACACTGTTGTGTTGGCTTACCCCATCTCAATTTTCTAAGAGGTCATTACAAAACAGATGCAGCCTCTATGCACCTAGGTAATCAAAGAGAATAGTTCCTTTCAGAAGACAAGATCTCTCTCGGAACCAATCGAAAAGCGTTAAAGATCTCTACAGAACTGTTCTCCTGCACTATTTTTTTGCATGCACACACCAATTACACTACTGCTTACTGAATGGTTGATTTGTCTTTCTTTGAAAATGCAATAAAATATTTCCCAGCTCTTGCCAGGGAATCAATAGGCCCGTCGATAGTAGAGAATCAATTGGCCCTTCGATAGTAAAAAAAAAAAAAAAGAATGGATAGAAAGTCCCTGCAAGGTGGAGGCTAATTTCACAAGACACCTCCTGACCCCTCCCGAACCCCATTAATGCAAAGATGAAAGATTAAGGAGAGTGCTCTATTGTAGGATGATCTAACTAACGGGCCGAACTAACTGATACGGAATTGTTCGCCTTTGGAATTTTTATAACCGTGTTTTTTTTAATCTGATCTTACCAAACTTTCTTTTCTTTTATTTTTTGTTGGTGCAGAGGCAATTATTTCTTTGATTGGGATAATCTTGATGGCTGACTTTTGTTAGTGATACCGCATATCTTGACTTACTTACACATTGTAACGGGGACTCTTTCAGATGAGTTTTTTCTTTTCTGCCTGGTAGCCAAGTTGTTTGTCAAAAAAATGAAGCAGGCTGGACTGTGCCTATTGGAGCTAGTACAAGAATGTTTTACATATGGCTGGTTACAAACTGAGGTGGCTAAGTGGAGGAAAAGACCATGGGTTGAAAAGCTACCAGAAGGTGGACATGGATTAGACTTATTACAAGCATCCTCTCATCACACGTTGTGTGTTCGGTCTAGTTGTTTAATCACACATGAGCATCTTCTGGAGGTCACTTCTCTATATTGACACAGTTGTGGTGTGGAGTGAAGTAGATTCATGCAGTGGGTGTGCCATGGGCAATTCTGTCTAACGCCCAGCGCTAATCACTATGCCCATTTAACAACAGCCAAACTCCACAGACAGCAAACTCAGCAAGAACTTCTGGATCTTAATCCAACAATATATGCAGCAGAATCCAGTTTTACAACCGATATTGATTTAAAAAAAAAGTCTTCTCAGAAGGCGCAAAACATAATTTTTACTTAGGGCCATGTAAATATGTCACTCAGCAAATCCACTGCTTTTATGAAGATACATTTCATTTGTTGGCCCCGTCTGAACCCTGTCTTTACCTAAGCACACTACTGAGATATATGAATTAATTCTGAACTACAACCTGGATGCTCGGTTTTTAACAGAAACTTGGTTAAGTAACGGGTCAGATCCGAATTTGGCAGATGTTATTCCGGATTGCTATAAAGACTTGAATATATATAGACTCCAGAAAAAAGTTCGGTGGGCAAGTAGTGATTTTCAGAGACTCTCATTTATACAGGTAAATTTTGAGCCCCCCCCCCCACCCCGAGCAGGAATTCTGGGATCTAAACTGGCTCTGACCCCCTCTATTAGATACAACAGTCTTCTACAGTGACCATAAGGGGCGAATGCCAGGTTCAGGTCTGATGTGTTTAATTATTTGATTGCTCATTTTCTTCGATCTGCCAAACTCTTCACACTGGGGGCTTTAAACATCAGGGTGAACTGCCCCAAGTGGCCTGATGCATCAAGTCTCATCGACAACACTTATAAAATGGTGCCCCCCTTGGACTCACTCAGTTTGCAGACTGTTACATCCGCGAGGGAGGGCACACTATCAAAGTAATGTTCTGCTCTGGCAATAATATTCTCTGCAAGGAGTCCATGCCTGTCCGACGTAAAATAATTTTCTTTGATTTGGTCTAGGAAAAGCCTACAAGTTACCATTTTGGTCGAGTTAGGAAGAAAATAATGTTGGATAAACTCGAGCAGACTCCTTCACCAAAAGAATCCTTCAATGAAGTCTTCAACATGCACATCATGAGGGTCGAGTCTCAGAAAAACTGGATATGTCAGACTCTCTGAAGCGCTTTCCCTCCGGCTGCAAAAGACCATCAGCGTGAACCTGGAGGAGAGATGCCAAGCTGTGGGACTGCCTCCCAATCATCCGTCATTCAGAGCAGTGCAGCAGGGGGCTGCATTGGGCTCCTCAGTGAGCCCTTCATTATTCAACATCTATGTAACTCCCCTTACCCGCCTCACTAGATCATATGGCTTCGCATGTATGTCCTGCAGTAGCGGTCGGCAGTAGGTGTTTCTATAGGGCGGTGACGTGGGCAGGAGGAGGGGCAGGGTGGGGGGAAATAATGTATGGATTACGGAGTTTTACAGGTAAGTAAACATTTAAATACATAAAACGAATTTCGTTGCGCACACTGCATCACCAAATGTGATGCAGTGCGCGCAACGAAATTCGTTTTATGTATTTAAATGTTTACTTACCTGTAAAACTCCGTAATCCATACATTATTTCCCCCCACCCTGCCCCTCCTCCTGCCCACGTCACCGCCCTATAGAAACACCTACTGCCGACCGCTACTGATGTCCTGCATAGATGCGCCCTCGCTGGCCCTTCGGCTTGAGGATCCAACTGGCCTTACTAAAGAAGCACTTTATTCCAAATGTCTGCAGTGCTTGAGATTTTCATTGGATCCTAACTATTAGAAAAGTCCTTTTTAAAAGTTAAAAAACACTCAGTGTGCCCTGTTAGGGCAGAGCAGATTTTGTCACAACTGTCCACACTGCAGCCTCCGCTCTTCTACTGTGCTGTGCCATGTGGTCTCGGTTCCTAACTTCAAGAAGAGTAGGGCAGGAGGCCGTTCTTTCTGTATGTTGGCTGCAAATGAATGGAATACATTGCCTTTTTTTTTGTTTGCAATTTTATATAGCACAAACTCAACGCAACGGTATCAGAGCGCTTTCCATGAGCACCAGTTGCATTAGAGACAGACACATTCAATGTTAGCCACGGGGAGATAAAGTTATTTGTCCAGAATCACAGGATATTTGAGCCTCCAGACAGACTCCAACCTGGTGCCCTAGCGTCAAAGTCGGTCGCTCTAGCCGTTAAGCCACACCCTAAGAAGGGAGACAAACTATCTTATTCTGGCTTCATTATTTCCTTCTTGCATTTTTTTATTACTCACTTTGGATCTGAAGGTGAGGGTTCTAGAGTGGGGTAAGGCTTTTAGCCCATTCCCATCTTGCCAGCCATGCAGGGGGTGGGGCTTAGAGCCCAGCACTGCCGAGCCATCTCTCCCTCCCACAAAAACGAATAACAAAGACGTCTGAGGCTGCCATCAACATCCTGGGGTGGTTGTCAAAACCTTGATGGACGTCGGCTTCCGAGAGCCTCCAAACATGAGCTGGAAACCCGCTCTCTGCAGAAGTTTCGAACTCTCTTTGTGGCACTGTGTGCTGTCGGGCAGATATCATGTGAAACATAGTGGCACATCTGCCTCTATGCTATCCACTCATATTGAGAAATGATGCTTTACACATATGCCAAAGCACAAGATGACCTTCCTTGATTGCCAAACACTACTGACACAATCCTATCAGCACCTGCACTTGTTTTTTGCAATCAGAAAACGTTTAGGTGTTTAGAAATTTGTCCAGTTTCGGCCAAATCCCTCTGTCGGGGTTTCTCAAAGGTGTGTACCTGAGAGTCGTGTTATCGGCTCCTCTGATGAAAGTCACCCAGTTCAGCCACCCTTTGAAAGTGGCTTTGGAATTGTCCTTCTATTTGGTTAGTACTATTTTGACTGCTGTGGTGAGGAGGAAGTCCAGCAAGTTTCTGTCCTCTTTTGTGGCGATGTCTGGTGTAATGTGTGCTGTGATTGTTGTGGCAAATGTTTGTTTTAGGTTGCATTCTAGGGTTTTATTTATGAAGTCGAGCACCTTCTTCCAGAAGTTTATGACCTTAGTGCATTGGTAGATCAGGTGCGCTAGGTCTCCTCTTTCTGTGCCGCAGTTCCAGCAGAAGTCGCTATCTCTTAGGCCTAACGAGGCAAGGCGGGCTGGTGTCCAGTGTGCCTGGTGGAGTAGCCAGAATTTAGTTTGTCCCAGCACTGGGGATATCATATTTTTTGTTGGGGAGGCCCAGAATGATTGTAGGTCCGCCTCTGTGAGTTTAGTGCCTATTTGAGTTTTCCAGTACTTGGTGTTTTTAGCGTTGAGCTTGGTGGAGTGAGGACGGAGGAGTTTGTAAAGGAGTGAGATCTGGCGCCTTGTCATGTTTATGGTTTCCATATACTGGAAGATTGATGGTTTATGTTTGGCTAGCTTTGACTTTGTTAGGGCTGTCTTGTTGCTAGGAAGTTGTATAGCTCTAAATCAGGGAGGTCATGTCTTGTTTTCAGGTTGATAAAGGTGTAGGGGTTTCCTACCGCTTCTTGTTGAGCTGGGAACGAAATTCCTATTTTCCTCCATGACTCTATGTCGAGTGGTTTACCTTTATATTTGATCTTGGGGTTTGCCCAAAGTGTTTCCCAAAGCGAGTTCTTTATGCTGTTTTCTAGCTTCTGATCTACTTTGAGTAGCGCCTGCCTTGTGATCCTGAAGATCGGATTATTCCCTAGTGCTTGTTTGTTGGAAGTGAGGAGTGTTAGTGGGTTTGTGTTATTTAGAATGGCTTCCTCTATGGAGAGCCATGTCTGTGTATTGCTGTTTCGGGGGCACCCAGTGCATCCCCTGTCTGGATATGTAGGCTAGTTGGAACGTTCTTAAGTCCGCCATGTTTAGCCCTCCTAGTTTTTTGTCAAATCTAAGTTTTTTTAGGCTTATTCTGGGTTTCTTATCCCTCCATATAAATTTGTTTAGCATTTGGTCTATCTTTCTGTGGAAATCGTCTGTGAGAGCCAGCGGTAGCAAACCTGCCAGATAATTAACTAAGGGAGTGATCATCATCTTGACAGTGTCAATCCTGCCCCACCAGGTGATGAATTTTGGTGACCAGGTTTCCAGTAGTCCCTTGATTTTTGCAAAAGTTTTTTTTCTCATTCTGTTCTAGGGTGGTTCTTAGGTTATTCCCAAAATGAATACCTAGGTATTTGACAAATCCCGGGTGCCAGGACAGTCCTGAGGTCTCCATTACCTCTCTGGATGTGTGTATGTTGGGGCATGCATTCCGATTTGTCCCTATTGAGTTTGTATCCTGAGTGGTTAGTGTTTCAATTTGCGTGAGTGCTGGTATGAACTGGTCCGGTTCCTCCGTTATTATGAGTAGGTCATCCGCATAGGCAGCCAGTTTGGCTGTGGTGTTGTTGATTGTTATGCCCGCTATATCACTGTTCTCCAGAGTGTCTCTGATCAGGGGTTCAAGCGCTAGTAGGAACAGAAGCAGAGATAGTGGACAGCCCTGTCTGGTCCCTCTCTCAAGAGTAAATTGGGCAGAAGAGCTACCGTTAATAGTTATCTGGGCTTTAGGGTTCTAGGTGGTCTTGAAACGTTTTGTAGAAGGTTGGTATGTAGTCGTCCGGGCCGCAGCTTTATTATCCTTTAGTGACTTTATCGCTGTAGCGATCTCACTCAAATATATGTCTTTGCCTAGTGTTTTGGCTTCCTCTTCCGTTATTTGGGGTAGGTTTAGTCTGTCTAGGTAGGCTGTGCTGCCCTCTTTGTCAATGTTCTCATCTTTTGTGTCGAGATCTTTGTAGAATTCCATGAATGTGAGTAGGATTTCTTTGAGTCGGTGTGCACTCTGTTGTTCGAATCTGTGATTGTGGAGATACAGTGTTGAGATATGATGCTAGTATTTTCCCTGCCTTGTTAGCTTCGCATAGGTTGATTTGTTTGTATTTTCTTATCCATGGACTTGCTCTTTCGCTAAGAATTCTGTTGAATTCGTATTTTTTCCCTGTGAGTTCAACCAGGACATCTGTGTTTGAGGTGTCTCGGATATGTTTGGTTTCCAGTAGTATAACGTCTATCTCTAGCTCGTCAATCTGCTTTTTTGCTTCTCTGTCTCTTCTGGCCTTAATTTCTATCAGCATTCCTCTGATGGTCGCCTTTAGGGCATCCCATAGAATTTTAGGGTCTGTGTCCGGTGTGTCGTTTTCTTTTATGTAATCCTTGATGGCATTCTCGATTTTGGTTTTGTTCTCTTGTTTGGCTAGTGTTATGTTGTTGAACCGCCATCTGCGAGTTATGTGCTCATTATGTAGGCCTGTTAGCTGTAGACTAATGCACGAGTGGTCTGAAATCGTCCTTGCAGCAATATCTGTGTGTTCTATCAGATGTGTGTGTGTGCCTGAGATGAGGATGTAGTCTATTCTGCTGTAGGAGTTTTGTGGGATGGAATAGAAGGTGTAGTCTCTGGTGTCTGGGTGTTGTAGTCGCCATGGGTCTTGTAGGTCGAATCTGTTACATATGTTTTTCAGGATGTTGTAGGATGCTGTGGGTCGTTTTTGGGAGCCCGATTGTCTGTCCAGGGTGTGGTCTAGGACTAAGTTGAAGTCACCAGCCACGATGTTCATGTCGCTTGCCTGGTTTGCATCAATCTCTCTTGCACCCCCTCCCAGTATGTAGTGTCGTCTGTGTTTGGTGCGTATATGTCCGTTACTAGTATGGTTTCTTCTCCTCTTTTGAGTTAGGTAATCAGCAGTCTACCCTCATTGCCGTGCTGCTCTTTCACAATGGTTAGCTTTGATTTAGTGTTAACTATGGTGATTACTCCTCGTTTTTTGCCAACTGCTGGTGAGCAGGCTAGCTGGCCAATCCATCTCGCTCTAAGTCTACTCGCGTCTTCTGAGGAGAGTTTAGTTTCTTGTAAGAGGGTAATATCGCCCTTAGTCTTTGCCAGGTAATCTAGTATTTTTCTCCTCTTAATTGGATGGTTCACACCTTTGACATTGAGAGAGATGATCTTTAGATCAGACAGCAGTGCGTTGTTGTTAATCATTGTGTTTATATATTGTTCGCGGTCTTTCTAGCGAGTCTTTAGTGAGTTCAAGGGTTGCCCTTGTGCTTCTTATGTGCGTGATGTTGGTAGGTAATGAACAGCACGTTGTATTTTCTGCCTGAGTGTATGCTACTGACATTGACGTGACATCCTCAACAAATTTGACAAACAGGACAAACGTGACGGACAAGACAAAAAAAACTTCACCCTTTCCCCCCTCTGACCCCTCCTCCCCCTGTCGGTGTGTGGATAAGTAGACGTGCGACAGCAAGGTCCCTCCCGCTTCCCTACTCCCCCGGGACGTCTTAATACGTTAGTCTTGTGGACCTATCTAACACCCCTCTAAGAGCATTAACAGTTAATTTGAGTATAGATTCAAAGGATATAGATAGTCTGAGTAGGCTTTACATCTTCAAGTGCTTGCTCTTGTTCCTCTTCTCGTCTACCGGCTTTGCGTTCCTTCTAGGTCGATTTTCTTTGAATTTAGAGTCAATAGAGTCTCTTTGTCTTGTATTGCCGTGAGGTAGTTCTTATCTGAGGTAGGTTGCGTTGTAAACTGTTGTTGAGCTTGTGTGCTCTTGAGGTACATTACGTTGGTATTGAGTTTGTGTTGATCTTAAGCTTGTCTTTCCGTATGGTACGTTCTTCGCGGTCTGTTGGAGTTCTTTCCATTGTTTCATTCGACAGTAGTGTATTGTAGTCTAGTCCGTTTCGTTATGTGGATCTGGCGAGGCTCTTCTTTTACTTGACGTGGTCGTCAGTTCCATTTGTTGTTGTGTGGGTTCCGGTAGGTATTGTGATAGTTCCGCTGGATCTTCGAAGGTTAACATAGTTGCTTTGTTGTTTATTCTGTACTTTGATGGGCCGCTGAAGGAGAAGCTGATGTTTTCCTTCCTTAGCGTTTCTCTTTGGGCCAGGAAACCCTTCTGATGTCCACCGTTGTCTTCGAGTAGTCCTGCGTGAGGATAATCTTGTTACCGTTCCACTGTAGGTTTGGGGACTTCCTCGCTACTCAAAAGATGGCGTCTGTTTGGTGTGAGCGTAGTGGTTTGCATATTATCGGTCTTGGTCCCGATCTGTTGGTTTGCTTGAAGGCCGGGACTCTGTAGGCCTTATCCAGCTCAAAGGGGTTATCCAATTTGAGATTCGTTAGTTTAGGTATAAGATTCTGCACCAGTGCTACGCACGACCCAGCCTTGTCCTCTTCCCCTTCCGGAATACCCAGAAGACACGCGCCCTATCGCAACAAACTAAGTGTTTAATGTAGTATGTTAGCCAGACAGAGTGGGGCAGACAAGCAAAGAGTGATAAAACCTAACAACCACCACTACCTCTATGTTTTAGGTAATGCCCAAGAAAGTGCCCCATCGCAACAAACTTAGCGTTTTATGTTTCATGTGTAGCTAGAGCAAGTGGGGCTGTCAAGCAAAAGACTGTGAAAACATCCGATGCGGCCCTATATCGATAAATATTATTCATTGTTTGTGTCCTCTGCAATATGCAATGTATAAATAACAATAAAAAGATTTTTTTTTTTAAATCTTGAGTTGTACTTTTTGGGGGGAAACACTAAAGCCGCCCTGGGGTAAGCAGCCTCAAGAGGCACCAAGACATGTTGTTCTCTCCCAAAAGCATTCCAAGTTTCCACACATGTGGGGTAGACTGAGGGGATAATCGAAAGGGTCGCAATCCACTCACATGAAAATATGATATTCTAATAAGGGGTTAAAGAAAATTATGATGCCTCAATGCGAGCGCAGGGAAGAGATAACATCAGTCACTGGGATGTTTAAAAGAATTTCGAGCATTTCCAATGAAAAATCAGAGACCCCTGGGAGTAATGGAGGAGATAAAAGAAAACACTGGCATAGCAGAGGGAATTGAATCATTTTAATGCTGGACGTGCAGGACTTTGGAAAGTTTGGCGGCAGAAAGCACGTTGTCTGCTTTGACATCAGCAGTACAGAGATACATCATCCAATCAAATGAGTGAAAGACCGAAATGTTTCGGGGCGGGACAATCACAAGAATGGGGAGGAAAGAAATTGAATCAGAATCAGGGAAGTGAGACAGGAAACAAAACCGTCTAATCATGAGAAGTCTGAGCAATATATGAAGTGTGTTTGTGCAATTTTATTTGCTTGTATGACCAAACATATACCAAGAACACAATACATTCAAGTACCAAATTTGTGGTAAATGTTTCCCTAGATTGGACATCGGATCTGCCCAGAGGCCCAGAGCAAACTACTATCTTGTGTAGTCAACATAGGACCATCATTTTCCAGGGGAGCTGTGTGGACGGATGGGTCCTCTTCCTCCTCGTTAAGCTCATGTCATTTCTCACCATTCCCGGATATCGTAAGGGAACCTCTCATCTTTTCTCACCATAGACTTTCGAATCTCCTCAGCTACCAACCATTTATTGGCAGGCTTTCTCCGAAATGTTCGAGGGGGGCTGATGTTTGGAATCAGTGAATCACTATTCTTTTCGTTAGCAGTGATGCCCAAGCTACAAATCAATAACGATTTTCTTTTTTTGAGTTTGGGCTAAAGATCTATTATCCAAATGTGTTAGGGATCGAGTTACTCAGTGATCTAGTGCTCCACTCAGTGAAGCCACCACCTGTTTTCACAATTCTTGCTACCATACATGTTAGACAAGCCATACCATCATGATGGCCCCTCTAGCATTCTTGTGAGCTAGTCAGATATATTTCTATGATGTTGTTTATTTAATTTGATTTGGGATGTCTGGATAAATGGACACAGAACCTTTTATCCTGATGGTAATATGTCTAATTACATCTCTGAAGACTTGGATTAATCGGTGCAGTGTTCTGCCTTTCTTTTCTATTTGACATTGTTCTGGTCTTACAAGACCATTAGTTACTGTCCTTGCCTCAAGGTGCCTGCCCAGCAGGGCTGCGCTCTGGCCAGCATGCGGCAAAATGAGCACTGTATAGCGGATGCAGTTGGACTGTGCCAGTCTGCCCTCTGTCCCTGGCTTTCAGCAAGGCAGTCAGCACCATTGGCCGTGTGTCATTTCTGGATCAGTGTTGGGGTCAATAACTTGTTGGTATGTTTCAGCACCTTACAGGGATGCTGCCTATCCTGCTGGAATTTCGTTTGACAGCTATCAAGGGTAAAAACATTGCACAGTTGGTGTTTTACAGTTATTTCTGGCCACCAGAAGTGCAGGGAGGCATTCTCCATGTTTCATATTCACTCTTTATTGTCTGGTGTTTCTCTCATCCTAGAGTAGTCAGTCAGGGGTTTACATACTCCATATGTTGAAGGCATGCCCAGTACCCTTATCTTCAGGCCCTGTTGCATGGATCTGTGAGATGAAGGCATGCCTATGGAGTGTTGATAACAGGTTTGGTGCAGACATGAGTACCTTATGTGCCTCGGTATGGCATTAGTACTGCCTGTTGCAGGATGGGCCGTGTGCCTTCTAGTGTATCCGTTTTGGCCGTAGCCATTAAGGTTTCCAATCCCTGGCCATGAACTGTAGCTTGTTAGCTCCAAATTGTGGTTATAGTTTTGTTTTTATGTTAGGAGATCCTTTTCAGATGGATGCTGGGCACACGCTGCCACAGGTTCTTTGGCACCCAGGTACTCCAACGATATTTACATCATGTGTCTAATGACCATTTCCATAATTCTCTTTTTAGGCTCTTTGGGATTCCAAGCTGTCGACAGAAGCAACCTCCCAGAGATTAGCCTCATCCAGTTTCAGCCACCAGGGTATTATCCCAGCTGCAGCACCTCACTAATCACTTTCTGCAGAAGGATATATTTCAGCTTATTCTCTATTGAAGCTGGCACTCTGAACGTGAGTGTCGGGGGCTTTCCATGTGCGATTTAGTGTTCACTCCCCACTATACGTCATACATCTGCCTGAGAGTTCATGTGGGGTTTCAATCCAACTGAGTGATATTTCAGTTGTTTGTGTTTCTTCACCATCACCCTTTTGAAGACGCTGGTGTTGCTGGTACCCAACACTGTCTGGCACTCGGCTTGCAGATCTCTGCAGCTTTGCATTCCTGCACTTTGTTGCGCAACTTTTATGAAGTTGCAAGTTCTTTGCTTTGGGCTAGCTTATTGTCAATCTGGCACATGCATCAACAATGCCATTTGAGATTCCTTATTAGCGAAAAATAAGGATTCGCTAATAAGGAATAGCAAAAGGCTATGCATGTAGAAATCGCTTAAAAATAGCGATTTCTGAACATTTTTTAATTGCCACTCGCAAATTGTGAGTCGCAATTAAGGAATACCTCCCCATTCATTCCTATGGGCCTTGAGGCCCATAGGTATGAATGGGAAGAAAGTCTCAATTTGCGATTCTCAATTAGAGAATCACAAACTGAGAATGCAATTTCAAGGGTGACAGGGTGTCAAAAGGACACCCTGTTGCACCCCTGAAATCTGCATATGAGTACATCTTGCACATGTGTGTGTGTAAAATGAAACTTTGAAAAATGCACTTTTTTGCAAATTACCATGAAGTTCAACTTCATGGTTATTTGCTCCCCGTATTAGCGAAATCACTATTTTTTTTTTACTTTAATGCATTGCATTTAATGAATCTCATTTGAGATTCCTTAAATGCAATCGCAATTTAAATTTAAGTAAATCCCAATTTAGAGATTACTTAAATTGCGATTTTTGCATTTGGGATGATGCATCCCAAATGCAAGAATACCGGTCGCATAGGGTCAGATTCTGAGAATCTGCCCGTTTGCGACCGGGTTTTGCTTTGATGCATGTGCGCATAAGTGTTTTTACTGTGGATGAAGAGTTGGATCTAGTGATGTAGGTCTGATTCTTCGGCTTCAAGTTCCTTTTCTCGTCAGACCTGGTGGCTCATCTGTATTAATGTATGTTCAGGCGCAGTACTATTGATAGTTTCTTCTAACTTCACCTGCTATTATGGCACACCATCCTGCCCACTTAATTTTAGAAAATGAAAAAAGGACTAAACAAATAAAATAGAGTGAACAAATTTCCCTGTTTGAATGCCTGGCTGTGTTTTGCCTCGCATTCCATGCTGGGGCTTCTTTAAATGAGGTTTGCCTGGTACTTGGTCCTTGGCTTCCTCACAGCCTTGACCAGCCTTATTATTCTGTGACTCGCTTGTGACTGTTATGGTCTTTCACTGCTCGTAGTAGCTTCAATTATTTTGGTTCCGTGCAAACTGGTTTGGCTGCCTCTCCATTCTAGATGTATTGCTAGTCCTGAGGGGCTACCTGATGTCAGGGCTTGTGGGATTGTGTTTGGTGGGGGGGCAAGTTCCATGTGTCTTTTGGTTTATACACACCTGGCAGATCTGCACGTCTTCTTTCAGGTTTGGTTCACTTGAATGGGAGTTTGTCCAAGTGTTTTGTGTTTCTGTATACAAGAAGGGGCTCAACCTTCCTCATTAGTTTGTATTACACAGTGTTCTTGCCCCTACAGTGCTTCGCCCCCTTTGTCTTACAGGCAATTCAGCTGAGAGTGATGCAGGGGCTACAGGACCTCACAGCTGTCTGTTCCAATCTCTTGTTCAATTTTTTCTTCACTTGTGTGTGTTCTTGCCGATTGTTGCATGAAGAGGGCTACATGAAAAAGCCTTTTTCTGATACCAGAGGTAGTTCTGCTTCTTGTTTTTGGAACATGTACCTGTGGGCACCACGTCTGTTCAGCATCTATGCCTTCTTGCTTGGAGGTTGCTCGAGCAAGGCTCAGTGGATGACCTATGGATCAGTATCGTTTTTCCATCCAGCCTATGTTCTACTCTGTGCAGTCCCTTGTTGCTATTGAACTCTGACATGCTGGCTACATTTTTGGCATATTATAGGTTTGCCATTCGTCTATCTGTGGACTGTTTTCCACATCTCTGTGGCTTCTGACATCACTCCTTCATTCCCTGCTGGCATCTTCTGTTGGTTCCATCTCCATCTTGGTGACCTTAGATTGGTTGGATGGGTGACTGTGTAGCCTGGTTGTGCTATGGACTTTAATTTGGATTTTCCCAGCCAGGATGGTTCTTTTTTTCCAATGCCACTTTCAGCTCCTGTGGACTCATGCTTCTTTTAGACTGCTCCATTCTTTATCCCGTTTTTAGATCTTACCTGTGCGCTTTCTCTTATGAGGCATTTTGTTACCTTACAACAGGCTTTGAACAGGCCCATTTCTTACTATTGCTTCTTCCTAAACCATTTTCGTTCCACTTACCCTCTGTTGTCAGTGTGCCTCTCCAGCCCCTCCTGCCAACCTCTGTTGTCCATGTGCTTCTCCCAGCACCCTTTGTTGTATATGTGGTAGCACCAGCCCTCTCCGCCCACTCTCCATTGTCCCTCTGCTTGCCCCAGCCCTCCCACCCACTCTCTATTGTCCATATGCTTGCCCCAGGCGTCCCACCCACACTCTGTCCCTATGTTTGTCCCACCCCTCCAACCCACCCTCTATTGTCCATATGCTTGGCCCAGCTCTCTCCTGTCTGCCCTCCTGTGTCCTTGTGCTTGCCCTAGCCCCAGCCCCTCCCGTTCTTGTTCTGTTGTCTGTGGGCTCCTCTAACCCCTCCTGGCCACTCCCCATTGTCCGTGTACTTCTCCATCCCCCTCACCTGTCCTGTACCCCCATGCACATCCTTCCCCAACCATCCTCCCTACCTTCATGTTGACTCGTCTCCTAAGCCACTCCCCCAATTGTTTGGAGAGTGGGGTGCGGGGCGAGGCATGGGGAAGAGGAGAGGCAAGAGGGTATGGGGAAACAAACAGATAAAAACTATTTTTCAAAAGTACTGTTATGCTGCTAGTCTTAATGCACCAGACAAGTCATAGAACTTTTATTTTCAATTAGTTTTAGCTATGCTGCACAGCTGCTGGCAACAAATAATTGTGAAAGTTGGCAATGCCCGTGCTGTACAGCATAAACAAAAGGCGTTATGTTTCTTGTCATTTTGCAGTTGGGACGATCGGAAGTTACACCTTTGTACATCCTCATGGGTAACGACGGTGATGAGGAAGGCAATAAGATGATAATTTTCTAATTAACTAGAACTAATCCTCTATACACGAAGTCTACCATTCCTCATCTTCAGAGTTCTAGCCAGCCTTCCCCTTCCCCACGTTCGCTATTGCCTCCATGGGTCTCTCGCTTGATGACTATAGGATGTGGTTCTGTACTGAAGGAAAGTTATACCTGAGTATAGGAGACAGGGTTAAACAAGCATTGGCAAAGCAAAGTGTGGCGTGTTTAAGAGTGGAATGGCAAAGAGTGATGTAGCGTGGAGTGGCAGAGAGTGTTGTGTATTGGAGTGGCATAGTGTAGAGTGGCATACAGTTACACACACTGGAGTAGCATAGAGTAGAGTGGACTGGTGTAGAGTGTATTGGTGTAGAGGGTTGCAGAGTATAGTGGCATAGAATACAGTTGCTTTGAATGCAGCGGCATACAATGCAGCGTTGTAGATTGCGGTGGGGTAGATTAGAGTGGTGCACAGTAGAGTGAAGTGGTGCAGAGTGGAGTGGCGCAGACTGTAGTAGTGCACACAGGGCATAGAGTAAAAGGTTGTGGAGTGGGGCAGTGTTTAGTGGCGTAGAGTTGAGTGATGTAGAGGTACAGAGGCATAGAGTTGAGTGGCATAGAGTGCAATGGAGTAGAGTAGCATAGAGTGGTGTAGAGTATAGTGCTGTAGAGCACAGTGGTATACAGTGCAATGGTGTAGAGTAGATTAGAGTGCCGTACAGTGGATTAGCATGGAGTTTAGGGGCATATAGCTGAGTGCTACAAAGTTAAGTGCTCTGGAATACAGTGTATTGGCATATAGTGTTGTTGCATAGAGTACAGTGTTGTAGAGTGGCATAGAGTGCTGTGGCGCAGAATGGAGTTGTGGAGAGTAGATTGGTGTGGCCTAGACTGGAGTGTTGTAGAATTCATTGGCGAAGAGTGCAGTGGCAAAGATTAGCGAAGAGTGAATTGGTATAGCGTAAAGTGGTAAAGTTTAGAGTAGAGAGGCTTAGCGTAAAGTGGCATAGAGTGCAGTGGTGTAGAGTTGAGTGGTGAAGAGTGCAGTAGCGTGTAGTGGTGTAAAGTGGAGTGGTGCAAAGTAGAGTGCAGTGGTGTGGAGTGTTGCAGTATAGAGTGGAATATGAATGGTATGGTAGCGCACTGCCATTACAGACAACACATGTTCAATTGAAATTACCATTACATTTGCCCAGACATACAGTTTAACTAATAAATCAATACAGTGCACAAACGAAAATGTGTGTAAATTGCTTCACCTGGTGTAATGATTTGTTTTGATCATAGTAAAGTATTTGTATCCAACACACTTCTGAAATGACAACAAATGTGCTTCATTTTTGTTCCTAATTATGATATATTCTGAAATACTTACACAGTACATTTAAATGTTGTGTGCAGGGAAAACCCTCTTTCCTCCCTCCAGTATCCAGCAAGATAGTCACATAAGTCCTCTCACTTTGACGTCAAAGAAAGAAAAGTAAACAAGCGCCCTTGGATGACAGCGCCTGACACTTGACCATGGTCTTTGAATGCACAGCAAATGTGACAAGATGAGAACAAGATTTAAAGGCCTGCTTACACAAAGTGAGTTTCTGGAACAATACAATAAACACACTTTAGGCAACAGGATGGACAAACTGAACCGGGAGAGACTAATGCAAATAAAGTCGGCAAACAGAAAGCCAGAAAATGTGAGTTACAAAGCCAATGGTAATCAACAGGCAAAATGCATTCCTAGGTGAACTTTCTGAAAGTTCCAAAAATGTCTTTAGCAAACCAGACACCTATGCTGTCTGGTTGGCGGAGGCCTATAAATTGTAAGGTAAATGAAAAGCCATGTTGACAGCTTACAGTAGGGTTAGAGCCAGCCCATTGCTTACCATTGGTTGGCTTTATTATCTCTACAAATAGCTTTCTATGTATTCATCAGCTCATATGGGCTTTACTTCCTCTTCTTTAGTGTGTCCCTATCCAGGAGCATGGAACCATTACTTGCGTCCTTCCATTACTCACTTTTGAAGCACTACTTTACTTTGGGTTAAGCATTATATGAGAGTGCATGTCTTTTCCAGCTGCTTCCCCAGTTACCACTCTTCCCCTTGCCCTCTATCACCAGTGTGCATCTCCCAACCTTCTCCTTATTGTGCTCCCTCTCTTGTGCTTCTCCCCCCTGCATTGATTTCTTGTCTGTGTGCTTCCACGTTCTTCTCTCTAGCTTTTCTTCTACACAGCGTTCCACTTTCGTCTCTTGCCTGTGTTGATTCCCACCTGCCTTTTGTATTGTTCCCCCCACCAGCACCCTCCATGTTGCTTCTTGCCACCCGCGCCTCAAAGAAAAAAAGGTTTTTCTGTAACTTAAAAATATATATATATATTTAACTCAGATCGATAAATTAAAAAAAAAAAGTGCCCATATCATTTTGTAGGCGACGGCGTAAGCAGAATTAGGTGGGTGGACTAGTCATAGTGACTTCTTTGTTTACTCTTTAGCCATGATATACAACAGCGCTAAAAAAACAGTTAGGAAAAGCAGTAGGTCCCAAAAGTTAGACCTATTGCCTTGACCAATGCTTGTTTCTTGGTAAATATTTGCTTTTGCGCATCTTAACAGCACATTGTCTAACCCGCTAATTGGTCGGAAAAGCCACGGATAAAGTGCTGTAGCTAACAGAGGTTTAGTGGTGTTATAGTGGCCTAATTCCAAGTCACAGCTGATTACCCCTGGGGCTGGTGATGGCTGGGGTAAAACAAAACTGAGGTAACGGGTATACCGAGTACAAGAGCTGTCACGCTCTGTTTTTCTGCCTGTTAACTTTGAATGCTCCTAATTACTCATCTGCCCTCTTAGGGGCTTTGATGAACAATGGCGGCACGTCAGGGGTTGGGGGAGGAGCTAGGATACGCACGGCGAAGGCGCGCGAAGCTTCCATGAACTTGGGCCCCGTGCGTTCGAACCGTCAGTGTGGGAGTAGGTGGGCGGCACGAGAGGGAGTAGGTGGGCGGCACGAGAGGGAGTTGGGGGCGTCTGTCTGTTTTTCTTCAGGCCCTGATTCAAGAGTGGGCGCGGGGCTTCCCGTCCACAGTTAGGGACCTGCTGTGAGCTGCCAATCAAGAACAAATTGTGCCCGTGCGACCAAAAGACATCACCTGTTGATCAACAGTTTCCTGGGTGAAAGGGCAGCGTTGCTGTAGAGAGGCCAGTGCGTATCTTTTGTGCAACCGGGGTCTTTGCCTCGCCTCAACTGCCGGAGCATCGTAACGATATAACAATAAGAGCATGGCGAGAGGCGGGGGAGGGGGGCTGGAAGAGACTGGGGGAAGGGAGGAGAATATGAGCCGAACAATGGGGGGGGGGGGGGGGTGCATCATTATAAGTTATCATAATGGATTTTGACTGCAGTGGGGGGAAGGCGCATTTCACTGCAATCTTTATGTAGTAGCCATTTCAGCACTGAGGGAAAGCACTTTTGATGCAGTGGCCTAATGTGAAGTGATGGGCTCCCAATCTGTACGCAGAACTTAGTGAAGGACCCATGAAATTCCCTGCACCCAAGATGCAATCGCCCAGCTGCCAGCATTAGGCTTGGGTGCAATCGCCCAGCTGCCAAGGGCTGGTCGGTGCTCCCCAACGGAGCCCCACTCTCCTGGTTAGGGTCCCTCCTGAATGGAGCCTCCGTGCACTGCAGGGCACACAGGAACTACTCCACCACTGTCTTGTTAGTAAGCTGTGCTGTCTTGAAATTTCCCCCTGTGTCAGCCCCACTTCCAAAGACAAGTGATCAGGTCCGCAGAAACTATGGGCAATTTAATGGAAATTGGAGAATTCCAAATAAAGGCATTAAATAAAGCTGTATATTGCCTTCTCTCTGTTCTAACATTGATAATAAAAACACGTAGCACGGTTCTTTTGTTTAGATTGCTGCCGCTGTTTTATGTTTTCTGCTTACTTGAGGCAGCACCCAAACACTAACCTGTTTCCACACCACCATTTTCTCCTCTCAAGCAAAATCAATAGGGTGTAGTGTCCAAGCTGCTGCTTTTGACATCAATAGTTTATGATCACAGCGGGGTTCAGGTACCTTCCACTGATTAAAGGGAGAGGAGGAGAAAAGGGGTAGTTTTAGACTGGAAGACACGCAAACAATGCATATAACATGTACAAACACGGAATCGCCACTAATCTGATAGACCTAGGAAGCACTCCCTTCCTTGTAAGAGAGGAGAAGACAAGAGCCATCACAGACCGGCCAGAAATATGGTGTACCTAAAATTTGCTTTTCAAAGCACAACTAGTACTTCTGTGATCAGGGATATTGGGAGAACGATCCCTTAAAGGTGCGGGCCAAGGATAGGCACAAAATGAGCGGAAGTATAGATTGGCTTCAAGACCATCCAGAGCAATCGTGATGCACATTTGTGTACAGCATAAGGAACCCAGCCCTACACTGAAGGTGTGAGATATAAGCGAGTGGGGGTTTTTAAGTTAAATTATTTTCACTATATATATACAGATAACTTAGAACTACACGTGTTGCCGGACTGCAGCGGGCCTCCTCTATCATTCGCTTTAAGAGAAATGAGTTTAATAAAGAGCCAAGCATGAAACGAGTTTAAAAAAGCCAAGCAAACAACAACACACTGTGCAGCCTGGGACAGGGATTAATCCGCGCTACCAGAAAGTGCGAGTAAATTAACACACTTAGTAATACTTTCAAAGTAATCTACCCTTCATCGCCCCTACAAGCCTCCATTTTAAGAAGTCACATTCATATGTTTGAGTAGGTGCGTGGTGAGCTTTTTGATGTCATAAAATGTGACCTCTGGGCTGATGCTCCAGTTCAGAAACAAGGTCCCAGCAAATTCAGTTTTTGACCGGACTGTATGATTGGCAATTACAAAGGAAAATGGATTTCAAAGGTATTCCCAAAAGAATTACAGGATTTTGAGACGAGTTCGAAAATCGAACCTTGTTACCCAGTTCTAATGTAGGCCATTCTGGCCGTTGGCCACATCTATTCCAATGCCTTGCTTCTGCAACAAATAACCACGAAAAATATGGACATCACATGGTCATATCCCACCAGATCATAGCATGTGCTCCTTCCAAGGTCGATGAATAAATACAGTTAAAAGTAGGAATAGCACCATCTGTTATCACCGCTTTCAGATCAGTTATTACACAATAAACGTATTAAACAAGAACCCAGCGAATTCCACGCCTTCATTTGTTCAATACTTCCTGAATTCTTATCAGGGTTTTCCTGCGTCAAAGCCTAAATCTTTAAATTACATTTGCCAGGAAAGCCTCCACCTTTTCAACTGCGTTTTCATTAAGCTGCAATTTAAATTGAATTTCCTTCATTTAAATTGATTTAGCTCAAGTGGGCAACGTCTCGGGCGCCTCTTGTTAGCTCTTTCTGTGGTGGGAAGTGCCTCTAGGCTTCCTCCAAATTTGTATTTTTCATCTGTCTGGGGGCTAAAGCTCATTTAATTCTCCCACCTGGTCAGGTAGATTAACTAATTTCCAATTTCAACGAAAAAGCGGCGTTCACCATTGGAAGGTGGTCTCTTTCACCAAGGCTGTTTGCTATGCCACGCTTCAATTTTGTGAGAAGGGAGGCTCCTGCTTTGCCATGCACTTTTCTTGTGCGTGCATTCAAAGAACCACTCTGTCTTAAACATGCGTGCCAGCCTTCCAGTTGACATAAATATCATGCAGTGGATTGGTTGCAGTCGAGGCCTGGTATGCTGTATATATTACGTTGTCTCATCAAACAAGTGGTTCAGTAGGACTAACACAAAATAACCCATGCGGTTAAAGTACAAGCCCATCTTGATCATGTACACAGATCACAATTTTATTGTTGTTTAAAATAAGGTGCTTAAAAAATCGAATAAAAAAAGTGCAGACAATGCAGTACTCATCGGTGCAATGGAGAAACAGTTAAAATATGATACATAATATGTATATACTTCAAAATTATTAGTCCAGCACAATTATTTTGTAATTTTGGTATGTCTAAATGCTTTACGCTTGATAATTTGTTTAAGCCCGACTGCTCAAATCCACAGCTACAGAGGGTTGGGCTAAGGTACAACAAACGAGTCTGACTGGACCCAAGTAGGTGTCGTGAGTGTATTACAAGGTGAGGTCACACAAGCACACCATATAATATGCCACTTTCCTTACAGCAGGTAAATAGGGGTACAGTTTCCGATGACCTCATATATGTATCTGGTCTTAAAAGTCATGCTGGCTTGGAGGGAAGTCAATGTAGTTCCCTCACTGTTTGGGTGCTGTGGCTGAACGTCTTCAAGCCATCTTTGAGACATGAATGCTTTAGAGTGTAAAATGCCATTCATAGATGACAAAGTAATTAAGTGTCTCCGGGAGGCCACTTAGACGGGCGCTGTCTCTATCAGTTTGAGATGGGATCAAAGCCTGCACTGCCATCCTGAAGGTGGTTTTAGATAGGTACAGTTTACATTTATTCTGTAGACAGAGCCAATACCTTTGCAGTTTTTAAAATAATGTGTTCTTTGAAGGAGAGGTATGGCTGAGTGAGACACTGGCAATAACTAGGATTTGGGAGAAGTGCATTTTAATGGAATTTATTCAAGATGGGCGATAGTAGGATGTCAGAGGCAGTACTCTTGAGGGAACGGAGGATGGCATTGAGTTCAGCTTGCAAGATGATGTCAGATGCTGACCTCTTAAGGGTGGAATGATAGGGCGATGAGCCAGAACGGATGTCTCTTTGTTGTTGTGTACATGGTTTCTAATTTTGCTTATGTTCTTGTTGAAGAAGTAGTTGATAGTGTTGCACTGGTTTTCTGAATTAGGACTCGGTTGGCTGGCAATTGGACAGATGCAGTGCTTGCCTGTCAATGCATCCTTCTGCCTAATGCTTAGATTGAGAAGGCCACTCTGAAGTTGCAGTTTGCTCCCCTAAACCAGTACCACTGGAAGAGGAGTGGCCATTTGTATTTAAACTGTTGCAGATGTCAATCTCCAAAGCATGGTAATGCCATTGGCAACAATCAGACATAGGTGCAAGTTCACTAAGCGGCAACCATGTTAGGAATCCCACATGGTAGTTTTTCAGATCTTGAGCAAAAGAATTCAGATTGTCAAACATTAACTTTCCCAACGGCAGTCTTATCTTTATGAGTGCAAGATACAATATTTCAGCCTTTTGTTCTCTAGCACTAATTTACTTGTCCCGTGGGGATGCAGCTTGGTGTGGCAATGGATTTTGCGCTTGTCATGATCGCACCAACAGCATCTATGTTGGTGGCACATGATTGCATGCATCAGTTTCAAACCTCTCTATGGCCGCTTGGTCAAATAAAGCAGCACGCCTGGTTAGCATGTATTCCTCTTTGGTAATTGCAACCACCACGCTGGAGGCAGGTTCGTGCTTGAAGTTTTGTAAATTTTCATATTTTTGTGTATTATTAACAACGTGCAGAGCACAGATTTATTCTCAATGTTATATGTGCACATAGGCATGACACTGTTGCAATCAAAATAAGTTTGCTATGACATATAGAAGTGTGTTTTCTTGCTAACTAGACCTCAATGTAGGCCTAAATATCATCGTGTTCAAGATGGATATCTACTTCTGCATGTGCACTATTTATAATTTCTGCAGCACAGTCAAGCAGTCATGTTTATTTTCATTGACGTTTTTCTTGCTGTTTTCGATGAAAACCTTTGAGCATGGTCACAATATTCTTCTTTTCACAAGGACCTTCTGCTATCTGATGGTAACCAATTCATTAAAAATAGTTTACTGTTGTTCATGTAAGTAGTTTGTCCTGCCATCTTCAGAAGACATTGGCATAGAGTGAGCAGAATCAATATTCCTTTAGTGGGATAGTGCTTAGGTGCTAAGGCAATATGACTTTTTTTTATATAAAACTGTACTGTTTTGCAAAGAATGTAATTATTTTGCTTACACAATGATTAGTTCACATTTTACATGGTAGTCTATGAGAAGATTTATGTAGGAAATTGGGTTACTGCTTGAGGGGGTTGAAACCTTACTCAAGCTACAACCACAATTTCTGTTAGGGTGAAGTCACAAGCAAACCCCAAATTAACCTGTGCTTAATCCTCTGATAGCATGGCAAAAAGGAGTCAGGCTTAAATTAGAGGCAATGTGTGAAGTATTTATGTAGCACTTCAAACAGAAATACAGTGAAAACACAACACAAGAAAAAAAATCCCACACCAATTTAGAAACATAGAGAATCAAATTCAATAAATTAGTTGAGACCAAAATAACAAAACTCCAAGTTGAGTTTGACAAGTGCTGCGGAGGTACTGGTCTTGTCTCATACACTGATGGGATGCAGAGATAGTTGCAGGTTTCCATGGCTGCAGCAGAACAGGGTAAGAGTGTATATGCCCAAGGATTGACAGGACTTGCAGTAGTGAGTGCATCCACAGGTGCCCCACCTGAAAATACATTGATAACTCTGCCATCGTCCAGCAGATGTACTGCTGTAGTCTCTTCAGTTTTAAAAATTGAATTTTGAGACATTTTACCTGATAAGTAGATTTAAATTGATTGAGGTCTTCGTTGAAATGTAATATTTTATCAACAATGCAGTGAGTTGTGCAAATCAAGCACATGATAAGCTTGACGTGTTAGCTGATGAATGCAAGGTTGACATTAGTAGAATAAGGAATGTACAAAGAAATTATCATCTGGATTTTAATAAAGAGGACATACAAGAATTGGGCATGGTTATTTTACAAGTTCATACTCGGAATCTAGTTGAGAAAATGAAAGACGCAAGAGATTTGAAGACATACTGTGAAAAGGTGGAAGAAGAAAGTTACTACTAAATAGAAAGCTACAGAGGCAGGAAAGAAAACAAAGATCTGTTAGTGAATTAGATTTGGAGACAATGTCAGAATTTCCTCTGAGAGAAGTGCATGGAGGGAATTATGTGCATGTGCCTCGGACTGAAGGGGATTATTATGCATTTTTTACCAAAATTGTGACAGGAACCTAAATGGTGGTACTAAAAAGGTAATAGATTAATGACAATTTCAAAAAATGTGTTGTTTATTTGGATACAATATTTGAGATTGTTATTCCTAGTGATCTAGGGTCTGAGTGTAAACTGCTGTTGCTTGGCCAACCGAGGAACCAGTTAGAGTTGCATCCAACAATGTTCCAGTTGGTATAGTCGCCGACAAACAAAGTGCAGTGATAGAAAATTTGAAAGAGAAGGTGTCAGAAAAGGAAGTGAACTGAGCAAAGATGTTGAGAGCCACTCAAGAGCCAAAAGAGTCGGTGCATGCTTAAAATGGGAGGCGTACGCAGATTAATAAAAAAACACAGCAGAGTTGAAGATCCTGGAAAAAGACGACGTGTGCAGTTTCATGTCAGCTTTCGTTATGAGTTATTCAGCAGAGTGAGATGTGTTGGCAGATTAAGGGTACTGATGAAATTCTGGAGTACGTTAATTGCAGTAGTGAATGGTTTGATGCAAAGCAGAATACGATTAAAAAGAAGTTGATGGTTGCCCAGACAAAGCAGACTCAGAGAAGTGTCAAGAATAAGATGATGAGTTCTAAGTTTGACTTTGTGCCGCCTTACAATTTTTGAATGAATTGAGTGAATCTGATGCAAGGCGCGACAATGGGAAATAAGATGGTGGGGATGCAAATATGAATTTGCTGAAGAAGAGCACTGCTTGTCATTTCTGCAGTAAAATCGGCCACTGGAAATAGGAGTGTAGACAGAATCCAGGCCGAATCCAGAATTACTTTTTTCCCCAACTGCAGCGAAAAGTAAACCAAAAGCAGAACCAGTTAGTGACCCAAGCCTAATTAGCTCCTGTTCAAAATGCCCAAAATCAAGGGCATATCCATACAAATATGCCCGTAGCTCCAGTGATGTGGCTAAACATGAGAAATAAAATGCCTTATTCTGCAGGGTACCGTTAGAATCCATTGATTTGGAGTAATGATTACCTCGGTTTTCCCCAGAAATTAATTCCTAGTGATGGTGCCCTCGGAGGGGAGGAGAATGAATGCTTGGTGTAGTCCTGGAGGAAGTCCAGAGTGGCCGATATGTAGCTGGTGAGGTGAATGGCTTCCCGTGCCATTTTGGTAGACACAGATAGTACCTGCTCTATGGTGAATTCTGTGGAGGTTGCAAACCTACCCCTCTCTGGAAGAGTTGTAGGCATTTGCAATAAACAGATTATTAACCAGGTTACAACACATGTTCCTGTTAAAATAGGAGTAATGGTGAAAAATCATCCGTTCATATTATGAGATTGAAGACCTGTTTATTTGTTGGGAAGAGACTTGCTTTGCAAAATGCACTGTATGATTTACTGCACACTGATGGTGTTGCAAATTAAATTCAGAATTTTTAAAACTAAATCATAGGATCAAGAATTCTGTTTCTAGTTCTTACAAAAGATGACCTATCTCAGGATTTAAGACAAAAGATGAAGTATGGTATTTCCCAGGTAAAAAGAAAGGATTCATAAAAAGTGCAAAACCTGGTAGAATTACTGTAAAACTCAAGGTGACCTTCCCTAGAATTAGGCACTATAGGCTTTCAAAAGAGGAAAAGATGGCATGAACACCTTTATTAAACAAATGATAGAACAAGGCATTCTGCAAGAGGTCCTTGCAACTTACAATAATGGGCAAAAATAAAACAAGTGGTAAATGGAGAATAATTAAAATAGGGAATCCATATTGTCCAGTGGTACCAAATCCTGCAGTAATATTGTTCCAGATTCCTACAGATGGAGAATGGTATAAAGTTATTGATTTATGCCAAGCGTTTTTTTACATTTGTAGGAATGGAAAAAAAAACCTTGGTATATTTCAATGACTGCATGGGTATAGTCAATATCTTTTCACATCCCAATTCCCAAATCATGTCCTAGTTTGGTGTCGAATTCCATAGGGGTGAACTGAAAGTCCTTCTATTTTTAGTCAGATCCCAAAGAAAGATTTGGAAGATTTACAGTTGCCATGTAACTCAGTCCTGGTGCAGCACACTGATGACCTACTTGTGGCATCAAAGATAAAAGAAAGCTATAAACTAGATATGATTGTACTTCTGACCTGTAATTTAAATGGCCAGACTCATGCAGGGAGGGATTCGATGACCAGGATTTATAGAAAATATTAGTTTAATTCAAAATTCAGAAATGTTGCAGATGATCTGTGTCAGAAATCTATAATTTTGAGAAATAATCAAGGAAAAAGGACTGCTGTACTTATCAGTCATATTAGAAGGAATATTACAAGATTCCAGGCAAACTTCACTGAGATGCTAGTTTACATTGTCCTCTCATGATTGTTTGCATGTTCTCGAAATGGGCTGAGGCCTAGCCTACCCGGAGTTCAAACAGCATGACTGTTGCCAAACTTTTATTGAGGGAATTAATTCCAAGGTCTGGCTTTCTAACCTCTATTGAGAAGGATCATAGGACTAATTTTTATAAATGAGACACTATAATTGATTTCTATAGCTCTCCAAATTGATCAAAGATTCCATTGTATTTTTTGTCCTAAATCAACTGGTATAGTGAAAAAAATAAATGGAACCATCACAAACAAGCTAGCTAAATTGTACGCATCCACTGCTCTTCCTCATATTTTGGTGAGCATTACAAGTACCCCAGACAAAAAAATGCCTTTTGCCTCAAAGTGCTGATGGGTTTAGCAATGAGATTGGCATACATACCATCAAGAACACCTGTGTCAATAATGGATAACATTGTGTTAGATTACTGCAAAGGTATGGATAATGTGGGGAAATCTGTCTCTCATCAGGTACATTTGGCAATAACACCATCAAAAGAAACTCAATGTCATAACCTGCAGGGTGGTGTCTGGATTCTTGTGAAGAGACATGTCTATAAGAACTGCCTTGACGAACGTTGAAAGGGTTGTTATCATGTTATACTTGTGATTAACACTGCTGTGAAGTGTGTTGAGAGGATGCACACTGCTCATTTGAGGAGAGTAAAGCCAGCAGATGAAGAAGTGGTTTCAACAACTACTGTTTCACAGAGACAAGCACATGCTCCCATCATGGATACAGAAGGGGATAAAGAAAATTTTGAAACTGGAGTAGTTGCTAATGAAAGTGAAGATCCTTGTACTGTATTGTGAAGATACTGCTGACTAGTTTCACTACAAGGAGTGAAGACCTGTTGCAAAGTCACAAGTGGCGCCGAGAAGAAGTAATCTCTGATCCGTTCAGTGAAAGACTTCAGCTGAGAATTCTTGTCTTGGAGCTCTCAGAGGGAGGAAGCAGTTAAAAGGGAGTCGAGTTGCAGATGATGATTAAAGCACAAGTTCATCAGTGAGTAAAGAAGTCTCAGCAGAAGTCAACAGAGAAGATGCAAGAACTGAAACACCTAAGTCAGTGAACAAGGACATGCACGAGAAAGCACTGGGATGCAGGAGCACCTGCTTGCCTACTAGACGTGACAGAGTAATCTGATATTAAATCCTCAAGTAGCCATGCCTCCATATATGACCTAGCGCCATTCTCAGGCCCCTCTCCAAAGGTTTCCCCTGCTAAATAGAGATATAACAATGCCGCGACGGTCCATCCCTCAAGGAGGGGGGAGGAACAAACTTGAGGTTAATGCAATGACACCTCGTTTGGCCCCTCGCATTCCGAATACACATGCACAGACTCAGCTGCCTCTGAGCGAGTGGTGCAGCTACCTGTCAACGAGTGGGGGCTCTCCAGGCCACTCATCCCTCTTTAGGTTGGTGCTGCTCAAGCGTCTGCGGGCCTCAGAAGCAGGGCCCGTGTATTCCAAAGAACAGGCTTCCTTTGGGGGTGGACCCCAGCCACTCCGACATCACGAGGTATCTCCTTGTTGCCTGTGCGACATTCCACAAGGCAAAGGTGGCTCATCAGCTCACGTCTGCATGGCCTGTTGATCAAGCGACACGTGGGTCCCAGTGCTCCTTTCTCTTTCATTGCAGGGGCACAACACAACGCTCCCCACTTGGCCCTTCAGTTCCCTCACACAGCTCATTGTTTCTCCCTGATTGGAGGGGCAGCGCTGAGGGGATTCCGTAATGTGGCAGCGAGGGACTGTACTCGCCATATGACGGGCAGTTGTGGCTATAGTGAGCTCGCTGGCTCAGAGGATGTACTCTTTTCCCTGGAATGCCTCTCACTGGGGGAAGCCCTCCATGAGGACATAAACAGCAGGTAGGGCACAGCCTCTCAGAAATAACGGCACAGCTCCCTGGGACAGTGAAGCGCTATACTTGAACTTGGAATTGCCGAACTCAGAATGCCATGGCAAGGAGAAAAAGCAGAGTCTTTTCTTGTCCTGAGAATCATCTGAATGAGCAAGGGGCAAGCCAACAAGCCCTTGGAGAACACTTGGAAGTGCAAAGAAAGGTTGCAGGCATCAGGCCAGCACATTAAAACAAGTTGCAAAGTGGCAGTCCCTCCTGCTTCCCATACTTAGCAGGCAGCAGGCCAGCACACCAAAGTAGGTATTCCAAATGGCGGTTCCTCCTGGCAGCATTGCAGTCATCACGGCAATGTGCAGATTGTAGAGCCAGCAGCGTCTGGTTACAAGTCTGTGCAGTGTCTAAAAACCTGGGGTCAGAGCCTCAGTACTTATACTCAAAAATGTATTTGAAGAAGGGGTGACTTCAAAGGAACCCTTGGAAGTGTGCAATAATCCCTTTCAGCTCAGCCCTGGCTCCAGACGATCAGTAGGGAGTAAATCAGCCTTTGTGTGAGGGCAGGACACAACCTATTTGAATATAATTGTGAATCACCTCTCCCTCTCCCAGCCAGGAAGACTATCAGTATGCAGAAGAATGCAGATGTATTCCCTGTCACACCCAGTATGTGTTGTTGCCGTCTAGAAAGTATGCAGACATTGTAGCTGTCACCCAGCCACTTTTTCCTTGTGAGACACTTGGATTTTTCACAATCTCTATGACTTCAGTGATATAACATTGATGGCAGCACCCCCACTCTGAAAAATGTTCAGCACCACTGTGCACATTCATGATGAATTGGCACTTTTAATGTTAGCTAGTCTTTTGCTTTTAAAAAAAACTTTATTTATCAGTTTGTCACATAGTTCACAGGAATGCAGTAGTAATCACAGTCAATTAATTTAGCCAAAATAGAGGTTTTTGTATACATAGATTAGTTCAAATTAGTTATTCATTACAGAGAAAAGAAACACAAAAGTACAAAGGAAAACAGCCCAGTACCATTGCGATACTTATTATTTATCCGCTCATGTCCTCAGGGGTGTGTAACATCTCAGTGCATTTGCGAAATACACACGTCCTAAACAGAGCGTAATGGTTCTGGGCCTCCGGTAAATGATGCAGCAAGTCATTTAGGCAATCATACCCTGCGGTATGTAGAGTGCGTAAGTGGGAGCCACTAACCTACTCTAGTGGGGACAATGCCCTGAGTCAGCTGCGGGCCGAGTCGCGTTGCCGGGATGCGAGGTAAGTTCTTACCGGGCCCCATATGTCCCTGGGCCGTAATGTAGAAGGTACGGTAGTGGCATCCACCTCACTCCTAGTGTTACATGACACCAAGCTGCTCTACCAGGCCTGTACTGTCGGTGTCGTCCTGCCGCCCCAGTAAATGGCCACCTCTCTCTTGGCCAGCAGTAGACACAGGGACGCAAGCTTACGAACTGTCTTGGGAAGTTAACTACATATCCCAATAGGGCAATCTCAGGCAATGGGTCAACCGGTACGTTGAAATTGTCAACCAGTAATCTATGCACCGCCTCCCAGTATAATTGTAAACGAGGGCATGTCCATGCCATGTGAGCGAAGTCAGCATGGGGGCATTGCATTTACGGCAATTATGGGGCTTTGGATTGGCCTATTGTGTGGACTCTGTCCGGGGTAATGTATATTGTGCGTAAAAATTTGAAGTGGATTAACTTGTGTATGCTATTAAGGGAAACATTTTTCGTGACAGAGCAACAGGCTGCCCACTGGTTGACTGTTATCGATTGTCCTCCCAGTCCCTGTGAATCTTGTCATCATTGATTGGGACAAGGTTCGCACAAGCTTTGTATAGTTTGGAGATAGGGTGAATACCCTGGTCGGTCTCGATGATAAGTGATAGGAGAGTGAAGGACTCCGGTTCAATGCGGAAGCCAGGTAATGTGGCGCGCATAGCAGAGTAAAGACGCCTCAGCACAAACCTGTCCATAAAGGTGGCATTAGGAATGCACGTATCATCACCCATCTCAAAGGAGTGTCCATTAGGGAACAAGTCACCGATTTTTGTAATGACAAATTTGGTTAAGGTGCGTTGTATCACTCGCTCACCAGAAATCGGCAGCCATCAGGCGTTTGGGAGTGGTAAAGCGGAAGAGTACAGGATGTTGTACGGGTATGCTCAGACGTGAGTCCCGTGCTCTCCACGTCTGGAATCAAGCTATCCTGGCTGAAGACGGCTGATAGCCAGAAACCGGTCCTAGGATGCTTGATTCCGGTCCAGGGAAGACATGGCTTGGCAGTTTGGGCTGGACTGTTCCCATGAGGCACAGGGTCAAGGCTGATTTGCATATGGCCATGTCTGAACTGGGGTGGTGTGGTGAGCAAAAAATCGATGGATTTAGGCCCAGATCTCTGTACTGGGGTGAATGTATGACATTGTTCTGCATTCTGTCCATCAACTGTTTTCGCATTGGTGACCCGTTAGAGTTTTTC
Source organism: Lissotriton vulgaris (assembly GCF_964263255.1). Classification (NCBI taxonomy): domain Eukaryota; kingdom Metazoa; phylum Chordata; class Amphibia; order Caudata; family Salamandridae; genus Lissotriton; species Lissotriton vulgaris. The sequence continues at coordinate 429,903,297 of NC_141687.1, forward strand.
TCAAGCCCAGCTAGTCGTTGAGACCGTTTGGATATCGTGTGGGTCACGCGGAAGACCCTTGGGGAGGACATCCGCTAATTTATCAGGTAGGACAAGATCTACCTCTGTATGAAGAAAGGGGATTCTGGCGTCTGGGTGATACCAAGCATGCGCGTAGCTGCACTGGGCGACTAAATATATAACTGTAAATCGGGAACCCTGTATCCCGTTCCGGTCGTAGGGAAGAGCCATGATCTCCCAAATGTTAGCTAGTCTTTGAGATGATTTCCTAAATAAACCTCAGATTTTGGGGTGAGTCAAAAGTCTTTCTGATGCTACTAGGGATGTTATCATTTTCTCTTCTGATTTTGCTGCTCACATGGGACTTAGAACTATTTTTGATTTTCACATTATTCTGTAATTCTCTCTCAAGAGAGCTTCATGGCATTGACTCCATGCTTTTTGCATTTATTATTTCTGAACCACACCTTTTGTAATACATCTTTTACATTTTAGCCCTAAACCAAAGCTCACTTCTTCAGTGGACTCTTATTTATTTGACAGCATGCTGTGGAGTGCCTCATCCTGAGGACTCATTGCCCATAAAATTGAGGTTTACAACTGTCTCCAATTCACTTGGGCGAGTTATTGGGGTGAATATTTTGGTCTGTACAGATGCAGGCCCAAATTCTCCACTTCAGCAGCAATGACGGTTCCCACTGGATGCGTCTCATATCAGGTAGCTACAAAAAAAGTCCCTCTGATAACACTGCAGGTGTGCTGGACAGCACTACAAATTATAGTTTTTTCAAGCAGTTGCCACATGAATCGAGCAGGAAGACCAGGTGACTCTCAACAACTTGACTCAGTGCTGGTTTGACTCTCGATGTAAGTCAGCTCTTCTTTGTGCCCCACATGCCCAAAACAGGGCTGGGATTCTCCTTGTGGACAGTTTTTCCTCCTGCAGGGTCAGGCACTCCATTTCCCTCTCTGAGCATAGAGGCAGCATTGTAGGCACTAGGCAGACCCACGGTGTACCCAGCAACTTGTGCAGATCTCAGGTGATGTTCCCTCTTTTATGGGGGACTGGCTGTCATGCAGACTGTAAACATGGTTTCATAACAGCTCTTCATGTACTGTGCAGAACATTTTCTTCCTTGGTCAAGAAGAGCTTGACACTGGAACAAAGCGGCCAGTCTTTAAACCCACCTTTATACTCATTATCCAGACTACGGAAGTGGATCCACTGTCTGAGGTCCTGGAACTGGTATGGGGTTGCTCACTTTCAAATTTTATTTTCTTGCTGTATTGTATTGTATTGTAATTGCATTTATATAGCGCTTACTACCTCTGATGAGGCGTCAAAGCGCTTTTTTGGCGAGTAGCATGCTACTTTGGAACCCATAAAGGATTAGTGGTGAATTAGTATAGTAAAATATGAAAGTAATTTGAGTGGTGGATGTGTTAGTCAGTTATTTGGATTGGGAAGGATAGTGGAGGGATAGAAGAGGGAAAAAGGTTTGCATTTATATAGCATTTACTACCCCTTATGGAATGCCGAATCGCTTTTTCGGCGAGTAGCATGCTGCTCCGGAACACATAAAGTATTAGTAGAGAATTAGTATAGTGAAATATGAAAGTGGTGGACATGTCAGTCTGTTATTTGGATTGAAAAGGAAAGTGGAGGGATAGAGGAGGGCTGTAGTGGAGAGAGAGTCTTAGTGCAAGGTGATGATTCTCACAGCAGGTAGCTGTGATGCTGGCTTAAATAGAAGTATCCAAAGCATGAGCATAAAGAGGTGTGAAGAATCTGCACCTGGTTGTCATCAGCATTCCGGAAGTAGCAATCAGGAAAACACAAAGGGGTAGGCAACGCCTATAAACGTCCTTACCTTAATAATAGAATCTGTTGACTCATCCCCAGCCCCGATCCCCCTCCCCCCATCTCCCACATGGCAGTGCCCACGAAAATCTATTCAAAAATCCCTTGCTAAAAGGTCATAACATTTTTTTTTTTACTATTTTTTTTATTGACATTTTCTTTTACATCATATAACATATAACATGTACTAGGCCTCGATTTGTTTTTGCCGGGTAGTAGCCTATGCACAGGACTGTTTCCTTCCTTCATTAGTTCAGTGTCTGGGTTTCCAGCCGCTGGCTTTACAAATCAAGGCAATGCACTTCCAATGTCTATGGAAGCTGTATCTCTCCTCCATCTTGTGCCATGCTTAAGTCAATGCAAATGCACTACACTGATCATAGCAATCATACTCTTATCACATACAAGGTCCGAATACAATATATGTGCCTTTCATATACCATGCATACTGTGCTATATCCAACTTTGTGAACGATATGCTAATACTGTTCATGATCGACAAGTCCCCTGAATCGATTGGAACCTTCCAATCCACAATGATTTTCATAAGTGACTGGATGACAAATAACTACCTTAAAATGAATTCAGAGAAAATCAAAATTGTCAACACCAATAGCAAGATAGACTATTGGACGGCCTCATTCTGGCCCCCCGAATTGGGATCCCCCACTCGCCTAAATCCCAAAAAGTCAGTAAAAAGCCTCAGGGAGTTCATCGATGATGTACTTTCCTTGAAGCCCCAAATCAGATCAGTGATTTCCTCTTATTTCTGCCTGCTCTGCAGAATTAGGAAAACTACCACATTCTTCACCCTTGAAGCTCTCACTCAAGTTGCATTGCTCTAGTTCTCCCTAGAATTGAATATGCAAACTCACAATACATTGGAGTACCTAAGTACCTCATTCACATAATCCAAATTGTCCAGAACCAAGCAGCTTGGCTAATATGCCGACAGCCCAGGAGGTGTCACCCTCTTTCTGAAATACCTCCACTGGCTGCCAATAGAACAAAGGTCCGTCTTTAAAACTGGATGTGTTATCTTTAAAACACTCAATGACATGCATTCACCACCTCCCGAATCAAGAAGTACATCTCTGTTGCACAACATGGCTAAAAGACATTAATGAAGCTAATAGCTCTCACATTGGCGAGACCCGTTTGTTTTTTTGCTTTGCAAAAACAAACCCCTGCTTGAGGGTTTATTTTCTATAATAAAAAATGGCAGACTCACAAACATTCCATTGTCTACAAAACTGAGCCTGCAGGAGATCTTTTAGTGAAAATTTCTCACCAGAACTGTGGGGAACTCTTAAGTTTAGCAGCGTCCCATTGCCAAACCTTACCTGATAATCTAAGACTGGTTATATTTTGCTCTTCTGATTTACTTCGCAATCATCTGCCGTATTTCCAATCACCAACAATGTTTGTGTGTCTATATGTGTTTTCACCTTGCTGTGTTTTGTGTGCGAGTACAAGTGTGTCTGTGCAAATGTTTCAGTGTGTGTGCGTGTGCTAGTGTTAGTGTGTGTTGTTGGGTTTGCACTTCAGATGTGTCAGTGGGCATTTGTGCCAATATGTGTGTATGTTATGTGCTCCTGAGTGCGCTTGTGTATGCAAAAGAAAGCCAGATCTAGAGGCTCTTTCTGTCAATGCTTGTTAATATCGCATTAAAACAACGGGGGCTTGTTAATATCGCATGAAAACAACGGGGGCACTTAACTGTACGTGAACACTTAATGATGACGGGATTACGTCCTTTAACCCCTTCACTGCGGCGGCTATTCCGCCGCAGTCCTAAGGGGGCGGGGCGGAAATACGGCGGGCGCATGCTGGTGACGGAACCGCTCCGTCACCAGCGTCGGTTGCGCTGTGCTTATGACGGAGCGGTTCCGTCATGGCCCCACTCAATAGAACGCTCAGCGCAGGCGCGGAATTCGCACCGCGCAGGAGCGTCGGGCGGGCCATGACGGAACCGCTCCGTCATCAGCACAGCGCCACCGCAGCTGATGACGGAGCGGTTCCGTCATTAGCAGGGGAGGGGTTAAATATATCTTTAAGGGCATCAGATCGGGGCACGAAATTCTTGCTTTCAGTGAGTCACGCTTGCTCAGTGAAACAAATATTGGCAAAGCCAATAGGTCTCGCCTACACAAGAGCTATAGGTTCGGCCAATGTTTTGTTTAGCCAAGTTGTACAGAAGCACAACTGCCATGCAGCACGGCTGAAAGCAAAGATAAAAATTATTTGATGCGGTTAGTTCTGGCTACATTTTAGCTATGCTGCACAGGAACCACTCTTCTGTACAACGTGGCTAATAAAAATTGACAAAGCCAATAGCTGTTGCATAGGCATAGGCAAGACTCTCTGGCTTCGGCAATACTTGTAACTATTTAGATATATTCAAATCGTGATTGTTCATGCACTGTAGCTATAGCAGTCATTTTGCAGGCCTCCTGTCTGTATTTTTACATGTGATGTACACTGGAAGATTTATTAATTTCCTAAATATTCAGGGTACAGACAACTTATTGCACTACTAAGCAAAAAATGCATTATTTATAATGTGTTTCCGACTGAAACATTGCTCTTTTGATTAAGTATTACCCTGTCTCCTAGAAATAAAGGCCATCCTCTTGTTGTTATTGTTGGCACAATATGTCCGACCATGATATAGCTACAAGACTCGGAACAAAAGGAAGAATCTAGATCCTCAAAAGGGGAGAATTATCAAGGGCAGCAGAATGAGGGTATTCAAAGGTCTTCCTCATGGATGAACATTAAACTAACTGAACGTTTATTAAACAAAGAAGGTGCTACATTCATCATTCACAAAATATTTCATGTTAAACTAGGCAAATGGCGGAGTAAATAATAGATACAAATTCAAGTAAAATTGAAAACGCTTAGGGAGGTTTCCCTAAAGCATTATAAGTACTGCATATCCATGAGCATTAGGTGCAATTAAATTCACCTTGGTAATATGGCTATGGATGCGTTTGCCGAATAAAATGAACTATTAGAATTGCCAATCTGAACTTGACGTCTACCTCGACACGCAAGTACGTGGTGAAGCAAGCTCTGCGACCTAGGCACGGGGTTTCTGATTGATAGGTCACAGGGAGGAGGGTGTGTAACTGGCAGGCAAAAACTCGGGCAGGAAACTCTTGATCAATCCCACAGATATGAGCAGCAACATTCCAATGTTCAGTGGAGATTGCCCCAAGAAAACACACATGGTTGGTGGGGGCACGTGCTCCTCAGAACACCATCAATTCAGATGCCACATGAGTTAGGAACACTTAGCCAATCAGGGCTAAGCACACGTAGCTCTCCATGCCAGACATCTGGACACACACACCACTGGCCGTACGGTAACCACACAGGTCAAGACCCACCATTGACCATTCATTTATGACCTTAAAGGCAGGAACCAACATTCCTCACCACATATGGTACTCCGGAAATCTTTTATGGCTGCTTTAATATTGTATTTAAAGACGATTCAAACTCGATGTTAATGGAGACAGTGCTCCGACCTAGTACCTGTAATTGTTCTCCCGGCCACAATGTTTAATTAAACAAACTGTTCCTGTTTTGCCAAAGGTCTCTCGTCTTCTGTTTTTTTAAGGAAATCAGAGTCAAACAACAACCTAGTGCCTTAAAGATCTGTAATAAATAGGTGGCTTACCTGTTGCAGATCTGCAAGGGAATACAGGTGGATCTGCTGGAGGAGATATTCCCGGGGGAAAATTCTGCAAATATCAAGGTAAATGCTTGTGATTATTGAGATATGGAGAACACAGCTTTGCCCTAAGGATATGAAGAAATAGGAAACAATAAACTGGTCAAAGTAGTGGACAAAGATTCACACAAAAGACACCAGGACATCGTGTTAGATGCACTGATTGTTTGAATTACTTCAATTTAAAGAAAAAAGGGTACCTAACTGAACATTTTCACTTTGCAGAATAAGGGGATCAACGAAAACCGGTAAAGTAATGATCCACTGTAGGATCACAGTTGAAAAGGGATGAGGGAGGTCACCAGAGGACACTTCGGGCTTTAGAAAACACAATACATCTGTGGCATGCAGACGTTTATTAACAAAAAATAAGGCAGCTCTGGTTTTCCACTGAGTTGAACGACACTTCAAAATACTTAATAACATTGTTTGGCCTGCAATTGGCCTCAATAAACTGCAGCCGTTCGAAACACCATTGGAAAACCTGTATCTCAAGAAGATGAGAGGTGGCATCTCTCTTCAATTCTGTCCCTCTGCTGAGGTGGTATTTTGGAGTTCAGCTCATCTGTACCACTGATGTAAGTAAAGCATACAGCAAAGTGACTGAAATGGCTCCTCTGAAATGATGTTCAGGCCTTAGTGGACTGGAGAATGATTTGGCCCATTTCAAAGATATCATGAAGTTTGCCTACTGCAGGTCACATTTGTGGCACAATGCATATTACCAACTAGTACACTAATCTTCAAGTAGAAGTCTATGCACTGCTGCAGCAGGCATTTTAGAGGTCAACAAAACAATTTGTTTGAATTCCTTTTTACTGCAATAAGAAATTCTTGCCCCATAAATATCTGTCAGTCTAAAAGCGTGAAGATGTGCCACTAAGAATGTTGGAGAATCTAGTTCCATGGGGAATGAAGATCTTTGGCTGCTCCATGCTGTATCTGGTGAATTTGCTTGACTAATATAAAAAAGATTCATGCGGCGTGCTTTTAGCCTGGAAAAAGTTTGCAAGTTGTAATATTCACACCTATGTCAGTCAACAAAAAACATACAGCAGACAGATTCTTATTTGCACTCATCCCACAACTTTGCAACTACAGCACCTTTCCTCATTATACATCTAGCAGATGGAGCATCCTACAAACGCTGGAAAGACCACAACACCACACCAGACTCTTTTTCAATAATATCAGCGCTGTTGGCATCTTAATTTCTGCCATCTCACCTGCCTGGGGTTATCTTAGCAGCACGTGGTGCACCATGCTAATTCTTCAACGTCTCCAGCGAAGTTCTGCATAGAAACCAGCCGGTGTGTAGACATACTACCAAGAGTTGCTCTCCATAGTACCCTAACTCTCCCGCTCATTCATGGCCTCTCCCCATTCTCCCCTCACTTGATAACAATATGCTATGCTTTTCCTTAGTGACTACTATTGCATCTGTGCCCCTATTTTGCCACTTTTAGAATTACAACTGGTGCAAACTTGCATCACTGTTTGCAGCTCTTGCTTAGAGTCCCAAGAGCTATTTTAAAGAAGGGATCTCACCTGTAGCAAAGAGCAACCACCAGAAGTGGCTTCAAGCAACTATATGGACTTGTTTTTATATAGCGCTTCATACCCCAACTCTTCTGCCGTTTCTAAGCATATTAAACAGCAGGCATCACTATTCACAGATTTAATGACACTAAATTCTCTAGCTTCAGAAGGTTTGAAGGCTCATTACTGCCATTTGAACTTGTGAGCTGCAGAGCACAGAAGATGCTAGCGGCGGGCCTTAAATCACAGAGCGGTTTAAATGGGGAAGGAAGCAGCACAATCTAGGCCATTACTTAGGCACAGGGCGGAGGTAGGGGTGAAGTATCAACTTTTGCCACTTTTCAACTGGCATTGGGCGCCATTCTAGGGTTGTAGCCTTACTGATTCGCAGATCACATGTTTATGGGGCAGGCCACCATGCATTGGTGTTATGGTGCCATCACCAACACTGCTGATGGGGCCTTTTGTTGATTCCTGTATTGGGATGCCTGTGTGTGTTGAGTGGGAGGAAGTAGAATCCACAGCCTCCAAGTAGGGGCTATGGGCAGGAAGTCATAGCAAGCATCAGCTTTAATGTCTTCTCCAGTAGGTAGACATTTTCTTCTGTAATTCATAAAAGTACCAAGCCACAAAGGGGGGCTGCTATTGTCTATAAGGACATTGAGGCATATGTATCAAGCCCTTTTCCCATTCGCAAACGGGCCGATTCTCAGATGTATCCCAAATGTATCATCCCAAAAGGGCATTGCAAAATAGGGAATTGCAAAATTTGCGATTCCCTATTTTGCGATTGCATTTAAGGAATCGCAAATTGCGATTCCTTAAATGCGATGCATGAACCACCCAAGTTGTGTGATTTTGGAATGTGAAGTTGCAAATTACCACCAACTTCAAGTTGGTGGTAATTTGCGATTTCTTTGAAAAATGCACTTTCAAAGTGCCATGTGGCACACATACATGCCCCTGGGGCACGTATGTGCACCACATGTGCGCACACACATATTTCAGGGGTGCAATAGGGTGTCCTTTTGACACCCTAGCACCCTTGAAATTGCATGCACAATTAGTGAATACCCAATGGGTACTCGCAAATTGTGAATGTCTTCCCATTCATTCCTACAGGCCTAGTAGGGATGAATGGGAAACTATTCCTTAATTACGAATCGCATTTTGCGATCCGCAATTAAGGAATATTAAGGAATCACAATTAATATTCCGATTCCTACATACATTCCATGTTGCGAGCCCTTAATAACGATTCGCAAAAAATCGCTATTAAGGACTTTCAAAACGGGTTTTTAATACATATGCCCCCTTAAGAGGGTTCAGACCGATCTACTTGTTTGCCTTCCTGTTCATGTTCAATAAAAAGCAGAGTCGAGAGCTTGTGTGGCACTGGGAAGGGCTCAGTTTAAAAAACCCATCAATATTGAACCTTCATGAAACTAAATACTTCGTCTAATTTCAATCTAAAGCCTATATGCAATTTAGTGTGAACCAAACAGGCAAGAAGTTAACTGTTTTCCAGGGCTGGTTGCCTCGGTTAGCTGACTTCGTCAGTCTTATCGTGAGGATCCAACACATAGAAACTGAAGGGACAGGAGGACTGAGTTCAGCCTGCGGGTGTTCAGCAAGGACTATTTTGGACTCCTAAAATCACACGACGTTACGTCCCGTGGCTGAGCTCAGTTACCCTCTTTTCCTTAAACGACTGATTGCTAGATATCATTTGATCAAAATGTATCCTGTTATATATAACTCGTGTGCTATTCACATTTCAACTATCTCTGGCACATTTCAGTCACTTTTGAGCACTGCACCGCCACCGATTCCTTGTCTGTACAACCTTGAGGCATAATTTGACGTGACTGCAAAAAATACACGATTGCCTTCAAATGTATCTTGCTCTGGCAGTTTTATCATTTTTATACTTACGAAAAACTCGGATGTATTAGCAGATCATTAATTTGCTAGTTCATTATTTTGATGGGCGAACACCTATTCGGGTACTTGAAAATTATAAAGGACACACACATTTTGCTTAAGTTTATCTCGAAACAAACCTACAGGTTAACAGGCCCATGTTCCCAGGTATAGAAGGAAGACCATTCACATGAACATCACTACAATATAAGCCTATACAAACGTCACAGTCTCGACTAGAATCAACAGATTATGTGCATGTGCAGTTTGTTTTGCAACAATTGACTGGGTTATCTAGCTAAACAAGGCATCGAATTTAGAAAATAATTAATCATAAGTAGGAATTTCTATAGATCATGGAAATGAACAAACATGTAGCAAACTATGCTTTTTAGAACCATTCTCTACCATGATGTCGTTTGAAAACTTTCGAAGTTTAATTATGTGAAAACTATATACGTTCTGGTATACTGCTTTTCCTAAAATCTGTAAGGCCCAGCCCTAGTCAATATATCATTCCTTGAGAGCTGCTTGGGTTCCACTAGGGTCTCTCAGCAGTGGCTCCAGATCCCTCTACCCCCTCTGGGGCTTACGCAGCTCCTCAGGAAAGGACTGCACTTTGCTGCAGAACGGCTCCCGTGGTAAAGGCATTCCCCCAGCGAAGAGCACGTTTCAGGTTTTTTTCTGTATGCAAAATTAATTTTCCTTATTCAGTATAAACATGGTATGCAAATGGTAGCATACTCTTTATTTTCATCTTGAGCATTTAGAATAAGTCATGTGCTAGCGATCAGCAGTTATCCCAAGTCTTACTACTTTAGGCCTACTTGATTTTCATTTAGGTTTCTTTTCATTAATTTCCCAGACCCACTACTCCAGCTCTGATTCAAACCATAGGTTGCTCACCTAGTGGTTCCCTGGGCCTTCTTTCAGTAACAGGTTTACCTACAGGTTTTCTTTCTTCACCTGCTGTTGGCAGCAGAGGATTTACTTGTGTTGCCTTACAGAGTACCTCTTCTCATCGCGGATGATAAAGAGTAGGGCTCACGTAATGTATAGATTATCTTTAGATTTACCTAATGACACCAAGAGGTTGAGGTTACATGCTATCATACATTTCCTTGAAGGAAACAGGTAATTTACTTATGTTAGGGGCAACTTTACAAGGGTCCTATCTGATCGTGGATGACAAAAGAGAGTCCCTATGTCAGTGTGAATGGCAAAAAAAGTTTCACATATATTAGACTTTACCTTATTTATTTCGCTTAAGGTAACAGAGAATGAATTGATTATGCATGTGACCTTACAGTTCTCATGTCAGCGGATGATTTATCTATCTCACAGGTCACCTCGAAGCGATTCCATGAGGTAAAAGATGAGTCACCCATTTCGCAGGTTATCTTACAGGGTTTCTTTTTCACACCAAGAGCAAATAGAGAAGGTATTTATCTTACAGTTTACCTTACAAAGATTTCTTATGGTAACAGGCCATCAACTTATGTTACAAGTTACCCTGTTCAGCATCTAATCCATGATGGTATGAGAGTCACAGCTCGTACCTTACTTCTGTTATCTCCACAGGTTCTTTCTTAGTCTTCAGCAGGTCACCTCACATACAGGAGCTTCTCATTTGGTGCCTTCTTGAGCACCAGGGCCTTTGTTGTCTCTTGGCCAACTTCTGGCCCACTCCCTGTCCACCAACAGATGTTCTCCCTTCACTTTAGTTAGACTTTGTCTGCTTATCTTACCTTGAGTTTTCTACATTCCTTCTCCTGACACCCTCCCTCCTTCTAGAGGACTCTTCCTGTAGTGCAGATTGATCCTCCAACTCTTATAGGTTCAACTGCTGCATTTAACCTCCTCGCTTACATTTGGTACCTGCACACACTAATGGACGCCTACATTTGAAATCATTAGCACACCTCGCTGTCAACCGTCAACACACAGCTGTGCCTGATCTTACATCACCACCTTTACAGATCTGACATCTTGTGCCCTGTTAGTCTTTTTGTGGTAGGACAGAATCTATCTGAATTATCCAAACCTTTGTTGTGCCTCAAGACCCTTTTCCAGTCTACAAACATAGTTAACGACATTTAACCCTTTAAGTGCTGCCGTCGGCCAACGGTCGTCACGAGCACTACCTTGCCAGTGCTGCGCTCGACCGTTGGCCGACGGGTCAGCATTTGTTATTCGAACGTTCAGCACTGGGCGCTGAACGTTCGACGCTCGGAAGGTGTTAAATTTGTGCACTTGATTTAATGATGCTGTGTTATGCCACATATGATTTTTACATGGCGTAATTCCATGAGATCACCATCTTCAGAGTCCTTGGCAAAAGTGTTAGTCTGCAGAACTTTAAGTTAGCAGCAGAGCCTTCTTATATGACAAAGGCTCCTCTAAATAACAGCAAACAGATTCAACAGTACACTACCATCCCTACAGGAAGGTCGAGTAACATTCTATGGCCAGGCCTTGTTTGCAAGCACCCATAAAACATGGCTCCCCTGGAGCTGCCCAAGCGAAATAGGGGCTGACGTGAAAAATATCCCCAAAGTCCACCTTGAAGTAAAAAGATGGTGATGCAAATATTTTCTTAACTGGTCTGATAAACCTTTTTCCTGATGAAGACGTTGTGGATTATGCGAGCGAGGAGCATTGCTTACTACAGCATTAAAACATAAATTGTCAACAGCCTCTTTCAGGTTAACCAGAATAGTCCGTATTTATTGCATTCAATAAAGATGTTAATCCAGTTTCTGTGGATTTCTCGTTTTGGCACATAAGGAAATTTAGGAACTGGTGAATAACATTAGTTTTTCAGGAATATACCATTTTGTTCAGAACTCCTAGTTTCCAAGTCGACACCATAACATTTTCAAAAGGGCTGCCAGTTAGTCCCCGGGATATGGATCGAGAAAAATAATTGCCAAGCAGAGTGCAAGTACAAGGATAAGCAATTTTTATTGCAATTTTTACTTTACCTACCTATTTTGGCTCGATTGCAAATTGTGCTTGTTTGTTCCGTTTTGCACAACAATGCCCTCCAGCGATAAGAAAAGTTACAAGGAAGGAAGAAAAAGCATCTGTGCCTCTTACTGTCCTATAGCGCTGCAAAACAAGAAATCCGGTTGCATAGAATGGTACATGCCTGGTGCAATTAGAAATTGCGCCAGTAGGTTTCAACGCCTGATTTAGTAAAAATGGCAGATGTGGTGCTTTTACTGGCTAACCAAGGAACCACCAAATGACTCCATCCTTTCCACCTGAATTCATCAACCAGAAACTCTGCAGGACCTCTGATCAGCAGAGCATGTTGCTAATGCCCAAGTCTGAGGGGAGCCATTTCCCATTGTTGCAACACCAGGCTCATAACAATATTTTTTTCTGTTCCCAAGAGTGTTCTTAAAAAAGGCAGCTACCGTGGAAAGAATGTGGCTGCGCAGTCCTGATGCACTCTCCAGGCTCCTGCAGGATGAGCACGAGGTCTGCACACAAAGCGGTCTGCAGTGGAGAGGCACTCAGAGAGAACCCGGCTCGGGTCACCTTGGAAACAGCTAGGCGCGAGAGCCTCGGAGGAAGGAAAAAAACATATCAAAAGCTTGTTCAAGATCATATTTTGTGCGGACCCAATTTAAAAAGCACACCGTTGAACAGTGGTAAAGACGAACAGCTGTTAAAAGCTTTTAGGGCACACTGTAAATCTCGGCCTCTGCTGGATCCGTATCTTGTCAACAAATTGCATTAATTTGGAAAACAGGGCCTGGCAGAAGTGGAGAGGAAAATTCTACCTCTCCCTGTGAGAGGTTATAATTACACTGCATTTATCATTAACGTTTAGTTCACGTGAGCCTCTCTTCTTAGTTCCGAATTATCTGATTTAGCAGGCGAACGGGCGTGTTCTCAGGCGGCGCGAGACGGAGCAGAGGGCAAATGGAAATTCACTGCGTGATCGGTATCTGAGAACTCTGTCGCGTGCTGTCATGAGACTACAAAGGCGCATGCGCCTGGGTTATGAGGACTAACGGGCAAGTCAGGAACAGGAAATTCTTACTTTCAAACCAAATGTTTCCCAGTTAAACCCTCTTTCGAATAAATGCTGTTAAAGGCATGCACCAACCCAGAAGGACTCGATGGAGTGAGCCGAAGCCTCAGGGAATGATGACCCCTGTGACAAGCCCCTACAGGAGAACTCAACCACAGTAACATGAGGGGGAGGAAGGGGGAGCTTCTGTGAATGTTCAATAAAGCAGAAATATAAAAAGGACTTCAACACCATAGCAAGTGGCCATTGAAGCAGGGAAGGAAATGAGCCCTGTCCACTGGTTAGGTAGTAAGTGACAGCACAGTGGTTTAGGAAGGGGGTACAGTGGGTGTGGGCCGCCCCGGGTGTCATCACTGAGGGGGTGACAAAATGTTAAAAGTATGTGTTTTAAACACATATTTTTGCCATTTTGTCAAGCCGGGCGTGACAAGAAATTTCCTGCACCGGGTACCACCTGACCTTGCTACACCACTGCGACAGCACTACTTTTGGTGCATTGAGCCCTTTACACTCCAGTGCCATTGCACTTGTGCTCTAAGGATAGTTACAGCCCTGAAAGACTGTCAAAGGGAGTACTGAACAACACAAATAGGAAAAGCCTGTTATGAATCATAGAGTGCCACTCCGTCACAGTCATGCTCAACCCAGCTGCTTACCAAATAGGCCTTTTCTGTCACACGCTAATCGTTTCCTTCCTTCATAGCGTCTCCTCACTCACACTATCCTAAAAATCTCACCACTATTATCATTTGTGGGTCCAAATTCAGGGATAATTAGAGTTATGCTAAAATATGGAATTGTAACAGATGACTTCTGCCATTGGCCCAAATTAACAAAGAGGCTTGTAAAATGCATGCTTCTATTCCTCACAGGACTCTTTCTACGATTTCAGAAGATTTATAACTGAGATTCACAAAATCCCAACGCATGCTTATCTAATATAAGAAAATCCTTGATTCGAGTATGTATACTTAAACCTAAACTAACGGAAATGCACCTGTATTTGGTATAGGCAGTGTTGGACTTGGCCTTTTTTGCAGGGTAATCCCTGAACTTTTTGCCTTCCTCCTATAATTTTTCTGACCCGTTCTTGGCTATTTTATGACTCTGAGCACTTTACCACTGCTGATCAGTGCTAAAGTGCTCTCCCTATTGTAAATGAATGTATTGATTGGTGATTCCATGATTGACTATTTAGTTTTTATTTAGTTCATTTGTATAGCGCAACAGCTACCCAACAAAGGGTTTCCCGGCGCTCATGATCCAGAGATTTGATTGATTCAGGTCTTTAGATGTTAAACAGCCAGGTTTTTAAGGCTTTTCTGAATTTCATGTAATTGATTTCATTCCGAAGTGTCAAGGGCTGAGTGTTACAAAGTGAGGGTCCAAGATATGAAAATGATTTGCCGCCCATTCGTGTCAGCCTGATTTTTGGAATCACAAAGTGGTTAGCCGTGGCTGATCGAAGGGTTCGAGATGGGCGGTAGGGATGTACAAGATTTTGTAAATACTTGGGGGCATTGTTAGTAGAGATCTTATGCATAAAGCATAGGGATTTAAACTTCACCCGATTCTCAATTTTCAGCCAGTGCAGTTCCCGAATGTAATTGGAGGTTGGTGTGGAGATGGGAATTTTCCACAGTAATCTCGCGGCTGCATTTTGCACTGTCTGTAATCGGCAGGTTGTAGCCTTATTGGCCCCCAAGTATAGTACGTTACCATAATCAAGTCTGGAAGTTATTAAAGCATTGATAACTGTTTTCTGAGTATGTTTGGGGAGCATCCAGCACATTTTGTTTAACCACTTTAGTATCGCAAAGCAGGTGGCTGAAGTCTTCGCAGCTTGCTGATTAAGATTAAGCGACTCATCAATGATGACACCTAGGTTGCGGGCTGATTTGGCTGGAACCGGAAGGGTACCCATATCATCTGGCCAATGTTGGGGTCCCCAAAGCTCTTTGTTCTTACCTAGGAGAAGTAGCTCAGTCTTCTCACCGTTGAGCTTGAGAATTTTTTTTCTCATCCACTCAGCAATCTTACTTAAGCCGAGTTTTAATGAAGAGGGGTTATCAGACTCCGAAGATGATAAGGAGAAGATGAGCTGAGAGTCATCAGCGTAGGAGAACATAAGTAACCCAGTCTCTTCTACCATTTTGGCCAGCGGGCTCATATAAATGTTAAAAAGCAGCGGGCTCAAAATGGAGCCCTGAGGTACTCCATGTTTAAAAGTCATAGTATCGGAGCAAGCGGATTGGGAGAAGACTTGGAATGTACGCTGTTCCAGCAGGGATTTAATCCAATTACAGGCTGCGCCCCGGATGCCTATGGAATGGAGTGTTTGTGCAAGGACAGAATGTGACACAGTGTCAAATGCTGCACTGAGGTCGAGCAGCAGCAAAGCTACCATTTCTCCCCGGTCCAGCATTAGACGGATGTTTTCTGCAACGCCGAGCAAGGTCGTCTCCGTGGAGAAACCTGTGCGGAATCCTGATTGATGGAGGGGTAGTAAGTCATGAGTGGTAATGAAATCAGTGAGAGACCTATGAATGTGTTTTTCTAGTATTTTTGCAAAGGTGGCCAGCAGGGAAATAGGTCTGAAATTGGATGGCAAATTGGGATCTGCTCCCATTTTTTTTAGCAACGGATGAATGCGTGCTTCCACTCGTTCGGCACAGTTTCTTCCTGCAAGGATTTGTTAAGGAGATTGGTGATTATGTCCAAGGCCCCGTTGCTGAGTTTTTTTAGGACTGAACAAGGTAATGGATCATTGGGCGAGCCAGATTTGATAGTATTTAATAGTTTACGAACCATGTCGAGGTTAAGCTTCGGCCAGTTGTTAAGTATAGTGGAAGGTGCCTCGTCAGGAGAAAACGGGCAGGAGGGCGGAACCGCTTCAGTCAAGGTGATGGAACCTAAGGAGTCGGCTATGAAGCTAGAATCAGTAAGTGGAGTAAGGGGCAGAGTCAAATGAGTCTTGACAAGATCATTAGTGGCTTGGTCAATGCCCTGATGTATTTTGTCCACTTTATCGACAAAGAAGGCCGCTAGGGAGTCACATTGTGATTTATTGAGGTCTGGCGGAGATTGTATAGTAAGGGAACCAGCCAGTTCTCTTACGGTTTTGAATAGTGTTTTAGACTGGCCAAGGGCTTCCGTTATTTTAGTGCAGGCATGTTCAGCTTTAGCTCTACCACATAGCTTCTGGTAGTTCGTGAGTTTAATTTTAAAAGCTAGTTTGGCGTCTGGAGAATAGGTCTTCCTCCATTGCCGTTCCGCGTTTTTGCAGCTGCTTTTTTCCTTAGTTTACTTGTCAGACCCTAGTACAGTGCACCAGGAGTGCCCTGGGCTTGTAATTCCAAATGCTGCTAGTGGGCTTGCAGCACTGGTTGTGCAACCCACATAAGCAGCCATGTAAAATGTGTCTATGGTCTGCCATTGCAGAGCCTGCATGAAGTCTGGTACTGTCATGCTGACTGGGCAAGTGCACCCACTTGCCAGTCCCTAAACCTTCCCTTTTCTTCATATCAGTCACCCCTATAGTAGGCCCAAGGGCAGGGTGCATTGTAAGTATAAGGTAGGATATTTGATATTTGATATTTGAAGGGGTATTTATAGAGCGCAGCGTTCGCTCCGGAGGGAGCATCATGGCGCTGATGTGTGTGGCATGTCCTAATAGTGAATTACAGCCATTTTCGTTTTTCACTATTGCAAGGCTAAATGTTCTCCATAAGCCAGAATTGGCTGTTAGAATTGTTACATTTTATAATCCTAACAGACTCAGAGAACATGGTAGAAATTAAAGTTTAGTATGCCTGGACTCAGAATAATAAAAATACATCTTTTAGTGAAGTTTGTTTTAATATTCTGTGTTTGCAAATACCACTTTTAGAAAGTAGGTATTTGCTTGCCTAACCTTTCAAGCCTGCCTCCGCTAGGTTGTGTATTCTTTGTCTGGCGTTTGAGTGACAGGTCTGGGGGATTCCAGGAGACAGAATGAGTCAGCCCAGTGGTGAATTGAGAGATCTGCATCTAGATGGAGGGAGGAGTTGCACCTGGGACCTGAATAGGACAGTGGCCGCCCCCCACAGTGCTGGGTCCACCCCCTGTGGTGCGTCTGATGTCTCCGCCCTGCACACTGAAAGAAGAGAAGGAGTCCTGTCAACAAAGTGCTCCAGGAATGTACTTGCCTTCCACAATGCGGAGGAGTGTGGCTCAATGGTTAGAGCGGCAGACCCTGATGCAGAGTTCTGGCCCGGGACCAGGGTTCAATTCCCGCCTCGGCGGGTCTTGGGCTCAATTTCCTCGGACCTGACAATTCTCACCTCGGTGCCTATTCTAATCATGGGCCCCACGCTGCAACTTTGGGCAATAGCTTGCTTAACCTCCACACCGGCCCCAACAGCGCTAGGATGCCTGGCTTCACCCTGGGGGTGCCCAGGAGTGGACATTTCACAGGGAAAGCCAGGAAGGGTTCCACAGCGGTATGAGTAATAGCGCCAGGAAACCGCTTGGTGGCAGTGCGCTCTACAAATACCTTGACATTTTACAATTCATTTTACAATGCTGGCTCCACCTCATGTGGGGCGTCTGATGTGCTTGCCCTGCACTGTGAAAGGAAAGGAGAAGTCTGGTAAACAGAGTGCTTCAGAACTGGTTTGGACTGGACAAAGGCCCCTTTCACCTCAGAGAACAAAGGATTTCTGGGTATAAATATTGGGACCCTGCTCCCAAGAAATTAGATCACTTTGGACTACAAGAAGAAACCTTTACTGAGGAGAGGAACCTGAAGAAACTGAGGAGAGACTATTCCCAAGCTGAAGTGCTGCTAGGGGGATTGGCCTGCAGTGGTTGCCTTACTGCCAAAGGAAGGAGAAAGGAACTTTGTAACTTTGCTTTCAACTTGTGAAGGATCTCCAAGGGCTTGGAAAAGAGCTTGCCTCCTGTTGAGGTCTCAGGGACAACATACTTCACCCCCCAGTTCCCGAGAGTTCTTTGGAAGTGCCTGCTGCTGTTTTGGGCCTTCTGAGGAACTGCGTGTCGCAAGGAGCTGGAAGCTCGACTCAACGAGAAGAAGTGTGTCGCCGTCGCTGTGCCTGCCGTCGCAACTCCTGAGAAAGGAGGGAGTTGCCGCTGGAACTGTCGCACTGCACCGCATCGGAGAGAAGCGTGCCGCAACGAAGAGGAAGCGTGTCTCTGTCGCTGCTGCTGCCGTCGCAACTCCGAAGGAGGGTGTCGCCACTGGAACTATCGCATTGCACCGCATCGACCAAGAGCACCTCGCATCCCCGAGAAGCACGCCGCCGTCGGAGCTGCTGCCGTCAAATCTTGGATGTAGCCGCTGTAGTTGTCGCATCGAGCAGAAGCTTCACGCATTGTGGAGAAGAGCGTCGTTGCTGGAGCTGTTGCCGTCGGATCGTAAGGATGTCGCCGCTGCAGTCCACGCATCGAACCGAGGATTTCTCGCATCCCCGAGAAGCATGCCACAACTGGAAGATCTTCACGTCTTTATTTCTTTGCACCTGACTTTGCCGCATTTCCCATTGCTGCGACATTGCTTGTCGAGGAAGCGCAACGCGACTTAAGGTACTGTGTCGCATCTAAGAACTGAACTGATCTAAGCTTGAATCTACCATCTTAAAGTAATCATAGTGTGTATTTTTGTCGTTTATGGTCTTGTGGTAACTCTATATAAAGTCTATTTATTTTTAATATAAAACCTGTGTGGTCTCCATTTGTAGTGTTGTCACTGGGTTACTGTATGTGGTCACAACTGCTTAACTTACAACGCCTCTAAAATAAGCCTTGACTGCTCGCGCCACGCAACCTAGAGGGTGAGCAGGGGTTATTTTAGGTGTGTAATCCCCTTTCCCTGATTAGAGGAGAGGGTCCCTATTTGTCACAAGTACCTACCTGTGCCAACTAGAGACCCCCAAATCTAACAGGCACCTTCACTTATTTCCATTTATTTTCACCAAAGGGAAAATAGGTTTCATAGTGTGACATTTTCTTCCCTGCCCCTTCTGTAAATCTGGGGGCTTTTGAGTCTTTAACATCTCTTTCCATTTTTACACTTTCTCCAGGTTTCAGTGTGTAAATGCGGTGGAGAGGTTCATTGAATATATGTGTTAACATCCTCAAATTTATAACCTTGAGGGGATTATCACTTTCACAGCGGCCACCCCTGCCCATCCCTTGTAACACATCGTCTGATCCTTAGCACTAAATTTATGATGGCAGAAAGTCTGCCAAAGAGGCTGATTTTACACAATATTGATGCATTTTGTACTCATAATAATTGTTAATTAGTATTGTTAACTGTTTGTTCAATTTTAATTGCTAATTGTGGCACATGTGATCATAAAAACATTTTTTGCAAGTGACACATAGGTGTGAAAAAACAGCTGTAGATAGGAATCAATGTCTATAAGTGACAAAGTAGAGCTGCATTGTTGTTATTATTGAGCAGGTTAGCAACAAAGCATCTATCAGCTCAACAACACCAAATGTAACTAACAATGATAGCGTTTGGTGAACAAAGGCATGGAATTGAAAACCCTCAACCTAAAAAGTGATGTTGAGAATGATACTGAGCATTCATCTCCATGCAAACAAAATGAGGAACGGAGAAGAGAGTTACAGGTAGATTCATCAATGTCCCGATTTACGAGTCCTTAATAGCGATTATTAAGGAATCGCTATTAAGGACTTGCAAATCGGGATTCATGTAGAAATCGCGAAATAAATAGCGATTCCTACAGACTCCTTATTTGCGATTAGCAAATTGCTAATCGCAAATAAGGAATAACTCCCCATTCATTCCTATGGGCCTAAAGGCCCATAGGAATGAATGGGGAGTTATTCCTTATTTGCGATTAGCAATTTGCTAATCGCAAATAAGGATGCGATTTCAAGGGTGCCAGGGGTGTCCAAAGGACACCCTGTAGCAGCCCTGAAATATAATCTACATTGGTGTTGCGCACACACATGTCCAAAGGACATGTGTGTGTGTAACATGCAACTTAGAAAAATGCATTTAAATGCATTTTTCTACGTTTTCGCTATTTACCACGAAGTTTGACCTTGCGGTAAATAGCGGCCCAAAATTGTGATTTCGCAATTTTTAAATGGTTCATGAATTGCATTTAAGGAATCTCAAATAGAGATTCCTTAAATGCAATTCCTCGCAAATGTGCGAATTCTTTAATAGCGAATTTTGCATTTGGGATGATGAATCCCAAATGCAAAAATTGCACTTGCAAAGGGCCAGATTCTCAGAATCTGACCCTTTGCGAGCGCAATTTAGCTTGATGAATCTGGCCGATAGTCTTTATGCTTGAAGCATTAAAAACTGGAGTGTTCAGTCACAGTTGGGAAGAAACCGTAACCAGGAACCAAGGTCGTGTGTAAGGATATTGGGTGTCTCAGACAAAAATGGTATTTACTTTAGGGATGCTCCTTTTGGGTTCACCAATAAAATATAATTTGACATATTTGTTTGCTTTTTTTTGGGCCATTTGTGGGAAGTTGAGTACAGTAGCTCACATAATGAAATAGGATTGCCTAATCAATTTAGAAACACACTTTTTAATTTAATCACTTCAAATAACAACAGACAAACATTAGCAATAACTAGAATATTGGCCAAATGTAATTGTAGGTTGATATTTTTACCATTCAAATTAATATGAACATAGAAGCTCGGCATGGTGGTGATTTTCTGTTTATTTGGAACTTTTCGTTCTAGGACAGTGTTAGACCTGGAATTTCGTGGCGTGATTACCCCAGACTATTTGCCTCTACCTCCTCTATTTTTGATGCTGTGATGGATTTTGTGGACTTGGGAACACAAAAGTTTCCAGGAGAGTCTCAGCGACGCAGTGTGCGTGTGCTTCGTGCAGCCTGAGACCTTCGTGAGGATTGCCCTGTGACCGTGCACACCCGGAGCTCAAGTGAGTCCCATCGACGCTGTGTGCGTGTGCCCTGTTGCAGCCGGAGATCTTCGTCATTGCCATCAGCCTGGGCCGGCATCCCCAGAGGAGCTGTGCTGATGGCCCGAGCCTGCCTTTGCCAAGGAGGGACCTCGAACCATCCCCGACGGGGGATCCCGAATTCCACTTCCCAAAATCAACGAAGTCGCATCAGAGGCCCAAGTTGCGAGGAGAGGAGAGCGAGGTCGCACCCCCCAGGTAACGCTCAGCGAGCATGCGTGTGTCGCCGCTTGGGGCGGGGCGGGGCGCGGGCTCGGGGAGAAACGCTCTAGGCCTTTCTCAAACTCGTGGCGCGAGCCTCTGCTCAAGCTCGTATGGCAGCCCATACTTGCAGAGGAGTGGCAGTACCGGGTCCGGAGTGTGGAGCTGCACTTTGTTTTCCACCATACCTGTGTTGGGGGCACATTTTTGCAGAAGCTGACCGCGAGTTAGTAAGAGTGGCATAGAGACCGTCCAGAGCACCGTGATCAGTGCCAGAGTACATTATTTTTGCATTGCATTATTTCTGCATTATGAACTTCCTGATTGTTGCATTACGCATTGCATTATTTCTGCATTATGAACTGCCTGATTCTTGCATTACGCAGTGCATTATTGTTACATTACGAACTGCCTGATTCTTGCATTACACATTGCACTATTTTTGCATTACGAACTGCCTGATAGTTGCATTACAAATAGCATTATTTTGGCATTACATACTGCCTGATTGTTGCCTAACGCATTGCATTAATCCTTTGTTGAAGAGATTCTGCGTCCTTCCGGTGGAAGAGAACTCCATATCTGTGGTGCAGCGCCAGAGAAAGCTTGGTGACAAGTTCTTTTTTTGTTAAGGATGAGTGGTTTCAAGAGGAAGGTAGTGGCACTTCTTGAGGCTCTTAAACCACAGGATAGTTCAAGTTTTTGCGCAAGGTACCTAGGAGTATTGAAGTGGAGGGCTTTGTGCGCCAGAACGGCAATCTTTAACTGAATTCGTGCTTCGTAGGGCAGCCAATTGAGAGATTTTAGGACTAGGGATATATGTTCGTATCGTTTGGTGCCTGTGACCAGTCTAGCCGCCGCGTTCAGTGATGACCTTAGTGGAGCCAGGGCATATTTGGGAAGGCCACAGAGGGTAGAACTGCCGTAGTCTAGCCTCTGCAAGACAAGTGCTTGGACCACCTGCTTGAAATCATTAAGTGGAAGGAAAGGTTTGATATTTCTGAGTGAACTCAACAAATGGTTTGCTCCCTTACATACATTGCTGATATAATTTTTCATATTCAAGTGCTTGTCCATGGTGACTCCGAGAGATTTAGCTGAGTCTATGATGAGAGGAGTGTAATTGAAAGCAGTGAGGTGACTCAGCCATAGGTCTTGCGTGGGGATGTGGTTCGGAGGGGAGATGAGCAGGAATTCTGTTTTGGAAGTGATAAGCAGGAGATGGTTCTCTGTGAACCAGTTTTGAGTAGACGTTAGGGTAGTGTGGAGGGAGATGATATTTTCCAGGGATGAGATTTTCGATTAGAGTTGCGTGTCATCCGCATACATGCGGAAGAGAATGTTCATGGAGTTTATTGAGTTAGCGATAGGTTCCAGGAAAAGGTTGAAGAGGATAGGAGATAGAGCGGACCCTTGTGGGACCCCCATGAGTACCGGAGAGGGCTGGGAGAGAGAGTGGTTTGTCTTGAATCTTTGTGATCTGTGATGTAGGAAAGACGAGAACCATTGTAGCACCTGGTCAGCAAAACCCATTTTGTTTTGCAGGATGCATAGGAGGTTGTCATGATTAACTGTGTCGAATGCGGAGGAGAGGTCAAAGAGAATCAGGAGGCAGGATTAGTTTTTGTCAAGCGTTTTTAAAATGTCATCCATAACGTGAGTGAGAGCCAATTTCGTGCTGTGCCTCTTCCTAATACCAGATTGATACTGGACTAGGAGTTGCTAATTGTCTATGTGAGAACAAAGTTGAGATTGAACACATTTTTCTAGAAGTTTCGCTAGGGTGGGGATGTTGGAAATGGGGCGGACATTACTGAGATCAGATTTGTCGGCATTATTTTTTTTTAGAATAGGTGATACCTGAGCTGCATTTAGGCAATTGAGGATCGTGCCTTGTGAACGAGAAGCGTATACTATCCTTGTCCAGGTGGGGCTTGATTTCTTTGAAGATGGCCGGGGGCAACGGGTCACTGAAGTGATTGGAAGGGTTGATATTTTGAAGAATCTTGTGGATGTCATTTTCACTAAATGGGGTAAAGGTGCCTTTGGTGTTCGGTTTACCCTTTTCAAAGGGTTCAAGGGGGGAGACGGTACTTAAATAAGGCAATAGAGCCTTCTTAGAAGCGAGGTCAGCAGAGATGAGTCTTGATTTCTTCAAGAAGAAAGCGGCAAGTTTGTTGCATGAGGGTGGGCTGCCACCCAGTTCAGAGTGGTTTGGACCAACGACTGATTGCTGTTTGACCAATTCGAACAGTTTCTTAGGGCGGTTTGCCGCTTGATCCAGTTGGTGTCTGAAGTAGTCAGCCTTGGCACTCTTGATTTGTTTGTTGTAGAGGCTCCTGACATCTCTAAGGAGTTTTTGTTGGTCCGAGGAGGGATTACATTGCCAGGAACGTTCAGCTGCCCTAAGGTTGCGTCATTCTGTGTTTAAGTTGTCATTATATCACGGTTTGGATATTTTTGTTGAAGCATTTTTATGTTGGAGTGGAGCAATGTCATCCATGATGTTGGTGATTGTCGAATTGTAGGCGTCGGTGAGTAATTGGACCTCGACCAAGTCAGCTTGGGTGGAGAGGGCAGATTTACATTGGGCAGCTAGATCGTCAGTTTATTGATCTGAGGACTCTTTTCCATATCTTTGCTTTCAAAGGTTGAGCCTTCCTCATCAACACCTCCCTGTTAATGTAAAAAAGGATGCTATGGTGGTCGGACAAATCACAAGGGGTAATGGAATCTAGGGTGATGGTCTGCCCTTTAGA
This sequence comes from Lissotriton vulgaris, assembly GCF_964263255.1. Taxonomy (NCBI): domain Eukaryota; kingdom Metazoa; phylum Chordata; class Amphibia; order Caudata; family Salamandridae; genus Lissotriton; species Lissotriton vulgaris. The sequence continues at coordinate 429,927,355 of NC_141687.1, forward strand.
GATGATGAGGTCTAGAGTTTCTCCTTTAATATGAGTTGGTTAGTCGCAGTGCTGAGTCAGCTCTTGATCATTTAAGAATGATTTAAGGCAAGATACAGCGGAGTTGTTGGGGTTAGACCAGTGAAGATTGAAATCACCAAGGAAGATTTGGGCCACCGCTGAGTCGACATTGCTAGTGATGATTTCCATTAGTTGCTCAATGAAGGGGAGATTGTAACCCGGGGGTGGTGAAAGGTGTGAAGTTTGCAAACCGGTAGGTTCTTACTTGAGATGCTGAGACACAGGTATTCACTGGAGGAAGGCGCAGAGGACTCCAAGTGAGAAATCCAGAGTGTGTTCCTGTAAATACAGGCTAGGCCACCACCCAAGTTCAAAGCTCTATCTAGCCTAATTATGTCATGAGTAGGTGGTACTAGGAGGTCTAAAATAGGAGTGGAAGTGGGATTTAAACAAGTTTCAGTAAGGATGATAATGTCTAAATCGTTGTGATCGATGAGGTCGAAGATATCGGAGGCGTGTTTACTGGCTCACCTACAATTAAGTAGTACACATGTAAGTCGTAGTGGATTAGGGGGTGAAGGAGTCTGGGTGATGTTCACACGGGTGAGGTTGTCGGAATTGCTGCATCTAGGATTGTGAGGAAGTTCTCTGTTTGGGTTAGAAAGGATGGAATGTATTTGTTTCGGCTGGACCACGTTAGATTTGATCTAGGAGATCAGTGGATGCCTGGTGTGTCTCACATCCTCTAGGGCTGGCGGAGGCATTGGGTAGGGGAATGGATTTCGAGAAGGAAGGGGTTAGAGGCTGATCCATGTGGTCGCTATCCCTGGTGGATGCTCTGGGCCATTCAAAGAAGTGTGGAGAGAGCTGATCACGGGGAAAAGATCATTTGAGAGGGCTTTCAGGTCATGTACCTCAGAAGTGAGAAGGTGCAACTGTGGAGATATCTCGTCCAGGCACGCAGCCAAGTCTGAGTGTTGGTCTAGGGGTGGAGGGTGTGAGGGAAAAACGTGCAGTGAAGGGGGAACATCTGTGTAAGCCAGTTGAGGCCTGTGTCTACACATTTGCCTTGAAGATAAGCCTGTCTGCTCATGCCAAACTCCAAAGGGGGTGCGCAGGGGCTATTTGTGAAGGTATCCTTCCTTTCCCTGACTTAGAAGCAAGGGTCGTCTCTTTAGACTAAGGTACCTACCTCAGCCAACTAGAGACCCCCAGGTCTAACAGACAGTGTTTCTAGCTGTTGGACACTTGAGTGTTTGTCATGGCGCCCCTCCTTTTTTCTTTGCCCCTTGTCCTCATCCCAGTCATTAGTTCATGAGATAAATACCACCTCCAGAGACACGAAAACTCCAGTACAAGTTGGAAATGCAAGCCCCATCCACCCTAAATTGGGTGCCATAAAATGGCTGGCATTGCCAGAAGCCTCCTTTCTTTCTTTCTTTTCGTAGATTTATATAGCGCAAACTTGACCCGAAGGTATCCGGTATCAGAGTGCTTTACATGAGCACCTGTTGCGTTATACAAGGACACATTCATTTTTAGTAGGCACGGGGAGATTAAGTGATTTTCCCAGAATCACAAGATGTTAAGCGTCATTGCCGAGACTCAAACCAGATTCCCTAGTCGTTAGGCTACATGCTCTCCTGTTTGTTTCCTACGTCGAACAAGAAAGGACTCCAGGAGTAAAGGTCCCCGCGGGGCTAAGACCTCCACCTCTGCAACTAAATGCCCTTTCGGTACTGGCCTCTGAAGAAGCCCTTTCTCGTTTCCTGGCCAGGCTCTTTTTCCCAAGATGTAAGATGTACAAACTAAATATACAAATACCATCCACTTGGTATGTCACAGACCACACTGATGATGTTGCTACACTCCATAAAAACAACAGTCATGAACTAAGGAAGGAGGATGAGGTTACAGGCAGGTGTAGGACAGTGCAGGTAAATGATCACAGAGATGAGTGGAGCCTGAGAATGGATCTTCATTGTCCTTTACAAGGGATGAGCACAGCTTACTGTAAAGGGCAGTGAGATGGGCAGCTGGTAGGCAGGGGGTTGTTATGAGTTGTACCTGACTGTACTTGCTCAAACAGTTTTCTCTAAACAGATGGCTTTTTATTAATGTCTGAAAGTCAATAGATCCACTGTGCCCGCTATGCGTTTATGGTGTCCCAGAGGTGAGAGGTAGCAAGTATGAAGTATTGTGTGCTGTGGCTGTAGTTTGTGTTTGAGAACAAGCAGCACCATGGCAGTGCTACATCTGGCAGGCCTAAAGAGACTGGAATTGTAGAACATGTTTGATTGCCAAATACGTAGTTTGTTAGTGTGTAGGGTTTCATGGGTGATACAGACATTATTTAATTGTACACACTAGACACCGAATTAAATGGAGAACAAGTAGAGTTACAGTAATGTTCGTTTCATGATGGCTACCAAACCAGCTGGATGCTGTGATCAGGTCCAGCTGGAGTACAAGCAAGTCCGCTTCACAAAGCCCACGAAACGGTGAGTAACAATATTCAAAGGAAACTAGAGCTAGTTTCATTTCTAAGAGGAACATTTGGACACAGCACATATTCACAGAAAGGTGTAAACTCAGGATATCTTTATTTTGTATAATTTAATAATTAAACTAGTCTGAAAGGGTAATAAAACAGCTGTAGTCCAATACCATCACTCAATAAACTCTTGAGATCTTATTAAGATTTTGAAAAGAAACCTTCATTCTGCCTGACAGGCAATGAGCCTCCCCATGCGTTTGTCAATATATTTTCAATTTTGCTTACGATGATTTGCGCCTTCTGTTGTGTTGCACCCTGACTCTACAAACTAGGCATTTGACAAGCTGTAGTTCTATCAAGTCATAGAAATGGACAACCATTACTGGCACAGATGTACCTGGCAAGGCCTGCCTCCTGCAATGGAGCAGCTAGCGACCAGCTGTATTCCCAGAGACCTCCTGTATTGCACTGGAATATTTTGTATTAGCAGTGAGTTTCAAGTGTTTATGCCATTCATACCGGATGTACATATTGAACATTGTTTGTAACAAGGACAGTCAGTTTGTACTAAGGTGCTGTATTGACTCAATGGCCTGGTAAAAAATTATTCATTACATTTCTTTTTATTTTATTTTAAAGCATGCTTGACTATTATAATGGCTTGTGGTGCTTGTTAAGCAGCAGAGCAAATGAAGAAGTGCTAATTACCACTGACAGGTGATTGGGGGAAGAGCCAGGAATCCAATTGCTTGCAAAATCAATGCTATATAGCATGATTAGAAAATCCTCCATTATCTGGAGGAAACTCTTAATACGAAGTAGAATTACAGGCTCAATTTCGGCTACAAATCTTCACTATTAATGGAAGAAATTCAGCAAGTAGACAATTCTAACTCCTCCCATTTGGATCATCTTTGTTCTACTGTAAACACGAATCGGTCTAGCTTTCATCCTTATGTCCCACTTGGACTCGAGCTCTCTAAAGTACTTTTGGAATCATGATCAGTTATAGGATATCATTGTTAATCCGCTTATCAATCACTACTATTACAGCAACTCTTAAGTTACTTTTAAATAACTGTATCTTTAAATTCAAGCTATTTTGTTTTAAACAAAATTTGCAACTTTCGAAAAGCATGTCAATTTGCTCAGCACCAACTCTAACTTCAAGCGCCTCCTTTCAGAAAAGATGTTCTATAAGAAAACGTGCACTGATGTAACACTTAGCTCTACCCAAAGGGAGCTTCCTTTCAAAACTGTGCATTTTTTAGTCCAGAAAGTGGGATAGTAGGTACAAGTTTTTGCCAGATAGAAAACAGGTTCTGGAACTCACACTGAATAATTCCAGTCAGGGTAGCAAACATGAACAACAAAACTACTCTTCCACCAATTGGTAAGCACAGTATTCAGCCATCCCTTCCAGGCATTTCTCATTTCTGTCCCAGGTTGTGGTTCCCCCGCCAACACTTACACCGTGAGCCTCATTCCTGATTCCTCCAGTGGCGTCAACAGTTTACACCATGGCTCCCAATGTACCTATTTAGGGCAGGCATTATAAATAATTCTTCCATTAAAGAGCTCCCAGGGTCTTCAACTAAAATGGACTGCAGCCATCTGGATTTTCTCAGAAACAAGGACCCCTCAAACAAAGTAACCCTTTTCTGTCACACAGGGGATACAAGCATTTCCAGATTAATTACGTGTCAAATAGTTCAAAATCATTTTCAAGAGTAAAGAATGCATTAATAATTTCGACTGTATATTTTGTGCACAAACACGTCACCCTCCTAACGTTGGACCCATGATTGTGCGGCGTGCGTATATGTGTGTCTTTATAGATTTCTCTTTTCAGAGGGAATGCCATTAAAACTGATTATCAGCAAAGTTAAAGCCCCAAACAGAGCAGAGTTGCCAATACAATTAATCATCTGCGTTTTTGGGGAATCGCTGACAGGAATATTAACAGATTGTTTCAGTTTGTTTATATGGACTGACAGGCACTGGATGCCCGTGTTCACCTTCCGTGGATTAATGCTTCTCCTTGCTGGAGTGAAGCAAAGGGAAGAATGGAAAATGCCTTTTAGAAGGGGACAGGCATACCGGGCCTGTTTTCTGTCTGCCTTTCAAGGAGCAGCACACAGTTTAGAATGACTGTTTCCCCGTACCTTTTTTGGAACATTCTTATGTAAGTCGAAAACTTAAGCAATAAGCAGGTGATTGGTAGTCCTAGAAGGCATGATCTTTAAGGTCATTGAAACAGTAGGAAACGTCCTTTTGCAGTTGGAAACCCTATGATTTTGCGAATTGCAAGGTTTTTGACTAGCAAAAGGGCTTTGCACAATAGGCCCATGGTTCAGCGTCAACATGCTCACAACAGCATTTTCTTCCAAGTCAGACTATACACATCCTTACAACGGCACACATTAAGAAAAAGAACGCTCATACAAACTGTACAGCCTGAATATGCAAAAATGTCTATCAAGGCACCCAACAGTGCTTGCTGCTATGACATACAGGCACATTTGCCAGTCAATGGGCACATGTGCCAAGAGAGGAAATGCTAACCAGCTTGGAACAGCCCTCTGGTTTTACACACCTAAAAAAAAAAAAAATCACACATAAGAGTGACATGTTAACTCTACTAACCAAACACCTTCGCAAAACTGAATTAGACTCTGGTCTGTGATAGAAAAGAGTGAACATCCATACTCTAGTCTATCGAAAGGCGCTGCTATACTAGGAGCTATAAAACTACTAATAACGAATAGATTAATGGGAAAGGAACACACAGAAGTAGATTCAGGGACTTTGTTTGGGGTGTAACACTCCCACATCCAAATGAATGAATTCTTGGCAGAAATTTGGGTCTGGGATCATGATTCGGGTCTGTTATCTCTCTGTAATTTTTTTTGTTGTGAATCAAGAATGAAAATTAATACAGTGACATTTGAAGGAAATAATAGAGAGCGAGAGAGACACATCTAGTGGCTGAATTCTGGATTCAAGCTAGTCTGGCTGATGAGGGGTGTTACAACAAAACCGCTCCCAGGATGCTTGTTTCCGGTCCAGGGAAGACATGGCATGGAAGTTTGGGCTGGACTGTTCATATGAGGCACAGGAACAAGACTGATTTGCATATAGCTGGGTCTGAACTGGGGTGGCAAAGTGAGCTAAAGAACGATGATGGATTCAATCCAGATCTGTGACTGGGTTTGAGTGTCTGAAAAGTTTCAGCGCTCGGTCCATCATCTCCTTGTGTTTGCTTTGTCTGCCCTAAGTTTGCAGGGTATGCCCAGACGTGGGTCCCTTGCTCATTTTATCACTAGATTCAAGCTAGTCTGGCTGATGAGGGGTGTTACCCCAAAACCGGTCCCAGAATGCTTGCTTCCGGTCCAGGGAAGACATGGCTTGGCAGTTCGGGCTAGAATGTTCCCAGGAGGCACAGGGCCAAGACTGATTTGCATACAGCTGTGTCTGAACTGGGGTGGCTAAAGAACGATGATGGATTCAATCCAGATCCGTGACTGGAGGTGACTGTCTGAAAAGTTTCTGCACCCCGTCCATCATCTGCTTGTGTTTGCTTTGTACTTAACTCATTACTCGTGGAGGATTACAGAGATTACTATGAGGAGGCAGACATGTCATATTTCATGGTCACAGACGCGTTCTGAGATGTAGTGGATGCCTCCATAATTAAGACAGTGTAAGATGCAATGGTCCTTCTGGAGAAGAGACTGATGGATATTGCATAATAGTGCTTACAACCCCTCGCATCAAGAGAAGACCTTCCTGGGCTTTTAGACCCAAAACCTCCAGAGCCAGCCTTGCCCCCCACTTCTGAGAACCTGCATAAACAACCGCAATCCTCTTTAGTGGACTGGACGCGTTTGCCAGGTTGAAGAAGGTGGTTTTAAGCACCATCCCCCCTGCCCTCATGGTGGACCCCTCGCAACTGTGTGAGACCGCACCCAATTTACCTCCCCTTGCGTCTGATTACTTCTCCACAGGCCTGGAGGGTAAATCTGACCGCAATCGGTCCTGGAGACCCTCCTCCAAACCCCCTGTAGGCCCTCAGCCCTCTCTGGAGGATCCTGGTGAGTCCCAGTCAGATCTCCTGGATCTGAAGCAACTGATGCCCCTTCGTTCCTCGGAATGTTCAGCAAGTGACAAGGTGGGCAAGTATGTGAACAGGAGGCTCAAGAAACACCTTAATCAGGAGTTCATGACCTGCCTACGGGTGGAGTGCTCCCTCCCGTCTTTGGATGGGAAAGTGGCGGTCACCCCGGAGACAGATGCACGGATGGCCACTTTCCTAGCCAAATATATAAGAAACCAGAAGAAAGGCATTGCCTGCTCCTGGCTGTAATATCAGGACAAGCTCCTGGACATAACAGGTCCTTTTGTACAGATCTTCGATATGGCGGAGGATGCCAAGGCATACAGGGCCCTAATCACTTGGTAGGTCCTGTCCAGCAGGGCCCAACGGACGATAATATTCCTCGACAACATCACCTGTGCCATCTCTACGGAGAGGATCAGGTCTTTGCTCATAATAATCAACCCCAAACTCAGGGAGTTGGTGATATCAGAGGCAGGCCATGTGGCACAAGGTGGGCGCTTTGGCAACCCGTTTGTCAAAGAGCTTGGGAAATTCGTTTTGAGCTTTAATTCTCTGAATAAGGCCCAATCTACTGTTAAGCGCATCTTCAATGTGCGTGGTTTTATGGGGCTGGCAGTGGCATGGAGCGCTCACATGGCCATTCCCAGAACTCCTCATCCGGCAGAGGACCACCTTCTCATCGAGGCCAATAGCAGGACTTCTCACACTTCCAGGGGTTTTTACCCCACAAGAGGGCGCTCGCACCACACAGGCTACCGTAATGGAACCAGGGGAGGAGGATTCAGCTCCAGTTCTAACAGTGAGCCTTTCGCTGACTGCATGCAGTTGTTTGGGGGGGTCTACTTGCAAAGTTTATAAACAATTTGCGGGCTCTCACGTCCGACGCCTGGGTACTCCAGACAGTTCAGGGGTTCCACATAGAGTTCAACGAGTCCACCTTTCAAACCTTATCACCCTGTTCCATCTGTTTCTCAGGTCAGGAGGCTGCTCTTATTCAACAGGAGGTTCTCAAAACTCCTCTCCAAAGGGGCTATTCGCTCTTCAAATCCTCACCCCTCTTTTTTTCCAAGCAATCGTTTCCTGGTCTAAAAACAAGAAGGGGGTTAGAGCCAGATGATCAATCTTCAGCAATTTAATGAGTGGTTAGTTTACCACCACTTGAAGATGCAGGGTATTCAACTCCTTTGCAAACTCCTCCAGCCTAATAACTGGATGGTCTGCCTGGACCCCAAGGACGCCTACCTTACAGTCCCGCTATTACCTTCTCATCGCCTGTTTCTTCAGTTCCAATGGCAGAGTCAAACTTTCAAGTTTACCTCTTTACCTTTTCGCCTGTCATAGGTTCCTTGGTGTTTCACCAGGGTTCCAAAGACAGTGGTGGAACGCTGGAGGGTGTCTGGGGTATGCAATAATAGTGTACCTCGATCACATGCTGCTGATGGATCAATGCCCACTTGCTTTGTCTCATCATCTGCGGATGATGGTGGATTTACTACAGTTGCTGGGGTTTGTGATCAATCAAGTAAAGTCAAGCTTCTGCCCATAGCGCTCAATTCTGGGGTTTGTGATCGCTTCAGTGGAGACCACGCTCAGCCTTCCTTCAAGGAAAATGTCCAAAATACATCACAAGGGGAGGAGGACACTGGTGATACCTCATACCTCCCTTGTCCGATACCCAGGGTGGTAGGCCTGTTGTCATCCTCCATTCAGGCCATCTTTCCGGAGCACCTACACTTTTGGGCCCTTCAGCGGTTGGAGGTATCCCACCTGCGGGGCGGTCTTACTTATTCCTAGTACGTTCCCTTGTCTGACTAAGCCAAGGAGGAGCTCGAAAGGTGGCTCTCTCACATGAGGCATGGAACGCTTACACAATTTTCCACTCAGACCCGGATCGCACATTCAAGTCAGATGCCTGCAATTTAGGCTGGGGCTCTCATTGTGGGGAGTTCACGATTGGCGGAGGATGGTCCACCATAGAACAGTCCCTCCATATCAACTGCCAGGAGCTGCTGGTGGGTTCCTTTGCAGTAAAGTTTTGGACCTGAAATGGGTGCAATCATGTGTCCTTCTCAAGAAGGACAATGGAGCGGCACTCCACTACATCAATCATTTAGAAAATATGCGGTCTGGAACCCTGTCGGACCTGGCCAAGAGTTTTTGAGAGTTCTGCCTCGACCATCATGTATTAGCCATGGCCGAGCATCTCCCGGGGTCAGCCATCCAAGTGGAGGATTGGCAGTCCTGCCATCTCCGAGACTCTAGTCTGTAGAAACTTCTCCTGACAATGTTCAAAGCTTTTGTCTACCTGTGGGGCCCATTCACGACAGATATGCTTGTGTCCCGGCTTGATCCTGAACTTCCCTTGTACTTCAGCTGGATGGTGATTGACAGCGTAGGTGCGCAGGCAAAGGGTGGATCTGGTAGTGATCACTCCGGTGTGGAAGTCGCAAGTTTGTTTTCCTGTTCTGATGGAACTTTTCTGAGCTTCTACAATCAGTTGACACCATTATCCTCATCTCCAGAACGATCCCTCAGGGAATCCTCATCACCTGGTAGCAGGCGACAGCCTGCAGCTCATCGTGTGGAGAATTACAGATCTCAATTGCAAGTCCCTGGCCTATCGAAAGATGCTGCAGACCTCCTCTCTCAAGCTTGGGCAGAACAAACAGTCACAAGGTACCAGTGGACCAGGTCTCGATGGATGGATTGGTGTTTGCCACGAAGTCTGGATCCCGTGGTGGCAGACATTGTTTACATCCTAAACATCTCCAAGACATCTGGTCCTTTGGGACGTCTTGGCCTAGCAACACGTATCTCTCCCAGAAACAGCTGTTGGCCAAGCTGGACATTCTTTTGTGTCTTATTTCCTGCAGGAGAGTGTTGGATGTTAGGGTCCTCGATATTATGGGAAGGTCCTTTACTCCGCAGGGGGTCACATTTCATTTTGCCCAAAGAACCAAGTGGCATTCCCGGGTCATTTCTTACCCAGTCTTTCCTGATGTTCCCAAGTTGTGCGTTGTCAGATGCATCAAGGCACATGAAACTCATGGGGAAAAGCATTTGTTGACTGCTTTGAGGAAAGCTTTCTGAGCAGTCTATTTTGCAACCACGGCGAGATGGGTTTGGTGGATAATGCAGGAAGTGGGGATTGACACCAACATTTTCGGTGTGCACTCAGCTTGTTGCGCAACTGCCTCGCTTTAGGAGCCCGCTTGGAGGATATTCTGAATGCAGCAGACTGACCCTCAGATTCAACAATCCAAGAGGTTTTATTTCAAACCAGTCTCCTCCATTGAGGCTCAGGTGGTGGACAAGCTTTAAACTAGCATAATAGTTGCCTCTGGGTCCTGCCATAGAATGAAAAATGTCCTAGATATCGCAAGGGAAAGTTTCAATTCTATTAAGGACTCTGAGGCGAGGATTAGTCCACCCTTCTATGAATTATGACACACCCGGGTTATTGGATCAGCTTATGGATGTATGTTAGGCATTTTCCTTTCACTGGTTGTACTTTGATGTTTTTTTCTGGAGGTTACAAGTGTTAATCATTTCCTCCTGTCTGTGGTTATGCGGTTTTGATACTTGATGAAGTTCTTCCTCAGGTTGATAACTCTTTCACTCATAGGGACGGAGTCTTCCAAACAAGAATGAAATCTTCCACTGGCAGCTTTGTCGCAGGAAGAAAGAGGAAGGTCGAGGAGGGACAACACCTTTTGCTGATGTTGAAGGTGCCTGAATGGACACTGGCTGTGCTTGTTTTAAACCTAATTGCTTCCCTGGGGTTATGGGAAATGACGTTTTCTGATTGTTCATGGTTATTGTAATATGGATGCTATTTGACTAAAATGAAGAAAGTAGAGCATAATCCTCACCTCCAAGTCATTAATAGAATTGAAACTTGCAAATAGCTTGGACATTTTTAATTCTCTGGCCCCGACTGAGAAATTCACAAGTATTCTCTTAGATGCCTGCCATTATCTGTGGGTGTGTACATACAATGAAACACTGCATTTATATTCTCACAAAAGCCGTTAAAGTGTTAAGATCGCTCTTTTCTCTGTGTAATTGAGGCTTTTAATAAAACAAGCATTGTCAAAGCCAATAGATCTCACCTTTGAGACCTACTGGCTCTGCTAGTGCCTTTTGTTTCTACTGGACATCATGGGCATTGCAATAGTTTTTATCCATGCTGTACAGAAGTTTGGCTTCTGTGCAGCATAGCTAAAAATCACTTTTTTTAAAGTGCTGTGATGCAACAGGTGGTAATGTGTTTAAAAAAATGTTTTGCACTTTTAGTGGCTGCCTCATAGTGGTTCTCTCCACCCATGACTTGTCCCCAACCCACTCCCCAAACAAACGGGGGAGTGGTTTGGTGGATGAGGCAGGAGGGAGGGAGGGGAGAGAAGGATGTGGGTGGGGAGAGAACAGGCGAGAGGGTGTGGGGTGGCACGTGGCAATAGAAGGTGGGTGGGAGAGGCTAGGGCATGAACCCAGACCAGAACTATGGAGGGTGTTGTGAGGGGCAAGCACATGGACAACGGAAGGTGGGTGAAAGGGATGAAAGGGGCTGGGGCAAGTTCACAGGCAACAGAGTGGACAGGAGGGGCTGGGAAAGTACATCGAGAAGCTCACAGATAACAAAGGGTTGGCTGCTGGGGCAGGGGAAGAATGCAGACAACAAATGGCATGCACAAGGGTCGATGGGAGCACACATTCAAAGGAGGGTGGGCAGGAGGGGAATGGGGAGGAAACACAGAGGGTGGAGAAATACATGAGAGAGACAGCTGACAAACACACTCACTCTTACAATAAGGAAAAAGAAGCACATAAAAACGTGAGTAGTGGAAGGACACAAAAATGTTTCCATTTAGACGAATATAAGAAGAGGAAAGAAAGCCTACAGAAACGGACTATTAAAAGAAAGCAAACGAGAGCGACATTGAAGCAAAGCAATGGGAAGTAATGGGTGAGCTCTAAACCCTCTCTAAGGTGACAAAATGTCTCACAACAGAAAGCGTATGTGTTGTCTGAGGTAAGACCTAAAAAGCCAGAAGTCCATCTGTGCTATATGCCAAATGGTGCAAAGAAAAGATAAAAAATTCAAAACCTTGGTGTTATTCCGTTGTGGAAGGGCAAACATATGGATTAGGAAGATATATGCACTGGGAACAGTCTATGAAGCAGATATAAAACTGGAAGGATAGCCAGACAGGACTTCTAGAAAATAGGTTGAAAAGGTAAAGCAGGCCAAATTAGATATCCACGCTGAAAGAAGCATTCTAAGAGTAAGGATGCCAAACTGCATTAGGAATATTGTAGGGTGGTTCCTGCTCTGATGATGTCACTAATTAAGATTGGTTTAAGAGTACAGAAGATGCTACCATAGTTCTATTAGGACATTTTTACTCGTTAATGAATGTTCATAACAAAGATTTTCAAATCTGTAAGTGATGTGATCTTATTTTCCTTCACGATTTATGTTTGTCCATTTTTGCATTTTTATGACACTCCCTCCCCCTCCCCCCAAACTTCATTTGCAAAATTACCAAACTGATCATGACTGACTGTTCTGGCTTCACAAAGCATGCCCAATGTAAACTTTCACTGACCCAGTTGGGGTCATGAAGGTTAAGAGAATGAAGGCCCAGCAAACAAATAGCAGAGGTTAAAAACAGCCTTTCAAAGAGTTTTTTTCCTGCATGCAGCTCATTCAAGGCGCTTGCAAATCTGGATGAATTAAACTTTAGTAGAAGAATAAATTGGTTCCTTTTTCCAAGTGCTGGATTTTGAGAAGGTTGACATTTTAACATATGAAATGAAATGAAATGAAATGAAAAATTCCACTTATATAGCGCATAACTGCCCGGAGGCCTCGCAGCGCTGGTGATTGATTACTGTGCTTGACTGCAGGGCAAAGTTAGTACGCTTTTGAAAACAGGTAAGTTTTTAGATCTCTCCTAAATGACATCAAATTGTCATTTTGTCTAAGGGATAAAGGCAGGGAATTCCATGCCTTCGATGCTGAGCAAGTAAATGAACGGCCACCCCAGCGGGCTTTCTTGATTTTTGCCGTGGTTGCCAGGTACAAAGAAGCCGAGCGAAGAGTTCTAGGCGGCACATAAGGCAGTACTAGGGGAAACAGCACTGCCGGGCCAGTTTGATGAAAGGATTTGTGCAGAATGCACATGGCCTTGAACAAAGTTCTTGCAGCCACTGGGAGCCAATGAAGCTCCTTTAGGGCTGTTCTGGCTGACTGCCAACGAGGAATGTTAAACACTAAGCGCGCGGCACAATTTTGAGTGACTTGGAGTTTTTTTGTCACTGATGCCGGAGACCCTAGATATAAAATGTTTCCATAATCCAGGCGAGAGAGTATCAGGGCCTGTACCATGACTCTTCTCGCCTGAAATGGAAGTAGGGGGAGCACTTTCCTGAGCATTTTCATTAGCCCTACGCATACGGAAGCTGTTTTTGTGGCTTGGACCGAAAAGTCCAGTGCTCTGTCCAGCCAAATTCCCAGACTCTTTATCTGGTCCTTTGGGGGAGGGGGGGTGCCGAGACATGAAGGCCAGTTTACCGACAGGAAGGTAGGAGAAGGGTTGCCTAGTAACATGATCTCGGTCTTCTCCCCGTTGAGTTTGAGATGGGAAAGTTGCATCCACTCAGCAACAGCCTCTAGACACGGACCCAAGGTGTTGGACGAACCCTCCTTGTGGTCCAAAGAGACCACAAGTTGGGTATCGTCAGCGTAGGTAACAATCTGCACACCATAAGGGAGAACTATCTTCTCTAGAGGCTGCATATAGACATTAAATAGTGTGGGACTCAGGGTGGAGCCCTGAGGAACCCCACAGCTGAGCGGATGCTTAGATGATACCACCTCGCCCTCAAAGACCTGGAAGAAGCGTTCCTCTAAAAAAGAGGCCAGCCACTTCTGGGCCGCGCCCGACACCCCATGCCTTTCAAACGATGTAATAGGGTGGCATGGTTAACAGTGTCGAACGCGGCACTGAGGTCCAACAGTATGATAGCAGTTTTTCCACCTTGATCCATTATGGCTCTGGCCGCCTCTGTGACTGCCAGAAGGGCGGTCTCAGTGCCATGCTGAGGACGGAATCCTGTTTGGGAGACCTGGAGAAGTTTGTTAGACTCCAAGTAGTCCACCAGTGTTTTATTGATATGTCTCTCCAACAACTTACTCGCCCACGGAAGCAGCGAGATAGGGCGGAAATTGGATAAGTTGTTGGAATCCAAGTTCGGTTTTTTCATATTATTGTTATGTTTGATATCACACCCAAGTTCAATAACAAAAATAAGAGTGTATCACAGCATGTCTTTAACTAAGCTGATGGATGCCCACGACATCTCCAGTGTGCCATATCACCATTGCTAACCAGTTTAATGGAAAACATTATTGGGAATAGGATAAAGAAGCCACCCAGTCCGCACCTCTGGCAATGGCTAGCCACCACCAAAACCAGGACCGGTTGTGCAGGAGATTGATGTTGGAATGCACTGATAGATGCTTCTCATCGTCAGCAGCAGTTCTGGCCACTGTAACAACTTCTGGCCACTGGCCACTGTAACAACCTCTGCATGATAAAGGTGGAGAGACCAGTTGCAGTCTTGGGAAAGAAGTCACACATGTGAAAAAGGAATCTGAGGACACTCTTGTAGAAAAGACCCACGAGCTAGTGAGTGCAAGAGTCAAAAGGTAAGAGTCCATCAGAAAAATCAATCACCATCCAGGCACATGAAGCAGCCAACAATAAAAATCATCAAGGTGCCTTCACACTGAATGCTATAAGGGCATTTATTTTGGAAAGAAAGTTAATATGAGAAACTTATAACAAAAAATGATTTACAAGAAGGCAAACAAAGCAAAATCAGAAATAGAAAGAAAACACTGCACCCGAACAAGCAACCACCTGGCAAACAAATCCCAGAATGCTGAAACAATACCTGACCAAAGGGGTGGACTAAACTATGATGGGCTTATTAACTACTGAACCTTGCTTCTTACTCTGAAATGTATACGTCAAACACACAACCTCGCACAATGAAAGAATCTCAGCAGTGATATTCTGAGGGCAGCCCAGGGCCTTATTGTGTCTACACTTAGATATGCTACAGGAGACTTGAGACTTCTCTGAAAGAGCTGTGCACTAGTACTGTAGTAGTAGTAGTTTACTTTATTCGATAAAAAAATGTCATCATAAAAGTGCACAATTTATACAGTACATTAAAAAAAAATACATCAATAAATAAAAGAGCAGGGGCCCACCAATCCTATATACTACTACTGCACTAGTACTACATCCTCAACAATCAGTGCCAACGCAAAATGCCCACAGTTGCTTGCTGTACCTACAACTGGCAGGTACACAGTTAAGTTTCCAGCAAATATTGATCCTCTTATTTGGTAATGAGACTTGGGGTGGGGCATTCTTTTCCTAAGAAATTGGTTAAAAAGCCAATGGTTTTTCAAATAGTTCAGAAGGGATATTGATAAAATATTCAATATTTCATACTCTTCCAGGTAAGCCAACAGTTCCCCATTTTGCTACGAACGTTTGTGCAAGGTGGCTAATGCCAACAATTTTTTTAAATTGGAGCAAACAGTGCATTGAACAGCAGAATTTTCCACGTTGCCATACATTTTAAGGCTTTTAAAAAAACTATCATATGATTTTTTTAAATTGCTAAACATCTCCTTCCACTCCTAAGTTACACTTAACCATCCTAACGTTTCAGGTAAATTTTCAGTAATTTTGTATGAGAGAGAAGGAGTGCAACATTAGAGTCATGATCACCGTTATACCCTGAGTAAGACTAAACGGAAACATTTTAAATCATAATGCCAAATGAGAAACTCATGAGCCCTCATTGCATAAAAATTAATGACAATAGCACATTATAATTCTGCTGAGATGACTTCTCTACCCGGATTACTGCCTGCTGTGTGATACAGTTGTGCATTACATTTGGAAATATTGTCAAGAACATTTACCCTCAGTTTTAAAAATTAAAGCCAGCTGGACCACATATTTCCAAAATCAGATGCGTTATTAATGATGCAACTGGCCAAACATGCATTGTAAATAATTCAGCAGCTACGCAAACACTGGAATTGGTAGACCTTTAGCTGGTAAATTAATACCACTGACCACAAACACATTTAATTTAGGAGTATGGATATGTCCCCTTCAGGACTGGTCACTGTTGCTGGTCCACTGACAACACATAGTAATAGCTTCACAAGGCAACAATGGATCATGCTGTGTACACGTTTTAAGATCTAATCTAATTTGGGATTGCAACATTTCAAGGTCTTAAATGATCTTCTATAAAAAGTACTAACAAAATGTAGGAAATAATTAAAAAAGGTGAATTCTAATGCTTTTCGGAGTACGATCAACTCACCTTCTTCGGAGGTCTTCTGCCACCACTGCTCTGCAGCTGAACAGGTACGCCCGCAGAGACTTCAGCTGCTGCCTCAGACGTAGAACAACTGCAAGCGGCTCAACGTGCCTGTACAGCATTGGATTTTCTTGTTGTATATCGATTAACGGCTCCTCTTGTACGTACTCCAAAAACTCCTTTGCTTGCTTGGACACCTACAAGATATAGATAGGATTTTAGGATGTTAGATATGCTACATTTTCACAGCCCTTTTCTTACTCTACAGAAAATCATGGAGATTTTAGACATGAGTTTATCAGGCAAATCTATCTTTTCTGTTTGTGACACAACATTCTGTCATAGGCAAAAATTGCAAGTCTATGATTTGCGCTTTTACAGTAGGTGCCACAAATTATTCAGCAATATCCATTGATTCAATGGAAATGTGTTTCATTGAAATTTTGCAGTTGAAGTTTAAAAAAATAAACATATTTGTTAAACCACCCTACTGGTCTCAACACCTACTGTTAAGGTAGTAATATGTAAATTTAAAGGGATCAATACTCCCATTAAGCAGTCTAGGTTTTCTATATTTCTTCTATGTTCAGCGTTCTGAACAAAGAAAATGCAGACATTATAACATTGCAGAAGACATGCTAGCTGCTGTTATAGATCTACAAAATGCACATGAGCGTGCGCTCTACAAATACACGTTATGGTTATGTTATAAAATGTGTGCCCCCCTGCAGAATGTAAAGCATCTCCCGAGTGTCCCACGTCTCACAGAAATTCATTGGCTTTGCGCGGAATTGGATTTGGCGTACCCTTATGGGTTAGGGGCCCCCTACACAGCAGGGGCCTGCGCTTCGCCCCAGTCTATACCACAAAGAAACGTAAGAAAAGTAAGTTATATCATTCTTTGGTAGGGGATTTAAAAATCTCCCTGGAGACTTGAATCGTTAGATTGGTAAGTAACCATCTCCTCGATAATAACAATGCCCGGCCACATCTTAGTAACTATGTCTGACTCTTTGACTATATGCTGTAGGTCTAAAGCATTCTTTAAAGAAATTTAAATTCAATGCGTATTTAGACAGGGAAATTACTCAGTTCCTTGAGTTGAGCAGGCTAAGCGTATGTCTTCTTAGGTGCCCTGAAACCACAGCTTTGGTGTAAAACAGCTATTGTGCTGCAAGGAAAAAGCATCAGTCCTGAAGTCCAAAAAGCTTAAGAAACAACTTAAAATGCAGGGACGTAAATGTGCCTGCTTTTAGCCACCCCATGATTTACTTACATAGGGCTAGGCATACATTCAGTGATTTTATCAATCTAAAAACTGACCAAGTTTTACAAAAGATAAAAATTATTATTGGAGTTGGAGCGATAATAATCTGCTCTCCAATAGTAGACTCAGAAAGGGTAAGGCGTTGTGGTAAGTAATTCTACCAGAAGAATGGACAGACACAATTCATTAGGCCATGACAATATTAGTTGGACATTTGTAGACTTTGATAGGCGAGTTACGGAATAATACTCAGAAGACATTACTTCTACTGATGTTTCTACTTTCTCTGCTAGTCTATCTGTGCCAGTGCTACTACAGGAACACAAGTGCCTTCTTTCTACGTACAGTGCAGACAAAGAAGTCTCATCAGCAGCGGTCGGCAGCCCAACCTAATGGGCTGAGGGGCCACGCCGTTTCACCTTTTGCCCAAAAAGAAGATTGTCAGGCTGAGCAAAGGTCAGCCTGGCAGACACTCTTTATTTTCAGGTCAGGAAGGCAGGAGCTAGCCATGTGCAGGCTCCTGGCTGCATGAGCTGAACCTTCCTGGGCTGATGATGTCACAGTTCCTGTGGGCGGGACCTCTTCAGCCTGGCAAAGCACCTCAAGACCCTCCTCCTCGTGACAAGTGGGAGCATCACTGATTGCCTCAGACCTGGGCGCTTCTTATCTAAGCCCTGAAGTGCACAGGGCTGAGTGGCAATCAGTGACACTTCATCACAGACTGGGGTGGGGTCAACAGTCGCACGACCACATCTCACTCTGCTGCCTTTCCTTATTGACGGAGAAGGCAGTCCCAACCCTCCTGGGACCTCCGAGACACAGCTGCACAGTAAGCATGGGCGAATTTTGCGAATCTCGCGTTCGCGAATTTTGCGGATTTGCGAACTCGCAATTCGCAAAATCCGCGAATTCTCGCGAATTTGCGGATTTTTTTTTGTGTGTTCGCGCGGGTTTCTGCCAGTTCGCGAGGGTTTTGTACAATTTCGCAAACGCGAACTTACCTGTCGGGTCGCAAGTTTTGCGAACTTGTTGTTTCTACGTGTCCAGCCTGTTTGGGACACTCTTCTTCATCACTGCCACTCTCTGTCACCACTGCCACTCTCTGACTACTCATGCCACCCTCTGGCCCACCCATGCCACCCTCTGCTTCATCACAGCACCCTCTGGTTGTCCAGTCAGTGTACATTATTGTGGCAAAGCAAAGCACACCTTCCTTGCCTCAAGTGACCTGAATTAATTTGGGGCTGATTAATGTGTCACAGAATATTTTTTTAGCTGGCACCTGCTTCCTTAGTGCTTCCTGATTAGGGATCTTTTGCACTTGCTAAGTGCTTTCATTGTTGCAAAATTAGTTACAACACCTGCCCTGCCCCAACTGACAATAATGAATTAGGGGCTGATTAATGGATTTGAACTTCCAGCCTGGCTCCTGCTTGTCTCCCTTAGCTGTAATTCAGGACCTTTGTGGCATACGTGTAACTATTCTGAGGTTCAGAGCAGGGTCACATAATAGTTGCAAGTAGGCAACTGAACTCTGGAGGGGCCCTCAGGAAGCACTACAGGAAATGGCTACTAATGATGAGCCTGAACTTTTGAACCTGGTAAGTAGTTTCAGTTTTGCTAAGATCGTATTTCTGCAATTTAGCGCTTATTCGCGGGGCGCGAAGTTGTACTGGGAAGCCGCGAACTCACGCAAACAGTGCGAGCAAAATCCGCTGCTCGCGGATTTGGCGGGAGATTCGCGAATCTCGCGGATTGCGAATTTACCGAAAATCCGCAAAATCCGCGAGCGAAACGGATTTTCCGCCCATGCTTACTGCACAGGTAAGTGTGATTTCTCTTTTAATGTTTGGGGCATAAATGAATATTTGGGAGTGAGTGTTGTGAATGTATATGTGTGTGTGCATGCGTGTGTGAATGCATGGGAGGGTGTTACTGTTTGTGTGTGTTTGTGTCTTGTCCGCACACCCTCCCTGCTTAAAGTACCGGCCACTACTGCTGACCAGCAATTAAGCATCCTAAACTTGATAAAGCATGTGGTTTAAATGGCTTGCCCCCTGAATTTTATAACGCAATCTTACACCCTTTCTTCATTATTGGTGCAAGTGTATCTGAAATTTCTTAGTAGTGGTGTGAAACCTACTTAAATAAGCTCAGCTTTCAGCAATGTTGGCTTTCAAAAGTCCTAATAATACTGAATTTCACAAAACATCACTGCAGCTGAGAGAAGCAACATTGGAAGTAAAAATAGGTAAAGTCCTATTGAAAACCATACCATTAAAGTTTAGCACATAGGGCCGGAAAATGATTGCAAAAAAAGCATTGGAAAAGTCAGTAGATCGAAAAAGCCAATAGGTCTTGCATTTTTAACCTAATGGCTTTGCCAGTGTTTTTGCCGATGCTGTGCATTATCATCAAAGATTAAAAAAAGTGAAAAAAACTTAGTGCAATGATGTGTGCATGCGAACCTGTCAAGATGATATGGCAGTCTAGCGTGATGACATACACATGTGCATGCTTGTTCGAATATGGCATGACGAGAGCGCCCTTTTGTTTAGTTTTTATTTATCGTTCCAAAATGGTGGCACCACTTGGAACAGTAAATTAAAAAATATATATATTTAAATGTGTGCGAAAGTACCTTAAAAAAAAAAGAGTGGCCAAGCAGCAAACTGAAAAACGAAAATTTAAAACAATTTCTTTTATGGAAAGCAATGGGAAAGGTGGGAGAAATGGGGGAGAAGGCGAGGGAATAGTCAACAGAGGAGCAATGGGGAGTGGGCGGAGGAACTTGAGTCATGGGAGGAATAAAAAAATAAAAAGTGAAAAAAGACAAAATGGGGGGAGGCAACAGATGAACTGAGACTTGTTGGAGAAGAAGCAATGCAGAGCATGTGCGCACAGTATTTTAGGAGGGAAGTAGTTCCATGAATGTGAGCAGTGGAAGAATGCAAGTCATCAAATCAAAATGATTGTAAAGTAGCTTTGCTTCTGGGATGGATAAACACATGAAGAGGAAGGAAAGCAAACAATAAGAAGCAAGCAAATGAAAGTGTCAAGAAAGTCAAACAATTGAAAGCAATGGGCTACTCTAACCCGCTTACGTTTTTGGTATGTTCCACCAGAGGTCTTTCGACAACAGATAGCTAAAACCTGTCTATACACCAAGGTAAACAGCTTACTAAACTAAATGATCAGAGAGTCATTATCCGAGTCAGAACCTTTTTGTGACAAACACAAAGTTACAGCAGAGGTAGCTAATAAAATGTAATAGAGACATAAATATAAGACAGCATGCATTTTGGCGCATTTTCATTCTCTACTTGGAGATCACTTCAGTTAGGGGAAGGAGATCCCTGCATAAGGAGGTAGCTTTGGAATGGCAGACCCCAATGAAGTAAAAGCTGCAAGCTCACAATTGGACCCCGACATGACCGCATCTGAGGTTTTTGCATGCATTCCAAAGAACATGAAAATCTGCCATCAGTCTTCATTCAAAATGACATATTGATTTCGGCATCAAAAGGCAACCAACTGCTGGATCTTCAGCACTGAGACAGAATAAGTTATTATAATTTTAAAAGAATTTTTAGATCGAGTCATTTGCGAAAGACATTTTGTGGGCTTACAGCCCACCCATTGTTTATGACTGGTTGCCCTTATTGTCACTCATTTGCCTGCTTCTTATTCAAAGGCTTTCCTTATTGTAGCTCGTCCATCTTGTGTTTGTCCCGCCCATGGTGCATATCCATTTTGCCATCTCTTTCATTGGCTGGCTTCTATGCTTCCTCTGTTCACTTTTAGGGAGCTACTTAATTCTTTTTTTTAAAGCACTTAATGCGAGGGCATGTGTTTCCCAGCTGTGTCCCTGGTGTACTTTTCTCCTTTCCACACTGCTCTCCCTTGCCCATGTAGCTCTCTCTCGCTTGTTTGTTTCTCCATGTTGCTCACGTTTCCCCACGTGTTTCTCCCGTTAACCATGTTCTCTCGCTCCTGTTGCTTCTTCTCCCAGCCACCATGTTGCATCACCCCCATACTCTATTCCTACCCACTTATCCATTTAATTTATTTTTCAAAAGTGCTTTTGCGTTATGTTTTTAAAAAGTGCTCCTTATCAAAAATAATTTACTGATCCATCTCGGATCACAAAAGAAAAGAAAACACACACCTTTGTATATGAGCAATCTCACATTGTGTGTTCTAACCTATGCTACACAGCAGCATGGCTAGAAAATGGCAAAGCCAATAGGTCTCTAAAGCGAGACCTATTGGCTCTGCCAATGCTTGTTACGTTTTGGAAAGTGTACAAAATCGCTAAAGCTAGACAGACATGAAGAATTATACAGATCTTGTAGTAATGCCATCAAACATTAAAGAAGACTAAAGATCTAATAATTAAAGCTGCAACTTCTTGATTAATAAATGTGTTCTTTAAGGATACAAAAAGTCCGTTATAAAAAATATAAAATATGTAAAAATGAAAAATACTGGTATAAAATGCCTCCTAACTAGCTTTGGAGAATCTATTCTATTACCTTGTGTTTACTCGTGTCCCAGTTGTGCACGAGGCGGGCTGGTATGAGGAAGCTGTCGTCCACGTGGCATGTAGTGCAGTAGTACCACGCGCTGTAGCTGCACACCTTGGCTTTTCCGTTGTTCAGGCCGATGGGTCTCTGACAGCCTATGACGGGCAGAAAATAAGTTAGTAAAAGAAGTTCTCTGGACACCTCTGTGTAGAAGGACTCACAATGAATTAGTTGATGACTGGCAGCCAGAAAGCAATGACCGGGAAAGGTGGCGATAATACGCACAGGGGGACACTCCCGACTCCTGCCTGACAACTAGGGTAGAAAATATTGCACAATACAATTTTGGACCATTTGCACTTGTATGTAATGTTGCTGACAGCACTGCACATGCGCCATTTAAAAAAAAAACATATTTTATTGAGTTTTTTAGTAGTGAAACCATATACTTGTTCCAATGTCTTTGTTACATAACCAGATATAACAAGGCGTTCCAACACAGAATCCACAATTTGCATATGTATGTACATGAGTTTTCCTGCTTTCCATTACTTATTGTACATTCAGACATATTGTGTATTATCGACATTCCAGTCTAAAGCAATACCTCCATTACAACCCAAAATAACACCCCAACTACCCCCCTCCCATAAGGTCTGGGTCTCTGTCCGTCCATTACCTACTGCATCTACAACATAGTGGGAATTGTCATCAGTAAGAGTGTCTGGTCCGCATACACAACATTGCACCACAACACAAATCTGCTCTTCGGCACACATAGTACATGAGTCACTACCGCACCAAACAACCACTACCTAGTGCACGTGCGCCATTTGTTGTAAATACATTGCATGCAACCAATCCTCTGTCTTGGAACTAAGCCTACGATACTAAGTAAACGAAAAGGAAGAACCAGCGAAGAACGAGCTTTAAAAAAAACACCACAAAAACGGGCTAAGAGGAGCGATTATAAACACTGTCAAACACTGTGCAGCTGGGCTCTCAGCTGCATTACTACTGATATTTCTGAAACAAACAGCCTCTGTATATTAGTTAAAGAAGTCCTGTGCATAGGCAGTCCGATTCTCCTTTCTTAAGCCTTGCAGTAAAACAGTGGTGTGATCTTGAGGCCTGTGTTCGAATCACTCGAGCTTTCCCGTCTGTCTGGGTCCCCAGGGGTGCCTTCATTTTAATCCTCCTCCTGAAACTCGGAGGGATAGCACAGAATACCCCCAAAAACTCGAGGAGATAATTTACCACTCGAACTCCAGTCGGAGAATATTTGGGAAATTGTTTTCGTGAGCACTACCATCATATAAGCGAAAGGAGAGATTAAAATGTCATGTCAGTCAGTGCCATGCATGAAATGCTCCCCATATGCGTACCAGAGACTAAGGCGCAGACGGAGAGTTTAAACAGCCAGAACCCTGAATGTACAAAAATGATGGATGGAAATTCTAGAATCAATCGAAGCCACTTGTACCTACTCTGGGGACATTTCGGTTCCTTCTGATTTGAGCTCCTCTGTGCCTTTACAGACATCGACCAACCACAGGACATAACAAAGGCTGTTGAGCCAACAGGATGAGGCAGAACCACAACTGCTTAGATAGTGCTAATGGAAATATATGCTGACCAGTTACACACTCTTTCTACTGAAACCACTTGCTGGCACAAACCTTGAAAAGAATTGAGAGAAAACAAGGACCCCCTTGGGAGGCAGATCCTTCTCATACCTGGCCGCTAAAACATGGAACTCACTCCCCGCTTACCTTCGCCTTACCCAGAACCACCTAGCATTCAGAAAGCAACTTAAAACGTGGATATTTGACAAGTAATCCTCCTCCCCTTTCTAAGCGCCTTGAGACCCTCTGGGTATGTAGTGCGCTATATAAATTCTCTGACTTGACTTGACTTGACTTGGTATCAGTAATACACAGACTCCTAGGGCAGGGTAAAAACCAATGTGGGTAAAAAATCCTAGGCCATCCGCGGGATAAGTGACCAGAAAGGCTAGGACCAGTGGAGAAGAAGAATTATCGAAAACTAGTGTGTATATTAAAAAATATATATATTTAATTAGACATAGATAAAAATCATATAGAGACTCAAACACATAAGTCAAACTATATGATACAGTAAAATAGTGACATGTAAAAATCTTGAATAAATATCAAAAACATTAAATAAAAAACAGATACATCATAGTAACGTTATAAATCACGACGAATTGCAGATGATTATACATAAAAAATTCAAGAATGACAATTGGAAATATTGTGAAATTGATTATAAGGACTCGAAACGCGTTTCGGCAGAGAAAAAAACGCTTTCCTCAGGAGTCATAGGTGAAACTCTGAAAAGAACATTATAGGAAGAATATTATACATCACAATACATATATTATTTCACATAATTAATACATATGACTAACTGTACAACCATTTATCTGTTACACAATACAGAATTCGAAAAAACTCTTATTCTACCTAATAGGTCTAGACATAAAAATTGGTCACTTAATGTCATATGATAGACAGATAAATGTACAATATCAGTGCAGTACTTAGCTAGACAGAGAATAGAAGATCAATCAATCATGTAGGATTTATTACTGGCATAGGTCACGGTTGGTTATCATTAGAGCACTCAAAAAGTGTTTCTCAGTAGATATCTCAGGGTATGAGCTGATAGAAAATGACATATTGCAATCTCACTTCGAAACAACATGATATACATCAATTAACTTACATTTGTAGTGTTGTTTTTCATTCCATTAGTTAAAGGGAATCGATGATAACTTCCTTTTTTTTAAAAAAAAAAAATACACAGGGCCACTTGATAAAGGCTAATACCTAATTAAACAAAATATGTAAAAATCAACAACATGATTGAAAATGGAAAAAAAAAAAAACACTTTGAACACAATGAGTCATCCAATGCATAGCTAGATGCAAGCAAGGTTGTCTATAATGGAGAAGATATACGGAGTTACAAGACTGATAAGCATAACGCTGAGAATGATATAGTTGTAAAGTTTATTGAATTGCCTGTTACCGCTATTTTATGACCTATTTCAACTAGTTCTTTGTTTGTATGTCTTAATATAGAGAAACCAGGTCACTCAAAGGAGGTTCATTATTATTAGTGTTAATTACGGCTGCATGTCACTGTTGCTAGGAATAACATGGACAAAAGAAGATGAAAAAACTCATAAAGGGAAGACCTGTCGGTATATATAATGTTTGAAATCTAACATCAATAGGTCTACATCTCCAGAGAGTAGGCTAATAGTATTGAATTCAAAAAGAAGTTACCTAATATCTTCACAACGTGGATATTGGGGCTCACTGTATCGGGATATTTCGCTTCGTAGTAGTGTCCAAATATTAGCATGTAAACATTACTGCAAGGAGATGTACAAAGGATGTAAACAAATCTAAGGTCACTAATAGTGCTTAATAAATTGTATTAAAGAACATTCACTAAAGTGCAGCTTCATAGACGATTTAAGCAAGTATTATTAAATCTAAAAGGACATGGAAGGTACCTTCGAGCATATGGCTGATAATTCTTCAATCGCAATTCATATTAGTTCATTGATGTAAAAACGGGACGAAATGCCGGGAGCGCTGAATAAGCTGAAAGAATAAAGGGACGTCGAGTGTTTAGAAGCAAGCTAGCTAAAGCTCTGTATATGCCAGGGTGAAAAGAATAAGCGACGCGGCAAGGAATGTTACAGACAGAAAATTACCACATGATGTAAACAAACTACGAATGAATTTACGAGCGTCACTTCTTAAATAAATGATATGACGACCGGAACGACAAATGTGTATAAGGGCGTTGTTACCTTCAAAGGAGCAACTAGACGCCGGCAGCAAGGTGGTGCTGTTCCACTATTTAAAATAGATGTAAATCTTAGCCGGACATAAAATGGTGCTGTTCCGAGTATTCGATAATAGCTGAAAATAATGACAAAGGGGACAGAGATTCAACGGATGCCCACACATAACATTTGTGTGTGACTCTTAGCGCCTAAGAAGTGTATTCTCTTACCTATGAACGGGTAAAGTCTCGTGGACTGCAGGATGGTGCAGTTCCAGAAGCCACAGGGTAGCAAGTCAGCCTCGCCGGTGAAAAAGGGGTGAACGCCATGATGGTGACAGCTCTTTTAAAGCTGATAAATGGCGCGAAAAGGTTACTACCGATGGGTTTGTAGGGGAAAGTGAGAACGGACCATACTTCTAGTGATCTTATGACGGGAAACACCATTCCAAGATGGCGCTAGAAAGCGATGGATAACAGCGCACAATATCTGTTATTAAGCAAAACCCTCCACACAATTGTGATGGGTGTTTTACATGAAAGGGGGACATTCTGAATAATGTACATGGCTTACTAATACACCGGTATAAGCAGACAATATTACTAATAAGATTAAATGAAGGTGTATTATTATAATAACCGGTCAAAATATTTATATGGGGGGAAGAGCCGAGAACATATGTACTTGGCACACAGGATTTGGTACAATGTCTCTAAAGGACGAATCCATTAGTCAAATAATCTAGGTTCAGAAGAATAATAAAGAATGCATAAACCAGGGCTGTAAATCTAAAACTGAACAGTGTTAAATAATGGCATTTTCCCATGGAATCTCGGCATTTAATCCTTTTTTGAAAGTTCCCAGGGAGAAAATCCAAAAGACTTCTCTTTTCTTTCTAACTTTTTCGCCGCCTTTGCTATCTGGGAGCCTGATTTTTTCTAAGATGCACCATTTAAAATCTTCTGGGCCATGTTGGTTCTCCATAAAATGTTTGACCAGAGGTGCCAAAGTCTTGTTGGTGCGGATGGCTGAGCGGTGCTCTGTGAGTCTGGTCTGTATCGGTCTAGAGGTCTCGCCAACATACCCAAGTTGGCAGGGGCAAAGGATCAGATATACACAATTAGCTGTTTTACAGTTCCACATATCAGTGGCCTTGAAGTGACATCCATTGTGTTCAAAGGATTCCCCTGATATAATATTATTACATGATTTACAGGAAGAGCATCTGACAGTTCCTTTCACTGGGAAGTTGTTATCGATTGACCTTTGGACAAATTCTGAACTAACCTCTTTAGAAGTGAACCGAGAGTGCACAATCAGATCCTTAAGGTTTTTATTCCTTTTATGTGCGAACAAAGGTTTTTCCAGTTTACAGTTGGTTGGATTAGAATTTAGAATGTGCCAATTGGAGTTCACAATGTGGCGGACAGTATTATCTAAGGTAGAATGTTTGGTAATACAGACCAATTTTTTATTCTCTAAGGGTGGCTTTGATTTGAGTAGTGAGTCTCGATCATAATATCTTGCTCGCTTGTATGAGTCTCTGACTAGTCTGTGTGGGTAGCCTCTACTAAGAAATTTCTGGCGCATGATGTTTGCTTGAAAGTCATAGTCCGCTAAGTTGGAACAGTTTCTTCTGACTCGAAGGAACTGGGAGAAAGGAATGCTTTCTCTTCGACATCGAGGATGAAAGCTTTTGAAATGTAAGAGGGTATTCCTCGCGGTGGGCTTAACAAAGAGATCTACAGCCAATTTGTTGTTCTGATGTTTAATGATTATATCCAAGAATTTTACTTGGTTATTGTTAAACTGGGCTGTGAATTTTAAGTTTGTATCTACTAGATTGATCCACTCTAGAAACTCGCAAAGCGAGTCTTTCCCATTGGTCCAGATAAAAAAGATGTCATCAATATATCTGGACCAATGGGAAATGGACTCGAAGAAAGGGGCTATTTCGTTGTGAATAGCTTTAGTTTCGAAGGCTGCCATATATATGTTGGCAATCGACGGGGCAACTGAAGCCCCCATACTCACGCCCTTAATTTGGCGATAGAGCGTATTACCAAATTCTACAATGTTTTCCGACAGTACAATATGTAGAAGTTCCAAAAGAAAATCTTTGGGACAAGGAATGTCGAAATTGTCAATAAACCACCTAGTGGCTGACAAAGCCTCCTGTTGGGGGATGTTGCTATACAGTGCTTCGATGTCCAATGTGACTAGCAGGTCTGTGCATGGGTCAAAGGGTATGTTTTCTATTTTGGATATCATGGAGCCTGTGTCCTTGATATATGAAGTGATTTTTGGTACGTGAGGACGTAAAAATGAGTCAACAAATTTGGAGAGGGGTTCGGTATTTGTACCTATCGTGGATACGATGGGCCTATGTGGCGGGTCTGTGATGTTTTTATGAATTTTCGGCATGCCATAAATTCATGCTGTTTTGTGTTGGTGATGATTCAGAAATTCAAATTCTTTTTGACTAATGTCACCCGCAGTTAATGCAGTGGTGGTAAGATTGCGGATTTTTTTGGTGATGGAAATAAGCGGGTTACTTCTTATTGGAGCATAAGTGGTGGTATCTGAAAGCATAGTCTTCATTTTGAGTTCATTGCTGTTAGTATCTATCAGGACGATGCCGCCACCTTTGTCACAGCTTTTAATGACTAGAGTATTATCCTGTCTCAGGTTTTTAAGTGAGTCTGATTCCTCTCTACTGAGATTGTAGACAGGTTTTGGAATAAAGCAGAGAGCTCTCTCGAGTTGTTGTAGGACAACCAACTCAAAAGTGGCGACCTCAGGGCCTAATTGATCTAATGAGGGGTTAAAAGTGGATGGCAGGGATAGTTGTCTGATATCCTGAGTAAACTTATTGTTATCTGTTTGAGAGGAAAAGAATATTTTAACCGGTATAAATAATATTATAAATAAATATTTTGACCGGGTATTATAATAATACGTCTTCATTTAATCTTATTAGTAATATTGTCTGCTTATACCGGTGTATTAGTAAGCCATGTACATTATTCAGAATGTCCCCCTTTCATGTAAAACACCCATCACAATTGTGTGGAGGGTTTTGCTTAATAACAGACATTGTGCGCTGTTATCCATCGCTTTCTAGCGCCATCTTGGAATGGTGTTTCCCGTCATAAGATCACTAGAAGTATGGTCCGTTCTCACTTTCCCCTACAAACCCATCGGTAGTAACCTTTTCGCGCCATTTATCAGCTTTAAAAGAGCTGTCACCATCATGGCGTTCACCCCTTTTTCACCGGCGAGGCTGACTTGCTACCCTGTGGCTTCTGGAACTGCACCATCCTGCAGTCCACGAGACTTTACCCGTTCATAGGTAAGAGAATACACTTCTTAGGCGCTAAGAGTCACACACAAATGTTATGTGTGGGCATCCGTTGAATCTCTGTCCCCTTTGTCATTATTTTCAGCTATTATCGAATACTCGGAACAGCACCATTTTATGTCCGGCTAAGATTTACATCTATTTTAAATAGTGGAACAGCACCACCTTGCTGCCGGCGTCTAGTTGGTCCTTTGAAGGTAACAACGCCCTTATACACATTTGTCGTTCCGGTCGTCATATCATTTATTTAAGAAGTGACGCTCGTAAATTCATTCGTAGTTTGTTTACATCATGTGGTAATTTTCTGTCTGTAACATTCCTTGCCGCGTCGCTTATTCTTTTCACCCTGGCATATACAGAGCTTTAGCTAGCTTGCTTCTAAACACTTGACGTCCCTTTATTCTTTCAGCTTATTCAGCGCTCCCGGCATTTCGTCCCGTTTTTACATCAATGAACTAATATGAATTGCGATTGAAGAATTATCAGCCATATGCTCGAAGGTACCTTCCATGTCCTTTTAGATTTAATAATACTTGCATAAATCGTCTATGAAGCTGCACTTTAGTGAATGTTCTTTAATACAATTTATTAAGCACTATTAGTGACCTTAGATTTGTTTACATCCTTTGTACATCTCCTTGCAGTAATGTTTACATGCTAATATTTGGACACTACTACGAAGCGAAATATCCCGATACAGTGAGCCCCAATATCCACGTTGTGAAGATATTAGGTAACTTCTTTTTTAATTCAATACTATTAGCCTACTCTCTGGAGATGTAGACCTATTGATGTTAGATTTCAAACATTATATATACCGACAGGTCTTCCCTTTATGAGTTTTTTCATCTTCTTTTGTCCAGGTTATTCCTAGCAACAGTGACATGCAGCCGTAATTAACACTAATAATAATGAACCTCCTTTGAGTGACCTGGTTTCTCTATATTAAGACATACAAACGAAGAACTAGTTGAAATAGGTCATAAAATAGCGGTAACAGGCAATTCAATAAACTTTACAACTATATCATTCTCAGCGTTATGCTTATCAGTCTTGTAAATCCGTATATCTTCTCCATTATAGACAACCTTGCTTGCATCTAGCTATGCATTGGATGACTCATTGTGTTCAAAGTGTTTTTTTTTTTTTTTTTCCATTTTCAACCATGTTGTTGATTTTTACATATTTTGTTTAATTAGGTATTAGCCTTTATCAAGTGGCCCTGTGTATTTTTAAAAAAAAATAAAAATAAAAAAAAAGGAAGTTATCATCGATTCCCTTTAACTAATGGAATGAAAAACAACACTACAAATGTAAGTTAATTGATGTATATCATGTTGTTTCGAAGTGAGATTGCAATATGTCATTTTCTATCAGCTCATACCCTGAGATATCTACTGAGAAACACTTTTTGAGTGCTCTAATGATAACCAACCGTGACCTATGCCAGAAATAAATCCTACATGATTGATTGATCTTCTATTCTCTGTCTAGCTAAGTACTGCACTGACATTGTACACTTATCTGTCTATCATATGACATTAAGTGACCAATTTTTATGTCTAGACCTATTAGGTAGAATAAGAGTTTTTTCGAATTCTGTATTGTGTAACAGATAAATGGTTGTACAGTTAGTCATATGTATTAATTATGTGAAATAATATATGTATTGTGATGTATAATATTCTTACTATAATGTTCTTTTCAGAGTTTCACCTATGACTCCTGAGGAAGGCGGTTTTTTCTCTGCCGAAACGCGCGTCGAGTCCTTATAATCAATTTCACAATATTTCCAATTGTCATTCTTGAATTTTTTATGTATAATCATCTGCAATTCGTCGTGATTTAGAACGTTACTATGATGTATCTGTTTTTTATTTAATGTTTTTGATATTTGTTCAAGATTTTTACATGTCACTATTTTACTGTATCATATAGTTTGACTTATGTGTTTGAGTCTCTATATGATTTTTATCTATGTCTAATTAAATATATATATTTTTTAATATACACACTAGTTTTCGATAATTCTTCTTCTCCACTGGTCCTAGCCTTTCTGGTCACTTATCCCGCGGATGGCCTAGGATTTTTTACCCACATTGGTTTTTACCCTGCCCTAGGAGTCTGTGTATTACTGATACCCAGGGGGTCCTTGTTTTCTCTCAATTGTTTACCCACAGCCTGTCTGTGTAGGGCCGCTCTCTGTTCTGTATCATTACTTGTTATATCAACAATTGTCAGTACTTATGCCCTTGTTTTCTATCAAATTTGGATTTACTAACCAATCTGTCTTAAATACATCATGGCCCAATTACCAACATTCGGCTTTTCAGATGAAGTGTTTGCCTCTCTAGTTGGAACAAGCATCATCTCCACTAACGGAGGCGCATCCAATATATCAAATAACGAAGATAGCCGTAAACTTATTGAACTGAAAAAGAAACTGACCCGCATGGAAGCACATGGGGAATTTATGCTGGCGTATCTTAAAAACGGCATGATCCCCATGGGCCTGAAAGTCCGTAACATACCGGGACTTTTTGTGAATCATAGACCCTTTTTAGAAAAATGGAGTCTCATTGCGAACAGGTGTTCAAGGGACCTTATGATCCTTATCATTGAGACAGCCAAAGAACTAGCTGTAGACATCAAAAAAGAAATTGATGCCTTAGAAACTAAGCTTAAAGCCTTAGGTAGTATAGATGAGGCAATGAAAAAAATCGAAGAAGCTAATAAAGAGTTGGAGTCTTTCAGTGCCTACTTAAATAAACGCAAGAATGACAAGCTAACTAAGGATAAACGCTTCTACACTTTAGAAGGAACTTATCCCTACCTGAGGCAAGACTTTTATAAACAAAACCACTATGTGGATGATATGAGACCAACACCTCAAAGAGTGAATAATTTCACTGATTCTTCGGACTCGGAGAATGAAGGACCCACTAATTATTATGACTCAGAAAATAACTTCAGCCAATACAATGGTCCTCGCCCTAAACAGGCTTTTTTATCCAACAGGGGCCCACGGCGAGGACGACCGAGAGTCCATTTCCAGAATCAGACCAGAGGCAATTTCCAACAGGCCCACCACCAGCAACAGCATCCACACCAACACCAACATTCACACCAACAACATCAACCTCAGGAACCTCAATTCATTCGCGAGACACGCAATCGTCAATACTGGGGACAAGGGATGTAATCCCGATCTTCAATTTGTCCTAAAAAAATATAGACTCCCACACTGAATCTCTTCTATCTAAGGGTCTCTCCTTTGTCCCCCATTCCCACCTTAATATCTTTGAATTTCAGAAAGACATCATTTCATTTTTCCGTAAAATCAGACTCAAAAAATTATTTTCCTCTCAAACAGATAACAATGAGTTTACTCAGGATATCAGACAACTATCCCTGCCATCCACTTTTAACCCCTCATTAGATCAATTAGGCCCTGAGGTCGCCACTTTTGAGTTGGTTGTCCTACAACAACTCGAGAGAGCTCTCCGCTTTATTCCAAAACCTGTCTACAATCTCAGTAGAGAGGAATCAGACTCACTTAAAAACCTGAGACAGGATAATACTCTAGTCATTAAAAGCTGTGACAAAGGTGGCGGCATCGTCCTGATAGATACGAACAGCTATGAACTCAAAATGAAGACTATGCTTTCAGATACCACCACTTATGCTCCAATAAGAAGTAACCCGCTTATTTCCATCACCAAAAAAATCCGCAATCTTACCACCACTGCATTAACTGCGGGTGACATTAGTCAAAAAGAATTTGAATTTCTGAATCATCACCAACACAAAACAGCATGCATTTATGGCATGCCGAAAATTCATAAAAACATCACAGACCCGCCATATAGGCCCATCGTATCCACGATAGGTACAAATACCAAATTTGTTGACTCATTTTTACGTCCTCACGTACCAAAATTCACTTCATATATCAAGGACACAGGCTCCATGATATCCAAAATAGAAAACATACCCTTTGACCCATGCACAGACCTGCTAGTCACTATGGACATCGAAGCACTGTATAGCAACATCCCCCAACAGGAGGCTTCGTCAGCCACTAGGTGGTTTATTGACAATTTCGACATTCCTTGTCCCAAAGATTTTCTTTTGGAACTTCTACATATTGTACTGTCGGAAAACATTGTAGAATTTGGTAATACGCTCTATCGCCAAATTAAGGGCGTGAGTATGGGGGCTTCAGTTGCCCCGTCGATTGCCAACATATATATGGCAGCCTTCGAAACTAAAGCTATTCACAACGAAATAGCCCCTTTCTTCGAGTCCATTTCCCATTGGCCCAGATATATTGATGACATCTTTTTTATCTGGACCAATGGGAAAGACTCGCTTTGCGAGTTTCTAGAGTGGATCAATCTAGTAGATACAAACTTAAAATTCACAGCCCAGTTTAACAATAACCAAGTAGAATTCTTCGATATAATCATTAAACATCAGAACAACAAATTGGCTGTAGATCTCTTTGTTAAGCCCACCGCGAGGAATACCCTCTTACATTTCAAAAGCTTTCATCCTCGATGTCAAAGAGAAAGCATTCCTTTCTCCCAGTTCCTTCGAGTCAGAAGAAACTGTTCCAACTTAGCAGACTATGACTTTCAAGCAAACATCATGCGCCAGAAATTTCTTAGTAGAGGCTACCCACACAGACGAGTCAGAGACTCATACAAGCGAGCAAGATATTATGATCGAGACTCGCTACTCAAATCAAAGCCACCCTTAGAGAATAAGAAATTGGTCTGTATTACCAAACATTCTACCTTAGATAATACTGTCCGCCACATTGTGAACTCCAATTGGCACATTCTAAATTCTAATCCAACCAACTGTAAACTGGAAAAACCTTTGTTCGCACATAAAAGGAATAAAAACCTTAAGGATCTGATTGTGCACTCTCGGTTCACTTCTAAAGAGGTTAGTTCAGAATTTGTCCAAAGGTCAATCGATAACAACTTCCCAGTGAAAGGAACTGTCAGATGCTCTTCCTGTAAATCATGTAATAATATTATATCAGGGGAATCCTTTGAACACAATGGATGTCACTTCAAGGCCACTGATATGTGGAACTGTAAAACAGCTAATTGTGTATATCTGATCCTTTGCCCCTGCCAACATGGGTATGTTGGCGAGACCTCTAGACCGATACAGACCAGACTCACAGAGCACCGCTCAGCCATCCGCACCAACAAGACTTTGGCACCTCTGGTCAAACATTTTATGGAGAACCAACATGGCCCAGAAGATTTTAAATGGTGCATCTTAGAAAAAATCAGGCTCCCAGATAGCAAAGGCGGCGAAAAAGTTAGAAAGAAAAGAGAAGTCTTTTGGTTTTTCTCCCTGGGAACTTTCAAAAAAGGATTAAATACCGAGATTCCATGGGAAAATGCCATTATTTAACACTGTTCAGTTTTAGATTTACAGCCCTGGTTTATGCATTCTTTATTATTCTTCTGAACCTAGATTATTTGACTAATGGATTCGTCCTTTAGAGGCATTGTACCAAATCCTGTGTGCCAAGTACATATGTTCTCGGCTCTACCCCCCATATAAATATTTTGACCGGTTATTATAATAATACACCTTCATTTAATCTTATTAGTAATATTGTCTGCTTATACCGGTGTATTAGTAAGCCATGTACATTATTCAGAATGTCCCCCTTTCATGTAAAACACCCATCACAATAATGTGGAGGGTTTTGCTTAATAACAGATATTGTGCGCTGTTATCCATCGCTTTCTAGCGCCATCTTGGAATGGTGTTTCCCGTCATAAGATCACTAGAAGTATAGTCCGTTCTCACTTTCCCCTACAAACCCATCGGTAGTAACCTTTTCGCGCCATTTATCAGCTTTAAAAGAGCTGTCACCATCATGGCGTTCACCCCTTTTTCACCGGCGAGGCTGACTTGCTACCCTGTGGCTTCTGGAACTGCACCATCCTGCAGTCCACGAGACTTTACCCGTTCATAGGTAAGAGAATACACTTCTTAGGCGCTAAGAGTCACACACAAATGTTATGTGTGGGCATCCGTTGAATCTCTGTCCCCTTTGTCATTATTTTCAGCTATTATCGAATACTCGGAACAGCACCATTTTATGTCCGGCTAAGATTTACATCTATTTCAAATAGTGGAACAGCACCACCTTGCTGCCGGCGTCTAGTTGCTCCTTTGAAGGTAACAACGCCCTTATACACATTTGTCGTTCCGGTCGTCATATCATTTATTTAAGAAGTGACGCTCGTAAATTCATTCGTAGTTTGTTTACATCATGTGGTAATTTTCTGTCTGTAACATTCCTTGCCGCGTCGCTTATTCTTTTCACCCTGGCATATACAGAGCTTTAGCTAGCTTGCTTCTAAACACTTGACGTCCCTTTATTCTTTCAGCTTATTCAGCGCTCCCGGCATTTCGTCCCGTTTTTACATCAATGAACTAATATGAATTGCGATTGAAGAATTATCAGCCATATGCTCGAAGGTACCTTCTATGTCCTTTTAGATTTAATAATACTTGCATAAATCGTCTATGAAGCTGCACTTTAGTGAATGTTCTTTAATACAATTTATTAAGCACTATTAGTGACCTTAGATTTGTTTACATCCTTTGTACATCTCCTTGCAGTAATGTTTACATGCTAATATTTGGACACTACTACGAAGCGAAATATCCCGATACAGTGAGCCCCAATATCCACGTTGTGAAGATATTAGGTAACTTCTTTTTGAATTCAATACTATTAGCCTACTCTCTGGAGATGTAGACCTATTGATGTTAGATTTCAAACATTATATATACCGACAGGTCTTCCCTTTATGAGTTTTTTCATCTTCTTTTGTCCATGTTATTCCTAGCAACAGTGACATGCAGCCGTAATTAACACTAATAATAATGAACCTCCTTTGAGTGACCTGGTTTCTCTATATTAAGACATACAAACGAAGAACTAGTTGAAATAGGTCATAAAATAGCGGTAACAG
The DNA here is from genome assembly GCF_964263255.1 of Lissotriton vulgaris. Lineage (NCBI taxonomy): Eukaryota > Metazoa > Chordata > Amphibia > Caudata > Salamandridae > Lissotriton > Lissotriton vulgaris. Next base: position 429,963,394 of record NC_141687.1, read on the forward strand.
GCAATTCAATAAACTTTACAACTATATCATTCTCAGCATTATGCTTATCAGTCTTGTAAATCCGTATATCTTCTCCATTATAGACAACCTTGCTTGCATCTAGCTATGCATTGGATGACTCATTGTGTTCAAAGTGTTTTTTTTTTTCCCCATTTTCAACCATGTTGTTGATTTTTACATATTTAGTTTAATTAGGTATTAGCCTTTATCAAGTGGCCCTGTTTATTTAAAAAAAAAAAAAAGGAAGTTATCATCGATTCCCTTTAATTAATGGAATGAAAAACAACACTACAAATGTAAGTTAATTGATGTATATCATGTTGTTTTGAAGTGAGATTGCAATATGTCATTTTCTATCAGCTCATACCCTGAGATATCTACTGAGAAACACTTTTTGAGTGCTCTAATGATAACCAACCGTGACCTATGCCAGTAATAAATCCTACATGATTGATTGATCTTCTATTCTCTGTCTAGCTAAGTACTGCACTGACATTGTACATTTATCTGTCTATCATATGACATTAAGTGACCAATTTTTATGTCTAGACCTATTAGGTAGAATAAGAGTTTTTTCGAATTCTGTATTGTGTAACAGATAAATGGTTGTACAGTTAGTCATATGTATTAATTATGTGAAATAATATATGTATTGTGATGTATAATACTCTTCCTATAATGTTCTTTTCAGAGTTTCACCTATGACTCCTGAGGAAGGCGTTTTTTTCTCTGCCGAAACGCGCGTCGAGTCCTTATAATCAATTTCACAATATTTCCAATTGTCATTCTTGAATTTTTTATGTATAATCACCTGCAATTCGTCGTGATTTATAACGTTACTATGATGTATCTGTTTTTTATTTAATGTTTTTGATATTTGTTCAAGATTTTTACATGTCACTGTTTTACTGTATCATATAGTTTGACTTATGTGTTTGAGTCTCTATATGATTTTTATCTATGTCTAATTAAATATATATATTTTTTAATATACACACTAGTTCTCGATAATTCTTCTTCTCCACTGGTCCTAGCCTTTCTGGTCACTTATCCCGCGGATGGCCTAGGATTTTTTACCGTTTTATAAAGACAAGGGGAACCCAACGGATAGCTAAGAACCATGGGTATAACTTCGTTATGGGAAACAATGGAACCTAGCTTATTCAACATATGTAAAATGTAGTATAGAAACACAATGGAAACTATACAAATCAAGATATCCTGACCCAGCCGGGACAGGAGTTTATTCTCAAAAAAACAATGTCACGTATACAATACAATATTAACAAGACACAAGCCTGTGCCGTACTTACAAAGAAAGGAAAAATAGATATAGGGTGAGAAAGAGGGTGTTTTTCAGGCAAGGAAAAAGAGCAAAGACAGGGCACTGCAGAAAATTCAAAGATTACTGGCAGTGTCGCCTGGAGTGGAATGTACACAAATTTCTTAGACAATAGTATGAGTGTAAACCCACTCTTGGGTGTCGACGTTTCGATCCCTATAGCTCTATTGGATGCATGGGATCATCATCAGGACTTATCTAATAACACAACATGCCTGAATGAGCCAAGCCTGTTAGAGAGAAAGAACAAAGAAAGAAGAATTTCTTTAAAGATCCGTTAGCCAACAAGGAATAGTTTGAAAGCTAGCTGCCCACGTTGTAATACATTCGAAATCGCAGTGCGTGACCCAGTGCATGGTGTTTTGTGCCAAGTAAAGAAGTTAAAAAATGCAAAATAAGAATTCATACATATAAAAGCTTCACAATACATATTTTCACAATATCCGAAATCGCAGTGGCATGCGTGAGATTCATTCATCTATAGGACTCTGTGGTGAAAGTGGTTCTAATTCCAGTGCATTGAAAATGCAAGGTTGCACTTCTTTAGTGTTTAGAATACTAAAACCGGGGAGGGAATTTGGCCAGAGGGGGCTAGAGGATGTGAGTCTATGGACCTTCATAATGGGAGTCTCTTTTGCTTTTGGGCGGGAGTGGTAGTATCAGGCTAAGGAAGGACAGAGCCTGTTGTGAATATCAACCATTTTTAAACCATTTTTACCCTTTGCTGCAGCAATAGTTATGGATCGCCTACAGCGTATGTAACGTACCATGCGGTTGAGCATCCACGTGTGTATAAGTGGAGTTCAATGGTTATGTTGTTTAAAACTTCAGCGCCCGTCTGTAAATGAACCGGGTGGCCGCACTGAAAACAAGGAATCGGTCAGGGGTTAAGACGGAAAAATGAAAACGCAAGCATGCATGTTCCGTCTAGGGATGATAAACGATTACCTGTTAGATTGCGTGCGAGCGCCGGAATCTGAAGTATAGAGGCATCGATGGCTCTATACTTCGGCGTCAGTATTCCGAACAGTTTGCGCTCTAACAAAAAGAATAGGAAACTCGGCTTAGTGTGATGTGTGGGGCGTGGGTCATATCGTGGACGTGTCTAAAAATCTGAAGATTACTTACGAAGTCACAATTGTGGCTTGCCTCGCCCTGGGCTTCACAAATGTGGAAATCGAGCGCTGAAAACAAGGGTTTGAGAGTCAGCGTGTAAAGAGTAAAAGCAGCGCCTAACTCTATAATGGGGATCAGAGCTAGCATGCAAACAATGTCGCTCTACTTACTTAGTCATGATAAGACAAGCGCCTCTCCCAGGGGTGCTCGGTCAATGCCGGATTCAGCGTGGAGAAATGTCCACTGAAGCGGTTTGTAGAATTAACCCTGGTCACGTGTTGTTAATAGTGGGCGCCATTTTAGAACGGCTATGGCGCTAGGGTAGCGGCCATCTTTGAGTGGAGGGCGAGCAGCATTCTAAGACTGGCCAGCTGTTGGTTAGTGTGGGTGCCATATTGCAACGGCTATGGCATTTTGGTAACCCCCCTCTCATAGAGTGCAGTGTGGGGTAGTATGTTAAAGGGCTGTGAATCTGCCTGGAATAATTAGATTGATAGTGACAAATGTGAAAAACACAAAGTGACAATTGTGAAGAAGTGACTGGTTATTTGTAAAAACGATTATTCTCAATCATCATGCCCAGATGTCAAAATATGTCCAGAGTGTCTCATCATCACATTGAGCTCATTATATCTTAAATGAAACCAACAATGTTTTACTTTATCTCCCATTTTTGTTCCTGGAATGTTTTTGGACCTCCCATTTTTGTTCCTGGAATGTTTTAGACCAGAAATTCAATCATAGCAGTGTTGTCCAATCCTCGCTTCGATTAAGACCTGTGTGGATTGTGTTGAATTGAATAATGGATGTTAGTTCCTCCCTGTTGAGCAGTTGTTGTAAGTTACCACCCCTCTGTGGTAATTTGACAGTTTTCAGGATGGTCCATTTCAAGTCGTCTGCTGAATGGTTCATGCTGGCAAAATGTTCAACCAGTGGGGCATTCAGGGTTCCACAGCGTATGCGGCTCCGATGTTGGCTTATTCTGGTCTTAATTTTTTGGGTCGTTTGTCCCACATACAACAAAGGACAAGGGCATACAATAGCATAAATCACATTGCAGGTGTTGCAGTTCGTGAAGTCTTTCATGTGGATTGTGATGTTATTGTGACTGAAAGTGCGCCCCTCAAGTGTCAGATCGCAAACAATGCAGTTTCCACATTTCACATGACCCCTCAAGGCTGGCAGTCCCCAATTTGAATCAATAGTGCTGTTCGAAGGTGGTGCTGGGAGGGCTGCACGGACAAGATGGTCTTTTATATTTCTACTCTTCCCCTCAGGGACACTAACGTTTGACAAACCATTGTTTGCTTTCAAAAAGAGTAGAAATATAAAAGACCATCTTGTCCGTGCAGCCCTCCCAGCACCACCTTCGAACAGCACTATTGATTCAAATTGGGGACTGCCAGCCTTGAGGGGTCATGTGAAATGTGGAAACTGCATTGTTTGCGATCTGACACTTGAGGGCCGCACTTTCAGTCACAATAACATCACAATCCACATGAAAGACTTCACGAACTGCAACACCTGCAATGTGATTTATGCTATTGTATGCCCTTGTCCTTTGTTGTATGTGGGACAAACGACCCAAAAAATTAAGACCAGAATAAGCCAACATCGGAGCCGCATACGCTGTGGAACCCTGAATGCCCCACTGGTTGAACATTTTGCCAGCATGAACCATTCAGCAGACGACTTGAAATGGACCATCCTGAAAACTGTCAAATTACCACAGAGGGGTGGTAACTTACAACAACTGCTCAACAGGGAGGAACTAACATCCATTATTCAATTCAACACAATCCACACAGGTCTTAATCGAAGCGAGGATTGGACAACACTGCTATGATTGAATTTCTGGTCTAAAACATTCCAGGAACAAAAATGGGAGGTCCAAAAACATTCCAGGAACAAAAATGGGAGATAAAGTAAAACATTGTTGGTTTCATTTAAGATATAATGAGCTCAATGTGATGATGAGACACTCTGGACATATTTTGACATCTGGGCATGATGATTGAGAATAATCGTTTTTACAAATAACCAGTCACTTCTTCACAATTGTCACTTTGTGTTTTTCACATTTGTCACTATCAATCTAATTATTCCAGGCAGATTCACAGCCCTTTAACATACTACCCCACACTGCACTCTATGAGAGGGGGGTTACCAAAATGCCATAGCCGTTGCAATATGGCACCCACACTAACCAACAGCTGGCCAGTCTTAGAATGCTGCTCGCCCTCCACTCAAAGATGGCCGCTACCCTAGCGCCATAGCCGTTCTAAAATGGCGCCCACTATTAACAACACGTGACCAGGGTTAATTCTACAAACCGCTTCAGTGGACATGTCTCCACGCTGAATCCGGCATTGACCGAGCACCCCTGGGAGAGGCGCTTGTCTTATCATGACTAAGTAAGTAGAGCAACATTGTTTGCATGCTAGCTCTGATCCCCATTATAGAGTTAGGCGCTGCTTTTACTCTTTACACGCTGACTCTCAAACCCTTGTTTTCAGCGCTCGATTTCCACATTTGTGAAGCCCAGGGCGAGGCAAGCCACAATTGTGACTTCGTAAGTAATCTTCTGATTTTTAGACACGTCCACGATATGACCCACGCCCCACACATCACACTAAGCCGAGTTTCCTATTCTTTTTGTTAGAGCGCAAACTGGTCGGAATACTGACGCCGAAGTATAGAGCCATCGATGCCTCTATACTTCAGATTCCGGCGCTCGCACGCAATCTAACAGGTAATCGTTTATCATCCCTAGACGGAACATGCATGCTTGCGTTTTCATTTTTCCGTCTTAACCCCTGACCGATTCCTTGTTTTCAGTGCGGCCACCCGGTTCATTTACAGACGGGCGCTGAAGTTTTAAACAACATAACCATTGAACTCCACTTATACACACGTGGATGCTCAACCGCATGGTACGTTACATACGCTGTAGGCGATCCATAACTATTGCTGCAGCAAAGGGTAAAAATGGTTTAAAAATGGTTGATATTCACAACAGGCTCTGTCCTTCCTTAGCCTGATACTACCACTCCCGCCCAAAAGCAAAAGAGACTCCCATTATGAAGGTCCATAGACTCACATCCTCTAGCCCCCTCTGGCCAAATTCCCTCCCCGGTTTTAGTATTCTAAACACTAAAGAAGTGCAACCTTGCATTTTCAATGCACTGGAATTAGAACCACTTTCACCACAGAGTCCTATAGATGAATGAATCTCACGCATGCCACTGCGATTTCGGATATTGTGAAAATATGTATTGTGAAGCTTTTATATGTATGAATTCTTATTTTGCATTTTTTAACTTCTTTACTTGGCACAAAACACCATGCACTGGGTCACGCACTGCGATTTCGAATGTATTACAACGTGGGCAGCTAGCTTTCAAACTATTCCTTGTTGGCTAACGGATCTTTAAAGAAATTCTTCTTTCTTTGTTCTTTCTCTCTAACAGGCTTGGCTCATTCAGGCATGTTGTGTTATTAGATAAGTCCTGATGATGATCCCATGCATCCAATAGAGCTATAGGGATCGAAACGTCGACACCCAAGAGTGGGTTTACACTCATACTATTGTCTAAGAAATTTGTGTACATTCCACTCCAGGCGACACTGCCAGTAATCTTTGAATTTTCTGCAGTGCCCTGTCTTTGCTCTTTTTCCTTGCCTGAAAAACACCCTCTTTCTCACCCTATATCTATTTTTCCTTTCTTTGTAAGTACGGCACAGGCTTGTGTCTTGTTAATATTGTATTGTATACGTGACATTGTTTTTTTGAGAATAAACTCCTGTCCCGGCTGGGTCAGGATATCTTGATTTGTATAGTTTCCATTGTGTTTCTATACTACATTTTACATATGTTGAATAAGCTAGGTTCCATTGTTTCCCATAACTAGGTTTTTTACCCACATTGGACAAACCTTGAAAAGCCCATCTGACCTTGACTTTGACATCCATCATTGACTCCACCAGTGCACACAGACTCACTTGTTTTGCCAATGCTTATTATTATCTGTGTAATGGGCCCTCAGCTCTGGGCCATGCTGGTCTACGTCATCTTTTACAGGTTCTTCATAGAAGAAAAACGTAGAATGGCACAACAGATTTTCAGATCCACTTTATCAAGTCCTCTTACTTTGCAAGGCCTCCTTATTTGACCCTAGCTGCAATGTGTGTCAATCTATTGCTCTAAACGTGATTATGAGCTTGTTTATTTGAAAGTGAATCTGAAGACAAGCTACAGAGGACCTGTAGTCATTGGAAAGTATTCTACGGTTCGGTCTTTCAATAATCATAAACCCCTTTTAATCTGGTTTTAGGTATGGAAATTCTAAGTAGATAAACTGTGTACACCCCTATTATGAATTAAACCGGAAGTTGGGGTCGACATTTGTGCCATGTTTAAAAGGCATACTGCAACCTGTAGTACAGTGGGGCTGCACGGATGTTTACTCTGCTTCTTCTCCTGCTCATGGTTTGCCCATGTGAATATAAATAACTCACAATGAGCAAATACGTTAATAAATTATCAAAAATAAAAAGGAAAGAGACTTATATTTTGTAAAATTAAAAGCCAAATAATGAATGTAAGTACACATTTTGTTATTTAAAAATAGCAATGTGGCATGAACTAGTAGTTGAAAACAGGTTAAGGGTTAAAGATAGGGTGGGCTTTATAGTGAGGTAGAGATAGGTGCAAGCATGAGGGTTAGTACTAGGGGTTATGGTTAGTGCATAGTTTAGGGATGTTGTCAAACATTCACCATTATGAGTCTGTCTTCACAGTTCACCTACAGTTAGTAAAAAACAACCTTGTATTTCTTTCATTTTAAGTGTGTCATTTATGTATTTCTTCACTATGGTATTCTTTGTTTTCACATACATCAACTCCAGATATGTAACAAATTGATATACATTAAGTAGGTATGAAACATAGAACACATGTTTCGAATGTGAAAAGGTAAGATCATATTGTGAAAATGGTCTTTAGTGCTTGACTAAAAATTCAATAAATGTATTGATCAATAGTTTCACTTTCGACTTAATTTGCAACTGTGAAGCCGATTTTGTTTATATGATTGTCTAGGCAAAGTGAGAAAGTTACTTTATGTCCTGGATAGTCTCTGGGCTGCAATTTAAAGAATATGAAAAGCGCATTAATGTCTCAGTACACAGTCTGCTCACACAACTCTACTGAGTGCAAGAGTCAGTAAGACTGATCCTACTGTGGGGTGGTAAAGATGAGATGAGGAGCAGACTCAAACTTTACACCTTCATTGGAAAGGTTAGCTGTATCACCTTTTCATTGAAGTCTCGGTGTTTTACTAGTGAGAGTGCTCTCTCTCTCTTTTTTCTAAAACACCTTACAGAACCCCATTGATTGAGCCCTGATGAGATTCCGTGCACTTTGTCCACGGATTCGAAACGCGTCGGCAGAATAGAAAGAAACATGAAACATACAGGATTGATTTCTGATTTTGATTAATGTTCCGAATTAATTTGTGTTCTTCGATTTCTTCTTTGAACGTGTCTCTATCATTGAGTTGAAATATTTTTTTGAATAAGTGCAAAGATTTACTGTTTGCTATTGTTCAATAAGAAAAGGTGTAAAATATCATTGTTGTTTGTTCAGATAATTCATTTAGGTATTTGTGATTTTTGTATTGTTATATGTTGAGTGTCTTTCTCAAACATAGGATCACTGTTTTTTAAGTGTCAAAAAATTTCCAAGTAAAGGGTATAAATAAAATATACCGAACAAATCTGTAATCCAGTTTGATTTGTTTGCTCGGATTTATGAGCATCTGAAAAGTGGTGGGGTTGGCAATCTGTTCTTTCAAAAAAAGCCCTGAAGATTAAGGCATGCCTATGCCTTCCAGGTATTTTGACTGCACGCTACAGAAATCAAGGCATTGGGAGAGCTTAGTGCACAGCGCGTACCTTAACCGCACTCATGACCAATGTGCTGGAGGAATTACGGCATTGAGCGCGAGCCTCAGCCGTGCACGTATTCTGAAGCACTCGTGATCTCTACTGTGATATCCTTTTGTGCAGCACCTGAATACCCCATCTGTGTGCCAACATACTAGGATTTCCTCGTGCCTGGCACTTGCCCAGGGATACTTGTGATGTGATGGGACGGCACTTTCCTAAGGAAGAAAAGAGTAAAATGGTCAAAAAAGCGAAAAAATTGTGAGAGATCATACATCCCTTCACCTACTCTGACACTCAGTCTACTGCTGATTTATCTTCCTCTGCTGCTGAAATCAATTCGTTTTTATTAGGGGAAAGTACCTACTGATGTGAACACTAGTTGAAAAAAAGCCAAACGACTGCTACCTACGACCTTTCCGCTACTGTGTTTGGAAAGAGGCTGGATCTACATTTGTAATGACTACTGCACTGTTGATCAGGGTAATATGATAATTCTCAAAAAGTAATTTATGCATCTTCTTTAACAAAAAAAAGGGAGTAACATGGAATTCTCACCTTTAGTTGCTCATCCACCAATTCTTGCACATCTGCGGCCTCTCCCTATTTAATTGGAAGATTGGATAGACATGTTTTATAATTACTTGTTAGCACTTAATTGTCAAGACTTCAGATCTGAGGGGAAGAAAGCTATTCTTTTTAAATTCATTGGGGTTTGAGGGAAACACTCAAATATCTTCCTGAATTATTGGATTATGATGGGCAGAGAATACCTTATGTGTATAGGGAAGATAACCTGAGACTGGAGCATAGGTATGCTAAGGAAGCAAATGTCGCAATGATAAGATATAAGTTCAATATGCAACGACAAATGCTGGAAGAGTCCATTGGTGTGTTTGTAGCAAGGGTACAAGAATTACCAGAAAAAGGCCAATTTCTCAACATGACGGCAGAACTGATTTATGATCAGTTAATTGTTCAATGTGAAAGTAGAAAAATTCAAGAAAGGTTGTGTGCTGTTAAAAAATATTACTTTGAAGGACGCTATTGACATTGCAAAGGTGGTCGAAGAGTCTGAATTTTGTATGAGGGAAAGAGGCGGAGTGGGTGGCAGTGAATTTGGCAAGAAGAGGTAATGGCTGCTGGCAATGTGAAGACACAAAATAATACTGTGGGTTTGGTGTCTAAAGGTTCAACCAAAATTCAAAAACGTAATGAGAAATAACAATTTAACAGCGTTTGCCACAGATGTGGGAGTAATTTGCATGGAGGTGCCTAGAAGGCTTTTCATACTATTGGTAAGAAATGTGGTCGCAAAAGTCATTTATTGTGTATGTGTATATTATTTTACCAAACTGAAAGTAGCAGTCACAGAGAAATTCCAAGAAGATAAGTTGAGTAATTCCAAGAAGATAAGTTGAGTAATCAGTTGTGAGTTTGGGTCATGATGAAAGTGGTGAATGAAGAAAAAGAGGCCAAAAGCATTGTTTGAAGTGTTGGGAAGGGACATCGAACTGATGGTTGATACTAGGTCAATCAACATCACTGCGCCCCAATAAATGTTTGAGATGGAGTGGCCCAGAGTGACACTGCTACCAAAAGACATTTGCCCGGGAAGGATTCAATTAGAACAGATTGATATTCTTGACTCTTTAAAGGCTACCTTAAGATTTCTGACTAGAGAGACTGAATGGAAAGTTTATGTTGCGGAGAGGACACCACCAATTATAGGTTTGATGCATTAATCTGACTTGCACATTATCATTATTTGAAGGGCTTTCAACCAAATGATGGTGGGAGGGAAAATGGGTGTCGATGACATACTGGATATTGTCACGGGTGTGTTTACAGAGTAACTTGGAAAGCTCAGGGATATGTGTATGAGATAGTTGTCAAGCCAGGTGCAGCGGCGGTTAAACACAATTTCAGGGAGGTCCCAATAGTGGTCAGGGTCGAAGTCAGTAAGATGTTCAATGATATTGCATGGAAGACAGTTATAGAACCTGTGGAAGGTTTCAATTGGGTCTCACCTGTTATGATAATACAGAAGGCTGGTGGCCGGTTGAGATTCTGTGTAGACTTGAGGAGTGTTAATCAAAACACTATCACTGACAATTTTCCCCAACTCAATAGAAATGAATTGATTTTTCTATTGAGTGGTTGCAAATTCTTTTGGATTTCAAGAATGCACGTCATAGATGTTTACATGAAGACTCCAAGACTTTAACTGCATTCCTAACCGTGGCACTGCATCCTTAAACATGAATGCCATTAGGATTGTTATAGGGAGCAAATGTCTTTCAGCTGATGATGTCTCAGGTGTTCAATGGATTATCCATCGTCATCTTTTTTTTCCAAGATGATATTCTCATCTTTGGAGCGAAAAAGGGACAGCACAATCAAGTACTAAGGCAAGCCTTGGACAGGCTGCTTGAGGAAGACCTGATCCTACTTAAAGATAAATGTGTTTTTTGTGGTCATGGGGATCGATTATTTAGGGCTCACAATTTCAGGTGAAGGGTGAGACCCTAAGGAGATCTTCTTGATGCCATCAGGTTTATCTCCTTCGCCTCAAGACAAAGATCAATTAAGGTTCCTTATGGGGCTGATAAAAAACTATTCAATGTTTTTGGAGAACATTGCTGCAAAGACTGAGAAGGTAAGATTTTTGTTGAGGAAACAGTGTATGTTCAACGGGGATGTAGAACTACAGAGTTGTTTTGAATGGATCAAAAACGAAATATGTTTTGTGGGAATTTTAGTGACATTTGATACAAAAGTGCAAACTGCATTGACTGCAAACGCCTTTGGTGTGGGCATTGGAGCGGTTTTATCCAAATAGCACAATGCTGCAAGGAAAATGGTGGCTTTTGCATCACATTCTTTGACTGAAATTAAACATAATTATTCTGTGATTGAGCATTAGCTGATGGTGGTGACTTGGAGTCCTGAATATTTTATAACATATTTGAGGGGTGTGAGCTTTAAACTACATATTGACCACAAACCGCATATCAAAGTGCTAACATCAGGTGGAGTGGGTGTGTTATCAGTCAGATTAGCAAACCATGTGGTTTGTTACAGGAGTATCGTTATGATATTGAACATATCCTGGCTGGCGAAATGCCAAGGCAGATGGCATCTCTCATGTGCTTATGAATTGGCGGCCTGAGGATGAAGATGCTGTGATAGCTAAAAAAAAGTGTAGGAGCAGTGGCATGGTTGGATGAAGTGGTCATTGAGTCAGTGGTATGTTCACCAATGATGAGGGGGAACAAGAAATGGAGGCTGATAATGTATTGAAAGAAGTCCATTTAATGATTGTTAAAGGAGAGCGTAGAGAGAGTGCTGAGGCTCCGGCTGTCATCCTGTTTATCAAAATCTTGCATGAACTCTCTTTATATATTTATAATTTAAAAAAGATATCTTGCTACAGGACTAGAAAAGGAGCCGAGAGTATCTGCGGAGACCAATTAGTATATAACATACAAACAATTAGGGGCTAAGTCAATGCCAATCCACGCTTTGTGGATACTGAAGGTTAGCGTGATTGACAGTGTAGAAGGCAGCACGTAAATCGAGAAGAACAAATAGAGATGAATTTCCAGTATAAAAAATGCAAAGGATATCATCTACAACCTATAACGAGGCATCTCAGTACTACAACCTGGCCTGAAACTTTATTGAAATTCAACTACGTTTAGTGTCAATGATGTCACACACTGTTCAATGAACTCTGCGAAGACAGAATGCCTGAGACAGACTGAAAATTATAAAGGTCTTTAAAATCAGCTGAAGATTTCTATAATAGGGCCAATCTCCAGGTGATATGCGAGAACACTTAGCTAAAGGGATGATTTCACTGCATTAGCTCAAAATGTCAAGAACCGGCAAGCAATGCTTTTACAGATAATCATTGGAATTAGATCTGTGTAACGGTTAGATTGTTTTATTTCAGCACTGACTAGAAAATCCAGACTACTAGCGCTGGATTTACTGCTGAAAATCGGTGAACAACCTTTACAACAAAACTTTTACAACGCACTACCATTACAACGCGGTCATTACAATGCAAACCATTACAACGCATTGCGCTGGGGGGGCGCTCTAGGATAGGGAATAAGTTTAATTTACTATCCAACACCTTCCCTAGTGTCCACGGGGACTGGTGTTGGAATAGTAAATTAAACCTTTCACTATCCAGCACCCCAAAGCGCTATGCGTTGTAATGGATTGCGATGTAAAAACCACGTTGTAAAGGCAGGCGTTGTAATAGCCTGCGTTGTAACGTCATACATCCCTGAAATTCGAATTGTAATTTATCAGACGATTATGATGGTGAAGTAACAAGAGCTTAAAAGCTTTTTCTCCAACTTCCAAGAACTGACCAAATTCTTTGCATTTGGCATCACAATCTGTAACTGTGAGAGAATTATTTTCTGATTTGATGAACATTTGTCTAGGTCAATTGTTCAAAGTGTCAAGAAATGTATTTGTTATTAAGTTCCATCTCTTCCACAGCTTTTGGCAGACCAAAGGTTATCTAGATTGGAGATAGGTGTTGACTATCTTCATCGCTCTCAAACATTTCTTTCTTCGTAACATGCTCTGGTTTACTTTGAAGTGGTTGTAGTTTGTCAAGACGTCCATTCATGCATTCAGTTGACTTAATAGTGGAGGTGCTGACACCATGATTGGGTAAGAAGGCAAGAATGGGATAACCCTAGCCATTTAAAGACTCACATCTTGCATGATTGCTATATTTGCTGCTGGTAGGGCAAATCTGTCAACTGCTGCTGGTAGCATCCTATATTGCCACATAGACTGGCCTACCACTAAAATTGTACCTTGGTTCTGGAAAGGCAGACACCTCTCTCATTTCCTAGCCTTGCTCAGAGTCATTTCATTTAATATATATTCACGTTAGAAATTCAGATCACCTGTTTGTAGCTTTCAGGCTGCTGTATTCTCTGTTTAGCTTCACAATGGCCTCTGTTCCGATAGTCTTGATAATCAAGTAATGAAAAATGCTGATTCCTTTGAAGTTCAAAGGGACACACAGCTTTCAGTGTCAGGCACCGATGGCGACATTTGCTTAAAATGCTTAAAATGAAGCAAGGAAGGGCTCGTAGACAAAAGAGGCGAAGGGCGGGATCAATACTGTGAAATCCTCAGACACCAATGGGTTAAACGCGGTGCTGATGCAGCGGTGGATGTGGCTTTTGATGGCGAAGATCAGACTTGCAGCCAGCTGCGGACACACTGTTCTCATCATGAAAAACAACTTTCGCCTCCCATCAAAGGAGCTCTTATCTGAAAATCAAATGACGCGGGCTGTGTCTGAACGCAGAAGCGAAGGATGGGGGATCGAGGCTGTGATATTAGTCCTAATTTAGAGGCGAACTCGACAAAATAAGGATTATTTTCTCCACTTTGCGTAATTCGGCGGTCCCGAAGAGTCTGCCTGCATCACCAGGCTTCTCTAGTTCCAGGCAGAGCACAAATGGAGATACAACATTCAAAGAGGTGGTTTATTTTCAGTAGAGCAATTTAAACCCACTAATGTAATGGAGAACAGTAATTTGTGGCACTCGTAGAGAGTAGTACTGTGCACTAGAATTCTTATTAACAACCAATCAGATGCCATACTGAATTATAAATGATTGCGAAAAAACAATTACCAGTTTGAAGAACTCACATGGAACAAGCTGAATGTAAAGACAACTGTGAGCTTAGGTACACATAGATACGTGTGGCAATGAAGAATCGATCAATAGTTATGGCATTAGGCGAATGTCAGTTTTCTATTTACGTGATCATATATTTCTCTTTGGGTTTTGTAGTATGCAGCGTTCCACTGATGTATCATGAATAAAGCATTTCACTGTGGAATATATGAAGTTTATTGCACTGTATGCATTTTTTTTAACAATTATTACATCAAATGGAAAATAGAATTCAATATGAGCTGATACAATTAAAATTAATGTTTACTGCTTGCTGCTAAATTCACTGACATACCTTTATCTATCATATTTCTCTGTCAACTGCAGTGCTTAATTTGAGCCAGTGGCTGCCAGTGGGGACCTCTGGCACATATTGTTGGGGACAGGTACTTATTTTTCCACATTAGACATTGACTGCGAGCGAGAGAGGGAAAAACACGAAGGGGAAAGAAAATAGACAGAAACCCTGTCACCTTAGGAGAAAGCAGAGACAGCAAGAGTTAGATAATGGGGGCAGCAGTTTCTGGTAGTGGATTAAAGAGGCCAGAGGTGAATAAAAAACGATACGACCTTTGCTTTTCGATACGCCTACCATTAATTGCACTGGCTGCGGGTTCTGAGGAGAGCTTCTGGCACCAGCATTCTTTTTATTTTACAGATTAAAAAGTGGTCTACTATAGTGTTTCACAGTCACATTTATAATCTCATTATCTGTACCATCTAATGTCAAAGCAAGGTAGAAGCATCTACCATGTTGTTAGTATATGAAAGTGAGGGGTGATGCATCGATGTGCCCACTTTATTCACTGCTTGAAGACTGTGCTGCTACTCGAGCCCAATACTGCTTCATCCATGATTGAATTAAAGATGAACAGATGTAAAACCAGCCTGTAAACATCTCAGTTCCAGCTGCCGAAGAACAGAGCCCAGCATTAGATCCCTCAGCCAACCACATTGTGGAGTAGCAGCAGTATATTGAGATTACTCTTGCTATTTTCAAAGTCATGCAGATCCACCAATGCGAAGCCACCATTCCATGGTGTACGTCTGACGTAAAAAGGGGAGGGTCATAACACCAAATGGCGCTCCATGACACCCAATCAAACAAAAGGAACACCACAGAAAACATCATTCGAAGCCCAATCACTAGAGTGCAGAATAATGCACATGTGAATTCAGAAAAGATTCACACTGCAGAATCTAAAGATGCTCTTTACATCAAAGGATGCTTTCTGTTCATGCTTCAGACACATTTTCGAAATATGCTTTGCCTAAGCCAGCACCCTCCCGCCAGCTCAGCGAACCCCAGCCAAGCCGCCGACAACCTCAAGAAATGGATCTGCACCTGCGCAGACGAACTCGCCCCTCTGAGGACCCCGCCCAGCAGACCCGGAAGCAAGAAGGCCCAGTGGTTCACCGACGAACTCAAGAGCTCCAAGAAGAACTGCCGTGCCCTCGAGAAAGCCTGGAGAAAAGACCCTACACCGGACAACATGACTACCCTCAAGCTCGCCACCCGAAAGCACCACCAACTGATCCACGCCACCAAGAAAACAGCATTCAAGGACCGGCTGGACAACAACGCACACAACAGCAAGGAACTCTTCAACATCGTGAGAGAGCTCTCCAACCCCAACGCCGGAACCAACGACATCACCCCATCGCAAGACCTCTGCAACTCCCTCGCCTCCTACTTCCACAACAAGATCGCTGACATACACAACAGCTTCAGCACACAAACAACGCTCCCCACGACCACACCAACGCCCCCCACCACCACCCTCAACGCCTGGACACCGATCAACCTCGAAGACACCATCAGCACGATGAACTCCATCCACTCCGGATCTCCAACCGACCCCTGCCCTCACCACGTGTTCAACAAGGCCGACGCTGTCATCGCACCCCACCTGCGGGACATCATCAACACCTCCTTCGACACCGCCACCTTCCCTGAGAGCTGGAAGCACGCCGAACTCAGCGCTCTACTAAAGAAACCAACGGCGGACCCCACCGAACTCAAGAACTACCGCCCCATCTCGCTCCTCTTGTTTCCAGCCAAAGTCATCGAGAAGACCGTCAACAAGCAACTGGCAGCCTTCCTCGAGACGACTGGATCCCTCGACCCATCTCAGTCAGGCTTCCGGGCCAACCACAGCACCGAGACCGCCCTCATCGCTGCCACTGACGACATCCGAACCCTGCTGGACAACGGAGAAACAGCGGTCCTCATCCTCCTGGACCTCTCCGCGGCATTCAACACTGTCTGCCACCGCACCCTAGTGCAGCGCCTCAGCAACGTCGGAATCAAGGAGAAGGCACTGGAATGGATCATCTCCTTTCTCGCCGGAAGGACACAGAGAGTCCGCCTCCCCCCGTTCAGATCAGAAGCCACGGAAGTCATCTGAGGCGTCCCTCAGGCCTCCTCGATCAGCCCCACCCTCTTCAATGTCTACATGAGCCCCCTTGCGGCCATCGCACGCCAACACAACCTGAACATCATCTCCTACGCCGATGGCACCCAGCTGATCCTCTCCCTGACCAACGACCCCGCCACCGCCAGAGCCAACCTACAAAAAGGGATGAAAGACGTGGCCGAGTGGATGACGACCAGCCGCCTGAAACTGAACACAGACAAGACGGATGTCCTCATCCTGGGCTCCTCACCCTCCGCCTGGGACGACTCCTGGTGGCCCCCCGCCCTGGGCAACGCACCCAAACCGACAGACCACGCACGCAACCTGGGCTTCATCCTGGACTCCTCCCTCTCCATGACCAGACAAGTCAACGCCGTCTCCTCGTCCTGTTTCAACATCCTGCGCATGCTACGTAAGATCTTCCGGTGGATCCCCACCGAGACCAGGAAGACGGTCACCCAGGCCCTCGTCACCAGCCGTCTGGACTACGGCAACGCCCTCTACGCCAGAACCACCGCCAAGCTCCAGAAGAGACTCCAGCGTATTCAGAACGCCTCTGCGAGCCTCATCCTCGACGTCCCCAGACGAAGCCACATCTCCAGACACCTGAGACCTGCACTGGCTCCCGATCAACAAAAGAATCACCTTCCGGCTCCTCACCCACGCACACAAAGCCCTGCACAACCAAGGCCCGACTTACCTCAACAGCCGCCTCAACTTCTACGCTCCCAAACGCCATCTCCGCTCGACTAGTCACGCCCTCGCCGCCGTCCCCCGCATCCGCAGAGCTACAACAGGAGGAAGGTCCTTCTCCCACCTGGCCGCCAAGACTTGGAACTCCCTCCCTCCCGACCTACGCCTGACCCAAGACCACCTCTCCTTCAGGAAGAAGCTCAAGACCTGGCTGTTCGAGCAGTGCGGACCCCCCCCCCCAAGCGCCTTGAGACCCTCCGGGTGAGTAGTGCGCGGTATAAATGCCTATGATTGATTGATTGACTAACACTGGTTGAATTTCCAGGGATCCGGGGACCTTAGATGACATCCAAAGACTTCTAGTTGAGAACCAAGATGTGAGCACAACTGATTAAAACCCATGAATTACTTTCCAGTTCAACACAGAACATCAATAATATTTTAGTCACACATTAGCACGAGCACAATACCACTTTATACATAATGTATACTATTTTGGAGGATTTTCATCAGGGTCGGGGTAAGATTTAAAGAGGGGGATAAAAGAAGTGTTTATTTGCTAATCACTTTGTCACTGTTTGATGAATTCACATCACATTTGTTAGACATTTAGTAGGCTTATCCTTCTCTTGGTTATGTCAACATTTGAGAAGATTTTTCTAGGTGGCAAATATAAATGGGGTTAATAAAAGTTTTTTTATTTATAACTTTGGTGCTGTTTGATGAAACTTTGTGAATTTGGCAGCAAATTAAGCCCAAAGCAAGTCCAGACCGGCCTGCCTCAAGGCTGTGCACATCACAAAATGGGTACATGGCGGGTGAATGCAGGGCATAATAAAAAGCCATGAACTTTCCTGAAAAACACAGTTAAAGACTAATTATGATTCAGTGTACGCAAAACAGAAAAAGTCCTGACATTTAGGATCAATGGTGTGCAACCCACCATGTGCACCATAATTCATAACCCCCAGCAACTCAGTACACCCCTTACAAAATGTCATGTGAAATAACGTTATCTAGAAAGAGCAAAACATGGTGGCTGTATGACTTATGGTGTGCATTCTGCGTTACATGCCATAACCGGTGAATTTCAGGACCCGAGAGAGAGAAAGAGAGATTAAAAAAAATGTGCGTTCATTTTGTAGTGACTCCCAATATAGAGGCTGAGATGAAGTATCTTTCTATGTAGTTATCCAGCAATATATTGATAATCCTACTTACCACGCATGCTCCTTTATCAACATCAAATACCACTGAAGTCCCTCATGTGCCTTTAGTTTCTACTACCAGCTATAGTAAGATTGTATCTAAAATGTCAACCCCTTGTGAAGGATGGCAGCTGCCCCATTTTACTACGAGCAACTACAATTATGCCAAGAATGCCTGCTCTATGTAAAAAATGAACTGCATTATGCCAGGATGTCACCATGCCAGGATTAGCTCCAGCAGTGCCAAGAATAATCTCAATGTGTCAAGGCTAGGCACGATTAGCCTCTGCCCAAGGGCACCATTATACAAAGACACAATTATGCCAGGAAAGTCACAATTATGTCTAGATTGCCATAATACACCAAAGATTATCTCTGCTAGCTGCTAACCTGGACCACAGTAATGCTATGGACCATTCTGGCAGGACAGTCACAATTCTGTCCTGAATGCCTGACAATATGTAAACAATGCCCCCCCCCCCCCCCCCCACCCCCCCTGTCCATGGTCATTTTTACTCCAGGCCTCAATGTTGCGGGAAAGCCACAATCATATGTAGAATGTCCACAAAACAACAAGAAGTTCAACATGAACTGATTGCTGGCGCCACCTCTCTTGTCCGGGGTTGTCACAGGAAAAGGGGAAAAAGAGGCAGGTCTCACCTTAGAAGTGTTAGATGACCTGCTCCTCTACCTGCATACCCATCACACAGAACCCACATGCAAAGCAAGTGAAGACTTCCAGACAGGTTGCAGCTCTCATATCGCATTTAAATGTATGATCAAGAAAGATTGTTCTTTCAGATAACTGCAACATGTTGCGCAACCATCTGAATGTACAGGTAGGAATGTGCCTTAACACACCACAAGGGCCAGCCGCCACACGTCACTTGTAAAAATTATTAGAGGTAACAAGTGACATTATTCTCATATTACAGATGGATTATACAGTCAGAACACGTGTAGTAAGAAAACAATTTAAGGTTGCTTATATAAAAATGATATACTTCAATATATTATAGGACCATATTATATAGTTACCATTATGTATCACTATCTATTTGGAAATGTAAATTTTTTCAACATGGTGCTCCCTCAGAAAGCAAAACAGAATTGTTATCAGCATGAACATATTTGTTGGGGGCTCATTGGTGATTATTGCATCTTTTTGTTGTGACTTGT
Organism: Lissotriton vulgaris; assembly: GCF_964263255.1. NCBI lineage: Eukaryota > Metazoa > Chordata > Amphibia > Caudata > Salamandridae > Lissotriton > Lissotriton vulgaris. The sequence continues at coordinate 429,983,021 of NC_141687.1, forward strand.
CCATGTTACATGGGGGGCAATCTTATCTGGCATAATAGAGGCCCGTTGTTGACATATTGGGACATTCTTGACAACAATCTAGAATAACAGTGAGCTATCAACATGTTTGCAGCATTCCTAACAATATTCTTACTGTACATGGCATGATAGCTGCCTGTCCTGAAAGCACTAGGGCATTTTGATAACATTGTGGCTAATATCTGCTATAATAGTGGCCATCACATGATATTTTGTGGACATGCCTAACAACATTTTGGCACTCCCTGGTATAACCGTTTCCAAGCCTTGATATATTATGGGCATTTATTACAACATTTAGGTTTTTCCCTTGACATATGAACATTTGTTACATGCTTTTTGAGATCCCTGGCCTAATAATAGTGGGAAGCCCTGTCCAAATGGTGGTGTAACTCTATCAGATGATGGACATCCCTGGGGTTTGAATGTGGCGAATGGGTGTGAAAGTCAGAATCTGTGCACATGTGGCAGAAAATACCTGATGGGTGTGAGACACTAATGTTTGGGGCAAAGGGGGGGAAGCAAGCACGTTTTTAATGAAAATGAAAAGTTGTTACTTAGGACATGGATCATGCTTTGTTCAAGTAAATTACACATTTTTGTCTGTGGGATGTGAACATCTTATTAAAAACGAAACCTAGGGGAGGCGCTACGACAGCAAGCAAGATGGCCGCATAGCCTCCTGGCTCCGCCGACCCCCGTCTTTCGCTCGAAGATCCGGTCGAATATCCTGATTTCTTGCCCCATATCCGGGTGCATGAACTATTCTGCGGACTGATGGTGCAATCCCGAGATTTTTCCGACATGGTGGAGAGGAGTTATGTCGAGGTTTAATTTGAGGCCTAGCCCAATCTGGAAGCTGGGGTCTCCAGTGTTGGTCTAGCCAGGTCCGAGTTGAACAACAGCGGACCGGAGAGAGCGGCAGGGTCCGGTCCATGGAACTTCCAACATCTTTCTGATTGCTTTGCTGCCGATCTGCTGCCTGGAACTGTACCGGAGGTGAGGTGACGAGTGACGCCCGAGGTGGTGTGTGTGGGGGTCCGAGACCCGGGGGCCTGGCGTACGTAGCGCCGGTGCCGTCGGATCGGAGACTCGGTGCGCACTAACGCCTATTGATGATCGGTCCCTCACGGTTCCTTCCTGCTCCGCCTAATCTTACCCCGGGGAAGGCGCCTCTCCGTGGGGGTCAATATGCTTGATGCTAAGCGAAGCCCGGCGGAGCGGGCTCAGTGCGGCCCGTCATTACGGTCAGTGATGGCGGCCCTTGAGGCACTTCAGGCGACTATGAAAACCCAGGCCTGGAATCTGATGTCGGTGGCGGACAGAATTAGAGGATCAGGTCTCTGATTTGCTGCCCGAGACCCGGTGGCCAGTTCCTTCCCCTATTGCTACCCCAGCGATGCAATTTGACCCGGTGCTCGTAGCTTTCCATGCTCCTACAGAAGTGGAATGGTTCGAACATGTGGAGATCGGCGATACACCTACAAAGTTGGAATCTTTGGAACTGCAATTGGCAGAACTTTTCATTGCTCTTCCCGATTTGGAGACGCTTGCTCGTAATTGTGATCTGTGTGGGACTGTGTCGCACCCCCTTCCCAGCGGGTCCATCAAGATGGCGGATGGGATAGTCCCTGGTCTTAGAGTCGGGAAGGGGCATCGTTGGACTCTGGCGTCTACTTTGGGACTTGCCATCCTTACTTCGACTTATAGACTATGGTTCGACAACTTCTGTTTGATCTTTGCCAATTTTACGGTGGGGCTCTCTTTATCGGAGGGGATCAGGGAATTTGCTCGACGGGGCCAAGGTTGAGACTGTTGTTTGAGGTTTCACAATTTTGATTTATTGGTAACGGGACTGCTTTATTTGGTTAACGGAGTCCGGGGCGGGATTTCTAGTTTCCTCTGATGTACTGTTTCATTGTGGTCTGCTTGATCGTGTTATCATGGCGGGGGATTCTTCGTTGAGACGGGGGGTGGGGGGAGAGTCCGGGAGTGCGTTTGACATAGCCCTCCTCCATTTCTCCCTTTTTGGGTAGGGTTTTAGTCCCTTCTTTCTTTCTCTTTTCTTTCTTTCCCTTTGTTCTTCTATATTTCAGGTTCATTTATGGGGCGACAGGCACGCTGCTAGGGGGGTAGGCCGTAGTCATCTGCAGGGGTGCAGGGTGGTGGGTTGGAGGGCGGGGATTTTGTTTTTCTTATTTGTTTCTATGGCCTCTTCTTATCTTTCTTCGCTTTTTCTTTTGTTTCCTCTTTTTCAGGTCAGCGTAGTGGGTCTATTCTTTTGTCAACTGTCGACTTTTTATTTGTGCCTATACTTTCACGGTACTTCAGTACCATCGGGCGGGCCCTCCACTGGCGCGAACATTAATTGTAGGCTTGTTTATCCTGATTCGTATGCCTCAGCGCCATGGTTTTGAATAATATCGAATTAACTGTGGACCTCCTACTGTTTTGCCAGCCCTTTATGCACCTTTGTGATATTGTACGGCACCTGATCCTTCTATCCTTATATTATAAAATGGAACCTTTATTATCCTGTTATTCGTATAGCATGCCATGATGCCAGTTTTAATTGTAGTCATACTGTGTTCACCTCCCGGGAGGCCGTGTCTGGTTCTAATTGCTTGGTTGAAATGATATTGATTAGCGGCCGGACCTGATGGTTGTAGGCCCATACTTGTAACTGGTTGAAGTATCAATAAAGGTTTTCCAAAAAAACAAAAAAAAAACGAAACCTATATTTGATTGGTGGTAAAACAGTTGCTCCTCTGTTACTCATGGGTAGCCCTCCATATTTATTTTTAGTTTTCATTTATTTGAAAGGTTTTAGATAGCACCGGCTAGACCCGAAGGTATCAGAGCGCTTCACATGAGTATCAGACCATAGTTGCAGGTTACATCATTACAAGATTACACAGTTTCAAAGCATTGTTACATAGTTTCATGTTAGGTCGATAAAAACAATAAGGACATATACGTAAGGGAAAGAGCAGGCATGAGGGGAGATTCAGGGGAGAGAGTGTAGGAGCAGGGGAGGTAGACAAAGAATGAAGGAGGGAAAGAGGTGGGGAAAGGTGAGAGACAGAGTATGAAAGTGGAGGGGAGGGTGATGGGGGCACAAACCGGTGGACGAGTAAAAGTTGCGTCCAAAGTCCAGTAAGCTGTGATCCCAGGGGAAGTGGAATCATTCCCACATCTCCGTTGCGTGAGGCTCCCTTGATGCAGTGGACTATCTCAGAGGGGTCTCTGAGACTCCAAGGCCTAACTACTGGATCCTTTCCCCCCAACAAAGGGAGAAGGAGTGCCTTGGGGGGGGGGGGCATACCATTACCTCAATTGTGAGTGGCTCCCTTGACGCTGTGGACTCTCTCAGAGGGGTCACTGAGACTCCAGGGTATGAATAGTGGATCTATCCCCAACAAGGGGAGAAGGATTGCTTAGACAAAGGGCACAAAGGACAGGGGGCTAGGCGGCGTAGATACATGTTATGTCGAGAAAAAAAATAAAGACATATACATAAGGAAAAAAAGCAGGCAAGAGGAGAGATTAAGGGGAGAGGGGCTAGGAGCAGGGGAAGTGGACAAAGAATGAAAGAGGGAAAGAGGTAGGGGACGATTTATTTATTTATTTATGTGAGACAAAGATTGAAGGAGGAGGGGGGAGGATGGAGGGGGCACAAACCGGTAGACGAGTAAAGCCGCGTCCAAGGTCTGGTACGCTGTGATCCCAGGGGAAATGGTATGAGTCCCACATCTCTGTTGTGAGAGGTTTCCTTTACGTAGTTGTCTCTCTTAGAGGGGTCTCAGAGACTCCAAGGCCTACCTACTGGATCCTTCCCCAACAAGGGGAGAGTGACTGCTTTGGCAAGGGGTGCCATACCATACCTCAACTGTGAGTGGCTCCCTGGCCATTGTGGACTCTCTCAGAGGGGTCACTGAGACTCCAGGGTATGAATATTGGATCTATCCCCAACAGGGGGAGAAGGAGTTTTTCAGTCAAAGGGCACAAGGGACAGGGGGTTAGGAGGAGGGTGGGAACAGCCAGGTCAACAGAGGGGGAACAAAAGACAGAACAAGCATTTGCAATGCAATAGGTCTCGCATTATTAAAGTTTGAGCTATTGATGTTGCATTATTTACCAATGCCAATAGCTCAAACGTTAATAATGCGAGACCTATTGCATTGCAAATCCTTGTTATTGTATGTGGGAAATAGTTGAGAGGAGCTTGTTTGCGCTTGTGGCTGCTAATGCGTGGCCATACACCTGTTTGGGGTTTTGCCCAGAAGTGGGGGTGGCCACCGTTGGCAGTGGGTGTTGATGTGTGCTATGGTAGGGTGGGGAAATGGTTGGGGGAGAGCTTGCTTGGACTTGGGGACCTCCTGGGTTTGACCTTGCACAGATGTAGGTGCTTGTTGGGGTGATGCTCAGACATAGGGTGGTCTTCATTAGCTGTGAGCGTAGAATGGTGTTATTTTGTTTTTATGCAATGAGTAGCTTGGGAAGAGCTTGCCTCTATGTCAGTACGTTTGGTGATTTGATCTTGTTTGAACGTGGAGTCACTATGGGATATTGCTTGGGCAAGGGGGCAATTGCGGATGGGAGTTCAGGCCGTTGAGGTTGGTGTACCTTGAAACTGAGTTTTGGTTGGTATTGCTTTGGTTGCATGTGGTGAATGGCTATGAGGAAATCTGTGCTGATAGTAAGGTTTGTTTGTGAGAGGGTGGGTAGATATGGGGGTTGGGTTTACTCAGACACAGGGGTTGTTGGAAAGTAGGTGTTAATGGGTCTTATTTTGGTTGGATGTGGGGAATGCTTAGATCGACTTTGACTGGACAGTGAGGCTGGTTCCATGTGGCATGCACGTGCGCGGGGGCTGGTTGGGAGTTTACCTTACTGGCGTCTCCGTCGGATCATGTGGGTGTTGATGGCACTTACTTTGTTTCTTTGCTGCCAGCACTTGTTGGTGGTCATGCTCGAAGGAGGGGTGTGCATCGTGTATTCAAGTGGTTTTGCTCGTATTTGAGAACTAACCAGCCGGTGCCCTCGGCAGACACTGCCAGGGAGTGACGAGTAGACGAGAGGGAGGCGGGGACCGGAGCACCGGAGCGGGGGTAGGGATAGGGAGGAGACTGGAGAGCACCGGGGAGGGCAGAGACCGGAGCCGAGCTCGGTGTGGGGGCCGAGGGGGCTCCTTTCCCCGCACACCCTCGTCCCTCGGCCGCCGCGTCGCATCGCAGGTAAGGGCTTAGCCGAACATTCATTCCATTTGAAGCCTTTGTCAGGGTGATGTTGCCCCCTCTCTCGGCCGGTGCGGTGCTCGCTGCTGCTGCTGCTGCTTGCGGATTTTCGGATAATTTAGGAACGCGACTGAGCCAGGTGGATTCTGAGGTAGAAAGGAGGGTGGCGGGAAGAAGGGAAGAGGGCTCAAGTGGATTATGGGGGTAGAAAAGAATGAAGGGGTAAAAGAGGGAGCAGAGGGAAGATATAAAAGAAGGAGAAAAGGAGACGGAAAGGGCGATACGGGAGGAATGAAGGAAGGAGTCTGAGAGAATGAACGGGAAAGGAAGGTGCAACGAATGAAAATAAGCAGAGAGAGGGAGAGGAAGAAAAGATGCGGGGACATAAGGGGTCATCGCGCCGAAAAAGGAGTTTGGAGAAGATGAAAGAAGAGGAAAGAATCAGAGAAAGTAGACAGAAGGTACGAAAAGAGCGACAGAAGGGAGTACATAGAGAGAAGAAGCATGATGAACTAAAGATATAAGACACTGGATGGAAGAGGAGCGAAGGCAGGCGAGCACTAAAGAGAGGCAAAGTGGGACGGGAAAAGAAGAGAGAACGTTAGAAGTAGAAGCAGAGAGGGGAATGAGGTGGGAAAAGAGACAGAATAAAGGATAGGAAGGCAACCAAAAGAGAGAAGAGGAGAAAACAGAGTAAATGTGAGTCCGGTGAAAACAACACAAGAAGAAGTGAGGAAACTAGTAGATTAATAAGAGAAATAAACAGGACAGTGATGAAGCAAACAGAGTAGAGTTATGGAGGAATGAGAGAAAAGTAGGTTAGGAGCATACAGAGAAATAAAGGAAGACAAGTGGCGTGCACGTCACGCCTGTGTGGGCACAATCAAAGCTCCACCCGCGTAAAAGACACCAATAGGCCATGGGAGGAGCTATGCGCGTGCTTCGGGCCAATTGCGTGCAGTCTTTTACAATAAGACACACGCAAAGGCCAATGGGGGAGCTGAAAAGGAAACGCACACGCCCGAGCGAGTGCGATTCCTAGGTCAGCTTGGATTTCCGCATTTTTAACCACAATAGCTCACGCGACCTGCGTGAGCACTGCTACGCAGTGCACCGCAGGTCGCGAGACCTAAAAGGAAAGTGTCCTCGAAAGGCAAGGAACAAGGAGAACCGCGAGACAAGGGGAGGGAGTCGGCAAGTTGTAGAGTCCCACAAGAAAGAGATATAGATAGAAGAAAAGGAATTGTATAAGTTGTGGAGTCACTCACAAAATAGTCAAAGTAAGTACAAAGAACTACTACATATATTGGTGGTTTGAGTTGCGTCTCTGCAGATAGAAAATTCACTCAGAATTCCATTATCACAATGATTAGGCTAAAAATGATTCTATAATATTTATCTACAGAATGAACGGAAAAACAAGACATCCAAGGGGGTATAGAGACGGAGGGAGGGGGAGATGAGATAGGTGATAGGAGAGACGGTATCTACAGAGTGAACTGAGAAATAAGACATCCAAGGGGGTAGAGGGAGGGAGGGAGGGAGGGAGGGGGAGATGAGAAAGGTGATAAGAGAGACGGGGGCCTGGGGTGGGAGAAAGAGATAAGGCAGTCCAGCCGAGGAGCAATGTCTGAGGGTCGGCAGGATGAGGTCCAATGGACCGTGGGAGAGGGAGACCCGTAGGTTCGCTCTTTGACACATTATAGTCTTATTTATTCCCCTTCTCTTGCGTGGCACTTTACTAATGCCTCTGCCTGGGGTGTGCGCTCTATTCAGCAACTCTCATCTTCTGCGAGGGGGTCCTCCTTGGTCCTTTGCATTTCCCTTCGCTGCTGTTTGGGCCACAGCATCTCCGATTTGTGTCTCTGCGGCCCCCTGTATTACACGTCTTGAAACAGGGTCTCTCAATCCTACCGCTTTCTCCTTTAAGGGTCTGTGGCAGTACTACTGGTGCCTGCTGCCTTCGGAGCCGGTAATTGCAGCGCTGTCCCTGGGAGCCAATATTTCTTCTTTCTGCTCCATCAGACCTTCTGCCCCTTGGAGAAGTTGCAGCGCTCCTCCCGCCCTTCTCAGTCAATTACAGCGTGGGCCAGGAGCCCAGGATACCTCAGTACCTCTTGCTCCCTCCTCCATCACGTCGCTGTCTCTAGTGGCCTCTCCAGGGCCGGCCTTCCACTTTCTGCTTCCGCAAATAGAGTGCGGCCCGATCTCACTCCCTCTGCTCCCAACAAATATCACCGCCCCCGGTCTGTTGCGATTGAGCGCTTCTTCACCGTTCCTCACCTTGATACCTTAAGCCTCAGTGTTGGCAACTCAGGGCTTCCCTCCACTCTCCTTTCCACTATCAGCCATCCGCTTTCTGCCGACCGCCAATTTTCTGCACGGCGTTCCTCTCCTTCTCCTCTCAGCTCTCGGCACTCACACTCGGTCCGTAGAGGTTGCCGCCATTTTGAGATTTCACAATTCTCAGCTCAGCGCTCCCGTTCTGCCGAATCCGGGCATCGAAATTACTTTTCAAGGATACCTTGAAAGTCATGCTGCTTTCTGCCAAATTCGTGCAAAGGCTGCCCCTCGTTCGCTACGCAGTTGTAGTAGTACCTCCAATGGGATACTCTGCTGTCGCTCATGGGTAGGCATCCATCCATATGTATGCTTAAAACTACCATCAATAAGTTAATCCTTTGTAGCTCTTGGGTGGACCTCCATATTCTACTCTTCGAGGTTTAACAGTGCCTTCTAATAGGTTATGTTTCTGTTGATTCCCTGTCACTCAGGGACAGTGTCAATATAATATACCTTGGCAGCTTCACCGTGCCTCCTTTTGGTTGCTCCTCTGTCACTCCTGGCTACACTCCTTCTAATACACCCTGGAGGGTTAATAGATGCTTCAAAGGTTTGGCTCTCTGGTGCTGCTGTGTGAGTTCCATATACTACAACAGACTCTAGAAATGCACATCAATAGTGGTTTCTACATGTGATACTGCCCACCCAAAAGAAGGCATCTACCTGAATGTGTTGCTGCTTCTAGTGTCACTTTCTGCACAACACTTATGCTTATGTGAGGCCACACATACACACTGTACACCCACCATGTCATCATGTGTTGTGCACCCCACTCACATGCTCCTTGTGTAGACAAACCTCAAACAAAAGCAAAAACATAGAGGGTTAGTCATTTGGAAAGGAGTAAACCTGATTAGGTCTCAACAACTGAACAAGCATTTACAATGCAATGGTTTCGCCTTTGTTAAAGTTAGAGCTATTGGCATTGCTCTTGACATTATTTTTATTTATGTTTTTTTAACATAAATAAATGGCATTGTCATTTACAATGCCACTAGCTTTATCTCTCGCAAATGACACACACAGAGCCCCCCACACACACACCCACACAGAGCCCCCCACACACACAGCCACACAAAGCCCTCCACACACACAGCCACACAAAGCTCCCCACACACAGCCACACAAAGCTCCCCACACACACAGCCACACAAAGCTCCCCCCACACACAGCCACACAAAGCTCCCCACACACACAGCCACACAAAGCTCCCCACACACACAGCCACACAGAGCCCTCCACACACACCCACATGGCACAAGCAGGCAACAGGGGCACATGGAGGCACAAGCAGGCAACAGGGGCACACGGAGGCACAAGCAGGCAACAGGGGCACACGGAGGCACAAGCAGGCAACAGGGGCACACGGAGGCACAAGCAGGCAACAGGGGCACAAGCAGGCAACAGGGGCACACGGAGGCACAAGCAGGCAACAGGGGCACACGGAGGCACAAGCAGGCAACAGGGGCACGAAAACTGAGGCACAAGCAGGCGACAGGGGCACGAAAACTGAGGCACAAGCAGGCAACAGGGGCACACGGAGGCACAAGCAGGCAACAGGGGCACACGGAGGCACAAGCAGGCAACAGGGTCAGGAAAACAAGCACAAGCAGGCAAAAGGGTCACAAGCAGGAATTGTAATTTAGACGGGGCTGAAGTGGAGAACGGTCAGTAGGGAAGTAGTGCGGCTGGTGCAGTGGTACCAAGCCGAAAGGTGAGAGGGGCTGTCTGCACCCCACTTTGGACAGTTTCCACTACCTAACAGGGATTGGTGGGAGGGGGGCGTACTTCTTGCTTGCTTTAGGGCTGTTACATCGGGGACGCAGTGCACGCTCCTGCCTGCTGCCGCCGGGACACGACAACAGGCAGGGAGAGGACAGGCTGGAAATTCTGGTGGAAATGCAAGAAGCTGTCACGTCGAGTTGCTCTCACCTTGTCCAATATCAAACAAGTCTCTGCCACAGCAAAGCCAGGTGGAATAAACACGGAGAAGGCGGTCTCAAAGTTGTAGACCCCCACTTCCGGAACCAACCAGAGCTATCCTCGCGAGATCAGCTTAACCACCTGGGGGGTGCAGTGAGCTCCTGCAGGGAGGGCTGTGAGGTGCAGTGAACTCCTGCAGGGAGGGCTGTGGGGTGCAGTGAGTTCCTGCAGGATGGATTGTGAGGTGTAGTGAGCTCCTGCAGGGAGGGCTGTGAGGTGGAAGGAGGGCTGTGGGGTGGAAGGAGGGCTGTGAGGTGGAAGGAGGGCTGTGAGGTGGAAGGAGGGCTGTGAGTTGGAAGGAGGGCTGTGAGTTGGAAGGAGGGCTGTGAGTTGGCTGTGAGTTGGAAGGAGGGCTGTGAGTTGGAAGGAGGGCTGTGAGTTGGAAGGAGGGCTGTGAGTTGGCTGTGAGTTGGAAGGAGGGCTGTGAGTTGGAAGGAGGGCTGTGAGGTGGAAGGAGGGCTGTGAGGTGGAAGGAGGGCTGTGAGTTGCAGGGAGGGCGGTGAGGTGCATTGAGCTCCTGCAGGGAGGGCGGTGAGGTGCATTGAGCTCTTGCAGGGAGGGCTGTGAGGAAGCCTGATGACAGTGGCGGATCCCGCGCTCCTGCCTGTGCGCATATCACCCCCTCAGATAACGGCGTTATGGAGTGGGTCAGGCGAGCCGTGGGGTGAAGTAACGGGCCTCGAAGAGGTCCCGGTGCCTCGCAGCGCTGAGCTCCTTCAGCAAGACAAAGGATTCCAGCCTCCATCGGGGCCTACGTGTTCATTCCTCAGCAGAGCCGCTCTATGGGCCCCTAGAGGACGGACTACAGCCACCCCTGGCTATCTTTAGCCACAAATGGGTCTCATAATCCCGACGCTTATAGAGGGAAAGATCAAGAGACAGGTGGAGTAAGGTGGGGGTGTCCCCGTCTGCCCCCGTGGTATATTCCAGGAGTGTGACCCAGTCACCGCTCTGAGAGTGCAGTCTGACTGCGCGGCCACAGCGCCACCTGCTACTCCCGCTGGGTCACCTGCGCACAGCTCCGTCCCGGCCAGCAACACCCCAGGCTCTTCTTGAGGCAGCACGGGGCTCTCCACGACACCGGAGCCCCGCCTGCGCCTGAAGCTGCCCTCCTCCTCGCACCGCCAGGCTTCTCCTTGCTGCCGATACGGATTTGCGGTGGGGGCGGGCACCGACAATGTGCCCCGCGCCCCCTCCGCTCCTCCCTCGTCAGGCTCCTCTCCGGTCTCCCTCCAGGCATGGGAGACCGGCAACACCAGCAAAGGCTTCCCCCAGGCAGGGGGAAGCGGCAAACACCAAGGCTTCCCTTTCCCTCCCCCGGGCTGCGGGGGCGGGACTTCCGGCCGGCCGCGAAGGGATTGGCCGGCCGGCCAGGTACTTCCGGGTCGCCGCGGGCAGCGCGGCGGCCCTCGCTAGGCAGGCAGGCGGGCAGAAATCGCAAGGTGGGCACTCGCTAATTAAATAAACATTTATAAACAAAATGCTCCTTACCTGATCGCCTCGTGGGAACTCGAATCTTGCAGCCAACTCCAACAACAGACACTTTGAAAAGGAACAAAACAGGCCCACTCGAAAAAAAAAAAAAGAACACCCACCCACCTCTGTGATGACGAACAGAAGTGGGTGGAGAGGGAAAAAATTGCGGGAACGCCCCCGAATCTGGTCCGGCCTTGACGGACAGATCTCTGTTCCAATGGCTAGCCTCCATTTATGGAGCTAGCCAATGGAACAGAGGGGCGTATTCAAGTGTCCCTTACTGAAAACTAGAGATTTCTCCTGGGGGCGGAGCTAACGCTCCGTGCCCCAGGCGAAACCTAAAAATAGAGACCAACATTCACTAGAGATATGATTGGTTTTAAGGCAGAAAGCACCAGGAAAAAAGGGATGTATTAATGCTCAGTTTGTGGTTGACCGGGGCCTTTGTGAGATTTAATGCTGACTGCAATGGAGTGGAGGTCGGGCAAGCCAAGCATGTTATATCCATAAGAGTTTTTACTGTGGGGCTTCGATGTTAGAACTGTGCAGTTACCTGACCCAAAAGCCTACTAGAGGTCCTGCGGGGCAAAGATGAAGCAGTGGTGCTCACACTGCCAGCCAGCATGTTGTGAGACACCCAGAGCACTTGAACTACCTTAAATGCTCCAATGACTTTGCACTCGCAGCCACCTAGAGGGAGGACAGCGTTTGGATGGCTGCAGCGAGATCACAGAATGTTGCACAGTTTGAAGTATCTGTAGTGGTTCCTCTATGCCCATATTTGCATGCGACAGACATTATTTTATTGTTTGGTTCTGTGTTGGCATGAGCTGATAATAAAATGTTTAGTACTGAATGTGTCAGCTCGTGCGGCAGTTTCTCTTTAGCGAGTTCAGAATGCTTCTACCTTCAGGTGCAGTCTGATCTTCACTGAGGAGGGATGCACTGCAGAGACTGTGGCTAATACTTGCAATAAATTATTTCTTGAAAACTCAGGACATCGTTCAGCATCTTCTTTGCAGCAAAGCATACTTTACATTTGGTGTTAACAGGCAAACTAATTTGCAGAATTTTCACCAATTTGTACTCTCTACTCAAATTGTATGGATTAAACAGACATTACCTTGCTCAGTTCACGGATTTACTCATCGTTTCCTACTTTGAAGGTACTGTGGATTATTCTTTGTTTCTGCTTGCATCTGTGCCGATTTTCTTCCCGAACCTGCTTGTGGCCTGCCCGTCTCGAGTCTTGGCTGCATTATTCAATTAACTCGGAGCGGATACAGTTTACGTGATGTCACTTCATAAACCACCTATGACGGCAATCTTAAATTGGGCACATTTCGCAAACAATGCCATCAGCAAGACATTGAATTAAATACTTTTAAACGACATTTGGATTGATTCTTCACCATAAATGCTCCATCCGCCCAACGTTTTTCACGTTGTTCTTTACTCAATCTTCATCAGCAACTTGAAACAATGAATGAATCGGTTTGTTTATGCACTACTTCCACATTCACTTATTTAATGCAATGGATTCTCCTCATTTGAAAAAAGTGGCGAGATTTTATTTTGCAAATGTCTTGGTATTATTAAAATATGGCTTCAAACAAGCAAGTAGTAACATTAAATAATTTTTTACCCTTGCCTGGTAAACCAAAAATTCCTTGGAAAATATGGTTTCGCTCTTTTGAGAAGTACCGGCTAGTGGCCATTGATGCTGAGGATTACTCTGCTAGAAGAAAACCTGCAATTCTCTTTAGCTATTGAGGTAGTGAAGGTCCACAGATGTATGGCAATTTACCAGTATCTATCAAATCTGCAGGTGAAGGAGAAGGATGGAATGTTCATACAGAGGCCATACAAAGACTTGAAAATAAATTTTTCAAGCAGCCAGGTGGCATTCTTGAAAGAGTTAACTTCATGAAGAGAAAACAAGATCCCAATGAGTCTGTTGAGGAGTACATCTCCGCACTGGGGAATTTAGCAGCTAATTGCAACTTTGGCTCTGCTCTGGATACTTACCTCTGGGTTCAATTTGTTTATAGTTGTTTCTATAAAAAAGCCATGAATGCAAACAAAGCTGCAGAGACCATTCACTCACAGAAGTCCTTGATATGGCAAAATGCATTGAAAGAGCCGGTATTTCAAAGTGCATTTCTGTTGACAATTCTTCCATGATCAACTCTATCCAGGAAGATTCTTCAATTAATGCTGTTAAGGTTAAAAACATCATTTTTAAAAGCTTTCAAAAGAAATCTTATACAATGTGTTTTAGGTGTGGGTCTAGATCACACCTTGGTAACAGCCCTAATGCCCAGCCCTTGGTAAAAAAAAATTGTGAAATGTAACAAGAATGGTTATTTCCAGTCTGTGTGCAGAGGTAACAATGTGGTTCAGATTACCACGCTCAGAATTATAAAAATCCAATTCTACTGAAGATAATATGTTCTTACAAAATGATATGCAAACAAATATTTTATCTGTTGATACCCCTGTTTCATACCAGCACATTTATAAAGCCAAATATCCTGTTTGTCAAGTCACCCTGGATGGTCTTATGCTAGACATGATTGCACACTCAGGGGCTCCTGTAACAAACATTTCTGACAAGTATTCACAACCAATTGAGGTTCATATGTTACCCTTGAACATACAGACATTATTCCAAAAGCCTGGTGATAAAGAAATTTACCTGCTAGGCTTCTTTTTTGAAAATGTAACCGGCCTTGGCAGAAATGTGTACACCAAAGTATATATAGCTGTTAAAGGAAAGAATATTGTGGAATGGCAGGATTTGGCCACAATGGGCCTCAAATTGGTACCTGGGTCGGATAACCCAGTACAGCTAAATGATGTAAGTGTTTCCTTGGTCTCAGAATGTAGTGATGAAAATTTACAAAAAATATTCATGGAATTTCCAGATGTTTTTGGCGATAGCATAGGCAAAATTACTAAATTTGAATTTCTGATCAAACTTAAACCAAATGCTATTCCAGTTTCCCATAAACCTAGATCTATTTTACTGAGTGTAAGGGAGGATCTCAAATAATTACTTTGTCAAATTGGTGTCTGAAGGCATTATTCAGTCTACTAACTCACCAGAATGGGTCAGTTCCATAGTAGTAGTCTGAAAAAGGGTTGTAACATTCGCCTGTGTGCGGATTTAAGCACTTTAAATACAAACATATTGGTGGACTGTCATCCCTTACCTAAAATCCAGGATCTTCTGGCAGGCATCGGTGGTTCCAAGTTCTTCACTTTATTAGATTTATGCTCTGCCTACCATCAAATCCCACTGTCTCACTCATCTACCGATTTAACAACCTTTGTAACACCTTTTGGAGCGCATACATTTTTTAGATTACCTTTGGTTTGGCCTCTGCGGCCAGTGTATTTCAAAAATGTATAGACCACATGGGTGAAATTGATGGTGTGCAAGCATACCAAGAAGAATTTCTTATTTTTTCTAAGTCTAAATCGAAACACATTAGCATTCTCAAAAAGGTTTTGAGCATAATCAAAGATGTTGGGTGTCACTTCAGGAAGTGAGAAATGCAGGTTTTTTACCCTGTTCCTTGACTACCTTGGGCATACCATCTCTGCTTCCGTTATTAAACCCACATTTACTCTCACACAGGCTATTCACAGGTACCCATTCCCAAGGATAAAGATGCATTAAAATCATTTCTAAGCATGACAGAATGTCATAGGTGTTTTATATCGGTTGATGCCAGCCAACATGGTTTTCGCGCAGTCTTATGTCAATCGGTTGATGGTAAAGAGCACACTATAGGCTTTACATTGAGATCTTTAAGTGATGCTGAATCACATTACAGCACCATAGAGAGGGAGGACCTAGCTTGCTCTTGGGAGGTAGAAAAATTCAAAACTTTTCTATGGGGTTCCCCTTTTGACATTTACATTGACCATAAACCATTATTGCATCATATGAATGGTTATGGTGCTGGAAAAGCCTCTGCCAGGTTAGTTCACATGTTGTCTCGTTTGCACGAATATCATTTTGGTATTAAGTCTATCCCAGGTGGTCGTAACATTAGAGCAGACTGTCTCTCTAGGCTACCACTTAATGACTTTGCTACGGAAGGTTACATTTGATGATGTTGAATGTGTTGTGGCTAACATTGAAGCCCTTTTTGGTACAGGCAACCTGTTTTTCTCGCAGGGATTGGCTTGAGGCACATGAGAAAAACAAAGTTCTCCAATCAGCTAAGAACATGGTGGTGAAAGGTTAGCTCAGAGAGCGATCATTACCTGCACCTCTTAAATCGTTTGCTCAATTTTCAGAAGAACTTTGCATTGTAAATAATATACTCATGTGGGAAGACCAATGTGTTTCCCCGGTTTCTCTTCGCTTTAAGATTTTTTAGGCAGGTCTGAGGGGCATTTGGGAATCTGATGCCCATGTAGAAAGATAAAAGATCAATATTGGTGGCCTGCTCTGGATAAAGATGTCACTTTACATCTAACTTGGTAATCTTCTTTGTTTACCAGATGAATGCCATGATTCTCAAAAAGGGGTATCAACAATCTTTATAACTGGCCCTATCCAAGATGGTGGTATGCCCATTAGATGTTAACAGAGATTCCTAATGTAAGATGAGGCATGGTCTTTTCCGAAGACATCAGATATTGTTAGTTTTATATAAAAGAAAGTATTTCAAAAGGAAAGGTGAGCCGCAATACATGTATTTCTTTATTTTTTCATCACCTGCTTCGCCCCTTTGTTTTAATTTTTGTCCCTCATTTTTTTGTTCCTTCCAGTTGCAACTTTCTACTGGATTCGACTCCAGGATGCCTAGTTACTATTCCACACTTTGTAGTTATGCAACGTTTGCAGTAAAAATTTACAGTGAAAGCGCCATTTGCAGTAAACAGTTACAACAAACAAATGGAATAATGCGAATGGAATGCGAGTGGCTATTGCTCATGGTGCTTTTATTTTTTGCAATTTGTTGAAGCACTAGATTCGAGACTATCCTGGAACATAGTTCCTCTATAACCAGTTTCACCTCTTGCAGATTGTAGTCCGGGATAACCTAGAACTTGCCCATGTAGTGTTCCAGGGCATGCGTCACATGCAGGTAGAGAAAAGACTATTATTTGTGTCACTGGAACTCACTTGGCAGTTATGTGTATGACTTCATGTTACCTTGGGAGCAAACATCCCCCAGGCCAAATTCATTATAGCAATTAACTCCCATCCATGGAAGTCTTCTGATTTAGTTGTTTGCTCTAACTATATGCCCTGACTTAGGGGTGAGGTTTTCATTATTCTGCTGTGCCACTTTCAATGTTTAAAGGCATCGTGCCAGTACAAAAGCAGCAGCTTAGTGACTTCAAAAGGGGTGGGCTTACTGTACAGTTTGGACAATAGATACTATTTCCTTATAATGTCTACTTCTAGCTTATAAATTGGGTTTTGTCGTTGTCCATTTAATCAATCATTAATGACAATGAGTTGTGTGGCTCAGTAGTATAGCCTCATGTCTGCCCAGTTTAAACCTGCGTCATACATCCCATGGCTACATTTCACATATGCAGCCCTCGGACCCTGTTATCCCATTGGAACACTGCAATCTAGTATTGGAGAGTTCTAAAAAAGTGGGCAGGAGCATGTTGGATAATAGGAGATGTAGAATGTGGGGAAGTGCAATAATTTTATGTGGGGGGGGATGGGGTGGTCCTCTTCCCCTCAAGGATATCGGTAGGAAAGCCTATGTCAGTCTTGCAAGTAAAATAGTTACATCTATCTCCCACCCTCTGTCTGATTGCATGAGTTACATGACCAAATAGTAGACATGGTCTTGTGTCCTGCCTGTTGATTACACACCAGTGACAAGGAGTGGAAATGAGAAAGTCCCTGGGTGTGGTGGACCTTTTTCATGAATTTACGACTACAAAGAACACCACCCCCTCCCTGGCCAGACTACCAGTATCCCCTAAAGTCTAGGGTTGACATCTTGAGTCAGCTCGAAGAAAACGCAGGTAAGATTCACCTGGGCGGTTGCATTACCATTCCAATGTACATCAGTAGTAGCAATGCCTTGTATGATAGATAGAGTCTATTGTCTAGATTTGGGAATCCTAGAGAACTGATGAATGCCCCAAACCAGATAGGCTAGTTATTGTGGGCAGAAACAGGATGGCAATTATAATACTTGTTTGAGTCATTGTTCTCCATTTACCCGTTCAATACAGTGGTTTTAGACATACCTAGAGTCCTCATTAATAAAGGTGATACACAAGGACCTCTAAGGTATTTTTTGATTTTCTGGATCCCTCTTTGTCCATTAGTTTCGTTCAAGAACTCCCTTCTACTGCCAGGTTTTCGAGGAGGTTGAGTTCGCCCTGGTGGTACTATCTTACCAGGGTGTGGAGAGGATGCCGATGATGAAGTAAGACACCATCATGTGTGTGAGGCATCCTCTTCCATAAAGGAGGGCTTTCCCATTTAATTAGAATCCTGCTATATGTAATTCTAAAAACACTGACCACTTTCTTAAAGTCTAGAACTTTGTCCTCCTTGTGAGACATCAGCTCATCTTACAAGCACCGTATCTTGTTGTGATATACTAGCATACACAACATACCCACCCCCTCCCAGTTCATATGTGCACATAGGGGTTTTTCTCCAATTAACTCTCATACCTGATGCCTCTCCAAAAATCTTCAGTACAAGAAAGGGAGTTTGCCCTAATAATCCGCCTACACCTGAGCAACAAGAAACCATCAAGGAAAAAAAGTTGGATGTGGCGGAAAAGATATGATCAACAATTTATAAATCTGATGGAGACCTGCATTAATCCATCAGTGAGAAAGTATTCTCTTACAAGACGTTTATCTTCTTCATAGCGGCACTCACACTAGGCTGCAAGTCCGATGTATATCTCTATACATTTAATTATATATATATATATATATATATATATATATATATATATATATATATGTCCAAATAGCCTTCCCCCCAAAAAGAGAAGAAGGCGGCAACCACAGAGGAGGTTTTCTTCAGAGCAACTTTATTGACAGGAACGTACAGTCCGGTGGCGGCGAATGCATTTCGGCGCATTGCCTTCCTCAGCGCCCTTCACCCAACAGATTGTCCCGGTAAGTCCCTCCTGCTGCCTTTTGGTGGAATCGAGGCTCTGCTCCTCCCCCCTTGGCCGTGACGCACACCTGATGTTGTGCAAATTAATACCTTTGCACTCCAACTCCCACAATGCCATATGGTGAGGCAGAATGGGCCGGTGAAATGGCGGAGGCTCAAAATGTTGTAGTTCTTTGTGCAGCAGCCCAAACCAGCAGGGCTCGATGTTGCCTTTGTCGTTCTCCGCCAGTCAAGTCGCTCCTCCGGTCTCCTCAACAGTGTCACAGCCCTCGTGCAAGGCAGCCAGTAAGCGGGGGCAAACTGCCACAACAGGAGGTAAATTACCTCCACCGCCCTAGTCGCCACACACAAAAGGCAGGTCCGAAGTATATCCTTAACAGGAATGTTGTATATGCCGTGAGGCGGTACCAATGAGCTTCTTCCCAAAAACGTGACAGGGGTTATCCAAATGCGCCATTGGTTAGCGCATAACAATGTCCAAATAGCCTTCCCCCCAAAAAGAGAAGAAGGCGGCAACCACAGAGGAGGTTTTCTTCAGAGCAACTTTATTGACAGGAACGTACAGTCCGGTGGCGGCGAATGCATTTCGGTGCATTGCCTTCCTCAGCGCCCTTCACCCGACAGATTGTCCCGGTAAGTCCCTCCTGCTGCCTTTTGGTGGAATCGAGGCTCTGCTCCTCCCCCCTTGGCCGTGAAGCACACCTGATGTTGTGCAAATTAATACCTTTGCACTCCAACTCCCACAATGCCATATGGTGAGGCAGAATGGGCCGGTGAAATGGCGGAGGCTCAAAATGTTGTAGTTTTTTGTGCAGCAGCCCAAACCAGCAGGGCTCGATGTTGCCTTTGTCGTTCTCCGCCAGTCAAGTCGCTCCTCCGGTCTCCTCAACAGTGTCACAGCCCTCGTGCAAGGCAGCCAGTAAGCGGGGGCAAACTGCCACAACAGGAGGTAAATTACCTCCACCGCCCTAGTCGCCACACACAAAAGGCAGGTCCGAAGTATATCCTTAACAGGAATGTTGTATATGCCGTGAGGCGGTACCAATGAGCTTCTTCCCAAAAACGTGACAGGGGTTATCCAAATGCGCCATTGGTTAGCGCATAATAATGTCCAAATAGCCTTCCCCCCAAAAAGAGAAGAAGGCGGCAACCACAGAGGAGGTTTTCTTCAGAGCAACTTTATTGACAGGAACGTACAGTCCGGTGGCGACGAATGCATTTCGGCGCATTGCCTTCCTCAGCGCCCTTCACCCGACAGAGTGTCCCGGTAAGTCCCTCCTGCTGCCTTTTGGTGGAATCGAGGCTCTGCTCCTCCCCCCTTGGCCGTGAAGCACACCTGATGTTGTGCAAATTAATACCTTTGCACTCCAACTCCCACAATGCCATATGGTGAGGCAGAATGGGCCGGTGAAATGGCAGAGGCTCAAAATGTTGTAGTTCTTTGTGCAGCAGCCCAAACCAGCAGGGCTCGATGTTGCCTTTGTCGTTCTCCGCCAGTCAAGTCGCTCCTCCGGTCTCCTCAACACTGTCACAGCCCTCGTGCAAGGCAGCCAGTAAGCGGGGGCAAACTGCCACAACAGGAGGTAAATTTCCTCCACCGCCCTAGTCGCCACACACAAAAGGCAGGTCCGAAGTATATCCTTAACAGGAATGTTGTATATCCCGTGAGGCGGTACCAATGAGCTTCTTCCCAAAAACGTGACAGGGGTTATCCAAATGCGCCATTGGTTAGCGGATAACAATGTCCAAATAGCCTTCCCCCCAAAAAGAGAAGAAGGCGGTAACCATAGAGGAGGTTTTCTTCAGAGCAACTTTATTGACAGGAACGTACAGTCCGGTGGCGGCGAATGCATTTCGGCGCATTGCCTTCCTCAGCGCCCTTCACCCGACAGATTGTCCCGGTAAGTCCATCCTGCTGCCTTTTGGTGGAATCGAGGCTCTGCTCCTCCCCCCTTGGCCGTGAAGCACACCTGATGTTGTGCAAATTAATACCTTTGCACTCCAACTCCCACAATGCCATATGGTGAGGCAGAATGGGCCGGTGAAATGGCGGAGGCTCAAAATGTTGTAGTTCTTTGTGCAGCAGCCCAAACCAGCAGGGCTCGATGTTGCCTTTGTCGTTCTCCGCCAGTCAAGTCGCTCCTCCGGTCTCCTCAACACTGTCACAGCCCTCGTGCAAGGCAGCCAGTAAGCGGGGGCAAACTGCCACAACAGGAGGTAAATTACCTCCACCGCCTTAGTCACCACACACAAAAGGCAGGTCCGAAGTATATCCTTAACAGGAATGTTGTATATGCCGTGAGGCGGTACCAATGAGCTTCTTCCCAAAAACGTGACAGGGGTTATCCAAATGCGCCATTGGTTAGCGCATAACAATGTCCAAATAGCCTTCCCCCCAAAAAGAGAAGAAGGCGGCAACCACAGAGGAGGTTTTCTTCAGAGCAACTTTATTGACAGGAACGTACAGTCCGGTGGCGGCGAATGCATTTCGGCGCATTGCCTTCCTCAGCGCCCTTCACCCGACAGATTGTCCCGGTAAGTCCCTCCTGCTGCCTTTTGGTGGAATCGAGGCTCTGCTCCTCCCCCCTTGGCCGTGAAGCACACCTGATGATGTGCAAATTAATACCTTTGCACTCCAACTCCCACAATGCCATATGGTGAGGCAGAATGGGCCGGTGAAATGGCGGAGGCTCAAAATGTTGTAGTTCTTTGTGCAGCAGCCCAAACCAGCAGGGCTTGATATTGCCTTTGTCGTTCTCCGCCAGTCAAGTCGCTCCTCCGGTCTCCTCAACACTGTCACAGCCCTCGTGCAAGGCACCCAGTATATATATTTAGGGTAAGTTCTCCGTTTATTACCAGGAAGCTGCAATGAAGTTCGCCGATTGTCTCGCATACACAGATGCCGACGCGTTTCGTGCTGGCATGCACTTTATCAAAGGCAAGTTCATATGAGCAGTGCAAAGCATGTCGGGCACAAATTTAAACTCTTAGTACCCGCCCAGTGGTCGCTGGCCAAAGCATTCTGGTACCTGTAGTATCCGTGCTTAGTATTTCTCTATTGAGGCGCTCGTGCATTGTCAATGAACAGAATAAAACCCCAGTGGGTGTGCGCAGATATCCTGTTTTCCACACTGCATCGTAATGCTTCCAAAACAACCTCCTATCCCGCTGCTGACAACCATCTGGCATCACTACAGAGCCGCTTCTATGCGGCGGGGCTCCCTCCACCGCTGGGCCAGCCATACTAATTTCACAAAAAATAGTTGCCCCCAAAGGACGAGCCACAACATAGGTAGGGTAAGTTCTCCGTTTATTACCAGGAAGCTGCAATGAAATTCGCAGATGTCTTGCATACACAGATGCCGATGCGTTTCGTGCTGGCATGCACTTTATCAAAGGCAAGTTCATATGAGCAGTGCAAAGCATGTCGGGCACAAATTTAAACTCTTAGTACCCGCCCAGTGGTCGCTTGCCAAAGCATTCTGGTACCTGTAGTATCCGTGCTTAGTATTCCTCCATTGAGGCACTCGTGCATTGTCAATGAACTAAATAATACACCAGTGGGTTTGCGCAGATATCCTGTTTTCCACACTGCATCGTAACACTTCCAAAACGATGTCAGCAGCAGCATCCACTTGGAATGTAGTGAAGGTTTGGGCTGCAGTTACCAGGTTGCTTTGCAGCACACGCCTAGATAGGCGGGATAACCTGCTGTGAAGGGCGGGACTCTAAGTGAATAAATGCAGGTGTTCCAATCCTGGATTTTGCTGGCTCATTTGTATTTTGCTCTGGATAAAGGAATCATTTCCGAAACGCGGCGAGCAAGTAGTGATGGTTGTTTGAAGAACATGAGCCCTCTGCGGACTCCACTGCACGAGACTACGGGATCGAGAGGGCTTCTCAATTTAGGGCAACCTTGACTTTGTTATGTTTGGTGGCTTGGTCCAAGTCGTGAGATTGCCCCCCCGCATCAGGAGCGGACCCACGAACTCGGGAGACTCCCGGTTTGTTGTTGGGACGATCAACGCTTGGCAGTGGGTGTTGGGTGTTATAGCAGCGGGAACCAGCATTTCTACAAACATTGACCCACTTGGGATGTAATTTTGTACAGTTTGTCAGCAGCAGCATCCACTTGGAATGTATTGAAGGTTTAGACTTCAGTTACCAGGTTGCTTTGCGGCACACGCCTAGATAGGCGGGAGAACCTGCTGTGAAGTCTAAGTGAATAAATGCAGGTGTTCCAATCCTCGCTGTTGCTGGCTCATTTGTATTTTGCTCTGGATAAAGGAATCATTTCTGAAACGCGTTGAGCAAGTAGTGATGGTTGTTTGAAGAGCATAAGCCCGCTGCGGACTCCACGAGACTACGGGATCGAGAGGGCTTCTCAATTTAGGGCAGCCTTGACTTATATATATATATATGTAAAAAAATTATCCAACAAATATAAAAAAGACAACGATTATATACAATACATAAACATAAAAATCAATAATATATAGACACAGTTGATACATATTATATCGCAAAGAAAACCACGAACAGAATCCTTACTGCCCTGTTATTAATACAGCTATGAACAACAATTTTGTCTATAAACTACGATAGATCGCAGCTCATATCAACAAAGATAGACATCGTATCAATACCTCTCAAGGTACTCATACATTTCACCCTGTTAATACTATTCACTGGTGTGCCCAGATTGTGATACCACAAAGATAAAGATTGCTTGGATGGTGGCGAAAGTCACCCCAAACACCCCTGAAAGGGTCAAACTTGGTTGACACACTAAGTATTGGAATGCTTAATCAGTCCCCATTAAGAACCTCTATAGCTTATGCAATTTATGTTAAAATTGCACCATTAGAAAATGTTTATCCCCACTACGAAGTCTGGCACGCATGCACACGCTGTACATCTAGGGCCAGTATTTTCACCCCATTAGCCGCCACTGGGTTTTAATCCCTTTTGCATAGTTCTGTTTCTAATAGTAGTTTACTCTTTTTCGGAGAGTTACGTTTTTATTAGTAAACAAGTATGCACTTGTTCGCTCAATATTTATAAAGGGAAACTTTGGATCTCTCTGACACAATAGGTCCTACAAAGTTGTTGAAACCTTTTGGCGAGAAGAATAAAAAAAAAATAAAGCAACATCAGTCTAGAAACAGAAGGCCATCAACCATAGAATCAATTTTCTCTGCACGTACATACTTGAAGAAATATAATATATGTCACTTAAACGTAACCCCACACTTTAAGGAAGGTAAAGTAAAATGTAAAAAACAACTAATATGACAAGAGAAAATTGAGCACACAAAACTTTTTGCACCACAGATGTGCTCTTTAAAGGTGCAACTAAGCTAAGCATAAAAAATCTAGGGCCATATGTACAAAAAATTAAGAATAGCAATTTCCAACCAGTGATTCTTAACAAATCGCAATTATGAAATCACAATTCCAAATGTACTAAAAATATATTTTAAAATAGCAATTCCTAGTGGGGTCGCAAATCGACCTACCTCATGTATATTAATAATGTTGGTAGCAATTTGTGACTCACTAAGAATCACAGCAATTACAAAAATGGTGGGCTGCTGAAGTCAGCAGACGCCATGCCTGTGATCGCTTTTAAATAAAGCAAACTTTTTTCATTAAAATGCCGTCCATTTTCCTTAAAGGAAAACGGGATGCGTTTCAAAAGAAAAATTAAACTTACGTTTCATTCAGTTTCATTTAAGTTTAGTTTTTCAAGAGCAGGCAGTGGTCCCACTAAAATTTACTTTTTTGAAATTTTCAAAAGGGATGTGGTCCCATGGGGAACCCTTCCTATATGCTAATGGTTGCTACTACCTTTTGGTAGTCAGTAAAAAAAATTATGTTTTACCACTGTAATTCAGTCACACTACATTAATACATACTATTGTGAATTTGTATTTCTTAGGGACGCCCTAAAGGGCGCCCTTTACAAATACCAAATTTCAAACCAAAATTGCGATTTGGTAACAAGTTACTAATTTCAATTGGTATTTTTACATTTAAAATTGAATTTTTGCAGTTGCAAAAGATAATCGGGCCGTTTGCGAACACCGACCACCAAAAATGCTTAGTACATATGGCCAATAGTAACCAAATAACCTCATGCACTGCAAAAGGGAGGAGGAGTTTATTTACAATCTCAAAACCTAGGGCGTCTGAGCAATAGTCAATTACCTCAATTACTTAAGCCTGGCTGTTCATCAGTCTGCTATTAACGCGCGCCGTTTGTTTCAGTACAGTAAATGTATGGCACAAAGAACCGACGCCGTGTGTAATCAAATAAAGTTGAATTAAGTTAAGAACAACAGCTGAAAGGCTTGAGGACGCTGGCGAGACAACAGTGGACAGCACCTGCTCCCGCCTGGAGCTGGCTTCTGGGAAACATCTAATCATCAGACACAGTCACAGCTCAATAAGTTTTTCTCAATTACAGAACAAGTCTCGATAGGTTGCGAACAATTTTGATCAAAATCATAAAATAGAATAAAACGTAAAAGAGAACTACTTTTAAGAGGATGGAAAGATGCACATTATAGCCCTTCAAGCGGGAAATGCCTCGATACTTCAAGCATGAGGCATATCAGAAACATTTGGGAGCTTCCTAGATACCCTTTAGTGGAGGAGATATTTGTAAACACAGTGAGGCGCGCTTTTTTGTGCCGGAGGTTGCAGGTGGTGAGCACTGGCATTTACTTTTGGGAACCAGGACCTTTTTTGTTATCATCAGCCCTAGAGCAAGCGTGAGAATACCACAAAAGGGAGAAAGAAGGAAAAGGAGAAAAGCTAGACTATTAGTGACAATAGGAGAGTTGGGATGAAAAAGAAGCTGCAATAGTGAAGTAAAGAGACAGGAACTGTAGAGTGGTAGAGGAAAGTGGCATAAAATGGAATCAAGACTGGGCAACGTTGGTATTCAGCAATCCTGGCATTTTGCATTAGGCTCCAAACAAAGTATTTGGGCTTAAGCATTTAGTATTCATATTTTTTAAATTTATTTATCAATTAAGCACAAACTGAGATGGTAGAGGACATGAAGAGACTTGTCTCAAATCGTAAGCTCGGTGGAGCAAGGCGAACTAAAGGGGCAAGTCAAGACTCCGGGATCTTTAATTACACTGCGACATCTAATTAAATTGACAAACGCAGTATGCTAGATGCTCTTACAACTAATGGTCTCAACCAAAGTTTAGAAGCCGTAATCTGGTATTACATTCTAAGTTTGAATGTTTATGGATCCCAAAGTTTAAAATTGTGTTGGTTAATGCAATTCCTTCAGCAGCAATTGTGATGAAATCGAGGGTTTAAATTAAGTAAAATACACCCTTGTCCATTCCAGTGCTTTGTGTAAATGCCTATCTTGTGTGACATTTAGTAATTGTGTTTCAATCTTGCGGCTGGCCCACGCAACAATACAGTAGTACTGAAAAAAAGAGTAATAGTATGTGCTTTACTTTGTACTATCGGTACAAAAGGGGGTGGTGATGGACGGAGCATCTGAATCAATCAAACACTCACACCCAGTCAAAAGATGTGTTTGATCCATCACCGTTCTTTAGCCCACTCTGCCACCCAAGTTCAGACATGCCTATATGCAAATCAGTCTGACCCTGTGCCTCATGGGAACAGTCTAGCCCGAACTGCCAAGCCATGTCTTCCCTGGACCGGAAACAAGCTTCCGAGGACCGGTTTCTGGCATTCTAGCCATCTTCAGCCCGGCTAGCCTGAATCCAGTGGCAAAGTGAGCAAGGGACTCACGTCTGAGCATACCCTGCCACATTTATGGCGGCCAAAAGCGGTACAAAAGGGGGAGGTGATGGACGGAGCATCTGAATCAATCAAACACTCACACCCAGTCAAAAGATCTGGGTTTAATCCATCACCGTTCTTTAGCCCACTCTGCCACCCCAGTTCAGACATGGCTATATGCAAATCAGTCTGACCCTGTGCCTCATGGGAACAGTCCAGCCCAACTGCCAAGCCATGTCTTCCCTGGACCGGAAACAAGCTTCCGAGGACCGGTTTCTGGCATTCCAGCCGTCTTCAGCCCGGCTTTCCTGAATCCAGTGGCAAAGTGTATAGTTGTACTATGGCAGGAATGGCAACAAGACCCAATATTTCAGGAGCGTGGACAACAGGAGCAATTTTTGGGCAATGTTGGGGTTTTAACTGAACCACTGACCAGAGGACGAATACCAATGAGTCCAAACCTTGTGAGAGGCTACTTCCTATGCACAGACAAACAAAACAGATCAAGTAATATAATGAATGATCTAATGAAAATCTAATCAGCATATAATGAAAGAATTGAAAGATCAGTCCCGGTGATCAGGGGATGCTGAAGCAAGGTAAATCTTTATTCCTACCATGATTGCTGTAGTTTCTATTGGGTGCCACGGTGAAGTTGATATTTGATAACTCTCTGGTCTATTAGATTATCAATTTGGCTAGTATCAAGACACTGAAATAGGGAAATGGTAGTGGCTAAGTTTCAGTCAACCACTAACTAGTTTGGGAGTCACCCAGAACCTCTTTGAGAGGCGGCATTCACACATATACCTTCAGTAAGAGAATACAACAATTGTTACAGAAGGTTTAAAAACAAAGGCCTTAAAACGCCTAGTTCTGAAGCACTACAAGGACAGTCCAGGATCAGGGGCCCAGTGTGTAAAACACTTACCAATGTCAATATTTTCATACGGCGCTTCTGTGACTTTGTGCACTTTTCAGAACAGTAGTTATAGAGTCCATGCTGTGTGCATTACCTGTGGTTTGATTTTTTTTTTCTTTTGCATCTTGCATCTCACCAGATCTATGTGACCTTAAATGCAGCTGCAGTCAAATGACACATATATTCCAGGTTGCCAATTTTAATCAAGACTATATTTATCTAGTCGTACAGGAATAGTCAATGCTTAAACTACAACAATATAATACTGGACATCCAAAATGTATACCACATTCTGTTAATAAATTATCCATGTCATGTGTGAGAAGGGAAATCTTGTTTATTCATTCGTAATACATGACCCCTGCATAGTACACACTGGTGCTTAAAAGGATCAAAGGGAGAACATAGTGTACTACTGTCAATATAAGAACTGTATAATCAAATATGTATAACTGTATGGATGTGGAATTGGTGTCTAGTAGTTGTCATGATTGTCAAGGCGAAGTTTGATTTAATAAAAACACCTTATAAAAAATAAAAAGGATCAAAGGGGTGCTACCAAATCTAACAACAAGTAAAGAAGAAATAAAGGAGTTCACCAAGCTAAACCCTCAACAGTGTTGTCCAGAAACAATAGTGGTGAAAGAAAATGATAACTGGTTAGGAAAAAATCTAGATCTGCTGGTAAAATATGTACATTTTTCCTGATTGCAGTTAAGCCATTTAGAATTTCACTTTTAACCTCCAACATCCTCTCAGATATTGGACTCCAAGAGGGTGCCTGGTGGATCCAGTTCATTTGTGGATAGCGCTGTTGGATGCTTAATGCCAGAAAGGTATGCAATAGAGTGTACTGGCCATTCTTTTTGTGGCCTATTAGTAGATGCTTTGGGATGGGTTAAATTATTTATTCAACAGTTTTAGACATTGTGTTCACTTCTGGATACCTAAGGCCTACATCAATGTAAGAGTGACACAGCAAATATTCTTTACACCGATTATCTTTGTATTATCTATCAGTTCTATATAGCAGCAGAAGTAAATTGAGATGCCCCACAAATTTCACAAGAGGACTTTGCAGATCAAGTCACTAATATTTCTTTATGAGATGCATTAGTATCTGAAGTAGTTAACTTTAGGTTTGGTACATTTTCACTATTACAGCAGATCAGCCTTTGGGTGCATTACACTGGCCTAGACAGTAGCTAAATGCTTTAAAAATCAAAATCTTAGTGTTAGGCAGACAGGTAGGAGAGTTCCCAAGAGACACAACTTGAGGAAAATATCTGTGGATCTGTGGTTGGATGCGACTCAAACCTAAACCTCTGAAACCAAAGCTGATACCATGTTCCTGGGATATGAAGCCCAAAGATGTGAGATAGTCAGAAACACAACCGAAAAATGTCCACGACCCAAAGCACCACCTTCCTAGGTTATACTGCAAAGACAGCAAAAGTAGAATTTTGGCAGACAGTGCTTATTACTGCCCTTGTTGGTGATGACACTGCTCTTGGGAAAGCTGTGAAGACAGATCAGATTAGCAGCATATAATATCAAGCACTGGCATAGCCAATAGATCTCACCTTTGGGACCGTATGAGTGTTTAGCCATGCAACAGTTGATATGGTTGCACCAAGGATATTATGCTGCATAACTCAATACTTATAAGGTCGTAAAGGCGAGACCTATTCGCTATGCCAATGCTTATTTGTTTTTGTTTTCTTCGCTGTATGAATGGTAGTGTCAGTGTTTGATGTTGTGTTGTGGTACTTATTGGTGTAGTTTGGTGGTAGTCATAATTGATGTTGTGGAATGCCCGAGTTATGAGAGGGCTGTTGAGTCAGACAGAGAAGGGCCGAACATCCACGAACATCTGCTTATGGTTGGGTAATTTACGTACCCATGCAATTTACCATAAAACTGCTCTTAATCTACTGACATTGACTGCACATTTCTACATTCCAATGTGCAACACCAATGGTGGGGTGTTCTCTACAGGTGGTCTAGTGGGCTTGTTCTCTCAAATTAATACAGTATGGCTTGCCTTATCCTGGCTGGAGAGCGAAGGTGTGCTGCAACTTAATAATATAATTAGTGCTCCATCCCCACAATATAGTTGGATTTTTTCCCTCTCTGAGACATAACAGGATTGATCTTTCCAGGTTCTTAAGCAAGGATTTATCTATTGAAGGGACATTGTGGTATATTCTGTTCTGCTGGCAGAGTAGGATTTTCTATCTCCTGGTCCTAAAGTGGAGTACTGCTCATCGCTCTAGTTTCTTTAATTTGTACATTAGGAAGATCTTTTTGGACAGTATAATGAAGAGTTTTGTCTTGGTGGTAGCGAGGGAGGTTTAACCTGGTAAAATAGCAGGGGTCTGCTAAATATGGTAAGGTGGATTCTCATTCAGTTGCATAGGGAGATTTTCTCCCCTACCCCATGAATGTGGGGTGCTCCCTCATGGGGCCAAAGTAGGAGTGGGTTCACCATAGTAGGGTTGCAGGGACTTACTTATTTGCTACCAGTATACCAAGGGGGCGGGGTTATCACTTAGTGGCTTAGTAAGGATAGTATGGTACAGAGAATGCTTATCCTTTGGTGGAATAGCACGTGCTGGCTTGGTGTAGTGGTTCTGGGTAGGTGGGACGGAAGAGAGGTATGTCCCCTGCTATACTGCTAGCAGGATTCATTCACTGAGGGGTGAATTCAAGGGGGGGGGGGGTCTAACCTTGTATTATACCGGTGGCATTCTCTTCTAAAGACATGAGTTTTTCTTCTAGAGGTTTAGCAAACCTGGGCAGTTCTCTCCCAGATGTATAGTGGGTCGGTGTGGACAAGGGCATTGTTTCCTAGTGGTAAAGCAATAGAGTCCTCTCCTGAAGTATGGCATTTGCTATCCAGGTACTTTAGATAGTAGTCCCATAAGAGTTTGATAGCCACCATTCCCTGACCCGGCCCAGGTGCCGCGGTGGTATTGGTAGCTGGTCAATGGCCAGAATAACAGTGGCAGAAACGGGCAGAGGCTATTATATTAACATGGAGAGAAGGGGAGAAAATTGAGGTAGGCAGATATAAATAAGTACAGAAGACAGCCTTATTGTCAAGTGGTCCCGTTTCCCTTTCTTCAGTCACACTCCTAGCTTCATTTCACTATCTATTACGGGGTTTAATTAGTCACACTAGAAGTTTGGACATAAAACTCCCAGCAACCAGAGTGCTATTGCCCGCACAGCTAGAACTAAAACACACATAAGGGATCATGTGTAAGTACTAAGAGAGTACTGGTAGGATGAGAATCCACAAACATTGAAGAAAAAAGAGACAAGACAGAGTGAAGCGCACACTGTCAGACCTCGACTGACACCACCACTCCGTTCTGCGCTTCTCACTAGCTGGTCCAGTAGTTTCAGAGACAGGGGGCTGGAGTCTTGGAGCTGTCCCTGGTCAGGTGAGCGCACTGTGGAGGAGTAAGTATTCAACGAAGAGGCTACCGGGAGACACGCACAAGGGATCTCTACCACAGAGTTTGCAACGGCTTAAGGTGGGGGGCAAATTATGGAAGTTGGTTTTCACGCTTTCTGAAACTAATTTTGCATGACGGTGTGTCTTCATTCAGGCTGCTGTCAGAGAGCTGCTATAGGATAGAGAGGATGTTGGAATCTAAAAACAGATAGACAAAAAGAAAGACGTAAATGGGAGAGAGAAAACAGCGAAGAGCAAGCGAAAGTCCGGCAAAGTGAAGGGTAAGAGAAAGTCTAGCAAAGGGTTCTATGGCTAGGGCACAGATAATGGGTAGAGTCCGGAAATGTACTGCATGACACAATAAGGAGGGGCCCGATGGGGGGGAGGGAAAGCGAAAGCCTGTTGCCATGCACGCATATGGACAAAAAAATGCACGCACGTGTGCACTTCCCTACGCTAATTAAAGTAAACAAAGATGGCGTCGGGCTGTCCACATGCGCATGCATTTTTCTGTCCGTACGTGTGCATGTTTAACTTTGTGGATGGCGAGAGCAGCCATCTTTGTCCATCTGTACTCGCGTGCATTCAGCTTTGGCTGAATTGAACGCAAAAGGCTGTCGCATGGTGAGAGAAGCGCATGCGCTGCTTTCGCAAGGCGAGACCTAAAAAGGGATATCATAAATGCTAATGCAGATTTATGATGTGTCAGCGTGAAGACCCCAGGAAACATCACAGGGCAAGGTTCAGAGAGAGTAGCCAAAGGGACAGCTAGGAATGTAGAAATATTGCCCCAAGAAGAGGGGCTGGTATTTACCCATGTTTTGTGCATGAGAAGAAGGACAATCCAAGGACACGCATAAAAACTGTGCTGGTGAAGAAGGCTGTACTGAGAGCTTAGAAGAGTTTACACCCATCCCGGAGAAGAAGCGTTCGTCCTACTGACAAACAGCATATTCCCAGATTCGGCATTATCACATGGATAATTGTCTTCAAGGGCAATACCACTCTGGCATCTCTGCGCTTGTGGTCACCTGGAGGGCAGATGTTGGACTACAGAATTCTCCATGTGACAATCAAACACCTCGAATTTCAGTACAGGGGTGTGGCTAAACTTTATGTTATGCCATTTTCAAGATGACTTGTCCATAAAATACTATCTGAGAGTTTGACCCAAAAATGTCAATTCACGTTTGAATCATATAGAAAGAGGCTTTTCCTGGAGATTAATCCATCACAATTAATTTGTTCCCCTTTTTGTCTGCACATTCTTAGCCTCCTTGTTACTATTTTGTCCCTGATGTTTTCTTCTCGCAGTTAGCACTTGTGGATATTTCAGTACCTTACCATTTCTTCAGTATTCATTTTCATATTAATCAGGAACTGCAAGATTGCCAAGAGAGTATAGTTCCCTTTGTGATTTTTTTCCTCCGGTATGGAACCCTTTTAAGGAGGCACTTATCTTTCATGTGCACTGTTCTGTGCTGGGTGGCACCATGATTACTGGAATCAGTCACCCTTTTCTTGGGCAATAAAGAAAAGGACTGAACAGACCTTCATAGTGTGCAGTCATTCACCGTTAAACAATATTCTTCTGTAACTCATCCTTTGTCCGATGCTTGGTGGCCCTATGATCTGGCTCCTCGCCTTTGCCAGCCATTCGTTTTTTTTTTTTTTTTGTTTTTTTCTTCTTTTTTTTTGCTCCTCATCTCAACCATGGCTGGCCCAATAGTACCGTGGACTGGGAAAAAATGTGATTTTGAGAAAAGGACATACTGTCTCAGTGCAGGACTGGTAGAGGGTCGATCGTAGTGAGGAGGCGCCCGGACCCTACAGTCATGTCAATTTCACTGATAATCACGAACCCTTGTGTACTATTTCGGTAGTGTATGCCATTAGCCAGATTCCACCATTGCCGTAAACACCAATTGACCTTAAAGAAGCAAGGACGTAGGTGATAGAGCAGAGAGAGTGTGTCATGGCTTCATAATCATTGGAACTGTGGGGAGAAAAAAAATAAATAAATAAATAACCCACTCTCTTTATTGGGACCAGTCAAGCTTCATCCAAAAAGCTCTTTTGTCGATTTTCCCAGCCCTAGAAAGGTCCAATTTTGATATATGAAGCATCGAAGAACTCCAGTCCCACAACGACGGTGGAGAGGCCTCTTTCCAGCGCCTACAAATCTCACGTCGGGCCGCCAGCATTGAGTAGAACAAGAGGTTGTTATTAGTACTACGTTTTTTGTCCATTACCCCAAAAATTACCAGGCTAAGATCTATATTCACAGTAGAAGCTATTGATGATGTTAATGTATTGCCTATTGATTGCCAGAAAGATGTTAAAAGTGAGCAGTCGTAAAACATATGAGCATCTGAGGCTGCGACTTGGCCGCATCGGGGACAAGCCACTGGTGAACCTGTTGAAAATTTGGACCACCTCTGGGGAGAATAATAAGCCCTGTGAAGGGTAAAGAGATGGTTTCTGCGTAGCCAGGCAGGTTTAACAATATCCCAAAGAACGTTGCAAGATGTTAGCCAAAGTTCATTCACATTTGCTGCAGGCAATAAAGAACCCCACAGCTGGACCGGAAGGTGAAATGTTCCGTCTATCTCCTGTAGGATTAAGTTGTAAAAGTAGGAAACCTCTTTACATTTTGGTGTGTTGTCAAGTAAGCAAGATTCTATTAGGCTACTTCCTCCCAAAGGTCCTTGTTGAAGGCGTGTGGAACCCAATTTTTGTGCTTGCGCCCAACTTGAGATTTGCAAGAATTTAAGTCTGGAGAGATTGGGGCCTACCTGACTCACTAGATGTTCCCAGGAAAGCATTTCCCCTTCAAAAAACAAATCTCCCCATGTTGAAATTCCTGCATCTTTTAGTGGGCTTATCAGTGCATCCTTAGTCCAGCCCGGCGGAGCAGGAAGGTCCCATATAGGAGCACCATTAGAGTAGTAGCCTATTTTGGTTGTGGTACTAAGGTTATACCAGGTTCTTGCTAGGCCCTGCAGTACCTTCAGCTTGATTTTCTTAAAGAATTTGGGGTCTCCAAACTTAAATAGAAACCCCAACTGACTTAGGCCTTCGCATTGTAATAATGCTGAAAACATTAACCCAATACCCCGGTCTGATGGAGTTTTAAGTAGCATTCGGGCATGTGTCAGCTGAAAGGCCCAAGCATAAATCTGAATGTCTGGGCCGGCTAGTCCACCCTTCTCCCTACGACGTCTTAATTTATTCCAAGAGATTCTAGCAGTCTTGTTCCCCCAAACAAATGAGGTAATGTCGCTCTGCATCTTGGCTATCAATTTCTTATCAAAGTAGAGTGGTAAGCTGTTAAAGATAAAGGTTAGTCTAGGTAGGATGGACATCTTAACTAAGTTTGAACGACCTAGGAGCGTTAATGGAAGATGTCTCCAAGAACTCATTAGTTTCCTACATTCTTTAGCCACCATAGTGAAATTTGAATGGGCGATCAGATTAATGTATTTTACAATTTTTATGCCTAGATATCTCATGCTGTCACAAGGTTGTACTGGGAGTCTCGGTATTATGCTGTTCCATGCCATAACCTCAGTCTTTGTGGCGTTAACTTCATAGCCAGAGATGTTACCAAATTGTTGAGCTAAGTTTATGACTGTCGGGAACGCTATGCTGATATCAGAGGTTATGATCATAAGATCATCAGCATACAAAGATACTTTTTTTTCCCAATCTCTATACTTAAATGGAACGATGTTAATATCATCACAAATTATTTGAGCAAATGGCTCTATATAGATATCGAAAAGTAGAGGGGAAAGCGGGCAGCCCTGCCGAGTGCCCCTTGTGATGGTAAATGGTTCCGACAGTCCGCCATTAACCAAGACTGAGGCCGATGGGCTATGGTACAGTAATTCAACCACTCTGCGAAAGGCCCTGCCAACGCCGAATTTTTCCAAGGCCCCCGACAAGTATACCCAATTGACCCTGTCGAAGGCCTTGGCTGCGTCCAAGGTGAGAATGGCCAAGGGTTGCGATGAACTGGTTGCCATATCAATCGCTCCTATTAAGTCATATATCAACTCATGGAGTTGGCGACCTTTAACAAAGCCCTTTTGGTTAGAATGTAGCACTGCGGGGGCTACCTGCCCTAATCTTTTGGCTAGTAAAGACGCGAAGATCTTATAGTCAGCGTTAAGAACTGAAATTGGGCGATAGGAGCTGCAGGCGGTGGATGCCTTCCCTGGTTTCAGAATAAGCGTAATAGAAGCTTTGTTCCATGATGCAGGGGGTAAATCGCCATCTTCCAGAATTTGATTGAATAGCTTGGTGAGGAAGGGAGCGATATCTGCTGCTATATGTTTATATATCTCTGCCGGTAGGCCATCCGGGCCCGCCGCCTTTCCAGATTTACTGTTTAGTATGGCAGCTGATACCTCTTCAACCGTTATAGGGTGATCTAATAGGGCAGCTTGTTCTGTAGATAATACTGGTAGTGAAATTTTATTCAACCAATTTCCTACATCAATAGGAGTGATGTTATTGTCCTCTTGATAAATAGCCTGGAAAAAGTCTTTGAAGGCTGACCTTATTTCTGGGTCCGAAGATACTGTACCGGAGCCAGTAGTTATAGAGTCAATGTTGTTTCGTATCTGGTCTGTTCTAGACTTCCAGGCTAATAGTTTGCCTGCCCCTTCACCAAATTCGAAATTGGCTAGTTTACTGGCTTCCCACCTTTGCAGGATACGTTGGTTTAATTCAGAAGCCAGTAGCCCTTTAAGCTTAATCAGTTCCTCCTGTTTAGCATGTATACCATGTTCTGGGGGATTGTTGAGATTATCTAATTCTGATTGGGCTGTTGATATATTGGCCTCTATCAATGCAACCGCCTGAGTATACTGTTTCTTACGAAACGAAGTTTTATTCTTAATAACGCCTTTCAAAGAGCACTTAAAAGCATCCCATACTGTGCTGGAGCATGCAGAACCAATATTGATTTTAAAAAATTCTTGCGTCTCCAACTTAACATACTCCAAGTCTTCAGGGGATGTAAGCAAAGATCTATCAATTGACCAAGACCTGGTCGGGGGTTGGGACTGCAACTCGAGGTCTAGGAGTATTGCCGAGTGATCGGATAGGTGAGATGGTAAATAAGTTACATTCCTGATCGATTTATCCAAACTTTTGTTTATCAAAATAAAATCGATCCTAGATCTATGGCGGTACTTGTAGTTTCTGAAGGAGAAGCCAGTCTTACGGCCCGACCTTGCCCTCCAAATGTCAATAAATCCATATTGATACATATATTTAGTTAGAAGATCTCTAGATTTAGAGTGAGGGAGTTGTCGACCAGAAGGAGACTTATCCAACAACGGATTGAGTACAATGTTAAAATCACCCGCTATTATCATAGGTTCTTGAAAATGTAGAAGCTCGGAGAACATCGTAGCCGGGGCAGTTGGGTCATCGCGGTTAGGTCCATAATAACCAACCAACGTAAGATATGTTCCCTCAATCATGACCGATGCTATTGCCCACCTACCAAAAGGATCAACTTTCTGCTTCAAAAGTCTTGTTTTGATGTTTTTTTTAAAGAAAATGGCGACCCCTCTAGTATTAACTGTTTGAGAGGTAGTAACTGATAAATCTACCCATCTGTTTTTTTTAAGCAAGTCCGATATCTCAGCTTCAACCAAGTGTGTCTCCTGGAGAATAATGACCTGCGCGTCAAAGTCACGGATAAATTGTAAAATTGTGTTAGATCTAGGTTTGGTGCGCAGGCCATTAACATTCCAGGAGAGAATCTTAATGGTAGTCATAGCTGACATATCTAATGACATATCTAATAATAGTGAAATAGAGTACAGTCAACTCACACCCCTCAGTACAACTAAACAAAGCAAAATTCGTCCATTGTTCATTTGTATAACTATCGACCGCCATTTTAGAGATGAAAGATTTTATTTTTTGTTTCCCTTACCCTTCCCCCCGTGAAAGCCCCCCTCCCCCCCCTGAGGAACCCCCAATTAACCAACCGGGACAGGTCCGGTTTGTGATACCCCCAGATACTCTGTCCAGGCTCAAGCGAGTATTGGAGGGCTAAAAATGACTATTTTTAAGTCGAGCCCTTCATGGTCAAGTTACAAATTGGTTAAGTAGTATTTACTGGTATCTCTATAAAAGGTTATTGAGGTAGTATGTGTGTATTCATGCTCTTTGTGGTTTGCTATTTGTTATATATAAAAAAAAAAAAATTCTTTTTATTTATATACATATATATATATATATATATATATATATACACACATATATATATATTTTTTTTTCTAGCAGTGATTTATGTGAATTTAAAGTGCTTTCAAAGTGCCTTTCTTATTTCTATTCCTTCATTTTTAACTTATTATTATTTTTTTTATTAAATTACTTTCTATTATTTTTGTCTTCTATTAGAAAAAGTTTGCGCTGAGCTAAGTTTTTTTTTTTTTTGTTTGTCGTTGTTGTATATTTATTCTTTAATAGACTCTATAGGCAACCATACAAGGATAAACCATAAACTTCTCGACTTGATACTACACTACCATCAGTGTTTAGAGGTGCCTATACTTAACAGAAGTTCATCTGCAGCTTGGACTGTGCGTATATAGAACATTTTATTATTAAGCATAATCTTCAATGCTGTGAGAAAACTCAGCTGGACTGATGCTCCCAAATTTCTGAATGCCTCCATTCTGCGACCCAGTTCCCACTGTCTGTCAAGGGTCGCCCTTGACAAGTCAGAACGCACTTGAAAGGAAAAGCCATCACCAGTCAAAGATTTTTGTTTTAAGGCCAAATTTAGAATGTGAATGTGATCCTTCAGTTGAAAAGTGTGAAAGTTCACTAAAATCTTACGAGGCTTTTCACGCTGCGGATTACGCCTGAAAGGGTCCCTGTGGATCCGTTGAATGTCTACATTGAGCTCCGCCTCTGTATATTTTAGATTTAGAGATTTTATTAGGAGTTGGATAATATAAGCCTTAATGTTGGAACCTTCATTTGCTTCAGGGACATTCAAGATGCGAATATTACAGCGCCTGGCATTATTTTCCAAGACCTCCATTCTTTCAGCCAGTAAAGTATCTTCCCTTCTAAGTTTCACTATTTCCTCTTTAGCATTATCTAGCTCTATGGACATTACCGCTGTAGTTTCTTCCAGGGCCCCCGTTCTTGAAAAAAGCCCATCAATTTTGCTATCCAGAGATTCACAGTATGATCTAATCTCTCTCTGGATTTTAGATGCCTCCTCAAAACCTCGTTTAATATCAGCTGTCAAGTTGGAAAACATTGTTAAAACTGAAGAAAGATCTAAAGGTGAGGTAGAGGCACTGGCACTGGCAGTGGCATCTGATGCCAGTTGTGTACCTGAGCCGAGAAGAGAAGAAGAGGAGGGGTCTGAGCTAATTGTAGGTTGAGTATTCTGATCTGGAATTAAAGAAACCTCAAGTATTTGAGGTTGACTCTCTGACTCTAAATTTTCCGATTCCAGGCTTGCGTTTTCTCCAAAATTAACGCATCTACCAGAGTGACTAGAGTCCTCCAATACTGTGCTACTGGAAGGGACAACAGGAATCTTGTCAAGATTTAAAGGCGTGTTCACACTATCTCTGCCATTATTACCGACATTTTCCGGTATAATGCCCGGCTGCGTGTTTTCCATAGATTGACCTATTCCCTTCTCATCCATTTGATTGACATTGCAAGCCCCCCCCTTCCATGGTTAGGGAGACTGAGGCGATACCAGCAGTTATTATTGAACTAGAGATTGTCTCTGAGGGTGCTCTGGTGGAGGAATAAGTACTCTGTGCAAGACTCAGAACCTGGGGTACTGCCTTAAAGTAAGATTGCAGAGAGGGTGTTATCTTGGAGCCCGAATCCAAGACTGTTTTTACCGCCTTGGATTTCTTAGATCGTTTAGGCTTCGCCTCTGCAGAGAGGTAAGAAGAGGGCTTAACAGGTATTTTATTAGAATCACAATTAATGCCTCTGGATTTAGTGGATGCTGCACTGATTGAGTTAACTAGTTTGGAGCCTCCTGCAGTATTATCCTAGTCCTCCTGCCCAGTGACTTGCGTAACCTGCGTGGGTTCCAGCGCTGATGCAAAAAACAAGTTAGATTTATCTAATTTTGTCTTGCCCCTTCGGTTATGGTATACACTCCCTGTTTTAGCTGTTTTCTTTCCTTTATGACCCTTTCTAGAAACTACTGGGGTCGATTTTACAGTTGCCTCTGGTAGAGCTGAGTCTTTACTTCTTAGAAAATATGTGCTTTTTGCAATGCCAATACTCTGCTTTGAGTCCCCTGCCGCAGTCTCTTGTGGCTCCTGGAAAGGTTGAGCAGACGCTGCCACTACCTCTGCCTCCTCCACCCCCTGGACCCCCTTCACCTGATTCACCGAATGATCAGAAGCCTCGGAGTCTCCTGCTACATCCAGCGGAGTAGAAACCGGTGCAAGAATGCTCACGCTGACCGGCCCGCCTTCCGCCGCCACAGCTGCTCGACCTTCACCTCCAGCAACCACGGAGAGAACACCTCTGCAGAAGGAGCGGGCTTGCCTCCCGCGACGAAGCTCCAGGGCGGCCCGGTGCCACTTCCAAGGCACTGAAAAAGAGGAGATCCGTGCCTGCCGTAAAGACCACGCCGGCTGTATGAAAGTGGCGCCCGGGAGTGCGGACGCCGGAACAGAGTGAAACACGCCCCCAGCAAGCACAGGCATGAAAGGCGAAGAGAGATCTAATGGCTCCTGAATCAGGCGAGTCGTTTTCAGATCAAAAGTGTAGCAGTGTAGCAGCAAATACGAATCAAGTTAACGCACGCATGAGTAAAGCCCTCAGCAGACGAAAAGCCAAATGCTCCGCGAGAACCCAGAGCGGGGTATCGCGGCAGCTAGCCTGCTGCCGCCATGTTCCTCCCACCTTTGCCAGCCATTCGTGCTCATAATCTGAAAGTTATGTTCGACAGTAACTCAAGTTTTAAGGCAAATACCAATCGGTTGATGATGATGCGTTTTCTTTTATTAAAGGTACCGACTAGGGTCCCTTATTCCCTCTTTCGTACACATTTGCAACAAGTCAAGGCATGACCACTGGAACTACTTGTTATTTGGCATTGTGGGTCATTCCAAATTCTGAAGCTGAATCTTGTCTCGAATAAAAAAATTCACACATCTCTCAGTATTACCTTATTTAAATTGGTTGCCATCAGTATTGGTACTAATTCACAAAATCATTTATATGTACCTTCAGTAATGGACTTTGTTTGACTCATCATCTATATTACAGTGCAAAAACCCTCAGATCCTCGTTCAGCTTCTTGCATTTCACTCCATGTAGCCTTATGGAAATAACGAACAATTGCTCTTTTTCTGTCCTAACCTGGCAAATCTTGAATGTGCTCCCTCGTGACATTAGAATTGCACTCAATCATCTAAGTTTTTATGAGAAACTTCAGACTTTTCGTTTGAGCACTGCTATTTAGTTTCACTTTGTTGACTGCTGTCAGTTTCCAGTTCCACTAGTTACGCAACTGAACGCCCTTTTCCAGGGCAAGTGTAGAGCAATATAAACTGATAAGAAGGAAAAAAGTTAAAGTCCTTCCCTGAGATAATTTATTTATCGCATTTCTGCGTGAGAATTTATACTTAAAATATCACACTGGTCAGACTGTGAGTGTACAGTGTGCAACTTAAATTGTTGCTTTTGATGTAGAATATGCACACATTTCTGGTTGCATCCAATGATCTGTTTATTACATTATTGTCAATATCACTTACAGATCTAAGAAACATAGGGATCAGGATATTAAAAAGGAATCAGAGTGCCCCAGGTGTGGCCAACTTGTTTTTTTTTTTTTTTGTGCTTGTAAAGCGCACTGTCACCATGGGTTTCCTGGCGGTGGTTGGATGCAGAGGGGACAGAGGAATTTAGCTGGATTGAGGGAAAAGCCATGTTTTTAAGGATTTACGAAAAAGAATAAGGGAATTAGAGGTTTTGACAGAGGGAGGAAAGGAGTTCCAGAGTTTAGGGGCCAGGTATGCAAATCTCCGGCCTCCAGATCTGCAGAGTTTGATAGGGGGGACAAGCAGGAGGTGAAGGTGAGAGGATCTCAGATTGTGTGATGGACAGTAGGGCCTGATGAGGGATTTCAGAAAGGCGGGGCAAGAACCAGATAAAGATTTGAAAGTGAGGCGGCCGATCTTAAAGGCTGCCCTCGAAATGACAGGGAGCCAGTGCAGTTTGGAGAGGAGGGGTTTGGCAGATTGCCATTTCGGGATCCCGAAGGCCAATCTCGCCGCTTGGTTTTGAACAAATTGCAGTCTGGAGAGAGATGATTTAGACAGACCGTGGTAGATAGAATTCGAAAAATCCAAGCGGGAGAGGACAAGGGCCATGATGACTTGCAGTAGGGCTTAAGGAGTTAGGAGATAAGCCACCTTCCTGATCCTGCGCATCTGGTACATGCAGGAGGAGACCACCGTCCCCACCTGGGGCCCAAGAGATAGGCCGGAGTCGATAGTGGCCCCGAGACTTTTCACCGTGGCCACGGGGGTGGGAGGGGGGCCAAGTTCTGCCGGCCAGAAGTGCGGACCCCAGTGGGTAGAGCTTCTGCCAGGGAGAAGGAGCTCCGTCTTTCCCGGGTTCAATTTAAGTTGGTTTTGGCACATCCACTGGAGGATGTGGGACATAGCTGCCTGGAAATTGGGGATAGCAGAAGGGGAGTTAAGAGGAAAGATGAGTTGCAGGTCGTCCGCGTAGTTAAAGACGGTGACGTCCCACTGCCTCAGAGAAGAAAGAAGGGGTCGAAGATAGAGGTTAAAGAGGAGAGGGGATAAGGAGGAGCCCTGGGGGACCCCACAGGGCGAGTGCTCCCTAGGAGCCCTGAAAGTGCCCAGGCTGAGGGTCTGAGACCTCCCGGTCAGGAAGGATTTGACCCATGCCAGCGCCAGGCCCTGGATGCCAGCCTGCTCGACACGGTGGAGGAGGATGTTGTGGTCCACCGCGTCGAAAGCGGCTGACAAATCTAATAGTACCAAGGCCTGGGGGGTACCCTTGTCAGCGCCGTCTCTCAAGGCATCCAACACGGCCAGGATCACAGTCTCCGTAGAGTGGCCGGGTCTAAAGCCGGCCTGGTTGGCCTCGAGAAAGTTGGAGCTCTAGATGAACTGCGAGAGACAGGCGGTGACGTGGGCTTCCAAGATTTTAGAGAAGAAGGGCAAGAGGGAGATGGGACGGTAATTCGCCGGAACGGCGGGGTCAGCTCCAGGCTTCTTCAATAGAGGCACCAAAACGGCCTCCTTGAAGGAGCTGGGCAACGTACCGGAGGAAAGAGAGGAGTTCAGCAAGGGAAGGATGCAGTCGGGTAAAGAATGGCAGATGTCCCGAAGTATGGAAGGGGGACAGCAGTCGTCTGGGGATCCAGACTTAATGCGAACAGCCAGTGTAGCCAAGGATGCGGGATCTAAAGGAGGGAGCTGTGTGAGAGAAAGGGCATTGTGAGGGGGAGAAACAGAATCAGCGCCAGGGAGGGTGACCGGGATAGTATCCTTAATCAAAACAATTTTCTGAATAAAAAAAGCGCATTACAAGATTCCTGCGTGGGGGCCTGAGTCGGGAGCGTCCTGGGGTCTGAGGTGAATTCGTTGAGAACTTTAAAAATCTCTTTAGACTTGCAAGGGGCTAATAAGATTCTCTCTGAGGCATAAGCTTTTTTGGCTGCAGAGATGGCTGTTTTGTACTTGTTGCGGGCGGCCACATAGACGTCTCTGCTTGACGAGCAATAGTCTCTCCTCCACTTGCACTCTAATTGGCGGAGTTCCAATTGTAGGGTTTTAAGTTGGGGGGTAAACCATTTGTGGGAGTTGCTGTGTCGGGATCGGGGGAACTTAGTTAGGGGGGGCAAAGATATCGCTGGCTGTCGTAAGCCAGACAGAGATAAGACCATAAAGCTCGTTGGTACCGATATCATTGGGAAAAAGGGGACGGGTATGTGACAGGTGAGATAACAATTTTGAGGAGTCAGCGGCCCTCCACTTACGGGCGGCACCGCCCTCCCGCGGGGGGATCCTGATCTGGCCGACAGCCGAGATTGTGGTGTCAATCAGAAAATGATCAGACCACACACAAGGTGTTATGAGCGGACAGGAGGACTTGACCCCGTGGACCCAGATGTGGTTGAGAATGTGGCCACCACTATGAGTGGCGGACCTAACTAATTGAGTGAAGTTCAAGCTCGAAAGAGCTTCGAACAGTTCGGAGGCATGGGGACCAGCGTCCTTGTGCTGGAACCAGTAATTGAAATCACCGACAATAGCAATGCGGGGGGAGGA
The DNA here is from genome assembly GCF_964263255.1 of Lissotriton vulgaris. Taxonomy (NCBI): domain Eukaryota; kingdom Metazoa; phylum Chordata; class Amphibia; order Caudata; family Salamandridae; genus Lissotriton; species Lissotriton vulgaris. Next base: position 430,025,718 of record NC_141687.1, read on the forward strand.
AGTGGCGAGATTAGTCAGCTGTTCGATAAAAGATGAAGGGAAGGAAGGCATGGGGTGAAGGGGGCGGTAGAGTACCATAAGGGTAACCGCACCCACCTCAGTCCCAAGACTGAGAACCAGGTTGTCCACTTCAGGGAGAGTCATGGAAGCGGAGGCGATAATCTTTAGATTCTTACGTATTACCGCTGCCACCCCTCCCCCGGGGCGGCCCCCCGGACGGTTGGTGTTCAACAGATAGTAATCTGGGGGTAACTACAATTTGTAAAGTACAAACAAATTCACTATAAAAGCTTTAAAGTGGGGGACAAATAACAAAAAAATAAATAAATATGAAAAAAACGCAAACCAGAAGCAAATTAAAAGTGGTTTATCAGGGTCTGAGAACTTAAGTAACTCTTAAAGAAAAGTAAAACATTCAGTGTTTAAATATATGAAACCCTTTAGCTTTCAATAATTTGCTGCCATTCTTTTCACACCTAGAACATGAGACAATTAATTTAGGAAAATACTAGATTGTAGACATCTATTGGAAGTAATACACTGTGTTACATGTGCCAAGCAAGAAGGCGATGTATTTTGGATCATCTCCACAGGGATTTATGACAGGATATTGAGAACAACATATGCTAACACCAGAATATTGTGTCATCAATATTGTCCACAAAAATATTGAGTTTACATACTTTGTATGTAATCTACCAAAATATTAAGTAAAACATATGTGGACAGAATATCTACCAAAAAGTATATAGAACTATACACAGCTATACCATTATATGTAATTTATTTAAAATGATAACATACAAAATAATAATACATGTAAAAATAGAACATTTCAATCAGTAATGTAAATAAATATAGTCTCAAAAAAGTATATAATTAAAAAAGTTCTGAAAAACATGCATTAAAAACATTACCAATTACTTTAAAATAAAAAATAATAAACATGTATAAGTAAAACATATAAACATATTTAAAGTTAATATAAAGATAGTTTAATTAACGTGAACTAAATACATAAGTAACATATTTATATAGATACATACACACACACACCCTTTACAAAATATAAAAACAATATTGAAATATTTTCTAAAATGTCATTATAAATATTAATAATATCTTAACCAATAAAATTAACTTTCACTAACAAAAACAAACACCAACCTTAATTTAAAAAAACGATGAAAAATAAAAAATGTAAATAAAAAATTATAATTTTTTTTAATAAAAAATATTAACAGTAACGGAAAAATACAATAAATAAAAAATAACAATCGAAAATGACACTAGCAAAAGTGTTGGTCATTAAATTAGCAAAATTACTACTCTGACTCCAAGTTAAGCAAAAATAGGGAAATTGTTGGGCTTTGGAGGGGTTAGATTTACTATTCCCACTCCAACGTAAGCAACAGTAGGGGAAGTGTTGGAATTTGAAAGGGTTAGATTTATTATCCCAACTCAAATGTAAGGAACAGTAGGAGCAGCATTGAGTTTTGAAGGGGTTGGATTTAATATTCCCACTCCAGAATAGGAAAAATTAGAGAGTGTCTTGGACTTTGGAGGAGTTAGATTTTCTAATCCAACTTCAATCCAAGCAAAAGTAGGGAAACTGTTGGACCTTGGATGGGTTAAATAGCAAAATCATGAAAATGTTAGACTATGAAGGGGTAAGATATAGTATTCCCTCTCCAATCTAAGCAACATTAAGAGAAGTGATGACATTTTAGGACATCGATATACCATTCAAATTCCTAATCATTAAAAAATATATATTTCTAAACCTAACAAATAATTAAATGAATACAATAATTAATTTACATAAAAATAAAATAAAATAATTAAAATAAAAGCAAAAATAGAAAAAATGATTTCAATAACTTTCAAGCCTTTACCCCTACAGCCCAACAACCCACTACTCAATTATAAATTACTATTAAAAAACACATTAAAAACTTGCAAACTATACTAAACTTTTGAATAAAACTAATAAATAAAACATTATGAGAACTTATGTATGATAAACTATATTAAACAAAATAATATACAACAATATTTAAAAACACAATATAATTAACATAAAAACCGATATTCTGCCCTGCAATAATTCTGACTTATCAACACATTGCTTCACGATATTATTGTGCCACAATATTTTTGATACACTATTTTGGTCATTTACCCTCCTTAGCAGGCTAAAAAAGTGTTACCTCTAATAATACATATTTTATCTTTTTAACAATAGTATGCCCATTTATCAAAGCCACAAATATCAACTTTAAAGGAGATACCACTGTTCAAAGTCATACCCAGATTTATGAAAGAGTTTGGAATGCTTCCAAAACCAATAGAAGGCAAGTGCGCTGGAATTAGCATAGTATAGGAGTAGGCCCTCTGTCTTATATCTTTAGAGGTACAACCTCACACCAAGACAGTCAGCTACAAATTGTTTTCACTTTGGAAATCAATAGAAGACTGTGAGTCCGGATTGACTGAACAGTGGCAGAAAAGAGATTTTAAAATAGTGAAAACAAGTAGATGTTTGGAGAAACCATCAGGATAGGGATAGTGCATCGACTAAGGATTCCTTGTGAGATCTGCTGATACCCCATCAGTGAGAAAGGACAAGAACTGTTGGACTTGGCCCTTTCTGTAGAGTCATCCCGGAACGTTTTGCATTTACTCTTCTTATTTTTGTTGAATTTGTTTTTGTTTGCCTTAGGACTCTGCACACTTTACCATGGATAAGTAGTACTAAAGTGCTTGTGCTCTCTCCTTACATAGCTTCCTTTTTAATAAATACAAGCTAACCTTAGGGTAGGCTTTTTAAAGAATCGGATCAATAAAGGAACTTTTTTCAAATACTATAATTTTCTTGGACTCCTATTTTTGGTGCACCATCCTTATCAATAAGAATCTGCATCTGTCTCGACAGTGGAGCTTCTCTGCGGCTAGCTCTGGATGTTCTTGTGCATAACTCCTTACGGACTTGCCGACACTTGAAACTTAAGTGCGAAACCTTAGTCAGCCGCAGTTGTGTGTTTGGAATCTAACCTTAGGGTAGGCCCTGGACAGCCCCAGAGGGCAGGCTGCAATGTTTTTAAAAATTAGGACATTACTTTTAGGTTTTACATGTCTTAAATTCGTTTTTCACAATTACAAAGCCTATCTCTCCAATAGGATAACATTGAAGTTGCCTTATTAAATTGTATAAGTGTCATTTCCAAATGGGAAGAGATAACCAGATCATGTTGGTGTTTTCGGTATGGGGTGAAAAGCCCTATTTAGTGGTGAAGTCAGGCTTTAGATCACAGCTTTAAAAATGTAACTTTTATAAAGTTGGCAGTTTTCCGCTCTTAGTACTTTTGTGCCTATATCCAGTCTTGGGTCACATGACTGGGTGTAACTGTCAGACTTTGTGAATTCGTTCCAAAAAGTCACACAATAGAGTGATTAAATGTGCCTGCGTGGGACATCTGTGTAACAAAAATGAAAAGAAACTCTCCAGGAGACAAATAGAATTGATCCGGTAAGGAGATCCTTTAATGAACAACTTTCAGTTACAGCGTACGGGCTTGAATGCCGTTTAACCGCACGGCAACTCTATTTAGCTAAAGCGTCTTCATTCAAGTAACAACACACACACGCGACTCAGACTTGCATGCACGCCTCAACATTCAAAGAACAACATACAGACACGAGGCACAAAACCACATACACACCTCACGCGAACACAACACGCGACAATGACACATTCAAACCATAACACGATGTTTATTGTTGTGAATGACGCGCGTACGTTCACGCGCGTCATTTCTAACAATAACCATACACTACACACCTCCCTCTTTTTTTTTTAAGAAAGAACAAAGTCATTGAATCTTGAAGGAATCCTGCGACATCTTGAACTCCTCAATAACTCTTGTGTATTGGAATCACAGTCAGTGGAGACAGTATGTAATTCGCAGTCAGTGGAAACAGTAGGTAATTCAGATGACTTTGAATCATTAGCGTCAACATCCAAAAATACATTGAATGAATCATCTTCATTCAAAACAGCATTGGATGAAACAACTTCAGGAAATTCCTTGCTAATATTATATTTTGAGACTCTGCTGAAATGCCAAACACTTCCATCAGTTACCCTTACAGCATTCTTAAATACTTCAACAACTTTAACAGGATCAGACCACTTCGTCCTTATGTACATAACTGCCTTTTTTCAATCTCACAAAATCACCCACATGAACAGGCACACAACTCCTTGTTCCATCTCTTAACAGATCTTTCTTCATCTTTTCCTTATAAGTATCAACTTTCCTGCGAATTTCTTCAAAATCCCCTTCTGCAAAATCAACGCGATTACTATCCTTATTCTTTAACCACCAAGGAACTAAATTAGTACTGGGTTTACGTCCTCTTAACATCTCAAAAGGAGATAGCAAGGTAATGGCATTAGGAGCAGTCCTATAAGATAATAGCATGGACTGTAAAGCCTTGTTCCAGCACAATCCACCTTTGACAGCTAATTGGATAGCTTCCTTGACAACTCTATTGAATCTTTCTATTTGACCATTGGCCTCAGGATGGAATACTGCTATTCTTCTGTGAAAAATGCCACATCTACTAAAATACTTTTCCATTTGCTTACTAACAAACTGTGGACCATTATCTGTCACTACCTCCTGAGGAATACCCTCCCTGCAGAAAACTTCATCCATAAACTGTATAATAGCATCGCTAGTAACTTCCTTGACTGTTTTTATCTCTGGCCATTTTGAGAAATAATCTATAAGTACTATACCAAAGGAATGTTGTTGTGGTAAAACACCGAATGGTCCAATAATATCAATGCCAATCTTATTCCATGGTGATGCAGGTAAACCAACAGGTTGTGGTACACTGGGCAGAGCCTTGGCTGATTTATCACTGTTAGCACACAATTTCACCTGTTGCTCAACAAAATAATCAATACCTGGCCACCAGAAATTATTCTTTAAACGTCTTCTAGTGACTGATCATTTCTAACAATAACCATACACTACAATCTGCTGGCAGGATGGGGTGGTAAAGCGGACCACCGCCCCACTTACACCTGAATAGACTGTACTCTGTCTTCACACAAAGGGCCTAACAACCCTGCATTGCTACTTCAGCCAGCTTGGTGCCAGGGCAGGCATGAAATTCTATGTACTTGAAAGCCACTCTCTAAAAGCTTCACCCACCTTCCAGAACCAGGGCACCAGGGTATAAAAGAAGGACCTCAGACGCCAACCTTTCAATACACTTCTGGAGCTGTGGATACTCCGCCAGGAAGAAGGACTGCTGTGCTGCTACAAGGACTGCCACTCTGCTGGACTTCTGCTCTAAAGGAACTTCTGCCCTGCTGTGCAGACCTGCTTCTTTCTTGCCTGGTGAGGAAAACTGGACCTGCAACTTCATTTTGAACCCAGGACCCTAGAGTGACTCAAGGAGCTAGTCTGCTGGGTTCCTGATCTGAGCCTTGTGGACATAAAAGGCCCCTCAACCAGTACCTGGACCACCTGCAGCGAGTTCCTGACCCCCAAGTGGTGGCTCTCAGATCCTGGATCCTTGGTGTGGCTCATGGGCTCTTGAAATCAAGCTTTTAGGCTCTTCGTGGGTACAAACGGGACCATTCACATTGGAACTATGACGCTCCCACCGAAATTCAGAGTGAGCTCCTGCCAGCCTGTCTCTTCGCACAGAATTGCCTTCGGAGGACTGCCAACACTAAGCTGCAGTCCACGACACCCGGACTACTCTTCGCGTCACACTGACCACCACCCGCAATGTGCTCCTTGCTCCCCTAGACTCACTACAGCGTGAATAGGACTTTTGGCACAAAACTTGAGAAGGTAAACCTTCAGCGGGACTAATCTGGGACAGTATCTGACCCATATTCCATCGCTTTTCGGCCTGAACTTTTGACTTTGACCAGGCCCAACACAACCAGATAGCCGCGGTTGGAACTTTTTGGCACAGTTTGACAGTTTTTTCTTTAAAAAATTCTTTACTCAGGTTCTACTCATTGGATTCTTTATGTTTTGGTCTTGTTTGATTTATTCAATTAAGCTCTTGTTTTCTAACCTGGCGTGGGATCTTTTTGTGTGGTGTTTTTCACTGTTTCAGTGTTTGAAGTTTTGCACAAATACTTTACACATTGCCTCTAAGCTAAATCAGACTGCTCTGTACCAAGCTACCAAGGGGGAACACAGGTTAATTTGGGGTTTGCTTGTGCCTTACCTCGACTAGAATTGTGGTTGCTACTTGAACAGAGCTCACATCACAGTAAACCCGTAACCCATTTTCTAACAAGATCCAAATCAGAGTCTTTCCCCTAATAACCATCCTCTGGTCCAGGTGATCAATGACAATCTCATGGTTCCATAGTGCCAAAAGACAGCAACAATATGCAGCGGGTGTCTATCCGGTCTTTTAGCAAAGTAACTCTTCTGTAAACTAGAACTATTATTTCACAACAATGAGCGAGTTATGGCTGAAAGCAGGCGAGCAGTGAGTAGTTTACTAAATTTCAATCAGTTGGGGAGCAACTTTGGCTTCCATTGTTTTTCCTATATAAGGTATTGCAGAATGGGTTTATAATGCATAGGCTTCATAGAAATACATTTACCTTTTTTCACAATGGTTTTTATTGAGCAACTCAAGCATACAAAACACAACATGGGCATAACATATATACCGGCTCGAGATACTAACAAAGTCATCTCAAAGAAATAGACATTTAGATGGTTCTAACCTAGTCCACATTAAAAAACTGCAAAGTAAAATATGGGATAGGAACTGGGTAAAGAGGGAGAGAAACATCCATATCACCAGCACTCTATGCATCTAGACCTCTCCTTGTAAAAATGAACCCTTTGTATTGTGGTAGTTGTAGTGTTGGTTCACTTTTTTTTTTTAATCGTTTTTATTAACCTTTTTGTTGCTGTTTGTTTTGCACATTGATCAGTAAAACATTACAGTCAAAGCAGCACTCATGTAATAAACAGGAAAGAAAGGGTGGGGCAGAGAATGAATTGCCAGTAAGGTGCTCTTTGGTTAGCAATGACATGAAAATGCAAATTCAGTTTGTGCTAATACAACCAAGCAAGCTTATGGTAATCTCTTGAGAAGGGACAAAGCAGTGCTGCTAATTCTATACATCAGGTGGTACGTGGGTAGTACAGGAACAGTGCAGTTAAAACATAACCTGGGACATAGGGTTCAACAAAATGAGGACAACAAAAGCGAAGGAAGGGTAGGGAAGAATCTCATAAGACCTGCCGCCATATCTAAGTTCGCTAGGGGCCTCAGACACCTCCAAGACACAGTAGTAGCAGGAATCCATAGCACAGAGGAGGTGACTGTCCGAGTGTCGGCGGTATTCCATATTTACGTCAGTGGGAGGGAAGGGGGAACGGGGGGAAAAAGGGGGAGTTACCCTGTGTGATGCTCCTCTCTGGCACAATTGGGGATCCCGTACCCGTGTCTGCCCGCGAAAGTTTGGAAACCATTGCATCCCATTGAGGCGTAAGGGGGAACATACGAATGCCAAGCAAGTCCTCACTGCGCAGTACTGCTCCCTCCGCCCTCGCCCAGTTGAGTAGAGATCTGCGCCAAGCAAGGGGATGCGGCGGCATTGGGGACTTCCACCGCATGGTAAGTAAGTGTTTGGCCGTTATCAGACAAAGGTCTAAAAACCGTTTGGTCGCTCTGTATTTCTTGTTTCTGCCAAAGAGATGTAACACATGAGCTTCCCAGGTTGGGGTAATGGTGCGGGAGGTGCAGCTAATGAGAGTAGTGGTCACAGTACTCCAATAGTCAGTCAGGACTGGGCACCCCCAAAGCATATGTATTAGGTCAGCATCTGATTGACAGCAGCGGGGACAAGCCGCATCTACGTGGAGGAAATACCTATTGATGCGGGTTGTGGTAAGTTAGGCCTGATGGAGTATGAAAAATTGTATCTGTCGAAATCGTTGACTCCGGGGGATGCGGGTCGGACCACTATGAGCAGCCAGCCATTCCCCATCTGTAAATGCCCCACCCAATGTGTGGAGAAGTGTGGCTCACTGGTTAGAGCAGGCAGACCCTGAAGCAGAGGTCAGACCCGGGACCAGGGTTCAATTCCCGACGCGGCAGGGTCTTGAGCTCAAATGTCCATGGACTCGATAATTCTCGCTTCGGTGCCTGACCTAATCATGGGTTCACACTCTGCAACTCTGGGCATTAAGCTTGCTTAATCTCCACAACGGCCCCCCGCGGCGGGATACCTGGCTTTCACCTTGGGGATGCCCTGTAGGGGCTATCTCACAGGGAAAAACCAGGACGGGTTCCCAAGGCAAGCACGGAGATACCCCTTCGGGGGTCGATTCTGGCGATATATAAGAATATAATAATAATAATAATAATGCCCCCTCCCAGTGAAGTTGAAGTCTGTTGAGATCTGCTTCCGTGTGTTGCCGAAGTGAAGATGCGAACCAGCGTGTAAGATGTTTCCCTCTTCCCATCACATGAAGATACTGCAGTGTGTGATGTATGGGAGATTCCTGAACCAGCACACCCCATTTAGTGGTTAACGCGGCTATGAGTGTCCTGTGTAGCAAGAATTGCCCAGGAGGCATATTCTCCCCTGCTACAAATTCCTGGAATAGGATGAGAGCGCCCTCTTGAAGGACGTCCCCCACATCCTGTATCCCCTTCGAGGTCCAGTGATGTAACTCCGCCGCCGTCGTGTAGGTGTCCCCCCGTGGAGCAGTGGCGTAACGAAACTTGAGGGGGCCTCCCTGCAAAGCACATGGAAGGGGCCCCCCCTCGGCGGCACAGCCCACCATGTACCACTTTGCCCTACCACCCAAAAATCTAGCATATTTTAATTTGAAACCTGGACGGCTGCAAGGCGGCAGGAGGCAGGAGCTAAAGGACAGAGCCAAGAAGACAGGGGATGGAGCTGGCTTGAATGTATTGTATTGTTATATGTATAGAGGGCTTACTATCTCTATGTGGAGCTCTGAAGCGCTTGCCTACATGAGTAGCAAGATACAATATGCATAGGGTGTGGGGTTGGAAGCGGCATTTAAAAACACTATTGGGTATTGGTTGGACAAAATGAGGTTGAACCTATTGCTAACTCCTCATTGATGGGGAGATTCTTAGACTTTTGGACTGGTGCTTTCTGGAACCATATTGTGATGCTGTTACTGTGCCACTGGATGAGAAACTATATTTCCAATTCCAGGTTGGTACATTGCCCTTGAAAACATTTACCAATAAATGGGCTCTAAACGATGATGTACTGTGCTCAGTGCTCCACCAGTAATAGCTCTGGAAAAATTATTGGTCATGTCCTGTTTGCCTGCCCGGGATATGTTAGTCCCCAGCAGAAATGGATCACTCATTCTGCAGGCAAATGACGACTCAAATCAGTTGTACTGCTCTTAGAATCCTCAGATAAGACCCAAGATTACCGTATGCATTTACTGTCACTATGTTTCTGGGGTGGATGTGGCCAAAAAGAGCCAGGACCCTTGCTACAGTTGGCTTGAGTTTAAACAACGTATATCTGAGACTTCCACCTGATAAATGTGTTTTCTTTTAACTTTAAAATCAAACCCTCAAGTGTACTGATAGCACTGTTTTGTTGTGGAAACATTTTAAGCTGCTAGTGAAACAAATTATCATTGTATTCGGGTAAGTCTTGAGTCCCAAGATGGCTGCCACTACTTCCTGGTTGAAGTGGTGGCAGCCAATCAGAACTCATCATGGCTTGGGTCCCTCACTGTGCCACTGGAACCATACTACGACTGAGGAGCCAGAATCAGCATTAAATCAGTCTTGGGTTGCTTACGTTCTGGTTCAGGGAGTACCCCGCTGGATTGTTCCTATTGGAGCAGAGTCAAGACTGATTAGCATATGGATGAGTCCAAACTAAGGCGAAATGGAGTTCAGAAGAATGATGATGTGAAATGCTATTCTGAGCAATTGCCAGTGGTAAAACAAATTGTAAGCAATTGTGAGTTTGATGAAAATATAAGCATGTATAAAAGATCCTTCCATGCAATGGAACATTACAAGAAGACATACTGTCTTTGCATTTCTACTTTCAACAGATAAGTCAAATTTGCTTACTGTCCATGTAGAGTTTATATATTTCTTTCTTCATCCCTAAGAATACAAGGATGAACTTGCAAAGTGCTATGGATATGACACCATCATGCAAAGATGGATAATTGTTCTGTTTGCCCACATTTTCAAACTCAGCTTCACATTCTTGGTGTGTCGGATATAGCACATACACAATAAAGTTTCAAAAACCGTAATCCTCTGTAAAAAAAAGAAAAAAGAATTAACTACTACAGGAGAGGAGGAGGGAATGGTATAGGTATTACACCATTAGGGTGGGAGAGCAAATGATGGGAGGGGTTACTATGCTGGATGGAGAAAAAGCATAAGGGAAAGACGTGTCATGTGTCTAGCAACAAGAAGGAGAGCTCCCAGTGGCAGGAGAACAGGAGTGTCAGGAACTTTGAGAGTTGAGGGTTGTTGGTTATTGCTGTAGTGAACACTTTCTCTCCAATGTAGCGATCTTCGAGAGTGTAAGAATGTCAGACTAATGATTACACTATTGATAAAAAGAAACAGAAAGGGGAGAGACATACAAGTGATGTTTTGATGGAAGGGTGTGAATTGGTTACAGTCTCAGAGTCGGGGCATTATAGCACCTGTAGAATAATGTGTGGAAGTGAACGTCCGTCCCGTTAGCAGCACGTAGCTTAATAGCATGCGGCATGAACAGCAGGCACATGATATTGGGTAGCTGTGCGCGTGTCTCTTGTTAAATGTTATTTCACCGTAAAAGAAGACAAAGAAGGTGCAAACTTTAAAAAACAGTAAATTTCAGTCTAATTATCAGGTTCTATGACTTCTGAAGAACGATTTTTCCTAATTTCTCTTCTGGCTGTGGTGCCCCCATTGAGACGAATAACTACGTCACCACCCTGTTCATGGATGGCTCTTCCCCTATTAATAGAAAGTCCCTCTCTGGACAGCGTCTTCGGAGGAAAGATAGATTTGGCTTCACTATGGTGAAAGACTGCCGTTGAGTTAATTTTCTGGACTCCTTTGAACAGGTTATTGGTTGATAAGCGGCATTTCTGTGAGAATGGCTCTTCGGTAGAATTGGCACAGAAGAAGAAATATGTTCGCCCCCAGCCCAAAGGGAACCATTCACTAAGTGGACACCTCACGGTGTTTAATGTGGATTTATACCAATCACATGCTTTCTTTTTTTCTAGCCAATGTACAGCCGGTATAATATAATGGCTAGAAAAGATGTGTTTCAGAACTGTGAAGGAAATTTCCTGATAACTGACACCAGGCCCTCATTGACCATACTACAAAAAGGGCATTTCCCCAATGGACTGCAGGCCTGGGGATGTTTCCTGGGTAGCATAGACAGACATATTCTCGAAGTGATACCCCAGGCATCACTTAGTATGCTACTGACCAACACGTCCCCAGTAATGGATGGCATATGAAGTGTTTGGACACCACTCTACAGGTGGAAAATATTGTTGCGGTGAAAGAGCACCTTTATATCTGCAGGCCCCTAGAAATCGTCTCCACTTCCAATAAAAAACGAAATATATCAAACTTTTCCCAATAAATGAACAATGGCGCTTCATGGAGACCTCTGTGGAAGGATGTGTGACCGTGTTTAAGCCTCCACGCTAGACACTGCCATCTACATTGTTCTCTGGTCTCTGAAGAACCTACACTCTCGGGACCTTATAATAGTCCGCAGAAGCAAGGTTTGGTTGTGAACCTTGTGTCCGAAGCCTGTGGAGGCTATGGAAACATAGAATAGCATTCAGCTTTCCATATTTGGTATGCACGCAGAGTGATTTTGTTGGCATGGCCGTTCTGTGGGAACATCCTTAATCAAAAGGAGCGCGTTCTGGTTCTCTCTGTTGGCGCATTTACATGGCGCGATAGTAGTCCTTTCCATCGGACGGACCCGAGTAGCCTGTTTTAAAAGTAGAATTGACGCATCTTTTCCATAACGTCAGTCAGCGTCACTGTTGGAAGAAGTCTGATCATTTTACCGGATATTTACAACAGCACACCGGGTGTTTACACTACATACTTCAAACAGGGTAGGGTATTACTGTGCATGTGTTGCATTAGAAAGAAGGGATTTCCTTTCAAGTCTCACTCTGCCAACCTCCCGCCGCCCTCTGATCTCAAGGATGGGGAAAACGTGTGACCACTTTAAATCTTAACAAATAGATATATAATACAAGTAACATCACACTTACAACAAGCCAGTACTATTGGCTTTGTCAATGGCTATTTGTCGCATAAGATACATAAATGAGCAACAAGTCTGGCTTTGTAGTATCGTATATTGAAAATGCTTCGGTTCTGAAATGAGACTGTGAAAGAAATATAACGAGTCTCTATGCAGTTACATCAATGGCAGTGAAGGGTGGCACTGATGGAGAGCTAAGATTGACATATTTTTACCCTGAGGGTGAGGGCAAAAATGGACAACCCGATAGGGACCCTTCTCAGCCCCTGCTTGTTAGAACTGCGGGGCTCATCACCGGCAGGACCCGGCCCACTTAAAGCCCTGGTGATATAATCTGATGAACTATGGTAAAACGCTTCAGTTTGTTAAACAAATACACTTTTATTCGATTTTGGGAGACGTTACCATTTTTTTTATATTAAGTTTACAAGATTTACCTGCCCCAAAAAAATGTTCAGTACTCGTCTCGGCTCGTCCGCACACTCTTAAAACCAATCCTGCCAGTTGGCTCGCCCATCTCTGCACCCCAGTAGCCTTGTGTGCCCGGAACCGTCCATGAGCTCAGCAAGGCCGGTTATAGTACCCGGGTTGGTATAATGACACACTTTATTGTCCATGAATCTAAGCCTACACAAAGGGTGCTCTAATCAATCCCCTGTGCTTCTTCATTGACTTATATGATACGCAATTATTAAAGTGACTTTAACACCCCCGATTTCTGCCCCCGCTCGTAATTCCACAACAATAACTGTAAAAGGTTATTACTGCACAAATAAACGGTAGGGCTCATGCTGGGATGCTGATATAGAGGTAATCATAGAGATTAATGCTACATTAATATAGCGCCTTGTATATATGCGTAATATCTAGGTGCTGACAGCAGGTGTTTGTAATGTGTTTATAATCCCCAGTAGTATTTGTTGATCCTCTGAAGGATGATATGCTGTGCCTTCCCACCACGATTTAAATCCGAGACCCCCAGTTTACACAGTTATCCGTAGCCCGTCACACAACCTGCTTATTATCCCAGCATTAGGGCCCCAGTCATGCCGCGGCCGCTCGCTGCTGTGTTCCCTCAGACCTCTAATTAGCCCAGGGCTGGCTCGGACCGAGTACACAGACTCACCTGACACTTGACCCGAGGTCTGGTGCCGGGGCCTGGGGCCTGGCCTGCAGGCTGCAGCTCACAGTTCTGTTAGCCGGCGCAAGGCCACAACAAGCGGGACGGGCAGAGAGGCAGGCTGCGGCCAGCGCAAGGCTAGCTGGCCAGCCAGGTAGGGGGTCGGGGTGCAATTTAAATAATTTAAATTATGGCTACAGGGCAGGCCCGGTCGGTGACGCAGTGGACTTTGGACAGTCCTGGCCTGCGTAGAAGTGTTGCTGCTGGGTCTTCTTCTCTTGTTGGATGCCACACCTCGTCTCTAACGTGCATAGCGCATGTCATGAATCGTGACAAATACAATAAGGGCCCAGGCATAGGTCACCAGCCCTGCCCCCGCCGGCCCACCCCTACCCCACCCCCACCCTAAGGCGCGCATACGCATCCCGAGGCCGGAAGCCAAAGTAGAAAGTGAAACCAGTGCACGCAGCGCCCGGGCGCACCCACCCTGTAATTTATTTAATAAAAGAGACTTCACTGAGCCTCAGACGCCACGAATAAAGAGCCCCAGCCAGGCAGGTTTCCCTCGCACCATGGTCCATTTGCAACAGCCTCCCGGGGGCCCCAGCCGGGGCCCTGCACAATTTCGTAAGAGCCTCACGGGGCCCCGGCCGGGGCCGCACTATCGCAAGTCATTATAACTAGCCTCAGGCCAGGGCCCCGGCGGGGTCCCCCACCCGCACCATTTGCAAGAGCTGCGGCGCGCACCATTTACAAGTGCCTCAAGGGCCCCTGCAACAATCAGTTACGAGCTCAGCGGTGCGCACAGCGCAACATTAAAATCCACATGCTGATTGATGTATTGAGGGGGCTGGCCAGGGGCCCCTGGAGTGGGGGGGCCCCCCCGCAATGCGGGGGCTGCGTGGGCCTGTGTTACGCCCCTGCCGTGGAGTTCCCAATAGCGGAATGGTGGGTGCATATGGGATGGTGGTCCTAGTGAGGAAAAGACACCTACGGAAACATTTGTGCGCTACAGCGAGGAGGAAAGTATCTGGGTGTCTAAATGTGGAGCAAGGGAGAAAGATCTGGAGAAGGGTTTTCAGTGATAGTGGCAGTTGCATAGTGGCCATATCTAGCAGTTAACGGGAGGACATCCACCTGGCAATCCATTGCAGCTGGAAGTCCAGGTTGTAGTGTTCGAAATTGGGCCCCGCAAGGCCGCCCAACTCAGTAGGCATGTCAAGTTTTCCCATGGATACTCTATGGCGTGAGGTTCCCCATATAAAATCCTGCACTACACTTTCCCATTGCTTAATGAAGGGGGGTGGCAAAGTAGTAGAGGAGGCGGGGGGAAAACCACCATCTTAACCAAGGGTAGTCTTGGTTCACTTTGATGAAATTAAATGGATTAACAAAGTCGCCGAGTTTTAAAGTAATACCCAAGGCTGTAAACTTGATGGCATGTGACATGGGATTACATTGGAACCATAAATGTGACTTATCAATGGGTATAAGTACCTAAAATGCTTAAATAATGACACAAAAGAAGTACATTCTGAGCCACAAAATTTTGTATTTTATGACGAAAAATTTGCCATCCATTGCAGCCTTTATCCTTGTGCATGCAATCACACGTGGGATATCAAATGAAACCAAACTGAAAGAGGTCTTTGCTGAGAGTAAGTGAAGCATGTCTGCACTGCCATGGCCACTGTTGCTCTCAGTGCAGGCCCCACATCAAGAATATGACATACATGCTGCTACTGCCGAGTAATTTTTAAGGGTCTGTATGCAGAACACTTCCATAACAAATATGACAGTAACATACAAGGACATCAGAGCAGAGAAATAATTTCGATGTTTTAAGGCCTGTTCTTCCCAGCACATCATACCTTAACACTGACACATTGGCAATCAATGATTATGACAGTGGTGGTACGAGCAAATCACCTGGCTTTAATCCCAAGAAACCTCAGCTGGAAAAACTGGAACGAAGTCATAGATATGAATGAATCCATTAAACTTGCCAGTGTTCTCTCAGAAATCTTAAAGAGGACATGTTTCCCATGAAAAGCAGTTCTGGCAGTGTGTCGAACTAACTGCTCTATCTTTCCTTGGCTTTGTGCACTCTGCCTTGCCCTACCCCTCAGTTTCTCATCATGCGCCGGCTCTCCCACACAGACTGGAGTTATAGCGGAGCATAGAGCTGTGAGAGTCAGACAAAGAACATAGGGCATTAGCTCCCCCAACAACATACATATGTAGTCTAGTTATGACATAACTCTAATGATGTGGTTGGGAGCCTTGATTCATTGCTTGGGTCAGGAGGAGTAGCTCACAGGCAAAGAAAATGAAGTGGTGGGATCAGAGTACAGATCAGATGGTAAAGGTGGAAAGAATGAGAAGAGAGAGGATCAAGAACGGGGGATAGGGAGGCTGGTGAGGCCAATTGGGCAGTGGGTCATTGGATTTGCGTGATAAATTCAGATTAGGGACCGTGACTTCTTTACAGTCATCACCGGCAAGGGACAACTCTTCGCGGTGACATATTCACAGGGGTCACTGTACAGAGTTCTACAATAAGAAGGGTTGCCTTAATGGTGTGATCATCTTTCTAGGCTGTGGTAATTGACCCTTTGATGTTGGAGATAGTGTACAATTTGAGGCTAATAATACGGGTCATCCTTGATACTGTTCCAAGCTCAGATTAGCACAAGTCCTACTTGGGTTATACATAAAGATTGAGTTTAATGTTGTACATCAGCAGAGCACTTTATCTTTTTTTTCTTAAGAGCATCTCAAGCTTGGACCCCCTGGGGTAACAAGCAGCCAGGCCCATCAAAATGAGTGATCTTCATATGCACTGTTCCGCCAAACATGTGTTTAGGTAGTGTTTCAGAAATGGAGCAGTAGGTGACTTTTGCCACTTGTCATGTCTTTTTGAGGGTGACTATGAAACACTTCACTATGCCATTAGTTAGAGGGCACAGAGGCATTATTTTCCAATATTTACAACTCTGCTTAATTGTAATTGATGGATTCCTAGTGACAAGGCACCCCAGGACAGGTGTCCCAGTGCTAGGAATGTGAATACAGCAAAAGTCAAAATGAATGATATACTGTGAAAAGGTAGGTTTTCAGGTGTTTCCTTCAGATTGTATACAAAGGAACGATAATAACAGTGGAGTGGAAGGTGATAAAAACTAAATTGCAGTAGTGCAGTCAGGCCACAATAGTGACTTGACCAATTGTTTTCCACAGATTTCATGGGATAATAGGGAGGTGTGGAGTTTGAGTGAGTTGCAGTTCATCCAATCAGCAATGGACGACGTGCAGTAGTGACATCTGGACTAAAGAGATAGAAGGTCCCCATCTAATCTTAGTATTATCTGGGTATCATTCACATAAAAAATTTACTAAACCAAAAGAGTAAACTATAGCAGTCAGTGAAGGTACAGACACATTAAATACAGTGGAGGTAATGGCTGAGTCTTGGGAATTCCCACATAGGATTGGTTTGATTTTGAAACAGAGTAAGGAAAACTGCCTGAGGACAGTGCGATCAGGTAGATCATTTAAGGGAATGACTCTCGTGTCAGCCTCTATAAGTTGCTGAACCAGGATGGCATGGAAGGCGGCATCAAAAGTGGTGGATAGGTCCAGCAGGATCAGAATTGCACTGAGAATGCCAACCATGACTGATTCTATACTAAACCCTGGGCGAAAGCCAGATTTTCTTTAAAATTTTTATTAGCTTTTATCGTCATAAAAGTAAACATCCAGCATGTCAATGTCGAGCAACACACCCATTTCCCCACCTCCCCACCCACAGTTCCTTCCCTTAGATCAAAAACACAATTGGTAGTATCCAATTGAGCAGTTAGACCTCCTACCCAACTCCCTTCACACAACAGCCTCAGACCCTTCATCCAGATCTGCTCCCTGACGAGTAAGTGCTCATACCCCCATGCACCTCACACCCCTCCATCCAGCCCATGATAGTGCCTCCACTTACCCCATACCCTGCCAAATTTCTTGGGGCACCCCCTTGCCTTATACGTTACTTTTTCTGCAGCCATATAGAGGTTCATCCCCCTTCTCCATTCTTCTAGTTGTGGTGTGTCTGGTGCCCCCCATTTCCATGCCACATCTCTCTTGGCCACCACTAGGGCCAGCACCAGGAAGATCAGCAGAGGTCTGGCGAGATCTACATCGGTTGTCATTCCCAGTAGGGCAATTTTGGGGTCCAACGGTATGGTGGTCTCCAGCACTTCCCCCAGCTCCGTGAGGACCGCCCCCCAGAACAGTTGAATATTTGGGCAGGACCAGATAGTATGGTAAAAGTCCCCTACGCCAGTGCCACACCTCAGACAACCCGGGTCCGTTATTCTCCGAATCCTGTGTAAGCGCGCCCTATCATAATAGGTTCTATGCAGTACATTGAATTGTATCAACCGGAGGCGGGACTTGACTTCCACCTCCCTAGGATGTATTAGGACCATACCCCAGTATACTTAATCCATGTTGTATACCTCTCGCTCCCATGTCGTCCGTAGGTTCCCCAGTCTGTCTGGCCTGTTATTCATTATCGTTTTGTATGTAAGGGATACCGCCTGTCCGGCAATCCTTTCCTGTAGGAGACGCCCCTCTAGAGGAGCGTATTCTGGAAGCGCCTCTGCCAAAGCCCCCTCTGCCCTCCATGCGTGTCGTAGTTGCAAGTATTTAAAGTATTGTGGGTGGTGTAGTCCATATTCCTTGCACAGTGCGGGAAAAGACTGTAGCACCCCTTGTTTGATCACGTCGCCCAAGGTCGACATGCCAATGGCATCCCAACTCCGGAATCCCTTTAATTTATTAATTTCCACAGTGGGGTTTGTTTCGTGAGCCTGCGTTCCCACCCTATCACTTTCGTCGCCCTAGTCCATATCCCTAGCGTGAGTCTCGTAGCAGTCAACAGTGTAGCCCTCCCCTTGCCCCCGTAGAGATAATGTAGGCAGGTGTGGGCTTCCATGGTATGTCTCTCTAGTACAAAAGTGGGGTGGGCGGCATCGGCGTGCACCCATTCATTTATAGCGATCAGGTGCTCTGCCCAGTAATAGGCCTCTAGGTCGGGTAAGGAGATACCCCCATTATACTGGTGCCTTTGTAGTGTCGAGAGTGCCACCCTGGGCCGCTTCCCCAGCCATAAAAAGGTCCGGAGCTCTGCCTGTATGTCCTTGAACACCTTAGCTGGCATAGGAAAATATTCATTTTGGAAGGCATATAGGAACCATGGAAGCTTAATCATTAAACATTGCCGCCTGACCCAAGAGCATCAGGGGAAGCAGCCTCCACCGTGCATCATCTTCAGTAAAGTTGCGAAGCACCCGTCGAATATTCCTCTCAAAGGAGAGCTCCCTATCTGTCTTTATGAACACCCAGAGGTAAGTAAATCCCTCCCTGGTCGTCTGAAGCCGCTCAGGGAGCGCGAGCCCCTCATCCCGCCTTTGGGGAACATAGAGTATTGATTTATGCCAATTGATCTGGTAACCCGCATGCGAGCCATATCGCTTAAGTTTGAAGAAGAGGACCGGTACAATAGTTTCTGGTGCAGTGATATTGAGCAGGACGTCATCCGCATAGAGGGAAAGTTTTTCCATAGATGTGTCCAACTCCCCTACGCTGAACCCCCTAATGCTCTCATTTTGCCGGATTGCGCACGCCATTATTTCTATAGAGAGGGCGAACAGCAGTGGGGACAGGGGGCATCCCTGCCTGGTACCCCTCCGTATAGGGAAGTCTCCGGACAACGTACTATTAACCCGGACTCTCGCCCTGGGGTCAGTGTATAGCAGGCTAATCTTCTTCCTGTACTTGGGACCAAAACCGAAATGTTCTAGCACCCCCTCTAGAAAGGGCCAGTGGACGGCGTCAAATGCCTTCTCGGCGTCTAGGGAGAGGAACCAATGTGGGCTCTCTCTATTGTTCACTTCCATGAGCCAGTTATGCATTCTCCTCGGGTTGTATCGAGTCGCCCTTTCAGGGAGTAACCCCGTTTGGTCTAGATGGACCAGCCGTGAAATCACCCGCCGAAAGCGGAGGGCCAATATCGTAGCAAAGAGCTTAACCTCCACATTGAGGAGGGAAATGGGGCGGTAGGAGGAGCACTCATCGGGCGGCTTCCGTTCTTTAAAGATCTGGATAATCGTAGCTTGGCGAAGGTCCAGCGAGAAAGTCCCTTCCGCTTCAGCGTCTTCGAACAGGCCTAATAAATGACGATCAGAAGATCTGCCATTTTTTTGAAGAATTCCGCTGGGAAGCCATTAGGACTAGAGGCCTTCCCCGCCCGAAGTTTAGTAATAGCCTCTCTAAACTCCTCCAATGTTATGTCCGCCTCAAGGTCCCGTTGATCTGTGTCCTCCAAGACCGGAAGGTCGATATGTGCCATATATTGCATGGCGGCTTCCCTTGATCCCAGTGCCCTGGCATCATAAAAGGCCCCATAATAGTCTGCAAAACGTGTTGGCTATTTGGTCATTCGTTCTGGCCCAACCTCCCTAGCCGTCTCTCACTGTCTCAACCCATCGCGCATCCCTCTCTTTCTTGCTCAGCCACGCGAGGAGCCGCCCGGACTTGTCACCCACATCGTAGAGGTGGTGCAGGGTCGCCAGAGCCTGAGCTTTCGCCTCACCCGTTACCAGATGCTTGTATTGGACCCGTACGTCCAACAATCGTTTGAGCGTTCCCAGGTCTTTAGTAGTCAGGTGCTCCTGCTCTAAAGCCAGGATCTGGGCTTCCAAGGCCAGTACCTCATCCTGCACTTTTCTCCTATCTTCCGCAAACCGAGCCTGTGCCCTGTCTCGCATTACGACTTTGAGCGCCTCCCACATCGTCACTCTGGATGCCACCGTCCCCTCATTCTCAGAGTCATAGACCTCCAAATCAGCCCGAAGACCCCTCATGATGTCTGCATTTTGGAGGTCCCATGCCGTTAGTCGCAGAACCTTGTGTAGATCTGTTCTCCATCCTCCCACCTTGAGTAGCAAAGGCGAGTGGTCAGAGATGCCTCGCGCCTGGTATTCTGCCACATCAGTGCTACACAGCGCCTGTCTGGCCATGAATATATAGTCAATGCGGGAGTATACTTTATGTGCCCCTGAGAACAAGGAATATTCCCAACTGTCAGGATGCAGCCATCTCCACGTGTCCACCGTGCCTACCGTTTCCATCGTGGCCGCCAACAGCGTAGGTCTAGCGGTTCCTTCCCTAACTCCTGTCCTGTCCACTCCAGGATCTATCACGTCATTGAAGCCCCCTCCCAGTACTTGAATCGTGTCAGACGTGTTGAGAAGTATGTCAACAACTCCCCGAAGTGTAGCAGCCTGGAGTTTGGGAGGGGCATAAGCTGATGTGAACGTGTATTCCCTCCAATTCCAGTGGCCTCGCACCCCCACATATGTCCCTAGTGGGTCTACCCAGGTCTGCGCCATACGCATGGGTGGGTACTTTTTAAGTAAGATCACAACACCTCTCGAGCTGGACGTACAGCCGGCATGCGCCAACACTCTATACTGCCCTCTTGCCAAGATGGCGCAGTTCGTGCCCCGCAAATGCGTCTCCTGCAGTAGTATAACTTCAGTCCCAGATCTCTTCACATAAGTGTTTACTAACCCTCGCTTGACCCTACAACCCAGGCCATTAACATTCCAGGTGAGTATCCGAAAGCGAAAGCCAGATTTGACGAGAATTATAGTACTGGGTCAATTTGAATTGAGTGAAGAGCTGGCTGTTCAGAGAAGATTCAAGAACTTTTAATGATGCAGAAACTGTATTTAGATAACAGGTTAAGGTCCATGGAAGGCTTTTTCAATAGTGGGAGAACACGCTCTTGTTTCCACAAATTGGGAAATTGTCCGGGAGCCAAGAGATAGATTAAGGAGTCCAGTGAGTTGTGAAGCAATAATAGGAGCTCATAACTTAAGATATTCAGCAGAGCAAAAATTGAGAGATGATCCAGAAGTCAGGAGCAAGATTTACACAAGTACCCTATGGGTGGGAAGCAGAAAAACATGAGTGTAACTGTCTGCAAGATTGCCTTCAAGACACGGAGGGGTTACCAGACTTGACTTGGGAGTCTGTAAGAGGTCTATAATTTTGTTATGAAGGTAATAAAACAAGTCATCTCATAGGGTCTGTAACACACAGGGATTTACATAATTTTGGAGACTCTGCACTATAAAGAACGTAAAAAAATTAAACTATTCAGTACCGCTTGATTGCAAGATCCATAAGAACTAATTATTGTAGTGTTTTCAGGTGTTTTGTATTCACTGAGAGCTTTCAGGTAATTATCTTTGTTGGTGTGGGACTAAAATGATCTCTATTTGTGTTTAGGCATTTACAGTATTGTTTCAAATCTTTAACAGAATTGGAAAACCAAGTAGAGGAATTGTGAGAGCAATATTGTTTAATCGGTTTAATAGCAACAGATGTATCCAAGGCAGCTGTGATCCAGCTGTTAAGGGCTACCCTGGGGTTGTTTAAATTAGAAAATAGACCGGAGGAGCATCTGAGAGTACTACTGCAAATTCAGTGACAGATCTTCATCTTGGTCTGCTGAAAAATGTTGGTTGAGTAATCAATCCACGCTAGTATGAGACATGCAATAATTGACCAGGTTAGGTTACATAAAAAGCTGGTCACATATGTGGCCATATGGGTGGGCCTTTGTACTACCTATTTAGGATTGCAGTTGGGACCACCAGTGAGAAGAGCGCAGACTTTTTTTGTTGGTTGAGAGTCAGCAAGCAGATTAAACTCACCAAGATCAGAGTTTTGGCACTAACTGAAAGTGATACCGTAAGTCCAAGAAAAGCAGGACTGAAGTTTATAATATTGGGGGAGGGGCGATAACCTAGAATAATTTTAATGTAAATTCAGGAGATACGAAGCGTAATATACAAGAGGTCATCTTCATTAAAAAGTAAGTAATCTAATGTCCAAATAGAAAGCATGTTTTTACAAATAACCATTATATCACCACCTTTTATGGAGGCGTGGTCAGATCAGGGAAGGCTGGTCGTATGCATATACACAAAAAACCTGAGGAGATTTAAAAGACCAATGACGGCAAACTCACCAATCAAGTAATTCAGTACAGACAGGGCCCTCGGGTCTGGTGGGATGCAAAACTGCAAAAAATCGGGCATTGCCTCAAAGGTGGGTTTACCTTTTAACCGCATGCGCGCTAGCGGAATTCCGCTCCTGCGCTGAGATTTTTAAAAACGCATGTTATGTGACGAGCTGGGCTCGTCGTCAGCGTGCGGGGAGGCTACGCCATGACGAGCCCAGCTCGTCATCAGCGTGGAAGGGGTTAACTGCGGTTTCCCTCACCCACCAATCCTCCTCGCACTATGAAGCCTAGTCAAGGTGCAGGCTACAACCCCCTCACTGCGAGGGAGGAGCTCAGGGCTGTTTTAATGGAGGGGTTCTTACTAAAATCCAACGTGAGCTACCAGGTTTGTTGTGAGGTGTGCAGTGCAAGTAAAAAGGCAAATTAAAACAGGAGGTCAGCCACTATGGACAAGGCGGGATCAGTCATGCTTGGACAATGACAATACAGCGATGATACCCTTCAGCTACTGACTACTTGGCTGGCAACATAGTGAGAGGGAATCTGAAGAGCAAGCTAGAAAGGTGTTGTCTTTGCCAGGAAGGTGTAGGATTTTGAATGTATAGTCCTACAAATCAAGACCTGCTGCTCAGTTTTAACGGTAAAAGATTTTCCATATATGAACAAGTAGAACTGCGCCTACACCCACACAACAGCAAAGATCCCCTTCTCTGCTTGCGAGTGGGCCTTCTCTGGGTCTGAGAGACTCCGACTAGTAAAGGCAACAACCCACTGAGGGGCTTCAGAATCTATGTCTTTTTGAGAAAGGAAGGCCGCTGAAGCAAAAGGGCTTGCATTGATTACTAGTTCTGTGTGTGAAGAAAGGTCAAAGCTTGTGAGATTTTTTGCTTCAGTCATTCTATCACAGATAGCCTCAAATGCCGAATGGCACTGGGGTAACCATTTTAAAACATGCCTCTTCTCTGAGTTCATGTGTAGCGGTGCCTTGATTGACAGAACATCAGGTATATAGTGTTAACAGTAGCTGGCCAGTGCCAGAAAAGATTGAAGAGCTGGGATGTGTTCTGGTGTAGGAGCCAGCATGGGTGCTGAGACATTTTTGGGGGAATCCGAGTGCATACCTTCCTGAGAGAAACTGTGGCCATAACATTTTAGTGAGTATTCTCCACAGTGGCACTTTGCTTTGATGAGTGTGAGATAAGCATCCTGAAGAGCTTGGCAAACCTTAATCAGTGTTTCATCATATTCTTGCTTGGATTTGCCAAAGACTAATACATATTCACTGTAGTTTACTCAGTTGGGTATTACTTGACTAACCCATTGTAGTTCTTCCAGAAAAAATAAAATCACTAATAAAAAAAAGCCAGAGCTGGGTTACTTATATCAAAACCAACCGCAGAAAGTTGCAAAGCTGTTATGTGGCAGGAACCTTCCTCTAGTTCAAGCTATGGTAGCCTGTATTTAAGTCTAGATTAGAGAACACACAGATTTCATTTAACTGGTGAATCATTACTTGGATTCTTGGTGATGAATTGTCTTTCATGTTATATAGTCGAATTTGATTGGCGAATGTCAACAGAGATGTATATCTTCCCTTCTGCTGGTCTTTGACCCTGCTACAGGTTTGATGATATCTTGTACTAGAAGGTTCGAAAATTCCACCTCAACTTGTTTTTGAATACTGAAAGGGATACATCTAAAGTGTGAGCCATTGGTTTAACTGTTTCATCCGTGCAGAAGAGGTAGATTTGTCTCCCTTTTCATTTGCCTATGACCTGAAACAGGGTTGGAAAAAAAATATCCATATCAATTTGACCTCTGCCTGACACTCATTGAGGCCCGGTTTGATGGCCTTTTTAAAGCCCAAAAGAAATTTACAGCCTGATTCATCATGCAGAATAGCGCTCGCAAAGGGCCAGATTCTGAGAATCTGGCCCTTTGCGAGTGCGATTTTTGTATTTGGGATTCATCATCCCATATGCAAAAATCGGTAATAGCGATTTCGCTATTTTGCGAGGAATTACATTTAAGGAATCTCTATTTGAGATTCCTTAAATGCAATTCATCATCCATTTTTAAATAGCGAATTCGCAATTTCGGCCCGCTATTTACCGCGAGGTCAAACCTCGTGGTAAATAGCGAAAACTTAGAAAAATGCTTTTAAAAGCATTTTTCTAAGTTGCATGTTGCACACACACACATGTCCTGTGGACATGTGTGTGCGCAACACCTGTTTCAATTTGCATTTAAGGGGTGCTACAGGGTGTCCTTTGGACACCCCTGGCACCCTTTAAATCGCTATCTTATTTGCGATTAGCAAATTGCTAATCGCAAATAAGGAATACTCCCCATTCATTCCTATAGGCCTTTTGGCCCATAGGAATGAATGGGGAGTTATTCCTTATTTGCGATTAGCAATTTGCTAATCGCAAATAAGGAATATGTAGGAATCGCATATTTTTTTGCGATTCCTACATGAATCCCGTTTTGCGAGCCTGTAATAGCGATTCCTTATGAATCGCTATTATAGACTCGCAAAACGAGTCGTTGATGAATAAGGCTGTAAGTGCCTACATGTCCATAAAAATAGCATGAGAGCACTTTGTAAATTGAGGGTGAAAGAAACAGAGACACTTGTGAGGATATTTGCAGCCACATGTGCAAACAGAAACATCCGTCAGCAGAATGTCAGGCTTGAGGGGTAACTTGGAGAAGGCAATGTCAGCATCACATTGATGTTAGTCCTTGTCTTCTAAGAAAGGGACCAGTGATCCTTCCATATCAATGTTGCGAACAAGTTCGGATAGACCAGTATTGTCTTCAAACTGAATGCTTCCTTGGTGATGGGATCTTTTGCATTTTTGTGACACATCTGACAATGTGAACCCAGACAATGATCTGTGGTGAATCGTGACCACTCTGGCTTGGTGTTGGGGGCGAGTTGTATGCTTTTATTTTCAGTAAGGCGATGATATGGTCTTGATAGCAGGAGAATTGTTGATTGAAGGTCTTCGTATGCTTTGGCTTCTGCAGACACTATGAAATGGTCTAATTTACCATAGCTATGGCATTTTTCTTGTGAAACTGGGCACATGCCGCAGTGCAGTAGATAGAAAACTCAGCAAGGGCATGTGTGTTAAAGTGCTTACTATGCTAGGAATATGCCCTTAATGTGGTTGATGGATTCCTCTATTAAATGCGTGAGCTTGTATCAACTCTTGACTTGTGCTTGGTATTTGATTCTGCAAAATGTCCTCGCGTTTCAAGAATGTTCTCCAGTTTCCTTGTTTTTTGTATTGGCTTCGGGGAGAAGGCATCAGAATTGCAGCCCACAACTATCTGCCAGTGAAACGCCTCATCACAACAGTATTTATCATAACGACAGTGCTGAACTGGTTCTTTCAGAATTTTTAACATAAGAGGAACTTGTTTGACGAGGTTTTCACAAAGTTGAGTGGAATTGCTAGTGATCGTAGTCCAAGTTTTTCTTTGGAAGGAAATATATCACATTGTCCCCCAAACCATCTTATGATGCTCTCATCCTTGCCAAAGTGAAAGATCTCATCACAGGTGTCTGCGCCTTTGCAATGCACCATACGGTAAATAAGGTGCCTTTCATTTTCAATGCCCAGTGCACCAGTATACATTTGACAAAGTCTTAGGTTCAGCTACATCACCTAGTCTGTAGGTTGTTAGTACCATTTAGGCTGGAAGGTGGCCGCCGGCAGTCCCAAAAATGATGAGTCAGAGACTGGAGCATGGACCAAGGCTTCGGGAGTACACATCTGCAGAGGCACTACGTTCGAGGTTTATGGTTCACCTTTATGATAATTTCTCTTCTTCTGAGGGTGACAATGACATGTCCAGACTGACGAAGTAGAGAAAACGTGGGCAGTAAATACAGCACACATGGAGTACAGACCACCTCGGTCTCCAGTGTTGTGTTGTGTCCTTGTATTAAAGAGAAACTTCTTAGTAAAAGAGTCTTCTTTTATTATAAGTTAAATTTTGCAGAGGTCAAAGATATGAAAGGGCTAGTACGTTTACCATTCTAATCGTAGGTGTCAGGACACAGGAAGTGCACAGGCTTTGCATACTGAGCAGTTGCGGCAGAGTGCACAGTGAAACATCTGATCTTTCCTCGGCTCTACTCACTCTGCCTTCCCACTGCAAGGCTCCTCTCCTGCTCCTACTGGAATAATGTCACTGTGCAGGAGAAAGGGGATGCAACATTCAGATGAAGAGCACAGGAGTTTACACCAACCACGTTATTCCAATGCCGTTTAAAACTGTACGTCTCCTCCATGTGGTTATCACTCATGTCTCTCCTTACCTTCCTTCCATGTTGCTTCTGTAGAGGGAGAGCTTTCCCTTGCCTTGCTACTAAGCAGTGGTATGACATGCCTTTATCTCTTCGATCTCTCCCTAATCATCTCAAAATTAAGCCATTCACTACTTCAATATATGTTTACAGGTGATATTTAGAGCAGCACCAAGACATGCTGTGAGCAAAGGTTGTGCTCTGTAAATTTATTAAAATCAAATCACGAATTACACACTTTTTGCCAGCTTTTAAAACAATAAAATATTAAAAAATACAGTATTGTCATTTTGCAAAATACTGCATCCATGCTTCACACCGTTAATGGTGACACAAATCTAAGCAAGCTGGTATTTCTGGAAGTGCATCTTTTCCCAGCAGGAAAGTAATAAGACTTTGAGGCACACTATCTACCCATAAAAAACCTAGTTCTGCTCTTATTCAGTATAACGCTCTATAGAAAATCTGACCACAAATGTGGCATATGACTAGTGCATTCAGACAGCAAGACCACGGGATGGTTATGTACCGATAAACTTTTTTTTTGCACAAAACAGATCCTTCTGACATGGACCTGAGACCTGCACAGTGGTACAAATAAAAAAAAGTACACAAAATTACAAATTACAATGCCTAATTTATATTCCCGGTTTTTCAGACTACTACTAATATTCTTTTTTGCCAACATCCAGCTAAATCTCTTTACCAAAGAGTGAAGAACAACCAGCAAATGAATCCTATAAAAAAAAAAAAGAAAAAAACCTTCCCCAGATGCAACCGACATACTGCTTCAGCAGTGATTGATTCATTGTCCGTCAATTAGCCAGCGCAGCACGGCTCCAGGGGGTAGGAAGCGCAGGGGGTGGGGGGGGGGGGGGGGGGGGGGGGGGGACAATGGCTGCCCATTTCTATTGCAATTTAATCACTTTTACTAAATAAATAAAGCAGCCCCGAGGTGCTGTCATGTCAAGGGAATTTATAACAAAAAAACCCTCAATTTTTTGATTGAACATTACTTTTTTCCCTCCACTCCAGAGGACAAGAGAGAGTTTTTTGCCGCAGACTTAAGTTCTATTTAGGAGTTTTTCAGCTTTGATTCCCACTCGGTCCCTGCCACTTTCTGGCACTTATTTGTCATGCCAAACAAAGAGGGGATTTGTACCTCCTGTACGGTCTCAATTAGGAATGGCTTCTGCTGTATTATGTGGCATTCAGACAAGACACAATGACGATAATTATAGGAATTTGCACTAAATGGCTGAAAAATTCACAGCAAAACTTCGCCTCCCTCGAGTTCCCGTTTCCAAGTTAACCCCTCCTCGCAGGACAAAAAAACACAGAGAGGCTTTGAAAGGCTGCAAAACGTAATTACCGACTGCCATCCCATTAGGTTAAACAGCAGCTTATGAATCAAAACAACCAAAACCTCCTGTGGTGAACAATGCCTTTTTGGGATCCGCCAGGTTGAGGGTTTATTCTGTGCAGTCTGCTTCGTGTGAATCAAAACCCAACCCCATTCTTGATCCCCCTCCAACCCCAAATCTCTCATACAAACAGGATGGAATTTTCTCTTCCAATGAATTGAGTATTCATGGAAATGACACCCAGAAGCCAAAAGCGACGGAGACGCGAGTCAGAATTGCAGAATGGCCCTCTGCTCTTCAACGACTCACAAAATAAAGTTGACGGGCCCACCCCTGCAGTCATCTCTTATGCCAAAGACCAGGTCTTAAAGCTACTAGTAGGGCCGAATGGGTGGACCTTCTTGAGCCCTATTCACATCTTGATCCTTCGAAGGCGATTTTTTTCATGATTAAGTGTTTTGCATTCATATCACAGTAACATGTTCAGATGGAACCATATTTACTATGTGTTATTCACAGTGAGATTGACTATAGCTAATTGGGCCTGTATTTTAAAATTGCTGACGTGTGGTTGCCATCTTGCTTCACATGTCTGTCAGTATTTCAGGAGCAGCCTACTCTGCATTTACAACGTGAACGTGGCCTTAGTCTTGTCCTCATGTGAAATGTCCTTCTTTTGAGCTGTAACGACAGAATGTCCTAATTAGTTGTTAGTGTGCATCTGTAGAGTACAACTTGGCACAATGAATCTCATTATGTTGCAGATAACTGTAAACCTGAAGGACATTTAGAGAAGCATTATAGTGTAGTAGATTGAGAAAATAATTAGCTTAGTTATCGGCTTGTGCCTTAAGCAGATTGGATATGGGAACCATGAGTAGGTGTATCAAGTGCTAGAATTGTGTGATTTAAGCGAGCGCGATGTAGACGAGATTTCAGAAGATTCTCTGCCAGATTCTGCTCCCGACCCTTAGGGAGAATGCGTTTTTTTCCTGACTAATTGGCAGATGCCTTTCCTCACTAAATTATTTCTATTTCAAATTATTTTCTAATAATCTGCTTCTAGTTTATATTTGAATTTCATAATGATTGATTTGCATTCATGTACTGATTATCAATTAACTACAAATGTTAATGATTTGAATTTGTAAACTTGTTATTCCTTTAATTAACCTTTATGGTTTAAAACAATAACCACACTCTGTCTTCCTTGTGGAGGGTAATGTGCTTCACATTATTGAAATGTAGTTGATTTGATCTCTAGAAATAACCATTAATCAGAATTTTCACCGGAAAATCGCTCCAACATCTGTATCAGGGCATTCAGAACCACTGAAATAAAATTAGTTAGCTACAATAACATAGAAACCCAAGATCATAAACCTTTGTTCGGGGTCGTCATGAACCATGTACACTTGAAAATTCAATAGTTCAGAGTGGTGTTGCACGTCACACTATTGGGATTGAGAATTACATTTACATTATTGTCATATTGTCTGGCACAACTACTTGTCATATCTGTGCCCAGTGCAGAAAATTCATTTTGACAGTAGGAACTCATAAGTCTTGGGAATAAAACATACAGCTGACTGCCGGTGAAGAAAGTATCTGATAGGAAATACTACCCAAACTTGCCCCTAAAACCTGAACAATAGGCCCTCAGGGGGAAGAGAGTTCAAACAGTACGGTTCCCAGAAAGTGCTGCACCAGGATGGGTGGGGGAAGCAATAGCATCAAATAAGTTAGTGGAAGCTACAGATGAAAAATCAAGACAGAAATACAATAACTCCTCGGTGAAGAAGAGTACCCATACATTCTCCTAGGCAGAACATATGCTGTTGCCTGTTTAAGACATTGCAAAGGTCCCCCCTGCCAAATCTGGAAACAATGCACAACGGTGTACAGTAAGAAAGTGCTTGTCTTAAAGGGCACAAGATGCAGAATCTCATGAAACAGGGCAGTACATTTAAATAGATCTTCAGCAATACATTTTTGAGATTTCCAGAGATGCTGTGGTTGAGGCAGGTGTGTATTAGATCATTGAGGGAGTCGGCTCACTGATATTACCCTGTACATCTGATACCTTTACGATCCAGGGAGGACACGATGTACTGGAAGAATGATGCCAGCCAATCCCAATGACAAGAATGGAGTACGAGGGGGTAGGGTGGGTGGGAAGGCATAGGAAGGAACAGAACCACAGAGGATCTACGGTAAAAAGGGAAGGGCATGATAGGGTGTGCTTCAGGGAGGTATATACTACATAAGCTGCCCTAACCTGTCAGTGAGAGATAACTTGCTCGTCAGAAAAGAGGTGTATTTACCAGGTCCTTCTCATTTCAAGAAGCAAGAGGAGGCTGCTCCAGGGAAAGCCTGGGAAATTAACGAGGCAGTTCAGAGGAGGCTAAGGTGCAGGGCAGAAAGGGGGCGTCTTTCTCTGTGGATGACAACAGCCTCCTGGGTAAAGAAGAAGGAACCTCTTACTACTTCTCTCATCCCTCATTCACCAAATTTCAGGAACACAACTACACTGTACTATCAACCAAAACACTGCATATTCATCCCTGATATCAGAGCATGAAGAAGTGTTCAGAACAGACGAATTTAATTGACTCGAAATTAGACACCTTTAACATATTGCATCTATCCTCAGATCATAGTGGGAGATGAATTATGCAACACCGTCCATTACTGAACTTTAGATCCACTCAAACATTTATTTTATATTTGTGATCTCCTGTATCTCCGGCAACTCAGTTCAGAGTTCAAATAGAGTTCATATATAACAACCGTAGATTAAAATGGGATAAGGCTAAACTCAAGGAGGAAGATTTAGGGGCGATAAAATTATTGGTTGAGGGCTTGTCTTCTGATCTGGAAGTTGGGTGGGTGAAAATCAGACCAGCAGGGTCCCATACCCCTCCCTTGACTCAGCCTATAAAGCTACAATTGATCATGTTGGCAAATTTTTCATCTCGAAAGGGAAAAGCAATAGGGATACTGTCAATCCCCCCTCTTCTAATAAACCTTGGTATACAGTCCTGTGTAAGGGCAAAAGAAAAAATCTGACAAAAGCCCTGATTTCTGGGGATCCTTTGCTGGTTAGAGCGGCCAGGAAGGAATACCTAAATGTATTATTATTGGCCAAGCGGGAGTGGGAGGAACAGCATTGGCAGGACTTATCCAATGCTGTAAGTAGTAGGAACCCGAACCTTTTCTGGGACCTGATCAACAGAACTAGGCAGAGGAAATCGCAACCATTGGCTGCACATATAACCAGCCAGCAATGGTTTGATCATTTCTCATCCCTTTATGGAGGTAATGAGGAAACAACTAGCCCTGGGGCAGATAGTTTGAGAGATGGAGTTTTCTCTGGGGTGGACGATCCTCCATTTACGACCATGGAAGTAGTGAGGGCGATCAGGCACCTAACCCCAAAGAAGGCAGCTGGACAGGACGGGATTCCTGGAGACCTGTTGATAGCGGAGCCGCAGGCTTGGGCTAAATTAATCGCTACTATAATGAATTTGATCACCAGGGGTCACCAGGTGCCAGACTCCTGGAAAGGGGCAGAGGTAGTAACCGTGTTCAAGAAGGGGGTAAGAGACGACCCTGCGAACTACAGACCTATTAGTCTGATAGACATAATTCAGAAAGTGGTTGGCAGGGTCATCATCTCAAGAGTAGGAGATTGGATGGAGGAGGCCAGTATTCTCTCTCACCTACAGGCGGGGTTCAGAAGAAAGGTAGGCATGATGGACCAGGTCTTTCGTTTTTTTGTTATCTATTGGAAGGCAGTTACCATCAAGAAAGGCAGTTTATATATGGCCTTCATAGATCTCAAGACGGCTTTTGACCTGGTCCCCCGGGCAAAATTATGGGAGATTCTAGGAGAGATGGGTTTCCCAAGTGGTCTCCTGAACCTTATCGTAAAGCTCCACGAGGGGAATTACGCGAAGGTTAGATGGGGACCCCAGGGACAATTGACAGAGAGGATCCCTGTGCGGAGAGGAGTACGTCAGGGATGTGTTATGGCTCCGACCCTCTTCTCCCTATTCGTGAATGGAGTGGTGGACCATCTGAAGGGGGAGGAGACGGATGCCCCATCCCTGGCGGGGGAAAGAATCCCCACTTTACTCTTCGCCGATGACACCATATTAATCTCCAAATCCCCAGTGGGTCTACAAAAACTCTTGAACCGGTTTAGCTCCTTCTGTATTGCCCGAGGCTTAACCATCAATACCTCAAAAACTAAATTGATGGCACTCTCCCCCTCTAAAAGATTCAAAAATAATTTCCTGCTTAATGGTGTCCCTTTGGAGCTGGTTGAGTCTTTTGACTACCTTGGTGTCCGGATAAACAGCCGAATGACCTGGAAGGATCACTTGGCCAAAATGTTACTCAGTCATCAAAGAGTATCGGGGGTGATTCTGAGGGAAGTCCGTGAATCATGTAGTAAACCTGTCTCCCCGGCCATGGCCATATACGAGGGTCAGGTTCTCCCAGCTGCATTATATGGCTCTGAACTTTGGGGGTTCGAAAATGTATCAGATCTATCGACACCGGAAAATAATTTTCTAAGGAAGGTGGTGGCTCTTCCTGCTTCCACCCCACTAATTCCCCTCAGATTAGATCTGGGCAGAAGAGCATTTAAGGACTTGGTAAGGCTACGCCCGTTGCTCTTTTGGACCCGTTTAAGAAGAACGGAAGAGCTTGCAAAATATGCTGAGGGGCTGGACGATCTTCTTTTACTGGACACGGGAAAAAAAATTGGCTGGTTGAATAAATTGAAAGACTTGGTTCTTAAGTTAGGGCTAAGAGATGCTTGGGAGTCACAATCGCCGCCACCAAAGGATGTGATCAAAAAGTTATACTGGGACTGGGTTCAGAGTATAGTGTTGAGGGCCACGGATGGGGGCTCACTCATGGACCAATTTTTGTTATTTAAATGTGTGAGGAAATTGGAGCCCTTCCTCGACCTGATAACTAAACCCTTTGATCGCGCACTATACCTAAAACTGCGATATGGGACGCTTCCGGTGCATGACTTTATGGTGAGGTGGTCAAACTCTGGTGCCCCCCTGCGTTCATGCCCTGGCTGTGTAGCACCAACAGAGTCTGTGGTCCATCTATTTTTTGCCTGCCCAGCTTATAAAGGGGCGCGGAAATTTTGGCTGAAACCTGTCTGCAGGGAACTGGGGTTGAGGTGCCATAGACAGGCTCTTCGTGTACTCTCCATGGACTCATCATCTTCCTTCATGATTTGTGGGGTAGCAAAGTTCTTGGGAAGTGCATGGATGACGCGATCCCGCTTACTGAAACTGCAGTCGGGGGGCCCAACGGTCTAATGCCATATCTGCTGGTAGCAAATTGGTGATTGTGTTGCACCTTATTCTTTTACTGTATTTTAATATTTTATTGTGTATTGGAAATGTATTTTATATGTATTCTTTTATGGTGATCAAGTTGCCGAATAAAGATATTCAATAATAATAATAATAGAGTTCATACACCTGTAGGTCTCTTAAAATCTGATGAAAAATGTTCGATGGCCACACCTTAAGGAACACTATGAAAGCCGTTCTTTTCATAGTAAAACGTAACACTGACCTTGACGTAAAGTGCTGGCAATACAAATGTATATTTAAAAAAATCTCTGAAAACTCAAACAACAATAGGATAATGGTAAAGTCATAACTGTAATTCTAGCCACATTAAAGTGGAATAGTGGTAATCCCTAGTAATAGCTTTTCTGAAGTCCTGCACCCTAGTGCTGAGATAATTATCTTATAAAAAAGTATTGATCACATATCTGTACGAGGGCATACCTATTCACAGTGGATTTTAAGTGTTGATTTGGCATGTAAAAAAGACAATAATCTTGCTTACCAGCACACTTGAAACTCTGAGCAGTGAGTCCTCGCTCCAAGGCCAATGTTGTCATAATACTAAGGAAGCTTGTGGTAACCGACTGACGCTTGCTCTTTCCACGCATCATATTTCTAGGCTGGTCTTTGGGTTTGGGTCTAAGTGTGACCTGCAAGTTCTGATCCAAACGTCTTGCAATGCTAGCAGCAGATGCTAAGGCTTCCATCCATTCCTGGGCTTTTTGATGAGTCTCAGCTCTGAGGCGTAGAGTATCCTGAGGAAAAACAACCTGAAAACAGGAGTCACAGCCATCGAGAACATCCATTCGGACAGCCAGGCACACATCAGTGTTATAACTCAATAGGGGATCTTCATCCAGTCTACTGGGCTTGTATGCCATCAGGTGGGACCTAGTTAGAACAAACGTAAAGGCTTTCCAGTTATTTTGAACCGTTAATCTGTAGAGGGTACCCAATTTGAAAATATTCTTTGGATACTCTTTTGGCCTGTTGGTCAAGAATGCTGACTGAAGAATGCTATTGGACTCCTTTTGCAGATCATGAACTTCAGTAAAGTCACTGTTATGACCTAACATTTGTGAACTGTCCATTGCTTTTTGCTCATGATTGACGTAATCTGGCACCACAGCCAAAGAGCATACTCCTTCCCAAAGTTTCTGACCCCAGTCTAATGCCTCCCACGGGGAATCCGCCTTTAGCTGCAACTGAGTGTTATCCAGCAAGACAGCATCCACCAACTTTGTTTCATGGCTACCTGTGACAGTGATGCTTTGGAAATGTGAAAGCGGGAACTCAGTGAAGAGATTCTGGTTGCCACTGCTGTCGAGGCAGTAGAGGTATAATTTATAAGGCGAAAGCTCAGCATAACAATGTTGCCAGTGGTTGTCATGGTTCTTTCTGGTTTCCACATGTCCCTTCTTCAGAATATTTGGGAACGTAGGCTTGTCTTGCTCTGAAACAAATTGAAATAATTAGTGTATACAGTACCTGAAATTAGTGTATACAGTTCCTGAAATTAGTGTATACAGTGACCTGAAATCAAATATATGTTGGAGTGAGACAAATGTTTCATTAAGTATAGACAAGTTGCACCCTTCGACTGAAATTGACAAATATTAACCATCATGTTGGAATTCATTTGGGTAGTCCTCAGCCAAAAGAACCACAATGCATTCTCGAATTCATTTATTGCATTTAATCACTAATGTCTGACACTCTAAAACCCCATCCTCCTCTCCACTCAGTCTCAAGGACACCGGCAGCACTATAAACTACTCTTGACACTTGTTTCAGGTGTTTTCATGTAATGCCCTGCAAACTGTTCTCCCTTTTCCTCCTCTTACCTATCTCGCCCCACACCTGCTTCCACCTCACAATTTATGAATGCTGTAATCTACTCAGATTCCACTTCAATGCCGTATATTATCGTTGTACATGTTGATGAGACCTTATAATCAAGTGAATAAACATTGTTACCATTACAAATGCAGTATTTTATAAGCAATCACAATGCCAATACCTTTATAAAAATATATTTGTAAAATATAAATAGTACTGTGTGGAATAATGCATACATGAAAATATGAATATGACCCTGTGGAAGAATGCCTACATGAATACTTAGGAAAGAAATTCCTTTCCATTCTGTTTGTCAAAGATGTAAAACATGTTCGCCTTCACATTCACCTTCAAAGTTAGTAGTTAATCGTTTTCTATCCTATCACATAAGCTGTCTTGGTCAGTCAGCTCAGATGAAGCAAGCAACTAAATATTTTAGGTATTGCCTGTTGGAGCATTTCGTTCTCACTGTGCTTTGACAGGTTGACTTGTATCCTTCCCCTGCTGGTGTCAGACATTGCATTACAGTCCAACAGGGACTATTTGCTCTCTCTCGCTCTCTCTCTCTCTCTCTCTCTCTCTCTCTCTCTCTCTCTCTCTCTCTCTCTCTCTCTCTCTCCCTCTCTCTCTCTTATCCCCCCCACTCATTTTCTCCCTCTGCTCTCTCTATGAAAAAAGCATTATCTAAGCCAATAGGTTTACCAACAAGAGGCATGGGCTATGTCAATCTTTTTTAGTCATGTTGACCAGCAGCTACAATGGGTTGGTGGGACCACCGTGCGAATGGAGGGAAAGGGGGCAGGGTGAGCGGCATGGAGAGCGAATGGAAGATGGGTGGGGCGTCAACCGGTACAACATGGGAAGTTTTTGGAGAGACCTACAAATAAGCCTTCAAATGCCAGATTGCATATCTAAATCCCTTCAGCTTCAACGCTGCTTGTTGCTTTATTAGCAGGTGACCATCTTAAATGCTGCTAGAGCCATTTGAAGCCAGCCATCCAAGCATGCATCCAGCCATATTAACTATTTTTTTTAATTGCTTTCAAAGATAAAAAAAAAGCATTGCAAAAGTCTTAAATTCTCGTTTGGCACAGAGTCTCAATGGCAGTTAATCATCTTAAGTCCCCGAACTTGCAGTTAGTCTAAATAACAGTACAACAGGTGATCCAAGGTACAAGATTCTGTTCAAGAGTAGGAAAGTGAGATGTTGTAACATATAGCATTCTGACCTTCAATTACTGCTTGCCAATAACACAAGTATAAAATAATTTCCTGGACCCACGTCCTGACGACACTCTTGCAATTCTCACTTGAGCTATGGCCCCAAAAGAAACAACTAGCTCATCAATTGATGAGGTATATGCAAATGTCTTGGTGATAAAATTGGTATAACATGTTCTCCAGGTCTCTCCAAACTGTAAAACAGGCAGCCAAAAAGAAATGTACTCGGCCTAAGGTTTATGAGGTAGCTTTTCTGGAAATCGTTTGTCATAGCTTGACACCCCAAACCTGTTCACATGTAGCATACCTGATGACAAGCATATCAGTAGAAGTGTCTAACCCTCTTAACCCTACAGAGCGCCAATCAAAGCTAATAAAGATGGATAGAATTGGTAATCTTGCCATGGATATAATTAAAGTAATATTAAACACAGATGACCCTGCCAGCAGCAGTAGAAACATCGAAATTAAGATAATTTTCAGATTTTCAATTTTCATTACAGGAACAATTTCCAAGGTAGACTTTACAGAGCTGTGGTTAGTTTGGGGGTGTTCAGGGACAGCAAGATAAGTTATTTCCTTAATGACAGCTATTTTATAGGTCTGCATGGCAGTTAAAGAGACACAGCAGAATCATATATTCAAACATATTTATCTGATTTATTCATATCTGTTATTTACCATTTTCACATGATAAGTACCGGAGGGTAGCAAGAGAGGTATGTAGTAATTCCATTCTAGAGAAGGTAGAGTAGAGGTCAACAAGGGTTTTTAATATCAGTAGGGTGAAGAAGAATTTTATAGCAAAGCTCATAGTTAAAAGTGAATACTCATACTAATTATGCACTATATGTGAAAAATGTGATATTATATTTATTACCTTGTTGAGTATGGAGAGGGCCACGACTCATGAAAGGTTAAGCATCACATGGGTCACGATATGCCTTACCTCCGATATATAATTGCAGTGTGTAGCAAAGTACCCTGTGTGCATCTGCATATATTATTTATGTCATGGCATTAAGCATGGGCGGAAAATCCGTTACGCTCGCGGATTTTGCGGATTTTCGGGAAATCCGCAATCCGCGAGATTTGCGAATTTCCCGCAAAATCCGCAAATCCGCGAGCAGCGGATTTTGCTCGCGCTGCTCGCACTGTTCGCGTGAGTTCGCGCCCCGCGAATAAGTGCAAAATTGCAGAAATACGATCTTAGCAAAACTGAAAGTAACTACTTACCAGGTTCAAAAGTTCAGGCACATCATTAGTAGCCATTTCCTGTAGTGCTTCCTGAGGGGCCCCTCCAGAGTTCAGTTGCCAGTTGAAACTATTATGTGACCCTGCTCTGAACCTCAGAATAGTTACACATATGCCACAAAGGTCCTGAATTACAGCTAAGGGAGACAAGCAGGAGCCAGGCTGGAAGTTAAAATCCATTAATCAGCCCCTAATTCATTATTGTCAGTTGGGGCAGGGCAGGTGTTGTAACTAATTTTGCAACAATGAAAGCACTTAGCAAGTGCAAAAGATCACTAATCAGGGCGCACTAAGGAAGCAGGTGCCAGCTAAAAAAATATTCTGTGACACATTAATCAGCCCCAAATTAATTCAGGTCACTTGAGGCAGGGAAGGTGTGCTTTGCTTTGCCGAAAATAATGTACACTGGACAACCAGAGGGTGTGGTGATGAAACAGAGGGTGGCATGGGTGGGCCAGAGGGTGGCATGAGTAGTCAGAGAGTGGCAGTGGTGACAGAGAGTGGCAGTGATGAAGAAGAGTGTCCCAAACAGGCTGGACACGTAGAAACAACAAGTTCGCGAAACTTGCGACCCGACAGGTAAGTTCGCAATTTGCGAAATTGTAAAAACCCTCGCGAACTGGCAGAAACACGGCCGAACACAAAAAAAAAAATCCGCAAATTCGCGGGAATTCGCGGATTTTGCGGATTGCGAATCCGCAAATCCGCAAAATTCGCGGATTGCCAATCCGCAAAATCCGCTCATGCTTACATGGCATTTGCGTTTTTCTAAAAAAGGCATTTAAACCAAAACAGGGATGCAACTGGTTACATTTGTGTAGTGATGTAAAATCCATTGCATAGGTCTGTCGTCTATAATCAGGAATGTTTCTCTGTGGAAAGTCAATGTCACAAGCAATGTGTTCCAGTGGTGGCTGCGGCCCATTCTAAATAGTGAGGTAGTGCGGGGGCAGCCGTGGGAAAAATAAACAAAGAAGCATTGGAAATGCAATAGGTCTCGCATTAGGAAAGTTTGAGCGATTGTTATTGTAAATGACACTTTTTTGTTTATGTGTTGGTTTTGAAAATAGCAAAATTAATAGCTTTGTCAGTTACAATGTCAATAGTTTTAACTTTCGCAAATGTGACACCTATAGCATTTGTAATGCAATGTGTGTTGTATTTACTTGACTTAGATGTATTGATATTACAAATAACAATAGCTTTTATTTTTGTAAATAATTAATACTTTAATAAAAGTTATTGTAATTTATAATGGCAATACCTTAAACGTTTGTAAATAACTTTTGTGAAGATTATGTTCAGTGTATTTTATTGTGACGAAAATCCAAGAACATTGCATTTGCACCTACACACACACAGAGCCACACACACACACATATAGATGTGGTGGTGGTGGATCTGGGGGATATGGTGGTGGTGGATGTGTTGGTGGATGTGGTGGTGGATGCGGTGGTGGATGTGGTGGTGGTCATGGATGTGGTGTTGGTGGATGCGGTGGTGGATGTGGTGGTGGTGGATGCGGTGGTGGATGTGGTGGTGGTGGATGCGGTGGTGGTGGAAGTGTTGGTGGATGTGTTGGTGGATGTGTGATGGATGTGGTGGTGGATGTGGTGGTGGTGGGTGTGGTGGATGTGGTGGTGGTGGGTGTGGTGAAAGTGGTGGTGGATGTGGTGGTGTATGTGGTGGTGTTGGATGCAGTGGTGGATGTGGTGGTGGTGGTGGATGTGGTGTTGGTGGATGCGGTGGTGGTGGTGAATGGGGTGGTGGATGCGGTGGTGGATGTGGTGGTGGAGGTGGTGGTGGATGTGGTGGGTGTGGTGGTGGATGTGGTGGTGGATGTGGTGGTGGATGTGGATGTGGTGGATGTGGTGGTGGTGCATGCAGTGGATGTGGATGTGGTGGTGGATGTGGTGGTGGATGTGGTGGTGATGGTGGATGTGGTGGTGGATGTGGTGGTGGTGGATGCGGTGGTGGTGGTGGTGGATGGGGTGGTGGATGTAGTGGTGGTGGGTGTGGTGGATCTGGTGGCGGTGGATGTGGTGGTGGATGTGGCTGTGGATGTGGCAGTGGATGTGGCAGTGGATCTGGTGGTGCATGTGGAGGTGGATTTGGAGTTGATGGTGGATGTGGTGGTGGTGGATGTAGTGATGGTGGATGAGGTGGTGGTGGTGGATGCGGTGGTGGTGGTGGATGGGGTGGTGGTGGATGGGGTGGTGGATGTAGTGGTGGTGGGTGTGGTGGATGTGGTGGTGGTGGGTGTGGTGGATGTGGCAGTGGATGTGGCTGTGGATGTGGCAGTGGATGTGGCAGTGGATGTGGCAGTGGATGTGATGGTGGATGTGGTGGTGGATGTGGTGGTGCATGTGGATGTGGTGGTGGTGGATGTGGTGGTGGATGTGGTGATGGTGGGTGCGGTGGTGGTGGTGGATGGGGTGGTGGTGGATGTAGTGGTGGTGGGTGTGGTGGATGTGGTGGTAGATGTGGCTGTGGATGAGGCGGTGGATGTGGATGTGATGGTGGATGTGATGGTGGATGTGGTGGTGGATGTGGTGGTGGATGTGGTGGTGGATGTGGTGGTGGATGTGGTGGTGATGGTGGATGTGGTGGTGGATGCGGTGGATGTGGTGGTGGTGGATGCGGTGGTGGTGGATGCAGTGGTGGTGGTGGATGCAGTGGTGGTGGTGGTGGATGGGGTGGTGGATGTAGTGGTGGTGGGTGTGGTGGATGTGGTGGTGGTGGGTGTGGTGGATGTGGCGGTGGATGTGGCGGTGGATGTGGCGGTGGATGTGGCGGTGGATGTGGCAGTGGATGTGGCAGTGGATGTGATAGTGGATGTGATGGTGGATGTGATGGTGGATGTGGTGGTGGATGTGGTGGTGGATGTGGTGGTGGATGTGGTGGTGGAGGTGGATTTGGAGGTGATGGTGGATGGAGGCACACATGGATGGATGCAAATGTGAATGGGTGGGTGAATGGATGCATGGATACGTTTGGATACGTTTATAGTTGAAGACTAAGCCATGGCTGTGTCACTGAAAACTATCGAAGCCGAATTGTGACGAGCCCATCAGAAGCTATCAGATCATTTTCATCAACACCCGCCGCTCCCCACCTCCAACTGGGCAATGAGGGCGTGTTTGGTGATGCAAGCAGGAGGAAAAGGTTCAGCTACCTGCGGAACTGTAAACAACCCCCATTTGAACAACAGACTAGACAGAGCCGAACACGAATCAAATAAAGCCCACGAAGTCCATATATTACAGTAAAAACACAGTTGAAGGCAAGCAGACATGGGCTGCAGTCTCCAAGGTTGCTTACCCGTAGAATAAACACAGCTGTACACGGGGTAAAATTAGACAGACATTCAGAATAACAAGCTTTAAACAAGGGGCGGAGCGAGGGGGAGGTGTGCTGGGAGAGAGAGTGGGGAGGGGAAGAGCTGCTGGCGGAGTTCCAAGCGCTATATGTCAAAAATATTATTGTTAGTAATTTGATGGGCAATTAATTTGCAGTGGAGGAAATACGCTACGAAGCCGAATTGTGACGAGCCCATCAGAAGCTATCAGATCATTTTCATCAACACCCGCCGCTCCCCACCTCCAACTGGGCAATGAGGGCATGTTTGGTGATGCAAGCAGGAGGAAAAGGTTCAGCTACCTGCGGAACTGTAAACAACCCCCATTTGAACAACAGACTAGACAGAGCCGAACACGAATCAAATAAAGCCCAAGAAGTCCATATATTAAAGTAAAAACACAGTTGAAGGCAAGCAGACATGGGCTGCAGTCTCCAAGGTTGCTTACCCGTAGAATAAACATAGCTGTACACGGGGTAAAATTAGACAGACATTCAGAATAACAAGCTTTAAACAAGGGGCGGAGCGAGGGGGAGGTGTGCTGGGAGAGAGAGTGGGGAGGGGAAGAGCTGCTGGCGGAGTTCCAAGCGCTATATGTCAAAAATATTATTGTTAGTAATTTGATGGGCAATTAATTTGCAGTGGAGGAAATACGCTAATAACAGAACATTCAGTATATAGACCTAGACAGAGGGAGGGAAGACAAGAACGCTAGTTGCCGTAATGAAAGAATCAAAGTTTGGGATGAGGATTAACCAGCTGCTTTAATAGTGAAGGACCTCTTGGCAGCAGTCATAATGAAATCTTCCTGAAAAAGGCAATGAGCAGAATAGTCCACGGAACCTGGACTCAATTCTTCCTGCTGAATTCCGTGCTGTATGCTGGAGGGGGAGGTGTGCTGGGAGAGAGAGTGGGGAGGGGGCGGAGCGTGAGGAGCGTCGTGAGGGGAGAGAGAGTGGGGAGAGAGAGAGTGGGGAGAGGGAGAGGGCGGAGCAGGAAGAGCTGCTCTCGGCAGGCTGGGGAACAGATGCTGCTGTTCGTGTGCCAGCAGGAGAGGTCCGCAG
Source organism: Lissotriton vulgaris (assembly GCF_964263255.1). NCBI lineage: Eukaryota > Metazoa > Chordata > Amphibia > Caudata > Salamandridae > Lissotriton > Lissotriton vulgaris. The sequence goes on from NC_141687.1 coordinate 430,068,068, forward strand.
TTGTGCGTCCCCTCCCTCATCATCTGGCTCCTGGAGGAGGGTTAGCGGCTCTCGTGATGTCCTCGGGCAAAGGGAGGAGGGTGGGAAGAAGCCGGGGGGAGTGAAGGAAGGGGGAGGAGAGGCGGGATGTCTTTTCAAGGTTTAAACAAGGGGCGGATCGAGGGGGAGGTGTGCTGGGAGACAGAGTGAGGAGGGGAAGAGCTGCTGGCGGAGCCTGAATTCCGTGCTGTATGCTGGAGGGGGAGGTGTGCTGGGAGAGAGAGTGGGGAGGGGGCGGAGCGGGAGGAGCGTCGTGAGGGGAGAGAGAGTGGGGAGAGGGCGGAGCAGGAAGAGCTGCTCTCGGCAGGTTGGGGAACAGATGCTGCTGGGGAAGTGATGAGGGGAGGTGCCCTAAAGAAATGCGACACGGCAGGCAGGGGAGGGGGCGGAGCGGGGGTGTGGGAGGAGTGCGGCTGAGGGAAAAGACGTGCAAGGCAGGCGGCTGGGGGCATGTGCACGCGCTTTTAATGTCAATGCGCATGCGCATTGAGCTTGAATTTCACGGGCACTGCAAGGAATCGCCATCGATTCCTTGCAAGTTGGTTAAAGTCTGTTTAAGCCCCCATAGTCTCGCAAGCTCAATGCGCATGCGCATTGACAGGTGAGACCTAAAAATAAACATACACCTACCTTCTGCTCCCATCCTGCGCAGATTCTCTGTTCCCAGAACTGCAGTTGTTCCCATGCGAAAAGGCTTTCAGCTTTCCAAGCAATCCCAGCACTTCTCTCATGCTATTACTCCCAGCATGAGAGAAGCATTGAGATTGGACAGAGCGGGGAGTTTTCATGCTTCAGCAGGGACTGGGAGCCTGTGCTCCAGAGCCCTACAGATATCTCAGAAGAATAGCCTGCAGATATCCAGGTGCGCATGCCGGTTTTGCCAGCCACAGACAGCTGGCCCAACCGACATGCGCACTTTCAGTGGCCACTACACCTCCCCCTGCTGGTGACTGCGATCTGGCTCTGCCCCGCCCCAGACTTGCCGACTTCTCAAACCCGCCCGAGTCAATGAAAAATAAAATGAAAATATAAGTGTTTTGTTATCATTTCATTTTCTTCCTTTAAGCAGTGGGGCGGCGCTCCTCCACCATAGCGAAGGAGCTACCTCTAATGTGTTCTGCAAAGCAGTTTAGCATCTTTTTCTCCTGTCAGGTTTGCTATATTGTCGATATTTTCACTGGAAAAAACACAATGGCTAAAGGGACGTTATAGTTAGGTCTGGTAATAATATAATAACTTACTTAATGGTTAAAAAAACATAGAAATTCACTAATCAACTAATTTTAAATGATAGAGTTAGTTGAAATTTTCACTTACAACATACCTTTTTAACCACTGAAATTCACCAGTTATAGTTATCTGAGCTAGCTGTAATTGCACCCCATTATGCACTGCTTCTGACCTCACCTATTAATTTACTCGTGACATGTTCAAGGATATCATTGATGACATCACTAATGACATCTCAAATGAACTCATTGAGGTCAAAGGCAGGGCGCAGTGGGAAGTTGGCCACTTGTGGGTCCATTGGCCAGGACCTACAGTCGACCCCACAGCACATATGGCAATGGACATTTTACTTAACGTCAGAAAATCACAGAAATTCACAGAAAAAACGTTAAAGTAACAATATTTAGTTAGAAATTGTAATAATGTATTACTTTACCTTAAAAAACCTTATAAATACACTGAAGAAACAGAAGGTAAAGTGTCATTATAGTTAAAAATATAGGCCCAGATGTAGGTAAATCTGATTTATCGACTCTAGAATACCGAATTTTACCGATTCGGTTTTCTAGATTTGGTAAATCAGATGTAGGTAAAAATTCGGTAATTTTTACCGAATCTGTCGATTCGGTAATTACCGAATCGGTATTTACCGATTCGGTAATTGCCATTGATTCCTATGGGCCTACAGACCCATAGAAATTAATGTCAATTACCACATCGGTAAATACCGATTGGTTAAAATTACCGATTTAGCAAGGGTGACAGGGTGTCACTTTGACATCCTGTTGCACCCCTGATTTTGCCTTGTGTGCCATGTGACACACAGACATGCCCTTAGGGCATGTCTGTGTGCCACATGGCACATGTGTACATGCACATCTGTACACTGGAATTCGTTATTTACCATGTAATAGTATTACATGGTAAATAACGAATCGGTAATGGCCTGTGGCACTGTTTTCAGTGCCACCTACATCTGTATTTACCGATTCTGTAAATTTACTGAATCGGTAAATATACCGATTCTGTAAATTAAGCCTACCTACATGTCAAATCCCAAATACCGGTCGGTAACGGCCGAAATCGGCCGTTACCGACCGGTAATTGGCGACCTACATAGGGCCCATAATGTTTTAAATAACAAGACCACCTAAATTCACTCGGTCGATGTGGGAGGGTCGGGTTTGATAAACAGGCAAGGAGGCCTTACTAAGTGGTGTAAAGGTGGATTTTTATTTTCAATAGTAGAAGTGACAGAAGTTATTTGAGGTTTTTCTTCTGGTTCCTTGTCCGAAGAGTTCTTGGAAGACTCTGAGCTTGACAGGGATCCCACAGAGGGATGTTCTTGTTCCTCTTGCTTGGTGGAAGGGTGGTCTCCCCGAAGGCTCATAGGAGGGGAATAAGAAGAGGAAGCCGTGAGACAAGGGATTGTTTCAGTAAAAGTTTGAAAACCGTCACCACACCTTTTTGTGTAAGTAGAATTCTTGGTATCCTGCTGGCGGGATAGGGAAGGGGAGTTTATTCAGTGCCTAAGGTATCCTGCTGGCGGGATAGTGAAGGGGATTTTATTCAGTGCCTAAGGATCCTGCTGGCGGATTGAGTGAAGAGGATTTTATTCAGTGCCTAAGGATCTGGGTAATAGTGCTTTGAGGTGATTCAGACACAAAAACAACCATACGCTTTTACCCCGAGGCAAAGATAGCGTCAGAATGCTGCCCGGCTGTCCTCCGTATATGCGGACCTCCCCCTTAACTGCACCCGCCCATTCCACCACCTGCTTCAACTACACCCCTCCACGGCTCCACCACCCGCTTTCCACACCCCAACTTCCCCCGAGCCGCTACCACTCACCGGCCCACCGCAACTCTCCAGTGTTGCAGCCGCTCCCCAGCCTCCTCCAGACACCACCAATCTTCACACCAACTCTCGTCCGGTTCTCCCGGTTCAGATTCGGGTCCCGCGTCTTCTTTCTTGGGTCCTGCGTCTTCTCTCTCGGGTCCCACGTCTTCGGAGTTCCACGCACAGGGTCCGTCTTCTCTCGACTTGCTTCCTTTCTCCAGCGCGCCACCGGTCTCTGACCCCTCCTCTTGCGGTACACCTCCTTTCATTGGTCCCCGGGAAGTGTTTCCGGTGTCCTCGTTGGTTGCTTCCGGGTCATGGGAGACGCCGGCAGGTTGCTGTAAACGAGAGGAGCATGGTTGTAGTAGTGTCTGGCAGTCCCGGGTTTGTGGTGCAGCTCGATGTGGCAACTCTCCCCAGAGTGACGTCCCGGTAAGTCCGTCCCGACTAACCCGCAATTCCTCACATCCCCTTTCCCTTGCTGTCCTTCTTCTAGGGTTTTGGTTTTGGGGAAATCTGGACAGGTAATCAACGTTGCTTAGTTTGCTCCCTTTTTTGTGCTTAGTATGGAATCTCTATGGCTGTAGGAATAGGAAGCATCTAAGTATTCTTTCATTGTCTCCCTTATTCCTAGCTAGCCATACTAGGTGCGCATGATCAGTAAAGAGGGTGAATTCTCGTCCTTCTAGATAATAGCGTAAGGAGTCTATGGCCCACTTTATGGCTAAAGCCTCTTTTTCGATCGCTGCATAATTTTTCTCTCTGGGAAAAGGTTTACGACTGATGTATAGTATCGGTTTCTCGAATTACACCTTGGGGTGTTTCCTGAGATAAGACAGCCCAAGACCCTGATCTGAGGCATCCGTTTGGAGTATAAAGGGACGAGAATAATCGGGACTGGTGAGGACCGTGTCTGAGGACAACAAACTCTTCAGTTTTTCAAAGGAGTGTACCACATGAGGGGTGGGTGATTTCAAGACTTCTTCAGTTCTGACATTTTTCTGAAGTAAATCAGTTAAAGGGGCAGCCATTTAGGAGAACCCCGGGATAAATCGCCGATAATAGCCAAGCAACCCAAGGAAAGCCCGTAAATCCTTTTTATTTCTTGCTAAGGGGATTTGGGAGATAGCGGTTAGTTTTGAAGTCTGAGGTCTTATAACTCCTTCTCCCAACAAGTATCCCAGATATCGAACTGTATGGGCAGCCAGGTGGCTTTCGGCAAGATTTATCTTCAGACCGTGTACCCCTAATTTCCGTACAACTTGTGTGAGGTGTGACAAATGTTGCTCACAGGTATCACTATATATGATTATATCGTCAATATAGGCGCCTGCATATTTCGCGTTGGGTTTTAACACCACATTCATAGCCCTTTGAAATGTTGCAGGTGCCCCATGTAAGCCGAAAGGCAACACTTTGAATTGATATAATCCATCAGGAGTAGAGAAAGCTGTTTTTTCTCTATCCTGTCTCCAGAGTGGCACCTACCAGTATCCTTTGCATAAATCCAAAGTACTGATATACTTTGCTCTGCCTATTCCCTCCACCATCTCATCTACCCTGGGAAGGGGATAGGTGTCGAATTCTGAGATCTTATTGACTTCGCGAAAGTCAATACAAAAGCGTACCGACCCGTCTGGTTTTGGTACGAGAACAATGTGTAAGTTCCACTCATTCACAGATGGTTCAATGATGTCCATTAGTAACATTTTGTATTTCTTCCCTTATAGTTTGACGCCGGGCTTCGGGAATACGATATGGTCTTAACTGAACCCGCTTCCCTGGTGGTGTTTTTATAGCGTGTTCAATAAGGGTGGTTCTACCCGGAGATGTTGAGAAGGTCTGGTCTAGGGGTTGTAGTACTTGTGACAACTCCTCTTTTAGCAGTGGTGGCAATTCAGGATCGATACATTGGTGGAACAGGGGTGTCTGTGTCTCCACAATGTTTACCGATACCGGCAAAGGACCCTCCCATTTTTTAAGCAGATTGATATGATATATCTGGGAGAGGTGCTTGGCTGGATCTGTCTCAATGCGGTATGTCACTGGGGTTACCTGTTCTACAACCCGGTAGGGACCCTGCCATTCTCCTAATAGCTTTCGATCTGAGGACGCCATAATTAGCAATACAAGATTCCCCACTTGAAATGATCTTTCCTTAGTACCTTTGTCGTACTGTCATTTTTGAGCAATCTGGGCGTCTTCTAGATTAGTAGGGACAATGGTTCGGATCTGACTTAAATGTGTTCTCAAATTGGACACATAATCGGTTAAAGGCTTGATATTATTGGGTTCTGCCTCCCATTTCTCTTGGGCCATATCTAATAATGTGCGGGGCTTGTGTCCATATAACAATTCGAAAGGAGAATACCCAGTGCTTTTCTGTTCCTTATATCGAATTGCGAACAACACCAAAGGCAACATATCTTCCCATTTCCGCGATTCTAAAGCCAATAATTTTTTAAGCGTGGTTTTTATGGTGGCGTTATAGCGTTCCACCAACCCATCTGTTTGTGGGTGGTAGGCAGCTGTTCGGATCTGCTTAATCCCTAGTTGAGCACAGACCTGCTTCATCATTCTGGACACAAAGGGGGTGCTTTGATCAGTTAGGATCTCTTCCGGGAACCCTACCCTTGAAAAAACACCAATCATAGCTTTGGATATATTGGCAGCATCGGGACGACGAAGGGGAAGAGCCTCAGGAAAACGCATAGCATAGTCTACTACGACTAGAACATATCTACACCCTCTTCGTGATGGCAATAAAGGCCCTATTATATCCATACCTATGCGTGAAACGGCTCATCAATAATGGGCAGTGGTAGTAATGGTATCCTAGGAGGTTGATATCTGCTCTGTCTTTGACATACTGGACATTCCCTACAATATCGCTTAACTTACTGGTATATCCCTGGCCAATAGAACTTTTCTAGGATCAGTTTCTCAGTTTTCTCGGTTCCGAAATGACCTCCTAACAGGTGACTATGGGCTAGATATAATACTTATTCTCTGAATGGACCTGGTATCAGCAATTGGGCTTTTTGGGTGGGGTTCCCTTTTCTGTACAATAACCCATTGTTTATAAAGAAGTAAGGACCTACGTGTTGGGGGTCTTCGCCCTCAAGGGCCTTATTCCAAGCTTCTTGTAACACGGGGTCTTCACGTTGAGCCGCGTGGAAGTCTCAGTCTGTTTCCCAAGGATTTTCATTGGGTATGATAGGCAATACCAATTGCTCTTTTCCCTTTTCAGCTCTTCTTTGTCTTCGGCTTTTTCTGGTTTTGGGGGGTTGCCACTCTTTATCCACTTCTTACGCAAATGGGCCTGATGATAACCATTCTTCGTTTTCTTCTGCTGAAGAACCAGTACCATGTAACAACTGTGGTATTTAGTATAATCGTTCCCTAGTATGGCCTGTTCAGGTAGTCGTGGTATTAATCCTACAGTCAAAATGGTTCCTGGATCCTGGGAATATTGTATATGGACTTGAGCAGTGGGATAAGGTTTCGTGTCTCCATGGACACATCGAATAGCAATGGCTGTCTATTGGTCCCACTTATTACCTAGGTCTTGGGGTCTTACCACGCTATGTAAACACCCTGTGTCTGCTAAGGAAGTTACTGGATGAACGTTTACTGATACCGTGCACCTGTATGGTGGTGTTATCTTTTCTTTGGGTGAACAATAGTGGTTTTGGGCCATCCCTATTTGCATCGGTTACTCCTTTTGGGAACAGAACCTAGCGATATGTCCTAACCCTCCACATTGGAAACACGGAGGGCCCATAGAAGGAGGTCGAATGATAGGAGCACTGGGTACAATAGCCAATGGTTCACGTTTTTTCACTATCAGTGTTCGAGGAGGACGATGGGTCACCTGTCCTCCAGTTTTTCCCGTGGGCTCCTCTCTTCCTTTGTGTATCTCCTGCGCTCTATTGTAGGCACTAGCTATTTCGACGGCAGTTTCCATTGTCAGATTAGCTTGTTGTCTAACCCAGCGTTGTATGGGCAGGTGAAGAGAAATTAAGTACTGCTCTAAATAGATTTGGGCCAAAATCCCATCCTTGTCAGTGGTAGCTGGCTTTAACCATCTATCCGCCATGTCTTTTACCCTAAAATACAAGGCTCGAGGGGTTTTTTGGGGACCTTCCTTTATTTGTCTCAGTTTCAACCTATATGTTTCATCGTCCACCCCCAATCTTTCCATGATATACCTCTTTATCTCAGCATAGGGGACAACTCCCTGAAGGGTAGCAGTCTGGTATGCTGCCTAAAGGTCTCCTGACAGGAGTGGACCTAAGTATTGGCCCCATTTTTCTGTGGGCCATGATGCTGCGGTGGCCATTCTTTCAAAGTTATTGAAGAAATAGTCGGGGTCCTTCCCATTTACATATCGCTGGAGTACTACAGAAGGTAGAGTAGTGGGACCTCTTTGATGTCCAAGAGCTTCGGTTATTTTGTCCATTACCGCTTCATGTGTTTGTCCCTGTCCTGCGAGTGCTTGTTGGAACTTGCCACGGTCTTCCTCAGCGACTGTTAGAAAACATTCCATTACTTTTCCTAGAAGCTCCTGATTTTTGGCCATTTTCGCCAAAGCTGCCTCCATTTTGCCTCTCAATCCCACTTCTGACACCACTTGTGGGAGGGCGGGTTTGATAAACAGGCGAGGAGGCCTTACTAAGTGGTGTAAAGGTGGATTTTTATTTTCAATAGTAGAAGTGACAGAAGTTATATGAGGTTTTTCTTCCGGTTCCTCGTCCGAAGAGTTCTTGGAAGACTCGGAGCTTGACAGGCAACCCACGGAGGGTTGTTATTGTTTCTCTTGCTTGGTGGGAGGGTGGTCTCCCCGAAGGCTCATAGGAGGGGAATAAGAAGAGGAAGCTGTGAGACAAGGGATTGTTTCAGTAAAAGTTTGAAAACCGTCACCACACCTTTTTGTTTAGGTAGAATTCTTGGTTTCCTGCTGGCGGGATAGTGAAGGGGGTTTTATTCAGTGCCTAAGGTAGCCTACTGGTGGGATAGTGAAGGGGGTTTTATTCAGTGCCTAAGGTATCCTGCTGGCGGGATAGTGAAGGGGATTTTATTCAGTGCCTAAGGATCTGGGTAATAGTGCTTTGAGGTGATTCAGACACAAAAACAATCATACGCTTTCACCCCGAGGCAAATATAGCGTCAGAATGCTGCTGGGCTGTCCTCCGTATATGCGGACCTCTCACTTAACTGCACACTGCCCCGGTTCCACCACCCGCTTCAACTACACCCCTTCCCGGTTCAACCACCCGCTTCCCACACCCCACCTTCCCCCGAGCTGCTACCACTCACCGGCCCCGTCGCAACTCTCCAGTGTTGCAGCCGCTCCCCAGCCTCCTCCAGACACCACCAATCTTCACACCAACTCTCGTCCGGTTCTCCCGGTTCAGATTCGGGTCCCGCGTCTTCTTTCTCGGGTCCCGCATCTTCTCTATCGGGTCCCACGTCTTCGGAGTTCCACGCACAGGGTCCGTCTTCTCTCGACTTGCTTCCTGTCTCCAGCGCGCCACCGGTCTCTGACCCCTCCTCTTGCGGTACACCTCCTTTCATTGGTCCCCGGGAAGTGTTTCCGGTGTCCTCGTTGGTTGCTTCCGGGTCATGGGAGACGCCGGCAGGTTGCTGTAAACGAGAGGAGCATGGTTGTAGTAGTGTCTGGCAGTCCCGGGTTTGTGGTGCAGCTCGATGTGGCAACTCTCCCCAGAGTGACGTCCCGGTAAGTCCGTCCCGACTAACCCGCAATTCCTCACATCCCCTTTCCCTTGCTGTCCTTCTTCTAGGGTTTTGGTTTTGGGGAAATCTGGACAGGTAATCAACGTTGCTTAGTTTGCTCCCTTTTTTGTGCTTAGTATGGAATCTCTATGGCTGTAGGAATAGGAAGCATCTAAGTATTCTTTCATTGTCTCCCTTATTCCTAGAAAGCCATACTAGGGGCGCATGATCAGTAAAGAGGGTGAATTCTCGTCCTTCTAGATAATAGCGTAAGGAGTCTATGGCCCACTTTATGGCTAAAGCCTCTTTTTCGATCGCTGCATAATTTTTCTCTCTGGGAAAAGGTTTACGACTGATGTATAGTATTGGTTTCTCGAATTACACCTTGGGGTGTTTCCTGAGATAAGACAGCCCAAGACCCTGATCTGAGGCATCCGTTTGGAGTATAAAGGGACGAGAATAATCGGGACTGGTGAGGACCGTGTCTGAGGACAACAAACTCTTCAGTTTTTCAAAGGAGTGTACCACATGAGGGGTGGGTGATTTCAAGACTTCTTCAGTTCTGACATTTTTCTGAAGTACATCAGTTAAAGGGGCAGCCATTTAGGAGAACCCCGGGATAAATCGACGATAATAGCCAAGCAACCCAAGGAAAGCCCGTAAATCCTTTTTATTTCTTGCTAAGGGGATTTGGGAGATAGCGGTTAGTTTTGAAGTCTGAGGTCTTATAACTCCTTCTCCCAACAAGTATCCCAGATATCGAACTGTATGGGCAGCCAGGTGGCTTTCGGCAGGATTTATCTTCAGACCGTGTACCCCTAATTTCCGTACAACTTGTGTGAGGTGTGACAAATGTTGCTCACAGGTATCACTATATATGATTATATCGTCAATATAGGCGCCTGCATATTTCGCGTTGGGTTTTAACACCACATTCATAGCCCTTTGAAATGTTGCAGGTGCCCCATGTAAGCCGAAAGGCAACACTTTGAATTGATATAATCCATCAGGAGTAGAGAAAGCTGTTTTTTCTCTATCCTGTCTCCAGAGTGGCACCTACCAGTATCCTTTGCATAAATCCAAAGTACTGATATACTTTGCTCTGCCTATTCCCTCCACCATCTCATCTACCCTGGGAAGGGGATAGGTGTCGAATTCTGAGATCTTATTGACTTCGCGAAAGTCAATACAAAAGCGTACCGACCCGTCTGGTTTTGGTACGAGAACAATGTGTAAGTTCCACTCATTCACAGATGGTTCAATGATGTCCATTAGTAACATTTTGTATTTCTTCCCTTATAGTTTGACGCCGGGCTTCGGGAATACGATATGGTCTTAACTGAACCCGCTTCCCTGGTGGTGTTTTTATAGCGTGTTCAATAAGGGTGGTTCTACCCGGAGATGTTGAGAAGGTCTGGTCTAGGGGTTGTAGTACTTGTGACAACTCCTCTTTTAGCAGTGGTGGCAATTCAGGATCGATACATTGGTGGAACAGGGGTGTCTGTGTCTCCACAATGTTTACCGATACCGGCAAAGGACCCTCCCATTTTTTAAGCAGATTGATATGATATATCTGGGAGAGGTGCTTGGCTGGATCTGTCTCAATGCGGTATGTCACTGGGGTTACCTGTTCTACAACCCGGTAGGGACCCTGCCATTCTCCTAATAGCTTTCGATCTGAGGACGCCATAATTAGCAATACAAGATTCCCCACTTGAAATGATCTTTCCTTAGTACCTTTGTCGTACTGTCATTTTTGAGCAATCTGGGCGTCTTCTAGATTAGTAGGGACAATGGTTCGGATCTGACTTAAATGTGTTCTCAAATTGGACACATAATCGGTTAAAGGCTTGATATTATTGGGTTCTGCCTCCCAATTCTCTTGGGCCATATCTAATAATGTGCGGGGCTTGTGTCCATATAACAATTCGAAAGGAGAATACCCAGTGCTTTTCTGTTCCTTATATCGAATTGCGAACAACACCAAAGGCAACATATCTTCCCATTTCCGCGATTCTAAAGCCAATAATTTTTTAAGCGTGGTTTTTATGGTGGCGTTATAGCGTTCCACCAACCCATCTGTTTGTGGGTGGTAGGCAGCTGTTCGGATCTGCTTAATCCCTAGTTGAGCACAGACCTGCTTCATCATTCTGGACACAAAGGGGGTGCTTTGATCAGTTAGGATCTCTTCCGGGAACCCTACCCTTGAAAAAACACCAATCATAGCTTTGGATATATTGGCAGCATCGGGACGACGAAGGGGAAGAGCCTCAGGAAAACGCATAGCATAGTCTACTACGACTAGAACATATCTACACCCTCTTCGTGATGGCAATAAAGGCCCTATTATATCCATACCTATGCGTGAAACGGCTCATCAATAATGGGCAGTGGTAGTAATGGTATCCTAGGAGGTTGATATCTGCTCTGTCTTTGACATACTGGACATTCCCTACAATATCGCTTAACTTCCTGGTATATCCCTGGCCAATAGAACTTTTCTAGGATCAGTTTCTCAGTTTTCTCGGTTCCGAAATGACCTCCTAACAGGTGACTATGGGCTAGATATAATACTTATTCTCTGAATGGACCTGGTATCAGCAATTGGGCTTTTTGGGTGGGGTTCCCTTTTCTGTACAATAACCCATTGTTTATAAAGAAGTAAGGACCTACGTGTTGGGGGTCTTCGCCCTCAAGGGCCTTATTCCAAGCTTCTTGTAACACGGGGTCTTCACGTTGAGCCGCGTGGAAGTCTCAGTCTGTTTCCCAAGGATTTTCATTGGGTATGATAGGCAATACCAATTGCTCTTTTCCCTTTTCAGCTCTTCTTTGTCTTCGGCTTTTTCTGGTTTTGGGGGGTTGCCACTCTTTATCCACTTCTTACGCAAATGGGCCTGATGATAACCATTCTTCGTTTTCTTCTGCTGAAGAACCAGTACCATGTAACAACTGTGGTATTTAGTATAATCGTTCCCTAGTATGGCCTGTTCAGGTAGTCGTGGTATTAATCCTACAGTCAAAATGGTTCCTGGATCCTGGGAATATTGTATATGGACTTGAGCAGTGGGATAAGGTTTCGTGTCTCCATGGACACATCGAATAGCAATGACTGTCTATTGGTCCCACTTATTACCTAGGTCTTGGGGTCTTACCACGCTATGTAAACACCCTGTGTCTGCTAAGGAAGTTACTGGATGAACGTTTACTGATACCGTGCACCTGTATGGTGGTGTTATCTTTTCTTTGGGTGAACAATAGTGGTTTTGGGCCATCCCTATTTGCATCGGTTACTCCTTTTGGGAACAGAACCTAGCGATATGTCCTAACCCTCCACATTGGAAACACGGAGGGCCCATAGAAGGAGGTCGAATGATAGGAGCACTGGGTACAATAGCCAATGGTTCACGTTTTTTCACTATCAGTGTTCGAGGAGGACGATGGGTCACCTGTCCTCCAGTTTTTCCCGTGGGCTCCTCTCTTCCTTTGTGTATCTCCTGCGCTCTATTGTAGGCACTAGCTATTTCGACGGCAGTTTCCATTGTCAGATTAGCTTGTTGTCTAACCCAGCGTTGTATGGGCAGGTGAAGAGAAATTAAGTACTGCTCTAAATAGATTTGGGCCAAAATCCCATCCTTGTCAGTGGTAGCTGGCTTTAACCATCTATCCGCCATGTCTTTTACCCTAAAATACAAGGCTCGAGGGGTTTTTTGGGGACCTTCCTTTATTTGTCTCAGTTTCAACCTATATGTTTCATCGTCCACCCCCAATCTTTCCATGATATACCTCTTTATCTCAGCATAGGGGACAACTCCCTGAAGGGTAGCAGTCTGGTATGCTGCCTAAAGGTCTCCTGACAGGAGTGGACCTAAGTATTGGCCCCATTTTTCTGTGGGCCATGATGCTGCGGTGGCCATTCTTTCAAAGTTATTGAAGAAATAGTCGGGGTCCTTCCCATTTACATATCGCTGGAGTACTACAGAAGGTAGAGTAGTGGGACCTCTTTGATGTCCAAGAGCTTCGGTTATTTTGTCCATTACCGCTTCATGTGTTTGTCCCTGTCCTGCGAGTGCTTGTTGGAACTTGCCACGGTCTTCCTCAGCGACTGTTAGAAAACATTCCATTACTTTTCCTAGAAGCTCCTGATTTTTGGCCATTTTCGCCAAAGCTGCCTCCATTTTGCCTCTCAATCCCACTTCTGACACCACTTGTGGGAGGGCGGGTTTGATAAACAGGCGAGGAGGCCTTACTAAGTGGTGTAAAGGTGGATTTTTATTTTCAATAGTAGAAGTGACAGAAGTTATATGAGGTTTTTCTTCCGGTTCCTCGTCCGAAGAGTTCTTGGAAGACTCGGAGCTTGACAGGCAACCCACGGAGGGTTGTTATTGTTTCTCTTGCTTGGTGGGAGGGTGGTCTCCCCGAAGGCTCATAGGAGGGGAATAAGAAGAGGAAGCTGTGAGACAAGGGATTGTTTCAGTAAAAGTTTGAAAACCGTCACCACACCTTTTTGTTTAGGTAGAATTCTTGGTTTCCTGCTGGCGGGATAGTGAAGGGGGTTTTATTCAGTGCCTAAGGTAGCCTACTGGTGGGATAGTGAAGGGGGTTTTATTCAGTGCCTAAGGTATCCTGCTGGCGGGATAGTGAAGGGGATTTTATTCAGTGCCTAAGGATCTGGGTAATAGTGCTTTGAGGTGATTCAGACACAAAAACAATCATACGCTTTCACCCCGAGGCAAATATAGCGTCAGAATGCTGCTGGGCTGTCCTCCGTATATGCGGACCTCTCACTTAACTGCACACTGCCCCGGTTCCACCACCCGCTTCAACTACACCCCTTCCCGGTTCAACCACCCGCTTCCCACACCCCACCTTCCCCCGAGCTGCTACCACTCACCGGCCCCGTCGCAACTCTCCAGTGTTGCAGCCGCTCCCCAGCCTCCTCCAGACACCACCAATCTTCACACCAACTCTCGTCCGGTTCTCCCGGTTCAGATTCGGGTCCCGCGTCTTCTTTCTCGGGTCCCGCATCTTCTCTATCGGGTCCCACGTCTTCGGAGTTCCACGCACAGGGTCCGTCTTCTCTCGACTTGCTTCCTGTCTCCAGCGCACCACCGGTCTCTGACCCCTCCTCTTGCGGTACACCTCCTTTCATTGGTCCCCGGGAAGTGTTTCCGGTGTCCTCGTTGGTTGCTTCCGGGTCATGGGAGACGCCGGCAGGTTGCTGTAAACGAGAGGAGCATGGTTGTAGTAGTGTCTGGCAGTCCCGGGTTTGTGGTGCAGCTCGATGTGGCAACTCTCCCCAGAGTGACGTCCCGGTAAGTCCGTCCCGACTAACCCGCAATTCCTCACATCCCCTTTCCCTTGCTGTCCTTCTTCTAGGGTTTTGGTTTTGGGGAAATCTGGACAGGTAATCAACGTTGCTTAGTTTGCTCCCTTTTTTGTGCTTAGTATGGAATCTCTATGGCTGTAGGAATAGGAAGCATCTAAGTATTCTTTCATTGTCTCCCTTATTCCTAGAAAGCCATACTAGGGGCGCATGATCAGTAAAGAGGGTGAATTCTCGTCCTTCTAGATAATAGCGTAAGGAGTCTATGGCCCACTTTATGGCTAAAGCCTCTTTTTCGATCGCTGCATAATTTTTCTCTCTGGGAAAAGGTTTACGACTGATGTATAGTATCGGTTTCTCGAATTACACCTTGGGGTGTTTCCTGAGATAAGACAGCCCAAGACCCTGATCTGAGGCATCCGTTTGGAGTATAAAGGGACGAGAATAATCGGGACTGGTGAGGACCGTGTCTGAGGACAACAAACTCTTCAGTTTTTCAAAGGAGTGTACCACATGAGGGGTGGGTGATTTCAAGACTTCTTCAGTTCTGACATTTTTCTGAAGTACATCAGTTAAAGGGGCAGCCATTTAGGAGAACCCCGGGATAAATCGACGATAATAGCCAAGCAACCCAAGGAAAGCCCGTAAATCCTTTTTATTTCTTGCTAAGGGGATTTGGGAGATAGCGGTTAGTTTTGAAGTCTGAGGTCTTATAACTCCTTCTCCCAACAAGTATCCCAGATATCGAACTGTATGGGCAGCCAGGTGGCTTTCGGCAGGATTTATCTTCAGACCGTGTACCCCTAATTTCCGTACAACTTGTGTGAGGTGTGACAAATGTTGCTCACAGGTATCACTATATATGATTATATCGTCAATATAGGCGCCTGCATATTTCTCATGGGGTTTTAACACCACATTCATAGCCCTTTGAAATGTTGCAGGTGCCCCATGTAAGCCGAAAGGCAACACTTTGAATTGATATAATCCATCAGGAGTAGAGAAAGCTGTTTTTTCTCTATCCTGTCTCCAGAGTGGCACCTACCAGTATCCTTTGCATAAATCCAAAGTACTGATATACTTTGCTCTGCCTATTCCCTCCACCATCCCATCTACCCTGGGAAGGGGATAGGTGTCGAATTCTGAGATCTTATTGACTTTGCGAAAGTCAATACAAAAGCGTACCGACCCGTCTGGTTTTGGTACGAGAACAATGTGTAAGTTCCACTCATTCACAGATGGTTCAATGATGTCCATTAGTAACATTTTGTATTTCTTCCCTTATAGTTTGACGCCGGGCTTCGGGAATACGATATGGTCTTAACTGAACCCGCTTCCCTGGTGGTGTTTTTATAGCGTGTTCAATAAGGGTGGTTCTACCCGGAGATGTTGAGAAGGTCTGGTCTAGGGGTTGTAGTACTTGTGACAACTCCTCTTTTAGCAGTGGTGGCAATTCAGGATCGATACATTGGTGGAACAGGGGTGTCTGTGTCTCCACAATGTTTACCGATACCGGCAAAGGACCCTCCCATTTTTTAAGCAGATTGATATGATATATCTGGGAGAGGTGCTTGGCTGGATCTGTCTCAATGCGGTATGTCACTGGGGTTACCTGTTCTACAACCCGGTAGGGACCCTGCCATTCTCCTAATAGCTTTCGATCTGAGGACGCCATAATTAGCAATACAAGATTCCCCACTTGAAATGATCTTTCCTTAGTACCTTTGTCGTACTGTCATTTTTGAGCAATCTGGGCGTCTTCTAGATTAGTAGGGACAATGGTTCGGATCTGACTTAAATGTGTTCTCAAATTGGACACATAATCGGTTAAAGGCTTGATATTATTGGGTTCTGCCTCCCATTTCTCTTGGGCCATATCTAATAATGTGCGGGGCTTGTGTCCATATAACAATTCGAAAGGAGAATACCCAGTGCTTTTCTGTTCCTTATATCGAATTGCGAACAACACCAAAGGCAACATATCTTCCCATTTCCGCGATTCTAAAGCCAATAATTTTTTAAGCGTGGTTTTTATGGTGGCGTTATAGCGTTCCACCAACCCATCTGTTTGTGGGTGGTAGGCAGCTGTTCGGATCTGCTTAATCCCTAGTTGAGCACAGACCTGCTTCATCATTCTGGACACAAAGGGGGTGCTTTGATCAGTTAGGATCTCTTCCGGGAACCCTACCCTTGAAAAAACACCAATCATAGCTTTGGATATATTGGCAGCATCGGGACGACGAAGGGGAAGAGCCTCAGGAAAACGCATAGCATAGTCTACTACGACTAGAACATATCTACACCCTCTTCGTGATGGCAATAAAGGCCCTATTATATCCATACCTATGCGTGAAACGGCTCATCAATAATGGGCAGTGGTAGTAATGGTATCCTAGGAGGTTGATATCTGCTCTGTCTTTGACATACTGGACATTCCCTACAATATCGCTTAACTTACTGGTATATCCCTGGCCAATAGAACTTTTCTAGGATCAGTTTCTCAGTTTTCTCGGTTCCGAAATGACCTCCTAACAGGTGACTATGGGCTAGATATAATACTTATTC
Source organism: Lissotriton vulgaris (assembly GCF_964263255.1). Lineage (NCBI taxonomy): Eukaryota > Metazoa > Chordata > Amphibia > Caudata > Salamandridae > Lissotriton > Lissotriton vulgaris. Next base: position 430,084,800 of record NC_141687.1, read on the forward strand.
TCTGAATGGACCTGGTATCAGCAATTGGGCTTTTTGGGTGGGGTTCCCTTTTCTGTACAATAACCCATTGTTTATAAAGAAGTAAGGACCTACGTGTTGGGGGTCTTCGCCCTCAAGGGCCTTATTCCAAGCTTCTTGTAACACGGGGTCTTCACGTTGAGCCGCGTGGAAGTCTCAGTCTGTTTCCCAAGGATTTTCATTGGGTATGATAGGCAATACCAATTGCTCTTTTCCCTTTTCAGCTCTTCTTTGTCTTCGGCTTTTTCTGGTTTTGGGGGGTTGCCACTCTTTATCCACTTCTTACGCAAATGGGCCTGATGATAACCATTCTTCGTTTTCTTCTGCTGAAGAACCAGTACCATGTAACAACTGTGGTATTTAGTATAATCGTTCCCTAGTATGGCCTGTTCAGGTAGTCGTGGTATTAATCCTACAGTCAAAATGGTTCCTGGATCCTGGGAATATTGTATATGGACTTGAGCAGTGGGATAAGGTTTTGTGTCTCCATGGACACATCGAATAGCAATGACTGTCTATTGGTCCCACTTATTACCTAGGTCTTGGGGTCTTACCACGCTATGTAAACACCCTGTGTCTGCTAAGGAAGTTACTGGATGAACGTTTACTGATACCGTGCACCTGTATGGTGGTGTTATCTTTTCTTTGGGTGAACAATAGTGGTTTTGGGCCATCCCTATTTGCATCGGTTACTCCTTTTGGGGACAGAACCTAGCGATATGTCCTAACCCTTCACATTGGAAACACGGAGGGCCCATAGAAGGAGGTCGAATGATAGGAGCACTGGGTACAATAGCCAATGGTTCACGTTTTTTCACTATCAGTGTTCGAGGAGGACGATGGGTCGCCTGTCCTCCAGTTTTTCCCGTGGGCTCCTCTCTTCCTTTGTGTATCTCCTGCGCTCTATTGTAGGCACTAGCTATTTCGACGGCAGTTTCCATTGTCAGATTAGCTTGTTGTCTAACCCAGCGTTGTATGGGCAGGTGAAGAGAAATTAAGTACTGCTCTAAATAGATTTGGGCCAAAATCCCATCCTTGTCAGTGGTAGCTGGCTTTAACCATCTATCCGCCATGTCTTTTACCCTAAAATACAAGGCTCGAGGGGTTTTTTGGGGACCTTCCTTTATTTGTCTCAGTTTCAACCTATATGTTTCATCGTCCACCCCCAATCTTTCCATGATATACCTCTTTATCTCAGCATAGGGGACAACTCCCTGAAGGGTAGCAGTCTGGTATGCTGCCTAAAGGTCTCCTGACAGGAGTGGACCTAAGTATTGGCCCCATTTTTCTGTGGGCCATGATGCTGCGGTGGCCATTCTTTCAAAGTTATTGAAGAAATAGTCGGGGTCCTTCCCATTTACATATCGCTGTAGTACTACAGAAGGTAGAGTAGTGGGACCTCTTTGATGTCCAAGAGCTTCGGTTATTTTGTCCATTACCGCTTCATGTGTTTGTCCCTGTCCTGCGAGTGCTTGTTGGAACTTGCCACGGTCTTCCTCAACGACTGTTAGAAAACATTCCATTACTTTTCCTTGAAGCTCCTGATTTTTGGCCATTTTCGCCAAAGCTGCCTCCATTTTGCCTCTCAATCCCACTTCTGACACCACTTGTGGGAGGGCGGGTTTGATAAACAGGCGAGGAGGCCTTACTAAGTGGTGTAAAGGTGGATTTTTATTTTCAATAGTAGAAGTGACAGAAGTTATATGAGGTTTTTCTTCCGGTTCCTCGTCCGAAGAGTTCTTGGAAGACTCGGAGCTTGACAGGCAACCCACGGAGGGTTGTTATTGTTTCTCTTGCTTGGTGGGAGGGTGGTCTCCCCGAAGGCTCATAGGAGGGGAATAAGAAGAGGAAGCTGTGAGACAACGGATTGTTTCAGTAAAAGTTTGAAAACCGTCACCACACCTTTTTGTTTAGGTAGAATTCTTGGTTTCCTGCTGGCGGGATAGTGAAGGGGGTTTTATTCAGTGCCTAAGGTAGCCTGCTGGTGGGATAGTGAAGGGGGTTTTATTCAGTGCCTAAGGTATCCTGCTGGCGGGATAGTGAAGGGGATTTTATTCAGTGCCTAAGGATCTGGGTAATAGTGCTTTGAGGTGATTCAGACACAAAAACAATCATACGCTTTCACCCCGAGGCAAATATAGCGTCAGAATGCTGCTGGGCTGTCCTCCGTATATGCGGACCTCTCACTTAACTGCACACTGCCCCGGTTCCACCACCCGCTTCAACTACACCCCTTCCCGGTTCAACCACCCGCTTCCCAAACCCCACCTTCCCCCGAGCTGCTACCACTCACCGGCCCCGCCGCAACTCTCCAGAGTTGCGGCCGCCCCCCAGCATCCTCCGGACACCACCAATCTTCACACCAGCTCTCGTCCGGTACTCCGGGTTCAGCTTTGGGTCCTGCGTCTCCTTTCTCGGGTCCCGCATCTTCTCTATCGGGTCCCGCGTCTTCGGAGTTCCACGCACAGGGTCCGTCTTCTCTCGACTTGCTTCCTGTCTCCAGCGTGCAACCGGTATCTTACCCCTCCTCTTGCGGTACACCTCCTTTCATTGGTCTCCGGGAAGTGTTTCCGGTGTCCTCGTTGGTTGCTTCCAGGTCATGGGCGACGCCGGCGGTTTTCTATAAACGAGAGGAGCATGGTTGTGGTAGTGTCTGGCAATGCCGGGTTCGTGGTGCAGCTCGATGTGGCAACTCTCCCCAGAGTGACGTCCCAGTAAGTCTGTCCTGACTAACCCGCAATTCCTCACAGTCGAGTTATCTCAAGGTACTATAACCTGTGCCCTAAAGTAACTATAACTCATTTCTTCGCCATGCACAGTGTTGTCATTAATTATGTAATTTCAGATGCTGCAGTGATGTTGTCAATAATGTCACAGAATGCCATGAGTAATGCAATATTGAGGTCATAAGCAGTGCATGGCAAGAGTGTGAGTTATAGTTACTTCAGTTAATTATAACTAGTGAATTTCAGTTATTCTTAGAATTTAGGTTTCACCTAACTATAACATCACTAACGTTTTTCTGACGATTTCTGAGTTTTGTTTTTTTACTGAGTAAATTGTTAGCAGATCTAACTATAACATCACTTGAACCTTTGTTTTTTCAGCGAATTTCTCAAGTTTTTTTTAAGCTAAAGTAACAATATAAAGGGGTGTCATTTGAAGTAAGGCAGACCTAGTGGCTTTGTCAAAGGGTCATGACAACAACATTTAAAGAGTAGGCATCACTGCATTATTCAGGAGGTGAGCACATCAACATACGTAAAAACATACCTATTGACTTTGTCAAAAGGTCCATAATACCTATAATAACATTAATATTTCATAAATACATACATTTCAATATTTAATATTTATTATAAAAAAAATTGAACAAAAATATTTTTATAGCATTTTTGAGGACACTAAATGCAGCTACCTAACCAACCACAGAGGGTCTTACACTCCAGCTGAAGAGCATACAGCACCAGATCAAAGTGCTCTAAAAATAATGGAGAGCTCTTCTGGGGTCATGAACTCAATGACTAAAGGGCCTTACTGCAATTTCTTTTAAGTGTAGCTGGGGGACGCTGCATTTCCTGCAGGCCCACAACATTGAAGAAAATGATTGATGGTGCTCTTTCCACTTTAAGGAGCACCAGCAGGATGCAAAAATATCATTAAAAAGTCCTTGCAGGGCATTATGGGGTGATTTGTCCCTAGGAGCAGTGAATAATAATCGAATATTTTTGGGGGGTGTTCCATTCCTACCCGGGACACTCACAGGTTGGTGTTGTTTTGTGGGCCGCGCGGGAGACCTACAACCCCCGCTGGCTCCCCATCCTGGGATGCAGGCAGGAGCAGGTAATATATTTTGTGTGGTAATTTCTTTTTTTATATGAGCGCCAGAGTCCCACCTAGTTGCTCACAACAGTCCTGGCCTTCGGGCTCATGAGGGAGGCTCATGACAACCCAAAGAATCCATTTCCTGTGGAAACGTGGTGCTAGCTATAACTACTGTGTTGCCCATCTCCCTGTGACTTAATAAGCCTTGGGGACTGTCTTGACAGGCTTTTTGGCTCTATTTCGGAGTGATAAAGACTTTAATCTTGCTCACATCTAGGATATGTATTCCTAGCTTGTGTTGGCTCTTTTAAGCCCTTTCTTCCAGACCTAGAAGAGGATAGTTGCTTTATATGATGATAGATCCCTTACTCTAATCCATCTATTGCCTATTGGCTTTGCCTTTCATTATTTTGCCTATAGTAGAGGTTGGATCCTGTGGTCCTGACTTTATATTACACATTAGTATGGTTTGTGTAGGTACTCTGATAGAGCTAAGGGTTATTTCATCCTTCTCAGGCCTACAAGGCCCAGAACTAGAGAGACTCCATTTTGATGGAGCTGAGATGCTTTAAGGGGAAAGGTAATGTTTATAGTTAAGGCTGTTGTGTGCTAGGGGAAAACCAGTCAGGACTGGTTCTTATCCGAGGAATGTGTTTGTCTCTTGGGCCCAGACGTAACATGCAGCTGGCCATTGCGGTTGCGCAAAGAGCTCTGGAGCTAGCACAGGAATTCAGTGGGAGGCAGCCCTCTGTTGGAAATTTCCATGAGGGGAGAGGAATCCATATTAGCGAATTGCAGGAGAGGAGGAGTGGTCAGTTCAGTTTGGTTCTTGAAGAGTGGAGAGTAGGATGTCTGCTGGAGCTGCAGAATACAGTGCAGTTCTATTGGTTTTCTGGAATGGAGAAAGAAGGCAGATGATTGCTGAAGCTGAAGAGAGAGCAGTAACTATCAGCTGGGACTGCCAGTTTGTCAGAGAGCATTGAAGCAGATGGAGGAGCTGAGGCTGTCACCTGGAGCAATTGAGCCAGAGGCGTGAAGCTATGGTGACGGAGGGAGAGACAGAGAGAGCCCTGATCCCACCAGAGTCAGAGAGAAATCTTCCTTCTAATAGGTGAGGTAGTCTAAACTAGTCCCCTTTACACTTACACCTTAAGCTTGTTCTTATTCCCTAGGGTATTGTATGTCTAATCCTTTTCTTTCAGCGGTGTGTTAAAAGTTCCTGTTAGTCAAGAGACCCCACAGATAACCTTGCCCTCATACTGTATGTCTAATCCTTTTCTTTCAGCGGTGTGTTAAAAGTTCCTGTTAGTCAAGAGCCCCCACAGATAACCTTGCCCTCATACTGTATGTCTAATCCTTTTCTTTCAGCGGTGTGTTAAAAGTTCCTGTTAGTCAAGAGACCCCACAGATAACCTTGCCCTCATACTGTATGTCTAATCCTTTTCTTTCAGCGGTGTGTTAAAGTTCCTGCTAGTTATAGAGACCCCGCAGATTTATGTATGTGTATTCTATTGCCATATTGTAATAAAGATACCCCAGTTCTTAGTGAACTAGTGTGCATGTGTTGTTCTTAAGATAGAGCTAACCTTTCTTCTAACCAGATGCTGTGTAGCAACTGACGGATCAAAAGGGAGTAGGAGCGCTTAAATCAGGGAATAACTCCTGCATACAGTGTGTCCACTATTTCAAAAGCACAGGTAACCTCTTCTTCTAGTCAGATGTTACAGTTAGAACAGATGCTGCCCCTGATCCGGTAAGTCTGAATAATTAGGGAGAGAGAGGAGCCCTTGAGCTAGGGAATAATTGACACTAAGTGATTCGGCCATCCCATAATATTATTGTAGTAGCAAACCCTTAGTGAATAGTGAGAGAGACCTCCCAACATAGAGACAGACAGCTGAAGGTATTCATAGGAAAGTGATCGTAATTGGTAAGTGGCGTTAGTGAGAGCACTGATTGTGGTCAGTGTGTAGATCTGCCGGATTGCAGATCGGATTGTAAGTGAGTGAGCACCGGGGGGATACGGTGTGTAGGTCAGCCGGATTGTGGGCCAGATAAAAAGTGAGCACTGGGGCTGCAGCCCAGTGTGTATGGCACGCCGGATTGCGTGTCGAGTGAGCACTGAGGGTGAGCAGTGTGTATGGCACGCCAGATTGCGTGTCGAGTGAGGACTGAGGGTAATCAGTGTGTAATGGTAGATAATCAGAACTGCCCCAGGGTAGATTAGTCTGGACCCATGTGGTCGTGAGACTATGAGGTATGAGTGTGGTGTAGGGCATGGATGTCCTTAGTAATCAGTGAGTATTCTTAGTATCCCTATAGATTTAGTGGTGTTTCTGATGATATGAGCTTGTATATTGCGAGTTCCCCATCCTCAGGTAGGTACCCAGGTGCCTGGATAGATGGTCCTGAGGAGGGAGGTGGTTACGTTCCGGCTGGGTTGGAGGGGCTCTCAGGAGCTGATCCCATCTAGTCTAGAACCCGGTCGTTACATCTGGCGTAGTCGGCTGTTTACGAAGCCTGCGTGCCCTGGCCATGTGTTTGGAGAGTTTCCCATATGTTGTGGAGGAGTGCCCTGATCGCCAGTTACCTCTGGCATAGACAAACAGTTTACGAAGCCTGTGTGACCTATGGGCTTGAACAGTTGCAGTGTGAGGAGATTGCAGTACATCATGGCATTTGACTTATGCAGGGTGGAAGAAATGCTTTTCATCTTGGTGTTTGAACTGTCAGGCTTGAAGGGTGACATTACGTGAGGGAGCCAATTACATCTTTGTGATGGTCCAATTGTACATATGTGGGTGAAAAATGCTTTTAAATTGCCCATTAAATTGCTTGCTGCATCTGCTTATGCTGTGCAATGTGAAATGTGTTCAATGTAATATGACTTGTGGAGTTCCTTGTAAATAGCTCCTTGTAAATATGCCTTGTAAATAGCGCCATATAAATGTGGCTTGTGAGGAGCATGTTCTCATTTTGACTTGCTGTGTTCATTGTGAATTGCGCCTTGAATATATTCCTTGTGAGGAGCATGTCATTTTTTGAACCTGTTGACTTTCTTGTAAATATGGCTTGTGAATAGCGCCATGTGGATATGGCTTGTACAGAGCATTCTATTGTTGCGTTAGGTAGGAGAGAGCTGGATCTCTTTCAAATGCTTGGGGGATATGTTTTGTAGATTTGCGCGCGTGTTATTTGAAAACGTGGAGTGATAAGTTCTTGAATTTCCCATGTACTGCAGACATTGGGGAATGATTGTGTTTGAGCTGCCAAAGGGTTAATATCTTGGATTGAGATGGCAGTATTTATTTTAACATGCTGTTTAACATGCATGGTTATGTGTGCTGACACTAAAAGTCAGTGATTGTTTAGATGAATGATGGTTTGATTTGACTTTCATTGGTTGCCGGGTTCTGCCTATGTATTTTGTCAGCTTGCTGACGGAATGTAAACATCTTTGCTTAGAGAGAAAAGCTGTGTTCATTTAACATTCTTTTTGAAATGTGTCCACGAATTTGTGTGGGTTTACCTTGGAACTCATGATTTAATGTGTCTGACTCTTAGTGGTCGGTATGTTATAAATTAACCAGTCGGATTGAGATAAGGGTTTGCACGGAGGATGCTTTAATTAATGCGTTAGCGGTTGTGAAGAACGAAAATATAAAAACAGACCCATCATAGAATGTGCTTTTAATTAGTGAAATGCAACCGTGTGCTTTTAAAAATAAAATGTGTTCTAGTAAACATGATTATTATTTTTCCAATGCAAGCTGAACCTTTTTCGAATGCAAATGTTTCTGATATGTTGCAGACCATTGTGTGAGTGTGCCCACTCAGTTAGAAAAATGACTATTTGTAAAACTGATGAATCTGGCCCTTTTTATTAGATACAGTACTAATGCTTGCATACTAAATTATGACATGTTACCACTTGTTTTACTTCTCATGTTATTTTCAATATGGAAAATTAAATGCAATGTTGTTCTAATATTTTTCCCTTTCAGCAAATAGCTGTTTTTATAATAGATTTATTTCAAATTGCTAGCCTGTGACTTAGTTGCAAAAAATATGTTCTTATTAATTATTGGTTTTAGGATGCTTTTCGTCACGTTTTCAATTTGCTTCAGTTAGTTTGAGAATAGTGGTTCTGGCCTGGGAACAAATTTGTTTTGAGTTCCAGGGAATGTGTTTTTCGGCCTTGAAGTTAGCCTGACTCCCAGAGAAAGCTGTTTTGTAAAGGGAGGGCTTTTCCCTCTTGGAGCGCCGAGCAGTGCCTGTCTTGTTATTATTGGCCATTCTCCAATTCTTCTCCACGGACAATTGTTGATGTAAAGGGAGGGCTACCGTCCTCCAACTGACTCGGGCTTCCTTTGCATGGAGATAAGGGATGCTTGCAATTTGACCAAGCTCTCTCTTCAGTGACTTGGCAGCTGTTCTTAGCTCTCAGAGTTTTGAAAGGGTGCAGGAACCGCCCTGTGGGTGACATCACGAAGAAAGGGGAAGGCAGTGTAGAGAAAAAACTTGATGAGCCGCAGAGAAATGTTTATGTAAGGGAGGGGTCAAGTCGCTCTTCCTTGCTGTCGGCGCAGACAGCTTCATTGCCTTCAGATAAGGGATCATTGCACATGCAGAATAATTGGCAGACACTTGGCCCTTGGAGTTAGATAGATACCATAGGCCTGGGTGAGCTTCCCTGACTAGAGATTAGAGATGCTTGGACAGAATGGTTGGCAGCAGCCTTGCTCCTGCAATGAGATCAGCACTTGGCAGTGATTCAAATTACATCGCACTGTAGCCTGGCTCCTGCTTATTTTCTGGAGCGGATTCAAAACTCTGAGCACGAACATCTTTCTGAAGGGAGGGGCTGACTCAGAGAATTCGGGAGTTGCTAGGCCCCAGCCCTTCTGGCTGTGTATGAAAAAATTGGATTTTGCCCAAACAAATTTAAAAGTATATGATTTTAATTATTCCTTGAATTTAGAATAATTGTTTTTATAAATTACTAGGTTTCTTTCGACAATGAAAAGCACTTGGGGTGCTTTTTAAATGGAAAATGTATTTTTGCTAGATTAATGATACTTGTTTTTTCGTTTCAGGATTGTTGGGTTGTGGTGTTTGGTGTGTGCGTCGGCCCACCCCCCTCCCACTCCCTTTGTTATTTTACTTTTTTGTTTTCATTTTTTTATGTTAGTTTGTTATTTTTGGAAGATGGAACCAGACCAGACCGGATTGGTGGCGGATGAACGGCGGAAGCTAGTGACTGGAGGATGTGCTTCCTTGGTACCGGATACAGATGAAGATGAAGGGTGGTGACCTACACTGATGAATCCACAATTGACTGCCTTGAACCCCAAAATTATGCTAAAAGAACTCTTATATTGACTGACTCTATAGTTGGCTGCCTCAGCAGTCAGGTTCAAACCCCATACAATATCTTTGGATTTTACTGAAAATAAATGTATATATATATTTTTTTGACAAAGCCAAAAGTCCCATCTTTTAAAAAGTGAACTGAATTTCTGAAATAATTATGTTTCCAACAGAAGAAGTCATTTTTTCCCCATATTTTTTTTTATTTCAGACTTTTGCATTTACCACAAACAGGCCTGAATTGATAATATCACAGTTCTGTTATGTTTATGCAGTACTATATTTTGCCTTTAGTATGCTATGCTATTCTACACTTGTTTATCTTTCACTTATTATAGTTTTCCTGTTTTCTGCATAACAGTTTTGCCAATGAAAGGCTTTTAAATGGTGGTGCACACATGTGTTCCACAGTGTGATACAGTGAGAAACTAGGTGCTAACTGTTTTGTGATATTGTGTCCTTTCACCACACTTAGATAATTTTCTTTAATTTCATGCTTGATATGCATAGTGCTACACCAGCTATTTTGTAGGAATGGGGTTATCTTTATTTTCCTGTTATTCCACTTTCACTTTGACTGATCCAAGGGTGGTTACCCTAGACTTTAAGTTGTCCTGGGAGGTGTGTCTTTTAGTATGGTTATGTCCTACATCTATTAGTATTGTTTGCCCAGACCTTGAGGACCGTTTGTCATGTTTATTTGTCAGATTTCACCTAATTCTTTCTTAAGTTCACCATAGTAGGTAGGCCTCATTTAGGCCCATTGTTATTTTCGTTCCACAAATATGGCCCTACACCAATAGATTTCATGAGTTATCATTAGCTTAAGTTGACCAAAGTAGGTAGGCCTCATTTAGGCCCTTTGTTGTTTTATCATTAGAAGTTGAAGCACATTTAGTTCTTAACTTGTCCGAAGTAGGTAGGCCCCATTTAGGCCCCTTGCTGTTTTCATTCCACAAACAAGTCCCTACATCAATAGATTTCATCAGTTATCACTAGAAGTTGAGGCACATTTAGTTCAAGGGTGCTTTGGTTAGTTTCTGTTGTTATCAGATCAATCTTAGATATGTTTCAGCATTCAGGTCAAGGGTGCTTTGATTTGTTTTCAGTTGGTTGTTAGATTTATATTCCCTACATTAAGTTTCAGGTGGAATTTCCTTAAGTTGTCATTTATTTTAGAGAGTTTTTTGGTTTTTGGTTTTGTTGATAGATTATGTTGATGTTTGTTTACTTGGATGTTGTTGTTTATAGATGTTCGCAAGATAAAGTCTAAGGGTGGAATGTCTTGACAGGCTTTTTGGCTCTATTTCGGAGTGATAAAGACTTTAATCTTGCTCACATCCTGGATATGTATTCCTAGCTTATGTTGGCTCTTTTAAGACCTTTCTTCCAGACCTAGAAGAGGATAGTTGCTTTATATGATGATAGATCCCTTACTCTAATCCATCTATTGCCTATTGGCTTTGCCTTTCATTATTTTGCCTATAGTAGAGGTTGGATCCTGTGGTCCTGACTTTATATTACACATTAGTATGGTTTGTGTACGTACTCTGATAGAGCTAAGGGTTATTTCATCCTTCTCAGGCCTACAAGGCCCAGAACTAGAGAGACTCCATTTTGATGGAGCTGAGATGCTTCAAGGGGAAAGGTAATGTTTATAGTTAAGGCTGTTGTGTGCTAGGGGAAAACCAGTCAGGACTGGTTCTTATCCGAGGAATGTGTTTGTCTCTTGGGCCCAGACGTAACATGCAGCTGGCCACTGCGGTTGCGCAAAGAGCTCTGGAGCTATCACAGGAATTCGGTGGGAGGCAGCCCTCTGTTGGAAATTTCCATGAGGGGAGAGGAATCCATATTAGCGAATAGCAGGATAGGAGGAGTGGTCAGTTCAGTTTGGTTCTTGAAGAGTGGAGAGTAGGATGTCTGCTGGAGCTGCAGAATACAGTGCAGTTCTATTGGTTTTCTGGAATGGAGAAAGAAGGCAGATGATTGCTGAAGCTGAAGAGAGAGCAGTAACTATCAGCTGGGACTGCCAGTTTGTCAGAGAGCATTAAAGCAGATGGAGGAGCTGAGGCTGTCAGCTGGAGCAATTGAGCCAGAGGCGTGAAGCTATGGTGACGGAGGGAGAGACAGAGAGAGCCCTGATCCCACCAGAGTCAGAGAGAAATCTTCCTTCTAATAGGTGAGGTAGTCTAAACTAGTCCCCTTTACACTTACACCTTAATCTTGTTCTTATTCCCTAGGCTACTGTATGTCTAATCCTTTTCTTTCAGCGGTGTGTTAAAAGTTCCTGTTAGTCAAGAGACCCCACAGATAACCTTGCCCTCATACTGTATGTCTAATCCTTTTCTTTCAGCGGTGTGTTAAAGTTCCTGTTAGTCAAGAGCCCCCACAGATAACCTTGCCCTCATACTGTATGTCTAATCCTTTTCTTTCAGCGGTGTGTTAAAAGTTCCTGTTAGTCAAGAGACCCCACAGATAACCTTGCCCTCATACTGTATGTCTAATCCTTTTCTTTCAGCGGTGTGTTAAAGTTCCTGTTAGTTATAGAGACCCTGCAGATTTATGTATGTGTATTCTATTGCCATATTGTAATAAAGATACCCCAGTTCTTAGTGAACTAGTGTGCATGTGTTGTTCTTAAGATAGAGCTAACCTTTCTTCTAACCAGATGCTGTGTAGCAACTGACGGATCAAAAGGGAGTAGGAGCGCTTAAATCAGGGAATAACTCCTGCATACAGTGTGTCCACTATTTCAAAAGCACAGGTAACCTCTTCTTCTAGTCAGATGTTACAGTTAGAACAGATGCTGCCCCTGATCCGGTAAGTCTGAATAATTAGGGAGAGAGAGGAGCCCTTGAGCTAGGGAATAATTGACACTAAGTGATTCGGCCATCCCATAATATTATTGTAGTAGCAAACCCTTAGTGAATAGTGAGAGAGACTTCCCAACATAGAGACAGAGAGCTGAAGGTATTCATAGGAAAGTGGTCGTCATTGGTAAGTGGCGTTAGTGAGAGCACTGATTGTGGTCAGTGTGTAGATCTGCCGGATTGCAGATCGGATTGTAAGTGAGTGAGCACCGGGGGGATACGGTGTGTAGGTCCGCCAGATTGTGGGCCAGATAAAGAGTGAGCACTGGGGCTGCAGCCCAGTGTGTATGGCACGCCGGATTGCGTGTCGAGTGAGCACTGAGGGTGAGCAGTGTGTATGGCACGCCAGATTGCGTGTCGAGTGAGCACTGAGGGTAATCAGTGTGTAATGGTAGATAATCAGAACTGCCCCAGGGTAGATTAGTCTGGACCCATGTGGTCGCGAGACTATGAGGTATGAGTGTGGTGTAGGGCATGGATGTCCTTAGTAATCAGTGAGTATTCTTAGTATCCCTATAGATTTAGTGGTGTTTCTGATGATATGAGCTTGTATATTGCGAGTTCCCCATCCTCAGGTAGGTACCCAGGTGCCTGGATAGATGGTCCTGAGGAGGGAGGTGGTTACGTTCCGGCTGGGTTGGAGGGGCTCTCAGGAGCTGATCCCATCTAGTCTAGAACCCGGTCGTTACAGGGACCCCATCCCAAAAGGCCACCACATAATAAAAAGAGGCCACGTGGCACGCGTCCCAGAGCCTCATTAGACCCTGGGGACTCCATTACTCAGGGCACTTCTGAAGGGGAGGAGTGCCATACAGCCACTCTCCTACAACCATTTTCGGCCCCAGGTACCCATACCCGGGACCTGCATTTCGTATAGGTGGGTGCCCATCCAGGGCACCCATCATATACTCGTTGGGGCTGTGGGGCGAGCCCCAAGGCCCCAGCCGGCTCCCCACATACAGCGAAAGCTGGCATTGCTCCCATCCACAGGGAGCAGCTACTTGTGCTGCTCCCTCTGGGCAGGACCAACATTTCGATCTGTTTTCCTGCCTGCATTACTGTGGGCAGAGAAACAGATCAAAAGTCTGCTCTCAAGCGGCGGGAGAATTTCCAAACCTCCCATTTGCTTGGAACAGACTTTGTGCTTCCTCACGCCTTGTGGGAGTTTTCAAAATGCCCCATCAGTGGGAGCAAACACAGGTTTCCCTGCCTGCGCCACTGCAGATGTGAAAACTGCTATGTTCTGGGGGTGGGCTCTCCGGGACATAGGTAGTGAGAAGGCCCCGGATAATGAGGTTCCAGGGCAATTAAAGGCTCAAGGAGGGCGGCCCCATTTCCCGGGGGATGTGGTCCCTGCAGCCTTTAGAGGCTTGGGGAGGGGGGCCATGTGCCCCCTCTCTTTTAAACATACAGTGGGTCCAGGGGATGGGGTTCCCGGGGCCTAATACGGCATGGTCTCCTAAAACTCACTTCGAGCCCTGAGCAATGGGATCAGGGAAGGGGGGGGTCCCCTCTCCTCAAAAACAATATAGCCCCAGGGGGTTGCATCCGCGGTGGCCAAAATGGTCTGGGGACACCTAAAAAAATGATACTGGTGCCAGGGGACGTATTCTTCGGGGCTGAAATCAGCAGAGCTGTAATCAGCCTGGGGAGTGGGGCTGTGCGCAACCTCCTCCCCCAAAACAATAAGCGCATCATTCCCCTAGGCCCTGACCAACCCTGGTGGGTTTGCAATACATGCAGTTGTTTTTGTTTTTAACTTTCCAGCGGATCTTCCATGAATTCACATCAAAATTTAAAATACATTTTTGTGGCTCTAGGCGACCCCACCACCAGGCCTAGGGGACAGGGGGTCCCTATCCTGTCCACTTATGTCTTTTTTTTAAAACTTTTTTTAGAACTTGAGACTGAGTCCAGAGTCCTAAGATGGCCAGCACCACTTTCTGGTTGAGATGGTAGCAGACAATCACATCTCAGCTGAAGATCGGTCGGAATCTGCAGAGGCTCTGCATCTCTAGATTTACAAAGAGCATTCATTGTTCAAAAACTACTGAACAGATTTATACCACATCACAAAAAGTGCTCTTTCTCGGCCAAGATCTAGCTTTTTGACAAATTTGATGTAAACCTGTTCAGCGGTTCAGGTTATAACTGTTTCTATTGTTCCTATGGAAAAATCAGTGGGGAATATCCATGTTGGTACTCCTCTTTTTTTCTCAGCCCCCCCCCCCTTGACAGATCACTCCAAAACTTTCCATGTGAAAACTGATAAAAAAGTAGCAGTTTTTTGAAATTTTAGTGGATTCGTCAAACAGCCCCATAGTTATTTGCAACACAAAAAATTCATTTCCTATGGAAACACGATCTTAACTATAACAAACAAGTGCCAGCCACCACTTGATATTATATATATATATATATATATATATATATATATATATATATATATATATGAAGAATCCTCGTTCTCCCGTTTTTCAAAAAACAAACGAGTGTGGACCCAGGTAAGTGCTTGATTTTTCTTTATTGCATTAACAAGCAATCCGCTTATATACTATATATAGTTAAAGTAATGTTATAGTTAGGTGAATATGTCAGGGACAACATTAACATTTCGAAATTTAAAAAACACAGAAATTCAAATCATTCAAGCTTCTTTTTTTACGCATTACTCTATGAACTAGTATGACATTAGAGGCCTGAAAGTAAGTCCAAAATCCCTCAGAATAAGATGAGGCATCATTAATGTCATTCCAGATACAACTCCCTTAGGTGTAGCAAGTATGTGTTATGTGCATGGGAAGCCCAGTTCACATTAACCATCAACCACTGATATATGGGAAAACCTCATTACGCACTGTGTTCAATATGTATACATCTGTTGAGAGAAAGCCAAGTTCCTCAAGCCGTGTGGCCCCACCTCCCCTTTTTGGGACATTACAGCCCAAGGGGTTGACTCCCCAGGCCTCTAATGGCTCAGGGAAGTGGCAGCATGCCTCCCTCCCTTAATGGAATGCAGCGCCAGAGGCGGGCTCCCTGGGGCCTATAACAGCTAGGGGTGGGGGCCCGTGTGCCCTCTCTTCTTATTTAAACAATGCGGCACTGAGCCACCATTTTTTGATTCGATCCCGCAGACGTTCCTTGTGATAGCGGCAAAAACCTCTGATTTGTTTTGGATTGTAGCCCCAGGGGCA
Organism: Lissotriton vulgaris; assembly: GCF_964263255.1. Lineage (NCBI taxonomy): Eukaryota > Metazoa > Chordata > Amphibia > Caudata > Salamandridae > Lissotriton > Lissotriton vulgaris. Next base: position 430,100,077 of record NC_141687.1, read on the forward strand.
TCCTTCTGGGTTCTCTCCCACTCGGACCAAGTGGGACAGGGTATCCCCATCCTGCCCTCTTATGTTTTAGTTTTTTTAACTTCAGGACAGGGAAATTTTACAATGTTGCTGGCAGGTAATCAGAGTGCTTTGTACAATGGGATTCAGACTCCTGTAAAAGTGAGATGGCCTAAGGAAAAAAGAAGCTCCCAGGACCAAACAGAGTGCTCTAATTTTAATCTGGCGCTCCTGCAAAACTCTCTTGAGACTAAAGCCGACCATCTGTACAGATATACAATTATGGTTCAACCTTAATATCTCAAAAACTGCTGAACTAATTTACACCAAATCACAAAAAAAAACACAATCTGTGGAGCAAGATCTAGCTTTCAGCCAAATTTGGTGTAATTCCCTTCAGCAGTTTTTGCAGTAGCACTTCTTAAAGAATTCTAGGGAACATGCATGGGGATTTTGCATTTTGGGACCCCCCTTTTTCTCAACCCCAGCTTGATGGATCACCCCAAAACTTTCCATGTACAAACTAGGCAAAAGTACACTTTTTTGGAAAGTTTCGCAGAAACTCATTAAATGGTGCCAAGGTTATTAGCAACACAAAAAAATGCATTTCTTATGGAAACGCTGACCTAACTATAACTACTCAGTGACGACTGTCGCTGGGTAATTAATATAAATATATATACTTTGAGTAAGGCTAGGATCAGCCGAAATGCATCAGGGAACTGAAACGCTGTAAATAATAATAAAATAATTAATTCTTACCTCGTCTGGAATGCCCACTCTTTCTTGTGTGTCGAGAGACTTGGAAAGGGAATATAAATATATATTTATATATTTATTACATTACCAGCAACAACAATGCGTTCCGGCTCCCTCTTGAGCCTTCTTCACATACTGTATAAGGTGTGCATATATACATTCAGCCTTTGTGTGCAATATTAAGGTAAATCAGGCACACTCCACGCAGCCTATTTACCATACATATTTAGCCTTGGCATTCATCATCTCTGAGCCAATTCAAAAGCTATTAAATTGCTTGAAATTCACATCCATCTCTTTAAAGTGGCCATCTTTTCTCTCGCTTAATCCAATAATGTGGGTGAGATGGGAAGGCGAAATACGCAGCTACAGGGCAGACCCAGCCGTAATCTTGCACTCATCTACGGCAGATGGTATTTTAAAATCTGCACAGCAATAAGCCAAACCCCAAACCACCGGTTACGCCCTTTTTCTCCTGTGGTTTTTCTCCAGGTGCCCCCTCTCTCAACCCCACCGAGACAGAGGCTCTTAAGTACAGTGTTATGAGAAATAGAAAGAAAGCACGTTGGCCTCTTTGACCCAAAGCCTTGAGCAGCTTTCACTCGCTCCCAATTGTGATACAAATGTTCGTCCTAAACATCATGCAAGGGCTTTAGAAGGGCGAGTAAAACATTCCATTAGCACCCCTCCTCTCTGCACCAGCACCTACTTCTTCCCTCCCTAATGTGCAGTGACACAGGCCATGTGCATTTCCACTTAGAGCCTCACGCTCACACGACACACGATTTATTTCCATTAATATTAAACTGAGGAAAAATGAAATTAGAATAATAACCAACTCCCGTGACGTTCACTTTGCACTAATTTTGCACAAATACAGATCACGGCAGCATCTTCAGAGAATCAGTGACATTTTATTTAGCAGATATCAAATTTATATTCAGTCTACTGAATTTTTTTTAAAAACTTCTTACTTCCAGCTTTCCACAGCCGCCCCGCCCCCTGCCAGCAAAAGGTACACACATAAAAACACATGCACACACATTCTCCTTTCCTTAGCCCTCCTCTCCTGTCCAGCTTTCTCGCCTAAGATAAGGATGCAAGGCCCATATTTATGAAAGCGCAGAGAAGTCCGACATGACCCTTGCAGTCATAAAACACAAGAGATGTAGGGGTCACCTCCGAGGCAAGGCTTTCAGAATTTGTAATGGCCCTATGGTAGGTTAAAACAATGGAGATTTATGTTGAAGTGAAGTTATCTCTCAATCACACAAAATTCTCTCTCTCCAGGTGCGTGTATAATGGTTAGGGCTCCCAGTTTTATGGTATTTACATTCTGCGCCGGTGCGGACCGTTCTAGTTATCGGGCGGGGCCGCGTCGGCCAACGGACGTGCGCAGCACTACAGAGGTAGTGCTCACGACGCCAGTTGGCCGACAGAAGCATCGAACGGCCTAATTTTATGACATTTATCCATATTTATTTTTTGCTCATTTTTTCTGTATTTATACATTTTTATTTTGTGTTTACTATATAAATGAAGCTTCAATTGGTATTATTCCACTTTTAAATGAGAAATGTATACTTGCATTTGAATGTCCAAAAGGTTTTAGGAGTATATAGTGCAATTAGTATTATCTAAAAACACTTGCATTGTACAACGGCCTAAATAATAATTGTAGATCTGCAATTAATTAGACCTAATTACGAAATCTATTGTCTTTTTTCATCTCATCAACGTCTTAGTCTGTATACTTACAGACCTGGCGCTTATGATTGACAGTAGAAACAAATCATCCAAAGAAGGCCTATTTTCTGCATTTAAAAATAAATCCAGTCAGGAAAATAAATAGTTTTCTGTCTGTATTTACCTGTTAGAATCAGTAAAAACGGAAAACTGGGAGCCCTAATAATGGTATAAAGAGGGGTGAAGAGGGTTAAGAGACTAAAAACCGGAAGCAAGAGGAGTGGGTGGAGCTACCTGCAAAGGTAATGCACCCATTGGCAAGATTTATCCAGGTTCAACAGAGGTAGGACATGATTTTATGTACTTTCTGGTCTGTTACATAAACAGATGGTTTCAGTAAAAAAAAAAAACCGGAGACAATTCTACCTACTTTGTGTTGGGAACAAGATTTGTTTTTTTACAAAAAGAAATAACTGCCGATAATCACATTAATGATGGCAAGGGTGCAATATTCATCAATAACTAAAGGAAGGAAAGACAACATCCATTGGGATTAAGAAGGAAAAGTAAGGACTTTCTTCCTAGTGAGTGTGGGACACTGGAGTGAAACCATACTTTACCCTCCAGCTGTGGTCACAAACTTTGCTTAATATATGGCCAAGGCAACCTGCACTGATAGACTGGTAAATTGGCTACTAGATCTTTGTACACCTGCTGTAGACTGCAAAAGAGATTTCATCTTTATATTTCTGGGCTGGCTCAATGGAGGACAGGATGTCACATAACTAGATTTAATTCAGACCCAAGTTGCTGGTCCTACTAGTGTGAACTTACTTTACTTATATGATGTTTTCCTTGTGCACCTCGTGGTAGGAAAAATCCATTCTGCTTGTGTCGATGTTATAGTTTCCCTTTTTGGTGGCCGTTTCCCCACACCAGGTACATCTCACAAAATTACATGCAGAAAACCCACCACATATGACGACCCAAGCCGCAGTCAAACCAGCTCACTTTAGGAACTGACTAACCCGATAGTAAGTCATGAACAGCAGCATGTTCGCTGGGCTCAATGAAAAGCAGATGTGCAGTGTCACCTACACTTTCGGGTTAATCGAATAAGCAATTAGGAATCCATGTAAATGAGGATTGGCAACTTTACAAATACTCAAAACACAAAAGGAGAGGAGGAGTGTTCGCCACCACACGGCCTCCCAAAGTAAAGACCCAAAACACAAAGGTATGGTGGCTTCTGCAACACTATTTTTATCATTGTTATGGTACAACTCACTGATGTATAAATTACCAAGATTCTGGTGTGGATAGGGGAAAGCACCTGAGAAGAATAAAGACCACTCTTATTGAGAGTGGAAGCATCACTCATATAATGTGACATGTTTCATCATTGGCAACCTCTCCCCCTCTTGATAGGGCAACACCACCAGGACGACTCGACCTCCAAGCATACCCAATGGAGGGAGTTCTTAAATAAGATCATTTGATGGCCAAAAACAGGGGGATCCAGATAAAGTAATAGTACCTAGAGATCACCGGGTTTCACCTTTATCAGTGGTGACCTCTGGTGCTTACCCTTATCCACGCCAGAATCTTGATAATTTAGGTATCAGTGATTTGTACTAAAACACTGATCAAAATAGTATAATATAAGCCTCCATACATGTAAGTGTTTTGGAACTTTACAAAAATACCACACATTTTGCACACCTACCAACGTGTAAAGTCTGTTTAGTGTGTTTGTATTACGTGTTATACTAATAAATGTAAATGCGTTTTTTTTTTAAAAAAAGGCTCCGATCATGGCGTTAACCATGATGTTAATGGCAGCACGCATGTGTCTTCTGAGATTCTGTCTACGATATAAAAATAAAGTACCTACGTTGACAATTGGTTTAGCCATCTAAAATTCAATATGGATAAAAAATGCTTGTGACTAATCATGTAAGCATTAGCAACAAATATTAGATGTGTATTGTTTTTATTTTTTTGTACCAGGGAGAGACCGCATCTTGCCATCTCAATGACACATCTATGGCAAGTCTTTTTTTATACTTTTATAAACAGGGATCTAAATATTTAAGCACAAATCACTATGACAAGCTGGAGTCCTGTCCTGGTAATACCTAGAAATACAAACATTTATTTTAAGCGTTAGTGCTCAGACTGGGATGGAAATCTGTCCTCTCTGCAACAACGCTTTTTAGGACTAAGAGAACACAACCAGTCTGGAAGCAGATGGCCATGAGGTCATTATCAATATCATGCCTTTTATAGTGTTAATCCACCCTCACTTAAGGGTCATTAGAATCCTTCAGGGTTTAATGATAAAACATTATAAAAGCACAGCCGCTGCATAAAAACACAATGTACAGTGCATTTTCAGGTAGTAAAATCAATTTCTGAAAGCAGCGCAGTCGGGCAGCAGTTGAACAGTGCCTGCAGGGTACACAATGTGGACTATGGCTGCAGCCTAATGCTATTAATGAGCTAGAGACCGGCCATTAAACTCAACTTAATTTCCAGCCTAATTTCAAAATGAAGGCCATAAAACTGGATAGCACGCATAGATTCTGTGATGTGTCTAATGTAATTGTGGCTGACTGAGTCCATGTCACCGCATTGCTGCTGCTCAACGTGTTTGCATTCAAACATCTGCCGACAGAAAACTGCTCGCGACCAGTTGATACTGCGGCTCAAAAATCTTGAAAGGCTACCTTGCCTGAAAGGGTTTAAAATCCTGGACCTGTCTATAAAGATCAGACAATCTCATGATACAACTCAAACTCCTTAGGCACTGCTTTTTTCTTTCCACTCAGGAAATTAATCTTCCATGGTGTAGACAGGGGTGTAGCTATCAAAGGAGCAACAATTTCACCTGCCTCAGAGAATTGAGGTTCCCCTGCACTCCAATATTGACTTTCGTTCACTTTCAACATCAGGGCAAGGCCCCATTTTCCTTCGGTGCATCAGGGCATACGGCACTCATGCTACAGCACTTGGGGTAGGTTTTTCTTATAAGATCCCTCCCCTTTCCCTGCAGAGTAAATGAGGAGGGAGATGTTTTTAACACCAGATCCACCTGCTTGTAGGAAGAAAGCATATCTTGTGAAGGACATTTGGAAGTAGTTATCAGTAGGCACAGTTAAAACTAAATTATCGGTGGCCTATATTGGACAAGCAAGTAGGAGCGACAAAATGAGTTGAGTGTAGAGTAGCAGAGGGTTGGTAATCCAGCATTGCCTCATGTGAGCCCCTCAAGATCAGTCACAAGGAAGCATTACTACTGATATTATGGACCCTATGATATAAATCATCACCCTCTGATGTGTTTGTTGTCGTTACTGTATAGAACCGTTTACTACAGTGAGTGAATGAGAAGCTTACTAAGACTGGGTGTCATTGGTGTTATGATTCCTTATCTTTGTGCCGTTTTCCATCGATATATTGCCAGCTTTTGGTTGATGTAATGAGTGTCCGAATGCAGAGTGTTTTACTTGCTGATCTCGGAATCCCGATTTAGTCAACTTACTCCCACTCAGTGTGATTGCACCTGACCTGATGTTGCTTTCCTCGTTTTCTGGCAGATTTAGGTCAGAAGAGTAGAGGTGGCTAACCTCTACTAAAGAAGGTAGTGAAACCATGAGGGAGATCACCTCAAATGATGCGGATGGATCTAGGCAGCAGGGATGTCTCGATTCTGCAACATTCAAATGTCATCCATTACTGACAGTAACACTGTCCTCAAGCTGTGAGCTGGCTAAAGTCTGACTGCACAGAAATCCAGAAGGTTGTTAGTTTTCGGAAACTTGGACATTTGTCTGTTGATTGCTTTCTCCTAGAACGTAGCAGGAAAGGTAGTAGCAAGATTAGTTAGATATTGTTAAGGATTTTAGGGTTGACAGAAGGTTTTTCATAAGGGCGGTGCATGTGCCCATTTCCATCCAAGAGTCAGGCATCATGTCTGAAGAGTGAAAATAATTGCATAGCTCCTAGAGAATGGGGACTAAAATATCAGAACTTCATACAAATATGTGCATAGGGAATGGGTCAAGCGAGGATCCAGATTTGATGGAATTCATCGCCCTCTGGATTCCAAGTATGGTTAGCTCAGGAAAATAGGGAAAGCTAAGGCTATTCTATAAAGCATCCACAAATTGAAGAGCTTCTAGCAGGGGTTGCAGCAGAAATGCTATATACAAAGAAGAGATTTCATTCAGGAAAAAGAAGGAAAGGTTATTGCAGAATTCCAGAGACTGCAGGACAGAATTGTTATAAGCCTCAGTATGCAGCTGGCTTTTCACGATGGAGGTATGGTTAGCTGTAACTTTGCAGAAGTCATGATTTTTTGGGCCAGAAACTTGGTCTTGGAGGTACAAATGAGGCATTGCTACTTCCTGATGGCTGCTCTGTAAATTAATATTTGCATCTTAAGCTAAACGCTATTGGTGTTCAAGATGCTTACGGTCGTACTTTTCCAGATGTAAGTTGTTGGTAAACCAAGGAGCAGACATAGGTGCTGGAAGTAGGGATGTGCCGGGTGATGCAGCTGCCCCTGAATTGCCCATGTTGAAGTTCAGAATGTGGATAAGCAATGAAGATGCATTTACATTTTGTATTCGTCTTGTCACATTTACTATGAGTTCAAATATAGAGGTCAAATGTCAGGCTATGTTTTCTGACAAATTACTGCTTATTGATTTAACTTGGAGATTGGTATTTACTTTTCTTTCTCGGACTACAAAGTAAGAGGAGTTTGTAAAGTAAACTATGCTGGAGTACAAGGAGTGTGACAAGAAAAGCTGTAGGAGGTCTTTTTTTTGTCTAACAGAACAAAACGTAAATACCTGTAAATGGACAGTCTAAAGGTTTCAGTATATATGAACAATTAAAAAATAAATCGCAAATGAAAATCTTTTATGGTAATTTTGAAGTGTGGTGGAAACAAATATTTTTTTTAACAGAATCAAAACAAATCAAAACACTTTTACTTAGTGATGTGCAAGTGATAATTATTTTCTGAAACCCTATTTCCACAGTGACTGGGACAAGAGCCTCCAAGAATCTGAGTTTAAATTGCTGGGCTGCCATGGAGTGATCATGGGATGCAATAGGTAGAAGGGAGGCAAGTGCTTCCTCAATTGTATCTTGCCTAACTTTAATCCAGGATCCCTTTACGTCAACAGACGAGGAGCTTGGCTGAAAGAGTTGGTTGGATCAGGAATAGTAAAAGGAACTGCATAGTCATATGTCAAGGTTAATGGAAATGGATCCATCAGTGTCATAAGACTGTGGCTGGTGAAAATAGGGTCTAATGAGTGCATAGCCTTGGGGGGGAGGGAAGCAGAGACCCTTTGAGCGAGTTCTAAACTATTGAGTGAGTTTCAGAGAGTAGTAGTTTCTCCACTTCTAGATCATGGCAGTAAAACGTAAGATCTCTTAGGACTAAAAAAATTACATATTTTCTGATGACTTACTAAATGCAGATCATGGGCAGACAGAGGGGCCATACGGTAAAGCTTCAGGGAAATAATTTACGGAGCTCAGAGTGAATGCTCCTCAGAACGGAACGCCCTGAAAATAAATGATACCAAGACAAGAATAATGGCAGTAAATAGTCATAGGAAGTAAAGTTTCAATTGGTTTCTGGATGGGCATCGCTTAGATCAAGCACCCAGCTATAAATATCTAGGATTAATATTAGACCAAAACAACTCATTCAACCCACAGATAGAATCCGTGCGGAGGAAAGGGGTAATGGTGTATTTGGCCATAAAACCTCTAAAGAAGCAACTGCCGGACCTAACATTTGATCCCTTAATAAAAGTCCTGCAAGCAAAACATCACCCTACAATTACATACAGTAGCTCAGCAATGAAGGGCAAAGACGCAACAGCAGTGGAAAATGTAATAACTAATGCATATCGATCCATTTTTAACCTACCAAGGTATGCTTCCCCGACCCAATTTCGGCTGGAGTTTGGACTACAAAAACAATCAATCGAAAGAAGGGGAGCATACGTAAAATGCTGGCATAAAATCAAAGAATCAGCAGAAGGATCCCTGAACAGCCATATTTGGGTTGAGCTATTCCGTCCAGCAAAATCACCAGCTAGAGAGTACTTGCAGGACTCAATTAAACTCTTAGGGCTGACAGACCTTTGGAGCATTACAGTGTCACATGCAGTATTAAAAAAAACAGTAACAAAGGTATGCCGACAACTGTCAGTTGTAGAAGATAAAAATACGCTATCCAAACGATCACATGGATGGGTACTACTGAACACATACAAAGCTTTAAAACCGCAATCTTATTTGAAAATCGGAATAAAAACTACCACAAAGGAAAAAGTCTTAAAACTTCGCCTGGGGATTGGCGCAATTAATCAGTTTCATCCCCCTGGGAGAGAAAAGGCCAGCCTTGTCGCCTCTGTGGCTGCAGAGTGGAGGACTTATTACATGTTATTTGTACCTCCAATAACCTAAGGGACATAAGAATAAATCTTTTAAAACCAGTATTCAACCAGTATGGAGTAAGGACCCGTAGACAAGCGGCTTTGCTGTGTTTCAACCCAGAGAAAGTGCAGCTCAATTGTCGACTAACAAAGTTTTTTGACATAACAGCTAAGCGACTTGAAAATCTACGTATGTCGCCCTTGGAACATTCAACTACAGAAGCCTTGCCAAACGGTAACACCCATTAAATAGAGCAAGTGAGAGAAGTCTCACTAACGGAGCCAATGTCCTAAAAATCTCTGCCCATTTTCACCACAACTAAAATAGTAACAGGTGGTAAAAAAAAAAAAAGAGGCCTCCATTTGATCTACATTACAACCATTTGGTTGGGGTTTCTCCCAACGAAGCATCGCAAGCTGCCAACGGAAATTAAGAATTAAGGCAATGACTATGATGAGAATCCCTTCAACGGGCAAGGCCCTCTTAACAACAACATTGCGATCCACTGGGAAAAGACTACATGGCACACTGGAAGAGGTCAAATAACAGTGGCATCTGCCCTCCTCTATCTTCTTATCTTGCCTCTTTTAATGAGTAACGGAAAATAAATATGTGGACAATACAATAGTATTTTAATTTCATATGAACAGATATTTTAATACAAGTTTTAATGTATGCAACGGTTTTAATTAATCATGCATAATAAAATTCATTTCATTTCATTTCCTAGTCAACTGTGGGACGGTCACAAAGAGAGAAATGGCTAATTAATATTTATTAGTCAAGTTGTTCTGTGACCCTCCTGCAAATGGGAATTTTGAGATGCGATTTATTAGTACCTGGAGTGAATCATCCATTATTTGTGACCTGCTTTTCGGTAAATCTACCACTTAATGTTGTAAACTGCATTGCTTATTATGCAGTTGAAAAGGGTACTTTGTTGACACTTTTTTCCCCTCATAGGAGAGTTTACTAGGCGCAATAAACAGACCTACAGAGGAGTTGCCAAATCTACTCTGCCCAGTGCTTGCTGGTGAGCCTCAGACATGGATACTGGAGTTGTGAATGTTCAGGAATACTTTACGGTGTTCCCGGACCGATCTATCCTCTCTTTGAGGCAAATATTGATCAACAGAGTTTAAAAGTACCTGCTGTACGCATGTATATCATCTGGCTAATACTTTCCCTTTATGATGGTCAGTGGGTTCAAGGAAACTGATTCTATCTTATCACGTCATACAGACCTTCCGAAAAAGCACCGAGTGCGTTATGCCACTGTTGAACCTCATTCCGACATTCAACATAACAGCTAAATGTGATATGGAAGGGGGTTTTTGGTGACCACAATTGTAAAATCAGTTGCTTGCATCCATTTTACTTGAGGTGCAATAAGAACTAACAATTAGGCAACCCAACTCGGGTCCCTCCCCACTACTTGAGGAATTCACATGGGACACATCCAGCAGCCACCCAGGGAAAAGCAGGAGCACATCCAAGAACACCCCAAGAGCATCTCTATGCTCCTATGCTGGCCTGGTCCTCTGATGTCAATGATCACCTGACCACCATCTTTAAAAGAACATATGATAGCCCCAGCCATCCCTATGCAGGTGAACACAGCCAAGCTCGGACCATGTCCTCTAGTCCCTGATCTGGCACTGGATTGGCTGTGAGGCTCATACTCTCCTTCACCTGAACTTGTGGCTACAAACAGCACCTCCACTGATGCTCACACCTAATTCTTAACAGTGAAATCTACCACACGACTCTGGAATAAATTCATGGAATGGTCTCCTTGAGAGCATAAGACTACCCCAATAACCATAACCAACAGCAAACACTGGATTTACCACTAATCTTGAATTCCGGAACAGCGTTTGCTCGCCGTAAAGCGATTCAAGGGCTAGTCTGGGGTAGTAACTACTACACAAGTGCAATTACAATACAATGCAAAGAAATATCATTTATGCAAGGAGGCACAATTATATGCCTCTCCAGTCTGCAGAGGAGGCGGCGGAGGGGTAGGAAGGTACAGTATTGTGGGCCATGAACCAACATGCTACTAAACATGGACACAGACACACCGTAGTTGGATCCTGGAACAGGCCCAGGGCACGTGCGCCCGGCCCCTTTTATTTGCAGGGTCCCTGGTTGGTGTGGCACTGCATTTGGCCACTAGATGACACAAATGCTCTTAATGTGGCAGCCTTTCTCATGCTGCATGACGAGCCCCTCGTGGGCGTTGTGGAGGCAGGCATGGCTGCACTTCGTGTAGTGATCCGCTGGTGGCAAGGTAGGTGCTCGTTCTAGGCAGGCGTGGGCAGCCTGCTGGAGGGTTGCTGACAGGAAGGGATGTATTGTGGGAGACAGCCGTCTGGCAGTCTCGCACGGTGCATTGCTGATGGCCCGCTATTCCGCTGCGGTGGTTCTTGATATAATGTGTGATCGTCAAGTCAAGAAACGCAAGTCGTCTGCGTTTCTTCACTTGTTTCCCACGGATGTAACTACAGGTACTCTCCTATTTTGGATCTTGGCCATGACTCAACATTTGGCACACCCGTGGGGCATCTTTATGGAGACTCTTGTTCCTTATGAAAAATGGTAGGCCAACCATTTTGGACTAGATTGCAAGACACACTACATTGGGGTTTACTTTTCTAGGATGAAGTCACTCCGCAACAGTTTAGCGGAATATGACAGCTACTTGCAGCTTTTGGACAGGGATTTCTCTTTGGGTGATGACCTTGGGTGAGAGACCGCTCACCGGAGTTTGAGACTTTCTTTTCATTATATTGCTGGCCATTATAATGCATGTTTGATTTTAGTCTGTGTGCGCTCTAGCTTGTAGTTTGTGCTTAGGGTCCATATCAGTTATAGAGCAACCCTCCTTCCAGTTTTTACTGCACTGTGTACCCATCTTTGGGGAGGTCATGGGGGTTGTGTACTCTGTCCCAAGGAGGTTTTGTGGGTGGTCGCTGCCTCCTTTTCAGTCTATGGTGCTCTTTGTACCAATTTTTACACCTGTTATGAATGTAGTGAGGTTGTGGGGGCAGTCAGTGACTTAATTCAGTTTTTGCGGTGACGCTCACCCTGCTGTGTACCATATCATGGGAAGGTGGTATGGGCCGTCAGAGTCATTTATGTTTAGAGTGTACCTATGTATGGGGAGGTTGTGAGAGCGGTGAGTGTTCAAGCCAAGTTTTGGTTTAGTGTAGAGTGTACCTGTTTTGGTAGGTTGTGGGACCAGTCAGATGCTCCAATCTAGTTTTTAGGTTAATGTTTACCCTATGGTGTACCCTACTTTGGGGAGGTTGTGGAGTTAGTCAAATGCTCCAATTTTTTGTTTTTTTGGGGGAGGTTGTGGGGCCAGTCAATGCCCAATTCGGTTTTCTAGGGTGATGTTTTACCCTACAGTGTACCCTTCATTGGGGAGGTTGTGGAGCCAGTCAAATGCTTCAATTTAGTTTCCTAGAGTGATGTTTACTTTAACGTGTACCCGTAATGGGGAGGTTAATGTTCCTTTTCTTTAGGTTGTGGGGGCAATTAACAACCCAGTTATTTTCTCTAGCATAAGAGTTTACTCGTTATGGGGAGGCTGTGGGTCCGTGCGTATCCCACAGTCATACCCTCGCAATGTTGTTCTTCCCCAAGTGGGGAATGGGGCATGCCTAATTATTCTGTTGTCACATTCACTTTGAAGTGTTTCTTTTCATGCTTATGTTATTTCTAATGTACCTTACCTGATCATTCATGTACATTTCATGCATGTTTATTTAGTGTGTTGTTTCTCATGCATGTACATTTTGTAATGTTCTTGTTTCTCTTTTCCTATGTATCGTTAATAATGACATTTCCACTATTGCACTCCTTTTTTGTTTTATTCCCTAAGGAAAGAGGATGTATCATAAACTAGTTCTTGTCTCTTCCCTACTGCTCAGCTGGAATGTGTGATGACCACATAGAATGTTTGGAAGCCTGGATGTGTGTGGTGCGTCAGTTGGTGAATGCATGATGAGCAGCAGGGAGGCTGCTCCTGGTGGGGCTACGCTTTATCTACTTATCTTCTCCTTCCCATCTACCTAGAACCAAGCCTGAATAAAGTAACCTTGTTTGTACACCTGGTCTATGGATCTTCCATTTACAACACACTGCGATGCCGGTATGGGCTGTCTTCAACGCTTGTGCGGCAGGGGAAATTATTTTTCCCCCCGGCTTATCCAGTCGATGCCGATCAGTGCTTTTCTGCCACTTCAGACATGGGCTGCAGCCGCTTTCTTTCTGTTGCTGGCCGTGTCTTCCTTGTGGGCGCCTCTCCTCATAGCTGCAGGGGTAGATGCGTGATTTCAGCCCAGGGTGAGTGGCATCCGCGCTGTACTGGGGTTTGCCTGGAGGCATCACGAGAGGCGTCACTACAATCTATGTGCTTATTTATTTATTTTTTCCAGGGAATGTCGCTGCTTGCCAAGCTGCCTGGTTGCAGCCCCCTCTCACAGTGGGCGATTGACGCAGCCTTGCCCCTGGTGGGTGCCATCTCTTCACCCACGCGGGCCTCATATACATGAGTGGGACCTTATTTAATGTTGGCGCGGCACGCCTCAAACATCGAGGGAGTCATGTGTCATCCGTCGCACTCCCACTTTCTGGGTACTCGTACTTCTGGACCGGTTAGCACTACCACTGCAGGGGCCTTACTATTGGACGCTGTTGGGCTCGCTGGGTGACCCTGGACGTGCCCTGCCAGACTCTGTTGTCGTCGTGTTGGCAGCAGATGCGGGGTGCCTTATGCTCTGGCCATTACTCCCCTTACAACAAGACAGGCAACGGATGACAGCTCACACGTGGGAATCGACAAGCTCGTCGCCATTGTACTGTTGTGGGCCCTGGGCCAACATGCTACTAAACATGGACACAGACACACAGTAGCTGGGTACTGGAACTGGCCCAGGGCACATGCGCACTGCCCCTTTTATTTTCAGGGTCACCTGACTGGTGACGCCTGTAATGGGTGGGTGTGAAGTGTAGTACATCACACTCTTCAACACTAGAACGTGTCGTGCTATACACTACAGAAGGCTCATGGCCTTTCTCGAGTTGTCCGTAATTTAATTAACAAACTCCGTACCTGGTAATTAGCGTGGTATTGACTGATTCAGAATTTTAGGCCTCGGAAATGTTAAAGGATGGAGATTTGCTAGTCAGTAAGAGGCCGGGGGGGGGGGGGTTGTGGTAGCTTTTCAGGAGGAGTTTCAACTTGTATGTGTTTGTGAAAGAGTATGAAACATTTGGCTTGAACTGTTATCTGCAGCACTCGGTCACCATTGTCGCGTCTGCCTGTCGTAATGTCAGCTGTGTTTACTGTCCTGCGAATTGAATAAACTGTCTGTATCAAAAATCAACAGAAACATCTTCTTCTTAGGGTTGGGTAAACATCAGACGTAACAATAACCACAATTCGCCTTGCAGATGCACACCGCGAGCCAATTCGGAAGGCATCCAAGGGGGTCGGTCCAAATACAGGCAGGACTAAAAGATTATTGTAAACGCTCTCCTGCATGTCAATAATGGGCACTAGCAGAGCTAGTGCGCTTCTTAATTCAGTGTTGCAACTTAGTAGTTACAAAAAGGGATCTGATGAAGTTAGATTTAGGTTCAACTATGTACAATATATAAACGGGTTCCCAAAAACATAAAATAATTTAGGTAAAATTTGCATTCATTTAGTGGTTGTGAAAACACATCTTATGGCCATTTACCTACCACTGTCCGAAGTGCTTCCCTTTTCAGGAAGCAGCATTGGCAGAAACATTTGTAGATTTTCTTACATCCTGACAACTCCGATATTTCACAAAGTTGCTTTTCAGGCACTACTGAAGGTGACAATCCAAAACGTTTACAAATGTAGCTTTTTTTGTTTAAAGAAGCGTTATTAAAGTAATTTCAGCAAGAGGTACATCATAGCTACCATGTCTATAATATGATTACTACGTACATATGTAAGAGACACATAAGGTAAATAAATAGAAAGATAATACACTGTGTAACAATTAAACCAATAACCGAAGTTATGTAAAAGAGTATCTTATGAAAACAGCAATTTGTATTTTGTAATTTATGAGAAGTAGAAGAGGGAGAGAAAAAGAGGAAGGAAATAGGAAGAGAGAGCGAAAAAGAGGAAAAATAGAATTATATAACCTAACAAGTATCATTATTTCATCTAGTTGTCAAGTACATTGTCCTAAATTACAGTGTTGTAAGCGATAAAAAAGAAAATCATGGCAGCTGAAATACAGTATTACTATCCTGGATCCAAGGTAGTTTCTAGATAACAAATGTAGCTTTTAATGGTAAAATATGAGCTCCACCAGCTTTTAATGGTAAAATATAAGCTCCCACCCATGTTAGAGTAAAAATTCCACCCGCTAAGGCGAGTGGTCTTGATAAGGGCTACAGAAACGGTGTCCTCTCTGCTGGAAGGGTGATGGCAGTGTCAATACTGTCTGCCAGGCCATACTGCAGCCATGTTACTCTGGTGTCCCTCTTCAATGGAGGGGTTCTCTTAGGCTACTCCTCTGCAGAAAGCAGGTTCAGAGATACACCCCATTACTGTTAGGATCCCTAACTAGATCACACCCCCGAGGACCCACTGCACCGCGATAACACCAGCAACACCAAACACAGTGGTGATACCCATTCCACCACAGTATCTCACGGCCAGCAGTGCACACGTTTCCCATGCAAATGAGTGTGTTCTCATTTGCAAAGGAAACACTCCATGCTAATGTGGTCAACTCGAATGAGCAGAAACTTGGCCAAGTGTTCTTTCAGCCTAGCATTAAGACCTTCTAAGTACGCCACAAGGTATTGCCCATGTTCACATAACAAGCAATGGTTACCTCTGGTCATTAACCATAATGATGTTACCACCGAGCCATGTGATACGGCCATTTACAGAATGTGAGTGCTTGAAAAATGTAGAAAGGGAAAACATGGTAACTCGTTTCTTCGAGAGACCCCTGATTCCAACTTCTACTATCAAAGAAAATACTTTATGCCACTTAGAGGAAATAATGTTTGCCACTATGATGATCCAATACTTAATTACTGTGATACTAGACCAATTAGGGAACTATAAAGATGCTCTTTTGGGTACCTTTTTGAGATGTCGGCAGTTGTAACTATCTTTTGTAAGGTGGACTCACTTCAAAATATTGTCTATGTGTGTGAATATGTTGTTCTGTTCATACATGACTACCGGTGCCCCAGAAGCATGCAGTTGCTGCGCAAGATATCAAAAGTAAATTGAGAGAGTCTCATTTTGGGACGAACTTTATGGGCTGATCTGCTTAATTTATTTGTTAAATCAGATGAAGGGTATTGGAGGGCTCCGTGCTGGTAAGAGGCACCCTTCGGGAAAGCTTTCTCACCGCTGTTGTCTGTACTGGCCATGAAATCTTTGTGGAAATGGCTCGTGGACTGGGGTATCCAAGTAGGGGCAGAACACACGCAGTATTGAAGAGCATAGGCAACACTACTATAGCCAATCCTACTTAAAGAATTGGGTGACTCAGGCACAACCTCGACCATACACATGATCTGGAGCAATTCTATATTCTTCAGTTAAATATAATGATAGGTCAAATTATGGATGTGATGGACCATATGGACGGGTGAAGAAATGAGGAGTGCATATTAAAGCCCAGATGAGGAATCAAGGGCTAGTGGCCAGCGGGAGAGGGAGGTCATTGGATAACATAAAAATCCGCAATTGCTTAGAAATGGCTGTAGTGCAGTTTGAAGCGTGCTATAAAAACAAGTTATTCCTTTCCTTGGTGCTAATAAAAAATGCCATTCGGATGCAGAAAGGCACAACCCATGTCTGAAATTCCTTATGAGCATACTGCCTGACAGGACAAGCAATGGGAAAAGCAAATAGGTCAGGGTTTAATGTGATAGCCCATGCAGTCTGGAGCACATTAAAGCCACAGCAGGCAAGAAACAAAAGGCAGATTCTATTGAACACTTCCTTGCCTTCCATACAGTCCTGTTTTTGTTTTTTTGTCAAATTGAACATGGATGGCAAGTGAGCCTGCCTCATAATCCTGCAGTTTCTTCAACATTGAAAGAAAATAAGGACATTAATGAAGAAAATGAACCCTTTTTTTCCACAGTGACAACCCCTACATAGAACTTGGTCTTGCATCCTACGGCACACATGCTGAACTCTGTTTCCGTTCTAGTTGTTGTCTCGTTCATGTGCTTCCCTGCCACACAGTAGAGAAGGCACACCGAGGAGGTTCCATGTGAGAGCTTAACTGGCTATTTATTTACATTTTGATATTCCTATATGTGGAATGCTGGAGTAGAATTGGGTCTTTGGGAGAGAGAATAATTTAAAATAAAAAACATTTTCAGTAGCTGTTGTGGTAAGGATTTCATCTTGTAAAAGTAGACTGTTATTAGGATACACTATTATCATGTAACCCATACATGGATGTTCTTGCCTCTTGGTGAGTGCCCTTCCAACATTCTGCGAAGACTTAACTAAACTCACCACATAGACTTACCCTCTAATTTAGACTTTCATGCTAGCTTTCCTTACTTACAATTATACACTGACATGGAGCTTTGGACAGCTTGCCCATTTGTTAGTTCCCCATTGTGGCCATGTTGTGACAAATGACGGATCAACACCATTCTACCCAATTGATTAAGTTATCAAACTGTTGTTGCACCCCAAAAATACTGGCACTCACCTGTATTTCCTTCAGCATCTACAGAGGCAATCTCCTTGTTGCGAGGTGATGTTACAGAGAGGCTGTTGCGATGCGTACCCTGGCTTGAGGAGCGCTGCAGAGGTGCTGGCTTGATGACCATTCCCCAGTTCACATGGCTAGCATCTGAACGCGATCGGTTGTGCCCTCGCTTAAATTTTGAGGGTTCCTTTGTATTTGCTAGTGTATCATTCACAGAATGAGGCCGGTCCTTCCGGCGCGGACACAAGTTGAAGACATTAAAGGAAGAGGGCTCTCTTTGTTCCGCCCAGGCAATGTTATCTGGGATTGCGTTCCTAGGTGAGACAAACTGATCTTTGGTAGGAAAGCCATTCTGTGTTTTGGTGTCCAGAAAGCTACTCTTACAGTGCTCCCAAACAGTACTCCCTCTGCCCAGAGAAGAGCTGTCATTCCGTGCATTGTTGCGATCTGCCAACGTGGTCAATACTTCATGTCCCAAGAGTTCCGGGACCTCCTGGATCCCAAAAACATCGGTTTGCTGCCCAGGTTTTTCCAGTTTGTTATCAAATGAACTGAAGAAGTCTTCAGTAGCCTCCAAGGCCGGGCTAATGTCGTCAACTTCGAGAGCCTCCATTTCACTCCCTGCCAACAGATTTGGCTTTCTTCGGTTGAAAAGTTTCAAGTAGGAACCAGAAGGTGAATGGATGTGTTTGAAAGGGCCCTGCCCACCAGAATTTCTTTATTCTTGAATTTGTTGAATGGTTGCTCACAGCTTGCATGAGCACCAGTAGAGTGGATGGCCATTTCCTATCTTAAGCAGGTGTTTTTTTTTGCATAGTTAAGTTTTAATGTGCAACTCTTCCAAGCTTTCACAATTTTTTTATTTTATTGTCGATGGCTTTTGGTGGTGAAACTGCGAGCAAGGCAACGTCTTGTGGACTCTATACCGACTCTATCTTGATTTCCTGTGAAATAAAGCACATTACATTTTATTGAAACATGAGCAAAGTCCCATTATGACCGCTTAATCATTCTTTTCCCACACTTTCAGTCACCTCTTTCCAAGCCCTGGACAAAGGGCTATGATTGTATTCCAGCCTACAGATTACACATGTATTTGCTTTGCTGAATCAGAGCCCAGTCAGAGAAGGGTGTGGTACCAGATAAGAAGGAGCGAAGGAAATCATTTTTATTGCTGGAGATAAAAGTCTGAGAGCAAAGAATGTGTGCACTGATATCGCTGCAAGCAATTCACATGAAGTTGTAAATAATTTAACACAAGGAGCCTGATTTCTGATGTTCATGTTTCAAACAAAATAAAGCAAACAAGTAATTGCACAAAATAGGAACCAGGTAATTTCAAAATATGGACATTTGGGGAGATCTAGGGTTGGTTGCCCACTGGCCTAAAGGGCACCGTATAATGCCTTTTGTTTATTGACTTCTTTACTTACAGTATATAAAAAAGTGACATAAATGAGTAAATAATTCATCCTTGAATTTGATGCGACAGTTTTAAGGCTGCAGTGAACAGAAGAAGTCATAGCATTTCACGAAGACAAATCAGTGACATTATTAGAAGTCTGCAACTACAATTAAAGTCAATTCAATTCAATTTGTGTATTTGGTTTGGAACTCCTATGGAGGTCCACAAAAACACATCAATACATTTAAAAAAGACAAACTTTACATACAATACAAAATTCTTTCTTTATACATCGCTTCCTCCTAAGGGTAATTCTTATATTGAGCGTGCTGTATAATGTGCAAATAGTACAATAAATACATAAAACAATCAAGTATCCAACCAACTCACATATCACAATATTGGACTAAAACTACTATAAAAAAATATCCTAATAAAAAGACAAAAATGTTTTAAAAAATTGATATATCTTATGACAAACCATTTCATTTGGGGGAGACAGAACCAGAGATCATGCTTCCTGGGCAGAGTGAATATTACATTTGATAAAAAATGGCAAGAACAAAACAACTGATAGTAGAAGTGAGAGAGTGAGTGAGATGTAATAAAACATAGCACTGCTTATCCAGTAATATATTTTACAACAGCTTATGCGATAACTGAAAATCATGGTAACAAAAAGTAATAGTACTGGCACATATTATAGGATAACTCAATAAAAATAAAATACCGGCAGCTGCGTGTACCATTGAAAAAAGCTGTGTCGGCTAAGCACTGGAATATTTATGGGGAAGGGTACGTGGAGCCACTGCCAGAATCTCAAAGACCAAGACCAACGGACTTGCCCTGGCCACCACTCAGGAAGGTTGCCGGTAAAAGCAGTATTGGGCCAATGGAGGGGAACAGTCAAGAAAAAAAACACCCAACCCTCAATGGCTATAACTGAAGAGCACGATCCCTCGAGCCACAATGAGGTGGAGCAACACTGCTTGGGCTGGTAATGGAGAAAAGCACAGTTTGTCATGTCAACCAGACTGCCAAGGGGGACTGAAGTAGACTAGTAAGAATGGAATAGCTGGCACAAAAGGCTCCTTCCCAGCCTTTGAAGAAAATCTTGAGCTCTGTTCGTAAGAAAATTAAAAAAATACTAAGAAATATTTGAAAGTGGATTTGAGAAGAATATTTAGCGGTAGTGTCTGTGGTCAAAGCCTTTATCACGGGCGAAGGCTAAGGCTGAGCAAAATGTCTCAATAATATTTAAAAAGGACTCGTTAAAAACTTGACTAGGTAGAAAATCAGGCTATGAAAAGGGGCTGATTTAGAGGTCAGAGTATACGCACTCCGAATTTAGAGATGTCCGCCACCTCAGGGGATTTCACTTATCATTAGCAGCAGTCACAGCACAGAGGTATGTGTCAATCATGGAAATCATTTAGCGGCCACCAGGGGTCGCAGGTGGGGCCCCTGGCTTGTCTCTTGTGACCACTAGCACTGACTGCCCTTGCAACCCCTTGCCTCAGAGGTGGCAACATGAGTGTCAAGAAGACAGTGGTGGCCCTGCATCCCTTATTTGCTGCCAGTTTTTCATGACAATAATAGTGAATAACGTTCTACTATTCATTTTTATTGTAATTAAAAATAGAGCACGCTTAACTGGAAATGGATTTTTGATAGCAGCTGTGGTAAGAAAAAAGTGTTTTAAATGTATGTTGTGTGCATACTTGCTGGTGAGAACATATTTATGTGAGAGTATGTGTATGTGTGAGCATGTTTCTGTAAGTATGTGTGTGTAAGTAAGTGTCAGTGACAGGCTGTAAGTAAAGTTGTGCAAGACTGAGGCCCAGGTTTACAATTGTGTGAGGCAAGGCAACTGTGAACCTAAGTTGCTGTTCTGCCTTGTGTCAAAGTGAGAGAGAAAACATGTATCATACCTATTAAGCTATGGGGCATTTTTCTCTTGCTGGTGCACTTTTGGCAGCCATGTGCCATCACACACCCCCTTGGGCCATAGTTCAATGGTGTGTGTATTCTCCAAAGCATAGGCTTTGGGGACCACCCATGCACCACCCATTGATTGCCCCCTTGATGCAAAATAACGCAAAGAAGCACACAGAACAATTTTGAGTTACTTTGGGGTACTATCCAACGCAAATAAGGATTGGCATTGCTTAATATATCTGACCGTAACATTTTGCGCCAGGTTTACATCACAAAAGTGACACAAACCTCTTGCCAAGCATTAGCAAACCTAGGCCTGACAAAATACTGGCCCTGACATCCTGAGGTTGTTTTTGACATAAGGGTCACCTACGGTATATGGGCAGCCTAAGTTGCAGAATTCTCACACTTGCATATTTTATGTCATTTTTGATAAAAAGGGCACGCATGCAATATGTGGAAAGCCATAACAAAATGCAGGCCTTGGCACAATGGAGGCCATTTTTGACCAATGGGGCAACCCATGCCACATTTTGAAAAAATGGGGCAACTCTCTGGGAATGTCACGCTTCATTGGTTTGGCACACCGAGAGGATTTGAATATTTGATGAGTACCCTTCCAGTGCCTTTGGCATTTTAGCAAATTTATGTGAATATTGAGTTTTAAAAATGCATGATTTCACCCTCTTCTTTTCAAATATTTTCGAGGAGAAACCCCCTAGAAGAGGTCTGGCTTACTGGTTTTGCTTGCTCACTACAATTAAGACTACGTATTGTGCCCCAGCACTTTTAAAGCTCAAGTTAGCACCATAATATCTAAAATAGACCTTTGACTGTCATATGCTATTATACTAATTATGCAGTTATTATGGAACTTCAGAGATATCAATTGTGATGTTAAGGTGATGTGACATTCCTTCTTTGAAAACAATCAGGGACAAGGGTCATATGATGTCACTTTCTGTGATGTCATTAAGGTCAAGGAGTATGCGATGTGGGTTGTCATCTTGACTAGTACATAGTAATAGGGTATTTGTTGATAACTTTAGCAACAGATGTCAATGTGTGGAGCTCAAGGTGCTTCTCTGCGGGTCAGTCTTTCATCATGACCAACTCATCCCTTGGAGTGACTGGACCAAATCTGAACAACCACATTTTCGGCCGGAGAGATAGCTACCACCCAATTGGAATCAAGCCATCTTTTTTCCTCAGGGGTAAGACATCATACCGACCCACAATTTCCCACTGAGCGATAGGACCCTATGAAGACCAATTCCTCTTTAGAGGGACTAGTCTCTATTTGGTAGGAATCTACATTGCCCTCAAGAACTCATTGAGCACCTATGAGCAATGGTGGAATTTAGTCTGTGAAGTGGCCATTGAGCAACACATCAGTGCAATACAAAACACCCTACAAAAAAAATAAAAACCATCCTCACTCCCCCTAAAAATTTCAAGCTATGGTACAAATAACAAAAAATATGTTTCTGAGTAGATCACTCTCAAGATCCTCCCTTGTGCCTTGGGTTACTCGTATCCACCTACCAATCATATCCTGAAATCTGTAATCTGGACCGCATATAGGTCTGTGCGTTGCACTCCATTTTCCAGATGACCCTACTGCATAAAGATATTACCTTTAAAAAACGTCATCCCTTCTTGCTGGATCTAAAATAATTAAAATATACATGGACTGTATTTTTTATTATAAAGTAATGTTAATTCTCACACTCCAGTTTTGCCAGGGACCCCCTTGGATTACTGTTTTACCTATGCCCGTGCCTCTGCCCCACATCTGTTCCAGCTTGTCCTGCCCCAACCTTATGCCTCAGATTGGCCACTGTTCATCAACCATCACCTTATATTACCCTTACACTCCAAACTAGCCTATGTCCTCCTTACATTTCAGTCTTACTTTTACCCTTGTGAATGGCTAAAGGAGTCCCAGGGTTTTCAATTATATTTCAATGGGTGCTATCAGGTGAGACCCAGCTGTTTAAGTGGGAAATTCCTAACCCTTTTAGACCAAGTTCCATAAAAATAGGTGAAGGACAGAGTTGAGTAGCTGGGTAATTTTTACCAGTTACCCAGCTCTGTCTTTCACCCATTTTCATATTACTCTTATCCTTGCTTGTGCCACCCTAGACTCCGGTCTGGTGTTTGTGACCTCTTCCACTCCAATCTGGTCTGTGTCCCCCCCACCTCTTATGCCACAGTGTGGCTTGGACTTCCCTTACACACCAGCCTGGCCTGCCTCGATTGATCAAAGCACCCACTTCGTTTTTCATTAAGGTGGTCCCTGAAATATCAAAATGTTAAGTCTGACCATGACTGAAACGCTACGGTCGCTGTAACCATTAGGAGCCCAAGCTGAGGTTTAAGTATCCCCACTCCTCCCACCCTCCCCCCAAACACACAGCTGGGAGGTTGGGGGACCTGCGTTCCCACTCGACTCACAAAGTCACTCAACAGTGGCACTTTTCACAGTGAATAGTGTCAAAATAACGTTCATTCCAATGAAGTCATTATCTGATTTTTTTAAATGAGATTAGCTCAGGTACAGCAAAGGGAAAATACGCTCACAATAGTCCTATGGTGTGTAGCGCCTACGGCTTTCTACTGGTTAAATATATCATATACAGCGATGGTACTTTAATTTGTTTGGGAATGGGAGTGACATGTGGGATTGCATTACTGCCGGGCTGGGAGTTGGAGCATACAACTGTGCAGTGTGCTGAAAACAATGTACATGCAACAGGCAGAGACATTTTAATTCATGGGCAAAGTCGGCTCTGGCCCAGGGTTCCATCCTTTCAGGGGGCCCCCTGACAGAGTCATCTCCGTTTGCCAGAGTTTTGCCCTAATAACCTTGAATATTTCTTTAACAGATTGTTTTAAATACTGTTTTCCTTTAATTTATTTTTTATGTACTTGATATGTGAGTCTAGTACAGCCATTTTGCAGAGAAATGTTGTGTTTATGTTTCATGCAATACAAATAAAAAACGTTTCTTAAAGATCAAAACAAGGCCTAACATATAAGAAATGGGAGGGTGTCCCAGAGATTATTTGCAGCAATATTGGTGAGCTGCCGCTGTGTTACAATTTTGAAAACACACATGACTATCTTCGAATATTAGATGTAAAGACATTTAGGGCCTTATTTATGAGAAGTGCTGCATCGCTGTGTGAAAACAGGGATGTGTCACTTCTTAGTGTGTCCTCCTTGCGACATGATGGATGTGTCACATTTACAAAAAGTGACGTGCCGGCGTCATAAAAGTGAAGCAAGGCTTCAGAAATAAGGCCATTTGAATTTGAACGAGTATTCCTTTTGCACTGTCAGGGACCTAATGAAATGAAATAGAGTATTTAATAAAGCTCGCAGCTACTCAGACTAGAGTGTCCTGAAGCGTGACAGTGGGAGGGAAACGTGCGTAAAAGACCCATCAGTTATTAAAAAGCCAGGGTTTAAGTTCTTCCTGAAAGAGAGTACGTCTGTGGTTAGTCTCAGAGACTCAGGGAGGCTATTCCACAATTTTGTGCCTAGAAAGCCGAGTGATCTGTCTCCAGTGCGGGCACAGCATATTTTAGGCACGATGGTCAGGTTGGCATTGGAAGATCTTAGGGGTCTAGAAGTTGTGTAGCTATTAACACGCCTATTTAGGTAGCTGGCTCCTAAGCCCTGGATAGCTTTGAAGAAGATGGTGATCGGTTTGTGGTTGATCCGTTCATTTATGCGGAGCCAGTGTAGAGATTGAAGAATGGCGGTCATACTGGAACTGGGTTTTAACTGGGTTTAGGTCTCAGGATGGCTCTGGCCACCACGTTTTGTACTACTTGTAGGCGCTGGATAATGGGATTTGGGAAGACGGAGGTACAAGCTGTTGTAATAGTCACGCTTTGAGGCCACAGAGCCTGTACCACAATCTTTCTGCTCTCAAGTGGTAACAGTGGCAGGAATTTTGTTAGCATCCGGAGTATGTCAAAGCAAGAGCCAGTTAGATTTTGGATTTGAAAGCGCATTGAAAGTTTTTCACTTTCTCCTTTTCCACGGGTGGGGGCGGCAGATCTTTTGGCCACCAAGAGCTCCAGTCAGGCGTTTCTGGATTACCAAAGAAAACAACTTTTGTTTTGTCAGGATTGCACTTCAGCTCATTGATCTTAAGCCAGTTAAAAACCTTTGTGAGGCAAGACCTAATCATTGCCCGTCAAAGTCTGTTCCTTTTTCACAAGTAAAAATCAGCTGAGTGCCTTCAGCATAGGAAACAATTTTGGCACCCTCTTCATCTACCAGAAATGCAAGGGGGGATAGATGTATATTAAAAAGGTAGGTCTTAGAATGGAGCCCTGAGGGACACCTACATTCATGGCCGGAACCGGGAATGAGAAAGGGGGGATCCAGATGTCCTGAGATCTATTTACCAAGAAGGATGACATCCATGTTAAGGCGGTCCCTCCCCACCCAGGCCGATGTTAGCAAGTCTCTCCAGGAGCCTCTCATGTGGGATCGTTTTGAAGGCCGCCAACAGATCGAGCAGTAACAGAACAGCCTAACCTCTCTGGTCCAACTTACCCTTGGGAAATTCAGTCACTTCCAGCAGAGGGAATCCATACTGTAGTTAGCCCTAAAACTGAATTGGGACTCATGAAGGAACTTCCCATCTTCGTTTTTGGAGGGCCTTGTTTAAATGCTTCTCTAATACTTTGGAGAGGGCCAGAAGAAGGGAGATTGACCTGTAGTTATCAGTGGAAGAATCTTAACATTCTTCCATAATTTCGGCATGTTGCCGGAGGAGAGGGAAGCATTAAAGAGCTCCTCAGGTAGATAGGATGTATGCCATTTCCATTCAATTTTTCTACAATTTCTTTTGCTAGATCTGAGGGAATCGTTAAACCATGGAGCTGGTGGGTCGTCCTCTTTGAGGAGCAGGAAACAACCGGTACCGATGCACCAATGTTGCTTTAGAGCCATGAATTTATTGAGAAGGCATCCGAGTCAGGGCAGCCAGACAGCTCCAGTGAGGAACGACTGAGGGCGTCTGCTAACATCGGGATGGATATTTTATGAAACTTCCTGTGATTGGGGAACCTCTGCCCTGCGCTAACCCGAGGGGCTGTGGCAGAGTTGGGAATGACGACTTTTAATAGGAGGTGGTCAGACCAGGTAATGGAAAGAGGTAGGCTTACTGATATGTCAAAGTAGTGAAAGATTTGGTCTTGGGCAGTGTTCCCAAACTGTGGTCCGTGGACCCCTAGGGGTCTTTGACACATTTCCAGGGGTCCGCAGGCAGCAGTTGTATAAGCACTGCAAAGTTTCCTGTATCATTAGCAGTTTTCGAGCAACAATAAAAGTGTCAAGATAACACCAGTGATTAATGTACCTGCAGTAAGAGATGATAGTTTTGTCCAGTGGCAGCTTTAACTTATCGAATGTGCACAGAGGGTTAATATGCCTACTGCAAAGAACGTGTACCATGCATTTAAAAAAATAAATATTTCATGTGCATAGGTCAGTGGGTTATTACTTTTGTCAGTAACTCATTTTTCTTCCCAGATTGTCGTACCCTGGTGCTTAGTAAGGTTTTCATTTACTATTCTTTAAAAGCTAATAAAATTCAGTACATAATGATAAATGTGTTGTAGACTACACCATTGTTTCCCAAAATCCTTTGGGGGAAGAGCCTTACATTGCCCCCTCTGTAGTGGCCAGGCTCACTCACTGCACTTGGTATGCACCGTATGGGGACTGGTATGAAAATATTTTCTAGGGCTGCTTTTGGTTTCCAATCTTGCCCTGGCAGGAGCAGGAGCAGAAGCCTCATACTGCAAAATAAAACCAGCCATTTAAAGGTTACTCACTGGGATGCAGCACCAATCCTCCGATTAAAATATTTTGTTTTTTGCAAATTCTTTCAATATAAAATATTGAGAGGGATATTTTCAACAGAAGTGGAGGAGGATGTTGTTAGCCTCCTTGGCTTAACGACACGCTCTGCCACTTCTGCGCAGCCCTGCGTTTCCCCCTGCGCTGGTGCTACATTTAGCAGGGTAGCGCCAATGCAGGCACCCTTGCACCATAGTGCAAGGGCATCTGTGTGCAGGGGAAGATAGTTTATGTACAGGAAGGTCCTCCTTGAAATGCTGTTTTGTCATTTCTATGTGTTCTGCTTAATGCAGCACACATGAAAGTTACAAAATGTAATTTTTTTAAAGATTGTTTATGTGCAGGAAGGGTCACCTTCCTGAACATAAACAAACCAAGGCGTTTTGCTTTTTCCATGTGTACTGCATAAGGCAGCACACATGGAAAAAGCAAAATCGAGGAGAAATAAAGCATTTCTCCTCGTTTCACCAAGTTAAGACCTGGTGTTTCCTGGTTTTAATTTTGGCGCAGTCTCCTATTTACGCTGCCCTTGTAAATAGGAGGCAGCGTAAAAATCAATGGGTGTTGCAGTGGAACGCCCACCGCACCACCCACTTCTTTCACGCTAAGAATTGCATGAAAGGGGGTGTTATTTGCAAGGCAGCGTTAAGCCACGGTAAGTGCTTCAACGCTGCCTTGTAAATAAGGCAAAGCCCCTAGCTACATGGGAACATCACAAAAAGTGACACTCCCTTGGGGATAGGGGCTTGTAAATATGTGTGCACATGTGTGTTTATTTTCTTCGAATTCATGTTTGAAATTTAAATCCTACAAATTGCTTGGAGGTCCCCTGCTTCCGGTGGTGACTTAATGGGGGTCCACAGGTGTCAAAAGTTTGGGAACCACTGGTCTAGGGTATGGCCCTTCTTATGGGTCGCCAAAGAAATAGATGGAAACATGTTGCAGGACTGCAGCGTCTCCAACAAGGAAATTGTTTGAGGGTCTTTTTCATTGTCCATATGTTTATTGAAATCTCCCAGAATGAGGCAGTTGTTGTATTTTAAGGCCAGGGAGGTGGTGGCTGTATTAAGCGTAGTAATACAATTTCCAATTGCACTGGGAGGTCTGTCAATCAGAAAACCAGCTATGCTATGATGGGGGGATAAGGTACAGCGGAAGCCTAAGGACTTTGTGCCCTCAACATTTTCCATCGGGATTTGAGAGCAGTCTAGTTTTTCATTGTAAATTATGGCGACACTGCCCCTCTTCCCACTCGGTCGGTCCCTCCTAAGGATTTTATAACCCGTAGGGAAGGCTGAGGTGATAGTAGGGTTGGAGGTTTCAGACAGCCAGGCCTCAGTGAGAAATAAAAGATCAGGCTGTTTGTCTACAAGTAGGCCATAAATGTGTGGTTCATGATTTTGCGTTGAGCGACAATTTAAAAGTGGTGGCCTTTAAGGCTTCTGTTTTCTTATTGTTTTTACGCTTATCGTTGCGTGGGAGGATCTTGGGTCCGAGTTTACTGGGCTGGAGGGGAGACCAGCTACACTTATTGCACCCAGAGTCTACCTCCAATCTTGGATTAGCCGCTGTACACTAACATAATGGTAGCCGCCTAAGGCTAAGCAGTTTTTCCCTATTGTAATATAGTGGAAGAAACTTACAGAAGGGGATCAGGGCAGCATGGCCGGCGCCGGACGCAGACGGGCTTGCCTTTGGCGTGCCTTTGAATGTATATAATTTTTCTCTGATTTTACCACATATGAATGTTTTCATGTTTGATTGTTATTATTGTTTATGATTATGTGTTTGGAGGTGCTAATTTCTTGTACATATTTGTAAATGGAAGATGAAATTGATAAAAATGTAAGAATGTGAGTATGTGATTAATACAATAGGTGCTTCCGAATGAATTAATCAAAAACCACAGTTTGCTTTAAATAAATAGCAGCTTACTCTAATCTCGAGACCAGGCGTTTTGTTTGTTGATTGATTACAGTGTCCTTCCTGGTCCCGTAGGAGAACACCCCTCTTGTGTATAAAGTTTGGCGTGCCAGCGGCATGCCTGATGCACACGTCCGCTACGCGCGTCCGTTTGCATCAGGAATATATAGGCTAATGCCTATAATGCAAACTGGATCGCTAACGCAGCTGAGGAAATGGAAACTGCATGGGCAGAAGTGAGGAGCCCGATAGTTGCCCTAGCCCTCCGCACAATTGGCGTATCAGCCACGGCGGACCAGGATTGGAAGAAAAGCGAGATGCTAATCGAAGCAGATAAGGAGGTGTAGGCAAGCAAAATCAAGTAAAGTGCAAGTGCGCAGAAGTAGGAGAAATTGTTAAAAAGCACAGAGTAATTCAGCCACACATATACAATTTAAAAAGTCTTAAAATTCTAGTTGCAGGGCAGGAAACACTAAATTCTACCCCTGTCAGCTGTGCGCATACATTTACATCAGGAATATAAAGGCTAATGCCTATGATGCAAACTGGATCCCTGACGCAGCTGAGGAAGCGGAAACTGAGTGGGAAACAGGGGTTCAAATTGGATCATAGATTCAAGGCTGTTCTGAACAGCGGCCCCCAAAATATGTTTGGCCCAGGCCCCCAAAATCCTTAAGATGTCAGTTTACAACCCAAATGACCAATACAAATGGATGCCTCTGACAAGCAAACAAACACGTGTAACCATGAGAAAAGAAAGCATCAGCATACGGGAGGGGTGGAGAAACTGACAGAGAGAGCTGAAGAACTAGGTAGGGAGTGTAAGTGAGAAAGGATCAGAGACCCGGAGAATGAGACAGAGACTGAGAGAGGGTCAGAACTTTACCAACAGGTCCACTGTACTGACCAGGATCTGGCGAGTCCCAAAGGATGATGGCCCAAGGCAAAGAAATAAAACGGTCACAAGACAACATTCAAAGTCAAAACCATGTAGGTTTATTATAAAATTAGGACTCATTACTGAAAACAAAAGGGCACTTAGTTTGTCATTTAGAATCAGCATCAACAGAATTCATGATAAGCAAGAGGTTTATCCTAAGGTTGACAGCCAGAATAAATCTAGGAAGGACCCAAATATATTACTAAGTATACAGTCTAATAACAAAACTGTCAAAGTATGGGTTTATTAAAGTGAGCAAAAAGTTTGGTCCACATTCCACAAATAAACATTTTATAGGTTTTCAGTCAGTGAACAACACCCTCATGACATGGTGTGAAATGAAGTAATAATGACCACAACTAATAGATTTTCATAAATATATGGTACATTATCTACACCATTGCTAGAGACGCCTTCATAATGCACAATTAATGCTAGATGTTAACCTAAAACAACATTACACATGTTTAATACAATTATTCTTCAGCATCATCTGCAGGAACATGAAAATGCGTTGAGTGGTTATAAGGTTGCTTAGTTAAAAAACAGCTTCAGAGGAAGTTTCAAAATAAATAATATATCGTTTCCCCACTGCACAACAGAAGAAATCCCATTTCCACTATTTTGATAAAGGACATGCACATAGAAATCTTTCCATTGCAGTTGTAAAAACCAGATTGTCTTCAGCCCGTAAATTTGAAAATGAGAAAGGCCCAGTACATTTGTTTTTCTGGCCTGGATATGCACACACAAATGAACATTGAAAGTTTAATTAATAAACACGGGTGACAATGAGACAGAGCTAAGAGTGAGAGAAAAAAGACGCTGGAAAATTATTCCTACCATTATAACTTTAAATATTTTAAGAGCGATTATATACATTATTATATTTGGATTGTCTCTCAATATTATATAATATAGCCATTACAATTCAATGAGCAGTGTTAGTCAAAGCACCCGGAAAAATACAACACTCATTTCCTGGCCCAACAGTTCGATTCAGGCCCACAAACTTCACAATTCTCACCTCATATTCCTTCAAGCAACTCATAATGTCGACATCCTACAATATATCATCCTGGCATGTTTTGTAAATAATCTGCAAGAGAAGTGTGAGAAGAAAGTGCAGTGATGAGCTAACAGAAAAAGCGCAACCAAACATTGCATCACGTTTTAACCTTTTATCATGCCGTCTTATATGGTTTGTAATTTTACATTTCACACACAGATAGTGTGTACACAAATATTTCATATTTCAGTTCTAGTGTGTGTAACTGGATATCCAAAGAGACTGTTTGACATGAAAGCCTTTGGCATGGTCCTTCCCCCTCTTGTTGGCATTAGGACTCTGTGCACTTTACCACAGCTAACCAAGTGCTTGTTCTCTCTCATTTAAATATGGCAAAATTAGATTACAAGCAATTGGCACATTTCATTTACTTATATGCCTTAGTAAAGTGGTACTGCAAGTACCCAGAGCCTGCAAATTAAATCCTACTAGTGAGCCTGCAGCACGTATTGTCCTCCCACTTAAGTAGCCCTTTGAAAACATGTCTGAGGACTACAATTGCAGCCTGTGTGCAGTTTTAAACTGCCAATTCCACCTGCCAAATTAAACCTTTTGCTAGGCCTAAACCTCCCTTTTTAATACATATGTCACTCCTATGGTAGGCTCTTTGCAGCCCATAGAGCGGGGTGTATTGTATTTAAATGGTAGGACAAGAGATTTTAAGCTTTACATGTCCTTGTACTGAAAAACTCCCAAATTAATTTTTCACAAAACGTGAAGCCTACTTCTCTTAACATTGGGTTGCTTTATTACATTTAATATGTGCTAACATTTTATTGGGAATAGATAGACATGTCCAGCTGGAGACTATCCACTTCCAAATCAGAAACAGATTATGAATGTAGAAATTTTCACTGCAACTTTGTCTAGTGGCTCCCCATGACACCTTCTCCTGCCCGGACACCGCCTGCTGCCTTTCCTTACTGAACTTTACCTTCTAGGGTACTTTCCTTTAAAATGTCTTCTAAGCCTGAAGGTTATAGCCGGCCTTAACTTTTGACTTTTCCCCAGTCTTATGTGCACTTCTAGCAGCAGTTGGTATTTTGATCTTTTAGGCACTATTTTTCACTTAAAGCATCAGAAAGGAGTAATTCTGGTTCCAAGGATTGGACTTCATTTTTTTGCTGTCATTTTATTTATTACATTTTGTATATGTTTCAAAATTGATTTGGGATTATTCTTGTGTTGTGTTTTCACTTTATTCATGTTTGTATGTTGCATGAGGTATATGGTATATAGGCATGGCTTTACGAGCAGTCAAAAAAATAAACAAGCATTTGCAATGCAATAGGTCTCGCAATTACGCGAGTTTGAGCTATTGACATTGCAAATGACAATGCCTTTTTTTTGTTTTTGTTTTTAAAACATAAATAAAAGGCATTGTCATTTACAATGCGAGAGAGAGAGAAAATCTGTTTATTTACAATGCCAATAGCTTAAACTCGCGTAAATGCGAGACCTACTGCATTGCAAATGCTTGCTTTGGGGTTGGTCTCCCGCACACCCCCTAGTACTGAGCATGTTTGATAGTCAGCTGCATCAGGATTTTAAGGCTGTTTCTGGATTTTAAGGTGATGGGATCCAGCACTAACAGGAGCTTGGAATGATGCCAACTTGTCCGGCACCTATGCCACGCCTCCTGAACCTGAGCTCTCTTGACTGCTGTGTTCTGCTTTGACGTCATATTTTTTTCAGATTTGTGATATCTTGGCTTTGGATTGCTTCTGCCTCCTTGATTCAGGAAGAAATAGTTTTTAACTTCATTCCTTTCTGGACTTCAGATGGTACTTTGTACTTCTGAACTTGGCTGGTAAAGAGTTCCAGCGCTTTGTCACCTGCTTCGAGAATGCTGTACCACCAGCAGTTGTTTCCTACACACTTGAGTGGTTATGCAATGCTAGACTTGAGAGGAATCTTCTGTCTGGGAGCACCATTGAACTATAGCCTATAGGAACCGCAGGCCTTTCCTTTATATGGCTCGATGGACAATGCAAAGTGCCTTAAAGGAGGGGCCTACAGTTGGTCAGTACAATACAGGAACCACCCGTGCCTTGTGCTCCTTTGAATGGAGTGATGGTATCGATCTAGCTCCGGTGTTTTGAATATTTTGAAATTTGTGCAGTATAGCGTGAAACTTCTAGGGGTATATTTGGTGAGGAAACATGTGTCAGTGTATGCATTGTGTATAATGCACTGCTTTTGACTTCTTCCTCTCGTGGTTAAATCGACTTGTTAAATACAATGAATATTGCACATAAGAGCTAAACTTTTTGGAAGATTGTCAATCATTTATCCAAGAGGAGTTTTAGTAATGGCTTCATGGGGGAGGGTATAGTTGGTATACTAAACAGTTTAGGAATATTCACTCTTTGCATCTTAAACACACGATATTTCAGGTTAACTTGGAATATGAGGACAGACTGAAGATCTATTGGTTAATATTAGTGATTTCTATGCTATTGAAAACAAACCATAGTGTTAATAGTAGAGGTTTTAGATTTTTTATATTCTTGCTCCATTGAATTCAGATTAGTAATACAACAACGTTTTGTTTTCCTAGCATAAAAATGTGCTTTTAAAAAAAATCCCTCGCTTTCTACACACGATAATGCTTCCTGCATTTAAACATTAAAGCCTCCCTTTTCCCTATGGAACATAATGTGCTATTCTTCCTCGTGTTTAGAGTAGGTGAATAATTCACCCGTCATTGAAAATGTCCAGTGTAAGTGCATGCACGATCTCAGTGACAACTGAATGCAGTCTTTAAAAAAGTAATCCACTAGCAAAACAGAAAGCAGCTCCACATCAGGGCCAGGGAGGAGACCTGGGAGGGCGAGGGCTGCCCGTGGATGAACGGTACCTGGAACTTTTGCGTGTTCTGTGGCTCGTGCCCAGTGGCGGCGCGTGCGGACTTCAAAAGCCGCCGGACTTTGATGAGTGCTGCGCAGCTCGTTCGGCCCAGTGAGGGGGCCACCAAAGTGCCCAAGGCAAAAAAAAGCAGTACAGGAAGTTCGACAGGAGCCCACCTCGCCTTCGTGAAGGCTACATGGTGCGGCCAAAGCAGGATTTCAGGCGGGACTCCTGTGAGCAAGACGGAGCCCCGCGTGTTGCTGCAGTGACCGGCTGAAGACGCAAGACCAGCCGAGGAGCAGCGCAGAGTCCCCACAAGAGCCGGTTAGTGGGGCATGCTGTACGAGTAAAGCACGCCACGCTTGAAGCGTGCATGCATAATAAAAAAAATTTAATTGCATGAGGCTGCTGAGGACGGAAGAGGGACAGGAGATGTGCACCTCGCATGCCTGTACGTGCATGTTCACGGGCGCGTTCACAATTCCAGTCCGTTCTGCGTGTGCATATGTCCTGTCTCCCTTCCAAAGCAAGTCAGTCACAATAGATCTCGCTAGCGACAGCGCTTTCGCGCTGCGTCGCTAGGCGAGACCTAAAAAAGGAACACCAAATATACGTTATAAAAGATGCAGCACAAAGTTGAATACACACTGTCTCACTGTAGGCCACTCTTCAAATGACATTTGCTGGACAGTGTTGGAGTCACACCTACACATGGGCTAACATGCATTGTTAAAAAAAAGAACAGTATTGGATTTTCTACCTGTCACACACATTACTAGTCTCAATGAACAAAATCCATGGAGTGAATTGAACTGTTACTACCTTTCTCCATTACATAAGACATTCACTTTGACTCATATAACGTTTATGAGCTAAGAGGGCATTAACTATCTCTTCTGCCTACTTACTACAGTTGACTACTATTAATCGGAATGACACACACCCTGGTTTATTTAAGTGATCTCTACTTGATTCTCCCCTTGTATTTAACTCTCTACAGGTTTACATTGGTATGAGATTTCTCTAGCGACTCTGTGTTATTTAATAACTTAATTGGGTGCTCACATGGTTGTTTGCGCCTTATGTATATTGAGGGCATGTGCTTACTGGTGGCTTCTAAATCATATCAATTGTCTTAGGACAGTTCAAATAGCACATTGCTGTATGAGACAAGCTCTTTACTGTTTTCAATACCAGCTCTCTGCTTCCATCATGGCACTTGAATTTCCCACCACCCCGTCCTATTGAAACATGGCCAAATCAATATAGGCACTCAGCAGTGTAGGTCCTCCTCCGAGGAGAGGTTTACATTGGTAGAGTGCTATTATAATATTGTAATAACAACCCCGTGATGTGCAGAAACCCTATCAGGTACAGACATGATTTTTTTCATTTTGCACAAATTGGCGACTTTTACTCCGTATGTATTGCTGTATTTTACATCCTCTTGGGTGTCAGATGAGCCGACTAGCACATTGCTGCCTTCATTGATATCAATACCTGCTTCCTACTTCCAACATGGCTCTCATATTTTCTGTATCTTGCACTGCTTCCCTGCCTCAGTGAATCATGTCTGAACCAATACCAGCACTTTGCGGTCAATATATTGAGAACCGCCCCCTGCGTCTTCCTCCTTCAAGGAAACAGAGTCGGTTAGGTCTCATGGTGGATACCATCACACGCCCTTGTACGTATCAACTCAATTTCTATTTCGAGATGGACTTGATCCTTCACTTACAGAGTAAAAAGCACTCCCTTAACAACTCCTCCGTTTTTCTCACCACAGTACGCTCATTAGCGTTTCCTCTGCCATCGCGTGCGACCATAACCCTAATTGGGCGAGTTCTCAAAACCATTTCACTGAGGTCATAATTTCACAGTGGAAGCATCCCTGTCGGGGTCTCACAAATCTCTCTCCTTTGTGTGTAGGTGTTGTTTTGTTGATTTGCTATGTTTGTTGCACGCACGTTTCTCAGGGGCATGATCTCAGCACTGCAACTCATGCCTCAGAGACAAATGTGTTATTCATATTGTGTATTCATATGTTTGCTCTTTATGTGTTCAAGGATGGTTTTTACTGACAAACAGGTACAAATCTACCACAATTTGGTGATTTGACGGTAATCTCCTTTGAATGTGCGCACCAGAGATGCCTTTCACTGTGTAGATTAGGGTTTATTAGGTCCTGAAGACTTGACAGTTGATCCGTTTTACAAATATAGGCGAGAAACATGTCGACCCATTAACAATTCACTAGGCTATCTAGGATCATTGTAACCTCGGTAGCAAAACCACCAATTTTAATTAGACGTAAGAAACCATTCATTACAATTTCTTGCCCTAGAGTCTCTTTTACTTAATTTTAACACACGTTTTGCTTTTTCACATTTATTGACACCAATCTACACCACTAGCCCTCACACCCTAGCTCCAATAAATGGCAGCCTGTGTAAAGATCTCTGGCAAAGAGCCCCTTCGCAGGTGTCAGTCAGGGTTTGCAGAGCCGGCCCGACAAGGAGTTATCCCGATGATGAAGCATGACACCCATTTGGATGTGTGAGGGCTCTTGTTCCAATAGGAGCACTCTCCCAAAACCTCTACACAGTGTCCTTATCTACCTCAAAAGGAACTGCATACTCTTGTTGGACAATGGCATAAATACTTTACATATTGCCTCTAACTTAAGCCTCATTGCTTTTGTGCCAAGCCCTCAGAGGGATAAGAGTTGGTGAATTTAGTCACTTTTGTAGTTCACTCTGACAAGGATTGTGATTGTTGCCGGAGTGTCGCTTCCACCCTTCTCAACTAATAACCCAATTTCTTACAGCAAATAATTGCATATAACTGCCAGAACAGAGGTGGGGAAAGGGTAGGCAATTCGGGGCACAATTTTTCCAGGAACGAAAAATGCATGTAAACAAATATTTTTGCAAGACACTATTTCCCAAGCCCAATTTATTTGCAATATCTGCACAGGGCATACCCTTGAAAAGTAAGTTAGTGGAAAAGAGATGTCTACAAGGAAAGGTGTGGGAATTATATAGTACCTTCATGCACACCTGGATGTTTTATGAACCAGGAAAAAGGGGAGCATCTCTGCACTGCTAAGGCATTTGCTATTGCATCCCTACATTAATAATATTTTTAATAAATGGAACATTTTAATTAGATCTTTAATTGTCATTTCAGTTGAAATTTGCATCACAGATGAAAACCCGAGGTAAAGGGTAGTGATATGAATCATCGTGGCAAATGATTATTTTCTACAGCGTGTGAATGTGAATTAGAAGTGAAAGTGTGGAGTAAGGTGGCAGCTAGAACATAATCCCACTAATTAAAGCACGGTACAAATAAAATAGGTACAAAAGGGGGTGGTGATGGACGGAGCATCTGAATCAATCAAACACTCACACCCAGTCAAAAGATATGGATTTAATCCATCACCGTTCTTTAGCCCACTCTGCCACCCCAGTTCAGACATGGCTATATGCAAATCAGTCTGACCCGGTGCCTCATGGGAACAGTCCAGCCCGAACTGCCAAGCCATGTCTTCCCTGGACCGGAAACAAGCTTCCGAGGACCGGTTTCTGGCATCCCAGCCGTCTTCAGCCCGGCTTGCTTGAATCCTGTGGCAAAGTGAGCAAGGGACTCACGTCTGAGCATACCCTGCCACACTTATGGAGGCCAAAAGCGGTACAAAAGGGGGTGGTGATGGACGGAGCATCTGAATCAATCAAACACTCACACCCAGTCAAAAGATCTGGGTTTAATCCATCACCGTTCTTTAGCCCACTCTGCCACCCCAGTTCAGACATGGCTATATGCAAATCAGTCTGACCCTGTGCCTCATGGGAACAGTCCAGCCCGAACTGCCAAGCCATGTCTTCCCTGGACCGGAAACAAGCTTCTGAGGACCGGTTTCTGGCATTCCAGCTGTCTTCAGCCCGGCTTGCTTGAATCCAGTGGCAAAGTGAGCACGGGACTCACGTCTGAGCATACCCTGCCACACTTATGGCAGCCAAAAGCGGTACAAAAGGAGGTGGTGATGGACGGAGAATCTGAATCAATCAAACACTCACACCCAGTCAAAAGATCTGGGTTTAATCCATCACCGTTCTTTAGCCCACTCTGCCACCCCAGTTCAGACATGGCTATATGCAAATCAGTCTGACCCTGTGCCTCATGGGAACAGTCCAGCCCGAACTGCCAAGCCATGTCTTCCCTGGACCGGAAACAAGCTTCCGAGGACCGGTTCTGGCATTCCAGCCGTCTTCAGCCCGGCTTGCTTGAATCCAGTGGCAAAGTGAGCACGGGACTCACGTCTGAGCATACCCTGCCACACTTATGGCGGCCAAAAGCGGTACAAAAGGGGATGGTGATGGACGGAGCATCTTAATCAATCAAACACTCACACCAAGTCAAAAGATCTGGGTTTAATCCATCACCGTGGACTGTTCCCATGAGGCACAGGGTCAGACTGATTTGCATGTAGCCATGTCTGAACTGGGGTGGCAGAGTGGGCTAAAGAACGGTGATGGATTAAACCCAGATCTTTTGACTGGGTGTGAGTGTTTGATTGATTCAGATGCTCCGTCCATCACCACCCCCTTCAGTACAAATAAAATAAACAGAACATTCTCAATCAGTTCCTCATGAACGTAGGACATCATAACATATTACATGAAGTTTGACTGAGTAGAATATAGCCTGTTCAGGCTGAAGTAGATGTGATGGCAACTTTGGTGAAATGCAAACGATTTACCTCTTTTATATGTGTGTTTTTGCACTGGCATATACAGTGGTCAAATTGTAAAAGAAAGAGTGACAGTTTCCAGAATCTCTGTTCAAAAGCCAGTGGCCAAATACCAATGCTCCATAGCCTTAAATCAACTTCATACCTCTTTAATCTTCTACAAGACCTCACCGTCTCCTTTATCTCACTCTTGCATGTTTCTGCCTCCTCCCTTTATGAGCAGCAACTTCTGGTTTAAATAAAATACTGGGCATGTCCCTTCCCGTACCCCTCCTGAATTTTCCCTTTCCTCTCCCTTGCCACTCCTACATTTACACCAACATTATAGATGTACAGGTGCAGGAATCTCTGCAGTTGTGGTAGAGAACTTCTGCACATAAGGTAATCGTAGAGATATAGGTTGAGATGTTAACCAGTGCCTTAGTAAAGTGCATTTATTATTACGTAAATAGCAATACAGGAGTAACATATGAAACAAATGGGTTCGCTTAATTTGAACCGCACATCACAAGGTTAAGCCAATTGTAATATGGACATAGGTAAATGACAGGAAGCAACTGTGGCTGGGGTGCTCCTAAGGTATATGACACCTACCCACCAAAGTGTCATTCAGTCCCAGGATTCAAATGAACCCAGGTCAAACATATATATGCACAACATCTGAGCACACCAATATCATTATTTCAAATTTAGGTAATATAAGTATTTTTCTAGAACAATCAGTAAAGTCTCAGCGTCCTATATGTTCTAAATCCAGAAAGTCTCAAAGGAAAAACAGGGAGTCCAAACAAATCTTCTTAGGTTGAGGTCTGGTTTGGTTTTAATTTCCACAGTTCACAAGAGAAAAGACAGCAGCCGACGCGCGTTTCGCCCTCTGGGCTTTTTCAAGGCTCTTTGTTCATTAATCCAGGTGTCTATAATTGTAAACGTTCTCTTATATGCACTTTTCTTGGGTGGATGGATGGAGTCCCCAAAATTGGCAGCAATATGTAACGCTTGATGTTTTGAGTTTGGCGTTCCTATTCTCACTCATCAATATGATAGTTGTGACCCCAATATGTAAAAGCTTGTCCTCTTCCAAAGTTAACATCCAAACTTAGGATTCAAATCCATCCTTTATAATAAATAGTGTAATCCTCCCGAATCTTGATAAATCCAGAGTTGCACTCTTACTCTCCTTAAAGCACCCCACGTGGAGCCAGCAAGCACTTCTTCTTTGTCTGCCTTTCTAAGGGTACCCAGGGTTTGTGGATTCCCCTGGAGGGAACCAAGAAATTGCCAAAATACAGCTAATTTTGTTTTTATTTTAAAGAAAAGAGGAAAAAAGTGCTATTGAAGAAAGCATCTGTTTATTTCCACGCAAAAGGTATCAACACAGGGTTTGTGGTACTAAAATCACCATCTTCCCAGCTTTCAGTAACAGGTAACATTTGTCAGAAAACCAAAATGTTCTACACCGTTTTGGAATTTTACTGGGGCATTGCCTATTTTTCATATTTTTTGTGCTTTCAACCTCCTTCTGGTTAGTGGTAGAAATGGGTGTGAAAGCAATAATGGATCCACAGAACTATACATTTCTGAAGAGTAGAAACAAATCTGAATTCAGCAAGGGTCATTGGTGTAGATTCTTCAACGTTTTTCTATAGAAACTAACAGTTGAAATAAAAAACATCCTGAAATTGAGTTAGAGAAAACTGCCATTTGTGCCAACATTTTCACCTATAACTTCTTCTACTTATAGTAGATTGTCCAAAGCAATATAACGTTATGTCCGCTGGACCCTTCTGGTTGCAGGGACATATAGGACTTGTAGGTTCACCAAGAACCTGAGGTACCCAGAGCCAATAACTGAGTTGTGTCTTGCAATGGTTTTTCATTGTGTACCAGGTATACATTTTGGGTTTGGTATGTTTCCCTAGGGGGCACCTGCGTTTTAGGTACCAGGTTCAGCGGCCATCTAGAGAATCCTACTAATCCTAGACATTTCTGAAAACTAGACACCCATGGGAGTCAAGGAGGTGTGGCTTGCATTGATCCCCCAACGTTTTCCTACCCAGAATCCACAGCTTATACTGTACAAACTTAACTGTGCATAATAAGTGACGTTGTATATTATATGTATCAAGTCTGACGTTATACACATACTTTGAGGACTCACTATAGAAGGCTCCTGCTGTCTGTCGTGGGACAGCATTGTATACCATAGTCCACAGAGTCAACCACTGCTCAATATGGGATGGCTTT
Source organism: Lissotriton vulgaris (assembly GCF_964263255.1). Classification (NCBI taxonomy): domain Eukaryota; kingdom Metazoa; phylum Chordata; class Amphibia; order Caudata; family Salamandridae; genus Lissotriton; species Lissotriton vulgaris. The sequence continues at coordinate 430,140,748 of NC_141687.1, forward strand.
TGCGCCTATCTTAGAATCTTTTGTTGACGTGGGACTAATGTCGATGTCCTTTGTTACTGAGTTGAAGTGGTGCTAGTGCCGATTTTTGCAAATTAATAATTATGAACAGTTATTTTTTTCTATGTCAAAGAGGAGTGTGGCCTACCAGCCCTATTCAGGCTAAGGTTTCACTTGAAAATGGTACGCATACCACTGTGCTGACAGTCTGCCTGTCAAGTGTATGCATGAACTGTGCATGTGTGATTCATACAGGACAGTGGCACTCTGTGTGGAATGTGACTATGTTTGCTGGGACCTTTGGGATCCATTTTGGATGGCCCCTGGTTTAGCATGACACAAAATGAAGAAGGATACAGCTTCCAGGCAGAGCAACTGTTTTACATTCATTCTTGTGGCGGGAGGTTGGGGACCCTTATACTTATGTGAGTTAGTATGGAAAAGCCCTTTTGCAGAGGTTCCTGTTTGGTCTACTGCAAACAATCCCACAGTGCACCTTATTCCCCAAAATCTATTTGGGTAACCCTTTTCCCCTTGTGTAGACATGTAGCCAGCATAATAAGCAGTTCCCCCCTGAGTAGCGACTGAAAGCCAGTTCTGGGGGTATGCTTCCTCCCCCTGGGTTTTGTGCAAGCATGACAATGGGGACAAACGCTGATCTTCCTGACAGTGGAAAAATACCTCCCTCCTGCCTGACTGGGAACAGTTTACACACTACTTTCTCACCTCATTCAGGTCAAATGCAGGCTGGGCAGTGATTATACAGCAAATGAAAATTAGCCTGCAGTAGCTTCACACAGGTTGGAAGTAACCTTCAAAAATTACATTTCTAACTTTTTTATCAGACATGAGATTGGATGTTTATTAAATATAAAAATAAGCTTCCAAATGAGGTTTGAGGGTGGTACAGGTCATAAATTATAGATTAAAGTGTATAATCTATACTTTGACTTTTCCTGTGTGCCAGTTGCAGGCTGACCAGTGCCAATGTTGCTTTCAGAAAAGTCAATAGGGGAACACACCATTTCTAATGTAACACATGTTCCACTCTTAAATATTATGCACCCTACCTTGCGGACAGTAAAATTTGTTTAGGGATGACTCATTTAATATTTAAAAGCTGGCTTTCCAACCTTTGAAAAGGATGTTTTTCACAGTTCAGTGCAGCAGGGCTCAAGCTGATGTTGTTGGGCTACACATAGTAGACCTGAAGCCATATTTTTCAGGCCCACTATGTGGATGGCACAAAAGGCGCTGCATTTCAAACATGGCGTTTAACTTTTCGGCCCTGGGTATATTTTCTATATTCTATACTAGGGACCCATAGACAAGTTAAATATGTGTATTGGGGATAAGCCAGCTGGTGGAAGACCCTACACATCAAGGGGGGTCACACCCTTGATTTGCTATTTTCCAACCAGTCTACGACGAGGATCCTGAACATAACTCCCCTGACCTGGTCTGACCACTATCTCATTCAGTTTATCATCGGGTTGCCACACTCGGGAGACAGGACCGGTCAGCAAAGGGCTTACAGGAGAGGCAGGGAATGGGCAAAGTTGGAGGGGACCGGTTCTTCTGCACTAGAACTGGGCGTCACCCACTTTGCAGCCACAATGTCTGTTGATGAAAACTATAAAGTGTTTACCAATCACATAGATTACACCTTGGATCAAGTTATCCCCATAAAAGATATAAAAATCAAAAGCAGAATCTCGGCTCCGCTCCATGGTACTGTGAGGAGTTGCAACAGGTCCGTGCGCTGCGTAAGAAGGCGGAAAGGAAGTGGAGGAAACGCTATGATGAGGAAGATAAAAAAGCTCTTAGACAGATACAACTGCAATATAAAGAGCAAATCCTCAGGGCCAAGGCAGATTTTTATGCCAGCTCTATTATCCAAGCGCCCAACGGGACTAAAGCATTATTTATAATATTTAAATACCTCTCCTCCCCCACATGTTTAGAAAATAAAATTGAAACGTCCAAAAACCTATGTGATGGAATCAACCTGCACTTTCAGGACAAGATTGCAAGCATTGTGAGCACCTTGCATGACAATGCTAATGTCGCACAACCTAACCCTGAACATAGGACTCAGTGTGAGCCGCATATGTCGCATACCTGGACAACTTCCAGACATTAACAGAAATGGTCTTTGATAACCTGGGTGACAATGTCTCATCTGGTTCTCCCTTGGATCCTTTTCCCCATAAACTGTGGAAATCTCTAGGGCGTAATACCTTTCCATGGCTGAGGCAGATTTGCAATCAGTCCCTGGAAGAAGGTAAGGTCCCGGAATGCTGGAAATTGGCAGTGGTGTCCCCCTTGATTAAAAAGCCCTCTCTGGACCCATCAGTACCGGCTAATTTTAGGCCCATCTTCCTTCTTCCCTACCCGGTGAAGATTCTGGAGAAAGCAGTTAGTAGGACCCTGTCCTGTTTTCTGGAGGAGAATCTCTTATTGGATAAAGACCAGTTTGGCTTCCGTCCGGGGCATGGGACTGAGTCCGCCCTGACTACAATGATGGATAACCTACGTATGCAGGCCGACAGCGTGAATGTTACTATTCTAGTGCTTCTCGATATGTCGGCCGCATTCGATACAGTGAATCATCTCTTACTGTTGGAAAGGCTGAAGAGGCTGGGAGTGAGAGGTTGTGCACTGCAATGGCTTCAGTCCTATTTGGAGGGCCGCCAGCAGGTAGTAACTCTTTCACCCTTCTCCGGTAAATCCCAGGGTGCCGGCAGGGTTCTGCAATTAGGCCTATTCTATTCAATGTCTACTTGCAACCCCTGTTTTCCATCATAAAGTCTTTTGGAGTTGGCCTAGTCAACTATGCTGACGATACGCAACTGGCCTTCTCCTTGGAAGGGGACCACACAGTATCGCTGGACCTGTTCCAGCAATGCATGCGGCAGACGATGGACTGGCTCAGAAGGAACTCTCTGCAATTTAACAGCTGGAAGACGGAGGTGATGTTCTGCTCTGCAGGCAGGATATCTAGACAACTGCCTTGTGACTTCAGACTCCTACCAGAGGATGACTCGCTCATCCCGGTTAGGAAAGTTCGTAATCTGAGGGTGTTGTTTGATGATGACCTCGAGATGGAATCACAGGCAAATAAGACCGCCAGCGTTTGCTTTACTCTCATCCGTATGCTGCGCAAAATACTTCCTTTATTACCTAAAGAGAATCGTTCTCTGGTGGTAAGCAGCATTGTGGGCAGCAGGCTGGATTACTGCAATGCCCTTTATTTGGGAGCCCCTGGGTACATCTTTCAAGGATTGCAAAGAATCCAGTCTGCAGCAGCCAAACTAGGCCACGGAGTACCTCTTCTATCGCGGCTTTAAGAGAGCTTCATTGGCTGCCTGTTAGGGAAAGGGTCCACTTTAAAGATCTATGTAAGGTTTTCCGAGCTGTGCTTGAGCTTGGCCCGGTTCCCCTACAGGAAAGGTTCAGATGGTATCTTCCTACAAGGCAGCTTCACTCTTCCAGTACCGGCCTGTTGTCAATTTCTCGGTTCAAACGGGCCAGGCTTGGAGGAAGGGCCTTTAGCAGGGTTGGCGCTTGACTATGGAACGAGCTCCCTCAGATTCTTAGATTACTCAGCTCTATGTTAGAATTCCGTAGGAACTTAAAAACCTGGCTTTTTCCCATGATTTAGACCATGTTCCCTCTACTGCTGCGACCTGTTCTACTCTGGTTGCGGTTAGTTCTTTGTCTGAAGCGCCAGGATGCCTGTAGAGTGACAGCATGCGCTATAAAAAATCTAAAATCAATCAATCAACCATGTTTAACCCCTTCCGTGCTCCCGTCGGCCGATGGCATCGCGAGCACTACCTGGCTGGTGCTGCGAACGGCCAACGGCCGACGCGGCCCCACCCACTCTTAAGAACGCCCGCACTGCGCCGAAATAACGGCTGCGGTATACGGGTTAAAGTGGGAGCACAGGCACTCTACTCCTGCTTAGCAGAGGTAACAGTGCACAGAGTTTTAAGTCCAGAAAAACTAGGGCACAGAGAAAGTAAAAATATCTGGGGTGGCCATATAGAAAAGAAGGAATTCCCACAGACACCAAACTCAGTTCCTAAGACAATGTATATATTATGACTTAATGTGGAGAACTACACACAACTTTCTATGTAAATGCCAAGTCATTTTGCAATAGATAGCGGTTTTAAAGATTTACACTCTTTTATTTAATGCTTTCCTAGCCAACCTCAGGAATATCTGCCTAACATTCAAAAGTCAGTATAGAAGAACATAGTTATATGAGTGAATGGGACTGATCAAATAAAGGAGAGTGCAGATAGTTGGCACCGGGCACCACCAGAGTCTTATTTACATTTTAAACAAGCATTTTCAATGCAATAGGTCTTACATTTGGGAGAGTTTGAGCTATTGGCATTGTAAATGACAATGCTTTTTATTTATGTTTATGAAAACCTGCAAGCGGTACGTAAATAGAAGCAAGGCTGGCAGTAACTGTGCTTCTTTTACTGCCAGTCTTGCTTTGGGCAAGCAAGGACTATAAGTACAAAGAGCGTGTTTACGCACTGCTTGCCGGTTTTCAAAGCACATAAACGAAAGGCATTGTCATTTACAATGCCAATAGGTCAAACTCTCGCGAATGCGAGACCTATTGCATTGCATGTTATGTGATAAGTGTCAGGGGACGTCATGAGTGTGCCCGTTTGTGATTTTGGGGTAATTGTACCTGGTGTATATGATGCACAATTGAGTCATGGTTCTGCAAGGGCAAAGCTGTGGTGTTCCTGTGAGTATGTGTGATGGGGAGTGAGAGGAGAAAGCAAGTACTTCTGTTAGGGTGAGAGCTCATTGTGTGTATGTGTATGTGTGTGTGTGTGTGTGTGTGGGATGGGAAGAGAAAAGGAGGGGTGTGTGTAATGGGAAGAGGAGGAAATGGTGGGTGTGCTCGCAATGGGAAGAGGAGGGCTGGTGTGTGCGTGAGAGAAAGAGAAATGTAGTGTGTAGACACAATGGCAGCGATGTGCAGTCGACCAAGCACAACTTTTTATGTAGTGAGAGTGAGGAAAAAGGAGAAAAACAATTTGATTGAGAAGTGACCCGAGTGCTTGTGAGGGTGCGTGGGGGGAGCACGTATGTGTGGTGGAGAGTGGTAGAGCCGGGTGTGTCTGATGTTCTGGTCTGTGTTTTGTGATGGAGAGTAAGTCAAGACGGCATGTGTGTGTGTGTGTTTCTTTGGGGGGATGAGAGGCAGACTGTGTGTGAAGGCAGGTTGTGGTGGTAAATATACTTTGTTACCAAATTAGTAGTGTTTTAAGTAATTCTGAGACTGAGGGCCTGAGAGGACCAGATTCATTCATGCCACAAGGGCTGGTGATATGGAGGGGTGGTTGGTGGAAAAGAAGGCCTGAAAGAAGGCAGCATCTTTCAGGTCACAAGGGTTTAGGAGGCAGGGGCACGCGGTTGGGTTGAGGTAAAAAGAGAGAGGAAGGTAGGGTAACATCATTCTGTATGTAGGGCGGACGATGCGGAAGAGGTGGAGGCAGGGAGTCTGACTGGGACAGGCAGCTTCTTAATTTATTGAGGGCTGAGGAAGGCGCGGAGTGGAGGGGTCACGATGGAGAGGCAGAAGCTGACACCATGGCAGGGCAACATCCGCAAGGCAATGAGAGCAGAGGGGGCTGCGTGGGCTGGACAAAAGTATAGAGGTGAGCTGAACGCTGACGTCCTTACATGAACAGCTTCCTTAAGGTAACTAGAGATAGGTATCAGAGCGGGGTGTTTATGAGGGCGGAGATGGAGGAGCAGTTTTGTGAGAGGATGGGGCAGTTCTGGATTAAAACGCTCTTTTACTCTTCCAGGTTATTAGGTGCTCGAGGAATGTGTAGAGCAGGGTGCAGCTGCAGGGTTATGAGGGGGACACAAGAGCAGTGCTTAATGAGTATAAAAAACAAGCATCCTGCTGGGGGTCAGAGGCTGTGTGCCTGGGGCTGGGGGGGTTAAAGACAGGACTGTGGGGGTGGCATGGATGCCACTCTCCGTGGCAGGCTGACAAGGCAGGACAGGAGACTGATGGGGCATTGTTGCTACAGCCGGCGGAGGCCAAGCTGGCAAAGCCCAGGGCAGGAACAGCCCAGGATTAGCCCGGGGCCCACCTGGCGGTATGGTGAGGCTCTGAGTGTTATCCATCAGTGCAGACTCCACTGCAGCACAAGGGGAATCTCCCTGCACCTACCGATAAAAATTAAAGCAGACTGGAAGGGCGCTTGTTGCTCCTCCTCCTCTCTGTCCCCTCTCCCCACCAAAGCGGAGATGTTAGCATAGAGTTGTGCGAGCCGGGATTACATGCGGCATTAGTAGTGTAAAAACATATATATATATATATTAATAGTAATTAACCCCAAAAAATAGAAAAACGGGCGCCTGCTAAAATATTACATGTGGCGCCCGTGTTGGTAATGCTCAAAGTTTACCACAAAGTGCGGTGCCTGTGTTGTGAAAATAAAAGAGGAGCTGTTGACATAGAGTTCAGCGAGCCGTGCAGCCGCCATTGTTTGCTTAGTTTCCCGGTCAGCTGTGATTACATGCGGCGCTGCGTACTGTAAAAAAGGCTCTATCAAAACAGTGGCATTCAACCACTCGTTCCTACTTCAAGGGTATTGCATGCACTGAGTATACACAAGAGAATTTCAGCTTTTGTACAGCTGCCACAGACACTTAAAGACAAAACAAATGCATTAAAAAAATACTTCCTACCAATGGCAATTATACAGTGGCATTGCTGATAAGTTACGAATTACCTTAAGTGAACAGATCGTTTTTCCTGTTTTACATTAGATTTCCTTTTTTTCCACGTCACATAAAACAAGCACGGAATTGAAACTTGTGGTGTGCGCCCACGACAGAGGAGCCGAACGTGGGAATCGAAACCAGTGGTGCGCGCGCACCACAGAGGAGCGGGGGGCGAGGGAGCCTGTTGTCTGTGCCGCGCACTGATGCGCGTCCTAGACACGGACGGGACTGGGCGGAGCAAAGGCGGGACATGCGCCTTCCTTTGCCCAATTGCTTGCTGCATTTTTTGTTAAAAAGCACGCGAAAGCCAATGGCAGACGGGGAAAGCAAAACCCCACGCACGAGCGTGTGGTCAGCTTTCAGAATCCCATACAAGAGGTCTCGCGCTGCACGAGCACTGCTGCGCACTGCAACGCTAGGCGCGAGACCTAAAAAGTGCTATATGTTGCATGTTTGCTGAATGGTCAGCATCTTACCTGTTTAGAATGCAATAGCCAAACAGCCCTTGTGACAAAATAATTTGCTGAAAGGCTTTACTTGGGTGACTATAATGTTGAATGTATTCATTGATGGCAGGTTAGTCGCATAACCAGTTAAAAATGTTGTTCCTACACCTCAACCAAAAAAATAAAAGAAGTTCACCACATGATCCCAGCACACAAGGCAACATGGTAATCACCTCTCTCTATTAGTTATGCTCTTCAGAAGGAGGGAGTGGATGGGGAGGATGGAAAGCATGTTCTTTTTCTGTAAGGGTGCAGTGGGGGAGGTCCCAGGTCTCCCCTGTGCTTCCCTCCCCATAAAAACAATATAAGTAATAATAATACTCTATTACCAGCTTGACAATTCCCTCCCTTGAAGGAGCTGTTTTTTAACTCAGTTTAAAGTCTTACTGGTGATGTAGTTCGCACCTTACTAAATAAAAAAATACCATAAAGAAATAATGAGATGTAACCCTAGATTATTGCCAATTTGGGTTGCTTCCCAGTTACAGCCCCCTCTGTGTTCTAGATTTATTTGGACTAGTAATTTTTAATCAAGCAATTCATGTAGGAATAGGGATGTATGCCAGTGATACAGGAATACATCAACAAAGCCACGGCAAAGTGCAGAAATGTAATCCTCCAGTCACTGAAAAGCAGAAGCATCCTTATAAGTTAATTAATTTTGGACACTTCAAAATATTTTGGATCAGGTGCGCTAGAAAGGCCAGTGCCAGCCTAAGTGCAGTATTTCGGCATTTTTTACCGTTTCATTCTTCCTTGCCTTACAGCCATTACAGTATAAATGTCATACAGTATACGCAGATTGGCCTTTACACCTTGATACAATTATGCTTATGTGTGTATAAAGGAATAGGACAGTTTGCAAGAGTTTAAAGTGGGGAATCTTCAAGAGAGAAAGCCGCCCCCAATCATACATAATATAACAAAAATAATGAAGAATACTTTAAAATGAAGTAAATAAAATTCCCCAAAAATATGCACTGTTTGTAGTAAAATTAGAGTAACAACCATTCATATGTCTGGAGTCATGGCCAGTAAGGGCATGGTCTTGTCCACTACAAAGACTTTTCTTTGAAGTCTGCCTACTTCAAAAGCTGAAATGGCTAAAACTACTCGACCTCTGATACCATATACTCAGAACACTTCGGGATTGAAGACATACTGCCAGGAAGAAGACCTGTGTTGCTGTCAGGAGGGACTGCCACTTTTATGTATCCTTTGTGGTGCTGGCCTGCTGCATGCTGCTTCCGTTCTGGGAGTGAAAGGACTGGATTTTGCCATCTACATCCTGCTTTACAAGTTTCTCCAAGGGCTTGAGTTGAGTTGCCTCATGTTGGAAGTCTCAGGGCCATCAAAGACTTCCTCTGCCAGCACCTGGGCTCCTCGGCTGACAGCCTTGCTCTGCCAGGTGCAGCAAATACCAGTTCTGGGCCCTTGGTAGTGAGTTCTGGTGCTAAAAGAAGAAAATCACATATCAACTTGAAGGTTCACTTTGGAATCGGCGCACCTTTGTCAGAATCGCCGCATCACCACTGCCTGCATCAAAGCTGTGGTACTCGATTGCAGATTGTGTGATGCACCGGCTTCTGTTTACAACGTAAGTTCCAGTGCGTGAGTCTCGAGCATCGCATCACTGACGTCCGTGATGCACTGCTCTGACTCCGACTCAGCGCCTGTGGTTTGACATCGATGCCGTAAAATTGACGCATCATGCTGCGACGTTGACGCATCATTGACATCACGTGGTCTTCTGGAACCGAGGTATCACACTCGCAATCAGAGCATCACCTCCCCTGCGCCTCGCATTGTAACCGGGTGTTAGAGGCACAATGACCCCACACCGCCTCCAGGAACTGAGGCATCACTTACTACAAGTGGCGCATGACCACCTTTGTGCAATGCACCATCTCCAAGCACCAATGACCTGCACAGCAGTAAGGAACTGACACATCATCTGCTTTAATGACGCCTCCCCTGCGCCACGCATCAAAGGTTCTGTGTCGTGGTCAAGCCCAACCATTAACTTCTAAGAGCTAGAACTTTATTTAACTTTGAAAATTCATATCTTGACTGGTGTATGCTGGATTTTTGTCTTGTTTTAATTAGATAAATATTAGCTATTTTTCTACACTGGTGTGGAGTACTTTTGTGGTGTTTTCACTCTGTTATTGTGTGTGTGTTTGTACAAATAATTTACACATTTCCTCTGAGGATAAGCCTCACTGCTCTTGCCAAGCTACCAAAGGGGTGAGCACAGGTTATTCTGAGGGTGCAACTTACTAACACTGACACGAGTGAGGGTCCCTACTTGAACAAGGTGTAAACCACTGTCACTAGAGACACAATTTCTAGCAATGTTCACTTATATAAAGAAGGAGTGCCCTCTAGTGCCTGGGACTACAGGCCCACAAATTTTATGAAACAAGTATGTTAAATGCAACATAAATGTTTTTGTAATAAGGTTTTACAAAACAAAACAAAGCAATGGCAAAATCAAAAGTTTAGCAGCCAAAGCAAGACCCATTGGCTTTGTCAATACTTGTTTAGGATTGTGGGCGGCACACGAGCAAAAGGTTTTTCTTTTTAACAGATTTACACGTCGCCTGAGGCAGAAATATAGGCCTCGAGGCAGAAATATAGGTCTCAAACTAAGTGGTGATTAAAGATGAGGCATAGGAAGCTTGTCTCCTTTCTGGTGAAGAATTGGCTTGGTAGTTTGGTCTGCCCTGTTCCCATGATGCTCAGGGCCAGGGACAGACTAATTTGCATATAGCCAGGTTCTGAGCTGGGATGGTGCAGTGAGCTATATAACAGTGATGGATCAAGCCCTGATCTTTGGACTGAGTAAGAGTGGTCTGCTTAATTCAGACACTCTGTTCATCTCCACCCCCTTTTCTGAATCGTTTTTGGCCACTATAGGTGTGGCAGGGTATACTCAGACATGAGTCCCTTGCTCACTGCACCATCAGGATTCAAGCAAGCCGGGCCGATGACGGCTGAAATGCCAGAAACCGGTCCCCGGAAGCTTGTCTCCTTTCTGGTGAAGAATTGGCTTGGTAGTTTGGTCTGCCCTGTTCCCATGATGCACTGGGCCAGGGACAGACTAATTTGCATATAGCCAGGTTCTGAGCTGGGATGGTGCAGTGAGCTAAATAACGGTGATGGATCAAGCCCTGATCTTTGGACTGGGTAAGAGTGGTCTGCTTAATTCAGACACTCTGTTCATCACCACCCCCTTTTCTGAATCGTTTTTGGCCACTATAGGTGTGGCAGGGTATACTCAGACATGAGTCCCTTGCTCACTGCACCATCAGGATTCAAGCAAGCCGGGCCGATGACGGCTGAAATGCCAGAAACTGGTCCCCGGAAGCTTGTCTCCTTTCTGGTGAAGAATTGGCTTGGTAGTTAGGTCTGCCCTGTTCCCATGATGCACTGGGCCAGGGACAGACTAATTTGCATATAGCCAGGTTCTGAGCTGGGATGGTGCAGTGAGCTAAATACCGGTGATGGATCAAGCCCTGATCTGTGGACTGGGTAAGAGTGGTCTGCTTAATTCAGACACTCTGTTCATCACCACCCCCTTATCTGAATCGCATAGTAAAAGCAACCTGTTTTAGGACTTTACAAAACGCAGATGGTATTTTCTTCACTATGCAAGGTATCTAGCAGACGGCTAATACCTTCACTTTGAAGTACTGGACTGTTCTACCCGATTTTCAGGCATTATCTCCAGTTAATTATATGAAAAGGTCCATTTATCATGTTCATTCTCTTGAGACATGGCCTTCAATTGGTTTCCATTCAAAGTACCACAAGAATATTTGTTAAATAATTCACGTTTTCCTTGGTCTACTTCAGCGCACGTTTCTCCTTTTCCTTCTGTTCCTACAGTTCCACTCTCGTAATATCTTCTGCCACAAAGATATACAACTTGTTTGCTACTTTATTTGACCATTAATGCTATTTTCCCTTTGCTTTGCTCTCCCTTCATTGTTTCTATTTTTATTGTTTCTGATCTTCCTACTGATTAGATTAAAAAAACAAGTTTCTCCCTTACCTTTTCTGCGACATATTCTGCAAACTACTTGTATTTTTCTTGTAGGACATATGAGGACTTAAGTGGGTGCTTTAAGTTTGTTTACTATTATCTTCCATATTTTCATTTTTTTTTTAGTTCAATATACCTTATTTTTCACAATGCAGTTGAGCCATGCACTGCGTGTAGTTAGACCTCTGGATTCATCAGATCATAAAGAGGATGAAGATATCTCCTGGGCGGTTTGGTGACTTGTTGATAGGCCTGGAGTACAAAGCCCTGTTAAGCCTTTCATTTCATTTTATTTATGAATTTTTCATTATAGAACACAATTGCCACAAATCCGTTCTGCCGCTAAATAACGCTCCTCAAGGATCAAGTAACAATGCCTCTTTATAAACATAAAAGGCCAAGTTGTAGACTTGTTCCTAAAGGTAAGCTAAAGATATGTTTTTTGGAGAACCTGGTGATGGACATAGCCTTATTAGCTGTTACAGAGGGCTATATTGGTTGTTAAAGGCCCTGAACTTGAGGGATGCTCCACAGCAGTAGGCAAGGGCCTACATCCAGGGAGAGGGCCTTTAACAACAAGTTTGGCGAGAAGCGGAAGGACTATAAGGCTAACAAAACATGTGACCCCTGAGGGTAAGATGTTCTATATTAAAAAGAGAGAAACAGAAAGACAAATATTTCAATGATGAAGCAGACGTTGTATATGAGCGAATATTAGCCCTGAACCACTTAATTGTCTTCAATGGAGCACCCAACATTCCAATATTCTAATATAGCCTTATAGCTCGCCGTAGTGGGCTATTCGGCGAGGGCCTTTAACAAGGCACGGGCCTTTAATAGTGATATAGCCCAGCTACGGGGGCTATAAGGCTATTAGAACATACCGCGCCTAGACAGCAGAATGTTCTAACAAATAAAACAAAAGAGTAGGTGAGCCCAAGGGGATTTAAATCCCCTTGGTTTCTATGAGGCCTTTGTTCACAGCAACACCAGTGAATGACAAACACTGGAAGTTTGATGCTCTGGGCTTCTACCAGCCATTAGAAGCCCAGAGCACTCCATTGTCTTCAATGGAGCGCTCAACATTCCAATGTTCTAGTGCATTATAGAAGCAAAATAATCCAAGATGGGGGTCAGAATGTTCAGTGTACTTTCTTGTTGCTGATGGCTCCGGCCAAAGAACCCCTACTTTACAATGTCACAGGAGCACGCACTGGAACCTTTAACACACTGAAGACTGCCCTACGATTACTCCTTTGCGCTGGGCATTTCAAATGCAGTTGTTATGAACATTGAGATTGAGCCAAAGACTGACATCATGTATGATCTTCTTCCAACAGATTATCTCTATCACAGTGACTTTGTGGAGACGAACACCGACTCATCACGTAAATCATGCGGGAACAGGACATCGGCAGCAAATATGGAGTCAAAGGACCATGTTACAACCAGGGATTTGAGGGGTAAAAGACAATGCGCAAGGCCCCTCTAATTTTACATAAGTGACACAGCTCAGGAAGCTGCTTTGTGCAGACTCCTCCTGGGCCGCAGAAGACCCCCCCCCCCCCCAGCCTCCTACAAGCACCTTGTTTACAGCTCCTATGGGGCTGAAGGTGTAAGAATTGTATGGGGGTTGAGAGTTAAAACTGTGGGGGTGCTAAAATGCTGCACAATGGGTGTCCCACAGTGTCTCTGAATGGTCTCCTTGCAATTGGGACAAGAGGAAGTGTCCCTAAAGGACTCCCAACACCATCCCTGAGAGGCCCGGGGAGGTGGCCCCTCCCATGGACCCTAATTGCAAGGAGATACATTTCTTTCAGTTGGATCTGCAGGGAAACATGAGGACACTCCACCGGTGCAGGGCCCCATGCTGGTGGGCTGAGTGCGAGGCCCTGGGCAGCTGCCCACACTGCCCATGCCTAGCGCTGGCCACAACCCTACTACAAGCTCGGGGGCTGTGAGCACTGCGAATCAGCGAATGAGACACAACACTTGCAGGGAATACTTCAGACCGCACGTAACGCGCACGGAAGACACGTCATGCAGGCAGGCGTCTCGTAGAGTATATTAAAATGGAAAAGAACCTCATTAGTGGAGTAATCAAGATTGAGGCGTCTCTTAACGCGCGGCCGATACTATCCACTTAGGAGGCTGCGTTCATGTGTCTCAAGGCCGGCACGGTCAGTCCTTGCCGCTAGCCCGTGCCTCGCGCTCATAGGGAGATTGATTATTCTGCAGAGCGTGCCCGGACCACGTGCCTTAGTTGTGTCCGATATGGACATTACGTCAGCCCCTGCCCATCCGAGAGCATCAAGGCGCGCGCCAGGAAACGTGCCCTGGCGTGGAAGGCTGAGATCGGCGCAGCCCGGTCGATATGTTGAACAGTCAAGAAGGTTATTTTGACTCCGAGAGAAATATGTACGTGCCCTGCGTACACAATGAGCGCGTGCTCCTCTCCGGCCCTGCTGTATTCTGCACGCACTTGCCCTGGCAGGAGTCAGACAGTGCGAAGGCCGTGTGATGCAGGCTGGGGCGCGCTGGGAGAGGCTTTGTCAGCAGAAAATATGTTGTTTACTACACCAGGCCTGCTACTGAAGGGACCCGATTCAGGACTGGTGGCCTGTTCTGAAGGTCATGTCTCGAGGAGGAGAATGAGTGACTATTGACAGCCCAGAGAAGGGCTGCCGAGGGAGTGCGGGTGAGGCTATGGGGAGATTCAAAGTTCAAAATGCGTAAAGAGTGGATTAAATGCGCAGGTATCCCCTACCGAGTCAATAGGCAACTTTCGTTAAAATAAGGTAATAGAAATACATTCTATATAAACCAAGAGTAACACAAACTAGCACATTTTTGTAAACAAATTGTGAACATCGTTTTGCTTCCTTGTCACTGCCTTGAGCACATACGTAGTGGGATACCTGGCTGTGTTTTGCTAGCACAATTAGCGAATGTCTGCCTGAATACTTTATGAAGCAAGGCAGTTCGCTCTCCCAAGGGGGCGTCCCATACCTGCCTCTTCCCACCAATTACAAAGTGACATTTCAGGCTTCTAGATTCAGCCAAAAAAATAGTTTAAAGAAACTGAACGAAATGGTGCAATCCTTAATGTCAAGATAGCTAACACATTCAAGAATATCTTAGAAAACAATTGTGAACTTTAACACCATCAGCTCTACATATATTAAGAGAACAGTAACTAAAATAACAAAACGTGATTTTATTTAAAGGGTAAAAATAGGACGAAAACCCCAAAACTTTATCAGAAACAAAATTACCCGAAATCCCGGTAAATAGACAATGCGTATAGATGTCCATATTAAAAGTGGCAGCTATGATCACATCAACTTTTTATGTTAGGGCTCCTGCATGAAGACGATCTCATTAATTCCCCGTTAATATATCTGGAGAGCTCTACAAAAGCCCTCTTGATTTGCATGTCTCCAGCGATTTCATTTAGGCAAATATCAATATGGGATGCAGTGGCCCTGATTAACTTGGTTAAAAACCCCTCTGAGTTCACCCTTCCCTACCTTGTACACAGCCATTGGTTCCAGTCATCTTAATGCCGTCTACTAGTTCTATGTTTATGTCTATGTATATGTGAAATATTAACATGTTTTTGTTACATTTGTAATAAAGCTTCAAACATTGAGAGAGCATATTTGAACCAGGTGTTGTTGAATGGTCGCAGAGATTGATGATGTGGTGGCGCTGAGTGATGTTGTGATGGCAAACGAGTGATGCGGTGGCGTTCAGTGATGCTGTGGTAGCACATAGTGATTTTGTGAGGGTGAGGGGGTGTGAGGGTGAGGGGGAGTGAGGGGGTGTGAAGGTGAGAGGGGGTGAGGGTGTGTGTGAGGGTGAGAGGGTGTGAGGGTGAGGGGGTGAGGGGGTGTGAGGTTGAGTGAGGGGTTGTGAGGGTGAGAGGGGGTGAGGGTGTGTGAGGGTGAGGGGGTGTGAGGGTGAGGGGGTGTGAGGGGGAGGGTGTGTGAGGGTGGGGGGGGGTGAGGGTGTGTGAGGGTGAGGTTGTGTGAGGGTGAGGGGGTGTGAGGGTGAGGGGGGTGTGAGGGTGAGAGGGGGTGAGGGGGTGTGAGGGTGAGAGGGGGTGAGGGTGTGTGAGGGTGAGGGGGTGAGGGTGTGTGAGGGTGAGGGGGTGAGGGTGTGTGAGGGTGAGGTTGTGTGAGGGTGAGGGTGTGTGGGGGGTGAGGGTGTGTGAGGGTGAGGGGGTGTGAGGGTGAGGGGGGTGCGAGTGTGAGAGTGTGGGTGAGCGGTGTAAGGGTGTGAGGGGGAGGGTGTGGGGTTGTGAGGGTATGGGGTGGTGAGGGTGTGGGGTTGTGAGGGTGAGGGAGGGTGAGGGGGGTGACAAGGGTGACGGGGGTGAGGGTGAGTGAGGATGCGGGTGTGTGAGGGTGAGGGTGTGTGAGGGTGAGGTCGCGCCGTGAGGAGCGGAGCGCGAGAGGAGCCCCACCGGAAGAGCGCAGTCGGTGAGTGGGGCCCAGGGCTGATGTGAAGTGCGTGCGTGCCTGTGTGTATGCCTGGGGGGGGGGGGGAGTGTGTGCGCGCGTGTGTGCGTGTGTGCGCGAGGGAATGTGTGTGCGCATGCGTGACTGTGTGTGATTGAGAGAGAATGCGAGGTAGGGGATAGTGTGCCTGTATGTGTGCCGTATGCCTGCGTGTGCATGCGCGCGCCTGTGTGTGTGTGTGTGTGCGTGCGTGCGTGCATGCAGAGGGGTGGGGGCTGCCTGTGTCTGTGTGTGAGCAAGGGCTTTGCACTGCGCATGCGCAGCTATCATACGCTCGCTCCCGAGGTGAGATCTGACCTCGTCAAAGCGCGCGTCTGGTAGCTGTCCACATTCCTAAATACGGGCCACAATAGGTCTGAAGCAGACACCTTCAATGCTCACGCATTGAGGGTAGGTCTGCTCGACCTAAAAAAACTCAAATATAACGGTGGGCCCGAAGTCACCAGCAGTTAAACAGACTTTACTCCTTATGCCACTCCAACATCCCTGGTATACCCCAGCATAAAGCAAATGAAATTCGTAAAGCTGCATGGAATCTGCAATGAAAGCACTTTAATGTAAGAATTTGTTCTTTGCACAACCTGAAAACAAAATAAAATAATCCTATCACTGAAATGATTGTGCAACGTGAATATTATAAGTAATACCGAAGCGAAAAGAAAAGAATAGTACTTTATTTTACAAAAGCAGATCATGGACCAAAATATAGTAGGGTTGAAAAACTGTAGTGATCTGTTTTACGGTTTTGTGAAAGCTTCGCATCACGCTTTGAATAGGACTTTCAAAAGAGCAGATATCCGTACTCTAAAAAATAATATTCCTGTAAAATTACGCTATAGGAATTGAAATTCCTACATGGTCCTGGGCATTTTTGTTGCAGAGGACATAACTCGGCGTTTAATTTAGAAGGAGCATGTTACAGACGGAAGGTCTGAAAAGGCCCCGAGCAACTCGTAGCGAGTCAAATTCTGATGCGTGCTCGACATGACCTGCAAAGTAATGATGGAAAGGCGGCCACCCTTTTAGAATCAATGGATGTTCACACAGACAAAACGCACAAATCACTTTCAGGAAATCCTTCTTAAAATATGCCACACGGGAGATGTGGGAGCCTGGGAGATCTGGACAAAACAGAAATAGGACTCAATCATTTCAACTTTAAAGGGGGAATGAGAATCTGCAGTTGTAAACAAACGTTTTGCTTACAATTTGAGAAACAAAATTGCCTGAAGCGTAATTTCAGAAGATACCTTTCTAGAGCACATTATTATAAACGCTCAGAACGCGCAATAAGATCAAAGTTTTAAACTGGAGTATAGAGAAATATGGCTACGGTGACTGTCAGAGAGCAGTAGGTTTTAACCTCAGTGAAAGGCTCACAAAGGGCCTTTCTACAGAAATCAACCGAAGACCAGCCCAGCTCCATAATCCAGCTAGGTATTCTCTTTGTAACTTTTCGAACAAAACCAGCTTCCTTCCTGGCCGGGGCAACATGAAATGTAACTGGATAAGAATCTGGCCATGGTTTTGTGCAGCTTCCTCTCCAGTCTGCTAACAAACAATCCAAGGAATGCCTTTGTGCACGCTCCACGCTGCTACAAAGAATACGGCGCAGCACATGTTCCATTTGAAAGCAGACACTCACACGCCTTGAACGCCCCGTCAACTGCCACATCATTAGCTCGATCCAAACTAGAGAGAGACCATGAATTCGAAGGCGTCAGCTAGAACTTGCCATAGATGAGACTTCGCTGTCCCAGCCCTCGGATAGAAGTTTCCAGCCTGTGATGTGTCTTAGGGCTTCACCACTGACTGCAGTGGAGCGCGCGCAGCTTATAAGAAATGGCCTTTGGGCCAAAGACCCTCCTTACTGACAAGCAGGTCACGGGCCAACACAAGGCATAACTTACAGCGGAGTTAGTAAATTGAATGTAATTGTGGTGCAAGCCAACCCTTTTAAAAAAATAAGCGTGAAATGGCCAACGTCTTTAACAAGATTCAAGGCATTTTCCTATTTAAGTGAAACTTGATGAAGAAATACAAATCGGTGCCGCCGCGCTGCCCGCGGCGACCCGGAAGCTCTTGGCCGGCCGGCCAATCCGCTCGCGGCCGACCGGAAGTCCCGCCTCCCGCAGCCGTGAACAGGCATGCCGGCGCATGGAGCGCCCTGCCGGTCCGGGGTAGCCCGGGTCCCCAGGAGGGGGCCGGGGAGAAGGAGGAGTGTGGCGCCTGTTGCGGGGCTCCTCTGACCTGAGGGAGCCCCGATTCAGAAGAGGGAAGGAGACGAGACGCGCCGCGCCGTGAGGAGCAGAGCGCGAGAGGAGCCCCGCCGGAAGAGCGCAGTCGGTGAGTGGGGCCCAGGGCTGATGTGAAGTGCGTGCGTGCCTGTGTGTATGCCTGGGAGGGTGGGGGGAATGTGTGCGCGCGTGTGTGCGTGTGTGCGCGAGGGAATGTGTGTGCGCATGCGTGACTGTGTGTGATTGAGAGAGAATGCGAGGTAGGGGATAGTGTGCCTGTATGTGTGCCGTATGCCTGCGTGTGCATGCGCGCGCCTGTGTGTGTGTGTGTGCGTGCGTGCATGCATGCAGAGGGGTGGGGGCTGCCTGTGTGTGAGCGAGGGCTGTGCTCTGCGCAAGCGCAGCTCAGACGCGCGCTCCAGAGGTGAAATCTGACAATGGGAAAGCGCGCGTCTGACTGCTGTCCACTCTCCTAAAAACCGGCAACATAAGTTGTCGAGCTGACGCATTCATGCTTCGCATGAATGCCACATCAGCTCGACCTAAAAAGGGCCATTCGCTTGGCCTTAGGGCCATGAATTTGACCTTCCAGAAGAGAGAATAAGTATGATGACTCAACACCTGGTTTGTAATCAGAGACAACGGCCCAAGCGTGCTTCCTTCTGGATAATTTTGCTCTGTCGGAGTTGAAAGACCAGAGCCGAACGCTTCGCTTGATTACGCTCTTCAAACCTTGTTGTAATGGATTTGTTCCCCAATATTCCGAGACTCCAAGGAGATGTAGGGATTGGTCCAAGGGGTGCCGATATTTTTGGCTAGTAGCGCGGATCTATATTTCTTTCCAGAGTTTGATCCCAAGACTGTCGTCCCGGGAATTACGCAATCTATTACAGAACTTGATAAAAGTGCCAGCCTCAACGCCATTGTGATCTAACAGGCCAAGTACTAATCTGACTTGTGCCGGAAATGAAGACTGCGGCAGACGCCATGCTCGCTTGAAGATTTTGATGGTTGATTAGTTTAGTAAGATGTTAGTTGAGCCCATCATAAGCTCATGACCATATGATAAAGAATTTGTGATCTTGGCCTTCATCACTTTGAGCAGGGGGGTTAGGCTTCGTCCTAGTAGGGGTTTTGAGAGTTTTGCAGAGGCGACCTCCAGCGACAGTGCTTTTGCCTTGATGGTGTCTCTTTGTTTGGTGAAAGAAGCACTGGAGTCTAGAAAAACTCCCAAATATTTATCATGTAGCACTGTGTCAATGCTTTTGTTATTGAAAAGCCATCCGCTTTTCCGCTGCCTCTGTTTACTAAAATGAATTATTTTTGTTTTTGACAGGTTTAATTCGAGAGCGTTTTCAAGTGTATAGGGAAGGAGGTCGTCAAGAAGCCTCTGTAGACCAACCTTTGTGTGGCTCAATAATAATACAAGGTCGTTGGCATATAGCAGATTGCTGATACGGGTCCCGTCCAGTTAGGGGGGATGAGAATTAACCTTGTCAAGTAAAGGGGATAGATCAGAAATAAACAGGTTAAAAAGTAGAGGCGGCCTTCTTTAACACCGCTTCCTGTTTGGATCTTTTTTGAGATATGGGACCCGTCCCCCAGCTTTATCCTTATCCAGGTCTGTGTGTGGAGTTGGATGATAGCTTGTAAAAGGTCTGGGGTATACCCCAACAGACTAATTTTTGCCACAGGCGGCCGCGTGGCACATGATTAAGAGCCGCCTTAAAGACAACAAAGCAGCAATAAAGTTACATGCGACGGATGTCAGCCTTCTCCATCAATACAGATAATGCCAATAGATTGCAGGTTGTGCCTGACTTGGCAACGAAGCCGGTCTGGTTGAAGGGAGACGCTGTGTTGATTCAACCCAGTTTGTCAGTTCTTCTAATAAAATGCTGGCATAATATTTAGATTTAATGTCAAGGAGGGCTATAATTCTATACTTTTTTGGATAGTCTCTTTTGCCACTTTTGTAGATGGGACCTTTCCAGGAATCCGGGATGTGGTCGTTGAGCCTGCAGTGTAAGAACAGTGTGCCAAGTAGACATGACCACAACGTTTCATCTCACTTAAACAAGGACTGGGACAGTCGATTGGGGTCAGGTGCTCAGTCTGACCTACCCTTCCTAATAATCCAGGTTATGGTGTTTATTAGAATTTCGTGTGGCATCAGCATCCCTGAGGTGGAGTCGTTTCGTGGCTTCTCGAGTATGTATCTGTCCAAGTCGCCTTCAACTTTAGTAATAGGCCCAGTGTTGCCTGTGGTATGGTCATCGGTGGGTGTTGGTCGAGATTTGAATGTCGAATGGGGACTAGGGGGCTGTAGCCCGCTTGAATTTTCTCTAAAGTGATTAAATAGAAACTTAGTCCAATCATCAGCACTTATGTTTGCAATGATACGTCCGCTGCCTCGTAGTGGGCCTCTGTTTACAAGGGCCCAGAATAGCTTTGTGTTGGACTTTTTGCTGGCGTAGACTAGCTGCAGCCAGAACTTGTCTGACACTGATTGTTTATCTTTGTGCACTGATGCCTTGAAAGCTTTTTGAGCTTGCTTGTAATGGTTAAATAAAATTACGTTTCTCTGGCTTTTCCTGTTCCAGCGCAGGGCAACGTTTCTTAGTTGTTTTAACGTTTTTGTTGCAGGAGAAATCCGAAGTTGAGAAGGATCTGGCCAAGGATGGGATTTAAATGGAAATTCATGTAATAAACTGGTCACAAGCGCTTCCCATCCGTTAATAATGGGCACGTCTTTTTCACCTCATGGATGTAGAAGATGACAGCATTTCTCCATGATAGAGTGGACTGCACTTGATGACCATTTAATTTGTCTTAGATTCTCTGTATGACTGTCTGATATCGTGTGGGCCAGTGTGTGCTGGCGAGGCATGTTGAAGGATAATGATATTATTTAGGGTCGATGATCACTTTCCCCCAGTGCTGCGATGTAATGGCACTCAATTATGGTGAACATTTCGCTGTTTGCCAGTGTGAAGTCCAGAAATGAGTGGGTTCGTCCACTGGTTCTTGTCCAGGCCGGGTGAGCGGGGGGATCTAAGGGTGAGCAACCGTTTATGACTATATATCCAGCCCTGCTAAGTAGGTGGACTGCGTATTCACCCAATTTAGATGGCTTGAGTCCTGGCGGTAATGTTTGTGTGGCGAGGTGTGAGGGGACTGCTGAAAGACTGATCCCTAGGTCTTCAAACTGGTTGTAAAAGAGGTTCGTATTGAAATCTCCAGGGATTAAACATGGTATACTGCCGTATGTACTTAGGATGTTGCATAACATTTCGACCAGGCAGTCCAGTTTAGATTTTTTCTCGCTGGGACATGGAGAGATGTAAACTTCAGCAGTAGTAGATTGCTCTCTGAGGAGAAATTGTTGGCCACAATGTCAGTGACCCAGTCAAGATCAAATTTTAGCTGTCTAATACGTGCTGACAGTCTGATAGCCACATAGACAGATAGCCCGCCACATATAGATAGATAGCCTGCCACACTGTCTACCATGCTTGCTCTGTCTTGTGGCTGGCGATGTAAATTCCAGATACTCTTCGAGTGGAGTACTCATTGAAAGCCAAGTTTCATGGAGAAGGATGATGTCATGTTTATTGAGGAATCGGAGTGTGTCCGGAGATTGCAGTTTCGACGAGAGACCATTGATGTTCCAGGACCAGATTGTTAAACCATGTTCAGAACTGGTTCAATTGATCCTGCTTTGAGATAGGGCTGCTGGCAGCCATGACCAGTCTGGGCTTCTGGTGGTTTGCTGGATTTTACTGCACTCATCATTGCCGACTAGGGAGCGACTTCTGGCTGACTTTAAAATTGAAAAGGGAATAAGGCTTTTTTCTTAAGGCTGGGACCTTGCTAGGAGCGAGAATTGAGGGGTATCGGGGAACTCGAGGCATTGCTATAATTTTTCCCCAGTTTTTGAACTGGTCAGCCTTTGATTGGACCAGTTCCCTTATAGCTTTAGATGCTAATGTAATTAAAATCGATTCTCCTATATGAAGGCCAATAATAGGTTTAAATTTGATGTATATGTATGTATGTATGTATAAAATATTTTATTACGCGCTCTGCTACTACAGAGTATCCTGGCGCGATATGTGAGCTAAAACAGAGCCAAACCAAAGAGAGAGGAAAAACAGCTAGATGCTAAGTTTAAAAAGGTGGGTTTTCAATCCTTTCTTAAATTCTATCAGTGTCGCTGACGCTCGCAGAGAGAGCGGCAGGGTGTTCCAGGCACGGGCTGTTTGGACAGAAATAGACTGACCACCCAATCTCACATATCTGAATTTAGGCATGTCCATCAGAAGGAGATTAGCTGATCGAAGTGCTCGGCGAGGGGTATAGAAAATGAACCTTTTGTGCAAATATTGTGGTCCCTGTTGGTGCAGGGCACGAAAGGCCAGAACCAAGGATTTAAACACAATACGCTGTGCCACTGGAAGCCAATGGAGCTTTCGGAGATAAACAGATGCGCTAGTTCTTTTTGGAAGAGAGAAGAGAAGTCGAACCGCCGCATTCTGAATAATCTGCATTCGGTTAATGAGGTATTTAGGGAGACCACTAAAGAGAGCATTGGCGTAATCCAGCCTTGATAGGATCAGAGCACGCAGAACCGTCTCTTTTGTTTCCCTGTGGAGCAGTGGAAGGAATCTTTTTAGTGACTTGAGGGTCAAGAAACAGGTCGCCGTAAGTTTTTTTAGGTGTGCTTCAAACTTAAGATCCTGTCCAAACCAGACCCCCAAGTTTTTAGCCAGGCCTCCAAGAGAGCTGGGGCAAGCAAAATCGGACGGCCAGATGAGATCCTTAAAATTGGCCGGAAAATTGCCATAAAACAACAGCTCAGTTTTGTCCTCATTACATTTAAGTTGGGCTAAAAGGAGCCACCGAAAGACGTTGGATAGACAAGAGCGGACGACACTGGCATCTAAACAATTTTTAGGCCAGGTAAACAACAGCTGAGTGTCGTCGGCAGACGACATCCGAGCCCTGATGGACAACGGAGATACAGCGGCCCTCATCCTCCTAGACCTCTCCGCGGCATTCAACACTGTCTGCCACCGCACCCTAGTGCAGCGCCTCAGCAACGTCGGAATCCAGGAGAAGGCACTGGAATGGATCATCTCCTTCCTCGACGGAAGAACACAGAGAGTCCGCCTACCACCGTACAAATCAGAGGCCACCGAAGTCATCTGCGGCGTCCCTCAAGGATCCTCGCTGAGCTCCACCCTCTTCAACGTCTACATGAGCCCCCTCGCGGCCATCGCACGCCAACACAACCTCAACATAATCTCCTACGCCGACGACACCCAGCTGATCCTCTCCCTGACCAACGACCCCGCCGCCGCCAGAGCCAATCTGCACGAAGGGATGAAAGATGTAGCCGAGTGGATGACGACCAGCCGCCTGAAACTGAACTCAGACAAGACGGAGGTCCTCATCCTGGGCTCCTCGCCCTCCGCCTGGGACGACTCCTGGTGGCCCCCCGCCCTGGGCACCGCACCCAAACCGACGGACCACGCACGCAACCTGGGTTTCATCCTGGACTCCTCCCTCTCCATGACCAGACAAGTCAAAGCCGTCTCCTCGTCGTGCTTCAACATCCTACGCATGCTACGGAAGATCTTCTGGTGGATCCCCACCGAGACCAGGAAGACCGTCACCCAGGCCCTCGTCACCAGCCGACTGGACTACGGCAACGCCCTCTACGCCGGTACCACCGCCAAGCTCCAGAAGAGACTCCAACGGATCCAGAACGCCTCAGCCAGACTCATCCTCGACATCCCACGAAACAGCCACATCTCCGGACATCTGAGAGACCTGCATTGGCTCCCCGTCAACAAAAGAATCATCTTCCGTCTCCTCACCCACGCACACAAAGCCCTACACGATCAAGGCCCGAGCTACCTCAACAACCGAATCAACTTCTACGCTCCCAAACGCCACCTCCGATCAGCCAGCCACGCCCTCGCCGCCGTCCCCCGCATCCGAAGAGCGACAACAGGAGGAAGGTCCTTCTCCTACCTGGCCGCCAAGACCTGGAACTCCCTCCCGACCGACCTGCGCCTGACCCAAGACCACCTCTCCTTCAGGAAGAAGCTGAAGACCTGGCTGTTCGAGCAGTAACGGCACCCCCCTCCCCCCCAAAGCGCCTTGAGACCCTATGGGTAAGTAGTGCGCTCTATAAATGTCTTTGATTGATTGATTGATTGGTTATGACCAACCTGGTGACAGTTATTCGCTCCTCATTGGTTTGTAATTGCTTGTTTCCATTGTATCCGATTTTATCCTGGAATATTGAGTGTGGGGAGTGACTAGGGGCTTGTGGTGACTCCATTTTTATTGAGTGTTTTAGTTGTGAAAGTCCTTTTTGGGGTGTTTGGAGCTGGGCTACTTGCGTCTGATTGGTGGAGACGGTGAGCACTGTGCTCGATGCCTGTATTATCGCTGATTTGTTGTTTATGAGATAGTTACTAATTGTTTTTTTAGGTACTTCTGGGAGTCTATTACGTGATTTCCAAAGTCTTTCAGTGGGCAGATAACTGGGGTGATTTGATGTTGGTTGATGAATCATGGGAGGATTGGAGACTGCTATTGCTTTAGAAGATGGTGAGGAAACCAGTGGTAAGTCTTCGGGCACGTCCTCAGGAGCGGAATCTGGGCCTTGAAGAGGAACAGGTAGTGCGGGAACGAAAGGCCAGGACTCTGGGATCCTCTGAATTTCTGAAAGTACTGATGTCAGGAATTGGGGCAGTGAGAATAAAGAGTCGATGATACGGGAGCAACAGCATACGAATTGAACTAAATGAACTTGAGATTGGGCCTTAATAATCAGCGAGTATAGCTCCTCCATTTTTTGATTGATTCCTACGGTGTACACAGCAAGAGTATTTAATAGATCTACCTGTTGATCCATTTTGTCTGAGTGATAATTCAATGCTGACACTGTGGAGTGGAGGGTTTGGAGTAGTTGTGACCAGAGCTCATTTAGGTTTAAAGATGAAGAGCTGGCGGTCAATCTGTTGGGTTCTTTGGTGCAGAAGGATAAGTCAAGACGGGTATTGGGCATGGTGCTGTTGCCCCAGCCTGTATAGAACTTTTGTCGACAACTATTAGCAGTTGGTGATGACATTATGGGATTGCTTAGATGCATGTTTGCCTGAGTTGCTACTTGCAGGGTAAGGACTTTAGTTGTAGCTGTTGAGTGGGCCTTGGGGGCTTGGGGCTTGTCTGCTACGGGTGAGAACTGGCTGGGGGCCCAGACTGAGTGATGGTCTGGTGAGGTCAGCTGGCTTCGAGTGAAGGGAGGGGGGAAACAGAGGCTGACACATGGGCGTTGCTGACTTGGAAGTTGAAGAAGGACTGATCAAGGGTCTGGGCGCGACCCTGGGGAGATGGAGTTGTCACTGATGCTTCTTTTTTTGGGGGGGTCGATTCTTGATAATAGGCCTGGGAGCGATGAGCAGAGCCCTTTGTCTCTGGCATATGCATGGAGCATGGGCTGGACCAGTCTTTGATGCTGGGCTGGGACTGAAAATAAAGGTGAAGCGGTTGAAGCAGTAGGCCGGGGTATATCGAGTGAAGTTGATCTTGGCTTCAAAGAGTGTACAGAGTTTCTAAAATAGTCCCTCAAAGACATTTTTGTTGTTGATGGTACTGAGATTGCTAGAGGTCTCAGGTGCGTGTCTTTGCAAGTTTGGTTTTCCTTGAGAGTAGAGTCGGCAGCTGTAACTGTGGCTGTATCCCTGGTAATACCCGACTAGCTGCGAGTCCGACGATGTTGCCGGGTTTTCAAGTAACAATTGCTCTACTGCTGTTTCGTTAGGGGCCTTCTTTTTGGTGTCTTTTTTTGAAGGGTTAGATGAAGCTTTCCTGGTTTTCCAGGATCTCATCGCTGGGAGATGTTGGGGGAGCAAGGGGGTAAGGGATAACCCTCGCATGTCCCCGCTGACCGAGCTGCTTGAGGGATTCGTATGCCTGGGGCTATCTCCCAGATGGTCTCAGAGGGTCGTGGCTCAACTATGCCGGGGGGGCAGATGGTTGGTTGATTTCCTTGAACTCCTTGATTGGGTCTGAATCAGATGAAACAGTATCGGTTTCTGTATCTGTTCATGTAAGGCGATAACTGGTGCTTTTGTTTGTTTGATTATTTGATTTGGTTTAGTTTAGTTTAGTTTGGTTCAGTTCAGTTTTTGGAGCAATCATTAGGGAGCGCCAGTTAGTTGGCACTGGTTAATCAGCAAGTGGTGTTTTATTTTGTTTTTGTTACAAAAAAACCTCTCTCTCATGGGCGTGCGCATAGCGTTGAGAGTGGATACTAAAAGTGGTCGGGTAGGTGCTTCTTAGGGGTTAATGTGGATTGAATCTTGGTCAATAAAATTGCTCTGCAACCTCGACAGTCCAACTCCACAGCTGTGCACTCACCAGAGCCCTTATCCTTGCTGAGGAGAATTTCGCTGCCCCCCACCACTGTGAAAAGGCTGTGAAGGGCTGTGGAGGCTCTGTGGAGACTCCGCAAGGATGCAGGAATGCCACCACGGCCTGACGGTCCCAGCGGCTCCTGCCTGCCTTGCACGGCTCCTGCTCCTGTGAAACACTTGTGAAACACTTATGGCTCATGCAGCTTCGGGTATATGTCATGTAGCTGCTGCCGCTGCAGGGATGTTACATGCGGCTCCTACCGCTGCGGGGTGTTGCTCCCACCCCGGCCCCTGCTGGCACGAGGCTCATGACTCCTACATGGGTGCGGTGCCATGCCTTTCCTTGCGCTGGGGATGTCTCATGTGGCTTCTGCCGCTGGAGGAACTCGCGGCTCCTACGAGCAAGCTCCTTATGCTGCGGGTGTCTCATGCAGCTCCTGCTGCCACTGGCAAGGCTCACACCCCCTGCACTGGTGCACAGGTGCGCTGGAGGTGTGTGTCTCACACAGCTCCTGCCGCTGGGGAGGCACCAGGGGCCGCAGAGGAGACTCGCGCCTTTCCAGCTGCTGCAAACAAACTCTTAGCAAACACGGCCTGCGGCTCCTGCCTGTGTTGTCTACTGGAGTGGCCTTTCGATGCGGCTGTGATGCGGCTGCGGGGGGGGACACACGCACGCAGAGGTCTTACTAGTGGCAGCTCTGCTCCCACTACACGGCACTGCACACGGCGGTAAGACGACGGCAAGACAGCCAAGGGCCGTCAGTTCGGGAACCGCGCCACACAGTGCTGCAGCCTTTGCACCCGCCTCTACGGCGGTCTCAAACAAACAGCGGACTGGGTCTGTTCATTTTATTCTGTGTCAGGGTATTCACATACTTCCCTTGCTGATAAAGGACAAAGACGTGTGTTCACCCCCAATCTGAGGAAATATGTTTCCTGGCCACTCTTAAAACGCTGGTTTTTAGGTCTCGCCCTGGAATTCGCATCCGAAGGATGCGTCCAGGGTCGGAGACTTATAGCTATCGGACACGGGGGAATGGAGGACAAGAAACTGTCACGAGCAGATTTGGGTGTGCGAACGCGCACGTTGGCATCCATATTCGCAGCAATTCCCGCGCCGTGCACATCCCCACATGCGTGCGCATACACACAGACAGACACTCGCTCGCTCACCCACACACACACTCCTCCCTCCCCCCGCCCCCTCCCCTCCATGCCACAGTCATCGGGCTCTTTTAAACACACACACGCATACACACAGACTCCAAGACACATACACACACTCACACACATACAGAGCCCCACGCACACACACATGCCCCCCGCCCTCGCAGCTCAGCAAAGGCCCCCACTCACCGGTACTCGTCTCCAGGCGAGGGCTCGTTGCAGGCGGCGGCGGTCTCATCCTTCTGTGCGTGCGAGGCTTTCACCTCACGGAAGCCCGGCCGGGCTTCCGGTGTGTCTTGACGTCCCGCCCCCGGCCTGCCTGACTTCCGCCCGGGATTGTAAACCTTGTTATTTATGTAGCGCTTGTCTTTAGGAGTCATCCTACTCCGGTCGGCTTCCATTTGTGACGCATCATGCTTTCGTGTGTCCGTCATGAGGAGCAACGGAAGTGCTCGTAGCCTGGCCCGCTCTGCCGGAAACAGCGGATAGCAGAGTCCGGCTCCGAGCCTTCAGTATAAGATAGTGAGCATCGGTGGCATGTCGCCCTTGCAATGTAGATCATCAGGGCTTATACATTTTCCTTCACGGTTGGCACCCTCCCGTGTGCGCAACCCCACCACACCTAGAGCTTCCAGTGAGCCCGCTTCTCTTCACACCTATATAACTGGGTGATGCACAAGCGCTTCTGTTTTTTTCCTCTGTGCTTTCCAGGCTTGTGTGATGCAGTGCACTGTTCATCTCTTCTTTTGCAACATCCTTACACTCCTTTGAGATCCTGGCCGCAAGAGGTAACGGATATGCGGCATCCCTCTCAACTGCGACGTGTGGGAGGTACGTTGGAGCATGTTGCCAGTAATGAGCAAAGTGCGCCTGCTCGCAGAGATAGTAGAGTTTTAGGTCCAGTGCCACGAAGCCTCCCTGAGCATAAGCTAACGTCAGAGTGTCCCATTTTAGTCATGGCGGCTTCACTGCTGATGCCAATCTAATCAGTTGCAAGCGTTGTGTCATCATGTTGTGTTGGTGTGATCACTTCTGTTCTGCACACCGCTTGCTTCTCCAATTGATTGTAAAGGTTAGAACGAGGCAGGTTATTGGTGGGCGATGATGTCTAGCTGTCAGCGGGGGCTGCCTACCACATGGCCGAGACTTGTGGACAAGAGCAGGGCTGCAGCCACTACCCCTTCTATGCCCTGACACTGCCCTTGCTACCCCAGCAGTCAGGGGCCATGAAGATAGCACCAGGTACTTTATCTATCAAATAAGACTACTAGTCCCGGAATGCATTGTTTCAGAGAAACGGAAATGGCTGGTCTTTTTCAACAAAAAGTCTAGATTACTACCTTAGTGGGATGCATGTTTACGAAGGTTTTAAATTTGCACCATTAACAAAAGATTTAGCCTTGAATTTGATATGAGTGGATCTCTCATTGTTAGCTGTGGGAAGGTTGCTGCGGCATTATTGCCCTTAAAGAAACACACTTCAGAAATCAAGACAAGCCCTGCATCAGACAAAGACCGTACTCCTCTTTTGTTCGGCTCCGTAGCCAGGATGAAGTACAATGGAGTAGTTCTATTTCTCCATAGATCATTAGACCTGAAACCAACTTCCAAAATAGACTGACAAAGAAGGCAGATATGTCATAGGCACATGCAACTTGCAAGGTAGAACATTTCAATTACCACAGAACATGCCCCAAACACAGCACAAGAACCTTTCTTGTGTTGTTACTCTGTAGGTTACGTGACTTTGCAGCAGGTTTTCTCCTGGTCACTGGCGATTTTAGCTTGTAGGATTTACTCCAAGATACGTCAGGAAATGCCACCACACACTCGCGCGTTCTTGAGGAAATTACAAAAACACAATGTGAGCTATTGACCTTAGAGACCCACAGCACACACCATGTAGAATACACTTTTCGCTCACACACCCACAGGTCTTACTCTAGAATAGATTACACGCTGGTTAGCATGGTCCTTGAGCCCACAATACTTGACACCAGGATACACCCTCTCATAATCTCAGAGCATGCCCCTACAGAGTTCTCTTTAACCTGGGATCTGTAACATATCCAGATAGCTGTAGGGTTTTCAATCATGCAGTACATAGAGACCTGGTATTGACATCATAACTAGAGGGAACACCTTATTACATTCTATCTATTGAAAAGCCAGCCTAGCATGTATATGGGACACCTTTAAATCTATCATGAGACAAGCCACACACACACTGCTGGAGGAGTACCCTGCCCAGACTAAGAAGGAACACAAAGACAACCCAACAAGAACACTCCAGCATATGGTTATGGCTCTAAGAGGTAAACTGAATGCAATGGCTACTAACAAGGTGGAACTCACCTTCCTTAGACTCAAAAAATACACATATGATAAGGGCAACAAGGTAGGCACACATCTGGCCAGGTAGCTCAGGCACGAATAAGAAATCAACTATATTGGGGACATATCACTAAGGGAAGATAGTAGAAACCAAGAAAGATATACCCGAAGACTTTTTGAGAATTCTACAAAGCTCTGTACTTACAAGGCCCGGCAAGAAGCCCTGTCTTGGAGGAGGAAGTATTGGAGACCAATAAATCACTTCCACTCCGTAAGGCACCAGGCGCAGATGGCTATACAGCCAACTTTTATAAAGCATTCTCCAAAGTGCTAATAACTTACCTAGCTATTCTGTTCAATTCTAGGAAAAATGGGACACTCACTTTTTCAATGTTGGAAGCCCACATCTCTCTTATTTTAAAACAGACGGAGAATGCTACACAGTGGACCTCATACAAGTCTAAAGAGTGTCTGAATCTAGGCGCTAAACCTTAAAGAAACATGTTAACTACTGGGCTGAAGATGCAACTCAAATAACTTACCACACTAATCAGTCAAACTTCATACTGGGCAGGCAAATTTATGATAATATCAGTATAGTTTCCAGCCTTGCGTGCCGCAGAGAAGATCCTCATCCGGTTGTACCGGCCCTTCCTTGTAAAAATTCAGCAAACATTTGGCTGTGGCTACACCTTCACTAAGATGCTGGTGGCAGGTTATACATGCCCAATCTCTAGAATAAATGTTAATAGGAATTATTATTGCCGGTTAGCTCCCTTGGAAGAAGGTTCATGCCTGGACGGCTCTCTCTCCTTGCTGCTTTTTGCACCTAGCATTGAGCCTTTAGCAGCAAGGAAGAGAGCAATGAGGGGCTAGGGGGTATGCCCTGTTCCAGAAACGAACATAAAAATGTTTTACAATCTATCCCCTTCCAAAATATTGTGACTAAAATATCGTAGTCAACAATATGGTCATCCTATACTTATAATACTAAGTACAAAAATTTAGAGGATAAAAATATTGTTGACATTAATGTTGTTGGAGGGATTCTGCGAAGTCACAGAAGTATGCTTGGGATCTTAGGAACTTAGCAGGCAGGGACTGAGTCATCCTATCACATGAGTACCCATTAGCCCTGCACCAACTAGCTATAGTGTCTTACTTGCCCCTCCTACTCACTTACAGTGGAACTAGTGATTAGACACCCCAGAACACAACACTCCCAACCCTCTCAAAAATCGCGGTGGCAGGACACACCCTTTTGCTCTCACACTCGTACTTGTCCACAATAAGCACTGACAGAGACAAGGAAAAAGTGTAAAATGTTTATTTTAAATATTGTGCTCTAGTATGCAGTATATGTGCCACAACAAGTAAGAAAATGCCTAACACAAATATGGTCAGCATAATAGTAGTGCATAAATCATAAAAGGAGCTATCATTATACGAGACAAGGTAGCCTAATCCCCTCCCCTTCTACAGAAGCAAAGTGATTATACATCAGAAGATCTCTAGGGGTTTGCTGCAGACCCATACCTTAGCGGGTATGTGCGATTTCCCTCACCCGCTCTCCTCGCTCTTGCTCTCATATTGGAGGAGAGGTGTTGGGTGGGGGCTTTTATTCATGTCTGGGCTGCGGCCCCCCGTTGCTCACACCGAGGGCTGCCTGGCGGTGCTGCGGGGGAGACAGGGGAGCTGGCAGTGAAGCAAGGCAGAGCAGGCTGGTCTTTTATTTTGGATCCATTTCACAGAGGAGCAACAGCACCTTGAAGTTATACAGAGCTGTAGGAATACATGAAAACAACCATTGTCCTAAGATTTGCTGTTAGGTTAGACGTAAACTGTCGAGGTATGGGACACAGCACAGCGCCTACACGTTCAATCTGTGGTCATTGTTGCTTTATTTCACTGAGCTCAAATTCGCCACACAAAGGAAAGCAGTTTTGTGGGGCAGGTTACACATTTTGTTGCGGCACCGAGGCCACGGGCGGTGTGTTCACCACCCTCTGTAGTTAACAATGCCTCATAAAGTAGATCTCATGAGGCCCACAAACCACAACAGACTCATGTTAGCTTGGTGGTTCAATAGGTTAACTTCACGCACGCACTGTAGAAACCTCTCACTGCAAGGTCGAAGGGTCTGATCACTGCCGGTCTAGTCAACTCCTTACACTTTAAACGTTGTTAAATTCCCCCAAAAGGCTTAAGTAAAGATAACACTAAATGGCAGTGCAGCTTTTACGTGTTTCACGGAGCATACCACTTTTTAGGTGTCTTTCTGTCTGCCTCGATGGTTGTGTTTTTTTTTCCAGAAGAGCGCTGTGCATGTTGATTAGACTAGTCATTTACATTATCCGTTGTAAATTTGGACCTACAAGTCCCAGCATGCCCTTTGCTATTGGCTGATAATCCACGACGGGCTGAAACCAGTCTCGTGATACGGAGCCAGTTGACAGCTTTGATAACAGACAATTGTCCACGTGCTGGCCGCTGCTTTTGACACGAGGCCACCATTAAAACAAGAGTCCATGTTATCAGTAGTTAGTTATCAAATGCAGTGGTCTCTCATCTTGCCAGCGAACCGCCCTCATGGCATGGGCCTGGTGACTCCTATGCTAATATTACCAGTCAATAATCCGTGCCTTGGCCTCTGCCTCGTGCCTAGGTGTCAGTTTCCAGCTGTGGTATTATTAGCAGTCAATCTACGCCATGACTGCTGCCTAGGGTCAGTTCAACACATACTAAATTACAAATGCTATCGGTGTCACATTTGCGAAAGTTAAAACTATTGGCATTGTAAATGACAAAGCTATTAATTTCGCAATTTTCAAAACCAACACATATATAAAATATTTGTCATTTACAATACCAATAGCTCAAACTTTCTTAATGCGAGACCTATTGCATTGCAAATGCTTGTTAAAATATGTATCCAGCATGTGTAAGACCTTGGTTCTGTCAGAGTTAAAAATATTACTATAGAAGTTCACTATATGCGGTTTTCAGGTTTGCATAACGTCTTCGTCACAAATCTGTAAAGGAACCTATTTATATTTAGAGGTCTAAATGTATACCAGTTGGATTACATGAAACATGAGTTTGGGGTTATAATAACGCCTCTCCAATACAAAGGAATGAAAACAACTTTTTACATCATTTGCTGCCAGTGCCCAAGAGTACAGCCAACATAATATGTCATGATCAACCAGGAATTAATTATTTACTGGACTTGATAGTCATTGCCCCGCTCGTGTTATGGCATAAAATTTGCCATTCTTTGGATGCAGGACTATCAAGACTAATGCTTATGCATTGTTTGTAGCTTGACAATGTGGCCCAAATTCCATGGTTTACAGATCTGAAAAGTACTTTCAGTGAGAAGGGTGTCCCAGATTATAAAAAATTTCCAGAATCGCTATAACTAGTATTTAAGGATGCTATGAAAAATTATATTTCAGGTTGCGTAACTTAAAGGCCCACTCCATGCAGACGGCTGTCATCTTGCACACTTTATAGTTATTTTTAGGCAGAAGGGGACTGTCAGTTAATGAGGGGGATGGAGCAGTGATTAATAATGGGTAGTGGGATACAAAAGGATTCTCTCTGTCCCTTCTCCTGCCCCCTTTCCCAGTATAAGCCCCAATCCCGAACTTTGTTTACAGAACGCTAAGTGACCTCAAACCTTTCCTCAGTGCTTCTGATTTCCTTATGAGTGGCCCCCCCGGAGGCGGAAGGAAAGTTAGCTATGGTAATGTTCCTGCCTTTCCCATGGAGATGGTTATTCATTTTCTTCAGCCCACTTGTCCCTCTGAAAGAGGAGCCAATAGATGCTGCCCACCCAGCCTCTTCCGGGCGCAGATGGATGCCGGGGAGCCCACACTTGGCCCTGGCGTGTCCAGCGCTGCGTAAAGAATTAATGTACATTTTAGCCCTGCGTCACTGCCAGACCCCGCCTGCTAGAGCCAACACAGCTAGGAGTACTGGAAGAAGTAGTATCTGGGGCTCAGACAGCTACACAGTCTTCCATCCCCAAAAAGAATTTACTCATAGACAATTCTATTACAGGACCGGATGCTTCGGATTATGCTTCTCTTTCTTTTATTTGTTACTCACAGCAGCCAATGTATGCAAATAAACTACATTTCCCAAGATG
This sequence comes from Lissotriton vulgaris, assembly GCF_964263255.1. Lineage (NCBI taxonomy): Eukaryota > Metazoa > Chordata > Amphibia > Caudata > Salamandridae > Lissotriton > Lissotriton vulgaris. The sequence continues at coordinate 430,174,928 of NC_141687.1, forward strand.
CTCCTGTATACATCACATCCTGTATAGCCTGGAGAAGTGTGGCTCAATGATTAGAGCGGCAGACCCTGTTGCAGAGGTCTAGCCTGGGACCAGGGTTCAATTCCCCGCCTCGGCGGGTCTTGGGCTCAAAAATTCCACGGACCTGATCATTCTCGCCTCAGTGCCTATTCCAATCATGGAGTCCCACTCTGCAACTCTGGCCAATAGCTTGCTTAATCTCCTCAACGGCCCCCACAACGCTAAGGATGCCTGGCCTCCACCTTGGGGGTGCCCAGGAGTGGTTGCCTCACAGGGAAAGCCAGGATGGTTTCCAAAGCGGTATTCGTACAAGCGCCTTGAGACCCTTGCAGGTGAGTAGTGCGCTATACAAGTATCAATTTACATTTACAATTTACTATAAGAGCCACCATATCCTGTTTCTGCTCCACTTTCTTTGCTGCTCACGCAGAAAGTTAAGTGTTTTGATCAGTATGATTAGATTTCCTTATCATTGTTTTCTATGCTAATTATAATTGGAATGGGCGAGGCTAATTATCATTGGAATGCGCTAGTCGAGCTTTGTTTAAGTTGCTTTGGCTGTTCACATTATTGTTTTCTACATATGGCTTTACGGCGGCTCACATCGCTAGACCAGACCCCCGCTGGGGGCCGGTACGTGTGACCTCCGAGATAGCATCTGAAGTCCGAGATAGCATCTGAAGTTTCTTTCCTAGGCTGCATTTGGCGGCGATCATTGATTAATTATTGTTCCCAGCAGGTCGGATGGTCAAAGAAATCACGGCCAGCTCAGCCGCTTCCTTTCAGGCTCCCGCTTGGAGCCAGGGTGTTGCGCTGCTTTGGCTGCGGCAATTCAATAATTACATTGCCCGCTTGGCCACATTCCTGGTGTCATTAAATAATTATACTTCCCGCCTAGGTCGGGATGGTTACAGACCTCGCGGCAGCTCGACCGCTTCCTTTAGGCTCCCGCTTGGAGCACGGGTCCTTTGGCAGCGATAATTAATTAGTTAATTATTCCTTCGCGCTCCCGCTTGGAGCTCAGGTGTCGCGCTGCTTTGGCAGAGATCTTTAATTAATTAATTATTTACTTATTCCTGGTGTCGCGCTGCTTTGGCAGCGATCATTACATAATTATTTTTCCCGCCTAGGTCGGGATGATTATAGACCTCGCGGTCCGCTCGTCCATATTTTCCTTCAAGCTCCGGCTTGGAGCCGTGGTATCGCGCTGCTCTTTACAAGCGATCCTTACATGCTAATAGGCATTGAGGCTCCCCGAGCGTCCAGGGCCTCCTTATTTCACAAGTTCCCACGTATAGCCTGATTGGGCTACTTTCCAGTAGAATTTGGGCTGTATATTCTACAGCGTCTATTAAAGTGCAAGTTGGGGTTTTGGCTTCGTGGCTCCACTGTTGTGGTTTATGTGGGCGCGATAGCGCTAGGTATTTTTAATCCACGCACAACATAAAGACGCTCCCGCGGGAGCTGAGATGAAAACTGTCATTGCACAGATTTGACCCCGATTCCAAAGGTTATGTATTAACAATGTTGTTTTCTGGTATAAACTTTTAGTTAATGTACTATGTTTCTCTGTGGCCTAGTGTTTGGGATCCCTAGCTCTCACTCCGACGGTAGGAGTTTAGGTTTCTGGTAAGTGTCTGAAGATATTTTCTTTCTACTGTGCGGCTTCGCGCTTAACCGCCACAGGCTTTCCCTAGTTGCCGATTGCGAAATAGAGCTGGTCACGTTCCGAAGTGCGTAACCCAATTGTAATATATATATACTACGTGGACCATGAGTCCCGGTGTTGCCAGACTCCACCCACTCAGGGAGGACGACGCCAGCTGTTCAAACTAAAACGCGTTTGACCAGCGTGAAGAGAACATGGTGTTGAACTGCGCACAGTCCATGAGGAAGGGGCGTTTGTGGCCCCGAAATGCGTCAGACCCAATTTTAATTCAGGGGAACCTGTGAACATTGCAGAGGAGCCAAATACAGACCGGAGGGTCGGATGAAGCGGTGAGCCCTCCCGAAGCGCTTGCGCAATTTGCTCTACTATATTCAGGCGGCCAGCCTCGGTCGCGGAAGGAGCTCCACTCTGATGGCGGAACATGTATCCTGTCCTAAGAGACTGAGGCGATATCAAACACACTCGCCTGTCAGCGCAACATCCATTTGAATAAAACGTGATGCCCGCAGCTTCCCTCCCATCCTACTTAAGGATCTTAATGACAGTAATGAAAGTGCAGACACGCCAGCCTACTCAAGGTTACTATTTTGTTTCACTTCACAGGACTACGTTGACCATGAGTCCTGGTGTTGCCAGACTCCACCCACTCAGGGAGGACGACGCCAGCTGTTCAAACTAAAACGTGTTTGACCAGCTTGAAGAGAACATGGTGTTGAACTGCGCACAGTCCATGAGGAAGGGGCGTTTGTGGCCCCGAAATGCGTCGGACCCAATTTTATTTCAGGGGAACCTGTGAACATTGCAGAGGAGCCAAATACAGACCGGAGGGTCGGATGAAACGGTGAGCCCTCCCGAAGCGCTTGCGCAATTTGCTCTAATATATATATATATATATATATATATATATACACACCTTTGAGCTACGCACATTGCAGGCGTCCCCAGTTTGCTCCGAAGCTCATAATGCCTTGTACCTTACACAGAGCAGTTTTTTCCTGTTACGCCTTCCAGGCTGCAACAATAGACTGGCCCTTGGAGTGCGCACACGGTCCTGATACTTATATATGGCTCTAACGCCCGTGTGGGTTGAAATAACTTTGACTATAGCTTTGCTGAGAAGCTACCTACATTCTCTTTCATATTTGTGTGCATAGGGTTGGCTCCCCCTTTACTCCTCTGTGATTCTGTGCTTTGCACTACATTATTGCATGTGGACACCCTCAAGCATGGCATGGGTGAGATAAAAGGAGGATGTGTCTTATACTGAGCGCTGAAAAACCCCTAGGAGAATTGGTTGACGCTCAGGATATCCCCATCCTAGAATTGGTCAACAGGGCCTCAAAAAATTACAGTCTCTAGCACTGTGTAGCATCCCTTGGTTGCCCCCATCAATATTACTGACTGATACAAAACCCCTGGGCATGGATGTTTTCCTCTTCTTTAATCCCACCGGACATCGATGTACATGCACGTGCGTTCGACAAGGCTTCACCATGAAGGGCGCATTGGATGACTATTAGGGTTCCTTGGACGGATAGTCCAATTACGGTGGCGAAGTCACCTGACGTAGACGCCACACTCCTTCTTTTCCCTTACTTGAAGTTCACAGAAAAGGTTTTTTCACCGGATCTAGACAGACTCTTATTCAGGGCAAAACCTTTAGCACCATGAGCGACGCTATCTGTGCCATCTCTTCCAAGACACACAAATCCTTTCCAGAGGGGTTTTCACAATGCCATTCATGATTCCTATTAGGTTTTCTCACCCCCCTTTTCCAATTTTCGCACTTCCAAGCATGCAAGCATTCAAAGGAGGTCCTCCAGTTTTCACCACCTCTCTTTCCCTTCGTTGTTTTTTTTTCCCTGCCTGTTCCGATGGCGAAACAGCTAGTTGGGGTCTTTGGTTCTTCCCTTCTGGGTTAACCTTCATTCTCTAGTGCTTCAACAAGTGCCACACTCGGTGATTGCTCCCTTTAGATTACAGGGCAGCCTTCGGTTCGTGTTATTGGGATATACATATATTTACTTTGAATCAGACATGGGTCTTACACTTCGCTAAAAATTCCCGACGTCAGATCTCCTCTTCGGCTTCCCTTCCTTTCAGATAGACAATATGTAATGGTTGGTTCCGACTTTCAAATCGGTATATTTGTCTTTTGGATTAAAACTTTCAAAGATTATCTCATTCCATTGTCTGTCTCGGACGGTGGATTGTTGATTTGATTACACCTTGTCATAGCAATGGTGACATTGGCACCTCCTTTCAAAAGGTCTTCCTGGACACTTCCGATTCCACATGCAATGCAACACTGTAGCGTAGTGGATAACACTGCAGACTCCTACCCAAAGATCATATGTTCAATCCTGATGTTTCCTCTGATTTTCAATAGCTGGGCAGTAAAACCCATCAACAGGTTAGAAGGTATGAGGTCATCTTCCTAGTGGAGCTAGTGAGAGCTTCGGGCATTCAGCCTCGGTCACCAGATTCATGTCATTGCAGAATACATTCCACGACAATAGCATTCTGTGGCAGACTGATATCCCAGGTAGCTCCAAGATTACAGCAATTTGCATCCCGAATGAATAGAATTCACTGGTTGTTGGTTTTTACGGTCCTTGTCCTATAGACCTTTTAGCATTAAGACTACTTCGTCATTTCAACTATTTTCGGTAGGAGATCGGATCCATTAGGAAACCGATGATCCAACGATCTGTCGGTGGGACTGATCGATCTTTCCATCCGTTCATTCCGAATTGTCGGCGAAGCGGATATATATATATATATATAGATATATATATCAAGTAGCGGGGTCGATATTAGCATCTACCTTAGGGAAATTCCCATTTTTGGTTTCCAGTAATCCTGGAGACAGTCTACAACTTGCTCGGAGTGTTCCGTGCTTCTCCACAATATTCCAGGGCCGTCATGCAAGTGCCCGGTGGTCAATAGAGCAGTTATATTTATGGCGTAGTGATTTCTTCCGGCTTCAATGGAACTGGCCGGGAGTCGGACGTGCTGCAGGCGTTCATTTCAGAAACCTGGTCCTTCCAATCACGTACACTATTTAAACATGGGAAGGCTAGGTTTGTTGGTAAGCATCCGACGCGTAGTTAGGTGTGGGGGTTGAATCTCCGCACATTGTGAGTGAATTGTCAGCAATAATGTCATAGGACTTGGCGTATTGTTTGGTTCGCAATGGCCGTGATGGGCAAACCGATGGTATTGAACCGGTATTATGTTGGTTATTTAAAGGTATTAGGGTTACGAAACCTCCCAAACCACACTATTTCCCTCTGTGGCGTGTTTCTATGATTTCCTTATCTATTTGATATACGGCCATCTGTTAATAGGTTGACAGCTATTATCGTCCAACATACGTTTGTGAACCTATCTATCCGTCGGTGTTTCTATGATGAGAAAGCCCTGGATTTTACAGGTACATTAGCTACTCCAGAAGGAGTTTTCTTTTGTCTTAATGTCAGTATTACACTTTTGTCAAGAATTGTTACAAATTATGTTTTTCCAGCTACAGCAAATGATGTGGGGTTCATTGCCTTAAGGCTTACGAAGGGATTCACCCTCATTGGTGATCACATTACATACGGTTGTAACCCTGTATCTGTGGCTTATAGTCAGGAGGATAAGTCAGTTGACAGAAGTCGGTATTCATACCCAAAAGTTGGGGCACCTTCTATTCGTGGAGCCATGGTTTCTCAATGCTGTATGATGTTTTCTACTGTTACAGACATCTTGAGTTCTGTTGACTGGTTTTCTCAGTCTACAATTAAACAGTTCATTGTAAACCGGTGGGTGATATAGCTGTAGTTGTGTTTTGATAAGCGTTAAACTAGCATAATCCGAAGCCTCCGGTCCTGTAATAGAATAAAAAATTAGCTAGCATTCGCGCCAAGAATTTTCAATTCTATTAAGGACACGGAGGCGAGGATTATGCTTCTCTTTCTTGTATTTGCTACTCACAGCAGCCAATGAAAATCATTTTGTATGCAAATAAACGACTAATTTTTTACTCCTGACTGTAACGTTCTCACAGGCTGAACAGAGAGACAAAGAATACTTTGCAGACTTTAGCAAATCTCGACAATTAACTGGACCGAATGCTGCAGTGTGCCCAATGCACTCTCCTTTTGACAGCAGCGTGTTAAAGATGTCATTCATTACCTTACATTGTACAAAATATGATTCTAATTAACCGTCAGCATCAACTGCATTCGAAAACTAGCTGATTCTACATGTCAGCACACAGAGTATCATGTTTGCAACCAGCAGTTAAAAAAGATAAATAACCGATGCCACTTATCTTATATGGTGTCAATGACTGCCTAAATTATTATTGCTATCGTTTCACCAGACAGTAGATTATAATGTTGCCACGGCCATGAGTCAATTATGGGCCCTTTATTGAACAAAACATTACTGTTGAATGATTCATTTGCTAATACCTAAGCTGCTGAGAAAATACACATGGTGTGGTTTCATTCTGTGACTACCTGCCAAAAAGGCAAAAAGCAACATATCAGTTCCATACACTGGGTAAGTGAATAGAATTAATGATTATAATTACATTTCTGTTTAATTTTTCGGCTTACTAAAAAAAAATCCACAACAGACCCTGCATTATCACAGTCAAAAAGACTGATTTATTCCTGGTAATGGAAGGTTTTTGCATTATCTCCTTTAATTCATGATGCTATGACCAACCTCTTATACTGACAGATATCCAAGCAGCTGGAATCATAATGAGCGTGAGACTCCAAGACCATATTCTCCTGGTCCTGTAGGTGGTTCCACAGATGCCCTCTAAGCAACGAGTGCAGTTCTAATTATTGTGTATCATACTGTACATCATCATATACCACACCCATGAGGCTAATCAACACTAACAGGATCTAGGACAGTGATTAACTTGTGGTACAGGGACCCCCGGAGGGTCAATAAAGCCCAATCATGGGGTCTGTGACTGCTTAGAAAATTAAATATTATGAGCAGATTAATAAAGGCTATATATAAATGAATAAATATTCTAATTTTAAAGGGTCTTTACATGTGAATGAATTTGAAATAGGGGGCTAAAAATTAGGTCAGTATCAACGGATTGTCTTGTTAGAATAGTGCAAGTGCATCAAACAGAATGTAGTATGGCCGATGAGCGACATTAATTGAATTTAGAAAAGCTCCAACTGTCCCATTTAAATTTAGACTTTTTAAATATTTATTTGTGAATTAAATGACATATTTCATCATTTGTGTATTTGTTTGATAAAGCTTGTTTCTGCTTTTGTGTGGATCAGTGCATAATTTGAGCCGGTATTTTCCGGTGCTCAGCACTTATTTTTCAGCACCGTTACTATGACAGTAGGCGCTGCTTGTTTCATTTGGAGGCAAGCACAACAACAATTGCTTATTAATTAAATATACATTATGAGTGACTAATACCTGTTGCCAAATCCATTCTTTCAGCTTTTTTAGCCTGTAATTGTCAGAATTGTCACACTTGTGGGAATGTGATGGTTATTAGTTGTGTTGTTACTGTAACTAGCAGCACTGAGTGGTGCAAGTTAAAGTGGCCTCCTGACTAAGGCCCTGATACTAATGTCTTTACAAATTAAGCACTGTATTAATTTGCGGTAGAAATCATTGAAAATGCTGGGGCTGAGGCCCTCGGCTTCGAGTAATCAGGGCCGGACTGGCAGTAGCGGGCACAGGGCGTTTTCCTGATGGGCCGGAAAGGTGGGGGCAGATTTTCAAGCAGTGGAGGCCGGTTTTGTTAATAGGGGCCGGTTCTGCAGCAGTGCTGCAATATCGGCCCCTAACAAAACCGGCAGCAGTGCTTAAGTGGAAGACAGTCTTTGTCCTAACTCAAACACTGGCATTCCCTTTTCTCAGCATCACAGATCACTTCAACTGCATAAAAGAAAAGGGAAAAACCCCTGTAGGAACACAACGATATGAGCACCCAGCCCAGCAAAAAAAAAAAAAAAAAAAATCACACAGCAAGCACATTGAATTCAATGGATGAGGAGCAAACATGCACTTGTAACGGAGGGTTAAGGTGCAAGAAACAGACTGCACCTCTCCCTACAAATCTAACTGTACCCCTTACATTACTGGGCCTCGGTGGTACTGCGACTGCTGCACGACTGATGCACACATTGGCACATGAAAGCCGATAGACCTGAAAATGCATGTTAAGCACACTATGTTATATTTAGTGCCCTCCCTGGCTCCTCGTCCCGCATTCTACCCCTCTCACTAGTTTTTTTAATGTAATAAAAACAAAATTTAAACTTCAAGATGGCCAGCCATGCGCATTCACTATGACGCACTGGTGGCCATTTTGGCATAACATTTTCTTTGAAAAAAGCATTGGCAAAGCCAATAGCTCGGACCTTTAGAGCCGATAACTACTGTCCTGGTCAAGGCTTGTTTCTAATTATGTGAACCCGATGTAGATATCGCATTGTACCTGACTCCCTATGTGTTTAACTTGGGCAAGTTTGGAATCATCAAATTACCCCTGTAATATTTAAAAACAACAGTATTCTTTGGGAACCATCCTTTAACACCTGGATTAGTTTTTGTTTGCATGTTGCAGGTGGTGGTGGTGGAGTACTTAATTTGAGCCAGTGGTTTCCAGTGCTCGGCACTGGTATTTAATTGTCAACACCGATGCTTATGTTGGTCCGCCAGATTTTGGTGCTGTTTATTTAATTTAGAGAAGAGCACAACAACAGATGTTTGTCAACTAAATATACATTAAAAAAGGACTAACACCTGACCTCAAGCCATTCTTATAGTCTGAACTGTCACACTTCATGGAGTGTAATAGTTAGTAGTTATGTTGGTACTTTCATTTGCAGCACTGGCAAGGGCAATGGGTGGTGTAAGCTGCAGTGGCCTCCAGACCTCCGACACTTTTTACAAATTAAGCACTGCCATGTGTACTTTGTTTAGTTGATCAGTCAGATGCTTACGTGGATTGCAGTCACCCCAGTTTGTTTGCATCACACCCCAGTACACTGGCATGTGGTTCCACAATGGAAATACAGATGCTTACTGTTGTGTGTTCGCGAAGGAGGAGAATGTGGGAAACTTAGATGCTCGGTTTTGTGTAGATCCTGAGAGGTTTTGGCTAGCAAGGTTTCCATTACGTAGTAATGAAGTGTGAAGTATATGTCATTGTGAGGATAGATAAAATTATATATGTATAAGAGCTAAAAGGCATAAAAGCACCCCTTGTAAGCTCCACAGCACCACTGTACGTCTCAAGAGGAGGCGCACAAGTATAAGGGTGTAGGCGTACCTGAAGTTGTGAAGCTGTCCACAACTTGGCCTGCGTTGGGTAAGGGTGTTTATCCAGGCGCCAGCGGCTGAATGAAGAAGATAGTCTCCATGGCTGAAGCCGAAGCACTGCCAAGCATTAATACACATCTGAAGGTGCAGATGATGGTTTTATGGGCGTGTGGTTTACCACAATAGCTATCTTTATCGTTGTGCCTCTGTAATAAATAATATAATGTGAAGCTAGCACCACTCAGCAGCACACATGATAGGTGTGTATTTATTCTATTTTTATTTCAAACTGGGCGCTTTCAATAATACAGATAAACATTCCTAATGCATAGGTAAGTGTATTGGTTCACATCTTTGCGCAAAAACAACAGGAATTACTGGTAAGCTTCTAGTATATGCTCTATCATTTCTTAAAGCACAAACGGAAGATAGGGTCTTTTTGGTCCATATGGACACTCAGAAATTTGCAGAGATGTTGCACTCATGCCAGCCAGGATGACTACACATTTCATGAAGCCGATTAATATATATTTTTTTAACTGATGGGATATGCTAGCTGCTCTGCGGTCATTTGTGTTTTCTCTGTTGCATAAATACATCAACTGTGCACTGGATATGTTACATAATCAAACAACAACACACACCGCATGCTGATATACGGGGGTACTGTACAGCACCAAAAAGTATGTGTCCATTATCCAGGAGTCTGTTGTTTAGTAGACATAGGATTCTTTGAACAGCTAAGTTATATCGTATAGAAAAGTTTATTCAGACTCTTTGGTGCCCAATATCCATGCTCTGGCATTATTGTTTGGTACATTTGAGGACCACCAGTATACTTGTTTTTTTATTGACTGTAAAGATTCCTCCAGTGAAGTTTAGGTAAAGGCCCCATGCAGACACCATTTAAAGGACAGTGAAAGCTTTCTACATATCTTTTGCAAGCTTGCCAGCTGGTCATACGAGGAGTGAACGCCAGACGGGCTGCCTGGTTTATTTATCAATGTCATAGCTAATTATCGTGTCTTGAATTTCTAAACTAGATTATGATAATCAAATTTAGAGGTTTGGTTAAATCCGTGAGAGTTGGCATTGGATCCAGTATGACCTATTGAAAGTCACTGCGGTGCTGTTTTTATTGAACTTCGAGAAGCCATGAAGCTCAAACCCACTTCAAAACCAAATACAGACATCTCCTTATTACAGCTGTTCATTTCCTGATATGACCATTTTGACACCCACTATCCGTGGCCCCCACAAGTGCTCCAGAGTTTCACAATGATGGCAGCTGCCAGTAACATTAGCAGGAGGATGATGCAGTGGCCACAAAGTCTTTGTAGCAACACGTTCAAACCGACTGGATGACCTAGAGGTTGAGCATGTGAAAGAAGTTTCAACATCTGAGAAGATGTCCCATTGTGGCCAGTTGACAGAGTAAGAAGTGACTACAGCCACTGCAGTAAATGGAGTGGCCTAAATAGAAATTTTGCCACTCGAAGTCAAGTCAAGGGAGTTGAAGGAAATCATAGCAAGAAGGATGAAACCTTCCTGCTGCTGTAGATTGAACTGTGGTTGAATGAACGTTGCTTCTGTGTAGCTTGCTGCAAAGGGTTATGCTTGGATCCGACTGACGTAGCAGAAAATGTTCTACATTCATTGATCGTCTAGGAAAGATAGGACTGGGGGAGCGGAACACAAACACGCTTCGGGAGCAGTAGAAGTGATAATGAGCATTTAGCGCATATTTGAGAAAGAATGCCTCTCAGCAAAAAAGAAGCTAAATGGCAGCCCGAAGTAAATAATACATTGATTAAGTACCAGGTTTGCATGGTAGGTAGGTGGCGTTAGTCTAGCGAGGAGCAACCCACCCACCAAATAGGGAGGAACTTAATTTGCCTCGCACACTCTTTCTGTGCCCGCCCCTTCCTTATTTACTTTACTCAATATTATTGGATTGCTCAATTGCACAAATTCTAAGGTCAGTCAAATTAAAGATACCACTTTTAAAGTAAGGTAAAGCAGATTCTTATTGTCCCACTATAACATTGCCATTAAAAGCTCAGACAGGGGTATAGAAGCAGCTCCTAGAGATGGCAGAGGGGAAATGTCATGCTAATTCTATGGTCAACACTCAAGATAAATTGTATGGTAGGGTCAATGACACAGACGATACTCGAAAGGAACTGTAGTCTCCGACCTCAAAGAGGGCTTTGACGTGATGCCATTACTCCACCAGCCTGGAGTGTAATAACTGAGGAAGGTGTTGGAGGTCCAAAAAAATCAACCCCTGCTATATGGCTCTCTCAAAGCCTACAATTCAATGAGTCTTGTGAAGCCTGTAGAGTTAGTGGAGTCACCTTTAATGAGAGATAGTTGAGGGTTATCTTGATCCACTGGAGCTCTATATGCAAAGCTTGTGATGAGTTCACAATAACAAATAAGCAAAGCCTATGTAAACCAGAGGTATTCTAAGTACTGAAGCATTGGTTTTTTAGGGCTGGAGTATCCCAGGTGGAAACCTGTAAGATCACTGAGAGATAGGATAAGCAGGGATATACTGCAACACACGGCAACTGCGTAGTAAGAAATTTCAAAGCCACTTTTAGTAGAAAAGTTTCACCAGTTTTAGAAGTCTATAGGGCAACAGCCCTTGCCAGGGCAACTTATGGAGCAGCAATAGGGGGAAGTGCTGACATTACTCCCTTGTCTCAGCAGAAAATAAATTCATTAGGACAATGTTTAACCTACCAATGAGCACTTCCTTGCTACCCATCCGCTTTGACTTAGTGCTAAATAGAGTGGATCTAGTGGTGATTTAAAAAACATTAAAATAGTAGGTACGATTATGAACAAAAGTGGAACTGGGTCCTTATTGTGAATATATTGAGCTAGACTAAAGTGTAGTGACTCCATGGCTCAGCTTGATCAAACACCTCTGTGCACCCAATAAAATGGAGGAACTGTGGCAGACACCAGCGACAATGGGACAAGCCACATCCACTAGGGTAAACAACATCTACTGGAACTACATGTTATACAAGTTATTGAATGACCAACGAGATAAGGGCCTTACTGCAAAATTCCTTCTCCGTAATGCATGCCAAGTTTTGAGCCATAGCTGGATAGAATCATGCCCAGTCACGTTAAAAAATAAATCAACACATAAGATTTAGAATTGGCAACCTACCCCATTAAATCATTCACAGCTAGATGAGTTAAGGATACCATCTTGCTAGCCTATTGTCCCTTCTGCCTTTAGGTACTAGAGACAGAAGAGCATGTTTTATTTTTATACCACGGCTAGCTGAGTTCGAGAAGGTGAATTGCCTCCTTATGCAGGCTGCTAGGAATTCGACATTTCTGGGAGGCACACAGGCGCTTGCGATGAGATCCAATGGTGAAAGTTGTCTTTGCTACATTCAGGCACTTAAACTGGGCGTGGCGGGTGCGATCTAGGCAACTGGATAAGAGGCAAGATAACTAGTCTAGGTTGAATAAACACACTTGTCGTTCCCTTTCCTTAAACCTGCTTTAGACGAGCCTACGCCACATTTATTAAACTCAAAATTCCAAGGGAATGGTTTACCCAACTTCATCATTGATTTACACAGCAGACCTCTGTTGAAAGTTTCTGTAATCAATTTTTAGAGGATAGATTATCCATATTATAAATATGTAACCCTAAGATTGGTGGCAGCTAGGGACAACTTCAATCTTTGTCGCTCAAGCTAATAGCAAGCGCAAAAAAGTGTGTAAATACCCCGCCTCAAGTTTAGGCATCACACTCTGTGACTATCACATGCTCTAGTTTCAAAATCTGAAATGCTATTATATGTAATCTATGCTTCATGTGGATGAACGTGAACTTAAAAAAACTGACTATTGGACCTTGTAATTTAGAAATATTTTAAGTAAGCACGATCAACAGCTGATTGTTCTCAATTACGATTACCCTTAGTTTTGTATTGTAAATTGAGATGCATTTTTCCCCTTGTTTTTTATTGTATAAGCTACTGATTTTTCGCACAGCTTTATTGTACATTTTATCATTATTTATTTGTGCTGAACTTTTATGGTTTCTTTCTATAAAATGAAATAAAGTAAATACTTGAACAACAAAGAGGTGGCAGATGATAAAACAGTGTGTCCTGTGTGCAGAAAATCTGTTAGCATAGTGTAAAACATTTTTGCTCAAACTGAAGTCTGTAGAATAGATATTCGCTGTCAGTGCAAAACGCGTTTATTGATTCACAAAAGGTTTGGTGGTAACTGGAAGGATTCAGTCTTAAGAAACTGTTTTTTTTCTATACAGCTAAGAAGTGAACCAGTTTAAAACAGTTTTAGAGATGACCATATGAACCTCGAGCTTTTCTTGGAGGCTCTGGTTTGTGCCGTGGAAACACTTTACCGTTGGGGATGCAGGTAGATCTTCCTCTCTCCCAAGAAGAGTGCCTATGCTAAAGGCCCAGGCGCTGCAGCTGGAGGTTGTGGGGATTGGACCCCCCCGGGCTCCTTGCCGCAGAGCAGCTTTGGGACTAGTGGGCCAGGACCCATCAGCACTTACACAGGTCTTCAGGCAACTGGGCAAGCCTGGTCCCAACTGCGGGCTACCCACCCCAAATGGAGAGGTGGGCTATCAGGTTTCCTGTGCTAGAGGAACTGGGAAGTCGATCCTGGGTGTACGTGCTGCCCTAGGGTCAAGCAGGCAGCATTGCACCTCCATTTGGCAGGGCTCAATGCCTGGCGTCTGCTGACGATGATAGGGAGAGACAAGCCACCACTACATGCACAGACACAAACTAGGATGGATAGATATACCTCCATGGCGCTAGGTGGTGCAAAGTCTGGAGGACCCGCGCCTCCACTCACGGCTTTAGAGAATCTTCTGAGTCCGTGATCGACCAAGGAGATGCTGTTGGAGATCGCCCATCTGAATGGACTGCAGATGTGGAGGAGTCAGGGATTCCTCGTAATGACTCTACTTCTGCCCTAATTGTGACAAAACATCCCCACACTGTTGTTTGGGGGATGGTAAACTACTTCTGGGGGACAAACGAGCAAACCTTCAATGACGCTCAACAATCTGATTTGAGGCAAATTACAAGTCGATTTGTTATCATGTACTGGAGGAGGCTCCCCCTACACTGAATACAAGTTGATGTTTGTTGTTTACGCTGTCTGGGGTTTTGAAGGGAGGGCATATGTTGAGTGTATGATGGGGAGGTGGAGTGGGTGTCAGACATTTCCCAAGTTGGGGAAGTGGGTAATTAAAAACCCATGTAAGGAAAATGTGGGGAGGGAGTGCAGTGGGGATTTTCATTCAGGTTGTCAGAGTTGAGTTTAATAGTGCCCAATATCACTTGACACCACCAGGGCAGGCACAGAGATGGAAACCCTAAGTGGGACACCCACAGCCCACTGAGCAATGGGAGGACAATAACACGGCAGATGGCCCCAAAAAAGTTATGCATTGATGGTCCTCTCATTGAACGTCATTGGATTGGGTTGCAAAATTAAATGAGGAGTGGTTATACGGTACATATGACAAGAAGCTCCAGACCTAGTGCTCCTCCAGGAAACACTAAAAATTTGTAACACATATTTAATGTATAGGCCCGCCGAGTCTCCAGAAACGTGTATAGGAAGTCCTGAACCCCATCCTTTTAGACACACTTAGTAGTATGCAATATTGAATATTGAAGGAGGGACTTTAATGAGGTCATGGATTGGGTAATAGAGAGGAACCAACCCTGCCCTACAAGCTGGAGGGCAAACTGCACTAGCACGATTTACTCGCACACTGGGCCTGGGAGACATCTGGCGTTACCTCTACCCTGTCAAACATACACTGCTCTTACACACACAAATGCACAAGAATGTCGTATTGATGGTAGTAGAGGTGATGGTGGTGGTAGTAGTAATGGTGAATAATCGGGGTGATGGCGGTAATAATAATTCCATTGGTGTTGGTTGAAATAGTGGTAATGGCAATTGTGGTGGTAGAAATGAAGCATTACATTAAGATCATAAAAAGGTTACACATTGGCCCTGCACAACTTTCGATAAACATTACTTATAAGGGTGGTTGTCAGGTACCTTGCTTACAAACCTGTCAGATACTCAACTTAAAAAAGAAATGAGTGGCCCTGACAAGCATGGTAGCGGGGGAGGGGTACAATGTGGGTGGGCGAGACAAAGCAAAAGCTGATATATCTGTGAGCTGCAGTGAAGGGCTCTCAAGGAGGGTTGGGAAGAGCAGTAGTTGGTACTGCCATGAGATCACTTTGCAAGGAAGGTGAAGTAGAACAGAATCCTAGACTGTGCTGTGGAGCCACATTGAAGCAGTGACAAGGAAGAGGAGGCACAGCCGGAATCACATCTGCCTTCGGCCACGGTAAGAAGGAGGGAAGGTTAGAGCCTGGACTGAGATCTCACAAAATGTTGGGACAGTCATTTTGGTTCAGGCCAACCCAGTGTGAAAATACAAAAATAAGACTCTAGGTGTCAATCTTAATGTTAAGCTCGAACCCAGGTATTGACAGAACCTTTTAAAAGAAGACTCCGGCATTGAAAAAAGTAAAATAATAATTGGCAAAGTCAATAGTTCTGGGTTTTTGTTAGTGGCAGTGTATGGCGATAGTTGAACAACAACGGCCGTAGAAAGAATATCCCACAATAAAGCGACATTTTAAGCAAAAACAATATGAAGGCAGAGAGTGAGGCCACTTTCCTGAAGAGACTGTATTAGCAGAGGTAAGCTGTACTCTCACAGATAAGGAATGTTATGAAAAAGAGGTAAACAATATAGTTGATTTTGCAAGTGGTGAACTAAGAAGACATATACTACAAAATATAGATACTTTTATTGGGACTATCATTTAATGCAATACCCCTTCGTTAAAGATGCTCAACTCCTGCACGCCTTTGGCTTTAAGTTCCACACTATTGTAACCACATTTGCAACATAACAAAGTTCTTTTTAGGTCTCGCCTAAGCAGCGCTTGCACTGTCTCTTTGAGACATGCTGTATCTTCGAGACATGCTGCACCTAAGATATGGGCTTGAAAAAATGCCCATCTTTTTAATTGGTTCCTGTTTCTGTCCTTTAGAAATGCTGACTTTTCATTGGTGCGTACACTTAGTAGTCCCTCCTTTTAGAATTTTGTATCCTACCATGAGGACTGCCGCTCTTACATGTGTTCTTACTGTTCAGGTTATTTATACTTAGAGAGAGCTCTTTTTTTAATTGGCCTGCCTCTTCTCTCCTTAACTGTTCTGTTTACTTGTGCAGTGAAACTTCTGTTGCATTGTTTGCTTGCTGTCCCTTTATCTCCCATGCCGTCCCTCACACAATACTGCTTCCTCTCTTCATATCCCTTAATCTGTCCGTGCCTTGCTTACTGTTGCTTTATCTCCGATGCCTCCGCCTCACCCTTCCCACAACACTGCTAGCAGGCCCCCACCATTCCTCTGAGGCCAGGCCCCCCCACCACCCCTCCGATGCCATTACTGTTTTTTTTTTACTTTACATACCCTTTTATTTATATAGTGCGCCAGCCATTAAATAATCAGCTTATATCAGAGGATGTTGAGCCTGACAGTAGACTCAAACCGGGATCCCCAGCTCACCAGTCGGCAGCTCTCACTGCTGCGCCATATCTTTTGCCTAGCCATGTTGCAGTGTGCAATTTCATATGTGGCCAAAAAAAGAAGTCCAAAGAACACCCAGTGACAGCCTGTGGTACTGCACCCTCACAACACTACTTGTGTTCCGTGCATTCTGTGACTTGTTGCAGGACCCGACCGTGGCACCTATCCTGACCAACTCAATAAACCAGGGCACTCTGAGCACAAAAGACTACAAACGCACTGTACAGTGTGGCCTTGCTGTCACAGAGTAAGGTTGGAAAACTCATACTTTTCCTATGGTGTTAAAATGTACACAACTGAATAAACCTATTTCCCTTACTACTGAAGCACTCAGCTACAGTACATGTTTGTTCCATTCTCAACACATGTGGTTGTTGTTTTTAGTAATACGATCCCACTTATCAAAAGCTTCTCAATAATTTTTGGGGCATCTGCTGTTGGCATTATATCATTTCATATCATGGTAGAGTCATTAGTATGGTTTGTTACTTTGAATGGGTTGCCTATATTTTCAACTACACCTCGTATTTTGTCACTAAACCGAAGAGTGGGTTGATAGATAAATTAAACCAAAACAAAGGACTTCAGAAGTACGAGGAGTGACAGTTTTATGTTTTGTCCCATTAGTGTCCCATCATGTAACAGAGAAATTAAGTGAGGGGTCTTGCTCCATCCAGCAATAGGTGGAAATGCAGAGGTATCTGTGTTTGAATACTTACAAATTCAGCACTCCTCCATAAGGGTGGCCAGGAATAATCATACTATGTACAAGCATATATCACCATGGCTCTTTTCTGCAGCCGTTTTCACTTCAGGAGATCGACACCGATAACCTTTTACCAACATCTGATTGAGGCTCATTAACATAGCTCAGTCCCTGGATTTTCAAAGTATATAATGGAGCAAACACAATATTAGACTTTTGCTTCATATTTTGTAAGCAGCATGTTTCATAATGCAGATACACGTGTTTTTAAAATATTGTTTTCCCAAATGGAGACCTGTGGGTCTGTATTTGCCACACTGGTGTGGTGAAACATTTTGATGCTTTGTGCATGAGTAGGAAGCAAGAGGTGTTACAGTTCTGTACTGTATTGTCTACTGAGAATATAGATCAATCACCTTTTATGAATCTCTCTGAGTTGCTCTTCTCTTTTGTACTTAAATATGGGTTTAAGTTATTTAGTAAGCAAATATAATATTATTTTGAGCGCTCTTTGTGTAATTGTGATGTATTTACACTTCTGTCAGTATGTTTGTGCGACTGATAATGTACTTGTGGATGATATTTATAGCACTGAAACTATTACAAATGAGCATTTGCAATGTAATAGGTTTCGCATTACTGAAAATTTGAGCTAATGGTGTTGCAAATGTTAACGTTTGTTAGTTTTTTTTCTTGTTAAAAATTAGCCTAGCAGTAGCACAAGTGAACAAATTAAATCCATGAAGCAAGGAAAGGGTGCAGTACCACAGGTTGTTACTAGGTGTCCCTGTAGAGTTCTGAAGGGGCCTCTATTAGCAGCATAAGTTACTGCCCCCTTAATTATGCTACTGCTGGGATATTTTTTAACAAAAAAACATACCTTATTATTTGCAACACCAATTGCTCAAACTTTCAGTAATGTGAGACCTATGCAGTGCAAATGCTTGTGTTTACGTTATATCCAAGGCAGTGGAATGCTGAGGTATGTTCAATGAAAATCAGCTATCAAAAGAAAGTTCCATGCATCAAACAAATATATCTGTAACAAATAAAGTTAAGAAGTTAGAAATTTTTAAATCAAGGAAATGCCAGATTATTTATACAGGTCCCAGCAACACACTTGTCTCACAGTTGATAATGTTTCCAATTGAACTGAAATTTTACTGTATATCTGCTGATTTTGTCACACTGTTTACACAGACATGAGCAGGATTTGTATTTCTCTGAACCCCCCCAGTTTATTAAATAGTGTCATATACACAATTAAATGTTGTTACTGAACTATTAGTGGTATATTTCAGTATATCAGCGTTCTACCAATGGATAATAATAATAATACTGTGATTTATAGAGTGCGAACAGCTACCTCCTAGGAGGTGTCCTGGCACTATAGCAACAGGTGGCTTGCAGGATGACTTGTGAGCAGGAGAAAGTCGAGCAGGTTACTCCGGATTAAAAAGCCAAGTTTTAATTGATTTCCTAAAAATGGTTTCAGAGGTGATTTGTCGCATGGCGTAGGGCAGAGTATTCCAAAGCATGGCCGCTGTAACCGTAAAGGATCTTCCCCCCAGTCGCGCTTTCCTTACTCGATGGGTGCATAGCAAGTTCTGGGAGCTAGATCTAAGTAAGCAAGTCTGTTTGTACGCACCAAGCCTTTGCTTCAGATAATTGGGGCAGGATCCATGGAAAGCCCGAAAGGCTAAGGTGAGGGCCTTAAACTTTATTCTGTTGGTGACCGGCAGCCAATGTAATTCTTTGAGCTGCGGAGAGATATGGAAGAGGATACCTGCATAATTTAAATGGCATTAAAAAGGAATTATAGATACTTTTTCTTACCCAAAAATCATACATTTTGCACCAGTATTGTCTTTTTTGTACCTATTGTTTAATAAGTTTATCTATCTACCCAAAGTTTAACTACTGCAAATCACTTCCTTTGGGCTTCCCTTAGGGTTAAGATCCACCTGACACCTCTTTATTGATCCCTTTCAGTTTCCTTAGGGCACAAGCGATAACGTACAAGGCGATGGGCCAATATATCCGTGACCCGAAAAGATGACTGGAATCACTTCGATAATAATTTATTAGGTTGTAACAGCTATATCCAAAAGTCAGTTGAGTGTGCTCTAAAGAAGTCCAACTTCTTGGACAAAAAGTGTTTGCTGGTCTACCTTATATGTAGTTTGATACTATTGATTAATAAAAGACGACTTGAAGAACAAATTCGTTATCTGTATTATTGTGTTGATGCACCAATTGCTCTTTATGTGGAATATGTTAGATCCAGTACGACTGCACCTTGACAGTGGGTGCTTGGTTGGAGTGCACACACTTTGGGGTACATTCCCCCTCATTCTAAAAGTGATATATTGGGGACATTGGGTTAGGTGCGAGCCAGCATAGGGTTTCACCGTCAATTATTGTATGAACCCATTCAGTTTCCAGTTTGAATTCTTGACATTGTCTCCTATATTTGTTACTGTGCTGCTCATTGAAGGGCTAGGTGAAACTGCATTCACCTTGTTTGTAATTCCTGCTTCACTGACCGACCTGCCACCAGCGGACGAAGGATTGTTGTACTCCAGCGGGAGCCCTCAGAGCCAGCTGCTGCCGCCACGCCTTGCCGGACCCGCTTCGCGGGTCCCGCTTCGCGGTCAGCAGCGGCCAGACCAGCACTGCAAGGGGTGTTTCTGTCCCAGCATTTGACCGGCAGGGCTGCGAGCTAGCAGCGTGGGGACTCCAAGGTCCAGGAGCCCACGCGCGCCCGTCTCCATCTGGGCTGCTCTCCCTGCCGGCCCCACCCCCACCTGAACACTTTTAAAGAATCACCGTGCTTCTGCTCACCGGATTGCTTCACTGACCGACCTACCACCAGCGGACGAAGGATTGTTGTACTCCAGCGGGAGCCCTCAGACTCCAGCGGGAGCCCTCAGAGCCAGCTGCTGCCGCCACGCCTTGCCGGACCCGCTTCGCGGGTCCCGCTTCGCGGTCAGCAGCGGCCAGACCAGCACTGCAAGGGGTGTTTCTGTCCCACCATTTGACCGGCAGGGCTGCGAGCTAGCAGCGTGGGGACTCCAAGGTCCAGGAGCCCACGCGCGCCCGTCTCCATCTGGGCTGCTCTCCCTGCCGGCCCCACCCCCTCGGCCTCCAATCCAATAGCTACAAAAGTCATACAGCCTCCCCGCGGCGCGGGAGCGCGCGGGAGGGCGCCGGGAGAAGCCCGGGACAAGGGCGGGACCGTTTGAGGCCGTTCGAGGCCTAAGAGGACTGGCCTGGCCCTCTCTCTTTCGCCCTTCCTACTCCACCAAGTTCCCATTTAGGTCTGTGATTTATTACCACCTGCTTATTTTTAATCTCACTGTTTTCCTCCCTTTTGTCACGACATGTGTTCTAGGCTAACTAGGAGTAAAACCTCTAAAGGTGGTCATCCAATCAGTGGCCCCATGGATGATTTTATTACCCGTACCAACTTAGCCATTGATCAGGAAATATCGAAACTTCAAGCTCGTGTATCCTTAGAGTTGGTTGCGGCTAGAAGACTGTCGGAGGTTATTGCTACCTCTAAAAAATCCTCCCTAGGCCCCATAGCTGCCGCGGTCACTCCAGAGCGAACAACCATACCCCGTTGTGTAATTACTCAGGCCGAGGTCCATCCAACCTCGCTCCCACATACCCTTACTTCGCAACTTACACTTTCACCCAAACCAAGCGATATGAGCGTACCTGCCATTGCCGGTCCCGAGAATCCTATCTCTAACCTTCCTCCCCCAGTGATATTTAACGCCCCCAGTGTATCCCAAACCAAATCGAAACATCGTTCCCGTTCTGCTTACTCCCGAAAGAAGGCGAAGATCGTTGCTTCACATGATCTGGTATTGCCGGATGGCCGGACCACTCTAATCCAAGGTGGTCAGGCTCCGGCGGTACAGCCTAAAATGGTGGAAGGGGGGGTCGGGTCTACTGCTGTGTCGGCCAATGCGACTGTAGAGGCTGAGGGCTTGCAGGCGGATGGGCTGGGTAAGAATGACAGAGAATTCATAGAGCTGGTGTGGGAAACCCTAAAAAATCTCCTCTCTCCCCTAGATCTCAGACTCTCGCGGATCGAAAATAATCTACTTGAGATGGAAAAGAGCATTATTGCTCTTGCCACTCTCGGTCTGAGAAGTCTTGAGAATAAGGGCGTCCCTGTCGCTGATTTAACACCCTCAGCTCCCACACCGCAAGCCCCCCAACCTCCTCCTACAATTCCATGTACTACACGCCCGGTCCCCAAACCAAGGACTGTGGCTGTGGATAAAATTCCAACCATTTCAAACCCTAAGGCCCCTAAACGTGCCCCTACACACCCTCCGGTTAACCCCAAACCTGGAGTCACCACCAAACCACATCTTAGTAAACCGGCCAGCCAGCCCACCCAGGACTTCCCAGCTAAGAACAACTTTAGAGGGGGTTACATTGACCTTCCACCGGAGGCCAATGACTTTGTGGTTGTCCTGACGGGTGTTCCCCAGATAGGTATCGACCAACATGAGAACCACTGGTCCTTGAAAAATAAAATAATGCATTGGCTTAATGTCAATAGACCCATCCCTAATGGCCATAGAAGTAGAGTCCTGATGGTGCGCAGAACGTCGTGGGTGGGCCCAACTAGGAAAACCATTCCTGGGGATTGTATAGTCGTAACATTCGATGACCCCCACACGGCGCAGCATATATGTTCATGGCCCTGTAGCGAAGGTTCCTCTGTTACCCCCAGGCCATTGTCCTTTTTTTATCCTCCACGCCCCACTCACAACCAAACTAATAATTGGTCACTAGTCCACCACCAACCAATGAAAGGCCATCTTAAGAATGTGGATCCCTACTCACACTGGAACGGCTTCCCTACCTCTAATAGATTTGGAGGCCTAGAGGAAGTAGATTGACTCCTTAAGCACTCTGTTCACCACATAGGGGGGATCGTAATATCATTACAAGCCGGAAGGCCCTGTGAATCCCCCTATGTCTCTAAGGAATCCTTAGCCATCGATCGCCCTTCTGACTTGACAGGAACACCTAACATTCCACTGTTAGAGGGTGGGTTGACAGATATGAGCAAGGTTGTATTGGCTGATCTGATCGTCTTAGGTGAGCCTTGTCATTATGGTAGGGAGACCCAGTTGGTTCCTTCCCATATTCCACTGTCTTCATTACCCCGGCTCACCCCAGCACCGGCTTACCCACTGGAGGATACTATGGCTCCTAACAACTCTAAAAACGAGCCCTTAGAAAGGCCACCGACATTGGCTGTGTCCTATCCATTTGTACTTACCCATTCCATCAACCATTCCTCTTTAGAGGTACCACTGTTAAAGATTGTAAGCTGGAATGTGGCAGGGCTTGCTCGCAATCTCGATAACCCGGAATGGAATGCGTTCTTAGAGCCTTATAACATCTGCATCCTGCAAGAAACCTGGTCTCAGGAACCTAAACATAGGGTAGGGTTCACAACCTACTTTGTCCCAGCTCACCAGCAAAGCGGATCTAAGGGTCGCCCATCTGGCGGCCTCTTGATATGGGTCAGTATTGCTCTGGGCCTAAAAGTGAGTCATAGGCCCACCCAATCTCCTGACCTACAGAGGATTTCAATTCATTGTGATGGGGGAAGGATGTTAGAGGTTTTTAATCTGTACTTGAGAGGTGCTAGAAATGGGTCATCCAGTTTACCATCGACAGGCCTAAGTAAAGATCTAGCTGCTTGCAATATCAACTCCTATGTCCTACTTGCAGGCGATTTTAACTGTTGCTTTGAACCACTGGCAAGGGAGGACATTTTGGAGTCTTTCGATGAGGACACTAAAAGAGGAATCCCGATTTTGACTCTCGACCCTATTCCAAAATGGTCGCAAAGTGCGATAGACATCACTGCACTTTGCATGGAACACAACCTGCGCTCAACGAATGGTCGATCCAAATCGGATCCTAGGGGTGCCCACACATATAACAGGACGGGCCACACCTCCAGAATAGATTTTATCATGCTGAACTATAATCTCTGGCCTCTTCACCATGACATGGAGGTCATCATGTCTTCCGACAGCGACCACAACCCCCTCTCCCTAACCTTGTCTTCCCCGTGGCAGATGAAGAACCAGGTCAAGCCTTCCCACATCTGGAAATCATCCCATAACATTGTACCAACGAACTGTGGCAGACGATTGAAGTGGGCCAAAGTTAAAGAAGACGAGGCCAGACTGATGCAAGCTGGGACCATCTTGTCTGTGGTGGCATCCCGGCTTGACACTTTATGCCCACCGAACACCAAAGTGCTACCATTATTCACAGAGACCGTAGTATCCTTGAGTGATCTGTTTGTTATTCCTCAACCCAAGGTCAGGTCTGTAGCTAGTGGTGCCAACAAAACTAGAGTTAAATGGTATTCCGCCAAATGTAGAGCTGCTAGGGGGATCTCATCACTGCAGTAAAGAATAGGGATCCAGTCACTATCAAATCCGCAAGGAAATACTATAAAAAAACGGTGACTGAGGCCAAGGAGAATCATGAATATCATTTTTGGTGTGAGTTAACTGAGGCAAGTAAAAGGAAGGACTCGAAGGGGTTTTGGGATCTTTTAAGAGCAAGGGACAAGCCCATTGACCAGCAGTTAACCTGCAACATTCCCGGTGACGTTTGGTTTGCTCACTTCTCCAAACTATACTCTGAGACTCAGGGGTTATCCCTTGCATGCCCGGGCCCCTTGATTAGCCCAACAGTTTTCCCCCCTGTCATCGTCGATCCCTTCACTAACCAGGAAGTTGAAAGGGCAATCGGTGGTATTGTTTCTAACAAGGCACCGGGCCCCGATGGAATCCCAGGCGACCTATTGAAGTCCCATCCAGCAGTATGGAGCAGATTAATTGCTTCACTGCTGAATGAGGTCTTGATGGGAGGCTCTTTTCCTGACTCTTGGAGGGGCGCTGAAGTTGTGCCAATATTTAAGAAAGGTAGCAGGGACGATCCAGCCAACTACCGTCCCATCAGTTTGCTGGATTCAACCCAAAAGGTGGCAGGCAAGGTGGTTCTGGGTAGGATTCTGCAGTGGGTTGACAAGGGAAAAATTCTGTCTGATTTTCAGGCAGGATTTAGATCAGGGACAGGCACCATCGAGCAGACATTCCGTCTCCTAATGTTATACTGGAAGGTGGTGGTACTGGGAGGGGGCAGTTTGTACCTAGTCTTTATAGACTTGCGTACTGCCTTCGACCTGGTCCCACAGGCACTACTTTGGAATGTCCTCGATGGACTAGGTCTACCACCCTACTTGCTGCTTTTGCTTAGGAAATTCCATGAAGACAATTTCGCCCAGATCAGATGGGGTGTCCAGGGAGAAAAAACATCTTGTATCCCAGTAGACAGGGGCGTCCGCCAGGGGTGTGTGCTTGCCCCCACTCTGTTTTCTCTTTATGTAAACGGAGTGGTGGAGCATCTCTTGGAACATCCGGCAGATGCACCCACCCTGGCGGGCAGAAAAGTCCCAACCCTCCTGTTTGCGGACGACACCCTCCTGATATCTAAAACACCTGCGGGCATTCAGAAATTGCTCACAAGCTTTAAATCTTTTTGTGACTCCAGGGGATTGGCAATAAATATAGGCAAGACTAAATTCCTTGTCCTTAACCCTCCTAAGAAATCCGTTACCCCTCCTGCCTTAGACTCTATCCCCCTTGAAAGAGTCAAGGAATTTGATTACCTCGGAATACGGCTCTGTGATACCATGAGCTGGAAGGCACACCACCAAAAGGTATTCCTGACTCACAAAAGGGCCACAGGAGCCTTGCTTAAGGAACAGCGAGCCTCATCCTTAAAACCAATCGGGGCATTGATAGATATCTACAGAGCCAGGGTTGTGAGCGCTGCCCTGTATGGGGCTGAACTATGGGGCTTACAGAAAGTCGATACCCTGGCCCACCTTGAAAATAATTTTCACAAGGATTTGATGAGGTTGCCCCATAGTACTCCTACAATCCCACTACTGTTAGATACAGGCACTCGCCCAATCTGTGAGCAAGCTAATTTATGACCTTTGCTTCTCTGGTCCCGGATTTGGAACGTCCCCGAATTGTGCAGCTATGCTGACGCCTTAAAAGACCTTCTGTTGCTTCCAGGTTGTAGTAAGATACCCTGGTTTAGGGAAGTCAAACGCCTGCTTTATGAGCTGGATTTGGGTGACGCCTGGGTCAACAAAACCGCACCCCCTAAGCAGTTCCTGAAGAAGGTGTATTGGCTATGGGTAAACAATAAGAGAATGCACAATTCCAACCACTGCAAATCTGTCGCCAAGTTTTTGCTAGTTAAGGAGTTCCCCTATAGGGAACCCTATCTGGACCTGATTCATAACTCTGGAGACAGATCCCTGTATTTTAAATTTAGGGTGGGTGTGCTCCCCCTAGGCTCGTTTACCTCTACCTGGAAACCTCCACTTCAAACGCTTCCACATTGCCCGTTCTGTGCTTCAAGGGTTGAGTCCATCGCCCACCTACTGTTTGAGTGTAAGGCCTATGCAGCACCTAGATCGAAATGGCTAAAACCATTGTGTAGGAGCTTAGGAACAAGATCACACTCAGAAGCCCTACGCATACTATGCTCAGACGCCCGCCCATTTTTTGCATGTTGTATGGCAACATTTTTAGGTTGGGCCTGGCGTATAAGGACCTCAAGGAAGCTGCTGCTCCAGTAAAGTGCCCCTTGATGAACTATATCCCGTATGGGTGTTCAAATGTTAATGATATCCTTATTTGCACATTCGCTCTTATTGCTTTTATTATCAAACCTGAAGGTATTTTATATTATGTAATTTGTATTGTTTTACTTGATGCTTTGTATTGCTTTTATGATATGTACTGTATCGAATAAAACTTACTTACATTGTAATTCCTACCACTAACCTACTTTCTTGTAAAACACTACCCAGGCGTTGCTGTTTAGGCAAAAAAAAAACAATATAATTTTCCTGATTATGATAACAATCTGACTCCAAGCTACTAGAAGCAGCGACGTTTGGCACTGGTTTTAGGATCTAGATCTGGCACTCGACCAGATGTGCAGCAGAGAATGCTTTGTGTTGAATAAATGGCTACACTTAGGAGGGCGAAGATCCTTGCAGTAACATGCTGTTTGATAAACAGTTGAGAAGACACTGGTCTTTAAATGTTATGCTGCAAACACGTTTGTCACTCACTAGCTGCTGTGCTCCACTGAAGCGTTCATGACGAGTGAACACGTCTAAAGCTATGAAAACGAAATATTAGATGCCATTAATATTTATCAAACTTAAAGAATATCAGCAAATCTGGAAAGATGAACCACATTGACCACAATGCACTAGGAGGACTACTAAGGAGTGTTTCATTTGAAACATGCATCTGAAGGCCAGTGTTGAGTGCCAGTCCTGTTTTGAGTGCAGCAGCCACATGGATGTTGTTTTGAGTAAAAGCAGTATATTAACCTTGCGCTAGTAATGTGTATGAGATGTTGCTGTTATTTGCAAACTAGACATATACATTGCACTTAGATAGGAGATGATGTATAAACAAAGTGGTTGCAGTTAGAAACTACATAAAACAATGCTCTGGGATCCATACTTGGTTTAGTAAAAACCACATTATCAACAAGGTTACACTCTGCTATTTCAAATGTGGAATGTCAAGCACGCAGGCACTAATTCCAGCTGTGGTACAGTCTCTAACTAAACCGCTAAAGAAATTCATGGACATAAAAAGGGAAGAGTGTTTAGCAGAAAAATGACCTACATCCATTTTCAGAACCAAAATTGTGCTAACTACTGTACTAGAACATGAAAAAACAATAATCTATTACTTATATAACCCTTTATCCAAAGTACCTTCAATAGAACAGTTTTATATGAAATAACTTATCAAACTGAAACTAGCACTTAATTTACTATCACGAAATGATGGAAGGTTTAGTCCTCCTAATTTGACTTGAATCGAACGTCCACCCAGTACATTAAACAGACCTCAACGGCAAGCAGTTAACTTGCTGAGCTATCTTAAATGTTTTAGTGGAAAGTGTATTTACAGCAGCCAGAATTATAAAAAGTGCAATGGGCCAGGCACCGACACAAAGGGACCAGTCTGCTCGAATGATAAGACTGGAGCTGAACCAAGAATACAACAAATGTACCTTTTATTCAGCAAGTACATACCAACTTTTAATACCTAAAAGTCAAATTTAGAAAGTGTGGATAGGAGAAGGTCAAAGTGTAAAATAACACAATGACACTTTCAAAGACAAAGAAAATGCTTATTCTGCAGTTGTCTGAATTGCCACACTACATTAGTGTTAGGCAAATTTGCAGGGTTTAAAGTGGGATGAAAAAAGTGTGCGGGTCTAAAAGAGGCATGGCCTATGTAGATATAGACGTGCCTTAAACACATAAACTACATTTCTGTGATTCCCATAGTGTGCCATTCTACTAGTATTTTGGTGTCTCGTGAGCTTTTTGTTATTGCATCCAGATTTATAAGACAACTGACATGCACCCAAAAACAGACTGGAATGTTGGCTTTGTCAATGGTTGTCTGTGTGTGTCCAGTAGAGAAGCCAAGGATTGGATAAGCAGGTATCTGGAATACCTTTCTGAGCCCCTGAGAGGCACTGGGAGAAACTTGCACAGACTTCAGTCTAAGATCTCTATGGTAGACTATTATAATACATGAGATTCTGTAATTACTATATAAACGGCAGTAACTAGTTTCTTTGCAATCAGCGACTTGTGAGGCACCAAGCCGCAATTATAAAGAAAAGCTTAAGAACTTCACTATTTTTAAGGTTATTCCAGTCGAGGTCTGAGTCACAATGCCTGATGCTAGAGCCAGTTAAAGGCAGGCGGGGTCATGGAGCATAATTAAAGCAAATGTTTAAAGCAACAAACTGAATATTGCTTTTCTTTCTTCTGCTAGGTTTTAGCTTACATTATTTTTTGCACTCATTCGATAGAGAAAAGCTAGAATCTTTCTGAATGTTTCTACACATTTTGAGATACTTATTTCCACAAATGCAAAGGGCACAGCAAAAGAGAATTTCTGTAACCAATTAGTCCAATCCAAAACAATCTTGTTTCCCAAGTGTCCTGATTTGTCATACCAAATCCTCAAATGTATCGAAAAATTGATGTCTTCCACCATGTATTATCCTGATTGGTGATCCGTACCTATTTTACATAGGGCCCTCACACATCCAGATATTCAACTACATGGAACCACGTCGCCCTGCAATCGCAGGGAGGCGCAGTCTCATGAATTTGATATTGATGCGTACCAAGGTACCATCCCTCCATTGATACAAGTATTCGTAGAAGGGTACTCGTTTTGCCCTGGATATGAATAAATCATGACGCCCTGATGAAGTCCACAGGCAGTGGATGAAACGCGTTGGCTGTTTTTGTGTCAATCCTGTGAAACATAAAGGAAACAAGATTGTTTTGGATTGGACTAATTGGCTATGGAAATTCTCTTATGTGTTGCACTTTGCATTTGTGCGCAGAATTGTTTTGATCCTTGGATTGTTCTCTGGAAATAACGAAAGCAGTGAATGTGAACGCTATGTTGTTCTAAACTTATGTACTTTGGACTTATTTTGGGCTATTAAGGGGGTGGTGGGGTTGCCACATAGGTTTGCTGTTTCATTCCTTTTTATGTTTCGAGATATTGCAGTTTTTTTATTGACTTGCACTGAACAGTTTCCAGTGCTTAATTTTAGACAGTGGTTTCTGGTGCTCTGCACTTACTTGTCAACACCTGCGATTGTGACAATCTGTCACATTGTGGCTGTGTCTAATTTAGAGATGAAACCAACAACAGTTGTTTATTAATTCAATATAGATTGAATATGATTATTACCTATGTAACTACCAACTAACAAGAAGCAGGGGGTCGAAACGAGATAAATGCTGTGTGTCTGTTAGGCAGTGATCTCAACTGTGACGATCAGACAGCGAAATCTATCACTGGGTACTCTCTTAGTGCATAGAGAAATCCCCATCAGAATCCCAACCTGTACCGCCCTACATCATTTGGGAACCTTCATATAGCAAGTGGGAAAATGTACCCAGTGGAAGATTTGGCCAGATTTAGCCGAATCTACCATGTAAATCCCAAAGTATGTATGATATTAACTCGGTCTCAGGTGGTAACTGAATAGCAGTGCTAAATAGTGTAAATCAAAAAGTGTTGAAAGTGAGATAGTATAAAATTGTGTTATTATTTTTTTCACAATACTCAGCAGTAGCATACTAGGTCCTGATGAAGCAGTAGGTGACCTATGGGCCCAAGGTAAACTGCAGAAACATGTCGACCATTACTTCCATCCGAGTAGTTATTTGTTAACACTACCATTTGCACTGTTTTTTAATGTTGGGAAAAGTGAGGTGCCTATTAAAATATTTTTCCTCCGTCTTACCCAATTTTATACTATCTCACTTTCAACACTTTTTGATTTACACTATTTAGCACTGCTTTTCAATTACCACCTGATACCGAGTTAATATCATACACTAAGAGAGTACCCAGTGATAGATTTCGCTGTCTAATCGTCACAGTTGAGATCACTGCCTAACAGACACACAGCATTTATCTCGTTTCGAACCCCTGCTACTTGTTAGTTGGTAGTTACATAGTTATAAGGGTTGTAGCATTGTTTGGTCGTTAAATATTCCCTCGGACCCCCCCTCTTTTTTGTTGTTAGAAACCTATGATTATTACCTGCCATCTAAGCCATTCTTATAGCTTTGGGGGGCTGAAATAGTCTGATTTGTCACACTTATAGTAGTCTGTTAGTAATTGTGTTGGTCAGAGCCGTCGTGAACCCCCTGCTTTCACAGCTAAAGCGGGTGTGATGTTGACATTTATAGTTATTTATGAGCCTGTCCTGTCGGAAGCACTGCAGACAAAACCTCTCAAAAAATGAAAAGTAAAGAAAAACGATAACGGAGATCGTGGGTTAACCACAGCAAAAGGAAGTAAGAGGAATGAGAGGGTTGGAAGGAAGAGCGAAAGGAAAGATATATGAAAATAAGAAAATCTGTGGATAAGAGGATGGATGCAAAGGTAAAAGTACCAATGGATGCAGTGCCGTTCTAACACAAGGGTCCGCTAGGCAGTTGCAGACCAGAATTTAACACAAATTTTCTGTTAAACATTTTTATTGCTGTGAGTGGTAGTTTTGGCAGGGCCTAGTGAACTGCTTTGCCCGGGAGCCTATAATGTTGTTAAGACGGCCCTTGATGGATGGAAGGTTAAAACAAGATTTGCATTGTTGGGTGAAAGAAAGTGGCTGGAATAATTGAAGGCTGAATGAATGGGTGGGTGGATCGCTGGGTGGATCGGTGGACGGATGGATGGGTGGCCGGATGAATGGAACAGCAAAAGAATAGATTGGTTGGCTGATAAAAATAGGTGAATTGATGGACGGATGGATGGGAAATGTATGGCTGAATGGTTGGACGTGTGAGTGGAAGGATGGATGCAAGACTGTAAGATTTATAGTTAATGATTGATAATTAATGATTTTTATTAAAATATTATTATTAAGAAAGGGTTGATGGCAGTGGCATTACGAAAGTTGAGGGGGTCCCCCTGAAAGGTACACGGAGGCCCCCCCACTCCGGATTTTAATCTAGATCTCTC
This sequence comes from Lissotriton vulgaris, assembly GCF_964263255.1. Taxonomy (NCBI): domain Eukaryota; kingdom Metazoa; phylum Chordata; class Amphibia; order Caudata; family Salamandridae; genus Lissotriton; species Lissotriton vulgaris. Next base: position 430,205,967 of record NC_141687.1, read on the forward strand.
TAACCTGAGGCCGTGGGGGCCTGTGTTACGCCCCTGGTAGACAGATTGAATGGTGAAAGGATGGGTAGAAACATGAAAAGAAGGATGGATGCATGAAAGAAAGGATGGCGAGATAGATGGGTAGAAGGCAGGATGAAGGGACCTCATCTAGAGTGGGTAGAGTTTGCTCGCTTCACTCACTTGCTTCAGAGGGATGGATTAAAGAGGGGGGAATTTACATTTTCTGGCTACCCTCTTGGTGTTGGCACTATTATTGGCAGTGCTAGCAAGGACAAAGTGTGATGCACGCTGCAGTGATCTCCTGATGAGGGACCTGGGTCTTTTTCTTGTACAAATTAAGAACTGACCGTTTCTAATATCTGTTTGCAACAAATATCTAACAGGTATTTTAACTGCACTAAAGGTTTCATTCTTATTCTTCGTGTCTGCAAACATGCTTGCTCTTTCCTATGAAAGAGCTGCGCACCATGGTGTTAAATGGTTTATGGGAATGGTGATGTTTTGACCATGTATTATATGAGATAAAATGCCCCCTGGTCTATATGATAAGGATATTGCAAATTACCTAGCAGTTCATTAACCTTATAAAGGAACTTTGGCCTCGTTCCTCTCTATGATTATGGAACTCCTCTGTGACTTGCAATATTCGTATAATGTATGGCAGGGGGTACTTTATCTCTTACATAAACACCTAGATGTAGCTCAGCTCAAAAGCATGCACTATACAAGATTAATATGCTGAACAAAAAAATGCAGATCCTGGGAATAACTAGCACTCTAATAGAGTGCAAGATTCAGTAAAACACGTACATTATAAAAAGGAACAAAATCACTGACATGGATTAATTGAACATTTATTGCATGACATGTTCAGGATTCGTCAGTATTTTTCCAGTAAAAGATAAGGACATGAATCTAGGGTTCGATAGGGACTGATTCAAAGTCCGCTCTAAATTACTAATGGGTCTTAAACACGGAGTGACTCGACCACTTAAAGCCCTATGAATTCGTATTTAGAACCACACTGCACTGTTAGGGAAACACCTTTGGCCAGAGGAGTTTAAAAAACGATAGGGGGTTGGTGTCCTCAGTTTAAGGACTTCGGCAATCTGTTAACTATAGAGATGCGATTGCCCATCTGTAACCACTGGGAGTTCTTGCTGTTCCCTATCGGATTACATCATCAGATTCTCGGCATCCCTTGGGGCGTAACCAGGACACGCCTCAGACTCCCTGATCACAGTAATGCAGCATCCTTTAAAGGACCAATGGAAACAGAATCTCCATCCCTTCATTGCATCTGTTCGCCTCACATCCTCCCCACCCAGTCCAATAAGCCAAACTATAAAAAACGAAACACTGAGGCTCGGACCTTAAAGAGCAGGTGCTTGTGGGCGGTTTGTCGGAAAACCTGGGGACATAGTAAGACTGACACAGCCCCCACTTGAATACATTCTGGGTTCAATGGGTGTTTCTAGTTATATAGCTAAAAGTGCAGATACTGCAAACACATTGACAAAACAGGAACTGCCCCTCCCAGGTGGAGACCCAGCAAGACAAAACTGTCACACCTGTCTGTGTGCGTATAAAGAAAAAACCAAAACATAAGCAGAGATGCTGGCATTTCCACTTGAGTAAGCAGACCACACACTCAGCGGTTTCGTTTTAACACAAATAATAACATGACAAGATGACTCTACACGAGGCTAAATGACAACAACATTTCAGACAACAATGCAAAACGCAGCCTTTACAATCATCCAAATGCAGCACCAGAAAGCAATTTCTACCCGGAGGCAATGATGGATATATTTACCTGAATGCCGCAGCTTACACAGGGTGTGGGTTTGTTACTGGTTTCTGAGTTCGCTTCGTGTTGCAGCGTTTAAATCCGTATTTAGGACCGTGAGCCCCTGGTCTGCAAGGGCGAGCATTGCTACGGTCTATTGATATGTTACTGCTGTCATTGTTGGGGTCAGATGGTGCCTGCCTGCCTGTCGGCTTCGTTTGCATCTCCCTTTTCCGTCCGTTGCTCAAATGCTCCCGGGTGGAAACCAGAGCTGAGCAGAAAAAAGGTTCCGGGTTGTCAACGTGCGCTCAGCCTATCTCTGGAAGCGGATTCAGACTCCCTATGTGGAAACGCCTTTCTGTCTTTTAGAGTCGATTTCACGGTGCTTTAATTTTCAGACTGTAATCTCAATGAACGTTCTTCTGTTTCAAGACCCAACCATGACTAAGAATTCTCCATTTTCTTTTTTATTAGAAAGATAAATCTCCTTTGTTACTAAACAAGTTAGGGTACTTAGTCTGGCTTTTTTGAATTCTTAAATTGTAGTCTTGCATTTATAATAGAAAAAGAAAAATTGCACGTTTTAGAATGTAAAAGGTAAAACCAAGACAGGATTATAAAAAACCCACCCCTGACATGGGCCAATCCGAGAGTTTAGAAAAAATTGGGGCTGTTTTTTAGACAATTTGCAGGTTCCTCAAATATCACAGTCAAATGTAAATTAATAGGTCAATTATATTCTCCTCCTACCCATTACAAGATCACCACTCAATACACAGATTTCAATTCTCCTGCGGAAAGAGGGATGCATTTAGTACCCGCCGTGGCGGACGGTGACATTTGAAAATGGTGAGCCGTCAAATGATTGTCATACTTCACCGTAGCGATCTGTAGAAGTGGCAATATTGTTAGCCTGATATAAACGAAGGTCAGAAGGGAACAACATGAAAGTCAAGTCAATACAAAGTTTATTGTGTAGATTACTTAAGACCATGACAATAGAAAATATTTAAGAAAAAACACAATTATACAGCAGTAAAATAAAATGCTAGTTGCATGTCAAAACCATGCAATATGAATGGCTTATTTTCCCGAGGAAAGGAAGCACTTAGTATATAGACTTTCTCTCTGCCATCTTCCCTTTCCCATGTCTATTATGAAAATAATGGATAAAAGTAAGTTAGAAAACCTTCCAAAAAATAAATAAAAAGTTTACAACAAAAAAAAGACTCAATTATGGCGTAGGCTAACTCTACTATGCATCAATGTCCGTTATCCATGGGTTAAGGGTTAATACATAATCGTTTGAGTGCGTTGTATAGAGTTTTTTAGGAAGTCCTGCGCTGCTTTAAAATTTTTACCTATTCTTGCCAATTCAGGGGGGACCATTGTGCTAAAAATCCCGTTCATTGCTTGGTTGCATGTTCTTATGCAGTGAATTAAAAAGAGTGGCTTTAGTAAAGTTCGACGGCAATCAAGCAAGATCCGACAGCTGCACAGTAAATGTAAAAGAGATTCTGATTGGTAGCCACAGAGTCTGCACTTGTCTACTTTAGAAAGCAGTGGCCAGTTATGATTAAAATCTTTGATTTGTAATGCCAGCATCCTTACTGCCAAGATTTTAGACAGGTAGGCTTTCCCTATAGTACAATTGAGGTAAGGTTGTGCCCTAAGTCCAACTTGACTTTCATTGTTGTACGACGCTGCCAGGGCCCTTAATGGTGGAGTGGTATTCATTTTCAGCAGGTCCATGGTTTTGGAAAGTAATCTAGTCTGTTTTTTCATTATACTTTTTATTGCAGCAAACGTAAATGAAGAAATATTTAAAGTGATCAAGTCGATTTGTAAAGTTTCTACTGATGTCTTTAAGTAAGTGGACCATGGATTGATTTTATGTTTGAAGATATCTTGCAAAATAAATTTCAGGGTGCCCGGTGTTGCCATGATGCATCTGTGATAGTACTTTACAAAAGACCCCATACTTGACCACGTGATTCCCTCCAGGCCAAATTCACGTCTCACCAAGGGTCCCCTGGTATAAGAGGCAATTTAAACACTCTTTTGTATATTTTTAGATGTAATTTTTCGATGGTGTTGGTGAGTTGACCTGGAAAGGCCTCACTGCCGTAGGTAATTGCGGATGGTAATACTGCCCTGAGTACCTTTCTAATTGGCTCAGAGGATGGACTTTCAAGGGCAGCGTGTAATTGACACAGTCTTGTGGTTATTAACGCTGCCTTGTTCTTTATGTGACGCTTGTGTGTTGTTGATGCACCGTTTGCAGAAAACCATGTGCCCAAATAGGTATAGGATTTGGCTCCAAGGATGTTTAAGGGACCCAGGGACCAATTGTTATTTATTTATTTTTGCGTCCTTCTGAATGATAGAACCTTTGTTTTTGCTTCGTTTACTTTCAGTATATTTACACTATTGTATAGGTGGAGAGAGTTTAATGCTCGCTGGAGACCTATTTTTGAGTTGTCGAGGAGGACGATGTCGTCCACATATTGTAATATTGTGATCTTTGTGTTGCCGACTTTTGGGGAGATTAGATTAGCGTTGGTAAGTGCCCGCGGCATGTCCGCTGTATATAAATTAAACAACATTGGAGCAAGGACGCACCCTTGCTTTAACCCTTGGGTGGTATTGATCTTCTTGGTTAGCGCAGTGTCTGACAACTTGACCCTCACCCAGGTAGTTGTGTATAGCGATATGATGGAATTGAGAAGGCCGCTGGGAATGCCCCACGCCTGCAGTTTTCTCCAAAGAATGTCTCTGTCCACCAGATCGAATGCAGATGAATAGTCCACGAAACATGCGTAGAGTGCTGGTGTCTTCTGGTTTGTTGCCTGGTAGGCTAGGTAAGATAAGGTGATCATGTTGTCCAGTGTGGAGGAATTGGGTCTAAAGCCAGTTTGGCAAAAAGGAATTATTGCATTTGTAACATAAAAATCTATGTTAAAATGATGAAGAATAGATTACTGTTAGGCTTAACTGTACAACAATTGTGATTTAAGAGCTATATATTTTCCTCTTCTGCTCGACAAAGCCTTCAAGGACTGAATAATTGAATATGCCATTGATTCTTCATGAAAGCTTTATGCATTTAAACATCAGATATTTGATCAAACCAATACTGGTGAAAACAGTGGTGCTAGGAAATGTAATTGAATAGATTCAGATATGCAATGAGGAAAACAGAGTGAAACCCGTCCGAGCTCCTGTTTTATCACAACGTTTTATCACGGGTAATTTATATAAGCAGCTTAAAGAGGGTGTGAGAAACGTCTGTTTAATTTCTCAAGTCAAAGAAAATAAGGCAGTTTGGTTTAGAAACTGTTAATAGGTGAACTGTGGTACTGCCTATCCTAAAATAAAATGTAGAATAAACAAAAGCTACTATGCTAATAGTATAAGCGTGGGTGCTTGTGTTTTACTGTGTAATGTCAGTGCTGAAGCAGGTGCATGAAATGCTCTGGACAGATTTTACTAATACCTAATATTTATGTATATCTGATGGTACACTTCTCACGTTATTACAGTGTAATAAAGTTTGCGGGAAGTCGCGCGCCGTGCAGTCACTAGTATTTCCATCCAAATCCAATTAGGTTGTTGGTTGCGGCCTGGGCTCGGGTCCAACCCAGAATATTGATTTATTTGTTCTTCGGATCTGCAACAGAAGTCGAGCGCCAACCTGTCCTTGTACTAGAAATTAATGAGGACGTCACCAGGTGGTATCGAAGGGCCTCTATAGATTCATCTGCTCTTGCACGTGAACACATGCATATACACATACACAATACACATACGCACACATATAAACACAACATACACATCCACAAACATATACAGCCGCACACACTCTCAAAATGCGCGTGAGCAATCAGAGGCGGAAAGGGAACTAAAGACATTTCCTGAATAACCACGGGGCGGGAGAGGGAATAGACCAATTTATATCAACGACCAGGTCACAGACAGCCAGGTTCCACCGTCTCAGATACAATCAATCAATTTTCAAAGATGAAGAGCCGGCGAGGCGAGCCACTGCCACTGCCAGCTGCCTAACGCCAGAGAAGCGATTACCATGCGCCGCCAGCGCAGCGCCGTTAGAGAAACTTAACAAACAACAGCTGAGTCAAGTGTGAAATAAAAAATAAACTTACGTTAGGTTTATATTAACTTATTAGCACCATACTGTGTTGAGGAGGAAGTGTGGTGTGTAGAACACACTAACTCACTTGACTGAGTCACAGAGGAAGTCAAAAAACACACGCACCAGTGGCACGCACAAGCCGAGGTCTATACTACAGTCACTCGGTACACAGAACTCCTCGACTACTCGTTGTGTGTCTCGTGACTGACTCTCCTCGTCGAATCGTGTGGCACTAGCATGCCAGGCGGGGTCAACCCGTTCCCGCGGTGACATGCCGACAGCGCAGACAAATGGCCAATCACCACTGCATAGCTCACATAAGCCACAGTGTGATTGGCCATATGAAGTGCGGCACTGGGCAGTGCCGCCAGCAACGCGTGGCACCATGACCTGCAAGCAGGCTGCCTGGCTGCGCACCACGGTGACTGCTCTCAGCCAATCCTGGTGCTGCAGTAGCAGCACCACTGCACCAGGATTGGCTAAGAACAGGGTTAGTGCCTTCACATATGAGACCCAGGGGGCCGGGTCCCTCGCACTCTGAGTCGCTGTTGGGGAGGGAGGGAAAGGTACTGTACCGTGTGCGCATGCGCGGCAAGTCCCAAAAATGAGTAGCCAAACATTGACATGCGCACACTGCAGCTGCGCTGTTTCTGCAGACTGCAGTGCTGCGCTGTCAGTCACTGCCGCAGCCCCGCATCCCTGCCCCCACACCTTCCGCAATGTCGGGCTTGTCCCGGTAAGCTGAGGTAGCGTTGCCACAGAGAAGTTTGCGAGCGCGTGCTCACGCTCAGATTTATAATATTTACATTTTTAATCCTGCCTCAGCGTGACGGTCGTCCATGGCTAGTGGGGCAACGCCCCAACGCCCCCAATGGACGCACTACCACTGTTTAGCCGTAACAAAGACATACCCCCTTAGTATAAATAGGGCAGGGCATAAACCATTTTCTCTGTTCTTGATGCGCCCAAAAAGTTAATTGTCGGTGTGAAAAACAAAAAAATAAAAACAGGTGAAAACTTAAAGAAAACCACATGAATTCCTCTCTTCCTTGGTATATAGAGCTGCTCTCCTAAGCCCTCGCTGCCTTTTTAGAGCTCTCCCTAGCGAGAGACACTAGGGCTGCGAGCGATTTTACTGATTTTTACTTCCTGGCATATGTACTGGTGAATTTGTGTGTAAAACTGCAAAAATAGAGTTTTTATGAATTTTTAATTGAGGGGTTCTAAATAGATATTTTAGCTGGGGAATTGAAACAGGTACACTGACACCTTCTCTCACGCTGTATTTCCTTTGCCCTGCCTCGCCCAGCCGTCTTTTGGGAATTGCTGTTGGCGGCGGTGGGCGCCATCTTAGGTAGGGCTGGGTTTGCGCTCTAGTCGCGCCGCCCTCCCACCCTCCTCACACCCTATAAAATGTGTATTCCGGCCAGACGGCGCAGCGGGCGCGCCAGATGCGCGCCGAAGCCGCGCCTAAGCCAAGCCCGTCTGCGCCCGTCCGCGACCGGACACGGCCCAGGGCCCCAACCCCTGGCCCATTTCTAAGACGCACATGGAGCAGGAGTGACTTAGTAAGTTTATACTCTAATGGTTGCATCCCTGGGCACCACAGCATTAAAGTAGGGGAGAATGATGGGAGTCGCCATTGCCAATTTCGTTTTTGTACAGCGACAGCAGATATCAAGGCTCGCAACTCCTCACTATCCTGCGGCCTTGTTAATGTGAGATCGCTGAGCTGTCATAAACACGATGTGTATGACCTTCTTATTGATAAACACCCCGATCTGTTGTTTATCACAGAAACTTGGCTTGATGCCAACTCTGACCCCGACATCATTCAGGCTTTGCCAGACGACTATCAGATGGTACGCCTGGATAGACCGGTAGGCAGAGGAGGCGGAATTGCAATTGCCTTTAAACAACAATGGGCCTGCAAACTAGAATCAATTAATGTGGCAGGATGTGAGGCGGGTATTTTCACCATAACAATTGACGGAAGCATGGCTATAAAAGGCCTGCTAGTCTACCGCCAACCAGGACCTATGTCCAGGTTTAAAGGCAACCTTCTAGAGTGTGTTACAGAAACAGCGATAAGAAGAGACAAGTTTCTGTTGCTGGGAGATTTAAACATACATCTGGAAGACCCACAAGACAAAGGAGCGGTGGAGTTCCGAGAAGAACTTCACACCCTACAGTTAGAGCTTAAGGGGCAGCTCCCTACACATAATCATGGGCATCTGTTGGACCCCATATTCGCAAACTGGGAGGATGTTTTAGTCGCTCCCCCAGTACCCCTGCCCTGGACAGATCATTTTCTTGTCCCATTCGTGATTCAATTGCCCAAGTATAAAGTTACCACTCCAACCCCTCTCAACTACCCCCGACGCAGGTGGGCAGGATTCTCCCTGCAAGAGTTTAATAAGGCTCTCACCGCGGAAGGGCCCCCAGGAGGCAATGATGAGGCAACAGCAAACAAATTGCTCAATGACCGCATCATCGCTGCGTTGGACTGCACTGCCCCATTGGGCCAGCCAACTAAAAGCTCCCTGGTTCAGCGAGGCGTTGCGCTGTGCAAAAAGGGATTGCAATCGAGCAGAGAGATTGTGGAGAGTGGCATATGATGTCCGGATGAAAGAGGCCTATCTCATTAAGAGACGCACCTATCATAATAAAATTCGGACAGAGAAAGCAATTTACTATGCAGACAAAATCCACGGAGCAGAGAACTCAGCCAGGGAATTGTTCAGCATATATAAGTCTTTAGCCACTCCAAAAACTACCACTCAAGATGAAGACCATTCAGTAGCTGCATGCAATCGCATTGCTAACTACTTTGGAGAAAAAGTGTCTAAGATCTACTTGGCCTTTCCCGAAATACCATCTGCAGCGGAAGAGCCTGCAGATGTAGTAGCAGAGGAAGATGATCAAAATTTGCTACTTAATTTTTCTATCCCCTCACCGGAAAATGTAGTCAAAATTTGCAGATCGGTTAAATCTGGTTCCCCGCGAGATGCCGTATCACCAAAAAGGCTGAGTGACAGTTTGGAGACCCTTGAACCCTATATCAGACACTTGCTAGATGTATCCTTCCGATCCAGTTTAATTCCTGAGGATTGGAAACAGGCTGTGGTGCTTCCCCTCTGCAAAAAGCCGAACATTAGCTTTGAGAAGTTGGACAACCTACGCCCCATTTCTCTGCTGCCTTATTTCTCTAAGGTAGCAGAGAAGGTGGTAAATAAACAGCTAATGAAATATATGGAGGAAGGCAACCTTCTTCACCCTACCCAATTTGGGTTTCGGCCCCGTCATTCTACGGAGTCTGCCCTTCTTAGGGCCACCGAGTCCCTTAGGCAGGGTGCAGATGAGGGACAAACCATGGCTCTAATCCTTTTAGACCTCAGCGCTGCGTTCGACACTGTAGCACATTCCATCTTGCTACAGTGTCTGAACAAAGGTGGGGTGAGAGGGGCAGCGCTGAAATGGATTTACTCATTTCTTACTGGCCGAGGTTTTCAAGTGAGGCAGGGTGACCACTACTCTGAACGGATCTCTTTGGACCAGGGAGTGCCGCAGGGTTCGTCCCTGAGTCCAACACTTTTCAACCTTTATGTTGCCCGATCGCCCCCTTAGTAGAGAGTTACGGCCTCCGACTGGTGTCATATGCCGACGACACGCAGTTGGTTATCTCCCTGTCGCGTGCACCCGGTCTTTCAGCGGACATCTTCAGAGCTTGCATGCAAGATCTTGCAGCCTGGATGTCCGCCAACTGTCTCAAGCTCAACGGAGGCAAGACCGAGGTGCTGGTCGTGGGGGGATGCCAATCAGCGTGGACGTCGGCATGGTGGCCATCTTGTCTTGGTCCAACACCCATCCTGTGCCAGAAAGCTAAGAACCTGGGCATCTGGTTCGATACTGACCTTACTTTCGGCCCCCAGATCAACCAGGTGGTCGGATCATGTTTTGGGACCCTCAAAAGTCTCAGGAAGACTCTGAAGTTTTTACCTATGAAAGCCCGACAAACCTTGGTGCATGCAATAGTTACATCAAAGATGGACTACGGCAATCTTCTCTATTTAGGGACCTTGGAGAAGAATCTTAGCCGCCTACAGGTCCTGCAGAATGCCGCCGCCCGATTGGTGCTTAAACTACCCAGAAGAGCCGCTTCTGCTGCTCCCCTCCGGTCGCTGCATTGGCTCCCGGTTAGAAGTAGGGTAGAATTCAAAGCACTATGCACGTGCCATCGGATCATCAACGGGTGGTCTCCTCTCCCTTTGCAGGGACTACTGACGTCTTATGAGCTGTCCCGTACTTTGAGATCCTCCGGCTCAGGACTCCTGGTCGTTCCTAAGGTGTCTAGAGCGCGGATGGGTGGAAGGTCCTTTAGGTACCTTGCAGCTTCTAGATGGAACAAATTACCGATGGCACTGCGATTAGAACCATCTGAACTAATTTTTAGAGCCAAGCTTAAAACTACACTATTCGCTCAGTAAGGTAGGCCACTCCTGTAGATCCCAGTAAATTTCTCTCCTTAGCGCGGGGACACGCCGTTGTGCGTCACCAAGCGCTTTACAAAACTCCCAAAATAAATAAATAAATATGTCCATGTTAGATTTGTCCATTGTTCCAAAGGAATAATCTTCTCTATGCAATCCAAACTCTAATATGAGAGATTGGTTAAGATTGGCACTAGGAGCAATCGAAATACATCCATTAAGATCAATTGTGGAGTGAGCAACCTCAAAGATGGGATAATATTCACCTCCTGTAATAAAATCAGGACTCTGAGTCACCAACTGGCTAGGAGAATCTACAAATTACAAGACTGAAGGCTTAAAAAATGCATGTTCAAAGCATAGTCACCACTCTCATTGCTGCATACTTGACAGGCTTATATTAAACAGATTTAAAAGTTGAAACCCAGGACCAGACCTTGGAATTGAAAATGTCCTCCAAACTATCCCTAGCCCAGAATGCTTTAGAAGCAATAGCCCCTTTACCTGTGTGCGTCCCAAAGTGATGTGTGCCCACACCTGCTAAAGACATCTCCCCTCAAACCTATCTATGCAATTTAGTAGATGATATGGAGCAAATGGCTTGCATAACGCTATGAGCAATTGCGGAACAAATAGCCTTAGTTTCTTAATTACATGAACATACCATTTGAGGTATCTTACCACACACAATGTTGAATGTAAAGGGAAAGATGGGAATTCCACATGCATTCATAGTACGTCCTGAGATATTAAAATTAACCTCAAAACTCCAATGCGGAAAATAAATGTCATTTTTAAAAAAAACAATTTTTATTTTGACAACTGGAAGTTAACACAGAAAATAAAAAGCAATATACATAATATACAAAAAGAGAGAAAAAACAAATTTATCCATTACGTTACATCGTTCCGAATTAATACAATTGAACAAAGGAAAAATTCATTCAGTCAAAAATAAAGACCCCCACTGAGCGAAGGCCTCTAGCTTTGACCAATGCCTGTTCCAGATCATATATTTGTCTCACAAAAACCCACCATTCCAAAGCGGATGATGGTTTTGGTGATATCCAGTTTCTGGCTATAATTAATCTTGCCGGAAACAATAGCATAGAATATAAGCTATTGTTCTTAAGATGTTCCAAACTATACCCCATGATAATCTCCAGGGGTAGAAGCGGGACCCCTATCCCCAATTTCTGAGAGAGAACCCTCCCAACATCCACCCAGAAAGTATCTAATACTGGACATGTTGGAAACATGTGTATAATGTCAACCACAATTAGTTTGCATCTAGGACATTTTGTACGATCGCTAATCTTGACCATTTAGCAATCCTCTCCGGGGTATAATATTAAAGACATAACATGCGGTCCTGCTGCAGTCGCAAGTTACTAGAGTGAACTGCCTTATCTATTATTCTAAAAGCTTGTGATATAGTATTGGGTCCTATTGTCTATCCCAGTAGCCTGCTCCATTTATCCGGTATTCTCCCACCGTCATCTATTCTAAAGTTATTTAACCATTTATACGCTCTACTAATCAGTTTCTTAGGTTCTACTGCATATATGAAGTCCCAAATCTCAGAATCTACTATATTTTCCAATTTTACATCCATAAAAAAATAATCATGAATCTGATAGTATTTAAACTGCATATTATCAGGCAATTTATATTTAGTCTGCAGTCTCTCAAATAAAATAAAGCTGCTTTGCTCGTACAAATTCCCAACGTTTAACCCCACAACTTTCCCATTTGCTGCCCAATCCATCCTGAAATATCCCTGGCAAACTTGGATTGTGCTACAGTGGATATTTAAGATTGTAAAAAGAAATATTTTTGCCAAGAATAATTGCACGCCATACATATACATTGTCTCGTATTGTCTTAAACGTAACCCTTTTAAAATAATTTGGGTCATTAATTCTATACAAAAACATCCTAATCTCAGTAGATAATGTGAATTCATGACAAAAGAGAGTGCTTGCTGAGTTAATAAAGCTCTGAAAAGTAATATAATAGGCAGACCAAAAATACATTTTTAAGTACGGAAATTCCAATCCCCTTGCCTAAAGGGTAGTTTTAGCCGATCTAACGCTCGTCGCACTTTCTTGTATCCCCATATAAAACTACTGAGAATTCCCTCCAATCGTTAAAAAAATTAATTCGGAACCCATAATGGAATGGAACGAAAAAAATGAAGGAACTTAGATAAGACCTTCATTTTTATAATATTAATTCTACCTATTATGCCAATAGGCAGTTTATGCAATTTTTTAAAAGACTTAAACATTTCCTTCAGTAACTCTTCATAATTTAAAGAAAAAATTCTACAGATTTGTGCAGCTATTTTACCACTCCAATATGTAACCACCGAACAGCGTTAAAAGCCCGTATTTGCTGATTATTTTGTAAGTCTTGAATAAACAGCTCTATATAAAGAGCACATACTAAGGGTAAAAGAGGGACCCCCTGACGAGTGTCACAGAGTATTGGGAAAGCTGAGGAATGCAGCCTTAAGTATGTTAATTTAGCACATGTCTTATCATATAGGGCTTGTATCAGTCTTTTAAATTGGCCCTTGACCCCAAAAGCAGACAATGTAGCCCATAAAAAGCTCCACCCCACTCGGTCAAATGCCTTCTCCGCATCTAATAAAATCATACCCAGTGGGGTGGATCTAACATCTGCCACATCAAAAGCAGTTATTGCCATACTGGCATGGGCTGTTGTGTCCCTCCCTTGAATAAACCCATGCTGGTGGCAGGAGTCCAAATTAGGCCTTATAGGGGATAGCCGATTTGCCAATACTTTCGCATATATTTTTACATCAGCATTTAGAAGTGAAATTGGCCAATATGAACCACATTCCTCCGATGGCTTATGTTTTTTCAGGAAGAAATGTTTTGAGTCTTATTCCATGAATCAGGAATTGTGCCGTTATTACCAATGAAATCTATCACCTGATTAAGCGGTGCCAGAAGAACATCTTTAAAAGTTTTATGAAATTCTAGGGGTATCGCATCTTCCCCTGCTGCCTTACCCACTGGTAGTGCACTAATTGCTCTATCCAGTTCTTCACCTGAAATGCTTTCATCAAGTGCGTCAGATACCTCCTCCCCCATGTTTTTCAGGGAGCTGTTGTGAATATAGTTAAGAATATCCTCTTGTTTAGGATAAGATAATGGAGTATACAGACTTTGAAAATACAAAACAAACTGTTCTAATATCTGTTGTGGTTGTTCATGCAGAATACCGTTCGACTCCCTAATAGCCTTTATTTGAGACTTAGCCCTGTCATCTGCCACCCTGTAAGCCAGAATCTTGCCAATATTCTCCCCAAATTCATATAGCGTTTTACGATATTTGTTATAGCTTGCTATAACTTTTTCCCTAATTTTACTCTTTAATTTCGACCTGCGGTCGATTAGACTAGATCCCAGTTGTTCCAATTTTCCCAAATCCCTATTCCCACCCAAAGCAGCCTCTGCATGCTGATCTTCTGCCACCCTTATTGTCAGCATAGTCTCCTTAGCCTCTTTTTTCAAATCCTTATTTTATAAGACATATTGTTGAGTATGGCCTCTGATAACAGCCTTACAAGTATCCCTTATCACTGTGGGAGAGGCAGATCCTACATCTTAGTACTGTCCAGTGCCCCGACATCCAAAACACTCCTAAAGGAAACCAGGAATAACAATTGTGTGGCCCACACTTGGAACAACTACAACACCAAGTTAACATCCCATATAGTGGACTACCTAGGTTTAGGAGTGTTCATATATATTTAGCAACCTACAAATTAATGAGTACTCCCCAACTGTTTAACCATCAACATATTGAGATTCCTTAGGGTTATCACTGGTCAAAACCTCTTGCTTTTCTTCTGCAACAGAAATATATTCTAGGCAAGCCCTCTGGGATGCCTGCACCATCGTTTTGTTGTACCCTTTGAGAGCAAATCATTTACATCCACAGAGATTAAATCTGTGCAATCCTGTCAGAACAGCATCAAAGAGGGCAGTCTGAACTGGTCTAGGGGCTAGATATCTATATTTAACACTTGAACTATGTGATGGATTCCAGAGTTCTCTGAAGTTAATGCCCCTCCTGCACAAAAAGGGTTAATCTTCCTCCTACTTTCATGAGGGTGGAAGAAAGAGCTCTTACCTTGAACTCCCCACCGTTTCTCATATATCAATGCCAAAATGTCCGCCGCCCCCTCTGTTGCTGAAGAACATCGGCTGTGAATATTGGTATTGGGGGCCTAAGAAGGGCCTGTAGTGGTCTGAACATCCAGCAAAATGGCCCTGTATCCGCTGGTCCTGAAGGAAACCCGGCCAAACATACTAATCAGTGAGGAATGGACTGTGTACAGTGATGTAAAAACTTGCACATATTGACCAATTTCTCTTATTAAATCATCTCCAAAGAGGTCATATTGGCCCTTGACCCTGACAGTTGCCCCATATTAGGGTTTATTCTCAATAGATCCCCTTCTGTCATTCATATGGCAATCCAGCATTTGCACTATCCAAAAAACAGACTGTCCCTGGGCCCATCTAGAAATTATTTCCAGATCTAGATCCTCCCCCAAGGTTTTTGCTTTGTCTTCCAGGCATACGATTTGTTCAAGGGGGCAATGGGTCTAAAGACTTATCCTGCCAGGAGGCCCAGGCACTGCCTATACCTCCTCTGTGGTCTCTTCTGCCTTTGCCTAAAAAGTTTGTAATTTTGTATCAGTTTCTGGAGTTAAGGTTACTTTATCTGAAATCTGAAATGGATGGCCTTGGACATTCCACCCTCATTGGAGCACTGGTAGCACAGTCAATAGGATTTTTAATCCTTGCTTTCACATAGTCATCAACAAAGTGTGGGATAAACCACTCCACAGAAATTGAGTGTTGTAGCAACCCTGGGTCCAATATTGGATTGGCCTCTGAATCCAGAATCACTGCTTGCGATTTATCAGCATTTGCCTTCTTAGCCACAGAGGGGGCAGGGGGATTATCATCACCATAATAAGTGTTATTATCATATAGATCATCCAAGTATATCATTTACATTTAAATCCCCAAATGATCTCTTATTGTGGCCACCAACCATGTATGTATCTGAATCTTGCCATAGGGACTTTGAGTTCATATCCTCACGTGAAATTTAGCCATCACCCATTTCATAATTTACATATCCCAATGAATTGTCAAGCAATGCCATGTGATTATTTTTCATACATTTTGTCCCCTCCCCACTCCAGGATGTGGCTAAAGAACTTAAAACTGCAATTGCTGATGTCCATGGCTTCATTCTTCAATGATGAAGAAACGACCTTCTTAATAGAATTCGGTACACAGTTGTCTAGAAATTTGGAGAACATTTTCTTAAAAACCTCCTCCACTACATTAGCATTTTCCATACGGTCTACACTATTATTACAATTATTATTCATAAGGACTGTGTTGAACTTGGCTCAAGAATTTTGCCTTCTGTTGCTACACCCTTTTTTGTTGGCATTAGGATTTTTTGCACTTTTTCCCTGTTAACTAGTGGTAAATTGCTTATGCTCTCACCATAAACCTGGTAAAATTTGCATATATTTGATTGGCATATTAAATGTACTTGTAAGTTTCTAGTAGTCGCTAGTAAATGGTACTACATATACCCATGGCCTGTAAATTAAATGCTATTAGTGGACAGCAGCACTCATTGTACGACCCACAAAAATTGAAGTGAGGACCTGCCACTGCAGTTTGTGTGTTAATCTGTCATTTCGAACTGGCAAAGTAAACCTGTTGTCAGACCTAAATCATTCTTTTCAATACTTTTAAGTCACTTCCAAAGTAGGCTTCAAAGGCTCATAGGGCAAGATGCATCGTATGTAAAATGTATGACGTGTATTCAAGTTTTACATGTCCTGAAAGTGAAAAACTCTGAAGCCATTTTTCACTGTTGTACAGCCTATCTCTATCACCCATTGATTAACACTAGGTTACCTTTTTACAGTATTTCATCAACAAACCACACAAAAGAAACTTATACCAGGCCTACCCTGCCTTTTGTCACCCCAAGACAGTTTGGAGCCCTGACCATGGGAAGAACTTTCTAGACCCAATTGTGGTGGTAGGACAGAGAGTGTCCACACACAACAGCTGGCACCAGGTATAACTATTGGACCTGCTCATCCACTCATCAGAACACTCTTGCACCTGTGGAAGATTAAGAAGGACTGCCCTGCTGATTAAGGGACTGGCTTGCTTTCTGAGAAAGAAAACTGGACCTGGTTGTCTTCATCCCAGAAGGACTCCAAGGGTCAACTGGCTGACCTCCTGTGTGAACCACAGGGACACAATAAGCTTCAGAGCTGACCTGCTGCAATTGACCTACTTGGATGGCATCAGTGGAATCTCCTCTGGGAAGAAAAGGTGAGAATCCTGAAATGTGTGATCTGCACGACCACAAACAGGCCAGTTTGCGCCGCAACTTTGCTTCCCATGATGGCCGCAAATGGGAAACTCTGGTAATACCTTCTCTTTGCATCGACAGAGACCATCTGTGACGACCTGCAACACAAGACCTTCACTTAGCACAACAGTAATGGCAGGCTCGGTTGATCGCCAAGGTGACTGGATCTTCGTGCTATAGCAAAGACAGTCCGTGACACTCGGCCTGCTCTTTGTGCTGAAAGCCTCCTTCTTACATCCTCGTCAGCCTGAACTTGTGACTTTCCCCTGGACTAGCACAACTAATGACTGCAAGTGGTGCTTTGTGCTTTTAGAGTCTAATTTCATAAAAAAACCTTAAAAATTAATTTCTCAGGTTCTCGTGATTGGATTTCTGTAGTTCCGGCATCATTGTATTTATTAAAATGTACTCTATTATTCTAAATTGGTATGGCTTTTCTCTTGTGTTATGTTTTCACTTTGTTGCTGTTTGTGTGCTATATGAATACTCTACACATTGTCTCTATGCTAAGCCTGACTGCTTTTGTGTCAAACTACGAGAGGGATACTCACAGGTTAATTTAGTGACTATTTGTTGTTCATCCTGACAACGATTGTGGGTGTTGCCTGAGTGGGATTTCCAACCGCCTAAAACAATAAGCCAATTTCGTACAGACTGTTTAGTCAAACATTAGGGAACCCTCTCAGTGTTCTTTTTTAGCAATTTCAGTTGTACTAATTCAAAATATAATACAATGCTCCCAACCAAAAAACACGAGCAACTTTGTTATAAATACACAGAAATGTAATATTGCAATGCACATATTTTGTGTTACATTCTGAATTATCGCTAAAGATCCAGTCTTGAACTCCAAACACTGGCCTGAAAGCTAAGCACTTTGCGGCTAGGCCAACACTCACTTTCAGTAATTATAATAACAATAGTTTTGCTGTCTACAGCAGACAATGAGAAAAGTTACACTAACACAGCTGGGTATGCTTGTCTCCAGTCTGCTCTACAAATACTAGGCGGTACAAAAGGGGCTGGTGATGAACAGAGCATCTGAACCAATCAAAAACTCACACCCAGTCAACAGATCTGGGTTTAATCCATCACCGTTCTTTAGCCCACTCTGCCACACCCCTTCAGACATGGCCATATGCAAACCAGTCTGACCCTGTGCCTCATGGGAACAGTCCAGCCCGAACTGCCAAGCCATGCCTTCCCTGGACTGGAAACAAGCTTCCTAGGACCGGTTTCTGGCATTCCAGCCGTCTTCAGCCAGGCTTGCTTGAATCCAGTGGCAAAGTGAGCAAGGGACTCACGTCTGAGCATACCCTGCCAACTTATGGCGAACAAAGCGGTACAAAAGGGGGTGGTGATGGAAGGAGCATCTGAACCAATCAAAAACTCACACCCAATCAACAGATCTGGGTTTAATCCATCACCGTTCTTTAGCCCACTCTGCCACCCCAGTTCAGACATGGCCATATGCAAATCAGTCTGACCCTGTGCCTCATAGGAACAGTCCAGCCCAAACTGCCAAGCCATGCCTTCCCTGGACCGGAAACAAGCTTCCTAGGACCGGTTTCTGGCATTCCAGCCGTCTTCAGCCAGGCTTGCTTGAATCCAGTGTCAAAGTGAGCAAGAGACTCACGTCTGAGCATACCCTGCCAACTTTTGGCGAAAAAGCGGTACAAAAAGGGGGTGGTGATGGACAGAGCATCTGAACCAATCAAAAACACACAACAAGTTAACGGATCTGGGTTTAATCCATCACCGTTCTTTAGCCCACTCTGCCACCCCAGTTCAGACATGGCCATATGCAAATCAGTCTGACCCTGTGCCTCATGGGAACAGTCCAGCCCGAACTGCCAAGCCATGCCTTCCTTGGACCAGAAACAAGCTTCCTAGGACCGGTTTCTGGCATTCCAGCTGTCTTCAGCCAGGCTTGCTTGAATCCAGTGGTGATGTGAGCAAGGGACTCACGTCTGAGCATACCTGCCAATTTATGGCAAACAAAGCGGTACAAAAGGGGGTGGTGATGGACGGAGCATCTGAACCAAACAAAAGTGTGGCTCAGGGGTTAGAGGCGGCAGACCTGGAGCTTGAGTTCGGCCCTGGACCAGGGTTCAATTCCCCGCCTCGGCGGGTCTTGGCTCAAAAATTCCACGGACTCGTTAATTCTCGCTCCGGTGCCTTCTCGACTCACGGGTTCACACTCTGCGACTCTGGGCAATAGCTTGCTTAATCTCCACAACGGCCCCTCGCGGCGGGATGCCTGGCTTTCACCTTGTGGATACCCTGCCAGGGTTATCTCACAGGGGAATACCAGGACGGGTTCCCTAAGCAAGCGCGGAGATGCCCCAGGGTAAGTCATGCGCTATATAAGCTTCATTCATTTCATTTCATTTCATTTCATTTCATTCATTCATTCATTTCATTTCATTCATTTCATTTCATTTCAAAAACTCACACCCAGTCAACAGATCTGGGTTTAATCCATCACCGTTCTTTAGACCACTCTGCCACCCCAGTTCAGACATGGCCATATGCAAATCAGTCTGACCCTGTGCCTCATGGGAACAGTCCAGCCCGAACTGCCAAGCCATGCCTTCCCTGGACCGGAAACAAGCTTCCTAGGACCGGTTTCTGGCATCCCAGCCTTCTTCAGCCAGGCTTGCTTGAATCCAGTGGCAAAGTGAGCAAGGGACTCACGTCTGAGCATTCCCTGCCAACCTATGGCGAACAAAGCGGTATAAAAGGGGGTGGTGATGGATGGAGCATCTGAATCAATCAAAAACTCACACCCAGTCAACAGATCTGGGTTTAATCCATCACCGTTCTTTAGCCCACTCTGCCACCCCAGTTCAGACATGGCCATATGCAAATCAGTCTGACCCTGTGCGTCATGGGAACCGTCCAGCCCGAACTGCCAAGCAATGCCTTCCCTGGACTGAAAACAAGCTTCCTAGGACCGGTTTCTGGCATTCCAGCCGTCTTCAGCCAGGTTTGCTTGAATCCAGTGGCAAAGTGAGCAAGGGACTCATGTCTGAGCATACCCTGCCAACTTATGGCGAACAAAGCGGTACAAAAGGGGGTGGTGATGGACGGAGCATCTGAACCAATCAAAAACTCACACCCAATCAACAGATCTGGGTTTAATCCATCACCGTTCTTTAGCCCACTCTGCCACCCCAGTTCAGACATGGCCATATGCAAATCAGTCTGACCCTGTGCCTCATAGGAACAGTCCAGCCCAAACTGCCAAGCCATGCCTTCCCTGGACCGGAAACAAGCTTCCTAGGACCGGTTTTTGGCATTCCAGCCGTCTTCAGCCAGGCTTGCTTGAATCCAGTGTCAAAGTGAGCAAGGGACTCACGTCCGAGCATACCCTGCCAACTTTTGGCGAAAAAGCGGTACAAAAAGGGGGTGGTGATGGACAGAGCATCTGAACCAATCAAAAACACACACCCAATCAACAGATCTGGGTTTAATCCATCACCGTTCTTTAGCCCACTCTGCCACCCCAGTTCAGACATGGCCATATGCAAATCAGTCTGACCCTGTGCCTCATAGGAACAGTCCAGCCCAAACTGCCAAGCCATTCCTTCCCTGGACCGGAAACAAGCTTCCTAGGACCGGTTTCTGGCATTCCAGCCGTCTTCAGCCAGGCTTGCTTGAATCCAGTGTCAAAGTGAGCAAGGGACTCACGTCTGAGCATACCCTGCCAACTTTTGGCGAAAAAGCGGTACAAAAAGGGGGTGGTGATGGACAGAGCATCTGAACCAATCAAAAACACACACCAAGTTAACAGATCTGGGTTTAATCCATCACCGTTCTTTAGCCCACTCTGCCACCCCAGTTCAGACATGGCCATATGCAAATCAGTCTGACCCTGTGCCTCATGGGAACAGTCCAGCCCAAACTGCCAAGCCATGCCTTCCTTGGACCAGAAACAAGCTTCCTAGGACCGGTTTCTGGCATTCCAGCTGTCTTCAGCCAGGCTTGCTTGAATCCAGTGGTGATGTGAGCAAGGGACTCACGTCTGAGCATACCTGCCAATTTATGGCAAACAAAGCGGTACAAAAGGGGGTGGTGATGGACGGAGCATCTGAACCAATCAAAAACTCACACCCAGTCAACAGATCTGGGTTTAATCCATCACCGTTCTTTAGACCACTCTGCCACCCCAGTTCAGACATGGCCATATGCAAATCAGTCTGACCCTGTGCCTCATGGGAACAGTCCAGCCCGAACTGCCAAGCCATGCCTTCCCTGGACCGGAAACAAGCTTCCTAGGACCGGTTTCTGGCATTCCAGCCTTCTTCAGCCAGGCTTGCTTGAATCCAGTGGCAAAGTGAGCAAGGGACTCACGTCTGAGCATTCCGTGCCAACCTATGGCGAACAAAGCGGTACAAAAGGGGGTGGTGATGGACGGAGCATCTGAACCAATCAAAAACTCACACCCAGTCAACAGATCTGGGTTTAATCCATCACCGTTCTTTAGCCCACTCTGCCACCCCAGTTCAGACATGGCCATATGCAAATCAGTCTGACCCTGTGCGTCATGGGAACCGTCCAGCCCGAACTGCCAAGCAATGCCTTCCCTGGACCGAAAACAAACTTCCTAGGACCGGTTTCTGGCATTCCAGCCGTCTTCAGCCAGGCTTGCTTGAATCCAGTGGCAAAGTGAGCAAGGGACTCACGTCTGAGCATACCCTGCCAACTTGTGGCGAACAAAGCGGTACAAAAGGGGGTGGTGATGGACGGAGCATCTGAACCAATCAAAAACTCACACCCAATCAACAGATCTGGGTTTAATCCATCACCGTTCTTTAGCCCACTCTGCCACCCCAGTTCAGACATGGCCATATGCAAATCAGTCTGACCCTGTGCCTCATAGGAACAGTCCAGCCCAAACTGCCAAGCCATGCCGTCCCTGGACCGGAAACAAGCTTCCTAGGACCGGTTTCTGGCATTCCAGCCGTCTTCAGCCAGGCTTGCTTGAATCCAGTGTCAAAGTGAGCAAGGGACTCACGTCCGAGCATACCCTGCCAACTTTTGGCGAAAAAGCGGTACAAAAAGGGGGTGGTGATGGACAGAGCATCTGAACCAATCAAAAACACACACCAAGTTAACAGATCTGGGTTTAATCCATCACCGTTCTTTAGCCCACTCTGCCACCCCAGTTCAGACATGGCCATATGCAAATCAGTCTGACCCTGTGCCTCATGGGAACAGTCCAGCCCGAACTGCCAAGCCATGCCTTCCTTGGACCGGAAACAAGCTTCCTAGGACCGGTTTCTGGCATTCCAGCTGTCTTCAGCCAGGCTTGCTTGAATCCAGTGGTGAAGTGAGCAAGGGACTCACGTCTGAGCATACCTGCCAATTTATGGCGAACAAAGCGGTACAAAAGGGGGTGGGGATGGACAGAGCATCTGAACCAATCAAAAACTCACACCCAATCAACAGATCTGGGTTTAATCCATCACCGTTCTTTAGCCCACTCTGCCACCCCAGTTCAGACATGGCCATATGCAAATCAGTCTGACCCTGTGCCTCATAGGAACAGTCCAGCCCAAACTGCCAAGCCATGCCTTCCCTGGACCGGAAACAAGCTTCCTAGGACCGGTTTCTGGCATTCCAGCCGTCTTCAGCCAGGCTTGCTTGAATCCAGTGTCAAAGTGAGCAAGGGACTCACGTCTGAGCATACCCTGCCAACGTTTGGCGAAAAAGCGGTACAAAAAGGGGGTGCTGATGGACAGAGCATCTGAACCAATCAAAAACACACACCAAGTTAACAGATCTGGGTTTAATCCATCACCGTTCTTTAGCCCACTCTGCCACCCCAGTTCAGACATGGCCATATGCAAATCAGTCTGACCCTGTGCCTCATGGGAACAGTCCAGCCCGAACTGCCAAGCCATGCCTTCCTTGGACCGGAAACAAGCTTCCTAGGACCGGTCTCTGGCATTCCAGCTGTCTTCAGCCAGGCTTGCTTGAATCCAGTGGTTAAGTGAGCAAGGGACTCACGTCTGAGCATACCTGCCAATTTATGGCGAACAAAGCGGTACAAAAGGGGGTGGTGATGGACGCAGCATCTGAACCAATCAAAAACTCACACCCAGTCAACAGATCTGGGTTTAATCCATCACCGTTCTTTAGACCACTCTGCCACCCCAGTTCAGACATGGCCATAAGCAAATCAGTCTGACCCTGTGCCTCATGGGAACAGTCCAGCCCTAACTGCCAAGCCATGCCTTCCCTGGACCGGAAACAAGCTTCCTAGGACCGGTTTCTGGCATTCCAGCCTTCTTCAGCCAGGCTTGCTTGAATCCAGTGGCAAAGTGAGCAAGGGACTCACGTCTGAGCATTCCCTGCCAACCTATGGCAAACAAAACGGTACAAAAGGGGGCGGTGATGGACGGAGCATCTGAACCAATCAAAAACTCACACCCAGTCAACAGATCTGGGTTTAATCCATCACCGTTCTTTAGCCCACTCTGCCACCCCAGTTCAGACATGGCCATATGCAAATCAGCCTGACCCTGTGCGTCATGGGAACAGTCTAGCCCGAACTGCCAAGCAATGCCTTCCCTGGACTGAAAACAAGCTTCCTAGGACCGGTTTCTGGCATTCCAGCCGTCTTCAACCAGGCTTGCTTGAATCCAGTGGCAAAGTGAGCAAGGGACTCACGTCTGAGCATACCCTGCCAACTTATGGCGAACAAAGTGGTACAAAAGGGGGTGGTGATGGACAGAGCATCTGAACCAATCAAAAACTCACAACCAGTCAACAGATCTGGGTTTCATCCATCACCGTTCTTTAGCCCACTCTGCCGCCCCAGTTCAGACATGGCTAATACTAGGCAAATACTAGGGACATCATTAGGATGGAGGGCGGACTTTGTCCGCCCTCCATCCTCACGGTAAAAGGGACAACCCGCCATAAAGGCGGGTGTCCCGTGGGGTCAATTAAGATGTGCCCGTCACAGTGGCGGGCGCATCCGTATTTTGAACAATGCGGCAGGCGATGCTAAAAGTACATGTTGTGCTTTTCAAAGCACAACGTGACAGGCACCCTACCACTTTGTTCTTTGAAAGGCGTACCCCCCATGTGCACCCCCCTCCCCCCCGGAGTCCTCGGGGGCCTGCAATGGGCCCCCAAAGCAGACTCTGCATGCGCCACGGAAAGGCATTCACAATGGCACATTCTAATATGGCTGGCGGTGTCTGAAAGACACCGCCACCATATTGACCCTTTTCCGCCCGGTCGACATGTCGACCGGGCGGGAAAGTGGCAGACTGTCTTTCCGTCCGCCGCGGACCCCCCAGCCATAATATTATGGCGGGAGGTCTTTTCTACAGGGATGGCGGGCGAATTGCCCCCGCCGGGCCGGCGGTGAGTACCGCCGGCCCGGCTAGGGCAATCCGCCTGCCATCCTAATGGGGACCTATGTATCAAGTCGTTCACTTTGCCAACCCCTGAATGTGAATGAGATACAAATTAGCCTGGAAGCCCTTCTAAGGTTCAACAAGTAACAATGTAACTACAATACTCTTTTTTTGGCCAATCCAAACCACAACCAAGCTTAAATTCAGCAATTAAGCACACTAGGCACACACGTAGCTTTTTGTAACCTGTATCAAGAAAGAGAAAATGGCTTATGGACTGTCCTATTTATACGATGAGGGATGTGTCGTCTTGTGGTTACCTTCTGCCTAGGGTAGCAGGATTAGGAGAGTCATAGTTGCTTTAAAAATGCTGTAAAAATAAACAGCAAGAAAAGAGACTATATGGCCCTTCCACTGGTGTTGTAATACAATTTTGGACTGAAAGAGAAAAAAAGCAAGCTAAATTTTCCTCTTAAGTAGGGAGTTTAGCATATTATACTCCAATCGACCTTCTTGATTGTCTAACTACAGTGGCCAGGTAGTAGTCCTTCCCGGATAAATAGGCAGCAAGAATGGCTCACCATTCATCAAACGGGCTGGTGACAGTGCTCCCCTCCATCACCAATAGCCTCCAATTTTCTGGTAAAGGAAGGGCACAAAGATTGCATTACAAAAAGTGTGCGTGTTTTCTGGAGCCCTGTGTACTGTCTACTCCTGCCACTACTCTTGCCATTGCTACTGCCTTAAAAACACTTGAGAGGCAGTGTTGCAAGGTTAGGACTAGAGCGGAAGTGTTCAAACTTTTTTATGCCAAAACCCCCCCTGTCAAATATCTTTAGGCGTAAGGACCCCCTCCTGACAAAAACATTTCTAGAACCAGGTACTTTTCATCCTCGACGACCATAAACGTCCCCAATTCCCACAGCAAAGCATTTTTATGGTGGGGAAACAATATTGTATTTAGCCGACCAAAAGTTTGTGGGTGACTGTGGTTTGGTATCAGATGCTTACTACACAGTTCAAACAAAAAGTCTCCAAAAAGAATTGCCCAAAAATTCACAATGGTACTTTTTCATAAATAAAAAATATTTTAGCAACACTTATTTGGATGATAACACTTTTCTGAACTAATGTGATGGGTGTGCTTGCTTTTCTTTAGAGAGACAGTTAATCTGTGGTTGCACTTCATAAATACCTGTTTAAGACCCAATATAGCAATAAGCAACAAAACTGTGACGTGTTCAGCTTTGCAAAGGGCACTCTACAACGCAGGAACATGTGTCGCTGGTTTTTAGTAAATTGTGAACCGGTTGAGCTATAAACACATTTTTTTGTTAAAATCAGCAGCTTATGTGGCATGTAATTAACTATGTGTCAAATCTATAATTATTTGAAAATCGCTGCGGTTGCACAATCGCATAATCCCAGTGGCTCTGGGTATAATGGCTGTAATGCATGGGCTGCAACGTGAGTGCCTAGCATACAAGGAGAGCCATACTATATTTTATGGGATGCTGATGGCCTGGCTTTTACAGCTGCATGGAACTGGAGATTGCTGACCATCATTCAACATAATCAAAATATGCCATTCGCAATCATTAATGAGGAACTGTAAGGTCTAAGTAGGACGCTTTCATTAATTCCAGGGGAGGAAGTGGTCGTTTTATCATCTTTCACATAGTTTTTCTAAAAAGATTTAGCAAAATCAGACTCTGGGTATATTAGTTTGCTGCTTTTGTTGACTTCAGTCATGTTTGGGGGACGGCTGGAGGGCCTTCTAATTCAAGTTCATTTATTTGGTTTAGTTCTCTGCTAAGAACAACAATTTTTAAAAAATGCATTTCTTTTTAAACATTAATAAGATAATCATTTCAATAACATTTTAAAAAGGTTTTAAAAAATTTGAACAAATTATAACACACAAATCCGTCAGGCAGTGATTTAGGAAGCAAAATCAAACCTTGTACTAAAGTATGATTGCATCTAGTTTGAATTAATTTTAAGTACGAGTGCATCTAGTTTGAATTAATTTTAAGTACCTATTTCTGGCCTCAACTAATGCCAAATTAAGGCATACTAACAGAAAATGCTGCAAATCTTGCACCCCTCCATTACATGGATCACAAATACTAGTGGCATTTTTCGTTGTGGTTCCATCTAGAAGTAACTGATTTTAAGGGGAGAATCCCAAGCTGTAATAAAATAATGCATCACTGAACTCCATGCCTAAAGGTAAAACAAATGTACTGTTGCAAATGTTTGTATTCTATTGACTCTGCATAAAGTTCATAATGATGGCATTTGGAACAATGTTTAATCTCGAGATCGTTACTTATCCGCTGCAGCAAATGTTTTAAGAAAAGTCTCAAGTGCCCAGGAGTCAAATATTTCAATAGTGCAGTTGTACAGTTCGATAATTTAAAAGCTGTAATAAGATTTTGACTAAAAGTATACTTCGATGATTTGAGTTCAAAAGTCTCAGTTTTTATTAAAAATAGGTACCTAGTTCTATATGTAAAAGATTATAAGCTCATTTTATGATGTTAGTGATGGCTCTGGCATATGAGCTAACTAGAGAAAATTCAAGGCGCAGAGCTTGTGCAGTAACTGCTTGGTGGACTTTAATCATTTTACGAAGTATTTTCCCTTCTTTAGTTTGCATTTGTTGACACTGTCTTATTGGAATGTATTCCGAAGCGTACGATAAAATGGGTGGAATTTTGGAACTAAAAACCTGTAAAAGAGAATGTAGTGACCGTGTTTTTGGCTCTATTTCTGAGTGATGGTGACTTTAAGCTTGCTACCATCCTGAATCCCTATTCTTGCCTTGTGTTGGTCCCTTTCAGGCCTTTTCCAGACCTAGAAGCATAAACTAGAGGATAGCTGCTTTATATGATGATAGATCCCTTATTCTTGACTCTAATCCATCTATTGCCTATTGGCTTTGACAGAATTATGTGTCCTTTCATCATTCTACCTACAATAGAGGGTGGATCCTGTAGTCCTGACTTTATATTACATATTGGTATGGTTTGTGTATGTACTCTGATAGAGCTAAGTGTTATTTCATCCTTTCGGGCCTACAAGGCCCAGAACTAGAGAGACTCCATTTTGCTTTCTGTCCCTGCAGACTGAGATGCTTGCAGGGTAAAGGTGATGTTTTAGTTATGAGGTGTTGTTCACTTGGAGAGAACCGGCCTGGGCCGGCCCTTATCGGTAGACTGTATTATTCTTTGTGTCGAAGACACCACAAAAGGCCGGCCGGCTGGGTGTGTGTCCTTGACGCGGAGTGGTGCAGGGATCTGATGGGCGGCAGGCTGATGACTGGAACTTTCCATGAGGAGAGAGCATTCCATATTAGCGAAGTGCAGAAGAGGAGGAGTGTCAGTTGGTCGATGCTTGGAACAGAGAGCAGTCAGTCAGTGAGTTGGAGCCGGAGAGAGAAGAAGTCAGTTGAAGCTGGAGAGAGCAGTGAGTCGATGCTTGGAACAGAGAGAAGTCAGTTGATGCTTAGAGGGAGAGAAGTCAGTCAGTCAGTTGAAGCTGGAGAGAGAAGTGAGTCGGTGTTTGGAACAGAGAGAAGGCAGATGATGTTTGGAGCTGAAGAAAGCAGTCAGAAGCAGTTACTTATCAGAAGGAGTTGTGATCAGCTGGAGTCTGAAGTGATGCCTTTTGGAAGAGACTGAAGTTATATCGTGGATTAGTCTGTGGGAGCAGCTGGAGTGAATTGGACATTGGAGCTGGGATAATCAGACAGAGTGAAGAAGCTAGTGGAGCGAACGGTTATCAGAGCGGCAGAAACTATATTATTAGAATGAAGCTGGAAGGTGAAGACAGTTGGTGGGGGAGAGGAATCCAGTGCAGAGTGATCAGCGCAGATGCGTGTCCAAGAGTGCAGGGGAGAATCTGAGACGAGCTAAGGCACAGACGAGAGAGGAACCCATATGACAGCTAGAGCAAGACTTCATACTAATCAGGTGATATCTGTCCTGTTATATTAGTGCTTTTATTTCCTAGGCTAAATTCCCCTACTGTATTGCTAATCCTTTTTCTTTCAGCGGTGTGCCGTATAATCCATTCCCTCTTTAGCTATTTACAGTCACTGTCAATTACATGTGGATGTGTTATAGTAATAAAGCTTTCCATTGTAATAAAGAGACCCCGCAGATCTGTGTATGTGTCTATTCCCCTTTTACTTTTTAGGCAATGTGTTATAGTGCAGTATTATATTGGTTTTTTTTTTTTTTTTTTTTTTAATTTTTAAAACCTTTATTATAAAAGCGCACACAGCTATTCAGCCTAACATCCCGGAGGCAAGGCAGCATGATACCAGGAGAGAAAAGTGCAAGGTTATTGAACAGTACTTTGAAGGTTGTTTTTTATATTTTAAGTAAGGGAACCAAACCAAGAAAGGAAACGCCTAAAGGCGCGAGAAAGAGGCAATGGAGCAATAGAGTCATCAAGGAGTCGGCAAAATGCGGAGAAGGTCGGGTAAAGAGTCAATAGAGGAATGAATGGAAGGATGGGGAGGGGGGGGAAGAAAGACAGGAGAGATGCAAACAGTAGAAAACAGTTGGTGTCACAGGCTACGGAGATAAGTGCTCGTCAAGGGTAACAGTTTCCGGTGGCAGGCAAACATCCCCCCTGTATTCATTCCATGCCCCCCACACTTTATTCCATGTCTGGGGCCTTCCCCTGGCTACATAGACCGTCTTCTCTCGGAACATGCACCAGTCCATGTTGGCCTTCCATTGCACCACCAGGGGGGCTGTAGCAGAACCCCATTTTTGAGCAATATCACGCTTGGCAACCATATTGCCCAATGTCACCCATCGAGTCTGTGCAGTGTTGTGATCAGTCGGTTCCCAAACGTTGAGGAGACACCTCCGTGCCTCCGCCGCCAACACTACACCAGTCACTTCACCCATAATACGGTGCACTCTCGCCCAGTAGGGGGCAATAACGGGGCACTCCCAAAGAATATGTAAGAAGATAGCGAGAGCTCCACAACCCCTACGACAAAGGCCATCTGGCGAGAAGCCCATATGTAATAGCCGCGGGCCGGTAACATACACCCGGTGAAGGATTTTAAATTGCACCAGGCGGAGACGCGAGGAAATAGCGACCTCCTTAGGAGAGGACACTGCACTCTGCCAGTCCTCATCGTCAAGCTCCAGGCCATCAGCCGTCCATTGGTCTCGCAAGCGAAGGAGGAGATCAGTCCGAACATTAATCAGTTTCTTATATGACAGGGAAATAGCGCTATCAGGCATATGGCCATCAAGTATCCTGTCCTCCAAGGGGGAGCTTTCGGGGATCTCTCCCTCCGTCGGCTTGGCAGAGAGCAACGCGTGTCTCAATTGGGCGTAGCGGAAAAACTCCGCAGCGCCCAAACGGTACTCAGCCTGCAGTTGAGGAAAAGTTTTGACCTCGCCCTTAATAACCATGTCGTTCACTCTGGAGATGCCTATAAGATCCCACTTGTCGAAGCCCTTGGTGTGCCATAGTTTGCCCAGGATATCCGAATCGTACAGCGGGGTGAATCTGGTCAGTCTGCCCTGCTAACCCTGCGCTTTAGTGATCAACCGCCAGATATGAACCGCCGTCTTGGTCGGGCCGGACAGGCGCTGATCAAAGGACCTAGAGTACAGAGCGCGGTAGTAGTTGCCACCGCGTAAGAGCCACCTGTCCATTGCATAGCCTGGGTGATCAACAGGGCCATATAAGCCGTGGTTAATAGCAGTGAGTTGAGAGGACCAATAGTACCGGCGCACATCCGGTAGGGCAATGCCACCGTCATACCATGGCAATGTGAGCTTTTGGATGGCGACACGGGGCCGACCATCCCAGAGCAAGGCCCGTTGTAACCCCTCAATCTCACGGAAATAGCGAGCCGGAACCGGGTCCTGAGTGTTTTGCAATGCATACAGGAATCTGGGCAAGGACATCATTTTGAACAATGCTGCCCGGCCCAGAAGAGAGAGCAGGAGCTTGCGCCAGCTATCTACGTCTCGCCGCAGCCGCTGGAGAGGGGGGAGCAGGTTATGGTCATACCTCGCCTTGGGGCTACCGGAAATGTATATTCCCAGGTACTTGAAGCCCTGCCCGGCCATCCGGATATTGCAGCCTCTGGGGAGGCGCGGTGTGTCCCCCTTAAGAATGTAAAGAGAAGACTTTGCCCAATTGATGACAAGGCCAGAATGACGTCCAAAGAGCCTGAGCACGTCGCATGCCACAATAAGCGACTTACAGGGAGAAGTAAGGTATAGCAGAATGTCATCCGCGTACAATGAAATCCTATCTTCAAACCCTGGGGCCCAAGTTATGCCATGTAGGTCCGGGTGCGTACGTAGCATGGCCGCGAGCGGTTCAAGAGCCAGGGCAAACAGGAGAGGCGACAGGGGGCAGCCCTGCCTAGTACCCCGGTGAAGGGCAAAGGACGCCGAAACACAGCCATTGACCGTGACATTAGCCAGCGGAGAGGCGTAAAGAAGTTTCACCCAGCTCACGAAGACTGGTCCAAACCCAAGCTTTGCCAGTACCGCCCAGAGGTAACTCCACTCAAGAGAGTCAAAAGCCATCGTGGCATCAAGGGAAGCGAGCACCGCCGGTTCTTCAAGGGTATGAGCTCTGGCCATAACGCCATGAAGTCGGCGTAGGTTAAGAGCAGTATTACGGTGGGGAATGAAACCCGATTGATCCGGGTGCACCAAGTCACCGATGATTCCTACCAAACGGTAAGCGAGCAGTTTGGCTAGGACCTTAGGCTCCACATTCAGGAGAGAGATAGGGCGATAGGAGCGGCACACATCTCTCGGTTTCCCTTCTTTATGAATAACCACAATGGTGGCCAATCTCTGATCCAAGGGGAGGAGGCCCTCTTCAAGCGCCTTCAGAAACATAGTCCGCATGTGCGTGGAGACCACGTCCGGTCGAATCTTGTATAACTCGACCGGAATACCGTTGGGGCCAGTCGCTTTACCCGATCTCAATGCACGGATCGCCAAGGCGATCTCATCGGCGGATATGTCTCGGTCAAGGTCAGCACGGTCCTCTTCAGAAAGACAGGGAAGGTCAATCGTTGAGAGGAACGCAGCCGAGTCAGCCTCGGAGCGATCTGAGGTGGAAGTGTAGACCCCCCGGAAGTAATCAGCAAAAGACTCGGCAATAGCACTTGAGTCCGTGACGGCAACCCCATCGTCGCCCAAAATCTCAGGCACCACGCGGCTAGCCATCTCACGCCTGTCCAGCCAAGCCAGCAGCTTCCCAGCCTTGTCCCCGACGTCGTAAATACGACCTTGTTGTTCCTTAGCCAGGGCAAGGGCTGCATTCGTGGCGAGATCATGGAATTCCGTCTGTTTAAGGGAGAGGGCATGCAAAAGAGAAGGGTCGGGCTCAGGTCCCAGTCGGGACTCGAGACGCAAAATCTCGTCTTCAATGCAGGCGAGGTCGGCATCCCTTACTCGCCTGGCCTCCGCAATGAGAGCAAGAGCCTCCCCCCGTAGCACAGTCTTGAATGCCTCCCACAGTGTAATAGACGAGTCAACCGAACCCACATTCTCCGAGAAGTAGAGTTCGATGGCTTTGGCAAGGAGTGCACGCGTCTTGAAACTGCGGAAATACCACGGGTTGACCGCCACCGGTCGGTCAGACAGGACGATATTGAAATCAAACGAGACCCACAACGGGAAATGGTCGGAAATACCCCGTGCCAAAAAACGGGCCTCGGAAACGGCAGATGCATGCGCAGCTAAGGTAAAAACGTAGTCTATACGGGAGAGACTACCATGGGCACCCAAAAGAAAGGAGAAATGGCGGAGCGTAGGGTGTAATAGCCGCCAACTGTCAACCAAACCCATGGAGTCAATAAAGTTGAGGAGCCGTGCTACGATGGGTTTAGGCGCCATGCCTGTTTTCGGCGGGCCGCCCGGCACCCGATGGGCACGTTCCACTGAGAAAAAGTCGCTGAGACCAGACGGAGTCAGATGGTTCTTGATCAAGTCCTCCACGAAGAGGTCCGTAGTCGCTTCCTCCGATCCCTCCGGAACACCGACTATGCGGACGTTCTGTCGCCTGGCACGTCCCTCAAAGTCCTCCAGTCTCTTCGAGAATTGGTCCGCAGTCATCCGCAGGTTCCGGACCTCGGTTTGGAGTTCCGAGACGTCGGCCGTTAGGCTGGAGGTCTTAATGTCCAACGACTTCACTCGATCATTAGTCTTGCCCAAGTCGGCTCTAATGAGAGTGAGATCAACAGCCATAGTGTCCACCTTGTGATTTAAGGTCTCGTGTTGCTGCTGCATGTCAGCTCTGAAACTAGTAATGGCCCCCATGATGTCGCTCAGGGTAGGCTCGGAGTCATCAGGCGAGCCTGTAGCTGGATGGTTCTTGGCAGAAGACCCCGTGGTAGGCGGCGTCCTCGGCTGGACATACCGCTCGATTTTACTCTGCTGCGACTGGTTCCTTCCGCGGACGCCTTTGTTCGACGTCTTGTCGGGGTCCCCTCTGCCCGCCATGTTGGTTCCGATGAGAACATAGGTTACACCAGCCAAGTCCGAGTCCAGCGAGCCAAGTAGAGAATCCGAGCTAGGCAGTTAAATCAATTCGATGGTAGAGCCCTCTATGGGCATCAGCACTTCGCTAGTAGGGATAGCAGGCCACTACTACGCATTCAAATCGTGCGGAGTGGCGGAGACCAGAGAGACAATGGCACAGCCCTGGCACGGAGTTCCAGTCGACGTAGCTCCGCGTAGGAACCACCGATTCGATGGCGGAAGGCAGCTCCCGTCTCAGCAGACCATCAGCAATAATAATCCACCCACGTGGATAAGGATTTCATACAGGATATATGCGGAGGATCGGAAGGTCCGCGGAGCTCCGAGCTTACGCGGCCATCTTGGTTGCCCACGAAGCTCCTCCCCCCCAGTATTATATTGTTGATGTTATTATAATAAAGGAAGCCCAGTTCGTAGTGAACCAGTGTGTATATATCTTGTTCTTATACAGTAAAGTTAACCTTTCTTTTAGTCATGTGCTAATGTACGAACGGATGCTACCCCCGATCAGGTAAATGGTAACTGAATAATGAGGGAGAGAGGAGCCCTTGAAATAGAGAATAAGTTGTACACCGTGTAATTCAGCCATTCTTGTGTGATCCATAATATTGTAGTATTGTACATCTAGTGAATAGTGAGAGATTCCCCAACATGAAGAGCTAACGGTATTCATAGGAAAGTGATTGTCGTGGTAAGGCGGCGTTAATGAGAGCACCAGGGGGAAACTGGTGTGTATACCCACAGGATTGTGGCGTGTGTATGTAATAGTGAGAGCACCAGGGAGGAAACTGGTGTGTATACCCACAGGATTGTAGCTTGTAGGAAGGTGAGAGCACCAGGGGGGAAACTGGTGTGTATACCCACAGGATTGTGGCTTGCGAGAGCACTGGTTGCAGCCAGTGTGTAATGGTAAGTAATCAGAACTGCCCCAGGGTAGATTAGTCTGGGCCCATGTGGTCGCGAGACTATATTGTATGAGTGTGGTGTAGGGCATGGACGTCCTTAGTAATCAGTGAGTATTCCTAGTAATCCCCATAGATTTAGTGGTGTTTTGGATGATATGAGCTTGTATATTGCTAATTCCCCATCCTCAGGTAGGTACCCAGGTGCCTGGATAGATGGGTCCTGAGGAGGGAGGTGGTTACGTTTTGGCTGGGTTGGTGGTGTCTTGGTGAGCTGATTCTATCAGGTCCGAAAATCCGGTCGTTACAGAGGGTAAAAGTGCCTGTGCCTAGAGGAGGAATATAAACGCTGGAGAACCCCAACATGTACGTCTGCTTTACGGCCCAAATGCTGCAGATGAGGGGAATTTTGTAATGTTTGTGTAAATATTCGCCCTAAATAAGTTTATTCTTTAAACCACTTCTAGCGGTTTTCCCCCATAAAGTCCAATCGAATTTTATGTATTGTTTTCTTCCTCTGAACTGAACTGTTTTCAGTTTAGTTATATTTAGAACTACAAAAAATGTTCTTCTGTGTATCTGGTTAGAACTTTTAAATTCCCTTGTAGGCCGAATGGGGTAAGGTCTAAAATAACTACATCATCTGCGTACATCATAATATGGATTTTACACAATGATATTTTTTGGGGGAAGTTAATGAGCTGTGTAAAACAATACACAAGATCACTTAAGTATAGAGAGAAAAGGTGGGGGCAAAAAGGCAACCGAGTGAGTCCGTTCTCTCTCTCTATTTGTAATTGACACCATGTTTCTGAGTATAATGGTGTAATTATATGAAGAAGATTAATCAGAATTCCCAATTTTCTAAGTTTATTCCAGAGTGTAGATCTGTCTACTCTGTCAAATGTTGTCGTCAAATCTACACAGACAGAGTAGACGACGACCTGTGATTTTGACACAACATAAGTATCTATGAAGGTTTATAGCACAGCTATGTTGTAATTTACGGAGTGTTTTTGTCGGAACACAGCTTGATTTATAGGGATCACTTCTCTTGAGAAAGCCCAGTCTTTCAGATGTTCCAGGACGCTTGCCGCGAAGATCTTCCCTGTAGCATCCAACAAGGCAATCTATTGATAATTGCAGGTAAGCAAACGAGAACCCTTCTTATAGATTGGGATCACAATGCTCCCCAGCCATGATTTTGGGATTTCATCAGTGGCATAGCAGTGAGAATAGATGGGGGCTAGAAACTTACTCCATTCTTCTGAGTTGCTTTGAAGTACTTTTATCGGAATATGATCCGGACCCATTGCAGCAGAAATCTTGCATTCTTTATATGATATTCTATTTGCCCAGCTGCAGGAGCAAGGTTATCTTGAATATTTTTCCCTGATTTACTTATTGCTTGGTTCAAGCTTTCGTGCCTTGAATTTAATGTGTATAAGCCGTGTAGCTATGTTTCCCATTCAGTTGGGGTAACTGGTGAGGCTTACAGGGTTTTATTTGTACCTGTTTCTTTAGCAATTAAGCTCCAGTATGCAATAATTTTTTGTTTGGCTGCAATCTGAATATCAACCTAGTTTTGATCCTGTTGAGGTTTTTGATTTTTTTTCTTTTACCCTTTGGCTGCGATTCTTTATGTTTTTGATTTCTTGGTCTTTAGTCTCTGAGAAATGTAGAAATTGGAAGCAAATTAGTTTATTTAAAGCAATTGCTCTTTTATCTGGGTTCCTTCTTTCCCGCGTTCCTCTTGGGGATTCCGATATTTTAAGATATCCTGCAGGGATAGCACTATTTTTATTAAGGACTAATTAAAAATGTATTGTTGAGTCTGAGGAAAAGACGGTCTGTAATACTTGTGCAGCGACGATTGCAGAATTTAAATTGTTGATTGTTGTAGACTTCCATGTCAATCGCCTGTGAACCTGGT
This sequence comes from Lissotriton vulgaris, assembly GCF_964263255.1. NCBI lineage: Eukaryota > Metazoa > Chordata > Amphibia > Caudata > Salamandridae > Lissotriton > Lissotriton vulgaris. The sequence goes on from NC_141687.1 coordinate 430,241,621, forward strand.
TCACGACTACAGTAATGTGCAAATGCAGATAGAGCCTGGAGAGATAGGTTGCAATATTATTCCAATTAGGTGATATGATATTGCATGATCGCTTCCCTGTGTGAATTTGCTGCTCAGTTTTAATACTCTCCTAAAGAGATCTTGGCTGCAGATCATGTAATTTAAAATTGATGAGCTGAAGTTACCTTTTCTTGAGCAGGCTGCAGGAATATCTCCTTCTATACATCCATTTAGAGTAACTCCATTTAGTGCTGGAAGCGAGGAGATTAATATTTTCCCATGATTATCTGTTTTTATCCCTGGGGGAAATAGTGGTGTTGGGATTGACAGAGCTTCCTCTTGTTCACCATATTCCCATTTTTCTACGAGAACATTAGAAATATTCCCGGTAAAGTCTCCTGTTAGAAAAACGTAGGGGAAACCTTTTCCTTCCACCACCTTTTCTATTTCCTCAAATATTTTGATCATACGAGCATCTTTTTTGGAGCCTGGAGGGATGTAGACGTTAAAAATTATTAGATCATACGAAATATCCATATGTTTGTTCCAGTGCTTGACCTTAATACATTGTATATTTGTATAAGGATGACTTCCTGGTCCCAAAAGAAATCTTTGTGTAAAAGGATTGCAAGTCCACCTTTAGCGTGACCCTGGCTTACAGGTTTTGCTGGAATGTTGTATACAAAGTAATTGTTTGGTCAAATGTTTTTGTTGTCCAGGATTCTTGTAAAGCCACCATTGCAGGATTGTCTTCCAGAATTAGTGCAAGTTTCTCTGGATTTTTCCCTGCTATATTCCAGGACGCAATACTAAAACGTCTGTTAAAAAGGGAGCTTTGTTTCCCTGCCCTGATTGTGGCTATTTAAATTCTGCGGGATCCAGGACCAGGGATTTTCTTTTGGTGTAATCTCCTTATTAACTACGTTTTTATTCCCGATCTTTCTCTCTCAATTCTTAATCGAGATGGTTATATTTTCTTTGGGAATGCTGACAGGATTTTTAATGCCGCTGGATGTTTGGTCAAAGTGATGGGTTTTAATTTTGTTATTTTTCTGGATATTTCCTGCATTTGATTTTCGTTGTTGCTTCATACTGCAACGTCATATCCATTTTTATGGCCAGTATCACGTGAGGCCAGAATTCGACAGTGGCCACCCTAATTTTAGACCTAATCGAGAAAGCCACTAGTTTTTTTCCCAGCTTGTTAATGACTGTAGCGGATGGATCTTACGGATGAGGTTTGTTATTCTCCCTCGTTTAATGTATCATTACCTGAGGGGAATAAGGCAGTAATTTCTAAAAAATGTGTTTGGACCTGCTGTTTCTGTAGACTTGAAGCCCAGAGATCTGCTCAGTCGATTGTACAAGAAACTGTACTGGTGGCTCAATTTCATTCAAAGCCGTGGAAAAGCTTGGTGCCAGAGGATTTAGGGCTAGATGTAGGAGCCTTAATACAGGTCGGAAACAGCCGATTTCGTCCGTTTCCGACCGGTATTTGGCTTTTGAGATGTAGGGGGCATTTTATTTACGGTAAATATACAGAATCGGTAAAATACCGAATCGGTAAATTTACCGATTCTGTAAATCAAGATGTAGGTGGCACTGTAATCAGTGCCACAGACCCTTACCGAATCGTTATTTACCATGGAATACTATTCCATGGTAAAACACGAATTCCAGTGTATATGCACATCTGTGCATGTACACCTGTGCCATGTGGCACACAGACATGCCCTAAGGGCATGTCTGTGTGTCAAATGGCACACAAGCCAGAAACAGGGGTGCAACAGGGTGTCAAAGTGACACCCTGTCACCCTAGCAAAATCGGTAATTTTACCGATTCTGTAATTACAGAATCGGTATTTGCCATTGATTCCTATGGGCTTCAAGGCCCATAGGAATCAATGGCAAATACCGATTCTGTAATTACAGAATCGGTAATTACTGAATCATACAGATTCGGTATTTTTACCGATTATTTTACCTACATAGCAATTACCGAATAGTGAATACCGAATCTGTAAAATTCGGTATTTACCATTCCGTAAATTGCTATTACCTACATCTAGGCCCATGTTGTTTATACTTCTCCCTTGCTTTAGTTATTGAGTGACAATGGCCATTGTTATGTGGATTTGTTAAAGATATTAAAGTTTGCTCTTTTTCTGGGGTTTTATGTTTGAGAGATAAGAGATTCGGAAATTTTAACTTCTGGGCCTTCCGTGTCGAGAATCTTCTTATTGCTCTATTCTTAGTCCTTTTCCGCTTTGTATTGTTATCTCTCTTTTCCTTTCTTAGTGAGACTGGGTCAAGCAGGGCTGTAACTGAGGTTTCAATTTTTGCAGATTTTTTTACTTGTAAGATGATTGTTAAGTGGTTCGATAGGTCTACGCTGGGGAAAGATTGGAAAATAGGGAATAACCCTATATTGACCTTTGTCGTTGTTTGGTTCTTTAAATAGATTTCTAAGGGAATTTTTTTTTGTTCGTTCTCAAACTATTTCTTTTTTTCTTTTTGTAAAATCTGGCCCATTTGCGTCGACATTTGTTTCTTTGGTGGAAGTAAATCATTGATTATTGAGGTGTCTTTAGGTATATATGTTTTTCAACAACATTTTCTACTCCGTTTGATAGTAATAATTGATGTTTGAATTGTTGTTAACTTTTGTTGTCTACTAAGTATTGCGCATTGCCTATTTGTGTGTCCAACATCTGGTCGGAGTTTCCCATTATATTTTCTAAAAGAGATAGAACTGATTCCAAGATTCTTTGAAGAGTGAATAAAGAATCAGACACTGGGGTTTGTTCATTGAGAGATTGCATAACGTTAAGAGACGGAAATTCCAGTGAGTGAGAAAGGTTCCCTGCAAAGACAAGTATTTTTTTGTGGAGTTCTATTATATAATATCAGCGACTCCATTGTTATGTTGGCTGCCTGGCAAAAAGTGCTGTTTAAATTTATGTCTGGTAAGGTGAAATCTGTTTCAGAAATGTCTTGTATCTTAGAGTCGTTTGGACTAGTGGATGGGTCGGGATGCCCATGGTGTTCGTCAATTGTTTACGGTGCTGGGCTTGTAATGCCGATTATCAATTCTCCGGCATAACCTTACTGTGAGCAAAAAATGCTGACACCCACTACTTTGTCTTCTCCTATCTTCTGCACTTTTCCCTGTCCGATTTGTGATTCACTTGGTCTGTTTTACCTGTTTTTGTAAAAAATGTATTTATTTAATCGTTCCGGAAAAGAGTCCTAAGTGGGCCACCTTACCAGAGCTCTTTCGTATTGATTGTTGTGTACCCATTTTTTTGTAGGCCATTGTGAGAAAAGAATGGAGAAGAGTTCTGTTGGACGTCTTAATAACTTCTAACAAACCTTAACGTTGCACTGGTTTGCCAATTTTGCACTGACAGTATACTGTTCTTTTATTGGCAGGGTTAAGTTTAGTGAATGAATTGGCCTCCTTTGCTGAGCGAAAATCCGGCGTGGATGGGGAAGGCTACTTGACTCTAACAGTCAGTGCTGTCTCCCCCTCCCTGCCTTCTACTTGCACTCTCCAAACCGATCCTAGCCCTCCACTCCCCAATTCCTCCCCTGCCTTAACTCCAACCACTGGGAATAACGTGGGGACAAGGACCAGGGAGGGGAAGGGGGTTCAGGGATTGGACTGGCTTACCACTGCTACTGACTGCGCATTGCTGCCGATTTTGTCTGTGCCACTGGCAGCCTCTTCCAGTTGCAACAGTGGGTAGAATGCAGTCCAGGGGCAAGTGGCGCTCAACAGGCAGCCGCAGGCCGCACCCGTAACTAACCGGGCCACCTCCGCGACTGCCTAGGGCATCGGTCCGTAGGCGGCCGCACTCGCAGTTGGATCCGGTAAAATTCCTGTGGTAAAGTTAGTGCTGATTCCCTCTGCCGGCAACACTGCTTGGAGGGGGGCCGTGGGGAGTAAAAACAATACTTTGCAGGCTGGGGGGACCAGAACAGCAGAGATCTAGCAAAGCCTCAAAGAAGTCAAAGCTTCCGCTGCTCCCCCAGCGGCTCCGGTGGCAGCCCCTCCTTCCTGCGTGCGTACGTGTTCTGGCAAGTCAATGGTACCATGATACTACTGGCTTGGCTGGAGGGCCTTAGGAGTGTGAGAGCTTGGGTGGTTCAAAGATGTGGCTAGAATCAAAGTATTGTGTACGTTTTTTAAGTCCATCACTGTCAGGTAGGGACAAATCAGACGTTGTCCAAAGACGTTCTTGTACTTTTTTGTTATTTGTCCTCATCAAAATCTGATCCCTTAAAACTTGTTCATAAGATATGTGTTCGAAGTCACAAGTAACAATAAATATAAATTAAGGGTCCACTTAAATTTAAAATACATTTAAAAAGTGCTACTCAGTGGGCAATGCAATACACTACATTATTAAACCTCTAGTAGTTAATCCACCTTATACGGTCTCTGTGTAACTAGAGAGCCACATAATTTAATCTTGGTTGGTGCAGTGGAGAATAGTGATTTGTAATAGTCAGATAGAAGAAAGTCAGAATAGGAATTAGCAATGTGCCTGCCTGGTAAGTGACAGTTTACAGCAGCAATCTGTAATGCATATTATCAGGTGTATGGGCACTTCTCTGGGTATAAAACACTCCTATTCTTCCAACAAATTTCACCACAATTTCTTTTCCAACCTGCCCACCCTACCCCGGGATAGATAGCGTCGAGACCACCATCCCTGCGACCACCGCCCATACCAGCTGCCTGACCAACTGGTCCAACATCAGCAACGAAGACACCATCAAGGCCATGAACTCCATCCACTCCGGTTCCCCATCTGACACATGCCCGCTCCTCGTTTTCAACAAAGCCAGCACAACCATCGCACCCCATCTCCGGAAAACAATCAACATCTCCTTTGAGACAGCAAGCTTCCCGGAAAGCTGAAAGCACGCCGAGATCAATGCCCTGCTGAAGAAACCCATGGCGGACCCCAACGACCCCAAGAACGTCCGGCCCATCTCCCTGCTCCCTTTCCCAGCAAAAGTCACAGAGAAGATCGTCAAAAGACAGCTGACTCGCTACCTTGAAGACAAGAACATCCTGGACCCATCCCAGTCCGGCTTTCGCAGCAACTACAGCACCGAGATCGCACTCATCGCCGCCACCGACGACATCAGGATCCTTATGGACAAAGGAGAAACAGCATTCCTCATCCTTCAGCAGCCTTCGACACGGTCTGCCACTGCACCCTAACAGCACTCCTCTATGACGCCGGAATCCAAGAGAAGGCCCTGGCCTGGACCACACCCTTCCTCTCCGGCAGAACCCAGAGCGTCCGCCTCCCACCCTTCCGCTCCAAAACCACCGAGATTATCTGCGGCGTTCCACAGGAATCATTCCTCAGCCCAACACTGTTCAATATCTACATGGCACCACTCGCCCACGTCGCACGACAACACAGCCTCAACATCATCTCCTACGCCGACAACACCCAGCTGATCATATCCCTCACCAAAGATCTCCACACCGCCAAAGCCAACCTCCACAGAGGAATGAAGGCCGTTGCTGAGTGGATGAAGGACAGCAGGCTGAAGCTGAATTCAGACAAGACGGAGGTCCTCATCCTTGGCCCCACCCCCTCAGCCTGGGACGACTCCTGGTGGCCAACATCGCTGGGATCAGCCCCAGAACCCACCGACCACGCACGCAACCTGGGGGTCATCCTCGACCCCGCCCTCTCCATGACCAAGCAGGTCAACGCCTTCTCCGATTCCTGCTTCAACACCCTCCGAATGCTCTGTAGGATTTTCAAATGGATCCCCTCTGACACGAGGAAAACCGTCACCCTGGCCCTCGTCACCAGCAGACTGGACTACTGGAAGGCACTCTACGCAGGAACAACAACCAAGCTCCTGAGACGGCTGCAACGCATCCAGAACGCCTCGGCACGACTGCTCCTCGACGTCCCCAGAAGCAGCCACATCACACCCCACCTGAGAGGCCTGCACTGGCTCCCCGTCAACAACAGGATCACCTTCAAACTCCTCATCCACGCACAGAAAGCCCTAAACAACGCCGGACCAGCATACCTCAATGACCGACTCAGCTTCTACACCCCCACCCGCAGCCTCCGCTCTGCCACCCTCGCCTTCGCCACAGTTCCACGCATCCGGAAAACCACAGCCGGGGGCAGATCCTTCTCCTACCTCACCGCCAAGACCTGGAACACTCTCCCCACCAGCCTACGACAGACCCAGGACCTGCTGGCCTTCAGGAGACTTGTCAAGACCGGGCTCTTCGATCAGTAGCAGTCCCCAATCCCCCACCCCCGCCCCCAGCACCTTGAGATCCTCACGGGTATGTAGCGCGCTTTACAAATGTAATGATTGATTGATTGATTGATTACAATTGGAAGCATGCACTTCACAGCTCATCACAAAGCTTCAAGTGATTCCAGCAATGAAAGCCAGTACCAGCTCCCAAGCATTCTTTACAGCTGTAAATTGCCCCTTGCATATTCAGATTAACTCGTATCGCATATTTTCATTCTCTTCAGGTAGGCAGGCATTCTGGAAGGAAACCTTGTTTCGCTGTTTGATCAGCTCCAGTTTCAAAGCACAAGAGGAAACTCACTCCCTGAATGGCACTGCAGCTTTAGGTAATTTAAACTTCATAATGAACCGCCCGGGGACGGTTTTCTTTTTAGAGAGTCCAGGTAGAAGTGAGGCTGGGAATGCGCAACCCCCTTCCCACGACTCCGCTGCCCCGTGGGGTCACGCCCCACAGATTGAAGACCTCTGGACTAAAGGCACTAAAAAGGCTAGCCCAAGGTACCAGCTGCTACACATGGCTACCACACATCCATGGTGGAGGTAGTGATTGTACATTGTACAGGGTACTGCAAATCCTTCACAAAAAATATATTTACTTTTTTGTGTGTGTTTCATGAGTGTCACTGTGTGAGATGTAACTCTATTGCTCTTAGAAAAAAACAACTTTCAGAGGAGGGTCAAAGGGAGTATATTTATAGACCATCCAAGTTAAAACCCCTGCTGAGACTATAAGAAACACTAAAAAACTTGAAGGTCTGGAGTGAAGCTGAGTCCTCTCGGTTCTCACAAGAAACAATATAAGCTGAACATGCCTTGAGCCAGCCCACAAGTGATCAAAGGACACTGAAAATGAGCTTAAATTAAAGTCCTATCAGCCCACCCTTGTGGCGGAGCATCGTCATTTAGGACGTCAGGAACCAAACCGGTGTATCCGTGCCCAGATGTATTGGCTGGATATCACACGGCTTGGGTTTGAAGAATGAGAGTGTCCTCACCACTGGCGGTGCTGGTACAATGCAGTGCAGTGAAGATAAAGTGAGTGATATTAAAATGACGGTCAAGGCAAAAAAATTATTTTATTAGTATTCACCTGGACGTCACGTTAAAAAGGGTGAAAGAACAGTGTGAAAAAATCACTGTATTCTTTGCTAAGAGGTCAATGGGGCCAACATGTTTCTGCCATAGGTTGAAAGTACACTGGCATTCTTCAGGGCCAAGGATGTATAAATGCTACTGCAAAGATACACTCTAGATTAAGTTGCATGACAAGTGAACTGTGAAACTACAATAAGTCTGGCGAGTGTGGTCACTTAGACCATCCTACCGTATCCTTTCAAGTTCTGTAGTAAATAAAGGATACCATCCCTGCAAAAGAAAAACAGAGAAACACACCAACTTATTGTTATAACAATGTGTAAAATAAATTCCAGGAAGCACACAGTCCTGGACACGACTATTTCATTATCAAGTGAGAATCTGAAAGACTCAGCTGAGCCAGTCATCCTGGTGATGGCCATTACCATAGAAAACGGTTGCCCGAAGGGTCAGCCATAACAATACTGTTACTGAATTTAACAAACAAATGGACTTACCCAACTACTTGTGGGAATCTAGCCTCACCTCACCCGGCAACGGCTCGGAGGATGAGGCCCCGCTCTGTGCACAAAAAATACATATAGAAGACACAGTCAGAGCCCTGATAGGTGTCCTAACCCATTGGTGTGTGTTGTCATGTGCATAAAACTTGATTGTGAATTGCCCACCATTATCACTATTTCATGGAGAAAAGGGGAGGTGTAGCGTGAAAAGTTTTGACTTGAAAACCATGTTCTGTATTGGCAAAACAGGATGGATTATTGTCAGTCCAGTCCAGCTCAATCCTGCACAGTACTATTAAGATGACATTATGATGGCTATCTTAGTTATTCATCCTCATGAAGTAATTAAAATCATAAGTGCCTGAGAGAAGCAGATAGCTAGTCACTACAATGATTGACCCTCCAAAACTTCCTTGCTAGTACCTCCATTGTACCTGGAGGTAGTTCCTAAGCATTGTATAAGAAGTGGAGATTAGTTGGAAAGATCGTTGCTAAGGAAGCCTTCTCTCAGCGTATGAGTCTAGGAAAAACCAAATAACCCAAACATTAGAGGCCAGCGAGCAAAAACTAACCCAACCATCGTTAATGGCCGTCATGTACCACGAGCACTCACCTCTCCGTCGGTACCTCTCGGCGTAATCCTGAGCCGAAAGGGAGGCAACGAGGGGAGGCGGGAGGCGCGTTTAAATACCACCGTTGATTGGTGGAAACACTCATTCATTCGGCTCACCTGATATGTTACGCCGATCTAAATCAGGAAGCCGTAATCCATGCGCATGCGCGCCGGTAGAACACTAGACAGGAGTTGTTGTCTGGAACCGGAGCATGCGCAGTAGGGGCGCCACGATTGTGGACGGTCCCCGTGAAATGTAAGTGTGTATTTGAAGACCGAATGGGAAGGTGCGCATGCGCTTTCAATGTTGTTTCTCTTCTGTTCACGGAAAATGCGTTGTATAAGCAACTCCGTTCGTAAAAATTACATTTTGTAATGAAGCTTTGACTATACCATCAATACTGATAATTACAAGCCGATAATAGCCATTTGGCACTAGGGATTATTTTAGGCACGTGGTCACATAGTTTGACACACATGTAGTTACTGGCAATCCGAAGTTCTGGCTATGGAATGGAACTAGCCCCATATATAGTGTATTAATTCCCATTGTGGATCACTACAGCCCTCCAGATTGGATAAAAATGGAGAGTTATATGGTGATGTAGTTGTATTCCCCACTCAATTACCAGATTATATAGAGGGGTGATAATCTGGACAGCTAATCATACAGATGTGAAGTGACCAGAGAATTATGTAGGTAGTACCAGATGGTAAGTGTGCTGGTCATATAGATACCCAGGGAATGTTGTCGTTTAACCCTGTCACATCAGTTTTTAATTTAAAAATCCAACGTTGTTCTTTGACAAAGAGAAAACGTTTGTTTTCTTTTGCAGGGATGGTATCCTTTACTTACTACAGAACTTGAAAGGATACGGTAGGATGGTCTAAGTGACCACACTCGCCAGACTTATTGTAGTTTCACAGTTCACTTGTCATGCAACTTAATCTAGAGTGTATCTTTGCAGTAGCATTTATACATCCTTGGCCCTGAAGAATGCCGGTGTACTTTCACCCTATGGCAGAAACATGTTGGCCCCATTGACCTCTTAGCAAAGAATACAGTGATTTTTTCACACTGTTCTTTCACCCTTTTCAACGTGACGTCCAGGTGAATACTAATAAAATCATTTTTTTGCCTTGACCATCATTTTAATATCACTCACTTTATCTTCACTGCACTGCATTGTACCAGCACCGCCAGTGGCGAGGACACTCTCATTATTCAAACCCAAGCCGTGTGATATCCAGCCAATACATCTGGGCACGGATACACCGGTTTGGTTCCTGACGTCCTAAATGACGATGCTCCGCCACGAGGGTGGGCTGATAGGACTTTAATTTAAGCTCATTTTCAGTGTCCTTTGATCACTTGTGGGCTGGCTCAAGGCATGTTCAGCTTATATTGTTTCTTGTGAGAACCGAGAGGACTCAGCTTCACTCCAGACCTTCAAGTTTTTTAGTGTTTCTTATACTCTATTGCTCTTACCACATACTAATGCCTACACTAGGTTAATGGGGCCTGGTAATTCACAGCAAGGTGGGCCCTGCGTGTAGGGGAAGGAACCGCCCTCTCCACACAAGGACTTTGGGGAGGCATAGGAGCACAGTGTGGAGATTAAGTCGGCGTCATATGGCTCCTGAGTCTCTACAACCACCAGCGCATGCAAGTAAGAGAAGCAGCATGTGCCTCCAAGGGTGGCTTCAAAACGATCTGGATTGGGAGCAGGCATTCAACACCAGAGGGGAAAACAAAACAGAGGATCTCCTTCTGTTTATAGGCAGTGGAGCCCCCACAACTCCAGACCTTCGAGTACAAAGCCACAAAGAGATGAGTCGGCAACAGTGCAAGTTGTTGTGGTGGCATGCATGATGCACCCCCAGAAGCGGAAGTAGTGGGGAACTCCAGAGCAAATTGGGGGGGGGAGGGGAGGAAACTGGAAAGGAGAAGGGGTTATACCCCAAAGAAGTCAGGCCACAGCCTTCAAGAGTGAGAAGGTGGGAAAAGTGCAGACTGAGCCTGGGATTTGGCGGGCCACAGTCTCCAGTCTCCAATCTTTGCAAAACAAGGCACAGTGGATTCAGCACATGAAGTGAATTTCAGATGTTAGAGTGACCTCCAAGTGTGCCTGAAGCTGGCAGTGGAGCCGGCAGACTGCCACGGGTAACAGTAAGTGGGACAGGTGAGATGAAAGGGTGTGCTAAAAAGGTATCCAAAGTTTTGGAAAGAAAGGCTAATACAATACGTGTGGGGAGCGAACACTGTGGGTGGGAAGGATTCAGAAGGAGAGAGATCACCCACCCCGCTGGAGCGGAAGAGGTGGCAAAGGACCTGGTGGACAATTTGTGGCATGGCAAAGAAGTAGGGGGTTCTGTCACTTGCATCATAAGGGCAGTGATAGAAGAAGGCCTTGAGGAGCCATCAGACCCATCATTGGATGAAGGCAGCAGGGGCAAGGGCACAGTAGGGCCGGCCATATGGTGGCAAGCAAGAGGCCAACAAAAGAATGGCAGTGCGAAGAAATAAGGGAGATGATAACAAAATGCAGAGGTGGTCAGTGACCCGCGGGCAAAGTTGCAAGACTCTGCAAATGAATGTGTCAGCATGGGAGGGGGATGATAATTTGAGTGGGGGAGAAGGGGATGGCATGAGTGAAAATGTAGAGTTCAGGAGTATGGGCTATTATGGAGCAATGGTTACGTTTCATGAGATTTGGGCGAGCTGAAAACCATTTTGGAGAGGAATGGTGGAAAAGCGCCAAAGAAGGAAGGCATGCAAGAGCTGATGTCAGAGGTGGGAGAATTGGAAAAGCAGCCATCAGAAGGGATGGGGGCAGAAAGGAGGCGGTGTGATGCGAGTGAGGATGATAATGTTCAGTAGAGCATCAGTGAAGTGAGTGAAGGGCTGGCAAAGATAGTGGGGCAGCCAGATAAAAGCTGGGGGACTAGAAGGAATAAGTGAAAGTGGTTTGGGAGGAAACAATACAAATGCTTTAAATGGGGATTATAGCACCAGTATAAAAGAGAAATATAGGCAAGCATGTAGTTGGACATATGCAAATTGCTGCAGTGGGACGCCAGCAGCAAAGAAGCATTTAAAACATACGAAAAAGAGTTGGCTTACAGTCCCTGGGTACCCACTACCATCTCTACATGCACAGTAGTGTTCACGTTCAACACAGGCATAATGCGTTAAAAATTGCCATAATGCTGGGTAGCACTGTTCAAATATATGGACCTAATAAGATCAGTCCAAATCAGATTTGGAGGCTTAGTAAGGCTCTGATATGATGAGAGAGGGATTAGGTCCAGCAAAATCCTAGAGAGAAGTAGATAATAAACTGTGGCTTTAGTACATGACCTGTGACTGGCAATATACCTGAAAAGGAAAGTTGCTGCAGTTTTAAAGAAAGGTTTTAATTTATGATGACTGAAGTACCATAAAAATAACATAAAGGGCTATTCCTACCAATAGCCCCAATCCCATCACCAAATAATCAGTCAGTTGGCAGTGAAGAAAGTTCAATCATTTATTAAGCAAAAATACTCTATAGAGGAGCCTCTCCAACCCTCACCCATCAGGTGCGCCGAGAAGACTGTTGGCTCGCATTCAAACATGAGGTTATATACTTTTCGGTTCAACACATATAATCACTGTAAAAGGAAAAAACACCAGTTGGCCCTCGAGTTCCAGGGAAGGACCATATATGGCACACATGATAAGTTCAAAGCTTAACTATTATAACTGAGAAGGTCAGGGGGGATGACTCCCTTTCATCTTGGTGCCCCGGAGTGTAGGCACCGCGCTTCCAGGAATGCGCTTATCGCACCCAAAGCTTGAGTCTCAGGACAGTCGAGTACACAGCCTACGTTCAGCTGCTCTCTGTAATTCATATGAACTTGGTCTTGAAGACTGCCAGAGACTAACACGTGATCACAGCCCGTGTTCGAGCATAGGTTCAGAAAATGGCGTCTGTATGGTTCTCGGCCTACTCCATTAGCAGTAAATACGCAAGGAGCGAATAAACGTTTTCCTCCCTGCAAACGCACATATATATATATATACATATATCAAGCAAAAGGGTACGTATAGATGCATCATGCTAACATAATATAAGTCCGATACTCCTTATGCATGGGAAATACATTTTTTATCCCTCAGTTTCCAGTGGCAGCTGGTATGGGGCCATGATGGTAGGGCAGGCAAGAGGGGGGATTTCAAAAACACTTGCCTGGCCGCCGCCTCTCCTCCACTCTTCTTCCGTCAGAACAGGAACAGGACCAATCACAATGCTACTGTTAGCAGCGCTGTGATTTGTCTGAGCAATGAGATTCGGTGCTCAGTAAGGGAGTGGGAGTTTGGGCATGTTCTCCACCCAGGTTGTAAGAGAGACTGGATGGAGAACATCCAAAGTGTGCATGAAGGATGGCCAGCCCCAGACGGCTGGCCAAATCATCATGAGCACTTAAGGGCATATACCACTCCTCCCCCTGTTGACTGACAGCCCAGCCCGCCCACCCCTTTAACAAAACTGGGGAATACCATAAAAATAAAATGATAATGACGTTACCGCCATAGCAGAGGAGCCGTCACTGGTTTCTGCATTCCAAATCATGGGCTACATGTGCAGTGCTTGGTGTACAACTTGACATATATGAAGGGGATGCAAGGGGTAATGCAAGCCAAGCTGAAGAAAGAGATCAAGGCAGGCAAAATCAGGGGCGTCTGGAATGCATGAGCTTTAGGGGCAGTGCCCCCATCAATTATGGGAGGAGAAAGGGAAAAGTGCATGAATACCAAAGCAGATCAGCACCAAGGTCTGGCTGCTTTCTAATAATCTTGTCAGACCTCCTTTTTCCTCACTTGGGGAAGTGGTGTTTTCTGCACATGAGTGTATCAGGTGAGGTCCTCACTCGCCTTAATATAAAAGCCAGAGACGGATTCAGGCAGCAGTGCGAGGGAGTGGAGTATTGTGGTCTCTGATTGACACCAGTACTTTCTTCTGCTTGTGCTTCACCTGGACCTTGTCGTAGTGATTTTAACTTAACTAGGACCATACGAGTCATCAGGAGAGCAGTTTGTTCTGTTGGTTGTGTTAGCAGTGGTTGTGCCAGGTTCTTCTAAATGCAGCATGTTAAAGAGCTGCTCTCATTTTGATGTAATAATTACACAGAGGGGTAGCTTGTTATAGGGAAAAGTGTGTGTGACTACCCTTCTACCCCTTAAGTCTCAAACCACATGCTATGTACTTATTTCTAACCCCAACTTTTACCACCATTCATTTTGCTTTACAAAAAACAAAAAATCTGACTTGAAATATGTCCAAATCTATGTGCTACACAGAGGCCACTTTGGACTTCACAACATGACAGCCCCAGACATGGTCAAAAGGGTGCGGACGCTTTGAACGGCAAATGCATTTGCGCTGTGTGAGCTTTCTAAAGAATAGCAGCAGGCTAGACTTTAACCCCTACGATGCTGATGACGAGCTCAGCTCATCATCCGCCACGCGGGGCATGTGCGGATGACGAGCTGCGGCTTTTAGAAAAAAGCAGCGTAGCGCGAAAATAACCGCTGCAGCGATGCGGTTAAAACGAGTACGCCTGATAGTCACATTGATTTTACCTGTGGAGCTAGGATCCTGGGGCTGAGGCTGACTCTCGCCTAGTGCTGCAAATCTGCTGTGTACGGACTGCTGCCATGGATGGTGAAATGCAGCATTACTGGATTTGCAATACTCGCCCTGGAAAGCATCATTCAGGGGCCTGTGGGAAACTCTGGACAAAACCATGGTCCCGTATGATCTGCCATAAAAACCGCCCAGCACTCGTTCTGAGGGGTATTGCAGCTCCTAAGGGGCAAGGGACGTGCCTGGGACTAGTCATTCGTTCTACCAAACCAGAATGGTGTATCTAGATATCTGTCCTATCCGTCTCCGCCGCTTATTCCTATCTTTCCTTTTTCTTTTCCTAACTCAGACCTACCTCTCTACAAAATATACCCAGAAAAGGGGGACCTGTGTAAATTTACTGTTTTACTCTGCCTAAATCAGCTGCGGAAAACCCATATAACAATGTTTGTATGATGTATGTAAAACTCATTTTAAAAAATAAATAAATAAATAATTTAAAAAACACAATGTGTTCTGGCATATTTAGTTTCACATTTGCTAGTGTAGGTACGGGCCAGCAATTCTCAGCTAGCCAGAAATGTAACTAACCTTGGTGCAGCAGGTTCTTTGGCACCAGGGCCCAAAGCAGTAAGTGACCTGCTGCACTCTCATGTTTTACTATCTTTTTATTCTACAGTGGGCTTTTGTTAAATCATTAAGACCCCGGCATCATCGCTATACTCCTGAAGACAGGGAGTGCTAAAGACGTCATATGAGGCTTGGGTAGTGTTTGTAGCTTTATACTACATACAACAGGACTGACTGCATTGCGTGTGAAGAGCAGGGCAGTCTGGTTACAGGTGCTCTGCTTATTGGTGTTATAACCATAGCCTTAAATTAGCTCAATGTTATCAAAAGTACTCCTTCAGAATTGCTTAAAACTTGTAGGGCCCGATGTAGGTAAATCTACATTTACCACTTCATAAATACCGAATCATACCGAATCGGTATTTATGAAGTGGTAAATTAGAGGGGGGGAGATGTAGGTATTTCAGATTCTGTAAATACCGAATCTGTAAGATTCGGTATTTACCGATTCTGTAAATACCGATTCGGTGTCCCCCATTGCTTCCTATGGGCCTTGAAGCCCATAGTAATCAATGGGCATTACCGAATCGGTAATTACCGATTCGGTAATTACCGATTTGTGCAAGGGTGCAGGGGGTGTCACTTTGACACCCTCCAGCACCCCAAAAAAAGGCATGTGAGCCATGTGGCACACAGACATGCCCTAAGGGCATGTCTGTCTGTCACATGGCATATGTGTGCATGCACACATGTGCATGCACACCTGGATTTGGTATTTTAACACCCAATTGGATTGGGTGTTAAAATACCGAATCTGAAGGGCCTGTGGGACTGAAAGTAGTCCCACCTACATCCCAAATTTAAAAAAATCGGTAAAATTACCGATTCGGTATTTTTGCGATTCGGTAATTTTACCGAATCGGTAAGATACCGAATCGGACAAAAAAAGGTCCCCTACATCTCAGTAGGCCAAATACCGGTCGGTTTCCGACCGGTATTTGGGGCCCGATGTAGGTAAATGGGTTTTTCCGATTTCAAAATACCGAGGCGGGCCGAATCGGTATTCTGAAATCGGAAAACGAGATGTAGGAAAAAAACACCGAAAAAAAAACGATTCGGTCGGCATCGGTATTGTGATTCGATACGTACCGAATCGGCACGGACCGAATCGGGATGTACCGAATCGGCTACCACCGAATTGGAAAATGCCGATTCGGCAAATACCGAATCGGCAATTACTGATTCGGAGGTCGGAATACACCCCCATGGCCAAAATGCCCATAGGAATGCATTGAACGATCCGAATCGGTAAAAACCGATTCGGGAAAATCCGAATCGGTAAAAACCAATTCGGTAAAATCCGCTACAGCCAATGAGGTGGATCCACCCTCCCCCACCCAAGCAGGGAGTGGCTACCCAGGCAGGTGCAGCTCATTAAGAACTTTCTGGAGAGCCAGCCTGAGCTGAACACTCACAGTGAGCAGCAGTGGGAGCAGGAGCCAGAGAACTGTGGATAGCAAGATGGCAAGCACCAGTGAGAGCAAGAAGGCTGGCCAGAAGAGAAAGCCCAAGTTTAGTAGCATGGAGCTGCAGGTGTTGGTGGAGGAGGTGGTGAGGGTGCACAGGCAGCTCTTTGGGAGGCTGTCCCTCACTGTGCCGGACAGCACGAAGAGGAGGCTCGGGAGCGAGATAGGTGAAAAGGTCAACGCAGTAGGTGTCACCCCCAGGTCCCTTGATGACCTAAAAAAACGATTTTACGACATCCGCAGCCTGACCAAACGCAAGATGGCTGAGCTGCAGAGGCAAGCTGGACTGACAGGTGGAGGCAGGAACCCGGCGCCACCCCTCACTGAGCTGGAGGAACTGGTGTCCAGCACCATCGAGAGGGAGTGTGTGACAGGAATCGGGACCCTGGACAGCTCAGCCAGAGCTACAGCTACAGGTAAGAAGCATGCGCATCATGACACACCCTACCAGACACCTCCCCTTTAGACACAATGCACAGCCAAACCCCAGCCCAGTACTGCAACCAACATACAAGAGAAAAGCATCATGGTACATGTAGTCAGCAGAAGTTAGCAAAATATGGCAGTGCAGAACCACAAGATAGAAAACAGTGGAACACATTCAAAGGAGATGCAAGGACATGTGCAATGCTTTAATTGTAGTGACTGTAATACATCGGCACTCAATTCACAAATGCTTCTTTATACCTAGGGGCACCATCAGGCGGAGAACCACAAGCTACAGAAGCACCAGCACCAGCACCAACTACCAGTGCGGTGGCAGGGCCTACCACAAGTCAGGCTGCCCTGGAGGAGGAGGAGGAGGAGGAGGAGGAGGACAACACCATTGGCCAGGGAAATGAGGGAGACCTGGTAATCGACTACACATTCCTTCACTCCCCACAGATGTCAGGCACACCCCCCTTGCTGTTCTCCCCTGAGAACTCTCCGACAACGGCCCACCCTGCACCTACAACACCTCCTGCCAGGAGTATGGCTGTGGCTCCACTCAACCCTATCCAGGGAGCAGCGGGTCAGGCCCCGGCCACCACCACAACGACACCAGTGGCACCCCAGCCCGCACAGCAGGGCGGGAGCAGCAGTACCCGGAGGCGTGCCATTTCCAGCAGTGCACCGCCGGCACGGGAGGCCAGCGTCTTCCAGGGGCTTGAAGGCAGCATGGTCAAAATCCAACGCTTGCAGGCAAAGTCCATCATGGCCTGCCAGCGCCAGCTCCGCCAGCACAACCTGCAGATGGGCGAGATGGTGCAAGGGTTCAAAGTTTTTGTGGACACAAACAAGGAGGTTGCTGCAGGTCTTGGCAGGCTGACCACAGCCATAACACAGCTATGCAGAAGACTAGACGAGCACGAGCTATCGCGCAGGCGGGATGCCCGCGTGCACAACCGTTCTATTAGCCGCCTTGCTGCTGCAACCGCGCAGCTGTGCCAACGTGGGGCTAATATGGAGGCAAGTTTGACACAAAACACCGCTGAGGTCACCAGGGGAATGGCCCGCATAACAACAGCCATGGAAGCAATGATAATCTCCAACACTGCGGCCAATCCAGCCCTGGACCTGGGGGATGCTGGGGACAGCAGCAGCCGCAGCTGCCCGGCCAGCGCTGTGTCGGAGCCGCGCCGGAGCACCAGTCGCTCCGCAGAAGCCGCAGGACATGCGGAAGGGGGTGAGGCACACCCCAGTGGGGCTTCCAAACGCCCCAAAAAGTAGGCTTGCCAACGCGGGTGAGGCAACCCGGACCTTTGACATTTGTTTTCTTTACTTAGACATTTTATTTTGTTGCACATCAGTGCAGTAACGGTGTTGCAACATTATTAAAATTTGCTTTTCACCACAACCATTTACCTGTCTGTGCATCTGTACTCACTCAGAAATAGTGTTCTGTAATCTCCTCACGTCTGTATCTGCCATCACTTGGCGTAGACACCCCAGCAGGTTGTGTTAGTGGCACAGCATCGTCGTCGTCATGGTCCTCGTAGTCAGACAACTCGACCTCAGTGCCCTTCTTCACCGCAAGGTTGTGCAACATTGCACAGACAGCTATGATCTTGCAGCAGGTGATGGGGGTATACTGCCTTGCACCTCCACTCTTGTGCAGGCATCTGAATCTACTTTTCCAGATGCCAAAGGTCCGTTCAACTACATTCCTTGTGCTTTTGTGGGCCCGGTTATACCTCCTTTGGCTGGGTGTGGAGGGGTTGAGGTAGGGGGTGAGTATGAAAGAGCAGAGGGCATATGCACTGTCGCCTGGAAGGAAAAGGGGTAACATTACTCACATGCATACATGTATTACACCTAGCTACTTTGTGTTATGGGGGTCTGATGATGTGTCTCACCTAGGAGGTATCCTTCACCAAATTCGCCAGCCATCAGCCGTGCATAGATGCCGCTCTGTTGAAAAATGTAGGAGTCGTGGGTACTCCCTGGGAATTTTGCTACCAGGTCTGTGATGGTGCACTTCGCATTGCAGATCACCTGCACGTTGATGGTGTGCGTAGACTTCCGATTGCGGTATATGTATTCTGTGTCAGCTGGGGGGCAAATCGGAATGTGCGTGCCATCTATGCAGCCAATGATTTGGGGAAATTGTGCCATCTGGTAGAAGTCAGCTTTAGTTTGTAGCAGTTCTGCGTGGGTTGCAGGGAAAGAGATGTATTGGTCCATCCTGTGTATCATGGCGTCAAGGAATGTGTGGAAGAACCTTGACAGGCTGCTCTGGGTCACCCCTCCTACCGCTGCAACTCCACTTTGATAGCTGCCAGATGCCAGCAGGTGTAAGCTGCATAGCACCTGGACGTGCGCTGGAATGGCGTGTGCCCTTGGGGTGGGGTGGTCCAACAGTGGTTTGAGGTCCCTGATGAGCTCCAGAATGGTGTCTGAGTCCAGCCTGTACCTCTGTAGGATCTCTGCCTCTGTGAGCATGAACAGGGTGATCCTCTGTCTGTAGACCTGTTCCTCTCTTTGCCATTGCCTCTGTCCTTCCTGCTGTAGCCGTAGCCGCCTCGCAATGACATAAAAAGCTGCCATCCTGCAAGTTGCAATGCATTTGGGTCTGTTTTTATGGGTTGGAGTTGGTTACCACCTGATTGTAATCCATGGTAAATACCGAGTGAATAATACCGATTTTGAGGCAAAATCGGAATTTCTGTGCTTTCCTACATCTCCCCATCTGTCCGAATCGGGGACTTTCCCGATCTGTGATTCTACCGATTCGGTAGGTTATCCGATTCGGCTTATGTCCGATTCGGTGTCACTACCGAATCGGTACATGGTCCGAATCGGATATTTTCCGAATCGGTGTCACTACCGATTCGGTACAAGGACCGATTCGGATATTTTCCGATTCGGTGTCACTACCGATTCGGTACAAGGACCGATTCGGATATTTTCCGATTCGGTGTCACTACCGATTCGGTACATGGACCGAATCCGTATTTTAATCCGATTCGGGGTGTTACCGATTCGTTACATTTCCGATTTTCGGTATGTACGTATCGAATTATTTTCGATTCGGTAGTCATTCCGATTCGGTATTTGTACCGATTTGGACGTTTTTTTTTTGCCCCACATCTCGATGGCAGTATACCGATCGGTAAGGGCCCAAAATCGGTATTTTCGGCCGTTACCGATCGGTAACGGCCTACCTACATCGGGCCCTTGGTACCTACATCGGGCCCGTAGTCTTTTAGCCAATATTTTTGGGGAAAGTATGCGTAAAATGCAGTATTTTGAAGATCTTGTGTTAAGGATTGTTGCAGTGAAGAACCCCACATATCCCTGTTTGAGCTTGCACGCATCACTCACTCACTCACTACATCATATTTGGGACAGGTGTTTACGCGCACTGCTTTTAAATTTGAATAGCCGCCACTGAGCAGAATAGCGGCCTGTTTCACAACTTACCAATACTCAACTTGATGATTGGGGCTAGTGCTGAAAGATGTGTCAGTGGTGCAGAGTTATGGAACAGGAGTGGAGATTGGAAAGCTGACAACTCGTCTGCTTTCAGGCTGTTATCAGAGCACTCGCAGATTTCCCTCAGCTGGGAAGATACTTTGGTGGCCAATACTTTGTTGATTAAGCAATGCCCATGGTGTGTTTGGTGGCTAATGCAGCATTTGAGTATTTCAGCACACTTCTGGGATGGATGCTGAACTCAGTGGCGGACTACCAGCTTGAATACATTTCTAATTATTTGGTGGGCAGGAGGCCCAAGAGGGTGTGCAAGGTTGATGGAAGCGATCAAGCATGTGACCAGTGATCTTGGGGTCCCACTGGCAAAAGGAAAGACAAAGGGCCTGGCCACAACCTTGACGTTCCTGGAGATTGAGCTGGACTTGGTAATCATGGTTTCCAGACAGCCTGTGGAAAAACTGGTAATTTGCAGGATCTGTTGAGAGAGGTGCTGGTGAAGGATAAATTTGAACTGGTGAAAGTGCGACAAGTTTTGGGCTACCTCAATTTTGCCTGCACAGTAGAGTTTCCTCACAGGGCTTTCTTCAGACAGCTGCCTTTGTCCATGAAGAGGGCCTCAAAACTCTATCAACATAACATTCATATTTGTCAAGCGCACATTCACCTAAAGGTATCTTGGCACTGAATAATAACAGATGTTTATTATTACTCAACTCACTAGTACTCATTTTATTGACCTCACAAGGATGAAAGGCTGAGTGAACCTGCTGGGATTTGAAGTTCTGACCATAAGATCAAACACAGGCCCCTACAATGTATGCATTAGGCGCCACACCTAACTGGGTACAGATCATAGAAGGAATGAGGAAAGATTTTATATTCGGAGATTTCTGGGTAACTGGAAATGGGTCTTGATGTGGATCCCCGGACTTGTATGAATGAGTTATCAGAATATTCTTTGATGCTGAGGTGGTAGGGAGTTTGGAGTGTATTGGAGTGGAAGATGTTGTGAAGAAAAGTGGTTGACTGATTGGAAAGTGCTTTGCCACAGTATCATGTTTTTGGAATTTTTTCCAGTAGTATTGGCTTTGGAGAGTTGGCCAACAGATGTGCGATGTTCATGATTGAAATGAGGCTGTAGCAAGTTGTCAGCATCAAACTTGTTGGTTTTGAAAATACTAAGAGAAATGATGTTGAGATGCCTGAGATTTAATGTATTGTTCTAAGCATAGCACATTCCAACTTTAATTTGGAAAATGAGATAGAAGATGATCTGTCTTGATATTACTGTTCGAGGTTCAGTGGTTTGGCACCAGAAGTGAAAAGTTGCCAGATGAGCTGCGGATGTAGTGAGATTAGAGCTAGATGTTTGGCTGAAGGCTCTCTGGCAACATTCATTAGGACTCCATTTGGTAGGCATGGATAGAGTTTGTGCAGAGAGGGGGATGAAGGATGAATAATGACAAGGAGGGCTTGGCAGCAGGTGAATGTATTGTACTTTGCAATGAGATTGGTGGAAAAAGAGCTGTCCCCAGTAATGATTGCCAGGAAGCTAGCAGGCGTGACTTTTTGCTGAGAATGCTTTTCGGTATAAGACCTGCAGATGGGTGAATTTATGTGGAGAATTCTGGAAGGTTGGTCTAGGTAGAGGGTAATGAAAAAATATGGCAGGCAGGGATGCTGAGGGACATCCTGAACCAGGCGAGAATTGTGTGCACGTCCTCCTGTGAGGGAGGTTATTTTAAGCATTTTGACAGTTATGTTTTTAGGCATTAAGGGTACTGGAAGTGGAGGGAGTAAAGATGCATGAAAATGGAGTGACGTGCCTAATGGGCAGGTGTTGGGGATTCTGAGGAAATAATAGGACCAACTGGGGAGGTACTGTTCCTATCAAAAGAAATAGGAGGGGAGACATAAGGGAGGACGAACCTTGGAAAGGGAGTCCTACGGACAATTTCTTGTTGCCCTTACACAGCCCTGGGGATGCCATGCTTCATCATTGTGTGTTGCTCCTCATAGGGCTGGTGCCGCACTGCCCTACGGGCCCCACGAAGGGTCGATTTGGCGGAGCACTTTTGCTGTTTATGCCATTTGATGAAGAGTACAAGTATGAGGGTGTCCTAAATGTGTAAGGCGATTGTGTATGTAGGAGTGGGGAAAATAAGATAAAACTGTCTATAGTATTAATTACAGTGATGAAGGAGGGGGTCAGATGTTGAGGTACTAATTTGACAAGGTGCACCCCACATCCTGATCCCTGATGCAGTCTGAAAAAGTAGAATCATATCCTGGGCAGTGAGAGACCCCAGGAACCGGGACCTTGAGGGTTATGATCAATACCAGCTGGCCACCTGCTCTCTGGTGGTGGCAGTTTTGTCCATGGAGGCCTGAGAGGATAAGGGGGCAGGTCCCAAGTAATCTCCATCCCTGGCTCATGTGTTCTAATAGAGATGATTTTTACATCTTCAGTTAGCTTAGGCTAGTGGGATTCAGCAGGCATGTTCGCTGGATGGCAGTAGTCTCAGTAGAGTCAAGATGTTAGTAGATGTGACCCCAAGCATAAGGAGCCTCACATAAGTGCAGACATCTAAAGCCAGGCACTTTGGTGCCCCCTTGTATGCCAATTCGTATGCGTGTCCACCAAGGGGTGAGAACATTTAAAGGGTGAGTCTCTAAATCTTTCAGAAGGTATTATCTTTGGTGTCTTAACCTGGATCTGCTAGAAGTTTGCCCAACTCCTTTCTTGTTCAGCTTACTCTTGATGTATTGAGTTTCATGCAACACCATCAAGGCATGGCAGATTAAAAAAGGGTTTTCAATTCATGTTTATTTGCAAATAATTTTGGCACTGGTTAATACATTGATATAATATTTGATAGGCTGTTAGCAAGTTGAGCTCAGAGCAGGAATTTTAAGTTTCTGGCAGATCTGATCAAGGGCAAGTTAAAGAGTTGATAAAAACTTATTTTTTGCTAATACCTTTGGTGCTGTATCTGAGACTACTTTGAGATGTGGCAGAATCTTAGTATGTTTAACGTGCCCTCACAATAAGCAGTTTCATGCAAGTCCGTCAACAAGAGGTGCAGCTCTGGGGCAGGGGGCACAAAAGTGTTCATTTGCTAATAATGTATTAGCCTGCCGCAGACTGCCTACTGCCGATGAAGCATTTGACTCATAGTCATATCCCCTATTTTTAAAGGATTAGCAGACAAAACCTCGGTACCATCAATTCGAAATGGAGCTAAATGATTCTTTGTCCGGTGGGGGCTTTTATTTTTTAATGTAGATCCATGGAAAGTCTGCAAGCCTATGTTCAGGGACTGTCCAAACACTAACGGCCCCGCTACCCTTTCAAGCCTGCTGACACATTATTGTAATACTAATTTCTAGAAATATACTGAACTACTCCAAATCAAGCCCTGTAAATCTCTCAGTTAATTTAACCTTCATTCCAAGACTACTATAATTCCCATCAGTGTATCTTTCGGTAGCACAGACCAAAGTTTCTTATGTGAGTTCAAATGGGAACTGCTTCTTTTTCAACGCCCCTCTGAGCTTACCAACAGTCATGGCTATGCATGAAACTCAAAATATCACAAGTACACTAGCATAACATAACGAGTATTTGTAAAGCGTACATTCACCCAAGGGTGTCTTGACGATGAATAATAGATGTTTAGTATTATCCAACTCAATGGTACTCATTTTATCAACCACAGAAGGATGAAAGGCTGAGTGGACTCGCCGAGTTTTGCCCTCTGACCCTGACGTTGAGCACAGGCCCCTACAGAGGACACATTAGCCACCAAACCTGGCGTACATGGTAAGTGTCTGCCATGTGGTATGTATAGCTGTAAAACTGCACCACAGTAATTGGCAAATAATTGATTGCAATTTAACTTGCCCCCTCATAAATCTGCATAAAACCTGAGATTCCTGCACTGGGCTTAATGTTCTAGGAGTCTGCCACATTTTATACATATTCATTACGGAGCACAAACGCTTTTGCCATCCCTTTCACTTTGCCACCCTTGATAGAGCTGCGCGAAACATGCCATACGCAAAGAAGATAAAATGAGTTAATATTTGCAATGTTTCATGTGCTATTATCAAAAGGTGCATAGCTATTAGCAAATTAACACACTGTTACTCACCCCCTTTTAATAGTGCCCCCCTTTGACAAATGTGCACGAATTTAAAAATAAACAGAATAAGCTAAACATAACAAGTATCTGAGTGTTTCTTGCAAATTTGTAACACAGCATAAAGTTATGGGTAAAATAAAAAGACAGCTTTCCAAATGTCAAGATATATTTAAAAAGTAACTTATTAATATCCACTATGAGCACCACTAATTGTTTCTAAACTACTAAACAGATTTTCACTCAACCAACAAGTTCTAATTTTGAGCTAAGATTTAGCATTTTTTTCTGTATTTAGGAACAGTTCCTAAGGCAATTAAAATAGGAAATCGTACTTTTGGTACCCCTCTTTTTCTTCG
Organism: Lissotriton vulgaris; assembly: GCF_964263255.1. NCBI lineage: Eukaryota > Metazoa > Chordata > Amphibia > Caudata > Salamandridae > Lissotriton > Lissotriton vulgaris. The sequence continues at coordinate 430,266,289 of NC_141687.1, forward strand.
CCCATGCTTTACAGATTAGCACAAAATTTACCATAAAAGATGCAAAGTGGACAGACTTTTTTTTGTAAAGTTTCATGCAGATTTGTCAAATGGCACAAAGGTGCTAGGAAAATGCTGAAGCCCTAGGAGCTTATAAATGTCACCTAAAACTTGAGATAGCAATATTGTGCCATATTACACATATTACTTCTTATGCATTTTTTTATATTACATGATTTAATAATTGATTTTGGTAGTCATGAAACTCTTGGTCTTGAGAACACGAAAGAGTAATAAACAAAGATGCCTTTAAATTGAGTGTTTATCTTGTCACATTTGCTGTGCTTCAAAGACAGAGGTCAAATGTCAGGATATGACTTCTGACAAACTGCTGCTGATTCTTTTATCATTGGAATTCGTGTTTAGTTTTCTTTCTCTGACTGTAAAGTTAAAAAAGGTTTTTAAAGTCAACTATGTGACAGACTTGCAGGGTACGAGCGTGAAAGGAATGGCCGCAGGATGAAGTTTTTGTAACACATAGCGTTAGGAAAGCAAAGTACTTTTTTTTATAATTCTGAAGTGTTAAGAGATGTTAATAGGATCAAAACAAATCAGTCAGTCAGTCAAAATACTTTATTTCGATAAATCAATATCATAAAAAATACAATAGCACTATACAATATTCACATGTTCTAAAATACATAATTAATACAGGATAAAATCATGGTTAATTTACACAATCAAAATATTTACAGAAAGTATAAAAAATATTGACCTTTAAAAATGCGTTTAAAATACATTAAGAATACATTAAAAAAGAGGTCAGTTAAATAGGAATACAAGGTGTCACACATTATACAATTCCACATATCAATTTCATTCAGTAAACGTTCCCTGTAGTATAAACTGTATACTTGCTTTCATCCACTATCAATCAATCAATCAAAGACATTTATAGAGCGCGCTACATACCCGTGGGGTCTCAAGGCGCTGGGGGGGGGGGGGGGTGCCGCTACTGCTCGAACAGCCAGGTCTTCAGCTTCTTCCTGAAGGAGAGGTGGTCTTGGGTCAGGCGCAGGTCGGTCGGGAGGGAGTTCCAGGTCTTGGCGGCCAGGTAGGAGAAGGACCTCCCTCCTGTAGTCGCTCTTCGGATGCGGGGGACGTCGGCGAGGGCGTGGTTGGCTGATCGGAGGTGGCGTTTGGGAGCGTAGAAGTTGACTCGGCTGTTGAGGTAGCTCGGGCCTTGGTCGTGTAGGGCTTTGTGTGCGTGGTGAGGAGGCGGAAGGTGATTCTTTTGTTGACGGGGAGCCAGTGAAGGTCTCTCAGATGTCCGGAGATGTGGCTGGTTCGTGGGATGTCGAGGATGAGTCTGGCTGAGGCGTTCTGGATCCGCTGGAGTCTCTTCTGGAGCTTGGCGGTGGTACCGGCGTAGAGGGCGTTGCCGTAGTCCAGTCGGCTGGTGACGAGGGCCTGGGTGACGGTCTTCCTGGTCTCGGTGGGGATCCACCAGAAGATCTTCCGTAGCATGCGGAGGATGTTGAGGCATGCCGATGAGACGTTGTTGACTTGCCTGGTCATGGAGAGGGAGGAGTCCAGGATGAAGCCCAGGTTGCGTGCATGGTCTGTCGGTTTGGGCGCGGTGCCCAGGGCGGGAGGCCACTAGGAGTCGTCCCAGGCGGAGGGTGAGGAGCCCAGGATGAGGACCTCCGTCTTGTCCGAGTTCAGTTTCAGGCGGCTGGTCGTCATCCACTCGGCTACCTCTTTCATCCCTTCGTGCAGGTTGGCTCTGGCGGCGGCGGGGTCGTTGGTCAGGGAGAGGATCAGCTGGGTGTCGTCGGCGTAGGAGATTATGTTGAGGTTGTGCTGGCGTGCGATGGCCGCGAGGGGGCTCATGTAGACGTTGAAGAGGGTGGGGCTCAGAGAGGATCCTTGAGGGACGCCGCAGATGACTTCGGTGGCCTCTGACTTGTACGGTGATAGACGGACTCTCTGTGTTCTTCCGTCGAGGAAGGAGATGATCCATTCCAGCGCCTTGTCCTGGATTCCGACATTGCTGAGGCGCTGTACTAGGGTGCGGTGGCAGACAGTGTCGAATGCCGCGGAGAGGTCTAGGAGGATGAGGGCCGCTGTTTCTCCGTTGTCCATCAGGGCTCGGATGTCATCGGTGGCGGCGATGAGGGCGGTCTCGGTGCTGTGATTGGCTCGGAAGCCGGACTGTGAGGGGTTGAGGGATCCATTCGTCTCGAGGAAGGCGGCCATCTGCTTGTTGACGGTCTTCTCGATGACTTTGGCTGGAAACGGGAGGAGCGAGATGGGGCGGTAGTTCTTGAGTTCGGTGGGGTCCGCTGTGGGTTTCTTGGGAAGAGCGCTGAGTTCGGATGGCTTCCAGCTCTCAGGGAAGGTGGGGGTGTCGAAGGATGTGTTGATGATGTCTCGCAGGTGGGGTGCGATGACAGCGTCAGCCTTGTTGAAGATGTGGTGAGGGCAGGGGTCAGTCGGTGATCCGGAGTGGATGGAGTTCATCGTGCGGATGGTGTCTTCGGTGCTGATCGGGGTCCAGGCGTGGAGGGTGGTGGTGGGGGGTGGTTGTTCGGTCTTGGTGTTCGTTGGTTGGTTGTTGAAGCTGTTGTGTATGTCCGCGATCTTGTTGTGGAAGTATGAAGCGAGGGAGTTGCAGAGGTCTTGCGATGGGGTGATGTCGTTGTTTCCTGCGCTGGGGTTGGATAGCTCTTTCACGATGTTGAAGAGTTCCTTGCAGTTGTGTGCGTTGTTGTCCAGCCGGTCCTATAAAACAATGTTATAAGGGTTATTGGTCATCTTCCTCTTCTTGATCCTGACAGCCCCCACTAGGAAATTAGCAACATGAAACATAATCCTAGGGGTCTGCAATAACTGTAAAAACAGGAGAGCTGGCTTTACTTGAATAAACCCTGCCTCCTTTAAAATAGGGATCAAGTATTTCGTCCTTACTGCCGTGTAGTGTCCACAAAACATCAAAAAGTGCATTGTATTCTGGGTGGAAAAATTGTCACAAGAACGCGGCATTGCGTTTTCAGGAGTACTCCAAGTTGGAAAATGAGCACGGTTCAGGTGAATCAAATTAAACCGAAATCGAGTTAAAAGAAATCGGTGATAAGCTTGATTCACAGTAGTTAGATACAATTCAGGGCCTACTTGGGTGCTCATAATAATGCTAGCCCTCACCGTTGTTTTTTTAAATTCCATTTGTTCCCTCTCCACGCTTAGCATTTCTCCCATTGTACCCTTAATCAAGGCAATGTCCTTTGTTGTTATGGACTCAGGGGAGAAAACAAGCTCTGGTCTCCCTAGCTTAACAAGACTGTCTTTGATGTATGCTAGCCACAAGATTTTATTTGCTCTATCTAGCTGTAAACAGTCTTTTAGAATAATATGGTTAAGGGGGATTTACTGGTTTAACCAGATCTTCAGCCATGCTAGAAGATGGGCCATTTTTATCATATCTGAAATATATCCTACTCCTAGTTCAGTGTGGATTGTATATGATGGAGTGTACTGTGGCACAGAGAGGACAGCTCTTAAAAATGTATTCTCAGTAGTCTGTATACTGTTCGGAGAACAGTATCCCCAAATTGCACTACCATATGTAGCCACCGCAAGGCATTTTGCTTTATAGATTTTCAATAAAGCTGCTATTGGAAAGGGGAGACCACTCGGTCACCCCAAACGTATGGATGGGTGCCCCGATCCCCCGGGAAACCATTGAGGGCGGGGGGGGGGGGGCGTGTCACGGCCGGTATGCCCATAGCGGCGTGGTCGGAGCACGCCCCCGCCGCCTGAAAGGGTTGTCCTAAACACCCGCCCGGAAGTCCGTGTACCTATGGGCAGGATGGGGGCACAGCCCCCGCCTTCCCGCTGCTGGATAAAAGGCGCGGAAATCCAGGGAAGCGTCCTCTTGTTCCTGCGCTCTGAAGGCTGCACCACTTGTCGCTCGTGAGCCCTCAAGGGAACAAGCTGCAGTTTTTTGAACGTGTAATGGTTGTTTTTTTCTGTTTCAGTCGTCAAGGCGTAGTTGGAATCCAAGTCACTTCGGGAGGACAGGCTGAGCTAACGTTGAACGCGGACATGCCTGGTAAGAAGACTGGAAAGAGCTCCGAGATGGAACGTATGCTGTGCACCATGGTGAATCAAGTGTCGGCGATGGACAGGAAGTTCGGTAAAGTAGACCAGCTGGGTCGCGGCTTAGCGGGCCTCAGGAAACAAGTGGAGGCCCAAGCAGGACCCTCCGGGCGACCTAAGAGGATCGTAGGGCCTGCTTTGCCAAACATCACCCCAGGGGGGGATAAGGGGAAAAGGAAGAAGGGGAAAGCGGGTCCTAGCGAGGCCCCAGTCCCGATGGAAGTCCCACCGGTCCCAGTAGCACCAGCGTCCAGCCCGGTACCCACACCGGATGGGGGATTGCCAATCACTGTGGTTATCACACCGCTGGATGACAACCAGATGCCTCCTGAATTAGCGCTTCAGTTGGCGGCTGTGTTACCCTGGTTAAAGAAGGGAGCGTGGGGATCCGCGGCTGTAGAAGACCCAGCCGAAGAAGCTAGACTGATTATTGAACAGTTAAGGCAGACAAGGGGTGCTGGGGCGGCGAACGTGCCTTCTATTTCTCCACAGGTGCCGAAGGTGGTCGCTGTCGAAAACCAGAATAAGTCGACGGACACGGCTGGAGGTGCGGCGGAGGCCGGTAAGAGATCACTCCCAATGATGAGTGAGGGCGCGGTACCCTCAAGGCGGGAAAGCTTGGCGCAACATATTCCCATGGTTACTAAGGAGATGGTGTGGTCCAATAAGTATATTAACATGTTTTCATTTTTAAATGATCATCGAGAGTTAGAATATGCCAAGACTCAGAAGGATTTATGGCACCCCAGTGTATGGCGGGCAAAAATGGCAGAATTCAGGGTCGAGGAGTCGATGATGAACTGGATCAGGGCCTTTTCTATTTTTGTAGCGATTATCGCTGAACGTAAATGTAAATGTATAGGCATTTATATAGCGCACTACTTACCCGGAGGGTCCCAAGGCGCTTCGACCGCTGCGAAACCCTTCCTGGCTTCCCTGAGAGATGGTCCCTTAATGGGTATCTCCAGGGTGAGACCAGGCATCCCCGGCGGTCTGGTGGGGCCGTTAGTGAAGATGAGGCAAGCTAATGCCCAGAGTTGCCGAGTGTGATCGCTGATCAGAGTGGGCACCGAGGCGAGAGAATTATCGAGTCCGCTGACCCTGGTCCAGAAACCTGCCGCGCTGGGAATCGAACCCTGGTCCCGGGCCGTCCTCTGCTCTCGGGTCTGCCGCCTCTAACCAGTGAGCCACACTACTTCACCAGAAGTGTTGAGTGACCTGGCTTGTTACCAGAGCAGGATCACGAGCTTCCATGAGAAGTATGGAGGAGAAGAATGGAAAGGGTACGACATGGCGTTTAGAAAGGCAAAAGAGTTTAATGAAACATTGACTTGGGATTGTTTAGATACGGTATCTTGGCATGTACAGCTCTTGCCGGGTTCAGCGGGTAGTTCAGGGTCGAGCACAAACGGCTCCAGGGCCTTTCCACAGAAACAGTTGCAGCCCTTTCGACCAAGCTACAGGGGGGAGTCTCAGCCTAGATCGGGCGGGAACGGAAGTAAGCGAGGAGTGTCTTGGGGCTTCAATAAGGGGACGTGTGGCAGGCCGCAAGGAACGTGTAAGTTCAGGCATGCGTGCTCCAGTTGTGGTAACACCTCACACCCTGAAACTAGCTGCCGATCCAAAACCAATGGGACCGGAGGTAAAGGGAGTACCAAGCAGGATTGATGCGGTGCCCCGGAAGTCCACACCTTCACCCGTAGATATCCTGGCTTTGACCCCATGGCTGAACAGATACCCTGATCATGCGTCCGCTGGGATCCTGCGAGGTGGCTTCTCACATGGCTTCAGGATCCCGACGGGCAATTTTCGGGGGGCCCCCTCATGTAAGAACCAACTGTCCGTTCAGCACAACCCGGCGGTTGCCGCCAAAAAGATCGCCAAGGAGGTTAGCTTGGGGCGGGTTGCAGGACCTTTTTGTGACCCACCAACAGCTGATTTTGTATATTCCCCATTAGGGGTGGTGCCTAAAAAGGACCCGGGGGAGTACAGGCTCATCCATAATTTGTCGGCACCGAGGGGGGCTTCCGTCAATGAGGCGATCGACCCTGACATTTGCAGTGTAAAGTATGCATCTTTCGATGACGCAGTGGTATTGTTGAATCGCTTAGGCCCCGGTGCATTGTTAGCAAAGTCGGATATTGAATCTGCATTTAGGTTGCTTCCGGTGCATCCCCAGGATCAGCGCTTGCTGGGTTTTACGTTTCAGGGGAAATACTACATGGATATGTGCATGCCAATGGGTTGTTCAATTTTGTGTGCCTATTTTGAAATGTTTAGCTCGTTTCTGGAGTGGGTGTTCTCAAAGGCCACAGGGCACCAACATGTGATGCATTATCTGGATGATTTCCTCTTTCTTGGCCCAGCGGGCACTCGGGACTGTGCACGGGCATTGCAGGACTTCTGCGTGCTCATGCGGGGTTTCGGGGTACCGTTGGCGCCAGGTAAGACAGTGGGGCCGACTACCTCCCTGGAGTTTTTTGGGCATAGAACTAGACTCGGTGGAGGGTTGGTTCCGCTGGCCGGCAGAAAAGATCGCCAAATTCGGGGCTTCCTTGTTGCAGTGTCTTCGGAACGAGAAAGTGACATTGCACCAATTACAGCAAACAGTGGGTCAGCTTAACTTTGCATTAAGAGTGATACCGATGGCTCGCCATTTCTCACAATCCATTGCCCAGTCCATGGTAGGCCCAAGGAAGGGCACCATCGCACGAGTCTGTCGGCGGAGGTTCGCCAGGACATGCTTATCTGGCTGGCATTCCTGGCGGACTTCAACGGCCGAGTGGTCTGGAGCAAACCCCCGGCCTCGTCGGTGGAACTAGGCTTATGGACCGACTCAGCGGGCAGCGTGGGGTTTGGCGCAATCCTCGGAAACCATTGGTCGGCCCAAAGATGGCCAGCATGGTGGGAAGCAAGCGGTTTGATGAATAACATTGGCTTCCTAGAGCTCTTCCCCATCTGGGTGGCTCTGTCGGCATGGCCGTGAGGAAATATAAATTTTTTGGTCAAGTTGTGTTCCCTAGCGAGTACCCCACCGTCTCCATGTACGAGTTAAAGTGCATGTAACTTCCCTCCTGTGTCAGCTATGAAGACGCAAATACATTTGCGTCCAACGTTAACATGTCCTCTTTCAGACCCACCATGAATGGGTTGAGTGGTCCGTTCCTAAGTATGCTATGCCAACGTCTTTTTGTAGTGTACTCCTACGTTTTTCAGCTCTGGCTGAAGTAGGCCCTGAATCTCTGCCACCGAACCTCTTTTCTGGCTTCTGACTCCGAGAATCTCTGCCCAGGCAGCCCCTGTATTCGTGAACTCTGACTTACTTTCAGCGCGGCCCCTCGCGCTCGGCTCAGCCTGCTGCCTGCCAAGATTGACTATAACCTTCGAGTTATCTGTTTCCCTCCCCGAAAATACATTCCTGCCTGCTAGCTCCAGTAAACATCCTTCCTCAGCTACAGGGCCAAAGGGCCGACCTGTCTCCATGCAAGTAATTCATAGCTCCTGTTGCCATGCTCCCCTGGAAGGCCCCGTGCCCCCACGCTTCTCTTACAGACATTCAGGCGCTTATACACGCACTCACAGTCAGTATAGAATAGCTTCTGCCCCAGAGACCTTTCCGCCCAGATAGCTTAGTTCCTAAACATCAGATATCAGATATGATAGAAGCACAAGTTGATCTGACATGCCAGACTTCTGTCTCTTTCCGTCAGTACAAATGTCAAGTCCCCAGCACCCTCCGACTCCATGTCATGCACACGTCATGCAGCTGCGCGCGCATCCAAGTTTCCGATTTCTGCTGACATTGCAACATTTTCTGTTAGTGCCACCCCTATGGTGACACTTACCTGTGACGTTTCTAGAACACACCTCTAGTTCACGCCTCTTGATTACGCACATGTACCACGTGGATACTGTTATCTTGTCTTCTCTCTGCTGTTACGCCTTCTATACTGTTTCCAATGATGCAAAATAAGTATATAAGCTATGTACTGTTAATAAAATGTAGCGCGCTCTATCCCTTCTGACACCCTGTGTGGTGTTCGGAACATGATAATTTGGTCTTGACCATTCCTTTCTAAGGAATAAAACCCCTAAGAACTCTAACACCACGGACTCTGTTTTCTTTCATTTCCGATTGAGTTATTATTGATTAAGTACTTACCTGCATAGAAATTAAGAGTAAATTATTTATTTACATCATTTTGGCGCCCGAATAGGGACCCCTCCCCCACCTCACGCGCCGGTTGGTGCGTTGCAACCTGTGTCCCCTGCCGTCAGTTAGCCGGAACATACGCGTATCGGCAGGATTTCCTGCATCTCCCTCTGACCCACGGAGGTGACGAAGACTGCGATCAGTACCCAGACGAGGCGGTGAGGAGTGCGGAGGATCCCGACCAGAGCCCAGCCGAAAGAAGCAAGGTCCGAGGTGTCAAGAGGCCCACCAGGTTTCCGAAGTTTTCCGAAGGTTTCCGAAGTTTTCCGAAGTTTTCCGAAGTATCGAGTCGAGTCCAGTCGAGTTTTCCGAGGCCTTCTGTTTCCGTGCTTCCCGGTGAGTACCATTGCTGGGTCGTATCTAGACGGGTTTGGGTACACAAGTCCGGTCTGCACTGTTTTTGGGCAGTGTATCTGTACTGTTTAGCAGTATATCTAGTATTCCGAATTTCTGAATTTTTGCACTGTTACACCAGTGTATCTGTACTGTTGAGCAGTACATCCAGTATAGTGGGGTAGTCATCTATGTCTTAAATGTTTTTGTGTGATTAATGTCGTGGTATGAATGTGACTGTTTTTTGTGCATTATTCTGTTTCTTGTATAACTAGTTACATTCAGAATTAAGTATCAAGGATTGCGCATTTCAGTATCAAGTAAGCAGAATGCCGTTTTTCAACAAGTTAAAGCAGATAGGAACTAGGAAAGGGATGCTAGAGGAAGAAATTCCTATCCCTCCTAGGGACACTCCAGGCAATTTTATGTATAATAAGCATGGCATAGATGCCATATTGTATCTAGAATTATGGACCGATTATACAAAGCACCTAGAAGAGAGACACAGATGGCCAGTTAATGGAACATGGGATGCCGAGTGCATCATGAAGGTAGAAGAGGCATTACGGAAAAAGAAAGCCAGACAGTCTCAGAAAGATGCCATAGAATTTTGGCGTAAGGAATCACATAAACGTGCTGAAAGAGCACTTCGTAGAGAAGACAGACTTAGAGAATCAGAAAAAGCTCGAGAAAACGAACTAGTTATTGAAGGAATCCGAGTAAAATCAGAACAAATAGATCGCATCCGAAATAGTCAAGTAAACGGCATGTATCTTATGGCCGAGGGTACACCTGACGCCATTTCAGAAATACCGAAAAATTTGCCGTCGCCATTAGTTCCAACTAAAGTAATGCATAAGACTACTAAAGACATATTCCTAAATTCCTACCTAGAAGATGTAGCCCCAGCTTACACCAACTTGCCTGTTCGTGCCCTGCCTACCGACAGGGACGGGGGCGGCACCCCGCCCCCAGATCATGCCTCGCCAGTACCACAACAGACTTCTCCTGTCCCGCCAGCCCCGCCGCTTCCCGTACTCAAAACTGACCTACCGAAACCACGTTTGCCTGATCCACCTAAACGACAAGTTCAAGTTCAGATACAGACTCCACAGGGAGGTAATGCACAAGTTTCCGCTTCAGGAGGTGCGACCGCGGGTCCTCAGACCCCGCCACCAACTCACAGATTCAATATCAGAGGTATGCAGAGTCCTCTTACGTACAGGTCTCCCCACTCCTCTAATTCATCCCGCCTTGACACATTAAAAGAAAACATGTCAGTTTGCAGATATGATCCAGTACCCGGAAAAGACGATTTAATGATATTGGCATCATTACGGTTAAGATCTGCTACTGATAACTTGTTATGCTATGTAGGAATGAAGGAGCGTCTAGATAGAATATATGAGTTTGTTCAGACAGGGAAAGACCCTGACAGTATTAAGGATGCCATGGAGAAACAGAAAGTTGACATGCAAGCACTGATACTACGATTTTTCATAAATTGTCTGATAAGAGAACGAGACAGGCCCGGAACAGATCAGAGTGAATTAGATGCATTGAACAAGTGGGGTCAAAATATAGCTGAAGGAAAACACGACAAGGGGACTTGCATAGCCTCTATGTACAGGAAGATTAGGAAAGCAGTGATAGCAGTACACGAGAAAGAGAAAGAAGAGGCTTCCTCCGAGGAGGAAGAAGAACAGGAAGAATCCGAAAGAAATGTAGGCACCATAGCATATGTAGGTAAGGGAACTTACCTTAGGAAGGGTATCCGTCCAGAGAGCAAGAGAGTTTTCTTCTCTGCCTTGACAAATCCGAATTCTGCTGAGCATCAGTTCCAGGAAACTGATAAAAGGCTTCGAGATCGAGTTGGGTACCATGTACTCAATTCTATGGATGAACAAGAACTAGCCCGATCAGCTGTATCATGGGCCGAAAATGCAGACATATATAATGATGACACAGTGGCACAGACATTTCTAAACCTCTCCCCCGACGAACAGAAATTAGCAGGTGTATACATGATTCAGCACCTTCTTATCAAATACAGAAAACATTACTCTGATCCCGGTCCCTTACATGAAACACTAGAAGCACTACTGATGGACAGATGGAGAGGCTTAAGTACCAAATTAATTCAAATAATTCTAGAACAACGACATAGATATGATACCTTTGTAAGCTCTGAATATGTTCCCGCCCCACCTCTAGAAAGGAAAATGTACCACATGCAATGCGGGGGTAGTATTGAAAGTCAGAACCCCTTACGAGAAGTGCACCCTGTTATGGGTGAGGATAAAACCTTGAAACGCGTGTATGTACACACGCCTCTGACTAAACTAGAACTGTTAGAAATGAAGAAACTAGTACCATGCCATGATAAAGATCCTGCAGGTTTTCATAGAGAGCTTAAAGACATGTTACTAATGGGGGATTACACGTATGATGATATTATGAAAATGTTGAAGGTACTATTACCCACGGGTATCTTCGAGAAATTAAAGGAAAAGGAATGGGAGGTGGGAGACACAAAGATTGCCTGGGCAGAAATAGAGGACGAAGAAAAGAAACGGGTCCCAGGGTTAGGCCTTGGGGACAAAACTAAAGCATTACCAGGTTTGATAGTACAGGTCCTGCCCAGATTATTGACAACTAGAAAGGAAGATTGGGACGCCATCTCGTCCTGTAAACAAAAACATGATGAAGATACTAGTGACTTCTATTCAAGATTCGAGAAATGTTTCATTATTAATAGTGGCCTCCAGCCAAGTAGCGAGTCGTACCCGCATCTTTTTGTATCAAAATTAGTTGAGAATTCCCTACCGTTAGTTAAAAACCGTGTATACAAGGTTGAGAGTACATGGCAAGCAAATACGCCATCACAGATGTTACAAATGTTACAATATCATCAGAACAGAATCAGAGAAGAACAAGATCAGGAACAAAAACGCATGAAAGACACAAAGATGAAAATGTTAGTAGCCCAGACGGTCCCATCCGACGGTCACAGAAAGGGTACGACCCAAACCAGTCACACTGCAGCTCCCGTTAAAGGGACATGCAATTATTGCAAGCAGCCAGGTCACTACGTACACGAATGCCCAGTCCTGAAACATAACATAGCGACAGGTAAAACTAAGGAAAGACCGCATCCGCCTAGACAAGACCATAACCAGCATCAGTCTTCACAGAATACACAGAGTACACAGCCTATGCATGCTTCCTCGACTCCAGCACAGACCGTAGCAGTACCACAGCCACAGCCCATTGCTGCAACTCAGCAAGTTTCACAGCAGATGTATCAGTATGCCCAGTCCGCTTACCCCGAATATTCACGATATACATGAAACAGCCTAGAGAGGGAAGGTGGCTTGCCTCTTATTGAGATTCCTGTAGATCAAGAAGGTCCTTATGTACACAGTCAAGTATTGGGAAAAGACAGAAAGTTTTTAATTGACACAGGGGCAAGTCGCACTACAATCAGTCATGATGAAGTTCCAGGGGCACCCCTCTCAGGCTCACAGAATGTTTCCCTGGGTTTTTCAGGACAGCCTATTGTAAATGAGGTATCCGAACCAGTTCCCCTGGCTGTGGGTCCATTATCACGTGTTACAGACCTGTTACTCACGAAATCATGTCCAGAAAATCTGTTAGGAATTAAAACATTGAAGGCTCTAGGAGCTATAATATGCTGTTCCCCGGAGGGGGTTAGACTCTTTCTGCGGGATTTCAAGGGTCATTATGTTTTGCGAGAATTCGATGTCAGATTGAAAAATGTACCAGATTACTTGTGGGCAAAAGGCCCAACTGATGTAGGCTGCATGCATATCACACCATACCGTGTTACACTCAAAACAGGTGTTGTATTACCCCGAATCAGACAATACAAGTTACCACCCGATGCTGTAGTGGCTTTACTGAAAATCATTGACGAGCTCATTGCCCAAGGAGTGGTCGTCGAGACCGACTCCAATATCTGTAATTCACCCATCATTCCGATTCTTAAACGTACAGATCCCAATGCACCGCCAGTATATCGGCTGGTGATTGATCTTCGAGAATTAAATAAATGCATTATTCCACAGTATCCTGTGGTCCCCGATATCTCATCCCTATTGACTGCCATTGATTCAGAAGCAACGTTCTTTACTGTAATTGATCTCAAGAACGCCTTCTTCAGCGTGCCTATTGATCCAGAGAGCCAATATCTCTTCGGATTCAGTTTAAATGGACGCAGTTTCAAATTTTCGCGCGCACCTCAAGGATTCACAGAAAGCCCCAGCATCTATAGTCAAGCACTGAAAAGACAACTAGATTGCATTCAAATGCCAGTTAACACCGCTTTACTGCAATACGTCGATGATCTGCTGATCACCGCACGAAGTGAGCCCGAATGTGAAGAAGCATCACTGACAGTTTTACATTTCCTGGCCGACAAGGGGCACAAGGTGTCTCCTTCGAAGCTACAATTCTGTGTTCAGCAAGTTGTGTACTTGGGTCACTTGCTGTCCAAAGTGGGGAGACAGCTCACTCCCGATCGCATTCAGTTAATTGTAAATATGCCGCAACCCCAGACACAAAAGGAAGTGCGGGCCTTCATAGGCCTCACCTCGTACTGCAGACAATGGATTCCCCAGTATGCATTTCTAGCCAAACCACTCATTCAGTTAACGACACAGGAGGCAGCAACTTCGACTGCCCTCCCTTGGACTCAGGAACACACACAAGCTTTTGAAGAATTAAAGAAAGCCTTATGTCAAGCACCAGTTTTAGCGACACCATGTTACAGCAAACCGTTTACACTTTTCGTTACAGAACGTGATGGTACAGCGTTGTCTGTCCTCACCCAAGATCAAGCAGGTTCACATAAGCCTTGCGCCTATTTCTCAAGTACATTGGATTCAGTAGCCCAGGCACTCCCTGCGTGCTTAAAATCTGTAGCAGCAACAGCGTTAGCAATCCGACAGAGTGATTCAATTGTTTTAGGTCATCAGTTAACAGTTCAAGTACCACATTCTGTAGAGGTTTTGTTAAACAGAACCCAGACTCAACACTTGACTATAGCACGACTGACAGGTTATGAATTAACGCTATTCCAGCCACACATAGAAATCAGACGCTGCAGCATCTTGAACCCCGCAACACTGTTACCAACAGTTATGACGGATCCAGCCCCACATGATTGTATAGAAATCATTAATGCAGTAACAAAGCCTAGACGAGATTTAACAGATGTTCCTTTGACAAATCCAGACCTGACACTTTATGTGGACGGTTCATGCATGAGAACAAGTACAGGAGAATTAGTGGCCGCGTATGCCGTGACCACTGAAACTGAAGTTAAAGAAACACATCGTATTGACACACTGTCTGCTCAAGCAGCAGAGCTCATCGCTCTGACCCGAGCTTGTATTCTAGCCAAAAACAGAAATGTTAACATATACACAGATTCACGTTATGCATTCGGAGTTGTACACGACTTCGGAGTCCTCTGGCAAGAACGAGGTTTCCTGACCTCTCATGGGGCCAAGATTCAACACGGTCCCCTCATTCAAGCACTGTTAGAAGCAATACATTTGCCTTCGGGCATATCAGTCATGAAGTGTAAAGCACATACTAAAGTTACAGATTCTGTGTCCCAGGGTAACGACCTGGCAGACCAGACAGCAAAACATACAGCACTAACTCACACCCAGATTACTGATGTGACAAAGACAATAGTACCGACAAAGTGTATGACAGTTAGAGATCCCGCCCTAGACGTAATTGATATCCAGACACATGCTACTCCAGATGAAATAAAGAAATGGACTGAACTAGGAGGGATTCAGACAGATCAAGGTTGGATAACGAAGGAAAAATCTATATGGTTTCTCCCTGACTCAATGGTTCAAGTCATGATAAATACAGCACATAGCCCGGCACATCTAGGAGAGAAAGCGATGTTAGACAGTTTACAGAATCTCTGGTACAACAAACACTTACGAGCAGCAGCAAAACAGAAAGTGCGTACTTGCATGATCTGTTGTCAGTTCAATCCAGGTAAAAGCGTCCCTGTAGAGCAAGGTGGATTTCATCCTCCCGATCACCCTTTTGAAGTCCTCCAGATGGATTATATCCAGATGGACCGCTGTCGAGGTTTTAAATATGTTCTCGTAGTTGTCTGTGCTCTGTCCCGCTGGACCGAAGCATACCCAGTATCAGATTACACTGCTCCGACCACTGCCAAGCAGCTGGTTCGTGAATTCTTCCCACGGTACGGCTTGCCTCGTGTCGTATACTCAGATAACGGTCAGCCATTCTCATCTGCATTAATGAAAGAAGTTTCCCTACTGCTAGGATACCAGTGGAAGTTCCATTGTGTCCGACATCCCGAAGCAGCAGGCCTTGTAGAAAGGCATAATCAGACACTAAAATTACGTCTTGCAAAGATCTGTCAGGACAAAGGGGTCGACTGGATAGTCGCCCTGCCCGTGGCACTATTCTACATGAGAATGGTCGCCCACTCGAGATCAGGGCTATCCCCGTACGAAGTGGTCTTTGGCAGACCACCGAATATGTGGGGGACGCCCATTCCGAAGAAAATAACTGATGTTGATTGCAATATGTTGACAGATTACCTTGCCTCCTTGATGTCTGCACTCCAATCATGTCGTTCACAGGTTGCCGCAGCTTTCCCTGACAACACTGATGTAAAGCCGCACGACGTCCGTCCTGGCGATCTGGTACTCGTCCGGAATTTCGACCGGAAAAGTCCGCTGGAGCCCCGCTGGAAGTCCCCGAAGACCGTTCTTCTCACCACGAGGACCGCCGTGAAGATAGAGGGGAGAAAGGGGTGGGTCCACACGAGTCACATCAAGCTTTGCAATGAACTAAAAAACGAACTAAAACAGGACTCTGACTCGTCCACCCCCACCAAAGACTGTATAAAACCAAGTGACTTTACCGTTACCGAACGAGAAAAGACTCCCCAAGAACAATATCGTATGAAACTCCGATCTAGCAAGTCAGACAGTTTAATTGTTTAAGTCCTCCCCTAGGTGAATCGGTTAAATAGTTTCTGACATGTATCCCCTAGATCGAGATAGAGAGAGAGAGAGAGAAGCAAAGAAACGTACATACTGCAAATCACTGCGTAGTCACTGTATAGTGACGTTGTTAATAATGTTTTTCTTAAGTGTTTTAATTATTATTGCCAGCATTCTGCTACCCATTTATTGGCCTATTTTCAGGCGTGAACAATCTGCTTACAATGTCTCTGCTGAACACACTTTTAGTGAATTACCTGCACATGAACTCTCTTACAGACTTGCGCTGCGTAACAACACATTCATTAGTATGTTACACCACTTTCATCAGACAAATAATGCTACAGACTGCTGGATATGTGGCCGACTCCCTCCCTACCAGAATTACAAGGGAGCTCTGCCCCTCTTTCCGTACCCGTTCACTCACAATGGCTCCTGTGGTGCATGGTTTAAAATAATTAATTCCTTAGATCCTGATATTGCTGTTTTCGATGGAGGCTGGGTTTGGGGAAACCTGAACTCAGTTCTGTTAGATGTCTGTTACCCTGACAAGGAGGGACTCCCTACTCGAATAGGAACTGATCTAGAAAATGAAGTATATGGATTAGGTAACTACACAATTAGTCTCATGATCCTTACTGTTGAATCCGAAGCCGTTCCAGTTCTGCCCCATATGTTAGTATTGCCAGTCACAGGTGAATTGTGTGTCCGAAAGAAAGGTTCAGTACACGTAGGTCATAGTAAATGCACTACTGTGGTCGAATTCAGTGATCAGGGTAAATCGTCCTTCAAAGCTATCAGTCACTCTTATTTTGTTTGTGGTCATACCGCATACATACGTTTGCCCCCAGACTGGGATGGTACCTGTTATATTGCATTCCTTCTGCCACCTGTTTTTCTAGCTCCCCCTGATTACCATAGAAATACGAATCTAGTCAAGAATAGATCCAGAAGAGATATCCCACTTGTCGACTACACAGAAACGGCATGGGAACAGTACACTGATTTCAATAAAGGATTCTTTTTCTTTCTAGGACCTGTCCAAAACAGTAAATTAATACGTAGATTAACTAGAACACTTGAAGCAGTAGTACATGAAACTGCCTCCGTCTTAGGTAACTTAACAGAGGAGCAATCTGCTATGCGGGTTGTTGTCCTTCAGAATCGTCTTGTTATTGACGTCATCTTGGCAGATAGAGGTGGAGCCTGTAAGGTCATCGGGTCAAGTTGCTGCGTTTTCATCCCACAAAATGCGCCATCTGTCTATCAAGCTATTACCCGTCTGCATAAAATTGCAAATCAGATACATCAGAATCCAGGCACCTGGACTTGGTCCGGTTGGTTCTGGACAACGTTAACAGCTTGGGGATGGAAGATCCTATCCTTCCTAGGCATTGGCCTAGTCATAGTATTCAGTTGTTGCCTGTGTCTACAATGTGGACCGGCAATATGTGGACTGTGTGCCACTTCCTGCATTGAACATTCCAGTTGTCTCTCAAATCGTCAAAGAAAGAAAGATGAACATATAATGTTACAAGAACAGACTGATCAATTCATGAGGATCGATATATCATGAAGGGTCCGTAGGGAACAAGGAGGGAATGAGGAAATATACATTTTTTGGTCAAGTTGTGTTCCCTAGCGAGTACCCCACCGTCTCCATGTACGAGTTAAAGTGCATGTAACTTCCCTCCTGTGTCAGCTATGAAGACGCAAATACATTTGCGTCCAACGTTAACATGTCCTCTTTCAGACCCACCATGAATGGGTTGAGTGGTCCGTTCCTAAGTATGCTATGCCAACGTCTTTTTGTAGTGTACTCCTACGTTTTTCAGCTCTGGCTGAAGTAGGCCCTGAATCTCTGCCACCGAACCTCTTTTCTGGCTTCTGACTCCGAGAATCTCTGCCCAGGCAGCCCCTGTATTCGTGAACTCTGACTTACTTTCAGCGCGGCCCCTCGCATTTAGGTTGCTTCCGGTGCATCCCCAGGATCAGCGCTTGCTGGGTTTTACGTTTCAGGGGAAATACTACATGGATATGTGCATGCCAATGGGTTGTTCAATTTTGTGTGCCTATTTTGAAATGTTTAGCTCGTTTCTGGAGTGGGTGTTCTCAAAGGCCACAGGGCACCAACATGTGATGCATTATCTGGATGATTTCCTCTTTCTTGGCCCAGCGGGCACTCGGGACTGTGCACGGGCATTGCAGGACTTCTGCGTGCTCATGCGGGGTTTCGGGGTACCGTTGGCGCCAGGTAAGACAGTGGGGCCGACTACCTCCCTGGAGTTTTTTGGGCATAGAACTAGACTCGGTGGAGGGTTGGTTCCGCTGGCCGGCAGAAAAGATCGCCAAATTCGGGGCTTCCTTGTTGCAGTGTCTTCGGAACGAGAAAGTGACATTGCACCAATTACAGCAAACAGTGGGTCAGCTTAACTTTGCATTAAGAGTGATACCGATGGCTCGCCATTTCTCACAATCCATTGCCCAGTCCATGGTAGGCCCAAGGAAGGGCACCATCGCACGAGTCTGTCGGCGGAGGTTCGCCAGGACATGCTTATCTGGCTGGCATTCCTGGCGGACTTCAACGGCCGAGTGGTCTGGAGCAAACCCCCGGCCTCGTCGGTGGAACTAGGCTTATGGACCGACTCAGCGGGCAGCGTGGGGTTTGGCGCAATCCTCGGAAACCATTGGTCGGCCCAAAGATGGCCAGCATGGTGGGAAGCAAGCGGTTTGATGAATAACATTGGCTTCCTAGAGCTCTTCCCCATCTGGGTGGCTCTGTCGGCATGGCCGTGAGGAAATATAAATTTTTTGGTCAAGTTGTGTTCCCTAGCGAGTACCCCACCGTCTCCATGTACGAGTTAAAGTGCATGTAACTTCCCTCCTGTGTCAGCTATGAAGACGCAAATACATTTGCGTCCAACGTTAACATGTCCTCTTTCAGACCCACCATGAATGGGTTGAGTGGTCCGTTCCTAAGTATGCTATGCCAACGTCTTTTTGTAGTGTACTCCTACGTTTTTCAGCTCTGGCTGAAGTAGGCCCTGAATCTCTGCCACCGAACCTCTTTTCTGGCTTCTGACTCCGAGAATCTCTGCCCAGGCAGCCCCTGTATTCGTGAACTCTGACTTACTTTCAGCGCGGCCCCTCGCGCTCGGCTCAGCCTGCTGCCTGCCAAGATTGACTATAACCTTCGAGTTATCTGTTTCCCTCCCCGAAAATACATTCCTGCCTGCTAGCTCCAGTAAACATCCTTCCTCAGCTACAGGGCCAAAGGGCCGACCTGTCTCCATGCAAGTAATTCATAGCTCCTGTTGCCATGCTCCCCTGGAAGGCCCCGTGCCCCCACGCTTCTCTTACAGACATTCAGGCGCTTATACACGCACTCACAGTCAGTATAGAATAGCTTCTGCCCCAGAGACCTTTCCGCCCAGATAGCTTAGTTCCTAAACATCAGATATCAGATATGATAGAAGCACAAGTTGATCTGACATGCCAGACTTCTGTCTCTTTCCGTCAGTACAAATGTCAAGTCCCCAGCACCCTCCGACTCCATGTCATGCACACGTCATGCAGCTGCGCGCGCATCCAAGTTTCCGATTTCTGCTGACATTGCAACATTTTCTGTTAGTGCCACCCCTATGGTGACACTTACCTGTGACGTTTCTAGAACACACCTCTAGTTCACGCCTCTTGATTACGCACATGTACCACGTGGATACTGTTATCTTGTCTTCTCTCTGCTGTTACGCCTTCTATACTGTTTCCAATGATGCAAAATAAGTATATAAGCTATGTACTGTTAATAAAATGTAGCGCGCTCTATCCCTTCTGACACCCTGTGTGGTGTTCGGAACATGATAATTTGGTCTTGACCATTCCTTTCTAAGGAATAAAACCCCTAAGAACTCTAACACCACGGACTCTGTTTTCTTTCATTTCCGATTGAGTTATTATTGATTAAGTACTTACCTGCATAGAAATTAAGAGTAAATTAAGTGACATTGCACCAATTACAGCAAACAGTGGGTCAGCTTAACTTTGCATTAAGAGTGATACCGATGGCTCGCCATTTCTCACAATCCATTGCCCAGTCCATGGTAGGCCCAAGGAAGGGCACCATCGCACGAGTCTGTCGGCGGAGGTTCGCCAGGACATGCTTATCTGGCTGGCATTCCTGGCGGACTTCAACGGCCGAGTGGTCTGGAGCAAACCCCCGGCCTCGTCGGTGGAACTAGGCTTATGGACCGACTCAGCGGGCAGCGTGGGGTTTGGCGCAATCCTCGGAAACCATTGGTCGGCCCAAAGATGGCCAGCATGGTGGGAAGCAAGCGGTTTGATGAATAACATTGGCTTCCTAGAGCTCTTCCCCATCTGGGTGGCTCTGTCGGCATGGCCGGAGCAATTCAGAGACCGCTCGGTGGTATTTTGGTCCGATAACATGACTGTGGTTGAGTGCATTAATCAGCAGGCAGCACGCTGCAAATGGATATTGCGATTGTTGAAAGAAATTGTGTTGAAATGCTTGAGATTAAACGTACAGTTCAGGGCAAAGCATGTGCCGGGTCTACTGAATAATGCAGCTGATGCGCTCTCTCGTTTCAAAATGCAGGCTTTCAGGGATTGTTTACCCTCAGCGGAGCTAGTGGCAGTGCCATTTCCCGAAGCACTATGGCAAATCGGCGCCCCGGACTACAAAAACTCGTGGCAGCCAGTTTAGCGCCCAGGACAAGGAAAGCTTATGAAGGGGCGTTCCGTCCGTACTGCGCCTTTTTCGGCCCGGCAGGGGAGCATAGATGGGGTCAGGAGGAGTCCTTTGTCCGATTCTAAGTGGCACTTCATGAGGAAGGCCGGTCGGCGGCAACAGCAAGTCGGTATAAGGCCGCCATACCATTTATGGCTCAGCTCCATGGGATCAGGGACCCGACGGACTCCTTTCTAGTCAGGATGGCTCTGCTCGGCTGGCGGCGCTTAGAGGGGTGCAGAAAGGATAACAGGCACCCAATAGGGTTTGACAAGTTGACCTCCTTGCTGGCTAAACTAGAAGAGACATGCTCCTCACCTAGCGAGGTTATACTATTCCGGGCAGCGTTCGCATTGGCGTTTTATGGGGCCCTGCAGGTGAGCGAACTAGTGGCTGCCAACAAAAGAGATACGGAAGGAGGTCTGCGCAGGGATCACATCCAAGTGAGGGGGGATTCTTTGCTGATCTAGATAGCCAGGTCAAAGACAGACCAGGAGGCCTAGGGGAATAGTGTTGTGTTGCAGCGCGCTCCAGGTAGTCCCGGTTGTCCAGTAAGGCATGTTGAGGCCTACCTAAGACAAAGGTTGACAACGTGGGGGGGGGCCTTGCTACGACATACGGACGGCACCCCGTTGCCAAGGTTTCAGTTTCAAAGGGTGCTGGCAATCACGATTGCAGCTGCGGGCTTGAACCCGAGTGATTTTGGGACCCATTCATTTAGGATAGGGGCCGCTACAGAAGCTACGGCTCAAGGTCTACAGGCAGACAAGGTTAAGCAGTTAGGCCGCTGGTCTTCGAACTGTTTCAAGAGGTACGTGCGACTGCACATGTTGTAAGTTACTGATGAAGTGCACTCACGCTTGTTGTCTTTTGTTTGGATTACAGTTTTATGAGCCTGTGACGCAGGGCGGAAATTAGGACCGGCCCAGCATCAGATAACCACCACTTCAGGAAAAAGGAATGGAAGACTTGTGGTCTGGGTCATGGGCCACTCATACGTGAGGCGTGCCGGGGACATATTCAAGACAGGTGATGCGATCCACACATCTGAGGAATATGGGTTCAGGGTGTCCTTCTACGGGAAGGGCAGCCTGTGTATTGACCGACTGCAAAGTTTTGTGGAAGAATTACTAGGGCGGCACAGGTCACCGCCATCTGTAGTCATAGTGCACATTGGGGGCAATGACTTGGTAAGACTGGGCAGATGGGCTTTAGTTGAGTACATACTTTCTGCTGTTAGCTGGTTAGCAAAAAGGCTCCCGGGATGTACAATAGCCTGGTCTCACCTGATTCCGAGGAGGGTATGGCGGGGTGGTTTGTCCACGACAGCGTTGAACCATTCGGTAAAGAGGGTCAACAATAAAATGGAGAAATTGTTTCGCTCTGCTCATCTTCAAAGCATATCGCATGGGTGCATATGGGGGGATCACTGTTATTCTGAGGATGGGGTACATCTGTCCAGGGCGGGGAATGATTTATTGATAGGAGACATGATAGCTTGGCTAGTGGGGTTGAGGAGACATGTCCTATAGGAGGTGTTGGGGGGCCAATTAGTTGGTCAACTATATGGCCTGTGGTGGTAAGGTCAGCTGAGCAGTGATTTCAAGATCCCTAGGGGGGGCGCCACCCATTATGGATCGGAGCGCCCGGGGGGAGGCAGTCATTGGCCCCTCCCACAGGGGGGGGCGGCACCCAT
Organism: Lissotriton vulgaris; assembly: GCF_964263255.1. Lineage (NCBI taxonomy): Eukaryota > Metazoa > Chordata > Amphibia > Caudata > Salamandridae > Lissotriton > Lissotriton vulgaris. The sequence continues at coordinate 430,288,443 of NC_141687.1, forward strand.
TACGGATGGGTCGCCCAGGGGGAGCCGGCCATAGGCCCCTCCCAGGGGGAGACGGCTAGGTGGTGGAAGGGGTGGCGGGCATCCCGGCCCATATGGAAAGGGGAGACCACTCGGTCACCCCGAACGTATGGATGGGTGCCCCGATCCCCCGGGAAACCGTTGCGGGCGAGGGCGTGTCACGGCCGGTATGCCCATAGCGGCGTGGTCGGAGCACGCCCCCGCCGCCTTAAAGGGTTGTCATAAACACCCGCCCAGAAGTCCGTGTACCTATGGGCGGGATGGGGGCGCGGCCCCCGCCTTCCCGCTGCTGGATAAAAGGCGCGGGAATCCAGGGAAGCGTCCTCTTGTTCCTGCGCTCTGAAGGCTGCACCACTCGTCGCTCGTGAGCCCTCAAGGGAACAAGCTGCAGTTTTTTGACACCCCCCCACCAGCCCCTGTTGCAAATATTTGGAGTGAACAAAGTCCTATATTGCTGTTTGATTGTAATAAAACATTTTTGTTGGAATCATTGCTTCATCCTAAATTTATGACAAGAGTATGCATGTAACTGAATACTTGCTTATAGGCCTTTTTTTCCTTTGTAGAAATGTTAAGGAATGTATGCAATAAAGATTGTTCTGTGCTATAGGACCTTTTTTCATTTGTAGCAATGTTGAAGTCAGTGGATATATCGAGCTGCACTACAAGAGTAAGCATAGGTTTCTTTCCCCTAGTAGGTAACTAATTGTCGTATTTATTTAGTCTTCGGTCGGGCGGTAAGGTCATGATCGGTGAGCAGTGATTTCAAGGTCCCTAAGGGGGGCGCCACCCATTATGGATGGGAGCGCCCGGGGGGGGGGAGGCGGCCATTGGCCCCTCCCACGGGGGGCGGCACCCATTACGGATGGGTCACCCAGGGGGAGCCGGCCATAGGCCCCTCCCAGGGGGAGACGGCTATATGCCCCTCCCCAGAATTTCCTGGGGGCCGGATATCCGCTCCGGCGGAAGAGAGTGCGGGGAAAGGGGGGGGAGTCCACGCTGTCCTTCTTACGGATACCCCGCACGGGAACTCAGACGACCTTAAGATGGCATCGAGTGAAAGGGGGCCCCCATGACATGGGAAGTTACAGTTGGCTACGAGGGTAAAGTCCTCTGCGCATGCACCACTCACACATGAGGGCGGGAATTGGGTGATAGAGATCTGACACCGGTTAAGACCTTGCCGTTGGCCCCTAACGTTAGGATGTACAAATTCGTATATAATGCATTTTGACATGATGTTAGACTCGGTTAGGAAATCTTTGTATTAGAGATTTGTTAAGGTTAGCCTGAATACCTGTCTTCATCAAATGTAATGGAAGTTGAATTTGTACATGATACATGAAACGTTTTTAATTTAAAGTTTTACATTTTGTTTCATATTTTAATAAATATGGCCGGGGGGGTCGTGAGCCCCCCCCCGCCTTCCAAAAGTTCAAACTGTGTCTGTCTCCTCCCATTGGGATAGGTGGTCGAAGGGGTGGCGGGCATCCCGGCCCATATGGCCTTGCCCCCAATTTTTTCGAAAAGCCCTGAAGTGCAGAGGATGTTCTTGCGAGGGAAATGTTTATGTTTTTTAACTGTGGACCCCAATTTCCTCTCTCATCAAAGGTGATCCCCAGATATGGGAAAGTGGCTACTCTACAAAGCTCTTCTTTGCCACATGTAAAGGTTTTTAGGTTCTTATTCTTGCTACTCCTGCCCATTATCATGATTTGAGACTTCTTTACATTTATCTTGAGGTCCAAGGAACCCATAAAGTCTTCAAATACATCCAAGAGGCGTTGTAAACCAACATCGGTCCGCGAAAGCAAGACGGCATCATCCGCGTATAGGAGAACTGGAATTCCAAGTTCTCCTATACGCGGGATGTCAAGGGATGCCTCTTTTAACGCTGGTACCAGTGCATTTATATAAATGGTAAATAGGAGGGGTGCCAGTATGCACCCCTGAATAACACCCCTTTCAGAGTTAAAGTGACTAATGCAACGACCCTCCGAGGTTACTCTGACCGAAGCTAAAAGGCCGGTGTGTAGATCCGCCAGGAGATTTACTAAAGCCCTGTCTAGACCCATGTCGATTAGGATTTGCCACAATTTTGATCGATTTACGAGGTCAAAGGCTGACGAGAGTCAATGAACCCCAGGTACATGGACCCCTCTTTGGCCCTGGTATATTTATCCACTAATAGGTGCTCCTTTTTGGTCTAAATCCATACTGAACATTTGATAGGACCCCTTTCTCATTCACCCATTCATTCAGTTTAAATAAAATGACCCGGGCCAATATTTTTACAGATGAGTCAATCAGTGAAATGGGTCTATAACAGGAGGGGTCTTGCCGGAATGATGATAGATTTTTACCACGAGGCCGGGATATTGACATGTTTTAGAGCGTTAAAAACATTACATAAGATTTTAGACCAAAATTTCGGGGCGCATTTAAAGACATCCGCCGGGACCCCATCAGGGCCCGGCGCTTTGTTTTTCAAAGTCAGATCTATTGCCCTTTCCACTTCTGCAGCCTCAAAAATGACAGCAGGGACCTCTACGTTGCTAGTTTCCACTACTACAGCCTCAAAAGTTACAGCAGGGACCTCTACGTTGCTAGTTTCTACGTTGCTAGTTTCTGAGTATATTTTACTGAAGTGTTGCATCCAACCCTTGTCTGGGATGTTTGCCTCAAGGGGGTATTCTCCTCACCCAAAAATAATGGCTGATTTATAATTTTCCAAAATAAACCACTATTTTTTAGGGTTTTGGGGTCGAGTAGTTGGGCCCAAGCTACGTCTTTCAATTCCTTTTTTCTCTCTAGGATAACTTTTTTATATATACTCCTTAAGCTAGCTATATCTACACGGTTTTTAGGCGTGGCTTTCAGGGCTTTAAGTAAATCTCCATGCGCTTTGGAAATTTTTTTATCAAACCACCTTTTACCTTGAAGCGGCTTCTGACTTGGTCCTGCCTGTAGGCTATGGTTAATTTCTATACAAATGTTATCAAACGCGAAAATAACATCTTTATTTTGTGTTCGATTTGCTAGGCATATTGCCACTTCATCCTCTACCTTGATCAGAACTTCTTGAAGGAATGTTTCAGGGACTATTTTTGTTCATTTTAACCTTCGCCTCTGATCTTTAACGGACACATTTAGTCCCCCTCTATGTGTCACTGTTTTTAATGAGAGTAGATCTGTATGCTTTGATTCCAATAAAACAGGATTATGATCACTAAAAACTGATACCTCTGTGTGATAGTCTAAAACATTGCACAACTAAAAGGAAGACATAAAAATATAATCTATAATAGTGCCATCATCTTTACCCTTAAATGTAGGGGACCTACTTTTACCATCCCCGCAACCAGACTCATATAGATTCCATCTGGCAAGAAAGTTTTCTAGATACTCTCCCCGCCTAGTGTGTTCCAGATGGCTAGATGAAGAGAGGGGTGGGCCTTCATCATCCTGACTAATACATGGTAGGGTGCAGGGGTTGATGTTAAAATCCCCTAAAAATAATATTTCAAAAGTATTTACATTTACACTGTAGGCTGACAAGAATTTGTCCAGTACTTCCAAGTTATGACCGGTACACTCATTTGCATTAGAGTTATACAAATTTACAAATAGGATCTTGGACATATCCTGGGTAGAGTTCAACAATCAAACAATTTTCGCAACCTGAGTTACACTGTGTTATTTTGCCTTTTACATCCAATTTAAAAAAAGGTTAGTAAGCCTCCCTTGGCTCTACCTGCAGCACTACTAGTTGCGGGAATGCAAAAGTGACTGTAGCCTTCCAAAGAGAAGCTATTAGCTTGGTCCCATGTCTCTTGTAAGGCAATAATGTCAAAGGATTTTAATGTGTTTAGCCAATCAACATTTCCAGCTTTGTTCTTAATACTAGCAATGTTCCAAGTAACAATTTTAAAAGAAGATGTGGGTAGCTGAGCTGTACTCCCTGGTTCGATAGGCAGTCAATCATTTTCCTCAAGTGAGGATAAAGGGGTATAGCGATTGAATAGTGGTAAGGCCTGATCAAATTGAGTATGCGTGGTAGCCAGCTGGTAACAATAAGGATCCTCGTTATTTTGATGTTGATAAACATTTGGGACACAGCCAGCAACACCCCTTCTATACCCATTTGCTGGATACTTATGCTGATTGGGTGGTGGGCGTTGGGTGTTATCCAGATGATTGTAGAAAAACCCAAGAGGTCTAGCACATACAGAATTTTCCACTATGGGTAGAGAGGCTGCTCTGAGGAGGACTGTCGCAACATGTTGAGGGTGCTTAAAGTTTTCAGTAATGCAGTCCCCACTCGAGTTCTTTCTAGCATTGCCAATCCAGCTGACTCTTCGGGTGGAGATTATGTCATTTGAAAAGGCAAACGGAAAACCACAATTCCTATTTAGCCATGCTAATGTTTAGTTTTTTAAAGCGGCATGAGTTTCTAAACTGGAATCAGAAACACAAGAATCAACCTCTGGGACATTTGTTAATACCACTGTGTATGGAACACACTCCGGTGGGAGATTAACTGTATTTTTTCTCTTAGGCCTACTTCTCCCACCATTTTCTACCCCCACTGTAGTGTTCTGGCTGCCAATGTTTGACGGGGGTGGTTGTACTAATGGTTGTACTAATGGGGCTGCCACTGATGGTAGGTTGGGAGATGGGGCTTTCTGTGGTCGAGTGACTGGTAGATTTTGTGCGGTGACCATTGGCCCTTTAAACCCTGTGCTAGCAGAAGCCACAGCCCATAATACGTTGTTACCAGTAGGAGGACTCGTGTGTGTGTTAATCCGAGTCATGTGAGAATCTAGGAGGCCCCCAATCTAGAAACCTCTTGGGTGACCTGCTCTAACTTTACCACAAGAGGTCTAATCATTGCTTCTAATTTTGACTCAATGATAGTTGCCAAGAGCTCGATATGGGCAGGGTGCAAATTATTTCACTCAGCGTTATTTGTGGATTCTGGTGTACTTCCACTGCTAGTTGATGTAGTACCCGTCTTTTTTGACTTCCGGCCCACCTCCCATTTGACAGGAGCCTTCCTATATGCCCGCACAACTCTTTGAACAGGCGATTGGACTGGTGAAGGCCTTGGGGAGGGCGTCGGGGTCTGACTCGGGGTAGTGTCGGTTATAACTTCCCGCTCTTCCAGTGACACTACGATGGATGCATCATTAGTGTCAGTAACAATAGGGTCTTCCAGGCAACTATCTGACTGGGGCAACGGAGTAGAGGGCGATCTCAGCCTTGTAGGTGAAGTGTTTGGGCTTACCCTATTTAATGAGAGTCGCCTTTCTTTATTAATCTTATTAACCACCTTCACAAGATAATTGTCCATTGTCCTTGTCTCATTTACTGTCGAAGGTTTTGTTGATCTATGCTTTGACATATTAATGGGCCAAAGGTACTGAACACAGGTAAGGTTAACCGATAATGTCTCACCCAAAGGGTATTAGAGTTCGATATTGTTGATAAGGACCAGGAAACAAAAACAGATAAAATTAGTACAAGGTATTATATCTTACAGTTTGTCCAGAATCCGAGGAGAAAGAGCCAAAGTCCGTGGCCCAGCCCAGCCTCTTCTGGCCTCTGATGGCCGCAGATGGCCCCGCCCTTGTCACGGGCTTCTCCCGGGCGCGCCCGCGCGCGTCCCGCGGGACGAGGAACCAAGGGAGCCTTTATGCACCTCCAGGCGCTTCCAGGTCACGTCAGCGGCATCAGCGGCGTCCTTGCCGCGCTGGGGCTGCTGGGGATTGTAGTGCCCAGAGGCCCGGCTGAGCTAAGCCCGGCCAGACCACGAGTGGAGCTAAGCCCGGCTTGATAAGCACCACACCGGAGGACAGGAAACACAGCGGAGCCAAGCCCGGCCGTCAGCAGCACTCCAGGTCAGCTGTAAACGGCTCCCCCTGAGGTTCCGTGACAATTGTAAGAGGTGCTTTCGACTCGCACGAATATAGTCGAGTCTGGTATCTATGAACCGCAAATGACGAGTTTAGTGGTTGTACGCAGTTTCGTTGTGCTAACCTAAACCGTTCGTCTGTTACGTGGGTATTTCTATCTGTACCCACGGGTTCCATCTTAGATACGGCATCCATTTTGTCTCTTGCCCTCAAGTAGCCAGCGAACGGACGTTGTCCGCTTCGCGACCCTGGGACTCCCAAGATATTTGCGGAAGACACATGTCCTTTGTAAGTGTCTTTATGATGAGGGGGATGCTACTGTAAAGCAGATGGCGCCGCTCGAGGCTCATCTTGCCGCACGGATTTATTGTCTCAGCCGTGCATCTCATTAGGCACGTCCCTTTGATGCCTGTATCTCGTGTTTCCCGATACCTCCCCTTTTACACCCTTTCCGATTTCCCCACTGTCTCCGTCTTCCTCTACACCTGTTCTTGTTCCTATTTCGATCTGTTTATTACCGATTGGAATGCACTAATGTTGGGAAGACGGGTTTTTACAGTTGGGAACCGCCAAATGTTTCCGCACTTATGTTCCGGACCTTGTGCGTTTCAAAGTGACCAAAACGACCCCTCTGGGGGATGATTGTGGGAACTAGGTCATAAACTTTTGTGTTCAATGTAACTCTATGGGGAAATTGGGTATAAAAGGAGCGATTCACAGAACCAATTTGAAGCAGTCTCCCCAAGTTGCACGTGTGTTGCTTGTCGTGACTTCTGTGTTCCCTGCAGTAAATAAACCTTGAATCTTTGACGCCAAAGGAAGTGTCCCGTGTCTCTGTGATTCGTACGCCGGAGCAGGTTACCCACGAAGGTTTCAGGTGTTGTGCCCTGGCACCGCTGGGTTCTAAATAACCCAGTCCTTCAGTTGGCGCCCAACGTGGGGCTGCATCAGTGGTACCGGTCCAAGCCCGACGATCGTGAGGAACTTCGTGTGAAATCTCCGAGGGAAGGTGCACCCCGCTTCATCGATCCTGTTGTCGAAATAAGTGGCCCGAAGACTTTTCCTGCGAAGATTCCCGCCTCCTGACGGCTGTGACGGACTGCTGCCCTGACTGTAGACCTGTTTTGGCGCCTGGCGTAGACCTTGGTAGAGCGAGACGATTGACGGGCCTTCCTGGTGACGCCATCGATCTTTGAGTTAAGTATTTGTGGGTCGCTCCCAGAGTCCTTGGTTGTTGACACTTTAGCGAGTGTTTTTGTTGTTGACGCTGTGAGAGTGTTTTTGTCGATGACACTTTGCTAGCGTATTTTGTCGTGTTGTTTGACGACTGCAGCCGCCAAAAACCGAGGGTTTTGTTCTTTGCTGGGACTTGGTAAATCCCGTAACCCTTGAAGTTTGTGAAACTCGGCTAGTGTGCAAGATGCCTGGTCGCAGTACTTTGTTTAGTTGTTTCAGACCTTGTGGTACGGATTCCCGACTGGAGAACTCGTGTCCGATACCTCCGGTTGGAACTCCCACTTATGAACTGTACAGTAAACATGGGCTAGGCCCGATTACTTTTAATGATTACTGGATCAGATACACGAAGAAGGACGGTGACCTTCGTTGGCCACCTCATGGTAGCTTCGAGGCCCCGATCTTAGATAATCTAGAGATTAAATTGTTCGAAAGAAAGTCAAGGCCGGCCATGTTTGATGCCTTTCGGTTGTGGCGTAAAGAAGCCCGACAGAAAGAAATCAGACAGACTAAACGAAATCAGCGAGATAATGTTGCTACTATAGTGAAGAAAGCAGAGCAATTTCAGCGTGACAAGGAGGTTAAGGATAAGGAAGTGTTTGATAGACTACAGCGTATGACCGTGGATAAATGTTATCCCGCTTTGCCTACGGAGTCGGAAAAGAAGGAAGAGACAGTTGAGGATCCTTTAATGTCTTATCTTATGAAGTCGCCACCTCCGTATGTACAGGGTACCGCAGCTCCCGTGGTTCCTGCTGTACCTATTCCTCCGCCTATTCTTCCTGTGCCTGTTCCTCAACCTGCACCCGCTCTTCCGACTATTCCTGCTCCTTTGCCTACTGCTATCCCTACTGCTCCTCCGCTTCCACATACTCCTGCTCCCGCTACTACTCCTGTTTTGTTAACTCCTGCTGTTGCTACTGTTTCTACTCCTTCGCTTGTTAGCCCTGTGTCCTATACTTCTCCCTCTACTCGTTCTCGTAATTCTCCTCTTGCGGCTAGTTTCTTTCATTCGCTCGGACCTGTTCTTGGGTCCGCTGGTTCCGATGGTCCTCAGAGACGTAGTCAGCTTCCTGGTAACAGAGAACGCGCTTCGCTATATAATATGGCGATGGGTTGGATGATGCATCCTCTTCGAAATCCGCCACGCGTTGTACTCGACACATTTTGTCAATTTAATATGCCAACCCAGAGATATGTGTTCGAGGAAATGTGTAAGGTCCTACGTGATCAGATATCGGCCGACGCACCTGACGAGGTGCTGACCGCTTTGTCTGATCTTCAGCTTCAGTACTCGAACGGACTGATAGTGGATACCAACGTTCGCCGTGCTGTTGAGCGGTTGCTATCTTTCCGTCCCACTCCTATACCTCAAGCCTTGTTTGTTGAGGATGTTGAAAGACAGCCAGATGAGTCTGGTCAGTTTCCTATGCGTGAAGTTCCACCAGTATGGATGCCAGGTGATGCCACCCGAGCACCGCCGATTCTGCCACATTTCCAGAGAGTGTGGATACATCTCCCATGGAAACGCTCAGAAGTGTTACAGGTGAAGCAATCTTTGCCTGACCCTCGCAAAAATCCTACAGGGTATTACAAGGAATTATCGCAGCTCGTAGATGCTACGATAATGAACCTTGCTGATATTGATATGCTGTTCGGCAATGTTGTACCGCAACCGGTATGGGCTAAGATTCGGCACGAAGATCACGCAAACGAATTGGGTGGCGATTGGGCTGCTCTTACTGCGGCCGATACGCGACAAGTTGGCGGGGCTAAGCCTGAACAGCTCATTACTGCTCTTCCTCAAAGGATAATAACGTTAATGAAGACTCTTATGCCAGCTATGAGGGTAAATTGGGACAAATTATCAGCTTGCAAACAAAAGAAGGATGAGAGTGTCTCCGACTTCTTTACGAGGTTTGAGGAGGCTTTCATTGATCATAGTGGTCAGGATATGAGCACTGAGGGTGGTCAAAGGTTGTTCGTGGACAAATTTGTCTCTAACTTATTGCCCGATTTGAGCAATAAATTAAAGAATTCTGAGAGTGCGTGGGCCGTTTCTACTTCAGCTCAGATATTGGCCACAGCACAATATTATGAGAACCGGGAGAAAGAAGAGAACGACCGCGCTGATAAAAAGACGAAAGAGCTTAAAACTAAAGTGTTGCTTCAGCAAGCATATCCTCCACGTTCGAATCAGAATACTTCGCAACAGAATAGATCGCAGTCGCAATCGAATCGATCACAGCCGCGTAATGATTCCTCCTCCCAAAGATCATCGTTAGGGTACAATCAATGTGCTTATTGTAGACAGGAGGGACACATTAAATTCAATTGCCCTGTTTTGAACGATCGTAATAGTGGTAATTCATCTAAAGGAGGTCGCGGTGGTTCACATCAGGTATCACGTGGTAGGGGTCGTGGTGCTCAGAATGATCGTTCTGACACCTCCTCTAATTCTAATAATTGTTTCGATCAACGTGGATCATCGCAAGGACGATCTGCGCAATACAATGTAGACGATTATTACGTCGATCAGGGAACTAACGACAGTAATTACTAGGACAGCCAAAGACAAGGAGAGGGAGTGGTATCAGTTCCGGTTGATCAGAGAGGGCCTTACGTCGCAGTTGCTACATCGGGCGTCGTTGAGCCTTTTCTGTTGGACACTGGTGCAGCGAAAAGTTCTATCATGCATTCGAAACTCCCTGGCGCACCTTTGTCTGGCTTAACAAATGTCTCCGTTGGATTCTCTGGCGCCCCCGTTAGCAATCCAGTTTCGCGCCCTTTGCCCCTTACAATTGGGCCACGTGAGCTTCAAGCTCCGTTGATTTTGACTACTGGGTGTGGTGAAAATCTTTTGGGTCTGGATTTGCTTAAACGTTTGTATGCAACTTTGTATTGTTCTCCTGCGGGTGTAAAGCTTACGTTAGGAGAGAGGGTTGTCTCTCCTATGTATTTGTCTCTCGATAAGCTTCCACCGGAATTGAATTCTCTTCCTGCGTCTTTGTGGGCAACAGGTCCCAATGATGTGGGCCTGCTTGACATTTCCCCTTATGTCGTTCAGTTGAAATCTAATGTGCGATTGCCACGTATTCCCCAGTATCGTATCTCTCTTGATGGTGAACGAGCATTGTTAGCGATCATTTATGATCTGATCGAGAAAGACGTTATTGAAGAGACTCGGGGAAACGTGTGCAACAGCCCTGTACTGCCCATTCTCAAACGTACTGATCCTTCGAAGCCACCCGTTTATCGTTTTGTTATTGATTTACGGGAGGTGAATAAAATTGTGGTTCCTCAATTCCCTGTTGTGCCCGACATCACGGCGCTACTGACTCTGATTCCAGCTTCTGCATCGTGGTTTTCGGTGATTGATTTGAAAAATGCGTTTTTCAGCATCCCGATTGCCGAGGAGAGCAGAGACCTTTTCGGTTTCTCTCTCGGTGGACGCAGCTTCCGGTTTAAGCGCGCTCCTCAGGGCTACTGTGAAAGTCCGTCGATTTACAGTCAAGCCTTGAAGGGTCAACTGGATGCGTTTAGGTTGCCGGCTGGTGCGGCCTTAATCCAATACGTCGACGACCTATTGGTGGCTGCAGATACTCAGGACGTTTGTAAAATTGCTACGGTGTCGTTGCTGCAACATCTCTGTGAGTTGAATCATAAGGTGTCCCCTTCTAAACTCCAATATTGTTGTCAAGAAGTAACCTATCTAGGTCACTTATTGTCAAAGGAGGGAAGGAGGTTGACCCCAGAGAGGATTGCAGCGATTGCGCGAATGGCTGTGCCAGAAACCCAAAGAGATGTGCATGCCTTTCTAGGTATCACGTTGTACTGCAGGCAATGGATTCCTAATTTTTCATTGCTAGCGAAACCATTGGTGGCTCTTACGTGCAAGGATGTTTCATCTCCTTTACCATGGACGGAAGAATGTCAGAAAAGTTTTTCTGAACTGCGTGATTCATTGTGTTCGGCTCCTGTGTTGGGTACTCCCGACTACAGCAAGCCGTTTACATTATATGTTCACGAGAGGGAAGGTTGTGCTTTGAGTGTCTTAACGCAACCTTTTGGTGGTAAACAGCATCCATGTGCATATTTTTCCTCGACCTTGGACCCAGTAGCTAGAGCATTGCCGAGTTGTTTGAGAGCAACTGCGGCAGCTGCGGTCTCCATCCGACAATCAGCAGGACTGGTCATGGATAATATGCTTACGGTGATGGTTCCGCATGCAGTCGATACTCTTTTGAATCGTACGAAAACCCAGCACTTGACGAGTGCGAGATTGTCTGGGTACGAGCTGACGTTGCTGGCAAGTCATATTCAGATAAAACGTTGCAATGTTCTGAACCCGGCAACTTTGTTACCAATTAGCGCAGAGTCAGATGAAGTAGCGGAACATGATTGTTACTTGAGGACAGAAGAAGAAACAAAAGGTCGAGTGGACCTTAAAAACACTCCATTGGAAGATCCGGATGGTACACTGTATGTGGATGGGTCATGTTTTAAGTTGCCGAATGGCGATGTGACTACTGCCTATGCTGTTGTAATGTTGAATACTGTTGTTGAGACTGCAAGGTTGAATCAGAATTCTGCCCAAGCTGCAGAGTTGATCGCTCTCACTAGAGCGTGTGTGTTAGCAAAAGGGAAACGTGTGAATGTGTTTACCGACAGCCAATATGCGTTTGGTGTCGCACATAGTTTTGGACGATTGTGGAGAGAGAGAGGTTTCTTGACGTCGCATGGTACGAAGATTCAGCATGGCCAGCTTGTGAATGATCTTTTGGATGCACTGACGTTGCCTAAACAAGTAGCGATTGTTAAATGTAGTGCGCATCGTAAGGTGACGGATGATGTTGGTCGTGGTAATGCGTTTGCGGACGAGATTGCTAAGGAGACTGCCCGGAACCTTAGCACTCGAATGTATGTGACGAGTTCGGTTAGGTGGCCTACAGAGTCGAGCATGTGTGAAGACACTATTGAAAGTGTGAAAGAAATTCAGAATGAGGCCACCGAGACTGAAAAGGCGAAGTGGAAAGAAAGCACGGGAAAGTTGGAGGCGAATGGTTGTTGGATTGATTTGTCGGATCAGAAAAGATGGTTGTTGCCCGATGCGTATGTGCTGGCCGTTGTGACAATGGCGCATGGGTTAGCACATATTAGCGCGAAAGGTATTTGTAAGTTGCTGTCCCCTGTGTGGAAGAATGATGGTATTACGAAATGTGCTGAACGTCTGGTGAAAAATTGTATGGTGTGTATGATGTACAATCCTGGCAAAGGAACCCCAACTCCTCCTGGCAGTTTTGCTCCCCCTTCATGTCCCTTTGAGGTGATCCAATTGGACTTCATCCATATGGAGCGATGCAATAACCTGAAATACGTTTTAGTTGTGGTTTGCGCATTCTCCCGATGGATCGAGGCCTATCCTCTCAATGACAATACTGCTTTGTCTACTGCGAAAATCCTACTGAAGGAATATTTTCCTCGGTATGGAATGCCTAGAGTCGTGTGGTCAGATAACGGAAGTGAGTTTGTGGGAAGTGTGATGAAGAGTGTGTGTAAGGGCCTTGGAATTAATCAGAAATTCCACAGCGCCAATCATCCCCAGTCAGCTGGATTGGTTGAGGGGTATAACGGTACCCTTAAACTGAAACTAGCAAAGATTCAGGCTACGACTGGTCTTTCGTGGCCTGACGCTTTACCTTTAGCATTACTGTCAACTAGGGCGACTGTACACTCCCGAGTAGGGCTTAGTCCCTATGAAATAGTGTTCGGCCGTCCTGCGAACGTGTGGGGGGTTCCTAGGCCAGGAATGTTCTGCGATCTTGAGTATCCAATGTTGATCGATTACCTTCATGACTTGACTGCTAAACTGAGGTTAATTCACCAACAGGTTCACGACGCACTGCCGACGCAGACGGAGGGTCCAGGCCACCAGCTCCAGCCCGGAGATTGGGTGGTGACGCGGATCTTTTCGCGCAAGAACAACTTGGACCCGAGGTTTACTGGACCTTACCAGGTTCTCCTTGCCACGAGGACTGCTGTTCGTCTTGAGGGACAAAAAACTGGGTGCACGCCACCCACACCAAAAAAGTCCCTATTCCTTTGCCAGCAGACCCGTGGGTGAGGAGAGGCATTGCATCAACTGAAACAGAAGGATTGCCGGCGTTTGTACCTTTCAGCGACGCACAGCCTGTTGGAGAATCCTCAGCGCAGCAGAAAGACTCTGATGAACAATTGTCATCAAAAGACTCAAGACCAGAACACTCAGCTGATCAGCAGGACGCTGTCTCTTCAACGGATCCTTTGTTTGACGAGCAGACACGTCCTGGGAAAACCCGATACTTTTTGCGATCTAGCACTAAAGACTAATAAAAGATCCTGCTTTGCTGTATTGACAACTGCATTATCCCGTTTTCCGCGATCAGTTTTGAACATTCATATTATTGTGATTATTCTTGTGTATATACATTGAGCTTCATTCCTTATACTTTTTGCTTCCACAGCCGAGAGACATTGTTTTTGTATATATATATATATTGTGCATTAAAGGCCGTAGGGCCGCGCGCGTACTTCCTTCTGGATAGTAGGTCTTGACGCTAGGTTAAAGACCGTCGGTTCCTGGGAACTCCTAGGGATTGACCGTTGCTACACAGAACGAAGTGCGTCAAGAAACGTTGCGGACGGTCGTAGGGAATGACATTTTCGAAGCTGATGGACTTGGAAGAAGCTCAGATACAAAGATTCAAGCTGCAACAACTTAGTCGTACGAAATGTTTTATATTTCAAGTGTTTGTGTTATTCTTGACTGTTTCTGCATTCTTGGCGGGTGGGGTGTATTATATGACCTCTGGTTTTCTATCTCCTGTTTTACCTACTCCTACACCTGATCCTAAACTTACTACTGTTGCTTCTCCCCATTCTTTTCATGTCTTACCCGAACACGAGCAGGCTAGACGTGCAGAATTCCTCAACAATTCCTTTATTCAGCTCCTTCACCAGCATCAGTTAGTGGTTAACACTACTAATTGTTGGGTATGTGGGTTGATGCCACATACTACGGATAAGGGAATTCCATATCTGGTGTTACCGTATAGCTCCCAAGGGTCTGCTCGAGCATTTCAAACAATGTTTCGAAGCGCACTGGGTTTCCACCCCATTCGAGAACCACGTTCCCCCTACTCTGGTCCTACCTCGTATCAAAAACCTTTGTCGATAGCAATAGAGGACTTAGACAGCGATATCTATGATCCCTCGCTTATTCCCGAAGAAGAGGTACAAGCTTATAGGGTCCTGAGTAGAGGCGAGTATAGTGTGTTCACGAGTGAAAAGCAGCTTAAAAGCTCACCTCCGATATGGGTCGTACCCCACATTGGTAATTTTTGTCTGATGGGTCGTGGTCGAAGATCGAAAGCCCGACTTGGAGAGAGTGCTTGCACTGAAAATTATATGCTGCCGATGGTCTCGTCCCCTGTGTTTCTGGCCGCCAAGGGTACATACTTTATCTGCCATGATCGTGCATACGCATGGTTGCCCGCTGACTTCATGGGCTCATGCTTCATTGCAAATTTGTTGCCTCCGACGTTCACTGTAGATGCCGATTATCATAAGACTAGAGTTGTGCGAGGCGTAATTAGCAAAGAGGATACTGCCGGTCAAGAGGCAGGAGACTTTTTCAAGGGTTTCCTCCCGTTTTGGGGACCTATGGTTAATAGTAGGAACCTGAGACAGTTGACTCGAGTGGTAGAATCGACAGCTAATATTACTGCCAGTGCCCTTGGTAATATCACCACAGAACTTCAGGCGGATAGACTTATGACATTACAAAACCGTATGGTTTTAGATGTCATCTTAGCAGACCGAGGTGGGGTATGTAAAGTGATCCATTCGAGCTGCTGCATTTTCATTCCAGATAATGCTCCGACCGTCTATCAAGCCATCTCTAAGTTGCATAAAATCTCTGAATCCATACACGTGGATGTAGGGGATTGGACGCTACTTGGGTGGTTTTGGGGCCTAATGTCGACTTGGGGTTGGAAGATTCTGATGATTATCGGAGTTGTCGTGGCGTTCCTGTTCACGTGTTGCCTTTGCGTGCAGTGCGGTCCTGCCTTATGTGGCCTCTGTGCTACAACGTGTATGAGACAGCCGCCTGTCACCAATGGGACTCGGTTGGACAGAGCTATGCTACAACAGCATCTAGATGGTCTGATGAATATTGAGTATGACTCCGACTAGTGCTTGCCTACATGAGGGCAA
Organism: Lissotriton vulgaris; assembly: GCF_964263255.1. Classification (NCBI taxonomy): domain Eukaryota; kingdom Metazoa; phylum Chordata; class Amphibia; order Caudata; family Salamandridae; genus Lissotriton; species Lissotriton vulgaris. Next base: position 430,303,868 of record NC_141687.1, read on the forward strand.
AAGGAGCGTCTGAGGTTCCGTGACAATTGTAAGAGGTGCTTTCGACTCGCACGAATATAGTCGAGTCTGGTATCTATGAACCGCAAATGACGAGTTTAGTGGGTGTACGCAGTTTCGTTGTGCTAACCTAAACCGTTCGTCTGTTACGTGGGTATTTCTATCTGTACCCACGGGTTCCATCTTAGATACGGCATCCATTTTGTCTCTTGCCCTCAAGTAGCCAGCGAACGGACGTTGTCCGCTTCGCGACCCTGGGACTCCCAAGATATTTGCGGAAGACACATGTCCTTTGTAAGTGTCTTTATGATGAGGGGGATGCTACTGTAAAGCAGATGGCGCCGCTCGAGGCTCATCTTGCCGCACGGATTTATTGTCTCAGCCGTGCATCTCATTAGGCACGTCCCTTTGATGCCTGTATCTCGTGTTTCCCGATACCTCCCCTTTTACACCCTTTCCGATTTCCCCACTGTCTCCGTCTTCCTCTACACCTGTTCTTGTTCCTATTTCGATCTGTTTATTACCGATTGGAATGCACTAATGTTGGGAAGACGGGTTTTTACAGTTGGGAACCGCCAAATGTTTCCGCACTTATGTTCCGGACCTTGTGCGTTTCAAAGTGACCAAAACGACCCCTCTGGGGGATGATTGTGGGAACTAGGTCATAAACTTTTGTGTTCAATGTAACTCTATGGGGAAATTGGGTATAAAAGGAGCGATTCACAGAACCAATTTGAAGCAGTCTCCCCAAGTTGCACGTGTGTTGCTTGTCGTGACTTCTGTGTTCCCTGCAGTAAATAAACCTTGAATCTTTGACGCCAAAGGAAGTGTCCCGTGTCTCTGTGATTCGTACGCCGGAGCAGGTTACCCACGAAGGTTTCAGGTGTTGTGCCCTGGCACCGCTGGGTTCTAAATAACCCAGTCCTTCACCCCCGGACTCCACACCAAGGGAGCCTTTATGCGCCTCCAGGCGCTTCCAGGTCGCATCAGCGGCGTCAGCGGCGTCCTTGCCGCGCTGGGGCTGCTGGGGATTGTAGTGCCCAGAGGCCCGGCGGAGCCAAGCCCGGCCAGACCACGAGCGGAGCTAAGCCCGGCCCGATAAGCACCACACCGGAGGACAGGAAACACAGCGGAGCCAAGCTTGGCCGTCAGCAACACTCCAGGTCATCTGTAAACAGCTCCCCAAAACAAATCAAGACACAACTTGATGAATCGTAAATGCTAAATATTCTCCGCAACTCAATTTCCACGGATTATTTGTGTGCTTTATTGTTTTATAAGTAAAACTGGAAGCCCGTCCGTAGATAATATATTTGTGACAGTGTGATTCAAAATGCACCACCAGCTCAATACTACACTCTTACCTCTCCTGTTGAATACATTTGCTATATTTTTTCTTTATGTGAAGCTAGGATTTTTCACAAATCCCTTTTTTTTCGGTCATGTAACACTGATGTTAGCATCCTCAGATTGAAAATTGTTCCAGCACCACCAATCTATAAGACAAGCCCAGTCTTAACCAAACCCTTGAAAGCATTCCCAAGCAATACTCCGGGTGAGCCTTCCAATATTTGTTGATGCTGTATTTTTACTTCACCCAGCCATTTCAACAGAGAATATATTAAGCATACATTATCAAACACAATCACCCTACTTGCGTAAGACTTTCTCACATAAAATAAGAACTATGGATGTGATGTAATGGACTGAGCTGAAGGAATTTGAATCTGGAAAAACCAGATGTGTTTGCCAGTGTTTACACAACATCCTTTAAATCTGCGCAAATCACTTAAGTTCCATGATTTAAAATAAATCTGGTCTTCTGTAATGTAATGTAGTCCAGTGGTCTTTAGCTTTGGGTTTTCAGTAAATGTCTAGGATTTTGTTTCAACATAAGGTAAGACCTTTTCACCATACCTAACTATAACAGTAGTTTAACCATCGGCCAGGTCATGCAGCCAACCCAATGGCAGGCGGCCAACCCTACCCAACACAGGACCAAAGGTCATGAGTGTAGTGGGCTCGCAACAGTGACTCCACACCTCCTGCATAAAGACAGTTATTCAAATGAAGTTCCTAACCACAGGGAGAAGTGCAAATGTTCTTGGGCATAGTTAGCTAGTGCCGACACTAGATCCCAAACTTTTCCCTTGTGGCAAAGCCATTACTGAGGTTGGTGCACACTGATGTTAATGACCTGGTACCAAAGGACTACAAAAGAAGGGAAGCCTTCCAGGAGCTTAACAATTTGCTTTTCAGCTCACCCACTCCTGGAATGCCGCCCTATAATAAAGAATTACTACTCTTTTGCCATGAAATAGATGGGGGTGCATTATCAGTACTAACGCAAGCCCTTTGCGAGGCTACTCCCTATTTCCCCCCTTTTTTGTACTTCTCGGCTACTCTTGAACGGGTGGCATTGCCTGGTTGTCTGAAGCAGTTGCAGCAGTTAACATTCAACATACCGAGTGGATAGTGATGGATTACCCCCTAATTTTCATGGTCCCTCACTCAATTGAGATTCCCATGACTTGTACCCCAAGCTCATTTGACAAACAACCGGTTAATCCGCTATGAGAGAATCATTTTGCATGCTGTAAATGCTTCCTTCGGGAGATGTAACACATTAAACCCTACCTCTCTGTTACCGATGGCAGAGGGAGATGATGAGAGTGACTTCGATCATGACTGTGGTAGCATTATCTAATTGTGAACGAAACCAAAACCAGACATACTGGATGTACGCCTTTCTAAATCTGATCATACTGTTTTTGTTGAGTATTGTTTGAGAGACTGATATGGCATTTTAAATGGGAATGTGGAAGTATCCTACCTGTTCCATGTAACATCTGCACAAGTAGCTGAATTGATTGCCCTCAGCAGAGCCTGTTGAACTTCAGAAGCCTGATAGCCAGTATGGGGTTTGTTTGGTGCACGATTTTGGGCAGTTGTGGTCAAAGCGATGTTTCATGACATCTCTAGGATCCATCATTAGTAATGTACTGTATATTTTCAAATCTGTTTGAAGCTTTGTAATTTCTTTCCTGCTGAAATTGTCATGCTTAAGGGTGATGCGCACAAGAGTGGCAATGATTTTTGTCACTAGAGACAATCGATATGCAGACGAAGTTGCCCGATACTGTGCTCTTGAGTTCAGCACCTTTTACATGGGTGAGCCATGAAATGCAGAAGGAGAGCCTATCTCCAATATGCTGCTAAATACAGTAAATATGTTTAATGAACTGAGAGAATTGAAACATACTGCCTCTGAAATAGAGAAGGGAAAATGAGAAAATAAGTGATGTGTGCAGGATGCCTGTGACATATGGATGTTTAATGGGATCACTGACAGAATATCGACTTGTCAAAATATCGAGGTAAAAATATAGAATGCCAGAATATCCACTTCCTATCTACAAACAGGTAAGTACAAAACTATCGACTCCAAAATATCGATAGGAAAAAACAGACAGTCAAAATATCAAATTTTTTAAATATCTTAAAAGTAATTTAAAAGTAATATAATAATAAAAATAATTAATTTAAACATACCTAAAATACTCAAATAATCTTAAAATTAGTAAATAATTAATGTAACTTTAAGAAAATATTAAAAAAAAAATTTTAAAACATATATATATATATATGTATATATATATATATATATATATATATATATATATATATATATATATATATATATATATATATATATATATATATATATATATATATATATATATATATATATATATATATATATATATATATATATATATATACATATATTATTAACAAAGCATATACAATATTTTTTCCGTAGGATAGCAAGAGGGTTAAATTTACTATTCAGACTCCAGAGAGTGCAACAGTAAGGAAAGCGTTGGATAGCGTAGGGGTGAAAATTACTTTTCCCACTCCAGAGAGCGCAACAGTAGGGAAAGCGTTGGATAGCGTAAGGTTAAAAATTACTATCCCCACTCCAGTGAGCGCAACAGTAGGGAAAGCGTTGGATAGCGTAGGGGTAAAAATTACTATTCCAACTCCAGAGAGTGCAACAGTAGGGCAAGCGTTGGATAGTGAGAGGGTAAAAATGACTACTACCACTCCAGTGAGTGCAACAGTAGGGAAAGCGTTGGATAGCGTAGGGGTAAAAATTACTATTCCAACTCCAGAGAGTGCAACAGTAGGGCAAGCGTTGGATAGTGAGAGGGTAAAAATGACTATTACCACTCCAGAGAAGGCAACATTAGGGAAAGCGTTGGATAGCATAGGGATAAAAAATTCCTATTCCTATTCCAGAGAGTGCAAAAGTAGGGAAAGCATTGGATAGCGTAGAGATAAAAATTACTTTTCCCACTCCAGAGAGTGCAACAGTAGGTAAAGCGTTGGATAGCGTAGGGGTAAAAATTACTATGTGCATTTAATCAAGAAAAAATGGACACTTGTAACACTACTCGACCTTTGCTTCAGGGAGATTAGGAAACCCTCAAAAAAATCAATGTTAGTTGGAATGCGGTATATGTGTTTCATCCGCCCCACATTGAAATTATGGCAGTTATCATAGGGTGTTCCTGATTGTGTTGACTGCCGGCCTCATCCAGAGGCACCTCTAGTCTTGAGTGCAGTGTCCAGAGACAAAAGCATTTCCCCACAAAAAGAGAAGTTAACAAGCAGGTGATACACATAAGGAATATTGTTTAAAAAATGGAAAAATACCCAAATGCTTTTATTATGGGGCAAGTTACCACTGATATAAAATGGGTTGTATACTCTATATGGACCGGGTTACTAGGTCCTGTAGTATTGCATGAAAAAAGTTGTCGACATGTTTCAGCTCCTAGGCCCAGGGGTCTGTGGAGCTTTTGTCAGGACTTACAACACATAATTTACTCACACAACTTGTGCGGTAATCCTTTTCACATACTTATTGCTATGGAAAATTCACTCTCCACAATCTGGAAAAATAGGAAAATAAACATCAAATAGTTTATGCAAATTTGAATTTTAATCAAATTCGATGCGGGGGAGGGTTTGTTCAGGGTTTGCAGGTAAGCTTTATGTTACACTGAATATTATAACGGAAGGTTTTTACTTAAAATGTTGCAGGATGAGCTACGAAGTAACCTTGATATGGTACTACTCATAGGTGAGTGCTAATGATGAGAAACTTGGCATTAATTTTCATAACCTTTGATAGAGATGACACGATAGGCAAAGTCGCAGAGTAAGCGCTTAAAAAACGCGGTGTGTAATTGCGTTTTTCTAGTGGCCCGAAAAGTGAAGCTTACTGTGCATATGTAGTTACAACAATTTATGTCACTGTAAATATTTTAAGTATTTTAAAAGGGGCAATCATGTGGTGTATATAGATGTTAAACACGCGATAGGGTAACCTGTGCAGACGCTTATTAGTTGTGGATAGGCGCTCTGGTGTTAGGTGGGCGACTGTAACAGTTGTTGCGCTAGACGAATGGTACAGAGTAGATTTCCTTCGTGTTATTAGTGGATGTACTGGCGAATAGGTCTTCTGCAGTTACGTATGTATTTTCAAAATACATGGCAGCCTGTCTCGTGACCACTGAAAGAGGTACATAATAAACATTTCCAACCCTCGCATATTTTGGACACTCGGTGCAAGGTTAAAACCCTTCGTGTTATTTAGGAAATGAGCCAGTGAACAAGTCTACTACAGTTACGTAAATAATATCTAGGGAGCGGAGGCGCGTAAAAAGGTACATTTTAAACATTTAAGACGCTCGCAAACATTTTCACCAAAGTCTTACCTGCTGTGTAAGAGCTCGGTATTTCAACGGGGTCCGCTTATTCTATGCACAGAGCTGGATTGAAAAGATAGGTGCCTGTAAGTAGAAAGCGGCTATTGCATCTTACCGGTATCCTCAGAAGTAGTATTGAAGACGCCATTACCCGCGTGGTTGCTACACATTGGCCTTGTGCTGACTCTGCCCCCGGTTTCCGGATGTTTGACTATTGCTTCCTTTTTAAAGGGGCCTGGGTTCATAGATTTAAAGAGACATTTGAGCATTTGTTTGAACACGGAAAAAACGTGTCTGTAGTCCGCTCTTTTTTCACATGTGTGGAGGAGCCTAATGGCTCTCTGAGGTCGATAGTGAAGGGAGTATTCAGGTTTACAGAAGGTACAAAAGAGATTATCTTATTAGTGAGTGCGTTGTCTATTAGGCAGTTACACGTTAGTTGTGTATAATGGGAAAATGTTCGTTATCCATATATTGAAAGGTGCCATGTTCATTACAATCACTATCAGTGATTTATTTTGCAAAGTGGTGCCAGGCTATATTGTCATTCAGGCCATGTTCAAAGGTACGCAGTCAGTCCACCCATCTTTGCTCTTTTTCATATAGATTACTATTCCAACTCCGGAGAGTGCAACAGTAGGGAAAGCGTTGGATAGCTTAGGGGTAAAACTTACTATTCCCACTCCAGTGAGTGCAACAGTAGGGAAAGCGTTGGATAGCGTAGGGGTAAAAACTACTGTTCCAACTCCAGAGAGTGCAACAGTAGGGCAAGCGTTGGATAGCGTAGAGATAAAAATGACTACTCCCACTCGAGTGAGTGCAACAGTAGGTAAAGCGTTGGATAGCGTAGGGGTAAAAATTACTATTCCAATTCCAGAGAGTGCAACAGTAGGGAAAGTGTTGGATAGCGTAGGGGTGAAAATTACTATTCCCACTCCAGTGAGTGCAACAGTAGGGAAAGCGTTGGATAGCGTAGGGGTAAAAATTACTATTCCCACTCCAGTGAGTGCAACAGCAGGGAAAGCGTTGGATAGCGTAGGGGTAACAATTACTATTCCCACTCCAGAGAGTGCAACAATAGGGAAAGCGTTGGATAGCGTAGGGGTAAAAATTACTATTCCAACTCCAGAGAGTGCAACAGTAGGGAAAACGTTGGATAGCGTAGGGGTAAAAATTCCTATTCCCACTCCAGTGAGTGCAACAGTAGGGAAAGCGTTGGATAGCGTAGGGGTAAACATTACTATTCCCACTCCAGTGAGTGCAATAGTAGGGAAAGTAAATACTTCATATATAAATATAAATAACATAAATATTATTACCAATTACAAAATAATTAAAATATTTTACAATTTTATCAAATATATTAATTAATCAATTAAAATTACAAATAAAAATTAACTAATAATAAAAATTACCTACTAATACTAATTATTTACCAATTACCAATAAATTAATTTACAATATAAAAACTAAATAAAAATTAGACACAAAAAATATTTAAAAAATTGAATTACTTACAATTAAATTACTTCCCAAGCTATTCCCCTATAAACACACAACCCACTACAGAAAATAATATAATAAAAGTAACATATTTATCAATTATTCAATTACAATAAATTACAAATTATATTTTAAATAATTACCAATTAATCATTAATTAACAATTAATTCTAAATAAATAACAATAAATGAAATAACATATTTAATTATTTATGATTAAATTACTTCCCACCCTATTCCCCTATAAACCCACAACCCACTACAGAATTATATTACACAAAAATTAAAAATTAATATTAACTTACCTTAAATTCGATATTTTTGTTGTCTATATTATGTCTAGTCGATATTAGGTCCATTTTATATTTTTGATTCGATATTATGTCCATTCTATTCGATATTAAAATTTTCTAGTCGATATTTTGGTAGTCTATATTATGTCTAGTCGATATTATGTCTATTCTATATTTTCTACTCGATATTATGTCTAGTCGATAATAAAAACTCGATATTTTGACTCTATACCGTCTAATGATGGGACTCTGGTTCTGCCCGATTCCATACTGCCTTTTATAGTACGGCACATGCATGGCCTCACACATATGGGTAGAGATAGAATGATGTCTACTTTAAAATCATATTGGTATAATTCTCATTTTAGATCGATAGAAAAGAATCAGTGTCACTGTTGTGCCACACGCCTGAAGCAAAATGAGTGCAGAAATCTTGTAGTGACCATGAGCCTCATCGGAAAGTCTGATAGTCTCTTCAATCGTCTCCAAATCAACTCTGTGGAAATACCCAGATGCAATCAATTGAGATATATCCTCATCATTGTGAGCATATTTTCATGATGGGTTGAGGCATATCCCACCAGGAGTTGTGACAGTCTAAAAGTTGGTAAATTATTACTGTGGGAGTGAATACCGGGAGATGTCAGTTCATCTTGAATTGGATCAAGGAACTAACTTCAAAAGCGAGGTGAGGCAGTTGTTGTGCACAGCATTAGGGATTGATCAAAAATTCCATTGCAGCTACAGACCCAGGGCTTCTGGTATAATAGAAAGATTGAAAAGAACGCTCAAAGCTAAATTGGTCAAGCACTGTGCCTCCATGTCACTAAAGTGGTCTGGTGCTCTCCCCTGATGAGTATCTGAAGTACCCCCTGTAAGTGAACAAGATTGTCTCCTCATGAGATATTGATGGGGAGTGCCATGAAAAATTCCTGCAGCTGCTCTTATGAATTTCACAGATGACCTGGTTCTCAAGTACTTTAAAGGACTGGCTGGTAAGGTGTGTTCTACCTCTCATCAGGTTGATAATGCTACTCCTGCCATCAGAGAATATCCAGGACGTGATTTGAACCTCGGCAATTGGGTTCACATAAAGAAATGTATGTAAGTCCTGTCTGGAGGATCGCTAGAGGGGGACCTTTCAGGCGATCCTGTTCAGCAACAGTGAAGGTAAGTGTGCTGGTCTGCTGAACTGGATTCATGCCTCCCACACCAAGAGGGTAAGCCTGGAAGAGAAAAAGTGGAGTCAACATCCACTAACTTCTTGAGTCACCCTAGGCTTGAAGTTTCCAAAACTTTTGTAGAAGTCCAGTCTGAGGGCCCACAGTCTCCATCAGCAGAGCATCATCCGGAACAGCAGCTAGGTAGAGGTATTGTTACTCCAGCAATTAATATAATACCAACCACTGGATTGCAGAAACACATTCATCAGGACAGTGAAGACCCATGGAAAGCTGAAGCAAGCCTGCCAAAGACAAGATTGCAAGAGTCAGAGGTTGGCATGGAACAAGGAAGTTCCAACTCAGAGACTGAATCAGCTTAATCAGAACCACAAATCTCAAGTATCTCTAAAGATCGAGGCTTGGCTGAAGGAGGCTGGCAAGGACTACAACAACCTGAAAGAGAATATTGACTACAAGAGAAACTCCAGAGACAATAAGGGAAGTTAGTTAGCATAACTAGAGCATAACTGATTAACCTGATGCTGTGAATGAAAGCCTAGACTTGACTACTTCCAAATCATACAAAAGACAGGGAAAGGTCGACTGAAAGTATTAAGGCCTGGATTGGACAACCCATGGCAAAATCTATTTTGAATCTGATGACTGCCTGACCGACATTGACGAACCTCCCTGAAACCCAGACAAGTCACAGAAATAGCTCATTTATGTAGATCACTAACAAATGATGAAAAGGATGGCCAGAGAGTTAGGGTAATAGTAAAGAGGATGGTAGCTCCTTAGGCCTCCGGCTGACGATGAATAGTAAATCCCTGTAGCTTTTAAGATATGGTAGTGACGGTAGGGTGGAACCTAGAGGACTAACCACCACAATCTGAAATTCTGAAATTTCATTGATCTGATTTAAGCTAGCATGGTGCAGCAGCACTGCAACATTTTCCTTGAAGTTAAGGCAGTTGCTATTTCTGTTTCTATGCTCCACTGGCTGTTAAATGTTTATCTGTTGGGAGGTGATATCGCTCATGCTCCTGTAAATGCTTCTGTTAAGTGTGTTGTTGATAAACTAGTACACTAGAGTAAGGTTTCACACACTCCACAACAGGAAAAATGTGTATAGTTGTTCTCTGAAAGGCTAATAGCATCAGATCTTTATCTTTGAGGTAAAACTCTGGGAAGCCCCGTTGCTGGTGCAGCTATGCGCTCTATAAAACCAACCACATAATAAAACATAGGACAACACAACTAAAATTTTCAAAAGTTAGCTGGATATATGGAAGTTATGGAAGTAGAAAACTGTTATGTGTGGTCTAACCTTCTAGCCTCTGAGGCTGAGGGGGAAGTGTATTTTCATTTACCCGTGCCTTATTCATTTTCATTTTCTACTTTCTTAAATCTCTCTTATCAACAAAATTCCATTAAAATGTTTTATTCTGACAATGACAAGCTTTTAGGATATGTGCCGATCGTGAAAGATGCTAATATGTATTTGTGGGATTTTAAACATTTATAATTTTTACAAGGGTTTTAAGTCAGGGAATCAGCATGAGTATATGATGACATTCTTTACTCTTGTAACTAACCAGTGGCGGCTGGTGACATTTGAAAGTGGTAGGGTGTAAAAGTTTGGGATGAGTGCCATGTGGTGAGTCAGTGAAGAGAGCGAGACTGTCATTCATAAGGGAGTTCTTCCCCTGGGAACATTTTGAAAAAGAAGTGGGCAAAGGGTGCATTTTTAATCAGATTTGCGAAAGCAAGAAGGTTCGTTGAGCAATCGTGAAAGGGTAGACTTAAAATGTTGATACATATAAAAATGCTCCTGTAGTCTTGCGTCCTTCACGTGCGAGGAATCCAAGATGGTGCCCGCGACTAGACCGTCGGAATGAGAAATAGGCGGTCTAGTCTTTCCAGAGGATTCACCAACAATGCGGGAGGAAGAGGAGGATATAGAGAGGGTAGATACCGCCAAGGGAGAGAGAGGCTCATCCTATGCGGTGACTGTCGACTACTGGGGAGGAGACCGGACTGGACCTTCATTGCAGGAGACAGACGACACCAAGGAGGAGGAGGAGAACCACACACCGTGAATAACGCCCAGTGGCAACACGCACAAGTCCAGCCGGCCCAGAGAGGAGGAGGACGGCCAGACTCCGACAGCCACAACCCAGGAGGGCCGTGGCCTGAGGCAAGCACCATTATTCAACTATTTCACTGCGGGCTGGTGGAGGTCAGGATCATAAGAAGTTCCCACTAGTTACCAATCACTTTTCCCTCACATGCACAATCCTTCCCTTCCTAGCCTCTAAGCACATCCCTGAGTGTGGGTGAAGGTGGCGCTGAAGTAACTGACCCAAACCATAGGTTGCTGACCTTATTATTATTTGCTTTCTTTGAGGAAATGGGCCACAAACAACCCCTGGCGTCCTGGCAGTGAGGAGAAACACGTCAGTAACCACACAGAAGCCCCTCTGCGACGGGAGAAATACAGAAGCTAGCCTTCCCACAAGACTCTGACTAGACTGACACTTAAGGAACCCTTTCCATTTTCTTTTGATTGTTTACGCCTAGCGCTGTGATTCCATTTCTTTGTTTTCTGCCTTTTACTTTGGGACACCTGAGAACCGGTACCTTGTTATACACCTACAGGTCAATAAAGCATTGTGTCATCCCTCAACCCCGTTTCTGTGCCCTCTATATCTGGGGAGTGATCACAGCTCCATATCTTTTAGAATTAAAATTATTCAACATCTTATATATCACCTATATAACTTACAAGTTATACAGACAATGCATTCTATCATATCTAACTTATGTGTCCCTGATGTTCTGTTTTTTCTCTTTACAGTCTGGTATGGATATACCCCATTTTATATTATGAAGGATTGGCGCAGCTTATACTCTTGAAACTCTGATTGATATTTGTCTTTACAAACACTCTATGGTAATTTCCTTGAGAGTTCTAGATGTTTACATTGCATGTAAGTGTGCCATAGGGTTATTAGGACTAATTGCATAAATAGAAGTACTGGGTGGATATACCTAATAGCACTTGGTCGTACATATAACTATTCGTCTCTCTTATCCTCTCAAGACCCAGTATCAAGACCCAAGATTGTGGTCCAGCTCGACAACCCCAATATTGAGGATTCACTAACAAAATTGCTTGATTCAGAAATCGGTAGGTTGAAACCCATCCATTTGGAATTCTACGGCAAAATTGATCATTCATAATAGTATGAACAGATTAAAATCCTCAAATTAAAAGGTCCTTATTTCTTGATTGTTATCTTTCCATTGGCATTACTGGCCTGTCTGTTGTCTGTTTAACATAATTGTGTAGATAATGCTACTAAGACTTTCATGACATTTTTTTGATCTAGACAATAGAACGTTTTTCTTGATCTTGAGGTATAATATAGCTTAGGATACAACCAATCACTTATCACTCTCCTCCTTGTGACCTCCCTTCTTCTTTTTTCAAATGTCCCCCTATTTTTCTTCTAAGATTTTTTTTTCCTTCTAATTTCCCTTCTTCATCTTTGACTGATAGGTCCTGATTTCTTTGACTCTTGGCTTGTCATAAAAAATGTGAATTTTAAATAAACTTTAGGAACATGTGAAATGTCGAAAATGTTGCTCAAATTGTTCTTAGTGAAAATAACTGAGCGAAAAAACAAATTAGCTCTGAAATGAAAACGTCAGCTCCTGACCTATTGCTGTAACCGGCTCTTGAATGTTTTTTTAAGATGAATCTATGTTAACACACTGTATATTGCTTGTTATGTTAATGTAATTCATCACATGCGTGTCTCGGCTGAGTATTGCGCATGTTTTTAATTGTATGTGTATTTGTTTGTATTCAATGCAGCCCTAAAGAAGTCCCTAGTAAGGGACGAAACGCGTCGGCTGTACTCTCTACCACATTTTTGAATAAAAAAGGAAATTAAAACTGAGGAACTTTACTCCTTTGATTATTATATTTCCGATTTCTGTGTTGTGCACTTGTGCTTTTTTGAGTATTCTATCATTGTTTGCTGCAGAACAAGCTGCACAGCGCATATGCAGGTGCCTGTGTTACTGTCCTGCCTGATATGTGTAGATGCACAGATTCTGATATTTAGAAAGGGTCAGTTCCCCATCTGCACAAAGAGCTTAATTAATTTTATTGATATCAGCCTTGTGATGAATCGTATATGCTTTTTACTTATAAGTCCTCAGACAACCCATGCTCTATCAGTTTAACAATAATGTAGCAAAGAAGAGTGGGGCTCTAATCGGTAAGGCTGAGCCAGTTAAGCAATAAACAACAACATTGCCAGGACTGATGATTCTTTTTGAACAATGAATTCCCAAAGGTGCACAGAATCAAATCAAAGGCACCCAGGTTGATTCTGTATTAAAAATGACTTTTATTTTATTTGCATCGGAGCAAACACATCTTTTTTCATTTAAATGTGAATCTCATTTTAAAAAATACACACAAAAACAATTTTTAACACAAACGATTAATACAGCAGACCTAATACATGAAGAAAAACTAGGGCTTTAACAGCACACCACTTAGCATTATTTAGTCGTCAGCATGCATATCACATATATGGATATGAATAATCTCCTTAACTCCACTTAGAGACAATTTCAACAATAATAGTCCGAAATTGAGAATCCAGAATCAATAATTATCTTGCTGTTCAGTAGCCTTTATTTCAAAATTAATATTTCTGTTAAAAAGCTCCCACCACACGACATGCCGACACGTGTTTCGTCTTTTTCAAAGGCTTTTTCAAGGCATGAACGTAAGTATCAAGTACAGCAGGACCGTGTATGGACCAAGCCTGGTCATAAATACAATTGAACTTTCATAATCACCACCCTTTTCTGAGATACTCCGGGTGTCTCGTAGGTAGCACCCTGATGGTCAATTAACAATCTAGTATTCTAATGGGCAATTCATTGGCCAGTGGTTATATTGTAGCTTATGATTGTGGAACAAATATGTTCCAATCCTGCGATCCGTGATAGAGTGCTGTGCACCAACAGGAAGGACGTGAGTGTTGACTACGGGCTGTGTTTCTCTGAAGGTCTCAAACTTACTATGGTTGGACCGAAGATAGTGGTGCTAGGCGCCTAGAAGGTAAATACTGCCCGAATGCACAACTTTTGACATACTTTTTCGAATGGTGACACCACCAACCAGAATTTTGCAACTCTGAGAAAAGAGTTGGCCCAGACCAACATAGACTTGAAAGTTGTTGCACAGAACTCTATCACGGATCGCGGGATTGGAACATATTTGTTCCAAACTCATAAGCTATAATATAACCACTGGCAAATGAATTGCCCATTAGAATACTAGATTGTTAATTGACCATCGGAGTTAATGGACTTATTCATACCCATAAATGTGATATACATGCTGACGACTAACTAATGATAAGTGGTGTGCTGTTAAAGCCCTAGCTTTTCTTCATGTATTGGATGCACATCTAGGTGTGCTCACAACACCGATTAAGTAGTAGGTGTTTAGGGCGAATCAAGCACCTGTATTGAATACTCCAAGTAGGATAATTATATTTTCACGCAAACTGACAAATCTAACTGTTTAATCGAATGTGCGAACATTTCCCTGTTAGGGAACAATACTACCTATTTGTTTTTGTATAATACAACAGACCTATTAACAACACATTCAAAAGACTGATCTCTTTGATGACACGTAGACAAGGACTGAGACCACAAACAACAAAAAACATAGAATGACTGAACGTTCATACACAAAAGACAATGCTCGACGAAGCGACAGTATTAAAGCATCAAACTGTATGAGTGTTTAAACCAGTAATGTTTCTGCACAAAATAAATCAACTGAATTATTCTCCTTCAATTTAGGCAGAAACCATGACATAAATGTGTGACCACACTTGTTTGGAAAAAAAGAGAGATACTGGCCGACGCGTTTCCAGCCTCTCATCAATAAATTGGAGGTTCTCCTCAGGACCAAACACTACTACTAAAGATCAGCTGATCTTGTAAATCGCTTGGGTAAAGGGTGTTTCTAATTTCTTGGCAGAAGTGTTACTCCCTTGCTGAAGCCGTGCCAGGATTGGATCGGCAGATGGACCCAGTGCTCAATCTGAGTGCAGTGGGCTGCAGCTACCCACCCCACCCCTCTCACTATGCACGGATGGCGAAAAGCTTCTAATGAGCATGTCTAATGGGTGTACAGACAAAATATCGACTCCAAAATATCGACTGGACATAATATCGAGTTTTAAATATAGACTGGACATAATATCGACTGGACATAATATCGACTACAAAAATATCGTTTTTCAGGTAAGTGAAGTAATATCGACTGTATAAAATATAGATAGCAAAAATATCGAATTTTTAATAATATATAATATTTTATAGTGTATTTTTATGTAATAATATGTGTGAATAGTGTGTATTAATGTTATAAAATATTTTATTAAATGAATGTTGTTTTTATAATAATTGCGTAATGTAATTCTGTAGCGGGTTGTGGGTTTATAGGGGAATAGGGTGGGAAGTAATTTAATAATAATTAATTAATTAATATATGTTTGTTAATATTTTTAATTAATAATTAATTGATAATTAATTAATATTAATTAGTTAATTAATTAATATAATTTTGAACATATTTTGTATTAGTAATTAATTGTTAATTAATTATTTGTAATTAGTTAATTACATTAATTAGAGTACATTTTTAATATATTTAATTTTGTGTTTTTTTTAAGTAATTAATTTGGAAAAAATAATATTAATTATTAAAATAATTACAGCTAATGTTCTAATATATTTACTTTATTGTTATTGTTAATTAATAATTAATTGGTAATTAAATAATATTGATACATTTTGGGTAAAGGAGCATTTTTAGGGTTCAGGGTCAGTTTTCAGTTTTAGGGTAAAGGGGTATTTTTGGGGTTCAGGGTCAGTTTTCAGTTTTAGGGTAAAGGGGTATTTTTGGGGTTCAGGGTCAGTTTTCAGTTTTAGGGTAAAGGGGTATTTTTGGGGTTCAGGGTCAGTTTTCAGTTTTTGGGTAAAGGGGTATTTTTAGGGTTCAGGGTCAGTTTTCAGTTCATGGGTAAAGGGGTATTTTTAGGGTTCAGGGTCAGTTTTCAGTTCATGGGTAAAGGGGTATTTTTAGGGTTCAGGGTCAGTTTTCAGTTCATGGGTAAAGGGGTATTTTTAGGGTTCAGGGTCAGTTTTCAGTTCATGGGTAAAGGGGTATTTTTAGGGTTCAGGGTCAGTTTTCAGTTCTTGGGTAAAGGGGTATTTTTAGGGTTCAGGGTCAGTTTTCAGTTTTTGGGTAAAGGGGCATTTTTAGGGTTCAGGGTCAGTTTTGGGTTTTTGGGTAAAGGGTTATTTTTAGGGTTCAGGGTCAGTTTGGGGTTTTTGGGTAAAGGGGTATTTTTAGGGTTCAGGGTCAACTAATAAGATTGTAAAAAATTATTTTTATTATTTTCATTTATTATTTAATTATTATAATTTAATATAAGTAGTTTTAAGTATATTTTAGTAATTTAAATGTAATATTAATTTAATTTAACACTGTTTTTAATAAAGTCGATATTTTTTACATCTATATTATTGTTAACGATATTTTGTACTCGATATTTTTGTACTTACCTGTTTGTAGATACAAACTCGATATTTTGACTGTCGATATTTTGTCCACGATATTCTGGCAAGTCGATATTGTGTCCGTCGATATTATTTCAGTGATCCATCTAATGAGCATGTCGGGCTGGTCACTGGAAGGCAGTCAGCCAACATGACATGCACACTTTGAAGTGCGTGTGGACTAACAGGAAGTGAGCCTGCATTCTATTTTGAAGCCCCACCCGGTCATAGCTAAAACAGCCTGTCTGTGTTCCTGGCAAATAAAATAAAAACGCTCAGCCCCACGGCCAGAAAACCGTGTAACTTCAATTATATTAAAATCGGGAGCTGGTAGGGGCCAAATATAGGGGGGCAATGCCCCGATGCTCCAATAAAGGAGCCACCACTGTAACTAACATGAGCATTACCAATCAAAGCATTCATGATGTAACCTGTAGAATTAGTAAAGATGAAAGGGTATTTGTGGATGAACTGAATGAAAGGATAAGAGTATATGAAGAGAAGGGAGAAAAAAGGATGAGTGCAGAAGGTCACACAAGCACAAAAAGTAGCCGGGACATGCTTTGGCCTGCTGAAATCACTGAGAAAGATCCTGCCCCTCTTGCCACCCAACTCCCAAAAACTGCTTATACAAGGCCTGATAATTTCTAGGCTTGATTTCAGCAACGTGATATATCTGGGCGCCCCGGAAGCAACACTGAACAAACTTCAGAGAATCCAAAACATAGCCGCCCGGATTCTCACTAAGACCCCTGCCAGAGACTCGGCCAAACCAGCATTGAAACTCCTCCACTGGCTTCCTATAAGGGAGAGAGTTAAATTTAAGGCCTTGTGCCTAGCTCACAAATTATTACAAAATCAAGGCCCTCCCATTCTTAGAAAATTTATCAAACCCTATAAATCCTGCAGATCCCTCAGATCGGACACGGAGAATTTCATCAGCGCCCCTAGAATCAGGAAGGCACGCACAGGTGGAAGGCGGTTCACAGTCCATACCGCAAGCCTCTGGAATGCACTCCCCCGCGACCTGAGAATTGAACCACACTACCTCCGCTTCAGAAAGCGGTTGAAAACTTTTCTTTTTCCCCAATGATCCCTTCCCATCCGAACCACTGTATCCCCGCCCCATCCCTCACTCCCCCTCCTTCTGGCCCCCTTGTCAGGTTTAGGGTAGGGTTCTTAGCGCTGGGATACCTTCGGGTGACTACGCGCTCTACAAGAGTTTTTAATAATAATAATAATAATAATAAGGTGTTATAAGGAATGGAAAGGAGATTTTAAAGGAACTCCCTCCAAATTTGAGAATTGACATTGCCAAGAAGGGATCCTTAAGTGTGATAAGGAATCTAGAGGGAAATGAGACTGTTGAGATTTTGCGATGGAGCGAATGTGAGCATAACTATTTAGTCACAAACATAACATTTTTGCTGAATTAGAGGTAACTGCCAATTGCATCTATTATCTGTAGGAAGCTGTCTCTTTATATAGTATAACAAAAAGAGGTATGCTGTCTAAAGAGTCTAGGTATCTCTTATAAGTGGACAGTGACTTGTTTTAACAATCCCAAGGTGCTCTATTTGTGGTAATGTGGTTGAGCAGTCCATGGCTTTTCAGAGGGGAGTGTTAGGCATTTGCTGCATACTCAGAGTCAATAAATGATACACACACTCAAGAAGGAGATCCACAATTAGAAAAATAACTTTCCTTTTAAGATTATATTTCAACTGCAAAAACTTTGTAAGTTGGGTAAGTACTTTCCAAGTTATTACTGTTACAGTTTTGGCTATGTTAGCAAACAGTCCGCTTTTATGTGGTAATGCTTTTCTTATGGAGAGAAGAACATGTACTGCATGCAGGTGTTTGTAATAGGATTTTAAGGGTCCGCTTTAGTTGAGTCCAAGGTTCAATGTTGCACAAGCAGGTTGGTTTTACTTGCACTGACGTTGCCGGGTGCAGAGCTGCTGGATGGGTTGGTAGCCTTGTGCACTACATGTTGGCAAAGAGGGGTGTCATCCAGAAATAGGATGCAAAGGGGGGCTTTGGGTCAGTCTCAGAGCTCCCAACAGGGACTCCATTTGTGAGGGACCTGGGATCAAGGGGAGCAGTGCGTGTTTGTAGACCCAGGCCGGGAATCTCGGTGGAGAGGATTTTGGCTGACTGGCCCTTGTGCATCATAGGCGGTCATGGTTCTTGGTCTATACCAGAAAAGGGGGACAAAATAGGAGAGTTAGTCCACTCTCAGTGCTGGCCTCTGCGTACCTGATGTCCCTCATTGGCTGGCCAGTTGTAAAATTATTGGAGCCCGGATTGGACTCTAAAAACGTGTTGGTCGCAGAAAGGGGTCCTGTACCATGGTTATTGGTGTAGAGAGGCTTGTAGGGGTCCTGGCATCTCCAAACTTGGCAGGGGGATTTGAGCTCTATGAGTTCACTGGCATCCTCTTTGAATGTTAACATCACCGGATTCGAGCAGAGGTGATTTTTGGACAGACCTCAATGTGAGTATTTTCTAAGAGTTATGTTTTAATAAAAATCATATTAATACATTAATATTGTGTGCACGGGGATGAGTAGAATGTGAACCCTGGCAATGTTGGACACAGTGTACTCCAGGCATCATCTAGCTGATGTATATGTAAGAGTTCAAGTATGACTGTTTGAGTCCTGACCATCCAAGACTGTTTATTTCTGTTAGTAGTATCAATCTTTCTATCCATGATACAATGAAAGTCCCCCATGATTACGAGATCTCCGCCCCAATCCAATAATTCAGAGCTTAAATAGTGAAAGATGTCTGGGTCATCAGAGTTAGGGCCATACACTACACAGATCGTACTTATTTAACCCGAGATCGTCAGCTAAGCTATAGCCCACCTTTTAGCGTCTGCTAGCTTACGAAGGACAGTGGTCTTTAAGTCTCTAAATGTTAATATAGCGACCCCCGAATACAGACTGTCTGAGAGATGCATATTAACATCTCATACCCCAACTGGTTCAAAACAGATCTATCCTTATACACAAGATGGGTCTCTGTTAGCCCCAGAATCTGTGACTTGGATGCCCGAAGTTCCTCACGGATTAATTGCCACTATCTGGCTGGATTTTGTATCAGCCATTGCACCAGCTGCATCCTGCTATCTTTCCCTTCATTCTGTCATTTCTCCTGATGCCTTTTACATGAAAGCTCCCGACTGTCGACTGGCTATCAAACCCACTCCCCTATCTACCCTCCCCCCACCCAGACATAACAGTGAGCTCATGGAGAACTATTCTCCCTTAAGATCCACCCCACGTGAGCCTCATTGACCCACCCACCATACCTACAAAAAGGAATCACCCCTTTTTCCTGCTGCCGCTAACCCGCAGCTTACTAAAGACATCCTCCTGACACCCCCCAAAACCTGAACCCCAACCCCCTCCCCCAACACCTTACCCACCATAGAGAAATATATACATTTTTCTTTTTTCTTTTATAAGCATAAACATTCCGTTTTCCCCCACCTTTTTTTGAAAAAAAAGTCAAAATACTTAGAAAAGAAGCAATGACAAATTTCACAAGGCCAAATCTAAACCCTCTCTCATAAACTATTGTACGTCATTCTCACAGTCTCTAAATAGAGTCAGTTTGTCATCTAGAAATCACTTGTATAGCTTCACTTTCAGTACTGAAAAAGTGGGACTATCCGTCCTTAAGTATCTTTAGCCGGGCGGGCTCCTGCAAGAAAACTTGCGAACAGACGGATTTGAATGGATCGATTAGCTGACAGAGCATCCACTGTCTAACCATTGTGGATTTACAAAGGTCCGACCTTACAAAAAAAGGGAGTGCATCCAGTTTTTTGGGGGTTGTTGGATGAGTTTTAAAGTAAACTGCTTGGCGGAGCAGGAAGCTAGCTAGAAAAACCAGTTTTGGACGAGGTTGAGTCGACCTAGACTGATTGCCATGTTGAATAAAGGCAATCAATCAGTGTGCCCAATGTACCTGTGAGTCCATATCCCAGTCGGTGAGATCTGGAAATGCCTGCTGAAATATGCTGACCATATAAACCCTACAGTCTGAGCCGTCCAGACCTTCAAGTATGCCGAAAATCCTCATATTGTTTCGTCGCTGTTGGTTTTCGAGGTCCTCCAATTTTATCAGTGGGAAAGCCATTTGTGTCTCCTGAGTTTTGATAAATCTAGTATTAACCTCCTCGACTGCTGAAACATGCTGCTGCAAGTCCAAAACCTCTGAAGATAGTGAAGCAACCTTGGAGGTTACATCTGACTGTTTAATGTCACTACTATCCACCTTGGCTTGTTTGTGTTTGTGTGTGTTTGTGTTTTGTATTTATATAGCGCCTTCTACCCAGAGGTCTCGTAGCGCTGTATTCATACCGCTGTGGAACCCTTCCTGGCTTTCCTGTGATGAAATGTCCACTCCTGGGCACCCCCAAGGTGAAGCCAGGCATCCAAGCGCTGCTGGGGCTGTTGTGGAGATTAAGCAAGCTATTGCCCAGAGTCACAGAGTGGGACCCATGATTAGACTAGGCACCGAAGCGAGAATTATCAGGTCCGGGGAGACTGAGTCCAAGAGCCGCCGAGGCGGGAATTGAACCATGGTCCCCGGCCAGACCTCTGCATCAGGGTCTGCTGCTCTAACCATTGAGCCACGCTTCTTCATATTTTTGAGCCTCCGCTCTCTGGAGAGTAAGTGCCTGTAAAATTATCAATAAGATGGCTCCCCATCCTCAGCCTAGGCAGAACTGAAATTTCCTGCTGCTTGCCCCCCTACAGGAGCAGATTGATCCGTTGGTGAGGTGGATGGAGATGGAAAGTCCTCTGGATTGCAGGCCCCATTTCAGGCCGCCGGGCTGCACCTTTGCACCAGGCTAGGAGTGGCTGATGGTTGAGCCATTTGAGAAGGGTTGAGAAGACCCCCTCCTCATACACAGTAACATTCTTTTGTCCATGGTTGGATAGTTGAGAGACAATCGCTTTAACATCTTCTTTCGACGTAACCCATTTACGCAGAGGGCTAGCGCCTCTCCCAACCTTGGTTGCAGCAGGGTTTTTTGATCGCTCCGCCAAGACCATAGTAAGGGGTTTAGGAGGTTCTCGACCTTTGCATCCTCTGGCCCCTCTAACTCTCTTAGAGCCTTTCCCTCTCCCAGATGCTGTCCCTCCTAGAGTGCTGCCCTTCGAAGGGTCAGACTTTGGGGCTTCAAGTAATCCGCTCTGTTCTCTACCCTGATCAGGTTGATTGAGTTGGAGATTTCTTGGGAGAATTAGGGAAACGTTGGTGATGTTGGGTGCTAAGGGTGCTACAGTCCCGGTCAAAAGTGAGCCAATGGCCTCTGTGAGGCCCATACTTGATGGACCCTGAGGCTCCAAACAAAAGCTCAGAGTCTGAGGCTCAAAACCCAGAGATGAATCGACTGGTGACCCAACCTCTATTACTGCAGGAATCTTTGTACCCGGGTCGTGCTCCCCAGGGTGCCAGCAGGGTGCCAGCTGATGCAGAGAGGGTACTACATGGTGCAGTGATGCAGGAGCTGAAGGATGTGGACATAGCATAGGCTACCACCTCTAACTTTGACTCGCTGGGCTCACCAGGGGAGGGTGCAACCCCTCCACCAGAACGTTGCATTTCAGTAAGTAAGTGCAGTTCACCACCTGCAGAGTGAGCACGGGCATTCGCTTTAGCTCCCCTGCCCTCCTTTACAGCTGAAATAAGAACTTTGGTCCTCTCTGATCCTGGGATGGAGTTTTCAGAATCGCAGGATTAGAGCAACCCCCCAGCTTTCTCAGACCGAAGTAAGCTGAGTATTGGCTTACCTAGTAAAGAGCTGGGTTCTCTGTAAGATGCTGTGGCTGTTTCCCTTCCTTCCCTTCTTGATCCTGCGTGCTTCTCAGCAGGTGTCGAAACTCCCTGGGCTGCAGCCATTGCCGTTGTTGCCATTGCAGCTACACTGTCTTCTTGTATCTGTCCTTTCTGGGGAGCAGATCGTTGTGGGGCCATCCTGAACTGTGACACAGCCTGTAGGAAGTTAGATCAAGGTCTGATTGGCATGGAGCCAGCAGCGATATGAAAATCGAGTGCAGCCCACCTTGCCGACCAACTTGAAAAGATGTAGCTGCGAGCCACTACAGTGTAAAGCCAACACATCCGGACACCTGCACCCCGTACCATATTTTTATTTATTTAATTTAATTTTATGCGTTTTTATATAGCGCAGGTGTCAAAGCGCTTCACAAAAGGAACAGATATGATACATGAGGATAACATTACAAGTGAACAAATTACAAAAGCAAACGTTACATTACATGAGGCAAAAGTGACAATTGTGAGCAAACAAAATACAAGAGGTAGCAAACGGTGCATTACAGGAGGAAAAGTGACGTGTGTGCAGGTTACAAAAGCATACAAAGTATAAGTAGAGGTATAATACTGCAATATATGGCAGACACTCAAACACAAGAACAAACATTACGTAGTCAATGGTGGCACTTGTGCAAGTATCTAAAGCAAACAAAATGTAAAAGGTAGCAAACAGTGTGTTACAAGAGAAAAGTGATGTGTGCATGTTACAAAAGAGTACCAAACACAGGTAGAAGGATAATACTGCAATGAATGGCAGAACACACTGGGAATGCACTTCCAAAGTCATGGAGAAAAGGATTCTCTATAATGGAGGGTCTTCCTTCAGATAGCAGAGAGGGTGTGCATAGCATTTGAAAGTGTCTTTGAAGGAGGAGAACTTTGAGGTCAGTTTTGAAGGCCTGGGAAGAGGTGGTGGTCCGGAGCTGCGGCGGAAGTGAATTCCAGATTCTCACTGCGTTGCCTGAAAAGGATTTGGCCGTCGATCTTTCCTTCTTGAAAGTGGGAGGTTCAAGCAGTAAATTTTCTGCATTACGTGATGGTCTACACTCTAGAGGCTCCAGAGAGTTTCAGTTTATTCGCCAGGTAGCAAGGAGAGGAGGAGTGCAAGGCTTTATGGGTGATACAGGCAGTCTTGTAGATAGATCTTGCTTCGATGGGAAACCAGCGGAGGGTGGATAGCATGGGTGTGATGTGGTCGCTTCTTTTGGCCCCATAAATGAAGCGAGCTGCTGAATGGAGAACAGATTTAAGGGGGGACAGGTGGGATTTGGGGAGGCCAGTGAGAAGAGAATTGCAGTAGTCCAGTCTTGGGAGGACCAGCTATTGGACCAGGGTTTTAAGGTCTTGCTCCGGGAAGAAGCGACAAATTCCCCAAAGAAGGCACAGTTGGTATCGAGCAGACTTTGCAATGGAGTTGATGTGGGAGATTAGATTGAGTTTTTTGTCGAGTATGACACCCAGGGATTTTGCGCTATCAACAATGATGGGTTTATTGTTAAGTAGATTCCTCTGATCAATCCATGATTGAACCGGGGGAGGAGGGAGTGAGGAGGAGAGGAGGAGGAATTCAGTTTTGGAGGGATTCAGAATCAGTTGATGTGTTGACATCCTGTTTTGAATGGAGTCCAGAGTAAAGCTTAGGACGGAGAGATCGTGAGTGGAGGCAACCTTGAGGTAGATTTGAGTGTCGCCTGGTTAGAGATGATAGTGGACCCCGGATTTACTTAGGAGATAACCCAGTGGTTCTGAGTAGAGATTGAACTGTGTGGGTGCAAGTATAGAGCCTTGGGGAACACCTTGACCTACCGCCAGAAGAGTTGAATGGCTGTTCCCTATTTTGATCATTTGGGATCTATCAGAGAGGAAGGACACAAACCATTTAAGCACAGTGCCCTCCATGCCCATTCTCTGTTGAAGAGTGTTGAGGAGAGTGTTGTGATTGACAGTGCCAAAGGCTGCAGAAAGGTCAAGGAGAATTAGAAGACAAGACCCTCCAGAATCAAGTATCCACAGCGCGTCATCAATCACTTGCAACAGGGCTGTTTCAGTGCTGCAGTTTTGGATAAAGCCAGACTTAAGATTGTCAAGAAGATCATTGTCCTTGATATGACGAGAGAGTTGTTTCGCTACGCATCATTCTGTGAACTTTGCAAGAAAGGGTAGGTTAGTGATGGGGCGGAAGTTATTGAGGTCATTCACATCAGCAGTGGGTTTTTTAAGCAGAGGGGTGACCTACCCAGTTTTGAAGGGGACAGGAAGGGAGCCTTGACAGAGGGAGAGGTTGACCAGAGTGGTCCAATAGGGAAGAGAATGGGTATAGAAGTCAATGGCAATGGCACTAGGGATAGGGTCAAGAGAATGGTTGGAGGGTTTGTTTCATGGATGCAATTGAGGAGGGCATCTTCAGAGATGGGGTCAAAGTTCTGCCAAATGGCTCGTGATTTGCGCTCCTCTGAAGGGATAGGATGAGCGACCTGATCTACCAGTGATTTCACTTTCTCGTCAAAGAATACAGCGAAATCCGCTGCTTTCTTTGTAGAATCCTCCAACTTGGAGGTTGGGGGAGAGCAGTTAGTATTCTTGATGAGATCAAATAGTTTTTTGGGTCTATTTTTGGCTGAGTCAAGGAGGGTTCTGAAGTGCGACGCTTTCCCAAGGAAGATGTGCTTGTGGTACAGTGGAGGGCGCTTGCCTCCATTGTTTCTCCAGGAGTCTTAGTTGATTCCTTTCTTTATAGAGGGATTTGTTGAACCAAGGTGCCGCGGGAATGGGACTTTTCTTTTTGCTTTGGAGAGGAGCGACGTTATTGATTTCGACTGCAAGGACTGTGAGGCATTGGGAGGTGAGATTGTCAACACCTAGGTTGGGGTCTAGCCTTGGAAATGACAGCAAAGCTGAATTCACAGAGGGAACCGGTGTCAATATTTTTAGTGTCACGGAACCAGGAGGTAACCCTCTTAGGTTGGCCAAGAGTTATAGAGTGAGATAAGTGAAGAGAGAATGGGATGAAGAGGTGTTCAGACCAGTCTACATGAATAGGGGTAGCGATAGAAAGCATGCCTGCTTTAGAAATGACAAGATCCAGGATTGAGCCCTTGGAGTGTGTTGATTCTGTGCAGTGTTGGATAAGATTGTTTGCAGAGAGGAAGGTGGCCAGCGAATTCGCGGAAGAGTCTTGCGGTAAGCCCCACAAAGGTCTGATTGTCACTTTGCGAGTATTGGTTGCTGATGAAGTCAGTGAGTTCCTCCATAAACGAAGGGCCGCTGCCAGGCGGGCGGTAAATGGCATGGAATCTGAGGGGTGAGCGGTGGTGTAGTTGAAGCTCAAGAGATAGGCATTCAAAAGTGCGGAAGGAGCTGATATTAAAAGTCTTAAGTTGAAGGGAGTTTCTAAAGATCACTGCAACACCTCCCCCAACTTTGTCAGTTCTGTCATTCCTAAAAATAGAATAGCTTGTGGGGAAAAGGAGATCAAACATAGAGTGAGAGGTATCGTTGAACCAGGTCTCTGTGAGGAAGAGTATGTCAATATTGTGAAAGGTGATGGTGTCTGATATTTTGAGTTTGTGTTTTATTGCAGACTAGCAGCCCGTCTCGACCTTGTCCGGGAGCAATCAGGCTTCACCGACCTCCGCCTGCCCCGACATTGCCCAGCAGCCCGGGCCCCCGGCCGCTCCGTCCCGCGCCTGCCCCGACCCCCGCCTGCCCCGACATTGTCCCCCAGATGTCACAAAGGCCCAGTGTTGAGGCACTCTGCATAAATCTCCATGGCAGATGCTGTAAGTCCCTGTCCCCCGCCTGCCCCGACCCCCGCCTGCCCCGACATTGTCCCCCGGAGCCTTTCATCAGCCGATGTAAATTGTACCCTTCTGTTTTGTTGTAACTCCCCGACCCCCGCCTGCCCTGACCCCTACCTGGCCCGACATTGTCCCCTGGAGCCTTACCTCAGCCGATCTAAATTCTATCCTTCTGTTTTGTTGTAAGTCCCCGTCCCACACCTGCCCCGACCCCCGCCTGCCCGACATTGTCTCCCAGAGCCTTACCTCAGCCGCCGCTCCTCAGTTCACCGCTCCTCCTTCTATTTTGGTGTAAGTCCACGTCCCCCACCTGCCCCGACCCCCGCCTGCCCGCTTACCTCAGCCGCCGCTCCTCAGTTCACCGCTCCTCGCTGCTGGTCCGCTGCTCCTCACCTCCTCCCCTGCCCCATGTCCGCCGCTCGTCACCGCTCCTCCCCCGCGCCATGTCCGCCGCTCCTCCTCGCGGTCCTGGACGCCGCACCGTCCCGCGCTCCTGAAGTCAGCACTCAGGTCGCGGCCGGCGCTACTTCGAGGGGACTACTTTTTTTATAATGTAAATTTTTGAAATATAACATATTTTTATTACTTTATATAGCCTATGTCCATCTGCACCCCCTGAGGATTACAACGATGTATTGGGTGTGCGGATTGGCGCTGTGGTTCCCGAGTTTACCCACCTCAAAGCCTCAAAGTTCTTCCTTTATAATAGTAGTATAGATCTGCAGTTGTGGAGCAGACAGCACAGCTCTGTCATTACTGCTTTGGTAATGGGGCACTTGGGCTATGAAGGGTGATAGGGATATTGTACTGAGATGCGGGCTCACGGGAGGCTTTAGGTGGATGCTTGGTTCTGACAGAGGAGATGGTCGGAATAGTGTAGATAGTTGAGTTACTCGGAGATGCACTTTGAAGAAGGGTGGCGTTCAAGGGCTTGTGTGAGTTAACGATGTTTGCAGACGACTGGTTATGCTTGGCTATACTGGGGTGGGGGGGTGGGGTGCATCTCGTGTGAAGGTGAGAGTTTTCCAAAGGAGTTGAGGTGTAAGGAAAAGTGGAGATCTTGGAGCTTAAAAGTGAAATGGTAGCTACAAGCTGGGAGATGAAGGTGATAAGAGAGCCTAGCTTATTTTCCAGAGAGAGTAGGGCAGAGCACGGAAGGTTGGGTGGCTCGATGGAAACAGGAGGGGGTGAAATTGGAGGTGAAGGGCGGGGAGAGGTTGGGGGACAGGAAGAGAGTTGGGGAATAGGGTTCATAGGTGGGGATAAGTGGAGGTTGAGAGCGGGAGTTGGTGTATCAGAGGTGAAGGGCGGGTTGTCTTTGTTGGTGTTGCAAGAAGGAAAGGAATTGAGGACGGATTTAGGGGGAGATGGGTGCGGATCAAGGTGGTGGGGTAGAAGGAGAGGGGAGGACTGTGTTGCATCATAGGGATGTAGGAGGTTAGGGCGTAAACGAGGGGAGGTGGTTGGAGAGGTCCTGTCAGCTAGGAGAGGTGGCTGTGAGGGAACAGGCATCTGGCAGAGTGAGGGAGGTTGGGAGAAAGGGAAGTTGAAGAAAGGATATGGTTCTGCAGGGCCCAAAGGTGGGAAATGGAAAGGGTTACCAAGGGGGTAGCATAGCAATGCTGGAGGAGTGGGGGGAAGGAGAGAGATGCAATGGGTTCGAGGAGAAATCGGGGGAAAAAGCGAGGGGAGGAGTGGGTAGAGAATAGGGGGAGAGGGAGGAATAAGGGGAGCGTAAGGAAAGTTAACTGAGTGAGAAGGTTGGAGGAGAGGTGGACTGAAAAGGGGGGTGGCAGGTAGGAATAGGTGGGAGGAGATGAGATTGGAGTGCCGGGGCGGTGCCTATTGGACGAGGAGCGTATTAGCTAGAGGTAAGGCTGAAGTGATGAAGGGGGGGTAAACTGTGGGGGGAGGAATGTGAGAGGAGGGCACAGGAGAGGGTATTAATGGCTGAAGTGACGTCCACGCCAGAGAGCGGTTAGTTGCTTCTGCTGGGACTTGGAAAGGATTCAATCCTGCGTTTCGGGAATCAGCGTAGACTAGCCGAAACGCAGGATTGAATCCTTTCCAAGTCCCAGCAGAAGCAACTAACCACTCTCTGGCGTGGACGTCACTTCAGCCATTAATACAGACGCCGCAACATGTGAGCTGTCGCCTACCTTGTCCGTGCGCCGCATCGCGGGCACCACACCCCCAACCTAATCCCTGGGTGAAGCACAGAAACTGTGCCCTGTTGAGAGTTACCGACTACACGGCCATCCCTTTGCCATTGTGCAGAATCACGATCCCCAGTCCCCGTCCTGAAGAGAACCTGTAATCAAGCCGGTTCGAAACGCGTCGACACTTCCACCCTGTGGCAAACACCAAGGGTGCCCCTAGGATAGAACTTTACCAATTCTTTTGGATCCTAGTTGAGCAACCCGGTTATAAACATTGAACCACAGGACTGGTTGACAGGCAGGCTCTTTATTCCATCATCTCCGCCTGTCCCATGGTCCTATAGTCTGATGGACTGGTCACATATTTGCTTTAAACCCTAAAGTTTTTGCACTGTAGAGTATCACAATTCACATTGTTCACTGAATTTTGTATTGTTTTGGTGTGTCTCGCCTAATTGTGTTGCTTGATTCATGTTTGTAAATGTTGTAAATTTGTAGAAATTGTATATTTGTAGATACTGTTTCCATGAATCCACTGTCGTAACAGTTGTTTTGTTTGTGTGCGTGCTCCTGAATCCTTAATAACTTGAGTTGAAAAAAGAAAATAAATTTGCTTTGGGATTCTTGCCCGGTGTTCACGTGGTATATATTGACTACGTGTCAAAAAGTTGTTTTGCTAAATCTTCCTGTCCAGCCACCTAGTTCTGTTTTTCCCTACCTGTATGTTGGCAGTAACATCTCTTGTGAGACAAAGGCAAAAACGGGAGAGAGAAATATTTTCACTCACCTACTATATAAATCTGTGTGCAGTAACATCTCTTGTGAGCAATGAAGCAGGAAGGGACAGGAACTGACCTATACCATAAAGAACCACTGTGTTTCTTTTTCACGTGACTCCTACCACCTATCCAGCTCAACCCTGCTGTTTGCAGGCAACTGGCCTGACATTAAAAGGTGGATATTATAGGTTGCAACTCATAGTCCAGTTTTAACAGCGCTGACAGACTGTGAGGCTCAACTAAGGAGGATCACACCACAGTAGAGTTCCAAATACCAGAGGTCAAGGAGAAACTGACAGGGAGTTTTACCAGGTTAAAACATATTTTCCGAACAAGGAGTGGGGATAAAATGCCAGCACTTTACACCAATCACAGAATGAAAGTGAATCTAGCACTGGCAATTAGAGTTAGTGGGTAAGGGGAGACTCTATCCAGTGCACATTTAATGACACATCCTAAGGATGAGTGGATGTCAGTATTTGTACTAGAATCTGCATGTTAAAACTCATTTGTGTCTACAATGGGTGCCTTGGTACACTGGCACCTCTAGAAAATCAGGTATCTACCCCAGTATATGGGTGTAAAATATACGGCCTCTCCATCTTATGGGGAGTTTATCCCCTCTGTCCAAGACAGGTACGCACTCTTGTAGGAGTGCTGTGTGGACATTGTGTCATTTCAGATTTGACTGCACCCTGTGGTGCTTGCCAGGTCCGATCATCAATCAATCACTGCATTTATAATCAATCAGTGCACTGTGGGCCACATACTCCAAACTGCGTACCTCAGTGTGGACTCAAGCATGTGGGTAAATGGTATCAGTGCAAGGGAGCTAAATAAACTAAAACAATCTACTAAGCAATATTATGCGACCACAAGACGAGTTTGCGTGTATGTTTCTACCGGCCTTAGCATTTACATTTCAAGACAAGATGTGAACCAGAGAAACGAAATACAGACTTTGTGGTAAACAAACCTCACATCTCCTCAACCTGGGCCGGTATCTATACGACGCCCCTGCCTGGAAACATACTTTGGTATAATGAATGATGAACAGACAAAGCATAGAAAAAGAGCTTCAGTGAGTGTGCACTTCGATAACATATGTCGCTACTCCGAGGGAAAGGATTTACACCACTGTAGGCAGACATAGTAATGACAAAGACACACCAGCATGATCATTCTCGGGCAGTAGGTTTCCCCAGCTACCCATGACCTGCTCCAGATCTGCAGGGTTTGTGGTTTGAGAGACCGGTGTATAAAGCAATTTTGATTGCAAAGACAAATTACAGAAAAATCTCAAAGGAATCTGGGATTATTGTAGGTGTTCCACTCCCCTTTGCATTTCGCTATGCAGTCACAGTCCATTTTTCTATTTCTGACTCCTGGCATGGAGTGGTGAGCGCTTCCCAAAGATGAAGATATTTTCGAGGGGCAAATTCCATCTTGTGAATGGTGCCAGCTGCAGACACTGGGGGAGAGAGGACAGAAAGCTGTTCTTTCAATGACATTCATTGAATGCCAACATGTATGTCAGATAGTTTATATTTGCAAAATATTTGCGAAAGAGAATTTTGGGATGCAGCTAAATAGTGCATAAGTTGCAGCGCTAAGTGAAGGAGGCGTCACTAAGCAGTCGGTGTGCAAAAACACCACTACTTTGCAATCCTACCTTTGTAGGTCAGCTTCTAATTCCCTGATTCCGGGGCAGTGCCTTACACTGGCAGTTCAGATCCAAACGCCTGAAATTCATAAACCATTCAAATATTTATTTGAGGTTGATTAAAAATACATTTTTCATTCTTAACAGAACAGCGTAGCAATCCCCTTCGAGAAGCAGCCTTCACACTGCAGGAACAGGGCCGGGCGTTTTTCTGAAGCACTTCGGCCAGGGGCCACTTCAGAGGTGAGGTTGTTTTGGGGGTTAGAGGTACAGTCGAACATTTCCACAAAAGAAGTCATGTTTAACTGTGTATTATGTCTGGTTTTGGTGGAGAGGAGGCCAAAGAGATTCCCAGTGCAAGCGTCCGCAAAGTGCACATGTGCCCCCGACACACACCCAGTGACATCAACACATGCGCGCAGGAATACCCGGCCATTCTTCTGCTAATGGGATTGGCAGCGCTTAAAGCAGACGGCCAGGCTATTGTCTACAACCGGAGCAAGAGAAACATTATTCAGAGGCCATTCAAGCCCCAAAGAAGCGGCCCGGCCGAGTAATTATCAGGGGCACTCTATGAACTAAGGAATCTTCGCTCTTTGTCTGTGTTGTTTTAATAAGACCCACTAATGGGTGCCTGGGGGAGGGAGGGCCGCTAATGGCTCCAAACAGGCCTTGTGTGCCTCCCCTTGTTGTGAGAGTTGCCTTTATTGGGAGTGACAGCTGAGCCATTCGTTGTCATATTGCAAACCGACGCTGTGGAGCACTTGAGGTGACCCCTGGATGTTTCTAGGCCTGTCGCTTCAATTCATGCATGTATTATTTATTTAACAGGTCATCCATGTTCCTCCACTGTTTGCAATATTTCCCATCCGCCCCACAACCTCATTATTGCTGGACAATGCCGAAAACATCATGCAGCATTAAGCAACAGAGGAATGACAACACCAAGCCATCCTCGAAAAGTTTTATCCTGTGGTTACGCCTGTTCCACAACTTGTTCATGCTTAATGCTTGGATTAATTACTATTACTCAGATTGGGAATTTCTCATCTTACTCATTAATAGGGAGATGTATTCTACTCGCTGGACAGACACCTCATTGCCCCAAAGAAAAACATAAGCACAGCTCTTGCACGAGATGGCAGGTAGAGGCAGGACAATCAGTGCCCTGCCTCTGCCCTATGACTGTGCAAACGACCCAAACTACCTCTGATGGAGCTGGAGTCTAGCACAGGTAGAGTGAGAGATGCTTCCCAAGGAGGGCAATGAATAATGGGCTTTTACAGTATATAGCCACAGTATTACCTCTTCAAGTGTCTTCTCGTCAATGTACCTAATAGTGAGGATTTATCCAAGCTCACCAACAAAATGCCTATTTTTAGCATCATACTACACACATTACTAGCAAAACCCTTGCACCAAACTCCATGGCAAAGAAATGTTAGTTTTTGATGAAGTGCTTAAAAGCTACAAGGTTAACAATGCTTTGGAGTATAACAAGATGGAGGGCGGCTTACATTGACGTATTGAAGGGCCTACGTTTGAATAGAATTGAACATGCTGATCAAGTGTAGACAAACCCCAGTGCTCCGGCAGCTCTCACGTCGAGCCTTATCTCGCATAACAATATTATCTTGCTTTTCCCCTAGTTTAGCTTTTCTCATCATGCTAAAATCACTGACCCACCCTCTGTCCTCATAAAGAAATATTTTGACTGTAAGACCTGGCATCTTTTGGCATGTTTACCCTTTCTTTTTGTTTTCTGGCCTCCTGTTTTTGAAAGTATGATGGAGTTTGTTTTTGCTATTTTAGTGTTGACTGCTAACCAGTGCTAAAGTGCAACTGCTCCTACTGTCAATTGTGTTATAATTGGCTTTCCATGATTGGTATATTTAATTTACTGGTAAGTCCCTAGTACAGTGCACTGTGGGTGCCCAGGCCCTGTAAATCAAATTCTACTAGTGAGCTTGCCGCCCTGGTTGTGCCACCCACATAAAAAGTGTCTCAGCCCTGCCACTCTAGTGTCTGCGTGCAGTTTTTACTGCCATGTCGACCTAGTAAGTGCACACACTTGCCAGGTCCTAACCTTCCCTTTTTATTACATATAAGTCATTCTTAATGAAGGCGCAAGGGAGCCCCTTGGTCAGGGTGCAGTTTATGTGAAAGGTAGGACAAGTAGTAGTGTGATGTACATGTCCTGATAGTGACATACTGTGCATTAAAAGGCCGCCTGTCCCATGTTAACATGGGAGCTGCTTTGTAACATCTTACAAGTGTAACATTCCTTTGGGACGAGATTGAGAACTCGAGTTCAGGCTCTCTGAAGTCAGAATTTAATGACACATCTTTAAGTAAAGGTGGTTTTTAAATTGTGTGTTTGAAAATGTCACTTTTAGAAAGTCTACGAACAAGGAAAGGAGTATGCAGTTCCTAAGAAGGTTGAGATATGGCTGTGAGGTAAGTGCAGGAAGTTAGCTACCAAGAGGGAGGATGGGCAATCCTTCCTTTCGGAATTAGAGCCCTCACAGACCCAGCCCGTTGGGTGTCATGCTTCATGCTTCATCATTGGGCATGCTCCTCGTCGGGTCGACGCTGCAATACCCGACGTGCACCCTCAATGGGGGCTCTTAGGCGGAGATCTTTTATTCCTTGCCGTATGGTGAGTGCGTGTGAGGGGCCCTCAAAGTGTAGAAGTGTGGTGTCGTGGTTTCCAAAAAGACCATGTGAGTTAAAACAGGGAACAGGAGGATCAGGGCAACCAATTTAATATTCCTGTCTCCTACACTGATTAAAAATGTATTGGCGACTGCCTAAAGTAATGCTATAGGCAGTTGCCCTCTGTGTCATGCTGTCAACATGTTTCTTGCCCCAGTTGTCCCAGAAAGGATCAGGCGGCAATTCTTCAGGACCTAATGTGAAAGTTAAAATCTACACTAAACGACTGTTCAGTAAAATCTTTATTTCGATGAAAAATTCATCATAAAAAGTACATAATACACATAATGCATTATACAAAAAATATACGTTCATTGTGTGAGACTGAATCATAAGATTTAAAAACATATTGCACAGGGGGTTTGTTAAAAGTGTTAAAAAGAATATTTCACAATTATCATTATTCAGTCACGGGTTTTCCTAAGTCTTACTGTTACTCTCAAAAAATTTATAATTGAGCACAATGTACGGGTATCAGCAGCCATTTGTAAAAAATTTAGGGCAGTCTTGACTTGGCTGATTTTGGCCTCCTTTAAAATATCAACCAGAAATCTCCGACGGGGCATTTGATAAAAGGAACATAGAAGTACAAAATGAAGGGTGTCCTGCGGAGACCTATTGTCGCAGCCGCAGGCACCCTTCTGCTCAACTGTCACTGTAAAACCTGAGGGATAAGCTAAAATATGATGTAACAGGTTAAGCCTAAAACGACACATTAAAAATCTATCCTGATGATTATACATTAAAAATAAATAAGGTTCCATACCCGCCCCATTTCTCACTTGGCAATGTGCCACCACTGATTTCTTTAATAAATTGGAGCTTAATCTTTCTGCTTCAAATGTATCTAATAGTTCTCTTTTAATTTGATGTTTGCATGTAGGGGTAATGTAAGTCGGGGCGCTAAAAGTGATGGGTGGTTAATGGCTTCCAGGGTCTCTTTAATGTACCTTAACCACGGAATATGGAGGTGATTGACTTTAAGCAGGCAATCGCTAATTATTTGCCTACTTAATTCTGCTACAGGATTTACCCATAGCCTGGGCCATGTAATTACAGGCCTTATCTTTACCAGATCAGTGATGTAAGGTATCCCCAGTTCTGTGTGTGTTATTCCTGCTGGTGTGCCCTGTGGTACTTTCAGAATTCTTCTCAAGAATTTATCCTCCTCCAGTTTTAAGAGCTTAGCATCCCTGAAGCCCCAGACCTCCGCTCCATATAAAGCTTTTGCGGTACTAACCGCTACATACAAGTTCATCACTTGCTCTGGAGACCACCGCCCCAATCTACGAGCAAAGTTGTGAATCGCTCCGTTTGCCAATACCAGCTTTCTACATCTTTCATCAATTAAAGGGTCGAACTTTGTATCCTTGTCAAACAGCAATCCTAGATAAGAGAATGAGCTTACAATTTCTAGTTTGTGGGACCCTATTTTGAATGCAAATTTCCTACTGGGCTTCTTGCTGGCTATCATAACATAGGATTTACTTAGATTCACCAACAAATCTAATTTTTCCATGAAGTCCACGAACCCGTCTCCGAGCCGTCCTGGCAAGCAGGACGGTGTCGTCTGCATACAACAAAACTGGTATATGACGTTTTCCTGCTTTGGGGCAATCCACATTTAGAGCAACCAAACTTCTCTCCAAATCATTGATATCAAGGGAAAACAAAAACGCTGCAAGAATACATCCCTGCCTCACTCCGCCAGAACACGGGAAGGGATCAGTGCTCCCCCCGTGTTATAGCGGACCTTGGCAGTGGTGTTCCAATGAAGTTCCCTCCATATGTTGATGAGTCCTGGCTCAACTCCCAGCCCACTCATCAACTCCCAGAGTTTGCTCCTATTTACATTATCAAAGGCTGCCACCAGGTCCATAAACCACATAAAGAGTGTGCCTTTACTAACCCTTGTGTATTTTGTTGTTAGTAAATAAAGATTAAGGTATTGGTCGCTCATTGATTTGCCTGGCCTAAAGCTGTATTGGGTATCTGCTATGATGTTTTGCTCATCTGTCCATGACATCAGACGGCCCAAAACTGCCCTTCCCAGTAGTTTGGCAGAAACATCTATCAATGATATTGGCCTGTAGCACTGGGGGTTGTCCCCACTCCCCTTTTTGAAGATAGGGACAATCAGTGCCGTAGACCAAGATCGCGGTAAACCCGTTCTAACAGCTGCATTTAAAACCCTGGTCATAATGGGGGCCCAGAGGTCAATATTACTCAGATAGAGGTCAGGTGGCGTACCATCAGGCCCTGGGGCTTTATTGCGTGTGAGCCCTCTAATCGCTTGGATAATTTCTTGGAGTGAAAAATCCACCTCGCCTGATCGACAGCCATCCCAGTCCCCTGCAGGCTTAGCATCAGCATCGTGATTGTATAGACTTTTAAAGTGTTTCACCCACTGCTCCGGGAGGATGGTATTACTGATGTCCGGGGAGTTTCTCTCTTGCAAGCAGGGCCTATTTATAATTCTCCAGAATTCATTAAAGTCCCTCTGTTCCCCAGCTTCTCTCAGATCCGCCCATACTTCTGATTGGAGCGCGGTCTTCCTCTGCTTTACTTTAGTCTTGTATAATTTTCTAGATAATGCGACTTTCTGCTTGTCCCTGGGAGTGGTTTTAAGGCATGATTTTAGGGCCCTAAGCGCCTTTGCACATTCAGAGTCAAACCAACGTGGCTGTGTTTCCTTTTTTACAGTCCCAGTTACTTTTAAAAGTTCGCCTACCATATTAGTTAATGACTCAAAGACCAAGGTCAACTCCCCACCATTTACTGCGGGGTCAAGACAGTTTTCAATCTGGGTTTTACCTTTTGTTACCAGGGTCCTATAAAACTCATCTGCGTTAATTTTAGCCCATCTGAGCCGCCTCCCCTGATCCGTTGGACATAGTACAGTGGTAGGCAGTTGGTTTTTTCAGGATTGTGCACAATACACTAATTCCATGGTCAGCGGGTTGTGGTCGCTAAAAGGATTCCAATCTATAGTAACCTCCTTCACCCTATCCTTAGCAAAAGAGGAGATCATCATACAGTCAATAATGGAATGGCATCCTCTCCCCTTAAATGTTGAGTCAGGCGGCCGTCCCTCCCCGGAGACACCATATCAATTGTATGGGTCATTGTATAGTTGCCCAAGATCTTCATCAGGGTATTGCCCTCCATGGTGTGCTCAAAATGTGGCCCACTCTCTATCGGGCAGGCTGACGAGTCTGGATTTACGGGTATCAATTTGGGACAT
This sequence comes from Lissotriton vulgaris, assembly GCF_964263255.1. Lineage (NCBI taxonomy): Eukaryota > Metazoa > Chordata > Amphibia > Caudata > Salamandridae > Lissotriton > Lissotriton vulgaris. The sequence goes on from NC_141687.1 coordinate 430,340,491, forward strand.
AGGTGGCAATTTAGGTCCCCCACTATCAAGACTATGGTTTGCCGCCCCTTCTCTGTAATTCAGTCTCATGGTTAAGCCTCCTCTCTAATTCTTGGGTTACTGATTTGATTTCTTCCCCTAAAACTGAATTGTAGATGTTAAATATCCGTAATATTAATCCCTGTCCCTGGAATTCAGCCGCCTGAATTAAACGTGACGACCATGAGGGTTGTGACCAGGAACCTTCCAACTCTAAATTTACGTATAGCGCTAGCCCCCCTTTTGCTCTTCCAGATCTTGATTCAGTTGCTGGAACAAAGAAACATTTATAGCCCTCAATTTGGTAGAGAGATGGATCTACCGCCCAGGTCTCCTGGAAGGCTATAATATGATAGCCATAATGATTGTTTTTCCAGTCAATATTATCAAATTTCCCAGCCAAACCGGCTATGTTCCAGGATAATACCCTCAAGCCTTCTCTTACTGATTTCCCACCCTCCTTGCCTTGTGTTATTGTCGGGACCGGGTCTGCCTCTCTACTCTGGGTCACTCCCTGGTCCTCTATATCTATGTGTATTTGGGGTGGAACTTGCCTTGTGTCTGAAATACTTTCCTTGCCCCTCTGAGTCCTGTGTTTGTTTCCTTCCAGCTCAATCGCCCTTTCTTTGGGAGCATGAGGTAGTCAGTCTAGTTCTTCGAGGGATAAAAGTGGGCTGAATCTATTTTCCCACTGCATAGGATCATACCCTCTCTGCACTTCCCCTCTTGACCAACTGTTACTTGCTCCTACGTATCCTGATCTATTTTGGGCAAGGCACGGAGGATTTGGGGCACGTCTTCTTGTGTAGAAATATCCTAGCGGTGAAGGACATACTGTGCTGGTATGATTTTTATTAAAGCCACCCAATATGTATTTCACAAGGTCGGTGTCCCTAAAGTTTGCCACGATGCAATCTCCTGAGACATCCTTCCTCCTGCAACCTACCCATTTTGTTCTTCTCACAAGTAAAATCTCCCCACATTTTCCTCCCCTCAGGGGCCTGTGTATATTTAACCACTTTGCGATTTTAGTTTTTAACTCGGCATGCGACTCTCTCTCCCCTACCCTAAGTGCTGGGACCCCGGTAAAGACAACCACATAGGGGCAAGCTTCAGGTGGTAAATGAATGCACGGTGGGACATAATCATTAGAAATGTCTAAAGGCTCAGGTCTAGTTTGAGCTTTCTCTGGGCAGCCATAACGTTGTGCTACTCCTGGTTGTGGGAGTGTAGGGGTTGTGGTATCTTAGCCTGGACATTTTCCCCCCTTTGTTCCCGTTTCCCCGTTCTCCTTGTGCAGCGACCACTGGTGTATCATGTATTTGTACTATACTACACTGCTCATTGCTCACACAGTTATTTCTACCCACAAACTGATCCCCTGTCCTGATCCCTGCTGTGGGCTGGTTTACCATTTGTTTACTATCCGGTGTGGCCTTGCATTTACCCTGCTTTGCTAATTCATTTATTGCTTTGTCTAGCTTACTTATAATTGGCTTTAGTTGATTCACAATAAAGGTTTCCATCCGTTTTTGAAAGTCGCCCATTACTTCCTCCAGCCATCCTGGTGGTAATTGTTGTCCTAATCGCGTTCTTTTGCGTTCTTCAATCACTGCCTCCCCCTTCCTTTTAGTTCCCCCTGCTGCTCTACTTTGCTTCTTTCCTTTCACATTGCCCTTTGGACTGGATCATCTCGTTCCTCGCCGGGAGAACCCAGAGAGTCCGACTCCCCCCATTCAAAGCAGAGGCCACCGAAGTCATCTGCGGAGTACCACAAGGATCATCACTCAGTCCCACCCTCTTCAACGTTTACATGAGTCCCCTCACATCCATCGCGCGACAACACAACCTTAACATCATCTCTTACGCTGACGACACCCAGCTGATCCTTTCCCTCACCAAAGACCCTAACACCGCCAAAACCAATCTTCACGAAGGCATGAAAGAAGTTGCCGAATGGATGAAAAACAGCCGCCTAAAACTTAACTCAGACAAAACGGAAGTCCTCATCCTAAGATCATCCCCCTCTGCCTGGGACGACTCATGGTGGCCACCGGCCCTGGGCACAGCACCCATACCCACAGACCACGCACGTAACCTAGGCTTCATCCTAGACTCCTCCCTCTCGATGACCAGACAAGTCAACGCCGTCTCATCCTCTTGCTTCAACGTACTTCGTATGCTCAAAAAAATCTTCAGTTGGATCCCCACTGAAACTAGAAAGACTGTCACCCACGCACTGGTCACCAGCCGACTGGACTATGGAAACACCCTCTACACCGGAACCACAGCCAAATTACAGAAAAAACTCCAACGCATCCAAAACGCATCAGCCAGACTCATATTGGACATCCCTCGCCAAGCTCACATTACCGGTCACCTGAAAGACCTCCACTGGCTTCCCGTTAACAAGAGAATAACGATCCGTCTCCTCACCCACGCACACAAGCCCCTCTACAAACTAGGACCAGAATGCCTCAACACATGACTGTCCTTCTACACACCCACCCGACAACTAAGATCCTCCAATCAAGCCCTCGCCGCATTTCTGCGCATCCACAGATCCACCATGGGAGGAAGATCCTTCTCATACCTGGCGGCCAAGACCTGGAATTCTCTCCCGTCTCACCTCCGCCTTACACAGAACCACATTTCCTTCAGAAAGGAACTTAAAACCTGGCTATTCGATAAATAATGCACCCCTCCCCCAAGCGCCTTGAGACCCTCTGGGTGAGTAGTGCGCTATACAAATTCCTGAACTTGAACTTGAACTTGAACTTGAACTTATCGATTCGTTTACCGATGTTTCTAGAATTTCTAGGGTGATAGATTGTATAGGTGTGTTTGCGGTGGACAGGCTTCTCTCAGTGCGTTCTATCTCACTATTTACTTTTTGCAGCATCAAATCAATTGCAGTTGGTTGTGGTACCCCATTTAATGCCATACCTAAGGGATTCTCAGTACGAGATGCGTTGTTTTTGCTCGTAGCTGAGCGTGTTTTTGTCTTGTTGGCCATATCCTGTGCTTTAGAAGGAGGTTTTATAAGGCTAAAACTAAGACTAGATACTTAGCCCTCCCAGCTAGTTTAAATACTCCCACACAGAGTAAATGAACTCAACTTTGCCTCTACCGCGTGTATGAATGTAAGCCCTCTATCAATATCACGCAATATTCCGTTGAGGGTTCGTTAAAGTCATACGTTTTTGGATTTATAGCCTACACACAGTAATGTCCATGTCTCTTGGATTAGATGCGAGATCTCATGTACCTCAATTGCAGACTAAAGGGGGTTGCCCGGCCTGGCCTCCTCTGGTTGCAGATGGTCCCGCCCTTGTCCCGGGCTTCTCCCGGCGACGCCCACGCGCGTCCCACGACACGGGGGCTGCGCTGTCCTTCAGTAGCGCCTCCAGGCACGTAATTGGTGGCAGGTGGGTGTATGGAGTGCCGCTAGGGGGTCTGGGTAATGTAGTTCTTCCTCCTCACGGCGGCCGCTAGAGTGGAGTAGCGGCGGTGGGAGGGAGAACACAGGCAGGCAACAAACAGGAGATGACCAGCGTTTTCTTTGGCCCCAACCAGTCTGTAAGCAGCCCCCCACTTTCAGGTAGGAGGGGCGGGTGGTGTGCTCATCACCCCGGCAGGCTCCTGGGCGTTGTAGTGCTGCCTGGTCTCACGCTGCTTGCTGCCCCCGGACTCCAACACAGTGCAGAGGCGCAAGAGGTATTTAAAAGGTCCCTCTTTCAGGTGGGAGTGGCGGGTGGTGTGCTCGTCACCCCGGCAGGCTCCTGGGCGTTGTAGTGCTGCCTGCTCTCACGCTGTTTGCTGCCCCCGGACTCCAACACAGCGCAGAGGTGCAAGAGGTATTTAAAAGGTCCCACTTTCCGGTGGGAGGGGTGGGTGGTGTGCTCGTCACCCCGGCAGGCTCCTGGGCGCTGTAGAGCTGCCTGCTCTCACGCTGCTCTCTGGCCCCGGACTCCAGCACAGCGCAGCGCCGTCTGACGTCTTTCCGCGCCGGGTGTCCTGGCGTACGGCACGTGCAGAGCCTCGTTCCCCACGAGCTCAGCTATCGCGTGTCCAACTTCAAAGGGGCGCTCCCGTCACCTGCCCAGTACTGCGTGTGTGTTTGAAAATGTCACTTTTAGAAAGTCTACGAACAAGGAAAGGAGTATGCAGTTCCTAAGAAAGGTTGAGATATGGCTGTGAGGTAAGTGCAGGAAGTTAGCTACCAAGAAGGAGGATGGGGAATCCTTCCTTTCGGAATTTGAGCCCTCACAGACCCAGCCCGCTGGGTGTCATGCTTCATCATTGGGCATGCTCCTCGTCGGGTCGACGCTGCAATACCTGACGTGCACCCTCAATGGGGGCTCTTAGGCGGAGATCTTTTATTCCTTGACGTATGGTGAGTGTGTGTGAGGGGCCCTCAAAGTGTAGAAGTGTGGTGTTGTGGTTTCCAAAAAGACCATGTGAGTTAAAACAGGGAACACGAGGATCAGGGCAACCAATTTAATACTCCTGTCTCCTACCCTGAATAAAAATGTACTGGCTACTGTCTAAAGTAATACTATAGGCAGTTGCCCTCTGTGTCATGCTGTCAACATGTTTCTTGCCCCAGTTGTCCCAGAAAGGATCAGGCGGCAATTCTTCAGGACCTAATGTGAAAGTTAAAATCTACACTAAACGACTGATAATGGGGTATATTAACCTAGATATTACCAGTTGGATCGCACCAGTGGGGTGTGTAGTCCTTGGGTGTGGTAGCCAATCTATAAATTATTCAAAACTAGCCCCATCGGGTAGCGGCATCTTGTGGAGATGTTCACTCAACGAATGTCAACAACTCGCATCCACTCCGCGGAGTTCCTAACCTGCGGTGCCGGTGAACGTATCCCTGGTATCACCACATCCGCAACAGAGCCGCTGCTTGCACCATGACCTGAGGGCACCTCAATTCGCACCACCTTACTTCACATCGCCCTCTGGTATCCCCTTTGATGCAGTGCCAAGCCAACACCAGTGCTGTTGCCTGCACCGTGGCCTAGGGCACCACTTGTACATTACTTGATGCACTGCCCCGTCCCACACTGCAGCCTTAGCCTACCGATTCTGACGCAATCGACTACAGATGCTGTCACCAAGCCGCTGCCTGCACCGCTACCTGAGGGCATCACATGCCACACCCCTGTACTTTGCACCACAGCCCTGATGCCTGCCACACCGGCGCTCCTGACTTCTGCCTCATGGAGTTTGATCTGCCGATTGTGTGACTTCAAAGGCCCGACGACTCCTGCACCGACCTCTAGGACTAACGCCTGCCACCAACGTCTCTTCAGAGTTCATGGCAAGGTGCATGACGCCCTGAATTTACAAGGTACTTTTTGCGGATCTTCCAGATGCCGCGGTTGGCCTGAACTGTTGCATTTGTTTATTCACAACACCGTGATAGCCCGGGACAGAGGTATTGACTTCAGCTACCTGTATTTTAAGTCTATTATTTTGCAATTCAGAGAAAAGATGGTCCCAGTAAAACAATTCTTTGGAACCCACAAGGTTTAAAACACCTAGCCGCTGCTCACCTGGGTTGGTGCTTCATGCGGCACTTTCTACATCTAAGTCCGGCGGCTGTTCTCCGGGCCGTGACTCTTCACCTCTGGCTTTCAAAAGCAGGATGCCGCCGAAAGTGTTATCGAAAGCTGCGGCTGCCGCTCTTAAGTCCCGCAGCTCAACGCGTAATCAGCAGGAAGCTGATCTGAAAGGTTCCACGGCTGTGATCTAGAAGGGACGCCTTGCGAACACAGACAAACCTCCACCTACGATCCCTGCAGCAATTGCCGCCACTCCCCGATGACTGCCAAGGGTCAAAGACTTCCTGAAATGTTCGATAGGCTTTGGGCCAAGGGAAAAATCCTCGCTGCAAATGCCGGCGTGCCTGACACAGCGCAAGGACAAGATCCAAAGACTTCCATAGATCTTTTCGGTAAGGAGGGGGTGAGTCTTCCTTTAATAGTATCCACCACAGCACTGCCTAATTCAGGAAGCCCCCCCATCATATTGACCCTTTTGAGCTCCCCGGACTTACTAACTCTATCAACTCGTCAAAAGAGGCAGTTATGACTCCAGGCCCAGCTCCAGATTCCTCTAATGTCTCATGCTCTCCCGTCCAGTTCATGCTGGGTAATGTAGTTCAGCTTTCTAATGTCCCTGCATCTGCTTCTTTGGAGTTGACTACAGAACGATCCCATGACACCAGGGGATCAGTGGTTAGTGAGTCTACCGATAAGTTTTACTCGGTCTCCGATCATTCTGTATCCAGGGAGGATGATGATGACCATCCAGAGCTTCAGTGGTCGGACTATGATAGCGACTCGGCTGATTGGCATCTCAGCGAGGCCTCAAAATACTTGAATACTGATACAGTTCGCAAAGCCCCTGGCTCTAGAGTACCTTCCCAATCTACTCAGCAAAATTTACAGAATGACTTATCTGTGGAACAGCCTCAATTAAATATGCAGGATATATGTGGAGACACTAGGGGAGTCGTGTCAGGCATCCCTGATGAGGTTTCTTTGGTAACAATTTATCAAACTATAATGATGCACAGAGAAGCAACAAGACAAGAGAATATGCGTACCGAGGGGGTTTGCCGCAACATGCAGAACTCTCTTCGACGCGTTATTAAAACCTGCATTAAGACTACTACCAGGGTCGCCGAAGCTGAAGAACGGATCTCAGCTCATGAAGATGCTGCAGCTGTTCAGAAAGATCTAGTCACAGAGGTCAAAGAACAACGCAAGGACATTTTATGGAAGCTTTCAGATCTTGAGAATCTGGCTAGAAGGAATTTTCTCCGGGTCTTGGGGATAGAGGAAAATAAAGAGGGTGACGATGTCCGGCAGTTTATAGTGGAGCTTTTTACCGATGCTTTTCCAGAGGTCACCCAGTGGGATTGGAATCTCGAAATACAGAGAGCGCATTGTTTTCCATTTTATAAAAAAAAGCAATCGTCTGCCAGTGCCAATAATCCCTACTCCCGTGCTATCTTGGTATGCTTTAACAATTTCCTTGCCCGTGAAAGCATATTTGACCTTGCCAGACCTAATAAGAAGTGATCTGCTAAAGACTGCCAATTCTTTGTCCGTCCGGATTTTTTGTTCGGAGACGGTTGACCGCCGCTGGCATCTCCGGCAACAGATTTCTCTATTCCAGGCTAAGGGGGCCCAGGCATTTTTGCTCTTCCCGGCAAAATCTTTTTGTCGGAGATACCTGCTAAGGAATTTTTGGACTCAATATAGCCGGAGTTAGGCAATGTATTTTTTTTTTTGTTCTCAGATGCAGGGCAGCTCTCATTTCTATTTGTCTTTTTCTTTTTTCTCTCTTTTGTGATGACCTGAGTGGTATATATAAAATCCTGAACTTTTTCACTAGCAGATGTTTTAGGGTCATCCGTTATTTTTCTGGGTAGGGGGAAACTGAAGGTTCAGTGGAGTGTGGGGATACGCTTACTCAACCATCACAAGGACTATGGTCCTGATGCTCCGTATGGGGGGTGAGGGGTGCAGGGGTGCAGTCTTCAGTTGGGGTGGGCGGGATGATTGGGGTGGGTTGCTGGGTGGTGTGCTGGTGGTGGGAGGAGGTGATCAGATCTATGGTTACTGACAGTCGTCTGAGTTTTTTAAATGAATTTAATGTGATGCCAATTCTCGTATTTTTCTTTAAAACAAGCTGGACTGCAATCTATAAAGTTCTATAAAATGTTTAATAGTTTTTTAGGGTTATTTGCTTTTGATTAAACTTAATGGCTGCACCTAAATTGATATGTGCAACTTGGAATATTTGTGGATTGAATGACCCTAAAAAACGTAGGACGTTTCATAAGATGCTGCAGGTGATACAGGTGGATCTAATCTGCCTGCAGGAAACCCATATTCCTTGGAGTAGCCGTGTTCATCTTAGAGTTTTTGGTTATGATTTAGTGGCTTGCACCCGACAAACTTCTACAATTAGGGGTGTTGCTATTATTTTAAAAACCGGGGTTGGGCGGGTCAAAGGATAAAGCAAGATAATGTTGGTAGATGGTTAGTTGTAGAGCTATTGGTTAATGGTCGTTTGTTTTCTGTGTACTTGATATATGCTTCTAACCTTGATGACCCGCAGGTCCTCAGGAATTTAAATCTAGAGTTAGCTACTTGGTCCCATCCAATATTTTTTTGCGGGGATTTCAATATCAATATCCCTAGTCAGTTAGATATAATCAAGCATAGTGCATATGTTAGACAAAAGCCTCAAGTTTATAAGGCGCTCCGGATTCTTCTTATTGAACATGGTTTGATAGATCTTTGGTACTGTCACTATCCAAATCAAGAGGGCTACACTTTTTATTCAATACCTCATAACAAAATGGTCCGTATTGATTTTGTTTTTACGCCTGCTCAAGCTGCAGGGTCTACTAAGATCGAAATTAACCCAAGGACTATATCTGATCAAAATCCCATTATCTTCAGTTTTCGATGGGATCGTCCTGTTAATCAAATCAGACCATGGACTTTCGATAGGAAACTTCTATTAGATAAATTGTATCAGGAACAGCTCACTGTTTGGATCTCAAAGTTTTTTTAAATTAATATTCGCACCGCATCGGTCGGCACTGTCTGGTACACATTTAAAGCCGCGTTGCGCGGTGAAACTAAGAGATTTGCTTCTTATCGTTGGAAAACAGAGCAGCAAATTGTCAAAACTAGATTAGCAGAACTTCAACAAGCTGAATTAGATCTAAGTCTTAATATTCGTATGGGGAAGATATAGCAGCAAGTTTGAAATCGGTTGCTATAGCAAAGTCTAACTTACTAGAGCCTTTTTATAAAGATATAGCAACCAAGTATTCCCAATTTCGAACTTCTATGTATGAGCTGGGGGAAAATTCTGGAAAGGTTCTAGCAAAACGTTTACAACAAAGGGCTGTAGCTAGTCAGATTATCAGGGTTAAGGACCAGTCTGGTGTTATTCAAGACACACCCAGTGGTGTTGTAAATGCTTTTGTTGATTTTTATTCAATCCTATATACAGAGGATACGAATATAACTTTACAACAACAAACTAGCCTGGACCAATTTTTTCAATCTATGGATACTCAGAAGGTTACAGACGATCAGAATCAAATTTTGACAGAACCTATTAGTTGGGAGGAAGTTGTAACTACTATGAAATCCCTTTCCAATGGTAAAGCTGCCGGGCCGGATCTTATCCATCTAGAATTTTATAAGACTTTCTCATACTTATTTAAACAGCAAATGTTAGAGGTTTTTCGTCTTGCTCAGACTGGGCCTGCCTTGGATTCTTGGCGACAGTCGACAATTGTTCTCTTTAAAAAGAAAGGCAAGGACGAATTAAACCCTCCATCATACCGCCCGATAGCGCTAATCAATACGGATAGCAAAATGTATTCAAGGATATTGGCCTTTTGTTTAACTCAAACAATTCTACCCCTGGTTTCCATTTGCCAGCATGGGTTTATTCCCGGTAGGGACATGACGGATCACATCAGGCGTGTTATTGCCCTGCTAGACTGGGCAAAGGTCACAA